>NC_047095.1:88854661-90069036 GCF_902459505.1 Geotrypetes seraphini
TGCGGAGATGCAATTCTCCATAGGGCACCATCGCATGATTGACACGCAATCAGCACCCTATAGAGAATCCGGACCTATAGAGAATCCGGGCAGTCGAGGGGCAGAGTCACTTTGAAGTTATCCGGCACTATGGATATTCAGTGCCAGTGCCTGGATAGCTAACCAGACATGTTGAATTACATATGATGCTGTCCTAACTATGCATTGAACACTGACCATGTCCAGATAACTTCCAGGCGATGCCAAAACACCTGGATATTCAGTGCCAGTAACTAAATAGGTGCTGGTGCTGAATATCCAGACCTAATTCAGCCTGTGGTGGTCAGCATATCAAGGAAAAAAAAATTGCTCTGACTGCTGACGGCTTCCCCCCTCTTTTACTATGCTTTTTAGCGCATGGTAAACATTAGCACGTGCTAATCATGCGCTAAATGCTAATGCGTGCATGTTATCGTTTGGACGCATTAGCGGTTAGCGCATGGGTTGATTTAGCGCACGCTAAAACGCTTAGCGCACCTTTGTAAAAGCGGGCCTTAATTTTGGCCCTAAGGGGAAGGTAATCAGTTGGCAGCGGTGAGCATTTTTTTTTTTGCAGTTATGGCAGAAGCATAGTGAGGGAAGGAGACATCTGAGGCGGTGGTGCTCAGCATTGCCACTCCAAGCGCCCGCCACAGTCTTTCTGCATAACCCCCCTCACTTGCCTACTCTGCCCATTGTGTGATCCTCCCCCCACCCCCTGCATGCCTCTTCAAATCTTTGCTGGCAGCGAGCAGCATTTCCTACCTGCTGCTCATGCCGGCCTCTGCTCTCCCTCTGGTGCCACAATCAGGAAGTGACGTCAGAAGATCGGAGGCTGGCGTGAGCAGCAGGTAGGAGATGCTGCTCGCTGCCAGCAAAGATTTGAAGAGGTGGACGGGCAGAGAGAACGAGAGGTGCTGATACCAAGACAGAACCCAGGGTGATCCAACCCCCCCACCCTCCCCCCCCCCCCACTACACCACTGATCTTCGGTGTTATTCCCAGATGTTGAATAACTGGCTATATTTGTGCACTGGCATTAAATATCCAGATTTAAGACGCCGACTATTTCATATCCAGTTAAGTGTGATACTCAGCACTTAACCACCTAACTAACACCACATACAGAGAAGACTGACTCTTATGCAGTTCGATTTGGCAGCTTAAGTGCTGAATACTGGCAGGTGTTGACCCCTCCCCCCCCATATTTGGTTAGCTATACACAAACGATTTAACCGTCTAGGAGCTGTTTCTAGCTGGTGAATTATTTTGAGTATTGACCCCTATCTGAGGCAATAGAGCAGGGGTAGGGAACTCCGGTCCTCGAGAGCCTTATTCCGGTCGGGTTTTCAGGATTTCCCCAATGAATATGCATTGAAAGCAGTGCATGCAAATAGATCTCCTGCATATTCATTGGGGAAATCCTGAAAACCCGACTGGAATACGGCTCTCGAGGACCGGAGTTCCCTACCCCTGCAATAAAGATTCAAGTGACTTTCTAAAAAAATAATTTATATTCCGCATATCCTACAATTCTATGCGGATTACAAATTATTCAGGTACTCGAGCATTTTTCCCTAACTGTCTCAGTGGCCAGAATCACAAGTTGCAGTAGTGGGATTTCAACCCTGGTGATCAGCTCATTGATTTACTTATTAGGCCATACCGTCATTGCTGCTACACTTCTCCCTCCATATTCACTGTGATAGGGGATTAACAGACCTGCGAATACATAAAAACCGCAAATAACTTTTTCATATATTATTCGCTGTTTTCTATTAAAACCCATTGTGAATATGGTGAAACTGCGAATAACATGGTGGGAGACCTGGCCTGTTCCTGAAGGAGAGGCAAAACACGGTAAAGAAAGTGCTTGGAATCGGCGATTTCTCTATGCAAGCTGATGTAATTTGGGGGGAGAAGCCAGGAAGCTAAAAACGGCAAATAATCGAAACCTCGATTGCTGAAACCGCGAATACGGAGGGAGAAGTGTACTGACTCAGCTTACTTAAGCTACCAGGGGTCTTCCTCTTTTCATCTCTCATTTTTAGACCATCCTCCTTGATTTAAAATATTGTTTTGAGATGCCTGCAGTTAATTCAAAATTAAGTGCTTTAACTGCTGGATGGGGCTTGCCAATTTGATTACGTTACCCCCATTACCGCTTATATGACATTGGTTCCCTTAACCACTGCACCGCACTCTCCCCAAAGCTGTTTAAGTTGGTCCCCAGGATCCAGCATTTACATTGTTGGCTCCATCTTTGTGGAATGTGCTACATGCACATCTCCTGTCAGAGATTTCCTTTTGGAAATTTAAAGTTTGAGATGAGATGAGGGTCTTTCAAAGGGCACACATTTTATGGGTAAGATAAGGCAAGATGGATGCCTACTTTCCTTTTGCACTTATATTGCTCTTTTCTGATTTATTCTGCTTTTCTTCTTCTGCTTAATTTTTAACACTGTATAGTGCCTTGCTGTTACAGACCAAAGGCTGTTAAAATACTATAAAATAAAATTAATGTAAACTCTACAGCAGGTTCTTTATACTCTCCTGGAAATTGATACTCACACTTGCCTCATGCAGGGTTTTATTATTAGGTACTGCAAGACTTATTTTATTTTCACTATTCATTAATATCACATGATTATTAGTCATCCCATGTCTATTCATGACGTCCTCTACACAGTGGTCATTTCCAAGATTATCAGGCATTGCAAGCTCAATTCTACAACAGGGCACCTTTACTTAACCATCTAGAGGCCATCCAATAGGAGCTTATTCTAAAGCAATGTATGTGTCTACTTTAATTTCTGGGAGAATTTGCTCTACATTACATAAATATTTATGAATCGTTAATAGGAGTTCAATGCGATTTCCAAGTTAATAAGAAGCTGGCCATCACCAGCAATTACAATCTTACATTAAAAATCAAAACATAAACACAGAGATCTGCTCATCTGTTAGAGTGAATTAGATGTCTTGCCAACAAATAGGTCTTCAAGCCTTTACGGAAACTCTCATAAGAGGGGATTATTCTTGGAAGAGAGTTCGATGCAAATAACTGAAAATTTTGCTTAAAAATAATTGAATATTCTACACACAGTATTTGAAAATTCCACATTCTTTATTTGCAATTTTTGAGTGCAGAATTCCCCCCTAAGGGTCAGCTTCTTCCACACATGAAATACCACAGCAGTTTCCTTCCTCTATTTTTCTCTTAGCTTCTATCCCTTCCACTGTTAAGTTCCGTCCCGGACTTCCTCTACCTCTTCATTAATTGTTTTCTTTCTCCACCTTCTTTTTATTCAGTTGTTCTCTACCCTCTAGCACAGGGGTAGGGAACGCCGGTCGTCGAGAGCCGTATTCCAGTTGGGTTTTCAGGATTTCCCCAATGAATATGCAGGAGACCTATGTGCATGCACTGCTTTCAATGAATATTCATTGGGGAAATCCTGAAAACCCGACTGGAATACGGCTCTCGAGGACCGGAGTTCCCTACCCGTGCTCTAGCAGGACTACCTTCTAGAGATTTCTCTCTCCCATCCCTCAGCCTTCACTGCCCTCCCTATGCTTTTCCCTACTCCTAGCAAACTGTATTGTCCACCCACAAGTTCGTATCCCTTTCCCAGGCAAACCCCACTTCACTTTTCTCTGCCCCAATCTTCATAGCACATGCGCTCTGTCCACCTTTTGCTAGCTCCCTTCTCATGGTACACACATCCCCCATTCACCTTTTTCTAGTCCTCTACCCCATAGCACACATAGCACCATCCACTTTTCTCCAGCATCCCATCCACCTTGTTTCATTCCTACAATGGTATGCATTATCCCATCCATCTTCTTAAAGCCATCCTTCCCCTTCCCCTGGCTCACACACATACCTCCTCATCCACTTTTTATCAGGCACTCCCCCACATACTCCATCCACCGTTTTCCAGCTCTCATCTGCATGCACACCCCATCGACATTTTTTTCTAGCCTCCCTCCTCTCCCACAGATCACGCATTCTCTCTGCATATACACCATTCCAGCGCAGCAGGCGGAGGAGTGAATTAGAAGCCTAATGGTTAGTGCAAAGGACTGTGATCATAGGGAATTGGGTTTACATTAGAGGTCTGCACGGAAACGGGGATCGCGGGAATCCTGCGGTTCCCGCGGGGGTCCCACGGGAACCCCTCCTAACCCACGGGACTCCCATGGGGACCCCCCTCTAGCCATCAGGACTCCCACGGGGTGGAAGGCTTTGGAAGCAGGGTTCGTCCATATAATATAATGGACACATCGGCCTTAGTAAAAGAGGGGGTTTAAGTTAATTACCTGAACAGGAAACAAAAAAAGGGTTCCACCAAAGAGATTTCACAAGGAAAACAGCAGCGCAAACACAAAAGAAACTGGAATTGATGATCCTGTCAGAAGTAATTGCTGCTTTTTATGGGGACGGACGGGGATGGAGATAATTCCTTGTGGGAATGAATGGGGACGGAGAGGATCCTGGCGGTTACGGGTGGGGATGGGTGGGGTTCTCTAGTTTACATCCCACCACAGTTCCTTGTGACTCTGGACAAGTTATTTACCCCTCTGTTGCCCCAGGTGCAAAAACTTAGATTGTAAGCCCACTAGGGACTGAGAAAATAATTGCATATAATTTATTTATTTTGAACATTTCTTTTCCGCCTAAAACCTAGGCGGATTACAATAAAACAAACACAGAATGTTTCACATAATCTTCACAACAAAACAAACTGCAACAAGTAACCCCACTACATCACTCCCTCTTCTAAAATTTCAACTATAAAATTTCACAAAGACATTCCAATCAAAAAGGAATATTGCACAACATTTCGCTCTAGAAAAAAAAAGCATGTACAAATAAATAAGTTTTCAATTCCTTTTTAAAAGATTTTAGTTCCCTGCATAATCTCAAATGACCTCGCAACTGGTTCCACATTCGTGGACCTGCAACTGAAATTGCTATTGTCTGTGTCCTTTTATAATGAGTCTCCCCCACTGACTCAAATCGACCATCGCATCGCTTGTTTCAGATCTTAAAGAACGTGTTGGCAGGTACTTTCTCAGTTAAAGGTGTGCCGTAGATTGCTTGATGCACAATTGTCAAAACTTTATATTCAATCCTAAACTCTGTATAATGTATACAGCACTGCATATGTCTAGTAGTGCAATAGAAATGATTAGTAGTTAGAGCTGCTTCTTCATGCTCTACAATCCTGGGCCTGACTGTTCCCTTAAGCCCTGTGGGCCTCTATACAGCCATGCAGCCAACAGGAACCACCAGGGCCCAAGATGGCAGAGGAGGAGGGAGCAGCTTGATGTGTGGCTGTGTAGCTCCTCCTCTTATCGTGCAGAAGTGGTATGTGTGCAGGGAGGAGGGAGGCAGCTGGAAACTGAAGATATGTCTTACGCTGCACAAAAGTAGACTGCACAGAGATCTGTGGAGATGGGGGAAATCTGTGCGTCTTCTGCATTGCATAGTTGCGCAGAATTCCCCCAGGAGTATACTTCCTTTATAGAATACAAGTGTACCTGGGTATATGTACCCCTAAAAATTAGGCTTGAGCACTGATGCCTGCCATAGAGATGGTGTAACCATAGGCATCTAAATGCAGAAGGTGTGTTCATCCTTTATAGAAAAATAGAAAATGACAGCAGATAAAATCCATATGACCCTTCCACATCATCTATCTCCTCCTCCCATAAGAGATTCCGCATGCCTGTCCCATGCTTTCTTGAATTCAAATACAGTCCTTGACTCAGCTACCTCCATGTATCTCCCACCCTTTCCATGAAGAAGTATTACCTTGAGCCTATCCCCCTTCAACTTCATCGTATGCCCTCTCATTCCAGAGCTTCCACTTAGTTGAAAGAGACCTCCCTTCTGTACATTCATGCCGTGGAGATATTTAGATGTCTCAATCGTATCTCCTGTCTCATCTTTCTACCAAAATATACATATTGAGGTCTTTGCGTCTGTGAAGGCCATTGACCATTTTAGTAGCTGTCCTCTGAACTGACTCAGTCCTGGTTATATCTTTTTGAAGGTGTGGTCTCCAGAACCTCACACAGTACTCTAAATGGGGCCTCACCAGAGACTTATACAGAGACACTATCGCCTTCTTTTTTCTGCTGGTCATTTCTCTCCCTATGCACCCAAGCATCTTGCTGGCTTTGGATGTCTCTCTTTCTACCTGCTTGGCCACCTTAAGATTGTCAGAATCTATCACCCCCAAGTCTCGCTCTTCTTTAAAGCACAGAAGTACTTCTCCTAAATGGTACTGCTCCCTCGAGTTTCTGTCATCCAAGTGCATGACTCTGCATTTAGCAGCATTAAACATTAGTTGTCAATTTCTAGATTATTCTTCTTGCTTAGCTAGATCCTTCCTCATGCTATCTACACCATCAGTGATGTCTACCCTATTACACAGCTTTTATCATCTGCAAAGAGGCAAATCTTACCCGACAGCCCTTCTACAGTATCACTCAGAAAGATGTTATAGTATTCTATAAGGTGCAGGCTTAAGTGTATGTCCTACCCATGCCCGCTCAGGCTCTGCCCATGTGAATGTCCTCTTGCAAATACACACATGTAAGATCTCTGTATATTCACAGTGTAACACTTAGGTAGAATAGTATAGCTGGTTTTAAGAAAGGTTTGGGCAATTTCTTGGAGGAAAAGTCTATAGTCTGTTATTGAGACAGACATGGGGGAAGCCACTGCTTGCTACTGTTTGGATTATTGCCAGGTACTATTGACCTGGATTGGCCACTGTTGGAAATAGGATACTGGGCTATATGGACTACTGGTCTGATCCAGTGTTCTTAAGTTCTATGCTAGTCTTCTAAACAGGTATCACATTATGTACATTTTGTCATCTACTTTTGTAGAATTGCTTCCTACATGTCTCACTTAATTTGTATTACTCATCAACATCGTGCGATCATCAGGCACCCCATGTCTCTTGAGCAACCCTTGTTGCATCAGCCACATGGTGGTCATTTGCCTTATTTCTGGGCAGTGCTGGCCTCAATCCTTTTGTATTACCTCACGATCCCATGATTTTTTTTTTATGACTATCTTATGTCTTCTCAGCACCCTCTGTGCTTCACTCACACAGTGGCTGTTTTCCAAGTCCAGTCTCTGAAATTGGCCCATGAATCTTTTTTTTTTTTCTTTTTTTTCTGGAACTTCATCATGTCCAATTCAGTCTGACTTCTCTGGAGTTTTAAATTTTCTTTACCACTCTGCCTGGCATTGGCTGTATAGGTCAAAGCCCAGATCCTCTCCTGTCATTTTGACAAATGGCTCATTGCATCTTGCTTCCTTAGTTTGTGATATCACCCTCAACACTTCTTCTTTCTTTGTATGAACATATGGAAGAGAAGGAACAAGGAGATCTGTGTATAAACTGTCTTTCTACCTTATTCCCTGCATTAGCATACATTCCAGGTATTTTACTGGATTAAAAAAAAAAAATTAAGTATGTCTCTTTATTCACTTCTACACTTAACTGCCTCAGATACTCTTACCTGACACAAGAAGGAAATGTATTTCAGAGCCACAGCATTTTCTCTTTATTTTCTGGCAGCTGTGTCTAGCCTCAGGTATGATTGCCATTTTACGATTACAATGGATGTCTAAAGTTCCCCTTTCTTCTTTCCATCTGGCCTGTCCCTGTAGATCCATGCCATCTTCCTTGGCAGTCTGGCCTGGCTCTCATCTGTACTGTCCTTCCCTTCAGACTTTTTTCTCTAGTCTCTTTCTTCTTGATGACTATTTTGTTTATCACGCTCCCGAGACCATAATATAGCAGGTTGGTTACTCTGGGTCAGCTCTCTTGGTCAGGAACTCAGTAATGTCTACCCTTTTCCATAGCTGAAGCAAGGCACTGGCGTACTATAGCACAGATGGATGATTTACCATAGGCTTCTAATTGGTAATTTTCATAGAACACATATAAAACTTGATCCAAAGTATAGTTTCAGACAGGCAATAAGGTTCCTTTTGTCTGCTTTTCCATTATACAGATTTGAGCAGATGATTTAAAAAAAAATAAATATGCTCTTTGACTTCTCCTGTCAGCTTCTCAGTTGCTGACTGCAGCTCTTGACTAGTCTGTCCCTACAAAGCCCAACATTAGCTTCTTGACAGTATTTTATCAGGAAAATATTTCAGACTGGGCCCCTCATCAGTAACACTCCCAAGTAACGTACAACTTGAATCTAATATCAATGGAGTCGCCTTTCCTAGCTTGCTTGTCTGTCTTTCACCTGCACAGACTCTTTGCCCAAGTATTCTTTTTTTAAGTTCAAAAATGTTTTATTAAATTTTAAAAAACCACAACAAACATAGAAAAACGTATGGTGCAAGAGGCAAATATATATGCACAGTGTACATTTTGAAAGACAGCACCACAGTATAGTCAATACAATATCGTAAGAAAGAAAATGATAAATGAAATAAAATAATAACAATAAAATAAGATATAATGAATAGTCAAAAACACAGTATGATACAATCAGTAAAAAGCATTGACTGGATGTCAAAGAGAAAGTAAAGGACCCAGTGCAAATATGGAACTCAGTACAGGAGCAATATAGCGGTGCAAAAATATAATAGTGATGTTGAAAATAAGTTTCAGTCAACCTAATTGTAGGATCAAGGAGTCAACCCTAAGACTGGTGAGGTACAGCAGAATAAACGAAAAGAGGAGCCCAGAGTTTTTCAAATTTTTTCACTGACCGCAACCTCTCTGCAGTAATGCGCTCGTATTTGGCCACCAAACAGACCGGGTTCCACCAAACATTGTATTCAACTATTGCCAAGTTCTTCCAGTTGGAGAGAATAATTTTAATTGCAATGAGGATCAATATGTGCAGTAGGCTATTGGTCTCTTCAGTAAGAGGGATTTGGGCCTCCACACCTCCGATGATGAGGACTGCATACATCAGAGGGTTGTTTCCCTGAAGAAGGGCACAAATGTCTGTCCATATTCTCGCCCAGTAATCATATATAAGAGGGTATTCAAAAATCATGTGACGCAATGTTCCTATTGAGTATTCTAATCACAAGGAAGATGTTTTCCATTTGGCATCTAACCAGCACTTTTCACAGCAAACACATTCCCCTTCTTTCATCAGAACACTGTCAATTCCTTAATCAATAGAAAACATTTTCCTTCAAACTCCTACCTCATTTTAGGGTCTCAGGATTAAGCCCAATACATTCCAGCTCTGTGTTCCACTTGATCCATCGTAAAGACCACCCTGCTCTCTTCCAACAGTCTGGGCCTTTCAGCTTATGTGGATATCAATTTCAATCACTGGCCATCCTCCACCACCCTTAATTAATGTGCAAAAATCATACTGTGCAAACTTGCATTGATAATATATAAATAATATCAAAAGTGTAAAAACCACTTATCTTAATAATATCAGGCAACTTGTTTTAGACTCATTCTGATTCTTACAAGTTGCCTGACATTAAGATAAGTGGTTTTACACTTTTGATATTTATATATTATCAAAGCAAGTTTGCACAGTATGATTCTTGCACATTAATTAAGGGTGGTGGAGGATGGCCAGTGATTGAAATTGATGTCCACGTAAGCTGAAAGGCCAGTGAGCTGGCATGTGAAAATGGGCACATGATCTGAGGCTTTCCTCCTTTCACAAGAGATAATTGACATATTTTTCCAGTCTTACATCTAAAGTTTTATGATTTTGTTTTGATTTTTGTAACCATGTTTGAGTTTTGATTCTTGTTTTTGGTCTATAAGAGCCACCAGCTCTGGGTCACAGTCTGGCTTAGTCATGGCATTGCTCAAGAGCCAAGTTTTCTCTTCCATGCAGTTCTGAACTCCTGGCTGCCAGTGTTTGACCTGACTGTAGTTGAAGTATTTTATAAAATCCAGATCTGCTTATGTAGTATCTCATTAAGTAATACTTGTATACCCTCTCAGTGCTTACTTTATATATACATGAGAGGTGCTTGGGAATTACATTACATTACATTACAGATTTCTATTCCGCCATTACTTTTTGGTTCAAAGCGGATTACAAAAAGAGTTATGGAAGAAGGATTACAAAGTTAGATCAGAGATCGTTTCCAAGAGAGGGATAAGAAGTCAGGGATTGGGGAAGGGAAGGTAAGAAGGGGTATTCATGATATTAAGCTTTATTAAGGGATTTCTTGAAGAGTATATAGTTTTTATTTCCTTTCTGAACATCTTGTAGTCTGGGGTAGTTATCAATAGGTTGGAGATTTGGTTATCTATTTTTGCAGCTTGAGTGGCTAGTAGGCCGTCTTTATTTGGTTCAAAGTAAGAGTAGCCCAGATTAATTAACAGTAAGACATATGTTTAATGTTTCCATACAGAGTCAATTCCACAGTATCTAAGTCAGCCTTCTATCGTCTTGTGGCTTTGTAGCATAATTTTATTTATCATCAGATTCAAAGACATTTCCTGTTGCTATTGTTATGTACGCTCATCTATTTATGGATGTGCGTAAATAAATAATTAAACAGATGGATATTTTGTAATAGAAGAAAAATAGTTGAAAGACTGTAGGATCATTGTTTTTTTTTTTCTTCTCATGGTTCATGAGTGGCAATTGGATATGAGTTGTAGGTATGAAAGCCTCTACCCTCACAAGTGAACAGAGAGAAGGCATATCTCAAAGCAAGCCTTTTCCTATATTAATTTAGCTCTGAATGTTGCTGTTTCAAGCTGTTTTGGTTTAAATGTCACTGCTGCTCTCACTGTAATATAGTGATGTCAGCCTCTGTGAAGGCAGCTCTCCCCCTGCCACAGGCTTGCTGGTTCTGTCATAGCTGATTGGTTAGGCAGGCTCTTGCATAACCCTGCTCCAGTTCCAGGACGGCATATAACCTTAAGAAGAAATTATTGTATATATCCTAGTTTTGTAGATCTGAACTCCTGTGGGAGGATGGGATAAAAAAAAAAATCAAATAAAAATATAATTGAGCCAGTTAACAATGCATGGCCAAGTTAAGATAGATTTAGTATGAAGGTTCCATTAACTTTCTCATGGTATCTGAGTATACAGACTGGAGAATTTAGCCTGTCTGTTTTTCCCTCCCCTTTTTTTTCCCAGTAACGGTCAGTGGAAGCAGCAGCAGTTCAAGTTTATTTAAAAAAATTTTTTTACCGTCTAATCAGACTTCAATAAAAAAAAGTTTTACACTTCTCCCTCCGAGTATTCGCTGTGATAGGGGATTAACAGAACCACAAATACAGAAAAAACGCGAATAACTTTTTTATATGTTGTTCGCTATTTTCTATAAAAAAACATCGTGAATATGGTGAAACCGCAAATAACATGGTGAGAAACCTGGCCTGTTCCTGAAGGAGAGGCAAAACACGGTAAAGAAAGTGACGTGAATCAGCAATTTTTCTCTGTAAACACTTGGAATCAGCGATTTCTCTAAGCAAGCTGACATAATTGGGGTGGGGGAGGAGCCAGCAAGCTAGAAACCGTGAATAATCAAAACCGCGATTACTGAAACCGCGAATACAGAGGGAGAAGTATATACAAAATACATTTAAAGTTAAAACAAGGTATCTAATAAGGAGGGACATCACTAGAGAGTGTTAATACGACAAGCAGTTGAAACAAGACGAACGCTTACAAAAGGGAAGTGGGATAGAACTTCAATAAAGAGAGGAAAGAAAATAAAAAAGGGATAAACATGAGGTAGGGAAAGACCATAGTAGATGGGTTTTATGTTGCCCTTATAAGCACAGTTATAGTCCAAAAACGTCGGTAAACAGGAATGTTTTTAGTTTTGATTTGAATTGGTTTAGAGTAGTGAGCAAGTGATTCAGATAGCCTGCTTGCGCCAACCCAAGCCCTCTCTCTGATGCTTCCGGCCTGTACAGAAGTGGGAAGTTATATTAGAGTGAAGACTCAGGCATCGGTGGTAGCAGGCTGTCTGAATCACTGCTTGTTGCCACCAACCACCTTGATGCCTTTGACGAGGGGTGGCATATCAAGTTGAATAAATCAAACCTTATAATGTTGGGTCAAAGTCTGGGGATAAACAGGAGTGACAGAAAATTCCCGCAGCATACCTGTGGAGCAGCCACAGCACACCACTTGAAAAATGCTGTGTTAGATGCCAAAAAAACATGAGTGCTAAGTTCGTATTCTATAATAGCAAATTTGCAAGCCAAATCTGTTATAGAATAATAGCACAAGTCGGCATTCATGTGCCAATATTAAGATGCACCCACTTACACTTTATCCACAGCAATCTGGTTATAGAAGAAATCATAATGCAGAATCTTTATTGCTGGAAATGACAGATTAAATTTTGAGTAAAGCTGAGACAGGCTTAGATGCCTTATGGATTCAACTCAGCTTGACAGCTGCCTTTGATATTATCTCTCATTTAAAGTTGTTGCAAAGAAGTGGCTTTAAGTTCTACAGTCTTAAAATGGTTTGCATCTTACTCTACCAAATGATCATGTTCAGTGTATTAGAAGAGCGAGTTCTGCCCTAAAGGGTCTTTAAAATCTGGAGTTCCTCAGAGGTCATTGTTGTCTGTGATTTTCTTCAATTTATATCTTGTGCCTCTGGCAAGGCTTCTTGATACCCTTCATCACCTTGTCGCTTTCCTCAGTGGCTACAAGGTGGTGAAGGAGAATTATAGAGGGGATGAGCCTTGATACAGCTGCCATGCGAAGCATGATTCATGCAGGTGATAGATAAGTCCCCAACCTGACAAAAGCTAAGTACCAGCAATTTTAAGTAGTTGCTGAATGCATTGAATTTGGAGTTTATGAAGATTGTTTCAAGTATTTACAACTAAGAGTATTTGGGAAGAATATCTAAAAACAAGGGATCAGTGAAGAAATGATGTATAAATCCCTAACGATTATGAAAGTTTGAATTGTAACAGATGGCATCACTGAGATCCCAGAAGAGATTTGAAGTTTGCTATTTAAAACTCTTGCTAGTTGAGTGATTATGTGATTGTATGACTAGTATTTAAGGCTTGGCATTTGTGTTCACCAGAGTATTTATTCAAGACATTGTCTAAATACTCTCCTTCAAGGCCACTGCATTCTTCCCAAAAAGAATCAGTTTCAAAAAAAAATTTAATTATTTATTGATTTTTTTTTTCAAATTTAATACCAAGTATAAACTTGTAAAGAAAGCATATTTAACCAATAACTTTTACAGTATTAAAGTATGGAACATCCACACTTTAACAAAACTTAGAAAAGAAAAACAAGAGAAATGCAATAATGGTCAAATTAGCTCAAGTCCTCCATATAGATCCAAGAGGTTCTTACAAGCGAATCAAAAGGAAAAGTATATTTCTATACAACATAGGATTGCTATAGACCAGGGGTGCCCAATACGTCGATCGCGATCAACAGGTCGCTCGCTCAGGTGACCTCAGTCGATCGCAGAGTGGGTTCCCTTCTTCCCTTCTCTTTTTTCCCTCCTGACTGGCCCGCTTCTTGAAGAACGCCAGCTAATCAGGGCGGGGTGAAGGTCGGTGGCGTACCAGTGTTCTCCCTAGGGCTGGGCTTTTAGCTGGGCGGTCCGCCCAGCTATCATCCGCTCCTGAATTCTGCTGCTGCCGCCGCTGCTCAACATTAAAAAAAAACAAAAAACGGCTTGGAGAACTTATGCTCCGGGGGCTAACGTGTGCTTGTACCGGCTTCCCTTCTCTTCCCTCTGAAACCGGAAGTTATGTCGGGGGGGGGGGGGAGAGAAGAGAAGCCGGCACGCACATGTTAGAGCCCCGTTCGCGGGCTAAAGCGGGAGACAGGTCAGTGAATCTTGCGATTTGCTCTTCTTGCTGCCAGGTCCTGCCTACTTTCTGTTTCCTCAAAGGCAGGACCTGGCAGCATTTCTCCCAATAGGTCGATCATGGGCTGATCAGCCTTCCTCTTCCCGACGTCAATTCTGCCGTCGGAGAGGAAGTTCTGGCCAGCGGAACTTCCTCTCCGACGGCAGAATTGACGTCGGGGACAGGAATGCTGGTCGGCCCGAAGCAGGGAGAGCTTGGCTGGTGGCGGGCGGCTTTGGAGGCCTGTTATCCGATGGCAGCGGCAGTGGCAGTGGCTTGGGGGAGGGCAGGGAGGGAGAAAGAGGGCAGGCAGGGAGACAGAAGGAAAGAAGAGAAACAGAAAAAAAGAAAGGGGGCATGAAGAGAGAAAGAAAGAGAGAGCAGGGAGAGAGGAAGAAAACGTTGGGGGGGGGAATGAGGTCAGGAGGAGAGGAAGCATACAGGCTAAAAGAAGGGAAGAAAGATTGGATGCACAGTCAGAAGAAGAAAGTGCAACCAGAGACTCATGAAATCGCCAGACAAGATAGGAAAAATGATTTTATTTTAAATTTAGTGATCAAAATGTATCTGAATTTATATCTGCTGTCTATATTTTACACTTTGGTCCCCTTTTACTAAACCGTACTAGAGGTTTTTAGCGCAGGGAGCCTATGAGCGTCGAGAGCAGCGCTGGGCATTCAGCGCAGCTCCCTGCGCTAAAAACTGCTATCGTGGTTTAGTAAAAAGGGAGGGGGGTATTTGTCTGTTTTTGTATGGTTGTTAGTGAGGTGATAGTCCATAGAGTCATCCTCTTTGACCTCTTTGAAAAACCCTGGAATAGGAATGATGATTAACATTTTCTATGCGTACAGTGTGCTTTGTGTTTTTTTTAAATTTTATTGTTGGTAGATCGTTTTGACTTGGTCATTTTAAAAGTAGCTCGCAAGCCCAAAAAGTGTGGGCACCCCTGCTATAGACTATGCAGCTGGAACTGGAGTTGCACTTTCGTTCTATAGAGCTCAAGATTTATCTCCATCCAAACGACTTAAAGCCAAGAATGTAGTTAATTGCTGAGGCTCGAAGAAAACATACTTAATAGAGCTATCAACCTTGTAATCTCCCTGGGAATGCCCAGGCTAGAACTGAAAGGTATTGGCGGGATAGAAAACATCAATGTAATGTAATGGTAGCAAACTATACATTTACAAGGGTGCCTTAAGTAAAACGTAGTTCCTAATGAGATGACCCCTGGCCTTAAAAGAAGAAACTCATGTCGGTGTTTTTGTTTTTCTCTTGAAAGAGCAGGAAACATTTGAATTTTACATCCAAGAAATTATTTGTTTGTTTTTAAAGAAAAGTCTCAATATCCATGCTTTGTCTATATAGGAAGAGCTAGTGTTAGGATCAGTGTTGCATCACTTCCTGGACCAGTGACTAGGAAGTTACATCAGAGAGAGAGCTGATGCTGGCGCGAGCAGTAGGTTGAGGTTAATGCTCATGCTGGGAATGTTAAAGAGGTATGGGAAAAGGGTTCGTGCAGCAGGAGGGGGGGGGGGGGAAGGACCGAATGGGGGTGGGGGTAGAGAAGAGGGCAAGGGTGGGGTGTCACAGACCTGGGTGCCTCTCACTCTCGCTACACCACTGTACTGCAGCCTAGTAGAAAAGGCCCCTAAAACATTAGTATTGTGATCATAAAATGCAAAATCATAAACCCCAACAAAATAAACCAGATGACATATAAATCTGGAAACATTAATTGCTAAATTGGAGACCGATATCTAGGCAACATTAGTTTATGTCTGTGAAAACAGCCCTGAATTTAACTGACGTGCATTCAAGGACTAGCCTGTAAGCAGGCAAAGTTCCTTTGGAAGGGAGTTTCATAAAACTGGCAAGCATCAATAAAATGCTTGCTTCCTTGTTCTAGATCACAGTTCTTCAACCGCCGGTCCGCGGACCGGTACCGGTCCGCAGGAAATTTTTGCCGGTCCGCGCAGGACCGGCAAGATTGACTCATTTGAACTTCCTGCCGGTCCGCGCAGGACCGGCAAGATCAGCATCGGAAGCGTGCGCTGGGCCGGAGAGATCTTGGGGAGCCTCCGACAGTGGCTTTTCTCCCCTCTCTGCAGCTCTCCTTTACTTCCCAGCGCAGCGATTCACAAAGGCAGCCTCAGGGCTTTTGCTGAATCGCGGCTGCCTCTGATGATGCAACTTCCTCTTTCCTCAGAGGCGGCGCGACCCAACAAAGGACCCGAGACTGCCTTCGTGAATCGCTTCGCTGGGAAGTAAGAAGAGCTGCTGGGAGGGGAGAAAACCACTATCAGTCTGGGAAGCTGCTGGGCAGGGGAAAAAAGGGACAGCTGCTACTGGAAAGGGAGAAGGAGAGATGCTTCTGGGAGGGGAGGAGGGAAAGGAATCTGGGAAGCTGCTGGGCCAGGAAAAAAAAGGGACAGCTGCTACTGGAAAGGGAGAAGGAGAGATGCTTCTGGGAGGGGAGGAGGGAAAGGAATCTGGGAAGCTGCTGGGCCAGGAAAAAAAAGGGACAGCTGCTACTGGAGAGGGAGAAGGAGAAGGAGAGATGCATCTGGGAGGGGAGGAGGGAAAGGGAAAGGAATCTGGGAAGCTGCTGGGCCAGGAAAAAAAAGGACAGCTGCTACTGGAGAGGGAGAAGAAGGAGAGATGCTTCTGGGAGGGGAGGAGGGAAAGGAATCTGGGAAGCTGCTGGGCAAGATAAAAAAGGGACAGTTGCTACTGGACAGGGAGAAGAAGAAGGAGAGATGCTTCTGGGAGGGGAGGAGGGAAAGGAATCTCGGAAGCTGCTGGGCAAGGAAAAAAAGGGACAGCTGCTACTGGATAGGGAGAAGAAGGAGAGATGCTTCTGGGAGGGGAGGAGGGAAAGGAATCTGGGAAGCTGCTGGGCTAGGAATAAAAGGGACAGCTGCTACTGGAGAGGGAGAAGGAGACGGAGAGATGCTTCTGGGAGGGGAGGAGGGAAAGGAATCTGGGAAGCTGCTGGGCAAGATAAAAAAAGGGACAGCTGCTACTGGAGAGGGAGAAGAAGGAGAGATGCTTCTGGGAGGGGAGGAGGGAAAGGAATCTGGGAAGCTGCTGGGCAAGGAAAAAAAGGTACAGCTGCTACTGGAGAGGGAGAAGGAGAGATGCTTCTGGGAGGGGAGGAGGGAAAGGAATCTGGGAAGCTGCTGGGCAAGGAAAAAAAAGGGACAGCTGCTACTGGAGAGGGAGACGGAGAGATGCTGCTGGGAGGGGAGGAAGGGAAGAGAGTTACTGCTGGACAGGAGGAGGAGGGAAGGGAGAATGAAAAAAGGAAGGAAACAGCTGGCAGAGAGATTAGAGGAGGGGAAGGGGAGACACAGGCATGAGAAAGTAGAGAGATTGATGATAGGAAGGGGTCAGCAGAAAAATAAGCAGAGGGACAACGATGATAGATCTGGTGTAGGAGAGATAAAAATGAAGAGAGCAGTGAAGCTGGAATGAATCATGTAAATAGGAGAGAGGGGCACAAGCTGGATGGAAAGGGGAGAGGGACATAGAAAGAAGACAGATACCATATGGAAGGGGGAGAGGACAGATAGTGGATGGAAGGGGCAGATGCTGGATTGAAGAGACAGAGAGGGCATACGCTGGAAGGAAGAGAGTGAAAAAAAGATTGAAAGCAGAAACCAGAGACGACAAAAGGTAGAAAAAAATAATTTTATTTCTATTTTGTGATTAGAATATATCAGATTTGAAATATATATCCTGCTAGAGCTGGTGTTAGACATAACTGGGGACTGCAAAACCCAGGCAGTGCTTCTTTAGCTTTCAGCTGGCTTAGGGCACTCTCTGACCAGGGGGCAGTTGCCCTAGTTGCACTCCCCTAAAACTATTCCTGTCATGTGTTACTTCAGTATTCTGTTAGCATGATATTTCTGTGTAGCATTCTGTAATAATTTGGCTTGTTCAGTTTTCTTGATAGTAGAGGGGATATATGTGAAGGGGAGGGGAGACAGGGGTTTTGTTGATCCTTGCTCTGAATTATTTGTATTTATAAAATGACAATTCTACAGAATATTGTTTCTTTTTATACTTTAATAAAATACATTCAATATAAAATCATAACTGAGGCTTGTGTGGATGGGATCAGATGATTTGTGGGGACCGAGCTCGCGGAGATGGGGCGGAAACGGGATTTTTAAATTTTAGTCCTAGTAGTTTGCCGGTCCACAAAATAATTATTTTTTTTCTGCCGGTCCACGGGTGTAAAAAGGTTGAAGAACACTGTTCTAGATAATTCAACCTCTCTACAGTAGGAGCTTCCCAAAATACTTCAGCTGCAGGTTTGAGCACTCGACTTGGCTCACAGAGTGTTAAACAATCCCTTAGGTAAAGCAGGGCCATGGCCATGCAAAGATTTATGAGCTAATGTTAATGCTTAACATGTTCCCTGGTAACTTAAGGGCAGCTGCTGTACCTCTTTCATTACAGGAGTTATATACTGTTGGTATTGACAACCTAACAATCTACCTGCTGAGTTTGCATCGACTTCAGTTTATGGATGGATTTTGCAGGCAGCCCCTAAAGGCAGAAAGTTTTAATGGTCAAGCCTTGGGGAAACCAAGTTGAACCAGGGACTCAGGCCGAATCATTTAAAAGAGGGCAAAGCAAACAAATAATGCAGAGCTGTACAAGGCACTCATGGTTATATTAGTAATATTTGGAATAATAAATTGTAAAATATGTACTAAGGGCCTGATTCTGGAAACGGCACCTGCTGCGGCAGTCATCTGCAAAACGGGTGCGCGGAAGTCACCGGTAGGAACCACATCCAGAAAAGCATCTATTTTTTGTACAGACACCTTAAATGTACGTCAGCGTTTTACAGACTGACATTTAAGGTGCCCAACTTGCACCTAAGGACGCATCTAGGCATGCCTATGGAGGCCTAAGGCCACTTCCGGCAAAAGCTATGCCTACGCTGGCCTTTAGTGTCCGTAGGCATGCCTAGGCACTTCTAAAGGTGCAAATCAGACGCCTACATTGTAGGCATCATTCACCGCATCAATTATTATTATTATTTTTTTTTTTTTTTACGTGCATCCCAATTGGTCTGTTATATGAGGATTTCTACCACCATTTAAAATCAGGCCGCCGTTTTGAGAATCAGGCCCTAATTGTGGATGGACTATCCAGATGTATATGTTTTTATTACTGTAATCCACTTGGAACTTTGTGGTTAAGCGGGATATAAATATGGAAATTAAATTAATATCCAGAGATATGGTGGAATTGAAACAATCCCAGGGTGTTGTATTGCCTGATTTAAAGGGAACATGATTCCATCAGGAATCAGCAATAATAAAGAGGTAGGAAGGGATGCTTTATTTATGAGTAAAGCATATTTGATTTGATGGGTTCAATTGTAATTTATTAGTGGACTTCCTGGGAGAAATTATCTCAGAGCATTTGTTTTAATCATTTATACTCTTACAGTAGATATATGAGTATATAGGCCAAGGGGAAAATGAAGTTCCATAGCAACCACATATATATAAGTTTTATCAAATGCACATATTTCATCAAACTATGGTCCCAGGTATACCTTATATAGTGAAAAGAAGCACAGATAAAGTAGCATCTTTGTGGTACCTTATGAATGAAAAAGCAAAGCATGGAACAGTGACCATATAGAGCTGTGTCTTGAAACACCCTTCATCCCCCTCCCCCCAACTCATAACACAGGTGATCAATTCAGTTTGGATCATCCACACTAGTATGGGTAGGGGGAGGTCATATACTGTCCCTCAATTAGCCTTTTCACGGAAATAATTGAGGAGAGCTGAACAGAATTAAAAAAGAAATACTAATCTATACTTGATCACACATTTATGAGGGAATTTGAGAAAGAACAGTGCTCCCATCTGCAGAACTATGAGTTGTATCAAAATAAACAGTTTCATTTTCCTCTGCATTTCTCAGGAGTACAAAATGTGATAAAAGCTAACATAGATCCAATCATCTTATCAGATCATGGTGGTGTCTGAATTGAATTGAAGGTTGATGAAGATGATATGGAAAGACCTGTTTGGAGATTCAGTAATACATTGCTTGCAGATTCAAAATTTCTTGAAGAAATTCAACAAAAGATGGAGGAATATTTTCAAATAAATGTATCAAAAGAAATTTCAGAGGAAATATTATGTGATGCATTTAAAGCAACCATAAGGGGGCAGATTATTTCATCTGCAGCACATGTTAGGAAAAAACTTAATATAGAATTTGCTATTTTGGAAAAAGAGATTAAGGAATTGGTGGCAAAGTTAACAGCAAAGTGGGAATATGATACTTTACAAGCCCTGCTAAAAGTTAAATATAAATATAATGAGATTTCCTCACAGTTGGCAAGGAAGGAATTGTTTTCTCAACAAGCTCTGTATTATGGAAACTCGAATAAAGCGGGAAGATTACTGGCTAATTACCTTAAAGCGAAAAAAAGGAAAGTAAAAATTGTTGCGATTAAAGACGAAAAAGGTGATACTCATTTACAAATTGGAAATATTCTAAAACAATTTTTGAATTTTTACAAAACTTTGTATTCTTCTGAGCTTTATTCAAATAAAGAAAAGGATGGTATAGAATTTTTAAAATTAATTAAGGGTCCTAAGGTTCCCGAGAATATAAAATGTAGTCTCAAAGTGCCCATATCGATAAAGGAATTGCAAACAGCATTGAAGTCCCTTAGAGCTGGATCCGCTCCAGGTGGTGATGGTTTCACAGTAGAATTTTATAAAGCATTTCAAATTACCTTATTACCTTATTTGCTAAATCTATATCAGGCTCAACTAACTAAAGGTTGCATATTAGGTACTATGGCAGAATCCTTGACTATCGTTTTGCCGAAGCCAAATAAAGATCTTATATTGGTTTCAAATTACAGGCGAGTGGTGGACACCTGTAATGCTCTCCCAGAGGAGGTTATTACGGAATCCACCGTTCTAGGATTCAAAAGCAAATTAGATGCACATCTCCTTATGAGAGGCATAGAGGGATATGGGTGACTGAAACTACATCAGGTGTACACCTGACTGGGCCTCCGCATGTGCGGATCACCAGACTCGATGGACCATGGGTCTGATCCGGAGATGGCAGTTCTTATGTTCTTATATATATATATATATATAGTACTACCCCCAAAATTCACAGTGGTTCCGTTCCAGGAACCCCTGCGAATTTTGAAAACCCGCAAATACGGTTTTTAGCAGGGAGACAGGAGAGAGCAGCCAGAGTACCGGTGAGTGAAGGAAATCACTTGCTGTATACTCCGACCACCTCTTCCTGTACTAAATAAAGTTGGGCCTCCTCATTGGTAAGGCCCGACTTTAGTACAGGAAGAGGCGTTTGAGCATTTACCTCGCTGGCCCACACTTAAAACCTCTAGCACCATTTAGTAAAAGGATCCCTAAATGAAATAGTAAAACCAGGAAGGCAGGAACAACATTTTGCTATTACAAACTTCATCATGCAAACAGTGGATCATCTCAATTTTAAATTTTGCTGTTCAGTGAATATAGCCTATAAAAATAGTGGAGTTGCCTGTGTTTGTTGAACTGGTTACTGGACTCCAGCCAAACACAACAGTGATGATTTGGGCCACTTTGAAGTGGAGATGAAACTGAAGCTGGTAGCAATTCTTGGTGAGCAGACATGTGTCTATCACAACAGACGATAGACACATGTCTGCTCACCAAGAATTGCTACCAGCTTCAGTTTCATCTCCACTTCAAAGTGGCCCAAATCATCACTGTTGTGTTTGGCTGGAGTCCAGTAACCAGTTCAACAAACACAGGCAACTCCACTATTTTTATAGGCTATATTCACTATATTCACAGAACAGCAAAATTTAAAATTGAGATGATCCACTGGTCATACCATAGAAAATTATACATTGGTACGACTGTCCACTGAATTGGTGCTTCTCTGTTCTTAAGGCTGAAGAGTTGACACACGTTTGATGTTCTTGCATCAGTTCTTGAAGATATTCAGAGTTTGCTATCAGATGAAAAATTATTAGATCAAAGATTCCAACTTTTTTGAAAGCTTTCATTATAATTGGACAGCATGACGATGATAATGAAGATAAAGATAAAGCTAAATATGCAATAAATTAGACAGAACTATTTCTAATGCCATTCTAATGACAATAATGATGATAAAGTACTCTTTGCTATATGGAAGTCAGAGATTCCCTTGATCAGTACCTGCAGATCAAGTCAGAAGACATCAGTAATATTAAAGCCTCGCCTAATTTGTAGGACTTTTTTTTATATCAGACTGAACAAGCCACCTTTGCTAGTGCAGTTATAGAACACCATTTTCACTGTGCTGGATTAATGAGCCACAAGCACGCTCACATAAGTGCAGTGGCGTAGTGAGGGTGAACGGTGCTCAGGGCGGTCGCGCCCCTCTCTCGCCCTCTTCCCCGCCTCACCCCACCCCGCCGTGCATGCCCCTTACTCATACCTTTTTAACTTCGGCGTGAGCAGTGACAAACTTGCTGTTCGCGCCAGCTTCGGAGCTCTCTCTGACATCACTTCCTCCCAGAAGTGACATCTGAAAAAGCGCCAAAGCTGGCGCGAGCAGCAGGTTCGTCTGCTGCTGGCGCTGACGTTAAAAAGGCACGGGGAAGGGGCGCGGGCACCCACGTGTGGTAGGGGGAGGAGTGGGAAGGGGGGCAGAGAGGAGGAGGGTGTCTGCGTGCCACTGCATAAGTGACAGTCATTTTTCAAAATATAGTTTTACTAAAAGTAAAGTGGATTGAACTACACAGCAACAAAGTTGGGATAAAAAACATCAATAGTTACATTCACTGTAATTTTAGGGCTCCTTTTACAAAGGTGCGTTAGGGCTTTAAGGTGCTGAATTGCCACGCACGCTAGACCTTAATGCCAGCATTGAGCTGGTGTTAGTTCTAGAAACATAGCGCAGGTTAAGCGCGTGCTAAAATCCTGCGTGCACTAAGAACGCTAGCGCACCTTAGTAAAAGGAGCCCTTAGGATTTTTATTTTTTACTCAAAAGGTAATATATTAGGGAATAACTTTTTTTAAACTTTTACTTGTCAGTTTTTAATGTATTTTTCACTGTACTTTTACTTAAATATTACAATATACAAGTATGTTTTTAGGAGATTTTGCCTTTCCATCTTGTAGGATGAATTTAAAGGAAGGTTTTAATAATATCGTTAGTTAATGTTTTATTGTGTTTGTCCTGTTGAAACATGTTTAGCATTTTTAAATATTTATGCATGTAATTTTGTAAACTGCATAGTTTTTATGCAGTAGACAAATTTTTAAATAAATAAATATTTTTAATTTTACTTAACAACTTTGACCTAATACCATGTTCACCTTCCTGGGTGCAAAATCTGGAATTGCAGAAACAATAAGAACTGAAACCAACCATGCCCAATTCTGGAAAAAAAACTGAAAACTCTTCTCCTTGACAATTAATTTTATAAGATTTCCATACACACCTGTTCTCTTGCTTAGTATGATTAGGTTTCCTTCCCCTTTCCTCCTTACCTCTCCTCTTACCCTTTCTTCCCTTTTCAAGTCGCCTAGAGCCTGATTAGGTTTGTGCGACTCACAAATATTAGATTACATCAGTGGTCTCAAACTCGTGTCCCGGGGGCCACATGCAGCCCGCCAGGTACCATTTTGAGGCCCTCGGTATGTTTATCATAATCACAAAAGTAAAATAAAACAGTTTCTTGATCATATGTCTATTTAGCTATAAATTACAATATTATTATTAAGACTTAGCCAAAAGGAAAAATTTATAAACTATAAAGAGTTTTACTTCATGCAAAATTGTCATTTTTTTAATGACATTAACTTTTTTTTTTCCGAGGCCCTCCAAATACCTACAAATCCAAAATGTGGCCCTGCAAAGGATTCGGGTTTGAGACCACTGGATTAGATATTTTGAAACAACACTGGCTATTACTTCATTTAAAATTAATGTGGACAAATGCAAAGTGATGAACTTGGGGGAAAATTAACTGAGTTACAGCTAAATGGGATCTGTGTTAAGAATCACCATCCATGAAAATGGTTGTATAGTCATTGTGGTTAATATTTTGAAACTTTCAGCCCAGTATACTGAGTCCACCAAAAAGGTAAATAAAAATGTTATTTAAAGAGTTATTTTAAAAAAGAGTGGGGAACAAAGCTGAGGCTATTGTTTTGTCTCTGTATATGTCTTCTGATGTGACCCTTGTGTTCAGTTGTGGTTATTTCACTTCAAAAATGATAGCGCAGCTGGAAAAGGTTCAGAGAAGGGTAGCAGAAATGATAAAATGAATATAACAACTGCCTTATGAAGAGAGGCTGAAAAGGTTAGATTTGGGAAAAAAATGACTGAAGAGAGATGAGAAGTTTATAGAATCATGAATGGAGTGGAACACTGAAACATAAGAATTGTCACTGCTGGGTCAGACCATTGGTCCATCGTGCCCAGCAGTCCGCTCATGCGGTGGCCCTTAGGTCAAAGACCAGTGCCCTATTTGAGTCTAGCCTTACTTGTGTATGTTCTGTTCCAGTAGGAAGTTATCCAACCTTGTCCTGATTCCCTGAAGGGTGCTTTCCCCTATAACAGCCTCCAGAAGAGCATTCCAGGTTTCTACCACTCTCTGGGTGAAGAACTTCCTTACGTTTGTAAGGAATCTTATCCCTTCTAACTTTAGCGAGTGCCCTCTTGTTCTCTTCACCTTGAAGAGGGTGAACAATCTCTTTCTCTACTAAGTCAATTCCCTTCAATATCTTAAGAACATATAAAGCGCCATTTCCGGATCAGACCATCGGTCTATCAAGTCCGGCGATCCACACACGCGGAGGCCCAGCCTGGTGTACACCTGGCGTAATTGAATGTTTCAATCATGTCCCCTCTCAGTCTTCTACGAAACTAAGAACCATCAAACTGAAAACATCATAAAAAGCAACATTGCTCACGTGCTACAGGTATTTTCTGTAGACAGCAGTACAGATCAGATATACAAGTAGGTGATGTCATCAGAAGGCATTGAGATGGAACTATTGTCCCACAGCTTAAAACTTAAGAGTAATATTTTGAGCATGCAGTGGCATAGTGAGGGTGAGAGGCACCCGGGACAATGGCATCCCTCCCTCACCCTTTTATCCATCCCCCAACCACATCCTCTCCTTCCCTGCCCCCTCCTGATATGCATGCACACATGTGCCCCTTCCCTTTCCCCATACCTCTTTAACGTTCCCCATACCTCTTTAACCTCCAACCTGCTGCTAACACCAGTGTTGGCTCTTCCTCTGACATCACTTCCTAAGCACGGGTCCAGGAAGTGATGTCAGAAGAGGAGCCAACCCTGGTGGGAGCAGCAGGTTGGAGGTTGCTGTTCACTCCCGGAACATTAAAGAGGTACGGGGAAGGGAAAGGCCACACACGATAGTGGATGGGCAGGGAATGAGCGGGGAGCGGGAAGTGGAGAGGAGGATGTGTGCCAACACCCCCACCAAGATGGCACCCGGGGCGAACTGCCCCCCCCTTTACTATGCCACTTTGAGCACGCATGGCACTTCTTGCGCATAGTGTTTTCCTCCTCAATAGTTTTCATTGCTCAATGTAAGGAACTCTTAAGGAGATGGGAAAGACTATCTCGCTGATATTTAGCCAATGGTAGTCAGAGGTTTTTTTAAACACTGTTTGTCATAGCTAAACTATTTAGTTATACACAACTATACAAAGTAGGGTAAATATAGTCAATTGCTGACATTCAATTCATTAAAATACTATACCAAGAATACCATAACATAAAATTGATTAAATATTTAATTTATTGATTTCTTTAATTCAATTCATATCCTAAAAACTAACAAAATTTATGTCATCTACATTTTAAATCTACAATAACATGTAATACAAAGTGCAAAATGCTACTAATAACAAAATCATAGGCTGGGAAAAGCTACAGGTACTATCTAAAGCTTTAAAATAGAGTCCATCAATCAGTCTTCAAGGTTCTTAATGATGTTAAGTTCTGAAGCCATTCAGGCCCAATGAAGTTCGCTTAACTTGATGAGTCAATTAAAGTCCCAATATCTCCTTGAGTAGTAATCTGTAGGCTTGACCAGACCAGTTGTTCCTTATATTAATGATCCAATTAGAAATGCTTAATCAGTTCTTATTCCTTAAAGTTTTCCAGTTTTAATTACTTATATTGTTCAATCAGCATAAGCCTCTTCAGTTGAGCCCATCATCAGGGAGGTTGAAGGTATAAGTACTGACATTACTTCTGATACAGATCTCCGGCTGAGAGTTCCTGCTTGATGTTTCCCAGCAGGGGTCTTTATCAGCTGTCATCTACTATGTTACTATGTTTTTACTATGTTACTACATTGTACACTAAGGCCTGGATTCTTTAAATGATGCTGTTGTTGACGGCCCCCTTAAAAGCGGCCACAGATTGTGTGTCAATCATGTGATGGTGTCGTTTAGCAATATGAATGAACTCTAAATTATATCAGGCTAGTGAAATTTAGTTTCTGTCTTCATCATCACATCTGAAATGTAGTAGACCAATGGAAAAGGATGGTAGAAAAGAACCCATGTAAGTGAAAGTTTTCGTATAACTTTGACACAGTTATGATGTCTATCATTACATTACATTAGTGTCTTTTATTCCGTCAATACCTTGCGGTTCTAGGCGGATTACAAAAGAGGTGATCTGGACATACCCAATAAAATTACAAGATATATTATTAAATGAGGCGTTAGGATCTGGGGATAGTTTGTAAAGGTCAGTTAGATAATTTGCTAGATTTGATGAATTTCCTGAATAATATGGTTTTTAATTCTTTCCTGAAGGTTTTGTAGTTGGGTGTTCTGATCTGCAAGTTGGAGAGGTGGTGGTCTAGTTTCACTGCTTGGGTGGTAAATTAGGCCATTGTACATTTTCTTGCGTTGGATGCCTTTTGATTGGGGGGTGAGTAAAGGGTATCTGTGTTCTCCTAGGTTTGGATGTGTTGTTTCAGGTCAGACGATCGTTCAGGTAGGTTGGTCCATTGTCATTTAGGGCTTTGAATAGTGTGCTGTAAAATTTGAAAAGTATACGTGCTTGTACTGGGAGCCAGTGTGTGTCTAGGTATGGGGTGGTTAATGTTGTCAAATTTTTTCAGCGAGTATATCAGTCTGAAAGCTGTATTTTGCACTGTTTGTAATTGTCTTATCATGATGGCGGGGCATGGTAGGTATAGGATATTGCAGTAGTCTAGAAATCCCAAGACTAGAGACTGGATCAGGAGTCTGAATTGATTTCTGTCGAAGCATTTTTTTGATTTGTCGAAGGATTTCTGGACTGTTTTGTTTATTTGTAGTTGCATGGTACAGCCTTTGTCTATCATTTGGCCTTTATCTGCCCTCATCTTTCTATGTTTCTATCACTCCTAGTAGTTTTAGGCTGGGTTGCATTGGGTATGTGATAACTTATTGGTGCAGAATGTTTTTCCTTTTTCTTTTAGATTTCTCTTGTATTGTTTGTTTAGTTTTTTCCAGGCTGTTTTTGTGTGTTCTTGGTTACCTTTTTTCCATTCTTTTTTGAGTCATCTGCATTGCTTTTTGAGTTGGAGCAGTTCATTGTCAAACCATTTGTCTGACTGTCTGCAGATTCTGGTTTTTGTTTGTAGTTGCGTCATATCATCAAGGATGGTTAGCGTACACCAGTGGGAAATGAAATCTTAGGGTTACCATCTAGGATCATGGTGTCTGCTTTGTTCCAGAATTTGGGCAGGTTGATCTTTTGACGTGCTTTGTAGGTTAAACTTTGGTTATTTTGTTTGGTTTTGTCCCATGCCCAGTTGATTTTGAAGATGTATATGTAGTGGTCTGACTAGAGGGAGCGAGACCAGGTTCTGTTCGTGGTGTGAATCTCTGGTGGGACATGACAGCTGCTTTGTCAAGTTGATGACCTTTCTCATGTGTGGCTTGGGGGTCTAGAATCCTGTAGGATATGGCTTTAAGGAAAGACAGAAGGTTTTCTACTTGTTTGGAAGATTTGTCTTCGAGGTGAAGGTTTAGATCTACTAGGATCAGGTTGTATGCTGATGTGAGGGAATTTCGGAATATAAATTCTTCGAATTCTGGAGGAGTTTCTGGGGTGTTTGTTAGCCTTCTACCCCATGTTGACGGAATACTGTAGTGCATGCAGGCCGAGCAGTTGATCAGGTTTCTGTCTGCATGGCTTCTCCCAGCTGGGAGGTGATTCTGTTGGTTGTTAAGATAATGGATTGGGGAGATGTTATTTCCTGCTGCTTTCCGGTTAGGATCAAGAAGAGCAGAAGGAAAATGTACATTTGTTTTTGCTTTATTGGCTTCATTGTGTGGAATAGGGGGGGAGAGCTGGGTGGTGTGTATGAGAGTGTGTTGGAGTGTGTTGTGTATTCTCTGGGGATTTGCCTGATGATCTTCACTGTATGTTAGACATAGTGGATTTTTGTCTTAGGGAACTATTGTGGTGTGTTTGAGATTGTGAATTTTTGGCTTGGTCCCTGATCTACACGAAGGGCTGTACAAACAACTCTTTGGTGGGGCCCTTTGGTGGAAAAGGTCCATCTACTAGGCAGCCCTTTAAAGGGCTGAAGTGGAGGGCAGGAAGCTCCAGTTCAAAAAAAGTGGTGGGGCCCACCGCCGAAGAGAGCAAGTTTGCTGGTGCAGAGAGTGGAAACAATTAGACCTCCTTCCCCCTCATTGTGCTGGATCAGTGCTGGATTTCTTTATATTACCTTGGAAAGTGAACAAACACAGCCACCACACCATTTCACTTATTTACCTGTATGAAAGACACGCAGACATACAATTATTCTTGAAACTTTCGATCCGAAGCGTCAGTTAGATTTTCTGTCTCTTAGGTATTAAGTTATTGAATATACAAATTCCCCTAGATCCTATATACAGTGACTGAAGTTGATGCAGGCCAAAATGTGTACACAACTGAATTGTTTAATGAGCCAAACAGCACTGATAATTGGCCACTGACGAGCATTAATTGGCACTAATTAGAAATTATGCGCACAATGTTCTAAGCATATTCTATAAAGTGGTGCATGTAAATTCTAATGTATGAATCTGAAATTGGAGTGTGACCAAGGTTGGGGCATGAGTGGGCCATGGGCATGCCAATAAATTATGCACACTATTATAGAATATGCCTGATCCACGCATAACTTAGGGGTAGGTATGTACACCAAGTTTCAGCTGGTATAAATGATCACAATTAAATTTTAGTTGTGGGTTGAGCCACTATGTATATTTTATAAACTGTGTCTAAAACCATGCCTAATGATTTTCCAGCACCATATATAGAATCTGACTCACCTTAGAGCCAAATTTAATTTTGTTAACAAACAGATTGCACCAAATATATAACTGTATTTTTTTTAAATATATATATTGGGTCCCATCTGCTTTCTTTTCTGTGTCATCTGATCTTACATTTAAAAAAAAATGTTTCTGTGTTTTTTGTTTTTATTAGAATTTGTTAAATCATCTTTTGTGCCAGACATAACGAAGCAATTTGCAATCTCTATGTATTACTGTTTTAATTAGTATGCTCATTTTCCTCCATAATTTATATTCCCCCCTCTCCCCTATATCAGATGGCAGCCTCTCACAAAGTCCTGTCCTCCAGTTTAGGTTAACAAGAGTGAATGAATGCATGCATGCCTTCAAGTCTACTTTAGTGTAGCAGCCTTTTTCTGAAAGGGAATTCTATGAGCTGTTTTGTCTTGCATTTGCTGGGTTTTATATTTCGGTGAAGCATCATTTCCTATTTGTCTTTTTTCTCTTTCAGCCCTACCAAGTAAGAGACATTGGAGGGAGAAAATGCCCTAGAGCAGTGTGTCTCAAACTTTTTTTTATCTCTGGCACACTAAACGGAGCAAATGGTTTTTGCGGCACATTATAATTGAAATTATAAAATTGCAAAACCAACAAAAATTACATTTGAGAGTTGTTTATTTAAAGTTCTTTAAGCTATGGATGGGTAATTCTAACAATGGTGAAACTAAAATAGATATAACAGAATTGCTAAACAATGCGATGGATGTGCAAATTAACTCAAATGTGGCTCGATAGTTGATAAGGAAATACATATTTCATCATCTACCATCTGCAGTCGCTCTCTTTTTTTCTCGATTTAATTTCTGTCAGACCTGAAAATCCAAGTTAACAAAGTTAAGAAGATCGAAACGGTAACAAAGCCTTGATTGCTTTGTTGCTCAAGTTAGGATAACTACTGCAAAAAAAATAAACCTAAAATACTTGCCGTTAGTTTTCAAGGACCTATCACGTCAAAGAATGATGCTTGTCTGGGCAATTGTATCCTTACGCATACAGATGCTCATAACATTGACAGACTCTTGCGTACTCGATGTACAACATCTTTTCTTGTGTATACTTATGAAGGGAATTTTAAAAAATAAAATAAAATTCTGGAATCTCTCGTAGCACACCCGGAATCTCTTCAGGATACACTATTGTGCCGTGGCAAACAATTTTAGAGAAAATAATACTTAAACCTATTGGAAGTACCACAAAGAGCACATTTATTTATTGTACTTTTATATATTAAAACCAATAAAAACATTTTGAACTGAAAAAGAGCACTTATCCTGGAAGCAGCAACCCCCTCAGAAAGAACATACAAAATAGTTTTTCAAAATTTTTTCAATAAAAATTTCTCTGTTCATTTTCAGTCATCTGGGTCTTATTTAAATGGTTTTCTATATGATGTGTGAGCGCTAGGGAAGGATATGATTGTATGACTAAGAAATGTGTGTTTGTTTATAGTAACCAATGGTTCCCATATTTACCCTGAGGGAACCCCAGACAGGTTTTCAGGATATCTGCAATGAATATTCATGAGTTACATTTGCATACAATGAAGTAATGTATACAAATCTGGCTCTTAAATATTCAGTGTTGATACCTTGAAAACCTGACTGACTGGGATTTCTCCAGAACAGGTTTGGAAACCACTAGTAAAACACATAGTCTGTACCTGGGAGACATGGTCCTGATTTTAGAAATATAGCCTAAACAGTAGAATTAACACTGCTCTTTTGCATAAGCATGTAAATATTGATTTTGTAAAGGCTCTATTTATATGTGGAAATCCATGCCATGCAGAAATTTCAAAGGGTGCAACTTTGATAGGACCACAAACTACATGTGCATTTTCTGTCATATTACAAAGGGAATATAAGTACATAGGGATCGATTTCCATATTAGGTTATACACCAGCTCAATAGTTTTGTTTTTTAAAAAAACTTTTGACCAGAGATTTACTTGAGGGGTTAAGGGAGCCATTCTCCTTATTATTACTACTACTACTACTATTTATCACTTCTATAGCGGTGAAAGGCGTAGGCAGCGTTGTACATGTTGACATTTAATAGACGGTCCCTGCTCTGTCTAACTTGGACAGACAGACATGGCATATAGGGTTGGGAATGTAGAACCCAAGGTGAGAGGAGTTAGGAGTTGAAAGCAGTTTCAAAGAGGTGGGCATTTAACTTGGACTTGAAAACTGCCAGAGACAGAGCCCGCCATAGGGATTTGGGCAGTTTGTCCCAGGCATTTGGCATAGCAAGACAGAAGGGACAGAGTCTGGAGTTGGCAGTGGAAGAGAAGGGCACAGATAGGAGGGACCTACCAGCTGAGCAGAGCTCAAGGGGGAGGGGGGCATAGGGAGAGATAAGTTATTACCAACCTGGTAGTCTCGGGTAGAAAGTTTCCTCTTTCAAAATGAAACAAAGTTAAAATCGCAGCCTCACTACTTAGTTGACAGGTACATGCTGTAGGACCCATGCCATTTAGGTCTGACCACTAAAATTATTTATCATCTTGATCACCATGAATCCGTTATTCTTTTTTCCCTTGATCTCTCAGCTGCTTTCGACACTATCGACCACTCGCTTTTATTGGACCGATTACAAAATATAGGTGTCTGTAATACTTCATTACAATGGTTCACTTCCTTTTTAGCCGATCGTTCTTCAACAGTAAATTTCAATAATGCAAACTCTAAACTATTCTCTCAGAATTATGGAATCCCACAGGGCTCCATTCTTTCTCCACTATTATTCAACGTTTTTCTTTCACCCTTACTTAGTTTGAGCCAATCTATCGGTTTCACTATTTATGCGTATGCCGACGACATTCAGCTTGTTCATTCATTTAATCCCGAAAACACCAATGCAATTAATCAAAAACTTGAAAAAATAAAAAACTGGCTCTCACAAAACAAATTAGCATTAAACATTACCAAAACCAAAGCCTTATTTTTTCCAATGAAACAAGGATTAACACTATCATCGCCTTTTCTAATAAGCAACCTACCAATTAAAATAGTATCATCACTAAAATTACTAGGAGTCACTATTGATGACAAATTCTCGTACCATGAATATATCAGCAACGTGGTAAAATGCTGTTTTTTTCGCTTGCGCCTAATCCGCTCGATGTCTAAATTTCTGGAACCTAAATCATTGAATATTTTAATACACTCTTTGGTCATGTCCAAATTAGACTATTGTAATTCACTCTTATTAAATATTACACAAAAAGAAAAAAAACGTCTACAAATAATACAAAATACTGCAGTTAAAATCATTCATAATGGCAAAAAATATGATCACCCTTTTTAATAGACTCACACTGGCTCCCGATTAATCAACGAATAACCTATAAAATATCACTTCTAACTTTCAAAACTCTACTCAATAATGAACCTTTATTTATAGATCAACTATTAATTCCATATAGCTCGTCCCGAGCATTAAGATCAACTGCTTTAGGAAAACTTAATGTACCCTCTCTAAAGATCATCGGAACCAGACGTCACGACATATTCTCTGTCATGGCTCCCCTTACTTGGAATGCCCTTCCTTTATACATTAGAGAAACCAAAGACCTGAACTTATTTAAATCTAATCTAAAAACTTTCTTTTTTAAAACTTCTTTTAATATTTAAAACCTTCTCACTTACTATTATTTTTTATTTATTTTTTTTTTTTAATCAGCAATTTTAAATAATTCCTATTTCTTTTTTTCTCAACTTCTCTCAATATGACTTTCTAAACCCCCAACCCTAATGTTTTTTCCTCTTTCATATTTTCAATTTCTTCTCCTCTGAGAAACGCAATATGTAACTTTAACCTACTTTATCCCTTCCCATTGTTTCTCAAGTTTGTCAGTATTGTCTGTCCGAAATTTTTATGTACCTCTTTTAAAACTATGTATAGCATTTCTTTTTAATTGTTGCTCGCTTAGTACAAAATAGGCGATTTATCAAAATCAATAAAACTTGAAACTTGATTTATGTAAAATATAGTCCAGTTTATAGGTGAGATAAGAATGTAAGGAGCACAAGTGGTTATTAAGAGTGTTAAGTTGGTTGTGTAGTAGGTGGAATCTGTCAAAGCATTTCTAAATAGATGCTTCAAATATATGCTTCAAAAATTATACCTTTGGGATCAATCCTAATATTTCTTCCAAGAATAAATGGTGGCAAGGCCTGATTTACATGATTTTCTAAAAATGGTGCTTTTCACAGATTCTCTCCCCTAGAATCTGCTTTGGGCTGATATAATATATGGAGGGAGCATGAATCTATTCCTGCCATAATCAAGGGGTGGGGTGTGTGCCCTCTTTTTTTTTTTTTTTTTGTCTTTACAAATATGGTAACCCTAAAATAAGTTGACTTAAACTTTAAAATTTTTGAACATTCTGATCATTTGAACATTTTGAATCCTGAACTTTGAGAAAGTGGACTTTAATATTCATTTAAGATAAGAACGTAAGAAGTTGCCTCCACTGGGTCAGACCAGAGGTCCATCGCGCCCAGCGGTCCGCTCCCGCGGCGGCCCATCAGGTCTATGACCTGTGAAGTGGTTTCTGACCATTTCTATAACCTACCTTTTCTTCTATCTGTACCCCTCAATCCCCTTATCCTTTAGGAACATATCTAAACCTTCCTTGAACCCCTGTAATGTGCTCTGGCCTATCACAGCCTCTGGAAGCGCGTTCCATATGTCCACCACCCTGTGGGTAAAAAAGAACTTCCTAGCATTTTTTCTAAACCTGTCCCCTTTCAACTTCTCCGAGTGACCCCTTGTACTTGTGGTTCCCCACAGTCTGAAAAATCTGTCCCTGTCTACCTTTTCTATGCCCTTCAGGATTTTGAAGGTTTCTATCATGGTTTCTATCAAGGTTTCTAAGTCTCCGCTTTTCCAGGGAGAACAGCCCCAGCATTTTCAACCTGTCAGCGTATGAAAAGTTTCCCATACCTTTTATCAGTTTAGTCGCTCTTCTCTGGACCCCCTCAAGTACTGCCATGTCCTTCTTGAGGTATGGCGACCAGTACTGGACACAATATTCCAGATGTGGGCACACCATTGCACGATACAGCGGTATGATGACTTCCTACGTCCTGGTTGTGATACCCTTTTTAATGATACTCAACATTCTGTTCGCTTTCTTTGAGGCTGTCGCACACTGTGCCGATGCTTTCAATGTGGTGTCCACCATCACCCCCAGGTCTCTTTCAAGGTTGCTCACCCCTAGCAATGATCCCCCCATTTTATAGCTGAACATCGGGTTCTTTTTCCCTACATGCATGACCTTGCATTTCTCTATGTTGAAACTCATTTGCCACTTTTTTGCCCACTCTTCCAGTCTCATTAGGTCCCTTTGCAGGTCTTCACAGTCTTCCGTGGTTCTAACCCTGCTGCATAGTTTGGTGTCATCAGCAAATTTAATAACCTCACATTTTGTCCCCGTCTCCAGGTCGTTAATAAATATATTGAACAGAGCGGTCCCAGCACCGACCCCTGTGGAACTCCGCTCATGACCCATTGCCAGTCTGAGTAATGGCCCTTTACTCCAACCCTCTGTTTCCTGCCTGCCAGCCAGTGTTTGATCCATCTGTGGACATCCCCTTGCACTCCGTGGCTCCACAGCTTCTTAAGGAGTCGTTCATGAGGTACCTTGTCAAAGGCTTTTTGGAAGTCAAGGTAAATGATGTCTATGGATTCCCCTTTATCCATCTGGCTGTTTATTCCCTCAAAGAAGTACAGTAAGTTCATGAGGCATGACCTTCCCTTGCAGAAGCCTTGCTGGCTCACCTTCAGTTGTCCATTGTTTCCTATGTGTTTGCAGATTGTGTCCTTAACCAGTGCTTCCATCATCTTTCCCGGAACCGAGGTCAAGCTCACCGGCCTGTAGTTTCCCGGGTCACCCCTTGATCCCTTCTTAAAGATGGGCGTGACATTTGCTATTTTCCAGCCCTCTGGGATCTCCCCAGTTATTAAGGATAGGTTACATATTTGGTGAAATGTTTCCGCTATTTCGTTTCTCAGTTCTTTTAGTATCCTTGGGTGGATGCCATCCGGACCTGGTGATTTGTCGCTCTTCAGTCTGTCTATCTGTCGAAGGACATCCTCTCGGCTTACCTCTAGTTGCAAGGGAGGATTTTATACCTATAAAGGTGTAGCCTAGTGGTCCATGAGAAGAAATGGATTCCAAACTAGGTTCTGAGGCTTTTCCTCCCATGATTAAAAGAATATCAATAGGAATGTATTGAGGGCCCAATTTTTACAGGTCACCTAAAAAATATCGGCACCAAATAATGAGGTGCTAAGTATGATTCTATAAAAGTTAGGCATGCTGTCTAGAACTGCACTTGGGTTTGCCTAAGTGACATTAGGCATCGCTAGACATCCTAAATTTAGGTGCACCGTATTTATTCTTCACCTAAATACCTGCACCTAAGGTAGGAGCTTAATGGTGTCTAGTTCAAAAGGAGGTGCCTAACTCAAAAAACATGACCACAGTCTCTCACTAACCTTGCCCACTTTGAGGTGGCACTTTGGACTAGGCGCCTACTTTTTATAGAATCAAATTTTTTTAAGTTAGGCACCTAATCTTCAGTTAAGTCCAATTAAGGGCAATTATAAGGTGTTAAGCCTATTAATCAATTAAGGCCTGTTTTTATCAAGCTGTGCTACAGGTTTTTTAGTGCGGGCTGGCGTGGTAAATGCTCCGACGCTCATAGAATTCCTATGAGCGTTGAAGCACTTACCTCATTGGCCCACGCTAAAACCTGTAGTGCAGCTTGATAAAAGAAGGGGTAAGTTAGGCTCCTATACTGGCTAGGCTCGCTGATGTAGGTGAACTATATAGAATTTGGCAGGGAATGATTAGTAGAAGTAGAGATATTTCTGCAATTCTTATCTAAACAGTTTATTCATAGTTTTTGTTTGATGTCTGAGATATTGCGTTTGATCACACAGTTCCTATAATTTGCAGGGCTATCATCTTTTCCAGAGGCTGAACAGGGTAGAGGCAAATTGACCTCTGTATCAGAATGGAGTTCAGATTTACAGCAATAATTTGTAATGTGGAAATTCTCCTGGCTTACAGCAAGAAGCAACAGAGATGAACTTGGCAGATACTTGGGTTTTAATCTTCTCCAGTGTTCCATGTTCCTATCTGTTAAAGACTAATGAGCCTGCTAATACATTTCAATTAATTCATGGTAATTAATTAGTTTTTACTATGAATAGGTTTTTTTTTTCCCTTTTCCTTGTCTTCCCTCTGAAATCCCCCACTCTACCTTACCCACCCCGAGTTCTTTGTTATATTTGTTTATATGTCTTCTTTCTTCTTTTCCTTCCATCACTACCTAAGGTTGACATCATTCTTTGGTCTGTGTTTTCTCACATTTCCTCCTGCCCTCTTTCCTGTCTTCCTTCTCTTTATAGCTTCATGTCAGGTGACTTTACTCCATTTCTTCCTTTGTTTAATGTTTGCCGGCGCCTCTGCTAATACAGTGCCTAGGGTTGTCTGCCCCACCCCCTCGCTACGCCACTGTCCATAACTCCACAAAGAGGCTAAGGGGCTCGTTTTCAAAGCACTTAGACTTACAAAGTTCCATAGTCTAAGTGCTTTGAAAATACACCTCTACGTAATTTCAAAGATGCTTGTCATTCCAAATTTACAGACTTAAATTCCTGCTAAAATCTTGTAGGAAAAGCATTTGTGCGGAACACTCTATTTACCATATAAACTATTATGCAAAATCAAAACAGCATTACTTGCAATCACAGTACAAAAAATATAAAGAGATTACAAAGAGTAGCTCCCCCTCCCCCCAATGCTACATTACAATCTCTGGTATTCTAGTGATGTAATCGGGGTCAGAGTGATGCCCCGGTCACGGTGGTCATTTTGAGAGCAGAGCTGGAATGGGCAACTGGGAATTGCTCCTGCCCCAATTACACCCCTAAATCATCAGGGATTGTAAGATAAGTCCAGGTGCATCTACCGGTGGTAAGAGGGGGGGGAGACTTTTCTTTGGGGGAGGGAGGAGTAGAGAGACATGGGACAAAGCACAAATTTCCAGTTTCCACTGAAAAAAACCCACAATCATTTTCATCTGAAACTGAAACATGGCTGAAAATTAAAATATCAGTAATATGAAACCCCAAAAGAAGAATAAGGTACTTGAAAGACACAATCGGTAGATATGGACATGCCTAAGGGTATTACGTATCAAGTGAGAGACCTGGCTTGAAACCAACAATCAAACAACTTAATAAAATTTAAATATAAATGATGCAGGAGCGCCCTCAGTGTGGGATTGTAAGCTCTAAAGAGCAGCTCAATGAACAGCTCTATTGCTTGCTGGAAAGCAGAGCTGGCAATGCCTGCCACACCAAATTAGTGTAATAATAATCAGTGAAAAAAGTGTTCACATAAAGTGCAAAAAACAGTAAGTATCTCACTTGGTATGTAAAGCCCTTAAATGTAGCCAAACCCGTAGACCTAAGGCAACACTTAGATAGTAACAAAACATGTGGCAAAAAGCTCCAGGTACTTAGCTGAGTAAGCTATTGCTGTGGACAATCGCCGTAGAGAGTCATAAAGTCCTCAGTAATCATGGACTGAAGTTAACAATCATTCCTGAGTCCACTAGGTCCGACCCAGCAAGGTTTCAGGGCCGAAGCCCCTTTGTCAGGGACCGGACCAGAGAAAGGCAGCTGAAGGTTTGGGAGTGAGCGGGCCGGCAAGGCAAATAAACTGAAACTGGGCAGAAAAAGGATTTTAGACTGGCATTATAACTAAAAATTAAACTGAAATTCAGTCAGCCTCTAGTCTGGACAGCGTGCATAGTTATATACCGTACATAAGCTATACAATATTATAATATGTGTTTTACTTAAACAATATAACTGTGAGTAATTACTGCAGCTCTAGGGCTGGTGTAGATGCTCATTCCTATAGGCAGGTACGAGGGTTCTTCAAAAAGTTTCCACATTTTTGCAGGAAATGGTTGGGGTGGCAGAAGTGGTAAGAGGGCATGTCATAGAATGTTATGTGACTAGTCAGTCAGGCAAGCTGATGATTATGTGGAAAAGTGGTGTAATTTGCTGTTGAGATATTCAATAAATAGTGTTTAAAAAAAATAAAAGTGTGGAAACTTTTTGAAGGTCCCTTGTATTTTATTTGTTACACTAGTACTCTATAATAGAAAATAGCAGGTACGTACTTTCCTTTATTCTTTATAGAACACAGCAGTGCCACATAGGTACACTGTTACAGAACTGCACTCAGGTTTTGAGCTCCTAATTATCCTCCCCCTCCCCTGTTTGCATAGCGCAGATTTTAGCGCCGGCCATGGCGGTAACAGCTCCAAAGCTTATAGGAATTCTATGAGCTTTGGAGCTGTTACTGCCACGGCTGGTGCTAAAAACCGTGGTACGGTTTTGTAAAAGGAGTGCCTTAGAAGATAACTTTAGCAGAGAGCCTAGGCTTCTAAGTTTGCAAACAGAGGACAAATGTAGGAGCCTGAATTTATGGGCTCAACTTTTTTTTTTCTTTTCTTTTTTTAATATCGGGTCCTCTATTTTTATTCAAGCATTTATCCAGCACAAGTATAACTACTGAACGTTTACCCAATGCTACAAGGTGTACACAGTGCTTTACAGACCCAGAGAAAGACCCTGGTCAGCTGAGCTTATATTCCATTCAGTGGGCAGATTCTGGGGACAGATGGGGACTGGGGAGAGATGAACAGTAACAAGCTCGCATGAACCCTGAAGAGACGTCAGGATGTTAAGCCCTTATTTCAGAATTAATGGGGGAATTTTGATGCAGCCAAATGAGATATACAGTACAGTATTTAGTTGTAGAGCACAGTAGAGACCTCTTGGGAACGGTACAGCTCATGTTTAAACAATCACCTAGCAAATGCGATGTTCTCTGGCCTGAATCTGGCAAGCCGTTGTCATTCAAGAACTGTGTTCTAAGTGTATGAAATTAAGATTTAAAAATAGACATTCACAGCGGTGTTCCTGCAGGTTATTTGCAGAATGAATGCGTCTCTCATCAGACAGGCATTTCTTCTCGGGCAGCCCCACAAAAACAGAAGTTTACATATTGGTGAGTTAACGTGAGCTGCAAATGGGAAAGAAATCTGTCCCTACATGCTCCACACTTCGTTAAAAAGTTCAGCTTTGTGTAGAGCATATGTTGCCTGTCTTCTCGTCTGTTCCCCGTGAAACTAATCCTCTTAGATCGACACTGAAAATATTAAAATTAGCAATTTATTTTCTGAATAATAATATATTTGGGTCCTATTGTCCTGCTGTAATGTCTGTGTTTTAATTCTTTCCACTGGGGAGACTAGCACGACTTCAGAATATTCAAATTCTATTAATTAACAACTATCAAAAATGTAGGATAGACTGGCATTTGGTTATGCTAAATTTGAGAGTCTTAGGGCTCCTTTTATCAAGGTGCGGTGGGCGGTTAACGCACAGAATACCGCGCATTCAACCACCTGCAGTGCTAGTCACTAACACCTCCATTGACGAGGCATTAGTTTTTTGGCTTGCCGCGGGGTTAGCGCGTGATGAAATGTCTGATGCGCTAACCCCCGTAGCGCACCCTGATAAAAGGAGCCCTTAGTGTCTTGACTAGTATATTTGCACAGATTATTTTTAATATTATTTTAATGCTTGCTACCCTTTTTTTTATTCACATAGATTATATCCCTGTTTCATTAACCCTCCCCCCTTTTACAAAACCATGATAGTGGTTCATAGCGCAGGCCGGCGCACTGAATGCTCTGTGCTGCTCCCGACACTCAGAGTTCCTATGACTATTGGGAGCAGCGCTAAAACCTCTATCACAGTTTTGTAAAAGGCAGGGGAGGGGGGGGGGGAGGTATTGGACATCTCTTTTATGGGCCCCCAGTTTAAAAACCTTCTCTTTTTGCATGTTGCACCTACAATGGAACCCAAACCAACAGAGACTAATAACAGGTGGTTGGTCACCTGAGGGCTTGCTTCACTCTAATTCTATGAGCATTGAAGCATTTAGCGCTCTGGGCCGCGGTAGAAACCTCTATGAATTATTGATTCACTCTCCTAGCAATATTATTGGTTAAACACGCTGAAGGTTAATATTCATAGAAGTTACATCTTATAAATCATACAAATGTGTACCTATTCTAATAAATGGTGTAGCAAAAAGGCTAACAATATTTCAACTCTAGTGATACAAAACTAGAAGAAAGGCAACACCTATCTTATGTGGTCTAACCCATTAGCCAGCGCTGGTTAAAGAGGAACTCTTAAGGTTTCTGTAGAGAAAGGCAGAGGCAAGCCTTGGGAAAACAGACTGATGCCTGCAGCAGTTTGGCTGAAGTTCATTCTATTTTGTGTGAGGCAAATTATAATACTAATAAAAATTTTCCTTATATGCAATTGTGCCTTGGCTGTATATGTGCTGACCTCTCTGGGCAAGCCAGGCTAGCCAGCTAAACCAGGCTAGTCTTACCACGCACACCCACAATCCACCCCCTAACCATGTCTACTTTCTGGTAGACGTCTTAATTTTAATTTAAGCCAATTATGGGGTACTAATTGTTTATCAGCACTGATTAAGCTTTCTAAATAATTAACCTTCCCTTATACTAAGCTATGGTAGGCCCTGAACGCTGTTCTGATGCTCATAGAATGTCTATGAGCATTGGAGCAGCATTGGAGCATTTAGCATCCCAGGCCTTGGTAGAAACCATGCCCATCTAAGTGCCTAACTTTAGGTATCTTTTATAGAATCTGGGTCTTTGTGTCTGCTTTTTTGGTGTTTATATTTGGACGTTTCAGTTTGGAAAACGGCTGTTTGTTTTAGATGTTTTCATCATGAGGACATCCTTCTCCCATATTTTCAAACAGGAAATCCTAACGTTTTTCCTGTCAGAATATGCCTCTGAGATGGAAAGTCTTTTGGGACATTCTAAACAAGATTTTTCCATTCTGACTTGGATGTTCTTTTGAAAATGCTCCTCCATGGCTCTATTGCCCATATATCGACCACTCGAAGGGATAATAGCCTTGAAAAACCCCCACCAGGGTGAAACATGTTGGCTGATTAGTCCCTGTGAATTTGACCACGTAAACTAAAGCTAAGTACTCAAATATTTCAAATATCTTTGAGAAGTGTTGGTTCACTTTATTTATTTCATTTATAACACTGGTAAATATCGGACCCGATGAGGACTTGATGCATAAAGCCATATACTATGAAACCATAACTGAATATAATGGTGGCATCTCTGAGGGCCCATGTAAGTCTGGGATTCTAGTGAGTTTTTTAAGGGATGATCTTATAGGATTATCTTTGTATTAGATAATAAAATAACAGGCATGAAAAGTACACATTATAGCTTACTGGGTGGGTAATGTACAGATTTCAACTGTAAAGAATATGCTGTTACAAAAAATGACTTTCATTCCCTACACAAAAAATTGCAGCTGGGTCCTAGTATAAGTACAGTATCAATACTTCACGGTATTGCAGTATATAAGCTGTTATTATTATTATTAATAATCAACATTGCAAACTTTCAGTTTATTGTTCATTCTTTGTTACAATAGCAGCAGGAAAATATAATGCTCAAGTAGCTATATATAGTAAGAATTTTCCCACTAATAACAACATGAGTGAAATTCTGTGGAATATTTTGCACAGTATGAAAAAAGATGTCTTTAATATACCATCTTGGATTTTGCTGTGGAGGAAACCAGACTCTAAGGATATGCAAAAACATTCCTCCGCTGGACCAGAGAGGTATTACAGGCTGATAAGGAAGCTAAACTGTGATATAACTGGACTGCAGAGATGTCTCAGGTACTCAGAGTTCCCTCCTGGAAGCCACATGCAGGGGTTGTATTAAAGCAGCTCAGGTATTTGCAAAATAAGTGGGCGTCTCTAACATGCACCCTTCATGCAAATTTTCAGCTTTGAAAATGAGCAAACACGAGGCATTCACAATAAGGGGGGTTATTAATTCATGCAGTGGTTACCAAACCTGTCATGGAGGAATCCTAGGCAGTCAGGTGTTCAGGATATCCACAATGAATAGTCATGAGTTAGATTCCAGTGCAGATATCCTGGAAATCTGACTGACTGGGGGTCCCCCAGGACAGGTTTGGGAATCACTGTACTAATGTTTCATGCACTGTCACAGGGCTGATTTCATTCCTGTGGGTCCTATTATAGACAGTGGATGTTAATTTTGCTAGCATAGACTGACCATTATTAAATAATTCTTTGAAAACAATTGCACACTTTGCACTTGCTATTTGAGTATCTGTGGAGGTGAAGGAGCAGGAGCAAGGGTTCAAAAGAGAGAATGTATTTTTGAAAATCAATTATACATAGAGTGGCATAATAAAAAAAACAAAAACCATCTAAGTCCGTTTTGGGCCTAAGGCGCTAGTCGTCTAAAGTCAGCAGCATCTAAAGTCCATTCTCAGGAAAATATGTCTAAAGTATTTTTTTTTCGAGAATCGTCTATTTCTACATCCAGCCATTTGATCGTCCAGACCGCTAAGTCATTTATCTTTATACCGCATTCTCATCTATAAAATCAAGCCCAAAACGCCTAGAAAAAGATCTTTTAGATGTGGGAGGGGTCAGCAAAGTGATAGACTAGCCAGACATGGCAACAGAGCAGTGGGGCATCTTAACAGGGCACTGCTGTGAACTTCAATAAAAGGGTACCACATAAACATCCCACCACAACTCCCTTAGAGGTCATGGTGAGCCCCCCAAAACACCCCTAAAAACTACTATATCTCCCTGTCTACAACCCCAATAGTCCTTATGGCTGCAGGTGGCACCTATATGGCAGTACAGTAAGGTTTTGGGGGGTTCTGGTGGGTGCACATTTTTCACCATGAATGCAGTGGTTTGAGTGGCTTATGGGCCAGGATCCTCCTCTCTATGATTCATTAGCCCACCCCCCAGACTACTTAAGCCACCTTTATGCAGCTCTACTAGGCTTTCCTATGCTAGGTCTGTACTTTGCTCCTGCAGTGGTTATCTGGTCACTTTGGATACCTTCTGGGCACTTATACCTGGTTTTAGATTGCCTAAGTCACAATGTATAAGTCTAGGCAGTCTCGTTAAACTGTTGATTATCACTGCAGGATGACTAAGTCAAGGTCGGCCCACATCCCGCCCACCACTCGCCCTAACTACTGCTCAAAAAACGTTCCTTTTCACTCTGGTCGCACAGCGGCAGTAGAAAGGCCTAAGCTGCTTTTAGATACGTATAAAACCCGTTTTGATTATTGGCACTTGGAGGACCTGTCTTTTAGGTTGTCCAAGTACCGATTTAGACGGGGTTTTAGATGTATTTCTGTTTCGATTATGAACCTTATAGTTTTCCTTCTAAAATATAAACAAGCTAACAGGAATGCTTATTTTCCCATGGTTAAACATATGAGTGCTGTATATGACACCATAAGTTGTGTGTGCAAATTGGGGTGCACAACTTAATTGTTTAACAAGACCAACTGGCGCTGATAATTGGCAATTAATACCCCATAATTGATAATTGGCACTAATTAAAAGTTACGCTCAAAACTTGGTAGGGTAGAGACATTCTATAAAGTGCTGTGTGTCAGTTCTAGTGCATGAATCTGAAAAGGGGGTGTAGCCAGGGGAGGAGCATGAGTGAATCGTGCGCATTCCTAAAAGTTCGTTGCAGTGTTATAGAATATGCCCAATCCACGCACAACTTAGGCCAGGCATTTAGGACTGGTTTTCCTTGGCCTAAATGGGTGCACCTAAATGTTCAGGCCTTCCTCTCTGCCGGGTCCTGCCTACTTCCTGTTTTCATGAAGACAGGACAGAGAGGAAGGCCTGAAGCGGGCAACAGCAGTGAATTGTGAATGCTGCTGCTGCCTGATGAAGTTCAGGACATCAGGCCTTGAGTGACAGAAGGAGGAAAGAGAGCAGAGGGGGAGAGAATTGGGGAGAGTGTGGCTGTAACCAACTAGAGGGAATGAAAGGAGATGCCAGAGCTTGGAGGGAAGAAGAGACACCAGGGCATGGAGAGAAGGAGGAAGGTATGCCAGATCAAGGGAAAAGGAAGGAGGATATGTCAGAGCATAGAGGGGGAGGGATAGATGGAAGAAAAGGAAAGGAGAGAGATGCCGGGAATCAGGGAAGGGATGATGCCAGACCGTGAGGTGGGAAGGAAAGAAAGAAGAAGAGAGAGATGCCAGAGCATAGGGGAGGGGGTGGTGACAGAGAGAGAAAAAAGGATAGGTGACAGAGTTGAAATCAATCATGTACAAAGGAGAGAAAGGGCACGGGATAGATAGTTTATGGAAGGAGCATAGAAAGAGGGAATATGCCATATGGAAGAGAGCACAGAGGGCAGTGAATGGAAGGGGTGAGATAGAGGGTGAACAGTAGATGGAAGGGGTAGAGAGAGGGAAACAGACACTGAATGGAAGTGTGGGGGAGAGGACGGACAGCTGCTGAATGGAAGTGTGAAGGAAAGGGGGAGCAGATGCTGGAAGGAAGTGGGGAGGAGAAAGAAAAAAAGGGCACATGCAGGATTGAGGGAAGAGGATAGAGTTAGTTACTGGAAGGGGTGAGGGAAAGAGGTGGCAAGCTATAGGTAGACACAGTGAAAGAGGGAAATTGAGGACTTCATAGTAAAAAAGAATTTAGACAGAGGCAGAAAATAAATTGAGAAGGAAGACCAGGGAAGAACAGGAGGAAGGGAGCGGAGAGAGAGATGCCAGAGCAGGGGGGAAAGAAGAGGAGACAGATACCAGACCAATGGGGGTGAAAGGAGAGATGGAAGGGGGAGGCATACAGTTTCTGGAAGGGGCATAGAAGGAGAGAACATGCCATATAGGGGCAGAGAGATGGCAGACAGTGGATGGAAGGAAGAGAGTAACAAGAAGATGAGGAAAGCAGAAACCAGAGAAGACAAAGGTAGAACAAAAATTTTCTATTTATTTATTGCTTTAGGAGACGTGTCACTGTTTCTGTGGTATTGCATTGTATGCAGAGTCCAGCTTCTTGCTGGTTCAATTTAACCTTTGTCTATGTATTTCTATTTTATCCCCCCTTTTACAAAACTGTGGAGCGTTTTTTAGCGCCAGCCGTGGTGGTAGCAGCTCTGATGCTCAGAATTCTATGAGCGTCAGAGCTGTTACCACCATGGCTAAAATCCACACTACAGTTTTGTAAAAGGGGAAGGGGTAAGTTTGTGATGACATTCCATACTAGGCGAAGGTGTTTTCTGTGTTCTGTGTGCTCGAAAGACATGTTTTTTTGTTAGGATTGATTACAGGATTGATCTGTACTAGTTTGGCTTGTTTAGTTTTACAATGGGTGTATTGATGTACTTCTCACTGCATATGTAAGATGCTGCCTTTTCCTAGGTACTCATGTGTGACATGTGGCTTGTTACTAAAAATCATGTTTTTCGTACAGATGGGGAGGAGGGGTGCCAAAAAATGAGGGGCCCCGGGTATCACACAAGCCAGGTACGCCACTGGCTGCAGGCAAGGGCAGTGCACTGAGTCTCTGCTGGAGGTAAGCAGACTCTAGGACTCTGTGGGGTGGTTGGAAATTGTGCCATTTCCCTGTTGGGTTTATTTTCTTTATTCTGCTGAAGAGGTAAAGAGTTTGGGAGCTTGAGTGTGGGATTAGTGGATTGCATTTTGGATGTTTTTACCAAGTGCCTATTTTTGGCAGATCCACCAATCTTTCTCTCCTAGTGCATTGAGAAGGGAGAGATTTCTTAGTGCCTTGATGAAAACACCCTTTTTGAACAAAGGACTAAAGAACAGTGTTTATGGAGTTTTGATCCTTGGTTTTTGTTGAAAATAATTTGGACTTACCTGTATGATTTGGGTGAGAACTCTGTGTATGGCCTACTCAGCCGGGCAAAAGAAACTTTGTGTGGTTTTTTTTCGTGTTTGCTGTTTTCAAAATATGACCTGTTTTGATTCCCTGGCAATCCTGAATGGGAAATAAATCTAATTTTCAAAGCTTACCTGTTTTCTTTTGGTGCCATTCTGACTATTGCATGTTGTGGTAAGCCCACCAGTACAGGATCTTCCTCCCATTTGGGGGAAGCACGCCATGCCTATATCGGTGACTTGTGCTGGTCCCTGCCTTAGTCCAAGGGACGGCCACGCTACAATATACACCTTTAAAAATTGTGTGAAAAGCTGCAAACTATTGAGAGCTACTGTATATGAGAAGAAAAAGAGGTGTCGATCCACCAAAACATATTACAGTCAGGGCACTTTTCCTAAGCTGTGTTAGGAACTAATGCATTCCAAATGCAGCAAAAAATTGGAGTACTGCAGGGCCTACTCAGGCATTCTGTGGTAACTCTGAAATCTGCTTGCACTAACCATGCGCTAGATAATTTTTCAAATGTCTTTAATTTTTGTTTATTTCCATACACATCCAGGGAAGGGTGAGGGTGGGGGGGGGGAGAGATACTTTTATCTTAATTTTAGCCTGCGTGGAGGAGGCAGGCAGAGCAAGCGGCAGCTGAGGGCAGGCGGAGGCAGAGGAGACTAAGAGCAGCAGGAGAGCAGGGATCAAGGTGAGCAAGGAGGAGGCAGGGGACGGTGGGAGCGAGGAGCGGGTAGCGGCGAGAGTTAATTCCCCCCACCCGCACCGCATCATCACCAGCGTCAGTGCCCGGACTCCCCCTTATACAGGAAGGGAGCCGCGGGCGAAAAGGCACAGCGACCACGTGGAGGAGGTAGGCAGAGCAAGCGGCAGCTGAGGGCAGGCGGAGGCAGAGGAGACTGAGAGCAGCAGGAGAGCGGGGACCAAGGCGAGCAAGGAGGAGGCAGGGGACGGTGGGAGCGAGGAGCGGGTAGCGGCGAGAGTTAGCTCCGCCCACCCACACTGCGTCACCACCAGCGTCAAGGCCCGGACTCCCCCTTAAAAAGGGGGGAGCCAACGGCACGCAGCCGTTCGGCGTGCAGCGAAGACGAGCAGCAAAGGTGCTCGCCTTAGCAAGAGCGCCTTTGCGAAGGAGCCTTGAGAAGGAGCCAGGAGACCAGGTCGCCCAGCAGATCAAACTAGAAAGTAAGTAGCAAGTACTTCTTTCTTCTCACTTTCTTTCTTTCTTTCTCTATTCTTCAGCTAGCTGCACAGCAGGGACCACTTTTGCGCACCACACTCCAGGAGACTAGGAAGAGAAATGGAAGCAGCAGGAACCCAGAGGAGCTTCCCAGTGTACTGCACAGAGTGTCATATGTACGACTACTTCCCCTCGGGGAGGCAGGCGTACATATGCAGTCAGTGTCAGGAACTGGAAGGCCTGAGGAAGGAGGTCGGTAGACTACAGGACAGGGTCCGGGAGTTGGAGGGACACCGCACCTCGGAAGAACTGTACAGGACACCTGAGGACCCCATGAGAGAGAACCACATTGAGGAGCAAGTAAGGGAGCTCGAGAAATTCATCGAGGAGGCCTACAGGAGGGTGGAGGAACAGGACCATCAGCAGCGCGGACAGGAACCAACAGATGGACGACTGGAACAACCAGACACCAGGGATGAGGGACCTCACGGAAAAATCGAGCAAGCAGAGGAGGCGAAAACTCACCAGAATCCTGAGGGAGAAGTACTGATCCACACCAAGGATACTGACTTGAGACCAAAGAGAAAGCTGAAGAAGGGGAAATCTGCAATCGTAGTGGGAGACTCAATACTGAGAGAAGTGGACAGTCACGTAGCAGGAGGGAGAGAGGACTGGCTGGTGACATGTTTCCCAGGGAAAAGAACAAAGGACATCACCGACAGAATCGAGAGGATCCTGGAGGGAGCCGAGACGGAGGAGACAGCAGTAATGATCCACGTTGGAACAAATGTTGTCAACAGAAGAAATTACAGCAGGACTACACTAACTGAGCAGTTCCGGATCCTGGGAAGGAAACTGAAGCTGAGGCCACAGAGGATAGCATTCTCAGAGATCTTGCCGGTACCGAGGGTGGATGTGAAGAGGCAGACCGAGCTACAAGCAATAAACGCATGGCTGAGGAGATGGTGCGAGGAGGAAGGCTTCCACTTTGTGAGGAACTGGACAACTTTTTGGGGAAAGAACAAGCTCTTTAGGAGGGACGGACTACACCTGAGCACAGCAGGGACAAGACTGCTGGCGAACAACATCAAGAGAGGAATAGAGCAGGCTTTAAACTGAGAGGAAGGGGAAAGCCGACAGTCGAGCTGCAGTCGACAGTTCAGACAGGAGTATCAAATAAAGATACTCAGCGGGGAAACTGCTGGGAAGAAACAAAAGATGAACAAAAGGGGTGCGAGGATCAAGAGAAACTAGAGAACGAGAAGACGAGCAAACAACAGGAGCTGGAGGAGCGGGTGGAAATGAGGAAACAGGATGAGGACGAGAAAGACGCACCGCAGAAAGAGGAAAAACGACACGAAACTCAGGGTCTGGCAGCCCATGAGGGGGATGGAAAGAGGAGCAAATCAAAATCACAAGGAAAAACAGCAGTGGAAGAAAGAAACCAGGACTTAAATTGCTTGTATGCAAATGCAAGGAGCCTAGGGGCCAAAATGGGAGAATTGGAAATCATGGCCAAGGAGGGGGACCTAGACATCATTGGAATCACAGAAACTTGGTGGACTGAGGAAAACAAATGGGACGTAGTACTGCCAGGGTACAAACTCTATAGAAGAGACAGGACCCACAAGAAGGGTGGAGGAATAGCACTCTTTATAAGGGACACCATTCACTCGAACAGACTGGATACAGCAGCCAGGGTGGAAGGATTGGAATCCTTATGGGTCAAAGTACCGGGAAGAAATGGAGCTGATATAAAATCGGGGCTGTACTACCGCCCACCTGGACAAGCAGAAGCAATCGACAAGGAACTGGAAGCAGAACTGAGACGGGAATGCAAAAGCGGAAGTGTGATGGTGATGGGGGATTTTAAGTACTCTGGGATAGACTGGAGTATTGGAAACTCCAACTGTGTAAGGGAAGCAGAATTCCTAGAGGCTGTGAGGGACTGCTTCACGGAACAGCTTGTCAAAGAATCAACGCGAGGCAATGCCACTCTCGACCTGATCCTCAACGGGCTAGGGGGACCTGTAAAGGAAGTGGAAGTAGTAGGACCACTAGGAAACAGTGACCACAACATGATCCAGTACAAATTAGAAGTAGGAACATCAAAAGTCAAGAGAACAACAGCGACTACGCTCAACTTCAAAAAAGGGAACTACGATGCTATGAGAACAATGGTGAGAAAGAAACTTAAAAACAGCTCAAAAAGGATGGAGACCATAGAGAGAGCCTGGTCCCTATTCAAGGACACAGTGCAGGAAGCATATAAACCAGTATGTCCCCAGGTTTAGGAAAGGGTGCAAGAAAAATCGAATGAAAGACCCGGTGTGGATAACACATGAAGTGAAGAAAGCGATAGGTGACAAGAAAAAATTGTTCCGAAAATGGAAAAAGGACCAAACTGGGGAGAACTGGGAGGAACACAAAAAACACCAAAAAGAATGTCACCGAGTGGTTAGGAAAGCAAAAAGGGAATATGAAGAGAGGCTGGCGGGGGAAGGAAGAAACTTCAAAACCTTCTTCAGATACGTTAAAGGGAAGCAACCGGCAAGAGAGGAAGTAGGACTGTTAGATGAGGGAGACAGAAAGGGAGTGGTAAAGGAGGAGAAGGAGGTAGCTGAGAGGTTAAACAAGTTCTTCTCGTCAGTCTTCACGAGCGAAGACACATCCAATGTACCAGAACCTGAAGAGATCATAAGTGGAAACCAAGAAGAAAAACTATCGCAAATAGAGGTAAGCCATGAGGATGTCCTCAAACAGATAGATAGATTGAAGAGCGACAAATCACCAGGACCAGATGGAATCCACCCAAGGGTACTAAAAGAACTGAGGAACGAAATAGCGGAAATACTCCGACACATTTGTAATCTATCCTTGAAAACTGGAGAGATCCCGGAGGCCTGGAAAATAGCGAATGTCACACCTATCTTCAAAAAGGGAGCGAGGGGCGACCCGGGGAACTACAGGCCAGTAAGCTTGACTTCAGTCCCGGGCAAGATGGTAGAAGCACTGATAAAAGACAGCATCAGTGAGCACATAGAGAAAAATGGACAACTGAAAGCAAGCCAACATGGCTTCTGCAAGGGAAGATCATGCCAAACAAACTTACTGCACTTCTTTGAAGGGATAAACAGCCAGATGGACAAAGGGGAGCCCATAGACATCGTTTATCTCGACTTCCAAAAAGCCTCTGACAAGGTACCTCATGAGCGGCTACTTAGAAAATTGTGGAACCACGGGGTGGAAGGGGACGTATACAGATGGATTAAACACTGGTTGGCAGGCAGGAAGCAAAGGGTTGGAGTGAAGGGCCACTACTCAGACTGGAGAAGGGTCACGAGCGGTGTTCCGCAGGGGTCGATGCTCGGACCGCTACTGTTCGATGTATTCATAAATGACCTGGAAAAGGGGATGAAGTGTGAAGTTATAAAGTTTGCGGATGACACCAAACTCTGTAGCAGGGTTAGAACAGCGGAAGAATGTGAAGACCTACAAAGGGACCTAAACAAACTGGAAGAGTGGACAAATAAATGGCAAATGAACTTCAATATAGAGAAATGCAAAGTCATGCATATAGGGAAGAAGAATCCGATGTTCAGTTACAAAATGGGGGGGATCAGTGCTAGGGGAAAGTAACCTTGAAAAAGACTTGAGTGTGCTGGTGGATGCAACAATGAAATCAACTGCACAATGTGCAGCAGCCTCAAAGAAAGCGAATAGAATGTTGGGTATTAAGAGGGGAATTACGACCAGGACGAAGGAAGTCATCATGCCGCTTTATCGCGCGATGGTGCGCCCGCATCTGGAGCATTTGGTCACCATACCTCAAGAAGGACATGGCAATGCTTGAGAGGGTTCAGAGGAGAGCGACGAAAATGGTAAAAGGGATGGAGAACCTTTCTTATGCAGACAGGTTGGAAAGGCTGGGGCTCTTCTCCCTGGAAAAGCAGAGACTCAGAGGAGACATGATAGAGACTTTCAAGATCGTGAAAGGTATAGAGAAGGTGGAAAGGGACAGATTCTTCAGCCTATTGAGAACCACAAGAACAAGGGGGCACTCGGAGAAATTGAAAGGGGACAGGTTTAGAACCAATGCTAGGAAATTCTTTTTCACCCAAAGGGTGGTGGACACCTGGAATGCGCTTGCAGAGGCTGTAATAGGACAGAGTACCCTACCGAGCTTCAAGGAAGGATTGGATAAATTCCTGAAGGACACGGGGGTTGAGGGATACAGATAGAGGTAGAGATAAGTTATGAAAGGGCTTACAGGGAAGGACAAGGGGATTAAAAGGGCTTAGACACCGGTCACCTTACAGGTCATGGACCTGAAGGGCCGCTGCGGGAGCGGACTGCTGGGCGCGATGGACCTCTGGTCTGACCCAGTGGAGGCAACTTCTTATGTTCTTAATACATATATCCAGTTGGGTGGGAGGAGAGTGGAATTATGTTACTACTTTAAATAGGGAAAGGTTATTGAAAGAATCTATGTATTTATGTTTTTGTTGACTAGTTTAAATGCTCATGTGTGTCTGTAAGATGAATGTGCTTGTCTTGATTTATTATATGTTTATATACTTCTGTATTGCATTGATATATGAAAATCAATAAAGATTTTTTAAAAAATGTTTTGAGGGGGGCGTGTCATGAGTGGAGAGTGGACATTCTTGCACTAACCAATTACCACATATACATTGCCAAACACCAACTGATCATACCACCAACTTCGTCACCAACTGTGGATACCACATGAGCCCTTTCTGCCTAGAAAATGGATGGTAGTAAGTGCTCATGAGGTAATTTAAAAACATGGCCAAACGCTTATGGCATCATCTTATGGTCCAGCACACTTAGGGCTCCTTTTATAAAGTCGCAGCGGCTTTATCGCACGTACATTTTTAGCGCGCACTAACCCCTGTGCTAGCCGAAAAACTACCGCCTGCTCAAGAGGAGGCGGTAGCGGCTAACGCGGCTTCGTAAAAGGAGCCCTTAAATTTCAGTAACTGTTTTAGGGTTTTGCAAAACAACAGATCAAATAGATATCAATTGCATAGCCATGAACATTTAAACTAACATATTCTTGGACCATCAAATGTGAACTTTCCAAACAAGATTTTTCTATGGAAAGATTTTTTCACCAAAATTCTTTGTGAATAACTTTTTTTTCATTTAAACAATATTAAAGAACACTTAGCTTATCTTCAATAGAGCTGAGGGGAGGGGAGGGGAAGAATAGGCTAAGAACAAAAGCAGAACCCAACCAGTCTACAGTAAATCCAATGAAGCAAACCACAGAAAAAGACTGCAGAAATGACGTTTGTAATGCCAGTGTTTATTTAGTCAATCAAATGATGTTAAAGCCTATAACAATCTCAGAGTCCACATGTGCTTTGAAAACTGAAGACCCAATATGGGCTGTGCTTTGCTCAGAGTCTTTCACCACAGCAATGCCTAAACTTGTATAATTTCACCCTCTTAGGTCAAAGATTTTTTTGCTTTGAAATCAGACATTTCTGGAACCCTGAAGAAGATGGTGTAGTTGATGGTCCTCAACTTTCAAAGCACTTGTGGACTCTGAGATTGTTATAGGATTTAACTTCATCTGATTGACTGAATAAATATTGACATCACGAACATCTGCAATCTTTTTTGGGAAGAGCAGTTTGCTATTAATGGATGGTCATTAATGAAAACCAGTCTTTTTTTACAACTGTGGCAAAGTCCCACATGCAAGAGTATAGTAAGGGCGTGCTAAGGCCACTTTTTACTATAGTTTACTAAAAGGACTTCTCAGTGACATTCAAATACTTAAAGGGTATTAACGTAGAACAAAATCTTTTCCAGAGAAAGGAAAATGGTAAAACCAGAGGACATAATTTGAAGTTGAGGGGTGGTAGATTCAAGAGCAATGTTAGGAAATTCTACTTTACGGAGAGGGTGGTAGATGTCTCGAATGTGCTCCCGAGAGAGGTGGTGGAGAGGAAAACAGTGACTGAGTTCAAAGAAGCATGGGATGAACACAGAGGATTTAGAACCAGAAAATAATATTAAATATTGAACTAAGGCCAGTACTGGGCAGACTTGCACAGTCTGAATATGGCCATTTGGGGGAGGATGGGCTGGAGAGGGCTTCAATGACTGGGAGGGTTTAGATGGGCTGGAGTAGGTTTTGACAGGGATTTTGGCAGTTGGAACACAAGCACAGTACCGGGTAGAGCTTTAGAGTCTTGCCCAGAAAAAGCTAAGAAGAAAAAAATTTTAAAAAATTTAAATTGAATCAGGTTGGGCAGACTGGATGGACCATTCGGGTCTTTATCTGCTGTCATGTACTATGTTAATGATGGGGCAGGAAACCTTTACTCTTTGGCTAGTCAGGTGGAGCCACTGTTCCATGAAACCACAGGAGCATGAGACCTGGCTTTTGGGAGTCAGAGCAGCACAAACAATTCCAGCACAGCTCTCTGTGGATCTAAGCATGAAGTAGATAGCAATTATAATTTTGTATGATGCTCTCACTCCCTAAGCACTGTGGCTGCAGTGCTTTGAATTGAGCAACATCATTGCTGAATAATTTTTAATTGCATAAGGTGGATTTATGACTGGCTATGTAAGGACTTCGGAGGATGTTTATACTGCTGATATTAGGCACGCTAGGGATTATGTACAGAGGCAAATGAGGAGATAAGGAACCCATCCAGTTTTTAAAAATAGAAGATTGGCACTGAGTGATTCCCTTGTTTTGACTCCTCAGGCACAGTTTGTAAAAATAAGCATATGTTCTTAGAATTTGATATTAATTAAGGAATTTTTCAAGTTTAACATTTTTTTATGGTGCTCTAGTGCAGTTATTACTTTAGTCTTTATAAAGCAGGCTTAAAATAGATGCATTTTTTAATGTTCCAGACAAATGCTCTGTTTTAAATTGATTCCCCATAGTATGATAATAAAGAGAAGAAAATAAGGTAAGATTTAAATAGGATGGAGTCAGTCCAGAGGATGGCTACTGAAATGGTTAGTGGTTTTCATCATAAAGCATATGGGGATAGACTTAAAGATCTCAGTATGTATGCTTTAGAACAGGGGTGTCCAATGTCGGTCCTCGAGGGCCGCAATCCAGTCGGGTTTTCAGGATTTCCCCAATGAATATGCATGAGATCTATTTGCATGCACTGCTTTCATTGTATGCTAATAGATCTCATACATATTCATTGGGGAAATCCTGAAAACCCGACTGGATTGCGGCCCTCGAGGACCGACATTGGACACCCCTGCTTCAGAAGAAAGGTGGGAGAGGGACATTTAAATATCTACATAGCAAATATACACATGGAGTGAGCAGGGCAGGATTAATTCGTCGAGGGCCCCTTGGCACACAAGTACACTGGGATCCCTGCCCTGCCCCACCCCCACCATGCACCCAAGTAGAAACGGGAAGCTACATCAGAAGGAAGCTTTGGGCAAGCAGCACCGCTTGCAAAATTATAGTTCCCGTTGCCTTTCTTACCTGCGTTGCTTGCTTGTCTTACTTTCCGTCAATAGGGGGAGGCCCGCGTTGCCGATCGGGCGGGGGGGGGGGTGCGTTGCCGATCAATGCTGGAAGGGCCCATCGCTGTTTGGAAAAAACAATGTTGATACTCTCCTTCATCGGGCCACTGACCATTTTGGGCCCTAGGCACATGCCTACTTGGCCTATTGGTTAATCCTGCCCTGGGAGCGAGTCTCTTTCAACTGAAAGGAAACTCTAGAATGAGAGGGAATAGGATGAAGAGAAAGGGATATACTAAGAAGTAACCTCAGAAAATATTTTTTCACAGAAAGGATGGTGAATGCGTGGAATGACTTCCTGGCGGAGGTAGTGGAGATGCAAAGTGCATCTGAATTCAAGAAAGCTTGGGCCAAGTACACTGGAGCGCCCAAAAGTTAGGCACTGTTCAGCGCGATTCAAGTAAAATTGGGTGCTGTGTAATGAATCACGCTGAGCGGCACCTATTTTGGAGGTGCCTAATAAATAGGCAAGCCTCTAGGCACAACTAAAAGTTAGGCACCTTTGTGAGTGCTTAAGCAAGCTTAAGAGCAGCGATTCTGCAACAAGGTGCCTAACATGTAGTCACGCCCACGCCTAACGTGCTTAGCGCCTAATTTTTTGAAGGCTGCCTAAATTATTAGAGGCGCCTTATTACTGATTAAAAAGCTTAATTGAGCTTATTCATCAATTTAGATAGGCGCCTATCTAGATGGGCGCCTCCAAAATAGCTGCCTATCATTAGGTGCCGGTTACAGAATTTGGGCCTGAATCTCTATGAGAGATGAAGTGATAGTAGATGGCATGGATAGACAGACTAGATAGGCCATACAATCTTTATCCGCCTTCATTTTTCTGTTTCTATGTATCATACACAGGATGCTGAAGGAACTATGGGCCGGATTCTGTAAATGGTGCCTATATTGGCCAGCGCATAGAAAAATGGTGCTGTCCATGTGTCAATCGCATTTAGGTGCCATTAGCATTTCCATAACTATTAGGTGCCGGTAATGTAGTCCAGGGTTTTAAAGGCCTACATTATCGGCACCTAGGTTTTTGGGAGAATCATGCCAAGCAGTGCTGAGATCATCTCCACTCCTAACCATGCCTAGTTCGACCATGTTGTAGGTAGCCTAGACGCCATGTTGTAGGTGTGATTCCAGCGCCTACTTTTTTAAATGAGATTTTAATCATTTTTTAAATGGCACAGTCAATTATCATGCTAATTAAAGCAATTAAGTTAGGCATCAGCAGGCCCGATTTAAGCACCTATTGGCGCCTATCTTATGGTGCTGTTTACAGAATATGGGCCTATGAGGGTAGAGACAGAAGAGAAAGGCAATTATTTTTAGCCTATTTTATAAAGGCACTTGGAGGGGCATTGTCAGAAAAACATCCAAGTCAGACATTATGCTCATTGCATCTGAAACAAACATCCGTCTCACAGATGGACGCTATTGCACAGAAGACGTCTAAAAGAAGAGCCATTTTCCAAATTGGCATGTCCAGTTTAAAATTGCCAAAAACCAGGCACAAGGACATCTGTCAGCTGCTATTTACCAGAGGTCTGTTTTATGCTAACAGCTGAGACTCTCCTCACCAAACGCTTTTATCAAAGCGAAACCTGCCCAAATTGTTTCTTCCTTCCCCCTCCGATATTTTTTATCTTTTTTATCTCGATGTATTTTTTTTTTTTACCACCTCTTGTTCCTTCCTTCATGGTCTAGTATCCCCCTCCCCTCTATAAATTGTAATTGTTATATGTGGATATTATTCTTTTTTACTTTCTTTTTTGTTTAAATGTTTTTTAATGATTGTAAAGTGTCTAGATACTTTTTTTGATAGATGGTATATCGAAGAAATAAACTTGGAAACTTGGATTTTGAGAGAAATGGCCACACTGATCTCCTTGCGCATCAGAAGGGCATCCTAGTGGTCAGAGCATTTACACCAGGCATTTCTAACCTGGTGTAAAGCTCGCTTTAAAAGCTGGGTCAAGATCGAGCAACCGCATATAGCTGATGACTTCTGTGTTGTGCTTCCCTGGCTGTCTTTGCCGGAGGCCCAGGCTTTGTTGAGAGGCTCTAACCCTTGCCTTTCTCTTACTTTCAACATTTGGGCCCATACTTGGGCTCGCTTGCATCCTGGTAGGTGCTATTTTTTGTCGATGCCACTTTGGGTGGCAGAAGGTTTTGCACCTGGTCGACTGGACCCGTAATTTAAAACTTGGGCCCTTCAGGGTCTTGCGGATTTGGGGGATCTATTTGGCAGATAATTAGTCATATTGCTCAATTATTTATGATCCAATTTCTAGCCTGCACTGGATCGTGTTATGATCGCTGTTTCCTAGTCGAAAGTGGAATGGGCAAGGCTTGAAATAGATATAAAATTTTCGGTAATACCATCATCTTATTATTACTTATAATTATTATAATTATTATTACTTATAATGACTGGGGTTGCCATTCAACAAATTACGTATAATTTGAAAAATTAGAGAAGATTAAATTATAATTTCTGGTGGAATTCCTCATGTCATGTTTATAAAATGGAAAGATTTATTGCAATACAGCACGGTTTTTTTCAGGAAATTTCAGGATGTGTGGGAGCCATTTACAAAGTATTGTACCGATTAGATGACATTTTATTTTATTATTTTTTTCCCTTAAATTTACAAGTTTGATTGTGAGGAGAGAGGGGAGGGTAAATTTATTGTTACATATTGTATAAGGTATTGATTATATGATAAGAAAGGGTGGGAAGGGTGGGAGATAAGAGCATATTTGTACCATTGATGATTATTAAGTGTTATATTTATTGTTAATTTGTTTGGATATATTGTTATACTTATTGTAAATTTGAAAATGAATAAAGAATTAAAAAAAAAAAAAAAAATACCATCATCTTCACACTCTGGATACGTCCTCCCACCTATCAAGATCCGCCCAAAGGGACTTAAGCAAAGGAGGGAAAATCAGTTCATCGAGAGACTGAGGACTAGAAGTGATATTAATCCCCAGATATTTAATACATTTAGCTGCCCATTTAAAAGGGAACCAGCGTTGCAACTGAGCCCTATCTCCCGGAGACACCATAAGATTAAGAATCTCAGACTTATCCATATTCGTTTTGAAACCAGACACCTGGCCAAAATGCTCAAGTTCCGCTACTATCCCTGGGAGAGAGATCACCGGACGCTTAACAGTAAACATAATATCATCTGCAAAAAGCAACAACTTAGTAGAGATCTTACCATGAGAAAAGCCCCTGATGTCCTGGCGGGATCGGATATGACTAGTAAAAGGCTCCATTGCAAAGGCAAAAAGAAGGGGCGACAGGATGCACCCCTGTCTAGTCCCTTGTCCCAAGTCTAAGGACTCTGTAAATCCACTATTGATCATAAATATCATCGTTTTAACCTCTGGGTGTCCAAGGATTGGTTCCACATTGTTTTGCTGAAAACATTGGTTTACTTAATCCTCTATTGCCTGAGATGCACACTTAGGGGTACTTTTACTAAGTGCTGGTAAGCCCTAATGTATGCTTACCGCTGCTTAAAAACGGTGCTGGTGATACATGGTCTGGATCCATGCATATTTCCCATGTTTTAAAACATACATTTGATATTTTAGTGCAGGGATATATTTGGTAATAGAGAATAGGCACTGGCATGTGCTGACAGATTGGCGCAGGATTAGCACAGGAGCCCTTAATATCTTCTAAATAGCTGGCATTGAGAGCTCATGCTCTAATGGCCACATGTTAATTTCACAATTTGCGTATGGCCATCAGTAGAAAGTCAGCAATGTCGGCCATTTTAGAGCTGCGCTATAAAGTTCCCTCAGAGTTTGGGGAAACCCATGCGATAATAACAGTGCAAGATACTTGTTATTGTAGTTTAGTAAAACGATCCCTTAGATCAGGGGTGTCCAACCTGCGGCCCCATGAAGTACTATTTTGTGCGGCCCCGGCCAAGGGCGATGCAATGTTTTCCTCTGCTGCCCCCGGGTGTTTACCATCTTGCCGGCTCCCTCCTCTGTCTTACTGCAGCATTTGTGTGGCCCCAGAAACATTTTTTTTCAGCCAATGCCCAGGGAAGCCAAAAGGTTGAACACCCCTGCCTTAGATTTTAAGCCCTCTGGGGACAGGAAAATACATATCTTGCATATCTTAATGTGTCAAATAAAAGTGAAGACACTTGCATGTCCAGATTGTGGAATATTAACTTACACATGTAACACAGTGACATAATACATGACAGCAAATAACCTACATGGCCTGTCTAGTCTGCCTAAAAAGGTGGCCAGAGCCGCTCTTGCCACTCTATACAAGTTACACTCCCTCGTGATCAAATACAGCATTATCAATAGGGCAGTCACACAATCATGGAAAAGCGGTTTTATAAATTTTGATATAGCACAGTCATATTTATTGTCCGTACTTGATTAAACCAGCAAGTCTGCAATGTTGCACTCTGACATTTTATTCGCTATCAACCTAAAGGTGTCTCCCCTCCACCTTGCAGATACACTCATAGCATATAAATGTGACGCACAAAAAAAACCCCACACACTTGTTCTTGATCTGTCTCTGCTATTCTCAGGTCACAGGCTGTAGAAGTCTGTATGGCACTGATCCTAATTTCCAATTGCTAAAGTTGCCATCAAAGCTCACTTCAGCTCATCCAAATCTGGCTTTTCATAATCTGGACACAGACTGAAAATTTCTCTGTTTTATCCACCTGGGTTTTCAAAGTGTATTTATGCAAAATGCCTGCTCCTACTACACATGCAGCCCAGCATGTATTTAAAAAGTCTCTAAACTAGTGGATCCTTTTAAAAAAATGCAGTATTACTGGAATTCTGCACGTCCTGCCCTGGACTTATCAATACTGATTTCTATGTTCCATCTAAAATGGTGCTGCATATATTGAGGAATGTGGACTCATTATCCTTAGTTGTACCTCCCTTCTCCTTCACCCTCTATTTTTTTTTTTTTCTTACAAATCAGGTCTACCATAATTCATGAGAGCAATATTGTATCTGGGAATTGTAACCTGTTTTGGCATCACTTCTATTAATTGAAGAACAGTCAATGCTACTAAAGAACATTAATTCTAACTAATGGGATACATGAAAAACTTCAGGCATTAATCATTTTAAATCGATTAACTGAATGGTAACCTTTTCCGGCCCCAAATAACCTAAATTAAGGACATTTTGCAGAAATTATTCTTTAAGTCTTATAACAAAATTGCTTTCTAAAATCCGACGGCTACCCAGGGAAAGACTTTTATTTAGTGAAATGGCTTTTATTCAGTATCTTAATTATACATTCACTATCTATGCAAAGAAGGAAATTAAAGATTGAAGATGGATGTTATCCCAGTTCAACTAACAATAAATTTATTATGAGCAGACATCATTGCTTTTCCAAATCTGACGATGGAGTACCTTAAAGAATGGAGCATGATACTAAGGACAAGCTTTTCACTAATTTATGCTGGTGGTAAAAGATAACAATGTAAATAAAATATATTTGTTTCTGCTTTCTGTTTCATTCCTGAGGCAATGTAGTTTGCAGTCCTGAAAGTGTCTCCTAATTAGCTTCTCCCTTCATTATGCAGCCTCATAAATTAAAGCGTTTCTGTGCTGCTTTTCATCAGTATTCTACATTATCACCACTCTGCTCTACAGGATTATAGGTGTGATCCTGTGAAAGTCAGTGGGTGTTTGAAAATTTATGCATGGAGATATTCAGGGGTTACTGGAAATACATAAAAATAGTCACCTTCTGCGTTGGAATTAGAAACGCGGGAGTGTCACTTATCTCAGCCTTTCTACATAATTGGGAACGTCATGGCTATAAAGCTCTGTCATCCATCTTGAACCAGAAATAAATGGTTCCCCATTGCTCCCTCTCCTTATTATCTATTTTAGGATATGCACATCTGGAAGAGAGGTAGAAGGATGTGACCAAACATTTCCCAACTGCTGATATCACCATGGAGAAATGCAACTGTCAAAGACTGTTTGCACATTCTCTATGTAAAAAATATACAATTTTTTCTCTAAAGATCAGCATATCTAATGGAGTAACACATGTTGGTCATGAGACCTGTCAAATTTTTGATCAAGAAGGGATTTTGGCAACTCTCAAAACCTTTGATACAGCAATTGGGATAGATGCCTGCAGGCACACCTAGTTGTGTCTGAAGTACAAGAGCGTATCAATGACATGCTGTGTGTTATAGAAAATCACTTCAGAGGTCAGATCAAGAAGAATGTACCAAGGTCAAGCACTTGTAAATCTATGTCCCATACAATTCTATCAAAAATTATGCTGAATTCTACAAGTTGTCACTACCATGTCATCAAGACAATGTAAATTCAAATATAAGCTTGTTAACAATTTTTCCTTTTTGAACTCTGCTCAGAGATATGAAGGCTGATTACTCCGCCTCACCACCCAATCATTGCAGTGTTCAGAAAAAACTGACTCTGAAAATGTGAACTTAAGTGCTAGCCCAAAATTGCTATGCTAACACTGTGATATGTTTCAATACTTTAAATATCTTCAACAATGAACTTAACTTTGAAAAAAGTGACTGGTTCCGACGTGCCACGTTTCCTTGCTGCGTCAGGGAACCGACAAGACAGCTAACTTAAAGCTGGAGGTGAAGTCACATAGATTTTTAAGAAGAAGTACATGCTTAGCGAACCAGAGTTTTTCAAATCTATGTGACTTCACCTCCAGCTTTAAGTTAGCTGTCTTGTCGGTTCCCTGACGCAGCAAGGAAACGTGGCACGTCGGAACCAGTCACTTTTTTCAAAGTTAAGTTCACATTTTCAGAGTCAGTTTTTTCTGAACACTGCAATGATTGGGTGATGAGGCGGAGTAATCAGCCTTCATATCTCTGAGCAGAGTTCAAAAAGGAAAAATTGTTAACAAGCTTATTTTTGAATTTACATTGTCTTGATGACGTGGTAGTGACTTTCCTAAGTATCACTATATCTCTTTGGTCACTCTACAATCCTAACGTTGTAGTTTGAAGTATTAACCCCTGACATTTTTTGAATTCTACAAGTTGACACCTCCGTTTAGGTGTGCTGTTACTGTGTGCTGGGTGCCCATTCCTTGATCATGTTATAGAAACTAGTGTAAGTTATCTTGGACACATCTCACTTTAGGTGTGACCATTTATGCCATGTGAATGTCAGCTTAAGGTTGTCTAGAGAAACCTAAAGTTGGAAAAACTTTACGAATGGAAGTTATTCCTATGAATTTATATGTGCTTGATAACAAAATATTTTTTGTATAATTTTTTTTAGGCCCATCCTGGGGTCGCTCAAAGCTAATGAATATAATAAGCACTACCAAAATCCATTTTTCCCTTTAAAATTGGCTGATAATTTTGCACTAAACAGGTGATAATGCTATCATTATGCTATGGACATTGATTAAACATGTAAATATAAGTCAATCTGACATTAGACATATGTGAGAGAATTTCTGGGTTACAGTGTCATACAGAAATCAAATTGAAATTCACAGAACAACTAAGGCCCCCTTTTAAGAAGCTGTGTTTGGCTTTATTGTCGCCGGCCATACGCCGGAGCTTTTACTGCCACAGCAGGTGATAAAAAATTCTAAAGTAGCTTCATTAAAGGGGGGAGGGTAAATGTTTGATTATAACATGGCTGATTGGACTTGTACGGACATGTATGACATCAGTAGCTGATCTGCTGCTTGAGAAATGCTTGTGATTGCCCCCACCTTTACTCAAACATCAGTTCTAGTTCTAGGTGTGTTTTGAACTTGCGTGGGCAAGAATGACTTGATGCATCTAATGCCATCACCTGTATAAATCTAATATCGGATAAGTGCAAATTCACTTTTATTCAAAGCAGTGTTTGAGTTTTGCTGTGGTACTGTGGTATATTTTTACGTTTCTAAATACAATAGCATGTTTCATTAGTAACTGAGCGTGTCAAATAGAAGTGGAAATACCTACAAAGTTAAAGTGATGTTCCTGGTTTACCAAAATCCTCAAGGCCAGTTACCAGAGCAGTGAGTGAATTTTAGCTCATTGGACACTCATCATCTTTGAGTACAGGATCTAAGTTGCCTACCTGCCGACAAGTCATAAAGTATTTTTTTGCTTCTCCGCCATGATCAGGAAAATATTAAAAAGAGCATTTCATATGAAGAAATTGTTTACAGTGTTGCTGACACTGTCGCAGTATTTTGGAAAATGATCCACAAAGACCAGTTAGAAGTGTATACTGGATGTTATGGCTCTTTGGCATGAGTGGAATAATCTCAAAAAATAAAGGGCGTGGAAGTGATCCAGGAGGGAAAAGAGCAAACTTTCCCCCCTTTTATAAAAGTGTAGCAAGGTTTATAGCGCCGGCCACAGTGATAACAACTTTGGCGCTCATAGAATTCCTGTGAGCGTCGGAGCTGTAACTGCCGCAGCTGGTGCTAAAACCTGCACTACACTTTTGTAAAAGGGGGTGTTTATTAAGAAGCCAGACACACTTTTTTATATTGGTGCTCCAGATGTCATTGAAACTATAATAAGTTCTCGACTGCTGTGAAGTGAAGGCAAGAAAGATGACGTGGACTTCTACCTAGACCAAAGAGATAAAAGACAGGCAACCACGTCTGGACATGATAAGATATTTGCAACAAAACAGTGTTGCAAACATTTAGGCAGGAAAGTGAAAAGCAAAAGGCTGGAAAAAAAAAAGCAAGGTTATTTAATATTAAAGTACATGACAGTGATGAGATGGATATTGAAGCAGGAAGTACTGAAGAAAGTGATATGGAGGTTGACAACTTCATACCTAGAGAAAAGACCAAGGCAGCTGACTTCATAACAATTCAAGTTCCACGGAAAATAATACACTGTGATGAAATAGCTGCTGCAGTTGAAAGACTGAAACTCTCAGACCAACACACCACTCTCGTCTCGGCAGTCATTAAGTCTGGCAATAGTGACCTCAGCAACGTTGACATCTTGCAGCAAACTATGTGCTGCAGCAGAATGGCTTTCAAACAAAAAATTGCTGAAGGTGTTATTGCCACTGTGAGAGAGAATTCTCCACATTACACTACTTTTCACTGGGACGGTAAAGTGATTAAAAGAGGGGTTCCACTTCGTGAGGAACTGGACAATGTTTTAGGGCAAAAGCAAGCTCTTCAGGAGAGATGGGAACTAGTCTTCTAGCAACAACGTCAGGAGAGGAATAGAGCAGGCTTTAAACTATGAAGAAGGGGAAAGCCGACAGTCGACCAAATGTTGACGATTCGGAAGAAGGTATCCCGTGAGGAAACTGAGTGGGAAAAATGCTGGGAATACGCAACGGGCAAAAAGCAAAAGTTGACAGATCAAGAAGAGGATGACAAGATGATCGTAGCACAGGAAAAGGAAAGAAGACAGAAAAATGCCAGGACTTAAATTGCATGTATACTAATGCAAGGAGCCTAAGGAATAAAATGGGAGAATTAGAAGTCATGGCCAAAAAAGAGAACCTGGACATCATTGGGGTCTCTGAAACATGGTGGAATGAAGAAAACAAATGGGACATAGCACTACCGGAGTACAACTCTATCGCAAGGACAGGTCAGGCCAGAAAGGAGGAGGACTAGCCCTATACATAAAGGAAAACATACACTTGACCAGAGTGGACACAGAGTCGATGACCAACAAATTGGAATCACTATGGGTTAAAATACCGGGAAGGAAAGGGCCCGAGATAAAGATGGGCCTGTACTGTTGTCCACCAGGGCAAACTGAAGCATGAAAACCGAGTTGAAGCGAGAATGCAAAAACGGTAACGCGATTGTTATGGGAGACTTCAACTATCCCGGGATAGACTGGAGTCTTGGAAACTCACAATGTGCTATGGAGACCGGATTTCTGGAGGCTATACAGGACTGCTTCATGGAGAACCAATGAGAGGGAATGCCACTCTGGACCTAATCCTTAATGGGCTAAGAGGACCTGCAAAGGAAGTGGAAGTAGAGGGACCGTTGGGAAACAGCGATCACAATATGATCAAGTTCAAAGTTGAAGTAGGAATATCGAAGGGAAAGAAAACCACAGCGACAACTTTTAATTTCAAGAAAGGAAACTATGAAGCGATGAGAGTAATGGTAAGGAAGAGACTTAGGAACAGCTCAAAGAAATTGCAGACTGTTGAGCAAGCCTGGTCTTTATTCAAGGTTACGTTGAGCGAGGCACAAAATCTATATATTCCCAGATTTAGAAAAGGATGCAAAAAGAGCCAAACAAAAGAGCCAAACAAAAGACCACATCACTAAAAAAGTGAAGAAAGCGATAGGAGACAAGAAACATTCATTCTGGAAATGGAAAAAGGACAAAACCGTGGAGAACTGGAAAGAGCACAGGAAGCATCAAAAAGAATGTCAATGCATGGTTAGAAGAGCAAAAAGAGAATATGAAGAGAGGCTAGCCAGGGAAGCACGAAATTCAAACCGTTCTTCAGATATGTTAAAGGGAAGCAGCCGGAAAGGGAGGAGGTGGGACCACTGGATAATGGAGATAGGAAAGGAGTGTTGAAGGAGGAAAAAGAAGTGGCGGATAGACTAAACATGTTCTTTTCGTCAGTATTTACAAAAGAGGACACATCCAACGCGCCGGAACCTGAAAAAAAAATCAAAGTAGATCAAGCAGAAAAATTAACATCCATAGAGGTAAGCCTTGAAGACGTACATAAGCAGATAGATTAAAAACTGACAAATCTCCGGGCCCAGACAGAATCCGCCCTAGGGTATTGAAAGAACTAAAGGAGGAAATAGCGGAACTACTACAGCGGGTTTGTAATCTATCCCTGAAAACAGGTGTGATCCCGGATGACTGGAAGATAGCTAATGTTACGCCCATCTTTAAAAAAGGATCAAGATGGGACTCGGGGAACTACAGATCGGCGAGTTTGACTTCAGTTCCAGGGAAGATGGCGGAACTGCTGATAAAAGACAGCATCGATGAGCATCTAGAAAAGAATAAACTGATAAAAACATGCCAACATGGATTCTGCAAGGGAAGATCGTGCCTAACGAACTTATTGCACTTTTTCGAAGGAATTAACAAGCAATGGACAAAGGGGACCCCATAGACATCATATACCTAGATTTCCAAAAAGCCTTTGACAAGGTACCCCATGAACGCCTACACCGGAAACTAAAGACCCTTGGGGTGGAAGGAGACGTACATAGAGGGATCAAAAATTGGTTGGAGGGTGGAAGCAAAGGGTAGGAGTGAAGGGCCACTACTCTGACTGGAGGAGAGTCACGAGTGGTGTTCCGCAGGGATCGGTACTCGGACTGCTGCTGTTTAATGTATTTATAAATGTCTAGAAGCAGGGATGAAGTGCGAAGTAATAAAATTCGCAGACGACACCAAACTATTTAGTGGAGTCGCGACAAAAGAGGATTGTGAAGACTTACAAAGGGACCTGAATAAACTAGAAGAGTGGGCAACGAGATGGCAGATGAAGTTTAATGTAGAGAAATGTAAAGTCATGCACGTAGGAAATAGAAACCCGAAGTACAGCTATACGATGGGAGGACTGGTAATGGGTGAAAGTACCCTAGAGAAGGACTTGGGGTAATAGTAGACAAGACAATGAAACCATCGGCACAGTGCACAGCGGCCTCTAAGAAGGCAAATAGAATGCTAGGTATTATCAAGAAAGGTATTACAACCAGAACATTGTATTGGGCGATGGTGCGCCCGCATCTGGAGTACTGCGTCCAAAATTGGTCACCATAACTTAAGAAGGATATGGCGTTACTCGAGAGGGTTCAGAAAAGAGCGACGCGATTGATGAAAGGTATGAAAAACCTTTCATATGCTGAAAGATTAGCGAAACTGGGGCTCTTTTCCCTGGAAAAGCGGAGGCTTAGAGGGGACATGATAGAGACTTACGAGATCATAAAGGGCATAGAGAAAGTGGAGAGGGACAGATTCTTCAAACTTCCGAAAACTATAAGAACGAGAGGGCATTCAGAAACATTAAGAGGGGACAGATTCAGAACCAATGCTAGGAAGTTCTTTTCAAAATTGTTTTGAATTATATATTGTAAACTGCATGGATCCTTTTTGGCTATGTAAAGTTTTTAATAAACATAAACATCATGCAATTGTGGCCTTCTGTTTTTTGGGGGGTCATGCATAGAACATCGACTGTTAATGCAATATTGTTCTGCACATGTGTTAGTCGCTGCTTTTTCCAAGCTGCTTGTAGACTTTACATGTATCTCATTTGCATGTAATTTCTTTTGAGCATCAACCGCTAGTACACATTCAGTAAGTTAGATGCAGGTCTTTTACATACATTGAACAAAATGGGAGACAATTGAGCAATTGAGCATCTTCCCCGACACATGTAGATCTTTGGCCTGCCGAAGCCACATTCACTTGAAATTACTGTGTCCCAATGATCTCCACATTTCAACAGCAGCTTTCTGTGATTACAATTTACACATGAAGATGCTTTTAAAACAGAGGCCAATATCTATAAGCAACTTAGGGACTATTTGGAAACTGCTTTTAATCATGCCTGTGGGATTCAGCATAATAGGAAATACTGTTGAATCTTTCTGACACTTGTTTGTGGTCTTTGACCGGTACTCAATCATTTTCTCTGTCTCCATTGCACATTGTTGATTTTATTTGATATACTGCCAATCATTAGTTTATCAATCTCGTCAAGATTGTCTTTTGTTAACCGGATCGAGTCCCTTTGGGGACTGACCCGGTATATAAGACTAAGGATTAGATTAGATTAGTATATACCGTACATAAGCAGTTCACTGGTTAAAATTTATTTTTAAAAAACAGAGGTATGTTAAGTGATAAACAGGAGAAAAAATGGAAAGATACATTAGGAGGCTTAGGTTAGGTTATAATTCAATATATAGCAGGGAAGGCTTAAAGATATCAGTGGAGTCAACTAGATAGATGGGATGCAAAAAGAGGGAAATGATGGGGAGCCAAGACAAGATTTATGTGGGGAAAATTCATTAGTAGAATAATAAGGGGCTTATAATCTAAAGTTAATATACATCTAAAAACCCTTCCAAGTCGGCACTTGGACAATCTAAAAGATAGGTCATCTAAGTGCCGATAATTGAAATGGTTTTTTAGACGTATCCAGGGACTTTTTAGGCCTCTGAATCCTGCTGTGCAGCCAAAGCTGAAAGGGGTGTTTTTGGAGGAGTGGTTAGGGCGGGATGTGTGCTGGCCCAGACTTGTCCTGCAGGGATAATCGAAGGTTTGATGAGACTGCTTAGATGGAATTTATACGTTGTGAGTTAGACAATGTAAAGACATTTATAAGTGCCCAAAAGGTACCCAAAGTGAACAGATGACCACTGCAGGGACAAAGTAAAGACCCTCACACACACACCCCATGTTCACTGACACTATCACCCCCCCCCCCCCCCCCCCAAAATTCAGAATAAAAATGTACATACGTGCCTCTGGAGCATCAGCACCTGGTATAGGAAAACCTAGTAGAGCTGCACAGAGGTGGCTTAAGTAGTCTGGGGGGTGGGCTAGTGAACCATAGAGAGGAGAACCCAGGCCCATAAGCCACTCTAACCACTACATTCATGGTGGAACATGTGAGCCCATCAAACCCCCCCCCAAAATCCTACTGTACTGCCATATAGGTGCCACATGCAGCCATAAGGGCTATTGAGGTTGTAGACAGGTAGGTATAGTGGGTTTTGGGGGGCTCACCATAATCTATAAAGGAGTTCTGGTGATATGTTTGTGGTAACGTTTGTGTGTGACGTTCTCAGCAGTGCCCTTTAAGGTGCCCCACTGCTCTGTTGCCATGTCTGGGTGGCCAGTCCATCACAAGTGCTGGCCCCTCCCACATCCAAAATGTCTTGTTCTGGATGTTTCAGACTCGGACAAATTTTTGGTCGAGAATTTGGTATAAAGATAGACATAGTGACAGTCTGGATGATCAAACACCTGGACATACAAACAGACGATTTAAAAAATATATATATTTTGGACATACTTTTCAAGAATGGACATTTTCCACTACCAACTTTAGGCGACTAGCGCCCTAAGTCCAAATCATAATGTTTCTTTTGATTATGCCCCTCCATGTCTTCAGTTTGTGTTTAAAAATTCTTGAGAGATGTTTCAAGTCTAATGTTAAGGGGAAGCTGGTTCCAAAGACAGGGAGCAATGACTTTGAAACATGAGCTACAGTTTGTCTCGAATCTGACTACTCTATAGGAGAGAATGACAAGGAGATTTTGTTGAGCTGAATATAAAAAGCAGGCAGACATGTAGGGAATGAGTACACAACTAGGGAATGATGGAATACTTATAAAGAAATTGATGATCCAGTAACTAGTGTTCGGTTATATTTGTTCAGTGTAATCACTCGCGTAATCTAATCTAATCTTCAGTTTATATACCAGATCATCTCCCAAAGGAACTTGACTCGGTTCACAATTGATTAAATTAGAATGACATAAGAGTAAGCCTATGAGAGAAAGCCTAAGAGTGGAGTAATAAGTGCATCATTTCAAAGACAACACTGAAATTAAAATTGAAATTTAAAGTTAATTAAAAGACTAAAGAGATTAGGGTATACTGTTTCGACAGCACTTCAGCAGGTAAGCTTTTCAGATATAGTGTAAACAGCCAAGCTTTTAGATCTTTCCGGAATTGTAGATACTGTCCTATCAGTCTGGTGAAGTCAGGAAGCCCATTCCAAATTTGAATGCCATAGATTTGCTAAGCTTCCCAGCACATTTAAGTCCTCTAGAACAGTGTTTTTCAACCGCTGTTCCGCGGCACACTAGTGTGCCGCGAGATGTTGCCTGGTGTGCCGTACGGTCAGGGCCGCCATCAGGGCAGTACCACCAGTCTAGGGAGAGGGGCGGTCCGCCCCACGTGGACAGGAGAGAGCTGGACGGGGGACCCGCGGAGTTCAATACATCTCGAGCCGCGAGGCTCGTCTTCTGTTCCTGCCTGCCCTGCAGCTAACATATAGCCGATCGCAAGCGTTCCCCGATGTCAGCGCTGACGTCGGAGGGAGGGCTTAAGCAAAGCCTGTCCTCCGACGTCAGCGCTGACATCGGAGAATACTTCCGTTCGGCTATTTGTGCGCGGCAGGGCAGGCAGGAAGCAGAAGACAAGCCTCGCGGCTTGAGCTTCGTTTTACTGAGAAAGTTGCAAAGATGGGCTGGGAGGCAAACACGGAACACAAAAGGGGGGAGGGAGTGCGTTTTGGACACAAGGCATGAACTTGGGAGAGAGGAAGGGAGGGAAAGAGATGCTGAGGTGGGGGAGGGAATGGGTTTTTGGACACAGAAGGCATGGACTTGGGAGAGAGGAAGGGAGGGAAAGAGATGCTGAGGTGGGGGAGGGAATGCGTTTTTGGACACAGAAGAAATGGGAGAGAGGAAGGGAGGAAAAGAGATGCTGAGGTGGGGGAGGGAATGAGTGTTTGGACACAGAAGGCATGGACTTTGGAGAGAGGAAGGGAGGGAAAGAGATGGTTGTGTACACGGGGAATAGAAGAAAGGAGAATTTTTGGTCATAGGGAGGGAGTGAGGTACAGATAGTGGCATACCAGGGTGGGGGGGGGCGGTCTGCCCCACCCCGGGTTTACGTCCCAAGGGGGTGCACAGCTGGCCACCCTCCAGTGTTGTCCCTAGGCCGGCAAACTGCGGCTCTTTAGCCACTTGAGTGCCACCGCCGCCAACGGTGTTGTTGGCGGTGGCAGCATTATAAAATACTTTCTTTGTGTTTATTTGATTCCTATTCAAGAGAATTACTTTATATATAGTCAATATAGGCACAGAGTTAAATTTTTTAACATTTTCTAATGGTGGTGTGCCTCGTGATTTTTTTCATGAAACAAGTGTGCCTTTGCCCAAAAAAGGTTGAAAAAACACTGCTCTAGAAGACGGAAATGATAGTTTGTATAATCAATTCTGTTATCAATGCTGTTTGCTCGTTTTTCTCCTGTACTGCATCATGTTTGGTTTTTGGGAGGGACACAGAAAGGCATTGTAACTACATGGCCTGTAAGTGCACACTGGCTCGCTGGCTACATGTTGATTATTTTACTGTCTCTACTCACTGACACTAACTGAAGAAGCACACAAGACAGATGAGACAAAGGTAGGGAAAGTGAAACATGACCTGGTGAGGTAGGAGCTGCCCAGATTAAAAAGCTTCCAGGTCATAAACCTGGCTTGACCCAGCAGAAAATCACCACTGATGGAGAAGGGGGGAGGGGAGGGCTGGAAATGGGAGTGAAGAGAGAATAAAAAGTGGAAAATTTCCTCTGGGATAGTATAAATTAAAGGTTCAGTGGGGCATTCATGTATAAGTAGCGACTTTTCTAAACTCACTGCTCACTTCGTGTATACAATCATTTACACATATAAACAGTATTTACATGTGAAAATAGCACTTATTCTTTCCAATTTCTCCTCCTTTACTTGTGGTTGCTGAGTAAACTGTTGTAATTGCGATGTTTATTCACTGAGAGAATAATAGAACAGCCTACAGTAGGAAAAACTGCATGTCTACTTTTCACAGTGTTGAGCTTGCTGGATTTTCAAGGCAATCTACACAAGAAAAATTACTCCAGAAAAAAATACACACATTGATATTGGCTACTTGTGTGCCTCATTTGGATTACAGAATGACACGGTGACAGAATTCATCACTGTTCCCGTCCCAAAAGATAACCGCGGGAAACAATCTCGTGTCATTCTTTAGTTTCTATCTCAATCTCAGCCCTTCTACACCAGCATTCTTCAATGCATGGCTTGAGGGTCAGTGGCTGTGCCCATTCAGACTCTGATTCTTATGTGAGCCAAGTATAGGATAATGAAGCCATTGTGACATCAATGACGTGATTAGTTCTCAGGCATTGGTGGAATGAAGCATTATGACATCACAATAACTGCTCTGGATACCAGACACTGGCTCTTAGGCATTGATGGAATGAGGTATTATGACATCACAATATCTGCTCTGGATACCAGAGACTGTCATTCTTTAGTGTCTATCTCAGTCTCAGTCCTTCTTCAATGCAAAGCTTGAGGGTCAGTGGTTGTGCCCATTCATACTCTGATTCTTCCCTCTCTCCTTAGGGGAACGGGAATGGTGATGAATTCTGTCACCATGTCATTCTCTAATGTGGATATTGATATTGCCCATGTGTGTGCCTCTTTTTGATATTGATATTGTGTGCCTCATTTTTTGGAGACAAATCTCTGAGGTTCCTTCATTTTCTCAGTTGAAGCCTCAATGTAACTCCACTTTTTGTGCGTGCTTAGATGTACACGCCACTTACATGCATCTTAGGCACCAATAATTAGTAGTTACGCATGAATGCGCACTAGGTGTTATTCCATATGGTAGCATCAAAGTGCTATAGAACAAAACTACAAGGGTGTGTAGATGCTGATGCATGGGTGTGTCTTCAACTGATATGTGTAACATGCAGAATACTTTCTATTATGTACATCACTTGATACATGGAGGTGCACCCTTTTACACCTGCCATTGACATGGAGTGAATAGTCATAACTCAGGTGCCGGTAGATTATGGACTCCTTTTACAAAGCCGCTTTAGTGTGCTGTCACCCGCCGGGGTCTTTTGGAAGTTTGTGGAGGACCACCGACAGGCGGCAGCATGACCCTGGCGTGGCTTCCAAAGTGGAAGACCTCACTGGTGTCCCAATACTCTGGGCTTCGCTACAATAAACCACAGCGAGAGCCAAGTCAAATCAAAAATGTCCAAGGTTTAATTTGTCACCAAAAAACAAAAAAAATAGAAAACCAAAATCATACAAGGAAGCACTAGCACTATCTTCCTTTTGCTCCAAAGGAAAAAGGTTTCTATCCTCCAAACAGTTCAATGGAAGAACAGCAGTTCTTATATTCGGTAAGTCCACAATAAAGGTTCTAGTGGCTTCACCCAGCACTGAACCACACACTCAGCAAGAGAAAACAAAACTAGTCCCAAAAAGGAAAAGTCCTCAAGAATATTCTTGAGTCCTGGACTTTCAAACATATAATCCTGTTTCTTCACCAAGCACTTATATTTCACATTGCAAAGCAAACTTCAAACATGAAAAGAAAAGTAAGGCATTACTGCAGGCTCTTGTCATTCCAGCAATAGCTATTCTCCAGTCCTTCTCACTGTTGGGCAACAGAATTGCTGGTTCCCCTTTATTCAATAGCTTTAACAAGCTCCCGCAGAATCCCAACCCTTAGATCTTCGGGGATCCTACCCCAATTCTGAAAGTCCCTTGGAGTATAACAGGAAACAGGGAAACTGCTCCACAAGCCCAAAAGAAAACTCCTTTCAGTTTCCCCTGGCTTTTGCACACCTGGAGTGCAGCAATGTAATTAATGCTGAATGTTGCTGCAGCACTGCTCTCAGCTTGGTTTTTTAGTAGCACCAAAACTTTTATACCCAAAACAAACAGTCCCAAGAACTATCTCCTTATGGAAACCAGTACCTCCAGTCCTTAGTGAGAGACTGCCAAGCTCACATCCATGTCTTCCACGTTTGCAGCTTCAGGCATATTCCCTTCGGCCGTGTCCATGCTTTCTGGAGCCCCCAACTGCTCTGCTGACTCTTGGGCAATGGAATCCTCCCATTCCATAGGCTCCTGTGCGAGGTCTGGCCTTTGCCTGGCCCGGAGAACCTTCTCTGCCAGGTCCTCATGTGCAGCCTATCTTACTGCTTTGGAGAGCTGCTTAAGAGAGTTTGTGCCACTCCCTGTTCTAGGTGTCTGTGTTCCTAGCTTTCGTGCTCTTTGGCTCCCCCCCAGGTTGCTGGGCAGAATACAACTGGGAGCCTGATTAAACCTTTTAAGGGAGCTGGGTTTTTTACTGGGACATGGAGCTAACCTGTATTCTGGCTCCTGCTCAGGTTCAGATGGCTCAGGATAGGCAGCTCTGCTTTCATGATCACCTGCCTGATCATTCTCGGTCAGTCCCTGGTCTCGGTCACAGGATTTACTATGGGGTTTTACTCTGACATGATCGTCTCGGGGAGCGGGAATGTCACAGTCAGTGTTCCCTCTAAGCGGGCGGGTGTTGTGAGCAAACTTTTTTCACCGTGAGCCAAAAATATCGGGCGCCAGCAAGTTATGAGCCAACTCGCCCGATTCTCCTCTCGCCGCCCTGCCATCTGCCGTACGCCTCTTCCGATCGTGCGCTGTGACGAGAAACGTGTGCGCTGCGATGTAATATTTTGTGCGCCAGCGCACGCCAGCGCAGCTTAGCGGGAACACTGGTTCAAATGGTTTTATTTATTTCCCCAAATTTATTTTTGTTATACGCATTGAAAATATTTGATATTGCGTTTAAATCAAAATCTCAATAAACTTGAAACGAGTGCCCGTGAGATTGTGGGAGGGTTAAATACTCAAAACTTAGAAGTTTTTGCTACGCCAGCTTTCTGGTATCTTTACATACAGTGGCGTACCTAGCATATGTAACATCCGGGGCCCATCATTTTTTGGCACCCCCCCCCCATCTGTAAGAAAAACATGATTTTTAGTAACAAACCACACGTCACACATGAGTACCTAGGAAAAGGCAGCATCTTACATATTGCAGTGAGCAGTACATCAATACACCCATTGTAAAACTAAACAAGCCAGACCAGCACAGATCAATCCTACACCGTCAATCCTAACAGAAAACCATGTCTTTCGAACACACAGAACACAGAAAACACCTTCGCCTAGTAAGGAATATGTAATCACAAACTAACCCCTCCCTCTTTTACAAAACTGTAGTGTGGATTTTAGCTACGGAGGTAACAGCTCTGATGCTCATAAAATTCTGAGCATCAGAGCTGCTACCACCAAGGCTGGTGCTAAAAACGCTTCACAGTTTTGTAAAAGGGGGGATAAAATAAAAATACATAGACAAAGGTTAAATTGAACCAGCAAGAAGCTGGACTCTGCATACAATGCTTCACAGAAACAGTGACACATGTCTCCTAAAGCAATAAATAAATAGAAATTTTTTTCTACCTTTGTCTTCTGTGGTTTCTCCTTTCCTCATCTTCTTGTAACTCTCTTCCTTCCATTCACTGTCTGCCGTCTCTCTTCCCCTATATGGCATCTTCTCTCCTTCTATGCCCCTTCCAGAAACTGTATGCCTCCCCCTTCCATCTCTCCTTTCACCCCATTGGTCTGGCATCTCTCTCCTCGCCTTCCCTCTCCCACACCTCTCCTCATAGTCTGGTATCTCCCCTTCCCTGATTCTCTGGCATCTCTCTCCTTTCCTTTTCTTCCATCTTTCGTTCCCCCTCCATGCTCTCACATCTCCCCCTTCCTTTTCCCTTAGACTGGCATACCTTCCTCCTATGCTCCAAGCCCTGGCATCTCCTTTAATTCCCTCCCTCATCTTCCTTCTCCCTCCAGCTGGGTACCGCAACACTCTTCCCTGCAGCTCTGCACTTCCCCACAATTGCCATGCTTCGGTTCCTCTTCTTCCTTCCTTCCTCCCCCCCCCCCGCGGGACCCTGCGGCACCATCAACTCTTACTCCCTCTAATGTCGGCCCTGCAGCTCCAGACTTCCTCGCACCTTCTCCCCTCCCCCTTTGGATCGCTATTATTTTAAATGTTATAGCCGCGGAGCTGTATCCATCAGTGGAGATGTCTAACCTCGGCCTGCCCCGGAACTCTTACTGCAGCAGCCGCCCGTCTAGGCAGGAACAGGAAGTCACTGTTGCAGTAAGAGTTCCGGGGCAGGCCGAGGTTAGACATCTCCACTGATGGATACAGCTCCGCGGCTATAACATTTAAAATAATAGCGATCCAAAGGGGGAGGGGAGAAGGTGCGAGGAAGTCTGGAGCTGCAGGGCCGACATTAGAGGGAGTAAGAGTTGATGGTGCCGCAGGGTCCCGCGGGGGGGGGGGGGGAGGAAGGAAGGAAGAAGAGGAACCGAAGCATGGCAATTGTGGGGAAGTGCAATCCCCCCAATGCGTCCCCTTACTTTACCTCCCCTTACCTTTGCGACGCGTGTGTGCGCTGTGAAGAGAAACTTTGCGCTGCGATGTAATATTTTGTGCGCGCGCGCAGGCCAGCGCACCTTAGCGGGAACACTGGACAGTGCGCAACTTTTAATCACGTGCTAGCCAATAAATTACTGCCTGCTCAAGAGGAAGCGGTAGCGGCTAGCGCGACCGGCCATTTAGCGTGCACTATTACACGCTTTAAACTGCTAACGCGCCTTCGTAAAAGGAGCCCTATATATAGAAAAATTCAAACAGGCCGTCACCTTGATTCACACCTTATTTAAATAAGTTTTGCAATTTCATTTATTTGCACTTTAATTCTTTTGGATTTTTATATCTGCTACTTAAGTTTCAAGTTTATTAAGTTTGTTGTTCACGCAATATCAAATAGCTCAATGCGTATGACAATTTAAAATTAGGAGACAAAAATAAAACAATTTATACAAATAAACATACAATGTATGTACACAAGTAATTAGCGATACAAAAGGGAAGAGGGGTGAACTACAATCTTTGAAGAAAGAGTACATTTAGGGAAAAAACAACATCAGGAGGGTGAAGAATGTTTTAAAAATATGGCTAAGCCTAAAAAAAAGGATAGGGGAGATTGTGACCTGTACATAAGGTCTGGTTAAAATTAGGTATTTGAGTCTGGGATAAATGATAGATGAATTATCCTATCTATGTCTCAAATGTGTCTTTGTACAGGTGGCATTTTAATGTGCTTTTAAATTTTTCTAATGAGGTTTCTCTACGTAGATAAATTGGTAAATTGTTCCAAAGTTGGGGTGCTATGACTGAGAAAATTGTAGATCTTCTGGTACCTATTATTTTTAGAGAAGGGATAGTCAGCAAATGCTGTTCCGTTGATCTAAGTGTTCTGGCTGGAGAATATGGTATCAAAAAACAATCCAGAAATATTGGTGCATTAATTTGTTGGATTTTGAAGGTTATCAGTGCAATTTTATAGATTATTCTGTGTGAAATTGGTAACCAGTGTGCTTTTTGTAGAAGAGGTATGACATGATCATATTTTTTTTGAGTTAGTAATAATTTTTATTGCTGTATTTTGTATAATTTGTAGCCTTCTTATTTCTTTCTGGGTTTTCCCAGCTAGTGGGGTCGACCACATAGACTGTCTGCAACATATTCATTGAGTGGACCGATCTTGAATAATAGCAGCACATTTCATTCAACCTGCTTTTTATGGACACGTGGAGGGGCATAATCGAAAGGGACGTCTAAGTCTGTTTACGTCCATCTCGCAAGTCGTCCAAAGTAAAAAACAGCTGAAGACACATTTTTAAAAGATACGTCCAACTTTTTTTTCATTTCGAAAATCGTCTAATTATACGTCCTGCCGATCTGATCGTCCAAGCCACTAAATCGTCTATCTTTATACCACATTTTCGTCCAACTTTCCGTCCAAGTCCAAAACACCTAGAACAAGCCCTGTTGGACGTGGGAGGGGTCTGCAACGTGATGGACTGCACACCAAGACATGCCACCTAAATAGTGGGGTACCTTTCAGGGCACCGCTGTGAACTTAACAAAAAGGGTGCCATGTCTTCTCCTCCCTACAGCTCCCTTATAGGTTACAGTGAGCCCCCCAAACCACCTCCAGAATCCCCTAGACCCACTTATCTACCACCCCAATAGCTCTTATGGCTGCAGGAGCCACTTATATGCCAGTACAAAAGGGTTTTGGGGGTATATAGGGAAGTGCACATGTTTAAGTATCAATGCAGTGATTACAGGGGCTTATGGGCATGGATCCTCCTCTCCATGAGTCCATAACCCACCCCTAAGACAACTTAAGCTGCCTCTGGGCTGGACGACTAGGCTTTCCTATGCCAGGCGGCCAGGTGATGATGGTCTGGAGGCTGAAAATTAAAGTTATGATTAAAATTTTTATGGGGTGGGGGGGTTGGTGATCACTGGGGTAGGTGTTTGCAGTGCTTATCTGGTGACTTTAGGTGGGTTTTTGTGACTTAGACCATGTTTTAGATGGTCCAAATTCCGTCTAGGCTCTGTTGTAAAACTTTCGGTTATACATGCTGTACGACTAAGTCTAAGACGGCCCACATCCCACCCAACTCCCGCCCTCGACATGCCTCCTTTATCGCCCTGTTTAGCTTTGGTCGTTCAGTGGCACTATGAAGGCCTAGGTCATTTAGAAATACGTCCAAAACCCATTTTTATTATCGGCACATGGGCATATTTGGATAATGTTCGTCCAAGTGCCAACTTAGGCCGGTTTTTGGACGTTTTTCTCTTTTGATTATGAGCCCCTTAGGTTTTTGGATACTAGGGAATGGTTAAAAAACTTGAGATATTATGATGTATGGAGTGGACTCATTTAGGCATTGAACTTATTAGTGCACATCTGAGACACTGTCTTGGCTTAAACTGCCAATAGTTATCTAGAGCAGTTGCCCTGTATTGAACTCTTTAAACCATTCAAGCCTGTTCTCAGGACTACAATTATAATTTCTGTGTAGTGTTTATTTATAGTCTCTGAATCTTCATTCTAGATCAATTTGCAGGAATTATTTTTCCTTATAAGGGACATATACATATTTTTCTGACTGTTTGTATTGTTCTAAACTTAGGTGCTGTTATTCTATAAAAGAATCTTAGTGCACAGATGCTATTACAGAGTTGGCTTGGCATCAGTGTATTAAATGGATTAAGTAGGATAGACATTTTTTTTTAAATAAATAAGTATAGTACTGCTTCCATAAACTTTTACATTTTTAAAACTAAGCACATAGGGCCATAATCCATATATGAGGCCTAAAAAAATCAGTGCCAAAAAGGACGGTGCTTAGCATGATTCTATAAAATGCCTCCAAAGAAAGGCTGAGTTTATAGAATCACGCTTAGTGCCCAAGCGCATGACTAAAATTTAGGCGCAGGCATTTATGCCAATGAAAACCAGACCCAAATGCCTATTCTATAACAGTGCGCCTAACTTTTACGAAGGTTGAGATCTGCACACTAGTGCGTCATTTTATAGAATATACTTAGGAAATTGTAAGTGTAAATTCTAATTACTTGCTATTGCCAATTATCGGCTTTCTAAACAAGTTGCATGCTCAAATCAGCAATGCACACAGATTTCTGTGCATAACTTTGGTTGCACTATGCAAAATTTGGCCCCTAGTGGACAAACCATCCTAAACCCACTCTCGGGATGGTCGCCTCAACCGTTAAGTACATACAAAACTTTGTTTGCAAACAACGTAGAGACTGGAATTGAGATGTCCAGGTCGGGAGGTATTTCAGAAAATGAGCTGCCAGTTGAAAGATGTTTAAAAATACTTGCAGGAGTGCACGCCTATTGACCAACATGTATAGAAGGAGCAGCCGTTTTACAAATATACATGTTGGGAAAAAAATGAACAGCACGGGCCTGACAGTGATGTTACAACTTTCATATGTAAATGTCACTTTTTTTCACATGTAGCTAAACAGATAAGGAAAATACTTAAGAATACCTGATTACTATTCAATGTGCTGTATGCTACTTTAACTGGGACGTACACAAGTGAGGCTGGACTCATTTTACAGCACTGGTCTTTGACCTGGGGGCCGCTGCGTGAGCGGACTGCTGGGCACAATGGACTACTGGTCTGACCCAGCAGCAGCAATTCTTATGTTCTTATCAAGTCAAGTTTATTAGCATTTAATGAATCGCCTATACAAAGTTTCTAAGCGATGTACAAATTAAAAACCATCAGATGGTGGTCACATATATAATTTTTACACATTAAATTTTAAAACAAACTATTGACATTTTAAACAATGGCAAAAAGACAAACATGAATAAGAGGGAAAAGAGGGAAAAGTTACAATTCATTTTATGTTGAAATTAACAATTAAGGAAAAACACAATAGGGAATAATGGGGTTGGAATGTTTGATAGTCTTAGTCAGAATGTAAGGGGTTAATATAAAATATGCTATGTATCAAAGGCATCTTGAAACAGAAAGGTTTTTAGAAGTTTCTTAAAAGTTAAAAGGTCTTTTTCAATTCTAATAAAGTTTGGTAAGGAATTCCACAATGTTGGGGCCATAACAGAAAATATGTCGTTTCTTCTTGTGCCGATGATTTTCAAGGAGGGAATTGATAAAAGATTTGAAGAGGATGAACGTAATGAACGTGATGTATTGTATGGAATAATCATTTTAGATATGAATTGTGGTTCATTATGAAGTAATGTTTTATATACTAAAAGTATGATTTTAAACGTAATCCGATGGGAAATAGGAAGCCAGTGTGATTTAATCATTAGGGGTGTGACATGGTCGCATTTTTTTGCTTTATGAATTAATTTTATTGCTGTGCTTTGAATTATCTGAAGTCTTCTTTTTTCTTTCTGAGTAATATTAATCAGGAGCGAATTGCAGTAGTCCATTTTGGAAATAATTAGTGAGTGAATTAGAATATTAACAGATTTGGTCTCTAAGAATGTAGAAATGGAACGGATGAGACGTAACCTATAAAAACATGATTTAATTAATAATTAAATAATTCCCAGTAAATAAATAAATAAACATATTCATACCACCATTTATTTATTTATTGTTGAGCATTGGATACACTGCCAAGTAGATTAGCAGAAGAATATAGGGTATGCCTGGAAGTATATGGCACCAGCACAGAAGAGAGATATAGTGGAAGGCCATTGCAAAGTGCCTTATGAATCTGTGAGCATTTTATACTGAATCCTAACATTGATTGGAAGTCCATGTTGGGCTGAAAGGAGAGGTGTAACATGGTAAGATCTCTTTGCCCCATATATCAGTTTAACTGCAGTGTTCTGTATGAGTCAGAGTCTGTGGATTGAATAAAGTGAGCACCCTATAAGAAGTGAATTACAGTGAATTCCATTGGACCAGCAATGGAATAAATTCTCTTCCACATGTATTCCAATCAAGAATGCTGAAAATTAAGCACCTCTAGCATACATGAATCCTGAGAGAGAAGAGTTTACTCCAGTTGCCATATCTCACAAAAGATAAAGAGGAATTAGAAAAGATTCAAAGGAAAGAATAGAGAGGTTGGGGATCTTCAGCTTGGTAAAGAGACAATTGAGGGGGATGTGATTGAGGCTTACAAAATCCTAAGTGGTGAAGAATGGGTAAGAGTGAATCAAATTTTCACTCTCAAAAAAATACAAAAAATGAGGACACTCAATGAAATTACATAAGAATACTTTTAAAACAAATAGGAGAAAATATTATTTTACTCAAAGAATAATTAGGCTCTGGAACTCATTGCCAGAGGATGTGGTTACAGTGGTTAGTGTAGCTGGGTTTAAGAAAGGTATGGACAAGTTCCTGGAGGAAATGTCCATAGTATGCTATTGAGACAGATGTGATGAAGCCACTGCTTGTCCTGGATCAGTTATAGTAAAACAAACTGGCTTCAATAGAAAAAAGGAGTGATTCAGAAGTAGCCCAATTAGGCTTGAAAAACTGCTCAGAAATATGAAACTCTGAAGGGAAGGCTGTTAAACCTCCCTTGGAGAAGAGTTCACCTTCCAGTCACTGCAAACTTAACAAAAACTCCAAAGATGTTTGAAAAAACAAAGTTTCAAAATCTTTCTGTTTTATGCAATAAATGTCTTTATTTGGTAAAAGTTAAAACTGCCACCAACTTTGGAGTTGTCGAGTGTGCCCATAAACTTCTCCAGGATTTTCTTCTGTGAACACAGAACAGAAGTACCGTATTTTCACGTAGATAACGCGCACCCGTGTAAAACGCGCACACGGGTATAGCACGCGAAAAACACAAATTTATGTACAGAAATTGTTATATACCGCGCACACCCGTATACCGCACATGCTGCCCGACTCTCCTTTCGCCCGCCCCGACTCTCCTTTCCCCCGTCCCGACTCTCCTCTCCCCCTTGAAGTCCTGTCCCCACCCTGAAAGCCTGATGCCTCCCCCGACGTCCGATTCACCCCCCCCCCGCAGGACCGCTCGCACCCCCACCCCGAAGGACCGCTCGAACTCACCTGCACCCCCACCCCGAAGGACCGCTCGCACGCACTCCCACCCGCACCCCCACCCTGAAGGACCGCTCCCACCCCACAGCCTCCCGACCCTCCCATCATGTAGAAGCTCCTACCGGTGTCCTGCTGCTTCCTCTTGGCGGTCCCGACTCCCCGACACGATCGGGGCAAGAGGGAGCTCAAGCCCTCTTGCCCCAGGCAATTGCGGCACCCTCGACACGATCGGGGCAAGAGGGAGCTCAAGCCCTCTTGCCCCAGGCAATCACGGCACCCCCGACACGATCGGGGCAAGAGGGAGCTCAAGCCCTCTTGCCCCAGGCAATCGCGGCACCCCCGACACGATCGGGGCAAGAGGGAGCTCAAGCCCTCTTGCCCCCCCGACTCCCCGACACGATCGGGGCAAAAGGGAGCCCAAGCCCTCTTGCCTGCCCGACTCCCCAACTCCCCAACAATATCGGGCCAGGAGGGAGCCCAAGTCCTCCTGGCCCTGGCGACCCCCCCCCCCCGCTAGTTGTTTGGGCCAGGAGGGAGCCCAAACCCTCCTGGCCACGGCGACCCCCTACCCCCCCCCCGCACTACATTACGGGCAGGAGGGATCCCCGGCCCTCCTGCCCTCGACGCAAACCCCCCCTCCCCCCAATGACCGCCCCCCAGCCGACCCGCGACCACTGTTCCCTCTAAGCTGAGCAGGTGTCCTCCAGCTGCATTGCTACCACTAGGGGGTGGAATATTTTCAGTCGCTAAGGACAGGTATGTTCCCTGGAGTCCTGCAGAACTTGCCTGTCCCTCACAATTGAAAAATGTGACAGTAAAACAGCACCCTCTATTGGTGAGACTGTGGGTGGAGGACTCCTGCTCAGCTTAGAGGGAACACTGCCCGCGACCCCCCTGGCCGACCCCCCACGACCCCCCCACCCCCCTTCCCCGTACCTTTGTGTAGTTGGCCGGACAGACGGGAGCCAAACCCGCCTGTCCGGCAGGCAGCCAACGACGGAATGAGGCCGGATTGGCCCATCTGTCCCAAAGCTCCACCTACTGGTGGGGCCTAAGGCACCTGGGCCAATCAGAATAGGCCCGGGAGCCTTAGGTCCCTCCTGGGGGCGGGGCCTTGGGCACATGGTCGGGTTGGGCCCATGTGCCTCAGGCCCCGCCCCCAGGTGGGACCTAAGGCTCCCGGGCCTATTCTGATTGGCCCAGGCGCCTTAGGCCCCCACCAGTAGGCGGAGCTTTGGGATGGATGGGCCAATCCGGCCTCATTCCGTCGTTGGCTGCCTGCCGCACAGGCGAGTTTGACTCCCGTCTGTCCGGCCAACTACACAAAGGTACGGGGAAGGGGGGTGGGGGTGTCGTGGGAGGTCGGCCAGGGGGGTCGCGGGTCGGCTGGGGGGCGGTCGGAGGTTCTTGGGGGGGGCAGTCGTTGGGGGGAGGGGGTTTGCGTCGAGGGCAGGAGAGCCTAGGATCCCTCCTGCCCGTAATGTAGTGCGGGATGGGGGTAGGGGGTCGCCGTGGCCAGGAGGGTTTGGGTTCCCTCCTGGCCCGAACAACTAGCGGGGGGGGGTCGCCAGGGCCAGGAGGACTTGGGCTCCCTCCTGGCCTGATATTGTCGGGGAGTTGGGGAGTCTGCGGGGCAAGAGGGCTTGGGCTCCCTTTTGCCCCGATCGTGTCGGGGAGTCAGGGGGGGGCAAGAGGGCTTGAGCTCCCTCTTGCCCCGATCGTGTCGGGGGTGCCGCGGTTGGCTGGGGCAAGAGGGCTTGAGCTCCCTCTTGCCCCGATCGTGTCGGGTGTCGGGACCGCCAAGAGGAAGCAGCAGGACACCGGTAGGAGCTTCTACATGATGGGGGGGGGGGGGGGGTCGGGAGGCTGTGTGGGTGCGAGCGGTCCTTCAGGGTGCGGGTGCGGGTGGGAGTGCGTGCGAGCGGTCCTTTGGGGTGGGGGTGCAGGTGCATGCGAGCGGTCCTTCGTGCGAGCGGTCCTGTGGGGGGGTGAATCGGACGTCGGGGGGGGGAACTATGTAAAAAAAATTTTGTACAACGCGCTCACGCGTATAACACGCAAGGGTATGCGCGGTACGTAAAAACCACGTATAACGCGCGCGTTATATGCGAGAAAATACGGTATTTGTTTAGCACATTCGCTTTCTCCTCATCACTTTCCACATATTGGTTCCCAGCATCTTTTAGCCTAGCAATTCCATTTTTCATCTTCCTCCTTTCACTAATATATCTGAAAAAATTTTTGTCTCCCTTTTTTACATTTTTAGCCATTTGTTCTTCCGCCTGTGTTTTCGCCAGACGTATCTCTCTCTTGGCTTCTTTCAGTTTCACCCTGTAGTCCTTTCTGCTCTCCTCTTCTTGGTTTTTTTTAATATTTCATGAACGCCAACTCTTTCGCCTTTATTTTCTTAGCCACTAGGTTGGAGAACCATATCGGCTTCCTTTTTCTCTTGTTTTTATTGATTTTCTTCACATAAAGGTCCGTAGCCATTTTTATCGCTCCTTTCAGCTTAGGCCACTGGTCTTTCCACTTCTCTTATGTCCTCCCATCCTAACAGCTCTTTCTTCAGGTACTCTCCCATAGCATTAAAGTCCGTACGTTTGAAATCTAGGACTTTAAGTATCGTGCGGCCGCTCTCCACTTTAGCCGATATATCAAACCAAACCGTTTGATGATCACTACTTCCCAGGTGAGCACCCACTCGAACATTAGAGATACTCTCTCCATTTGTGAGGACCAGATCCAATATCGCTTTTTCCCTTGTGGGTTCCGTCACCATTTGTCTGAACAGAGCCTCTTGAAAGGCATCCACAATCTCCCTACTAGAGAATGACACGGGGAAAAAATCTGTCCCCGCCACCGCCCCGTCCCCGGCCCACCATCCTCTGCACCGCCCCGTCACCGCTGTTCCCGTCACCGCCATCCCTTTCACCGCCCCGTCACCGTCCCCGCTGCATCCATATAAGCCTTAGTACTGTAATATTTAGCTTATTCCTTTCTTATAAATCAAAGTACAAGGGGGCACTCAGAGAAATTGAAAGGGGAGAGGTTTAGAACAAACGCCAGGAAGTTCTTTTTCACACAGAGGGTGGTGGATACATGGAACGTGCTACCAGAGGATGTGATAAACAGGAGCACACTACAGGGGTTCAAAGAAGCTTTGGATAGGTACTTGGAAGACAAAGGGATTGAGGGGTACAGATAAGAGTAAAGGTAGATTATAGGGATGGGATTAGAGGTAAGTTACAAAATTAATCAGGGACCACTGTTCAGGCACTAGGCCTGATGGGCCGCCGCGGGAGCGGACCGCTGAGCAAGATGGACCTCTGGTCTGACTCAGCGGGGGCAACTTCTTATGTTCTTAAAGTTCCTGCTGCTGAACTAGAGAAAGAGATGTTCAGCTGGCAGGGCTTTGTTTATAAATTTTTATCAACACAACTAATATACTACTTTATCCTAAAGCAAAAAATAAATAAATATAATTTTTTTTCTACCTTTGTTGTCTGGTTTCTGCTTTCCACATCTTCTCATTCAATTCCTTCCATCCACTGTGTGTCTTCTCTCTGCGTCTTCCATTTGCTGTTACTGTGCCTCTCCCTTCACCCCCCTCAATTGGTCTAGCACCCATCTTCTTCCCTCCGCTCCCCCATAGTCTGACATCTGTCTTCTTCCCATTCTGTCTTCCACATTTCCCTTCAGGGTCTGTTCCTCTCCACCCTCCTTCAATGTCTGTCCTATTCCTTTCCACCACCACCCTTCCCTCCCTCCTTTACCATCTGTTCCTTTCTACCACCCTTCAGCTCCTCTTGCATGGCCTATCTACCTTCTTCCCTCTTATTTTCATGGCACGTTACAATGTAATTTGTGCAAGCCACTGGAGCCTGCGAGCTCGGTCCCTGTCCCATCCCCACAAACCATCTCGCTTCTGTGCTCCTATTTTCCCCATTTCTAATATCTCCCCTATGTATCTGCCATTGCCCCCCCCCTGTGTCCATATACCATCCCCATGGAATGTCCCCTTTATGTCTCTGTCCCTATGCCCCATACACATAATTTCCCCTCTTTCTGTTACCTTCCTGTGTCCAGATTTCCCCTATCTTCCTCTTCCATACCAGTGTGTCTCTTCTTTTCAACCCCATCTAGCTTTTTTCCATCTTTCTTCCCCCCCCCCATATGCTTCTAGCATCTGGCTCACCTGCCTGTCCTTCCCTTTCTTTCCTGCTGTGGGTTTTTCTTTCCGTTTTCATCCCCTTGGCCCAGAATCCTTTTCCCTTTCACTCCCTCCTTCCAGTTTGAGCCGGGAACACGGGCGATCGCACGGTCCTCGCAGCCCCCACCCGCCTGCCCAATCGATCGTAGTGATTAGCCAGCTCTCTCCCTTCTCCTCACTTTAGTTTGCAGGCTTTCTTTTTCGGCGACCTGCACGCGCGGCTGCTCAGTGTTCAATCTTCTGCTCTGCTGCAATTTCCTGTTTCCGGTTGCGTCAGAGCAGAAGATCGAAACTGAGCAGCAGCGGGTGTGCGGCTCTTTGATAGCGTGCGGGTCGCCGAAAAAGAAAACCTACAAACTAAGGTGAGGAGAAGGGAGAGAGCTGGCTAATCACTAGGATCGATTGGGCAGGCGGGTGTGGGCTGCGGGGACTGCGCGATCCTTCATGCCTCACTGTGGGGACAAGACCATTCACCGCTCCACGGGGCGGTGAATGGCCTTGTCCCCGTCCCTGCAGCGACTGCTAGTTTTCGTTCCCCGTTTTGGCGGGTTACCCACGGCTAAATGCGGTGGCCGCGGGTAAACCGCCACCGTGTCATTCTCTACTCCCTACTTCTTTCCGATTCTGCAGACGGAACATTCCAGTCCGCATCCGGCAGTTTGAAATCTCCCAACAGCAGAACCTCCTCTTTCCTTCCAAACTTTTGGATATCCACAATCAGATCCTTATCAATTTTCTGCGATTAAGTCGGAGGTCTGTAGACTACACCCACATAGATAGAAGTTCCATCTTCTCTTTTCAGAGCAATCCATATCGCTTCTTCCTCTCCCCAGGTCCCTTGCATTTCGGTCGCTTGGATATTGATCTTTACATAGAGAGCTACTCCTCCACCTTTTTGACCATCTCTGTCCTTCCTAAAAAGATTATATCCCGGTATGTTTGCATCCCATCTATGTGATTCACTGAACCATGTCTCTGTAATAGCGACAATATCTAGATCTGCCTCTAATATCATGGCTTGCAGATCATGAACTTTGTTGCTTAGACTGTGAGCATTTCTGGTCATCGCTTTCCAGCTATTTTTCAGCAATAATCTCCTTTTTCAAATGGATTTTTGTGTCGTTTCACTTTCCGTTGCAATACTAAGAAATGAGTTGCTGATATTGCTTATGTTGCAGTCTTTACTACTATCACATCTTTTCTTTTGCCGGAGGTGGTCTCTATAATTGTCCTTCGTACATACGCCACCCCCACCTTCTAGTTTAAATGCCTAGAAAAATATTGTCTAAATTTCTCTGCAAGATTTCTTTTTCCTGCTGTAGTAATATGTAGCCCATCAGTGCAATATAGCTTCTTGTCCTTTATGTATTTCCCCATCCTCCTATGTACCTGAAGCCTTCTTGATGACACCAGGCTTTGAGCCATCTATTAAAGTCCTCTGTGTTTTTCACTCTTTGCTCTCCCTTTCCATATGCAGGCAGTATTTCAGAAAAAGCTAAAGTGTTTACAAAAGGTTTCACGCCCTCACCAAGCCCCCGAAAAGCTTTCTGTGCTGCAAGTGTGGAGTTGTTGGCCAGGTCATTTGTTCCCAGATGGATAACAACATCAGTGTTAAAATCCTTAGTTTCTTCCTTAATTATAGTCTGTATTTGCCTGGAACTCCTGGTAGCTGAGGATCCTGGAAGACATTTCACTATTTTGGTCTCCTCGCCTTGTGTTCCATATTGTTCAATTGGAGACCATATTTTATTCCATACATCCTTTTTGCCAGTCTTCTCTGCTATAATGCCCTATTATCGACATACTATGCACAAGGAATTCCACCAAAAGTAAAAATTCAAGCGAGAGGTGCGTTTCCAACATTTAGTAATAGTCTGATAAGCTGTTGCTATCATATAACAATAAAGTTTCTTTCGCGATCTTCCTCCTGCATCAGAACATCCAGTTGGTAAGAGTTTTGCGTAAGGAAGTGGAGTGGATGTATTTAGTATTGTCTAACTCACGACAGGTTTAAAGCTGTAAACCAATTTGCAAAACTTCAGCCCGTAGGTTTGCCATATTAGCGCCATTATCTCGCAACAGGCTCTTTAATTGACTGAGTTCCTGCATAATTGGGTCTAGAAGGTCTTGCATTTCACATGGGGAAGCCAGTTTGACTGGCGTCGGCAGATCTTGTTTCAATCTGCCCCTGAGAATGCAGATTTAATCTTATTCTGTTTTGCTCCAGACATCATCCTGTACAAATGTACAACACAAAGACGTACTTTAGAAAGATTAAGGACTTCTGAAGTATAACGGGAAGGTTATAGCCCAAAGTACTCACAGACAGAATGCATCGGGTAGTCATGCTAGCGAGCAGCTGGCACTGGAAGAGCAACCAATGTAATTTCTTAAGGAAAGGAGTGGCATGATAAATTTTTACACAATGAAACACAGAAGAACAAACCTTCACAAGACTGAAAGCTGAACCACACACATAATGGAGCTGACCAAAAAAGAGGATGTTAAATGAATCAATCCACTTTATTGGTTGGTTAATACAGAACTTGACACAGTCATGTTTAGCCACTAGGCCTGCATCAGGAGTTTTCTTTAAATAAGCAGTTATAATAAGAACATAAGAACATAAGCAATGCCTCTGCTGGGTCAGACCCGAGGTCCATCGCGCCCAGCAGTCCGCTCACGCGGCGGCCCAACAGGTCCAGGACCTGTGCAGCAATCCTCTATCTATACCCCTCTATCCCCTTTTTCAACAGAAAATTGTCCAATCCTTTCTTAAACCCCATTACCGTACTCTGCCCTATTACGTCCTCTGGAAGCGCATTCCAGGTATCCACCACCCGTTGAGTAAAGAAAAACTTCCTAGCATTTGTTTTGAATCTATCCCCTACCAATTTTTCCGAATGCCCTCTTGTTCTTTTATGTTTTGAAATTTTGAAGAATCTATCTCTCTCTACTTTCTCTATGCCCTTCATGATCTTGTAGGTTTCTATCATGTCTCCTCTGAGTCTCCGCTTTTCCAAGGAGAAGAGCTCTAGCCTCTCCAGTCTTTCAGTGTATGAAAGGTTTTCCATGCCCTTAATCATTCGTGTCGCTCTCCTCTGGACCCTCTCAAGTATTGCCATATCCTTCTTGAGGTACGGTGACCAATACTGAACACAGTACTCCAGGTGCGGGCGCACCATTGCCCGATACAACGGCAGGATGACTTCTTTTGTTCTGGTCATAATACCATTTTTAATAATACCCAACATTCTGTTTGCCTTCTTCGCGGCTGCTGCGCATTGCGCCGTTGACTTCATTGTTGTGTCCACCAGAACACCCAAATCTCTTTCAAGGTTACTTCCCTCTAATACTAATCCCCCCATTTGGTAGCTGAACATCGGGTTTTTTCTCCCTATATGCATGACCTTGCATTTCCCTACATTGAATTTCATCTGCCATTTATTCGCCCACTCCTCCAGTTTGTTTAGGTCCCTTTGTAGATCCTCACACTCTTCTATAGTTCTAACCCTTCTACAGAGTTTAGTGTCGTCCGCAAATTTTATAACTTCACATTTCGTCCCCGTTTCCAGGTCATTTATAAATATATTGAACAGCAGCGGTCCAAGTACAGACCCTTGCGGAACTCCGCTCGTGACTTTCCTCCAGCCCGAGTAGTGACCCTTCACTCCAACCCTCTGTCTCCTGCCTGCCAACCAATGTTTGATCCATCTGTATACGTCCCCTTCCACCCCGTGGTTCCACAGCTTCCTAAGCAGCCGCTCATGGGGTACCTTGTCAAAGGCCTTTTGGAAGTCAAGGTAAATGATGTCTAAAGGTTCCCCTTTGTCCAACTGGCTGTTTACCCCCTCAAAGAAGTGCAGTAAGTTTGTTTGGCACGATCTTCCCTTGCAGAAGCCATGTTGGCTCGCTTTCATCAGCCCATTTTTTTCGATGTGCTCACCGATGCTGTCCTTTATCAGTGCTTCTACCATCTTGCCTGGAACCGATGTCAAACTTACCGGCCTATAGTTTCCCGGGTCTCCTCTTGACCCCTTTTTAAAGATAGGTGTAACATTTGCTATCTTCCAGTCCTCCGGAATCTCTCCAGTTTTCAAGGATAGGTTGCAAACTCTTTGGAGTATTCCCGCTATCTCGTTTCTTAGTTCTTTTAGTACCCTAGGGTGGATTCCGTCCGGGCCTGGTCAAACAGTATCATTCAAGCAGTCAAAAATCTCAGTGTTGAAGAAAATCTCACAAACATTGGTTAGAATGGTCTGAAATTTGGCAGCTAAAATTTAATGCTAAGAAATGCAAGGTCATCCATTTGGGCTGCAAAAATCAGAGGGAACGGTACAGTTTAAGGGGTGAAGAACTTATGTGCACGACAGAAAAGCGGGTCTTTGGTGTGATTGAATGTGATGATCTTAAGGTGGCCAAACAGGTTGAAAAGGTGAAGGCGAAAGCTAGAAGGATGTTAGGTTGCATAGGGAGAAGTATGGCCAGTAGGAAAAAGGAGATGTTGATACCTCTGTATAAGACTCTGGTGAAATCTCATTTAGAATATTGTATACAATTCTGGAGGCCGCACCTTCAAAAATATATAAAAATGTTGGAGTCGGTCCAGAGGAAGGCTACTAAAATGGTGTGTGGTCTTTGTGATAAGGTGTATGGGGACAGACTTTAAGATCTCAATCTTTGGAGGAAAGGCGGGAGAGGGGAGATATGATAGTCATTTAAAAACCTGCATAATATAAAATGTGCATGAGTTGAGTCTCTTTCATTGGAAAGGAAACTCTGCAATGAGAGAGAATAGGATGAAGTTAAGAGGTGATAGGTTCTGGAGTAATCTGAGGAAATACTTTTTATACGGAAAGGGTGGTAGATGTGTGGAACAGTCTCCCAGAAGAGGTGGTGGAATCAGAGACTGTGTCTGAATTCAAGAGGGCCTGGGATAGGCACATGAGCTCTCTCAGAGAGAGAAAGAGATAATGGTTACTGTGGATGGGCAGACTAGATGGGCCATTTAGCCTTTATCTGCTGTCATGTTTCTATGTTTTTAGTCAAAAGAAGTAATGGCTATAGGCCACAAAACATGCCAAATGAAACCAAAGTGTTCAACGGAACAAAAAACCTGCAGTCATCTGGCACACAATCTTTCAGATTTTCTCCGACATTGAGGTTTTTGACTGCTTGAATGATACTCTGATCTATAGTATAATTGCATATTTAAAGAAGTCTTCTGATGTAGGCTTAGTGGCTGAAACACAGCTGTGTCAAGTCTTGTATTAGCCAACCAATAAAGTGGATTGATTCATTTAGCATACTCTTTTTTTGGTCATCTCCACAGTGTGCGGTTCATATTTAGATGAACTGTAGAATATTGTAGAACTTGTAAAGAATGAATATACATTGCAGGCAACCCAACATACCCTATATTAAAGTAATCAAAGCCAGACAGTATCAAAATTTACTAATTTCCTTCGAATCTGTAAGTGGCAGCATGGTTTACTGTTGACATAACACGTCATCACGTTTTTTTGTATATTATTAATTTCCCGCGGTGACTTTTTATCTAGCACTTTGTGTTACTCAGTGCAGCGCTTCAGACAGGAGAGATTTTCGTCTGTTTTATTGAAGATTTTGTATGATTATTCCATTGGTTCCTGACACTTCACGTACTAAATACCTTGGACCCCTGAGGAAGAAGTGTTTTTCGAAACACGGACTGTGTTAGGTTCGGTACGCATGACAATAAGAATCTTTTTTGGGATACAATCATTTTATTGATGTTTTTAAAATATGATTTTATGACTTTTATTGAATAAATTCCTGCATCTTGTACATTTTCTACAGTTTTGGTTTTATTTTTTGCTTTGCATCTTTACTGCAGTTCCTTTTGGTTTCTATTTGTTTTACATGATTCTGATTGCATGTCATAAACCTGTACTAAAGCATGCCCTGGATAGGGTTCCAGATTTGCCGACATGGATGATCCAGCAATGGGTGTACTCCATTGATTTTTTTTTTTTTTAGGGGAATTCAGTTTGCAAATAAGAACTACAGGTGTTCTCATGCATTGGGATAAAACCTGGACTGGATGAATCCTGTGGAGTAAATCTGAAGCCAGTTAGCAACCCTATGTTGAAAGCCCAGGGCTTTCCAAACCTGTTCTGGGGACTAGAGAATGACACAAGGACAAATTTTTCCCCATCCCCGCGGGAACTCATTTTCCCATCCCGTCCCTGCCCCCATTCCTGCAAGCTCTGTCCTCATCTGTACAAGCCTCAAACACTTTAAAATCATAAGTGTTCGAGGTTTGTGCAGTTAAGGCAGAGCTTACGGGAATAGGGCAGCGACAAGGACCGCGACAAAACTCGCGGGAATGAGACGGGGAAATTGATTTCCTGTGGAGACGGCAAAAAATTTGTCCCCATGATATTCTCTACTGGGGACTTCAGTCAGTTGGATTTTTAGGATTCTGCAGTGGATAAATGCATGAGAGAAATTTACATACACTCGATTTCCAATGTTTGCCAATTTATCTCATGCATATTCATTATGGTCCCCAGAATAGGAATAGGAAACTGAATATGCTAGGAAATCATTTAATGCACAGTGTTATTAGACCCTGAAAGTAGAAAGTAAATCTAATTAAATATGCTTACAGAAAGAAAAGAATGATGACAAAGGTCATAACTGGTAAATGAAAATAAGCCTGATAACTTCAGTCATGTGATGCTTCATTTGCAGGCATGTGTTGTTTATTTTACAACCAAGCATTACTCTAACTCATGGATCTTAAATTCAATGTAACACTCCACTGTTGCCATTCAATTTAGTTCAGCTGTTGAGTGCAGGACAGCTGCTCATAAATTACATTATCAGCTCCTGTATGTTGCCATTGTCATGGTGTTTGTGTCATTTGCAAACAGGAAATGCTTGTCCCAGAAAATATGATTAGTGTTGCAAACTGGCAGGACCCAGAAATAGAAGAATCTTCCCCGTCTTAAAGAAACACTACAGGGTAGGTGTAACAGGGATTCCGCAGCAATTTATAATAGGCTCAGCATGTACCCCAGGTCCTTAGGAGCCCATCTTGTATGCCAGCTAAGTGGCTTTAGGAAGCAACCTTGTGCATCTAATTCTGGTCCTTTGTGTCCATAGGAGCTCACTTTGCATGGCTGTCTCTGGTCCTTTGAGTCATTAGGAGCAGGGGTCTCCAAAGACTCTCCTCGAGGGCCGAATCCAGTCAGGTTTTCGAGATTTCCCCAATGAATATGCATTGAAAGCAGTACATGCACATAGATCTCATGCATATTCATTGGGGAAATCCCGAAAACCTGACTGGATTCGGCCCTCGAGGAGGGACTTTGGAGACCCCTGCATTAGGAGGATGTGGGGCAGTGGCATAGTAAGGCGGTGGGAACTGCCCCTTGCACCTCTCCACCTCCCCCCCAAGCTATGTTCGCGTTCTCCCTCCCCCCATCTTTTTAAATATTCGCCAGTGCAAGCAACTTTTCCAGTCCACTGCTCGTGCCGGACTAGCTCCCCACTGAAATCACTTCCGGGTTGTGGGGCCAGGAAGTGACGTCAGAGGGTAAGCCAACGCCAATGTGAGAAGCAGGCTGGAGAAGCTGCTTGCACTGTCAAAAATTTTAAAAGGTATGGGGGGAAGAGAGGGTGTAAGTGTGGCACCTGGGGGAGGGGCGGAAGGCGCAGGGGGGCAGAGAGGAGGGCGCCAGTAGCTCCACTGCCCTGGATGCCTCCTACCCTCGTTACACCACTGGTGTGGGGTATGTGAGTTTAGGGCTTTGGGGGTATGTAAAACAAGCCTTTTATACCTTTTTAACAATTGAACTGTATGAAAGTGATTGATATCTGTCTATATGCAAAACAACTCTCTGAAAATATAGGGCCTGATATTCAAAGTGGTTTGGCCAGGCGCTTATGGTTAAATTGCTTGTTCAGAGCTAGTAGCTAATATTCAGCAGCAATCAGCTAAGTGCTGCTGAATATCGTGCTTAGTGTCCCTGCGGGATCTCAATATCCCCATCCCAACGAGTTCTGTCCCTGTCCCAATCCTGCAAGCTCTGCCTTAGCTGCACAAGCCTTGAACAATTATGATTTTAATGTGCTTGAGGCCTGTCCAGAGCTTGCAGGAATGGGGCAGGGACAAGAACAGAGCTCTCAGGGATGGGATGGGATGGGATGGGGAAAATTTGTCCCCGTGTTATTCGCTAGTGCCAAACTCAAAGCAAGCTATATTGGGGGAGTTCCAGGGGCAGAGTCAGCTCCTATCCACTTAAGTGTTGATATTCAGCACTTAACTGGCCAGGAGAAAAGTTTGTCCTATTTTTATGTGATAACCCATGGCTACTTAAGTGATGAATATCTACTTAAGTGGCTATGTCTTAACTGCCATAAAAATAACCATTTATTCAAAGCCAAAGTCTGTACAGGTCCAAGCCAGGGGTAGACTGACAGGAATCTGGGCCTTTGGGCAATAAGAGTCATTGTCCCTCCCCCAACCTCCCATCTGACAGAGATTACTGGTTCTGCAGTTGTCATAATATTTCTAAAACTCATTTTAGAAGTAGAAATATACAAAATCCTTAAATCGTGCTAATGGTGCATCCAAGGTTTACATGTGGAAGGATCTGCGTGTTTTGGTTTCTAAATGCTGCTGAGGCTCAACCTTTTTTTTTTCATTCAGACACGCCTAACAGATGATGATGACATACGTGACACACCACATACATGACCCTCACAGTCCTTTGATCTGACATAGTATACGAGCAGTTCTTATGAGTTAAATGTAAACATGCTTTACATCTACAACAGTATTTCTTAACCCACTCATCAGGACACTCATTGGTTTACCAAGATATCCACAATGAATATGCATAAGATAGATTTGCATACCAAGGAAGCATTGCATGCAAGTCTATTCCATGCATATTCATTGTGGATATCTCGAAAATCTGACTGGCTGTGTGTGCCCCATGGACTGGGTCGAGAAGCCGCGATCTACAAAAATCCAAATCCTCCCCAAAAGAGACATGGATCAAAACTAGCACATTTCTCCATGAAAGTTACATACAAAAATAACATACAAGTATTCTGATTCTCATATCATCTGAGCCATAGCAACATCAATCTCTCCACTACCAAACATTGCAAAATAACACAAAATCTGAAAAAATCCTAACTCAACATGCATGTAGCACTAATCCTATGTGCTCTAAAACACCAATACAGCAATTCCGTTGTCTTCCAATCAGTATCTCCTCCAGATCCCGCCCGCCAACCTTCATTCATATTAAAACTTGCATTCTAAAAGTCACCGGCAGCGACCTGATTCACTCAGCATTCAGCTGCTGAGCCCACAGTCATCTGTGTGTGCGTCCCACTCCATTCTGCCGCTTCAATATCTTGCTTTTAACCATTGCCAATCCAGGTCAAAATTACCTGTAGATCCCAAAATGTAGACAGGTATGCTAGGTATTCCCAGACGTAAGCAATGGATTTCCCCAAGGCTACCTTACTAACAATTTATGGACTTTTCCTCCAGAAATTTGGGAAAACCTTTTTTAAAATCATCAAATATCACTTCAAAAAATGGAAATATGAAACTCAAATATATCACAATCAAAATAAATTTCACTTGTGCAAATAAAGGCATAAATCTTCAATATTAGTAAGTCAAATCTTAAACCACTTTGTATAGATATAAAGAAATTAAATGTAAACAAGGGAAAAAGCCTCAGGGCACGACTCAGGTGTTCTCACAAACCTTGTCAGTGCTGCCTCATCAGCATTAAAAATCTCTTGTGTTTAACATGTAAAACTCAAATGTAACTTATAACTTTTAGCTTAACTTACCCCCCTTTTATAATACAGTAGCGTGGTTTTTAGTGACAGCCGCGTCAGTAACAGCTCCAACACTCATGAGCGTCGGAGCTTTTACTGGCGTGGCTGGCACTAAAAGTGGCACTATGGTTTTGTAAAAAAAAAAAAGGGGGGTTAATGTTTGTAGAACTTCAATCTTCAAGTCAGAAGTTATTTAAATCCCTGTGCTGCCAACAGCCAGCGTTTCGCTATAAAAAACAAAAGCTGCTTCAGGGTAAATTCGGGATCTGTAATCAATATGAAATTGTTAGAACATTATAGCAAAAGAAACTCGGATATGTGAAATATCAATAATATACTGTGCCACACTTTCACAAAAGATGATAATGTCACAAATAAGTGAAGGCAGTGCTGCTTTAGTTTAAAGGGGTGTATATTTCAAAAAATGGAGGAAAAAGCCTCAGACAAATGCCCTCCCACCACCACAATGGTGGATAAAGGTGGTTGGGTGGTAACCTCATCGGCAGAAAACCTCCATTGCACTCCCTGTTGCGTAAACTATAAGCAGGGCTGTCTATGCAATTGATAGATGAAAAAAACTTTCAACTTATCCTATGATCGGATTAGGATATGCTGTTAGCTTTTATAACTTAAAGGGCTTCATCTTGAGCTATGATAGTTTACAAAGATCTAACATCATAAAGGATACTTTAGAAACATTTGAAATGCATCCGAGTTTCTTCATAAAATGTGTAGAATCTCTTATATATGAACTCAATCGAGGACCAATTGCGCATGTGGAACTCTTCCCTTCAACTTCTTTTAGACTGCAAAGCTCCTTTAATCTCTAAATCCATAGCCTTACGTAAAATCACCAATCCATGGTATACGGCGGAACTTCACCTCATTAAATCACAACTCCGCTCCCTGGAAAGAAAATGGCGACAATAAGCCTCCGAAATTTTAAAGAAAAGGCAGCTACCTACAAAACAAAAATTAACCAGGCAAAATCTCAATTTTACTCTGATAAAATTGCTAAAGCAAAAAAACTCCGCAACCTTGTACACCATATTAAAATCCATCTCACCACGGAATAAAAACAAAAATTTGACAACTCCTCAAATAACTTCTCTGAATGCACAAGATATAGCCGATGCCCTTAATCTAAAAATCAATAACTTCAGGAAAACATTTTTCCCGAATACAACTAGTAGTGCCACCAGTATACACCGCCCTGAACTTGTTCCCACAGCTAAATGCTCAACCTTTAAAATTCCATCACTGAACGACATTGAAATACTTATTTCCCAAATGAATAAAAAAGTTCTGGATCAGAAATTTTTCCTCCTTTTTACATAAAAATTTTTTTCAAACAGTTAGGGCCAATCATCCACTCAATCATTCTAAAGAGCTTGGCTACTTCTTCAGTCCCTTCATCATGGAAAACTGCTATCATTATGCCTCTTCTTAAAGATTATAAAATCAGCAATAACGACCCTACTAACTATCGACCAATTGCAAATATCCCTTTTTTAGCTAAACTGACTGAAAAAGTAATATTTACCCAAGTATCTGACTTCATTGAAACAACAAATGTTCTGCACCCTAACCAAACAGGCTTCCGTAAATATCATAATACTGAATATTCCATGATCGGCTTAACAAATAACATCCAATCTAAAAATTCTGGGAGTCATAATCGAAGATCAACTGATTTTCCATGATCATATCAATAATATAGTTAAATCTTGTTTCTACAAACTGCGACTAATAAGATCTATCGCTAAATTTTTAGAACCTAAATCTCGTAACATTCTCATCCATTCTTTAGTCATAACAAAGATCGATTACTGTAATTCTCTTTTAATTAACATCACTCAAAAAGAAAAACGACGTCTTCAAATTATTCAAAATACCGCTATTAAATTGATTTACAATGCAAATAAATTTGATCACGTTACTCCTTTATTGATCGATGCCCATTGGCTTCCTATAAGCCATTGTATTTTATACAAGGTTTTACTGCTTATATTTAAAACTTTAATTTACAATGAGCCTCAGTTTATTTCAAGAATGTTAATTCCGTACAATCCCACTCGCTCTTTAAGATCTTCCTACCAAAATTTATTAGTCATACCATCTTTGAAAACAATAGGAACAAGAAGAGCAGATATGTTCTCTGCTATGGGCCCACAATGGTGGAATTCTCTTCCACAATTTATTGCAATCGAAAGAGATTTACATTCTTTTAAAAAATCTTTGAAAACATACCTTTTTAAAGATGCTTTTAATTTTTAATATCTTTAATTTTTCCTTAGCATTTTAATTTTTAATCCAACCCTTTCCCTTATGTTTTTTCCCTATTTGTTTTTCTAACCAAGACAAATGTAATCCTTTTCCCTATCTTTCCCTCCACCTCAAGTTTGTCCTGTCTTAAACTAATGTTATTGAGTTTTAATATTGTATATCTATATTTTATGTTTTATATTGTACATCGCTTTGTAAACAGATTCAGCGATAAATCAAATGTTAATAAACCTTGAACCTTGATAATGAAAATTCCACTAGAGGTCTCAAAAACCAATCAACAGATGTAGACTAAGGTTCCAGCACAGACCCTCTACTTGACCCAATAGGTCTTCCAGGGGGATTTTTGGTTCTCTTATGAATCTCTAGCAAAAGATATATGTGCAGAATCTTAGGATATTCAGTAACCAAAATCCTACTCTCGACTCCTTCTTGAATTAAAAAATCTAATTTCAGCCTGAAGAGACTTTGTAGGATCACCTGGGAGTTCAATGTAACCAGAAGTGACAGATAGTTGTTTCTCCATCTCCTGATCATATTCTTCATGATCTAAGACAACTGTTCCTCCCTTATCTACTCTTCAAATCACGATACCAGGATTGTTTCTTAAAGATTGTATAGTTAAGAATTCCTTCATGGTGCAATTAAAGGTATGAAACACTTTGTTGTTAAAAATGCTTTTACAATCCTTAAGCACCAATTGCTTGTAGGTTGTCAAAGCAGCACTCATTGGAGTATTCGGCACTATTTAGCTGGCAATGTACAGCTCCTGGCTGGCTAAATAGCGCTAACCTGGCTAACTGCTGAAATTCAATTGGAGATAAGCTTTGCTTTCTCCCACAGATTATCCCAGTCAGTGACTAGCCCGGACACTGGCTATGTTTCAAGTTTATTATGACTTGATGTATCGTTTTTCAAAGCGGTTCATCTCCCTGATATTACAATTTGAAAAATTAAAAACAGTAAAATTGTGGGAATTACAAACACAAATACATAGAAAGACGAATCCCATAGATGACTACACCAGATACAAGAGGGAAAAGGGAAGGGTTACATTGCTAGAAAATAAAAAGGTGGTGGGGACGGAAAGAACAAAAGAACATCCTGCAAGGTTTAAGTTAAGCTTAAGGTCTATGTCTTGTACGCTTTTTTATAGAGAGAGGTTTTGAGCTTGGATTTAAACTTGGAAAAATCGGATTCTTGCCAAAGAGTAAGAAGCAGTGCATTCCACAATGTTGGGGCTACCACTGTAAAAATTGTTGTTGTTGTTTTTTTTATCAATAGTTCTTTATTAAGTTTCATATATTTCTATAATAACAAAAATCATCATGAAATCAGCAGTTTCCATAAAAAATATAAGTAGGAAGAAAAAGATATGGTGTGAAAATTTGAACATATGTTAACTGCTTTTTAGTCCACAATAACTGAAGGAGGAGATTTAGAAACAAAACGGAGAAACAATAATATAATTCCATAGGCAATCTGGTGGACATCCTGAAGTGGGCCTAAAATTAATACAAGCTTATTCCTGTCTATTGGTTGGGGTACATGCTGTTACCACACCTTTCTCAAGAATAAATATAGATAATTGTGATGAATCAAAGAAGATATACCTAGCTCCATTGTAGTTAACTAAACATTTACAAGGATACCTTAATACAAAAGTAGCTCCCAGTTTTAAGACCTGGGGTCTCAAAAGCAAAAACTGTTAACAAATTTATTAGAGTGATCAGGAATAGAACAATTTACTGTCCAGTTAGCACTTGACTCAGATAGAGATTAGATTCTAAAAATGTTTTTTAAACATAAAGATGAACTCTTTTTGAATCAAAAAATTAGAATGCATCCAGACGTATCTAGAACAGTAAAAATTGTTTTTCAATTGGTGTCAAGCGACACATCTGGTCACTGCCAATATTCATTGCTGACCAGCTAGGTTTAGCGGTCATAGAGACCCACCTAAATAGCAGGTCTATCTTTGGCTGCTATGTGCCAATGAATATGAGCTTGACCGGCTATGTCAAACGTGGCAGCACATAGACTGGAAATTCTATTCTGGTCACTGGATACAGCCCCGGCATTGAATGTCTGGGTTCGCCGCTGACCGTGCAAGGTAACCAGGCTTCCTCCTGCAGTCTGAAAATTGGGCCTATTGTCTTCAATTTGTTTTAAATGTACTATTTATTAACTTCATTCCTTCCCCTAGTCTTCCTAGTTGTTGAAAGAGTAAACAACCAATCTATCTATTCTATTCCATTCAAGATTTTATAGACTTCTATGATATTTTCCCTCAGTTGTCTCTTCTCCAAGCTGAAAAGTCTTTCCTGAGAGGTAAATGATTATATCCCCTTTATCATTTTGATAGCCCTTCTTTATACAGCACCTTTTCTAAGTTTGCTATATCTTCCTTTTTTTTTTTTTTGAGAAGTTGCATGTGATGATCAGAACTGTACTGCTCAAAGTGCAGTAGAACCATGGAACAATACAGAGGCATTAAGATATTCTTTCTTTTATTCTCCATTCCTTTCCTAATCCTATATAATAAAACCCTAAGTGTGCATGCGCACTTAGGGTTTTATGTAATGTAATGTAATGTAATTTATTTCTTATATACCGCTACAACCGTTAGGTTCTAAGCGGTTTACAGAAAATATACATTAAGATTAGAAATAAGAAAGGTACTTGAAAAATTCCCTTACTGTCCCGAAGGCTCACAATCTAACTAAAGTACCTGGAGGGTAATAGAGAAGTGAAAAGTAGAGTTAGAGGAAAAATAAAAATAAAATAAACATTTTAACAAGACAGCATTGATCTAAATACTTTTATGATCCCTGCCGCCTTGTTTTCTGTTCTGTGGCCGAATTCTATTTTAGAACACGGCGGCAGGGAACATTCTGGCGACTCTCCTCCTCCTGCCCTCACTCACCAACTGCTGCTGCTGGAGGAAGCGCAGGCAAGCTCTCTCCCAGCGGCGCCAGAGCCGCATCGTCGCCACCTGATTACCGGCCGCGGTGGCTGCCGCTGCTGTGAAACTGCCCAGTACCGCAGCCGATGCCACTCTTCAAAGGAGCCTGGTGAGGATAGCGGCTGGCTGTAGCAAACTTTGCAGGCCGCTCAGAACCTCGGTAGCACGTTTCCTCTGACGTACACGATCGTATCCTCACCAGGCTGCAAACGAACATGCTGGACAGGGGGAGCACGGAAGAGGTGCTGATGGACGGGGGAGCAGGGAAGAGGGACAGGGGGAGCACGGAAGAGGTGCTGATGGATGGGGCAGCAGGGAAGAGGTGCTGATGGACGGGGGAGCAGGAAAGAGGGTCAGGGGGAGCACGTAATAGGTGCTGATGGACAGGGGAGCAGGAAAGAGGGACAGGGGGAGCACGTAAGAGGTGCTGATAGACCGGGGAGCAGGTAAGAGGGAACGGGTGAGCACGGAAGAGGTGCTACTGGACACGGGGGAGATAAAAGGAAGGGAGAAAGGCTACTGCTGGACAGGGGGGGCTGGCAAGGGGTGGTGGTGGACATTGAAGGAAAAAGAGATAGAAAGAAAGAAAGACAGACAGAAAGCGGCCAAGGATAGAGAGAGAGAAAGACAGACACACAGATTTATTCTAGCACCCGGTAATGTAACGGGCTTAAAGACTAGTAATTATAACATTTTATTTGCTTTCTTGGTCTTCTGCACTGCACACTGAGGAGAGGATGTCAACATATTGTCCACAGTAATGCCTAGTTCCTTTTCGTAGCTTTGACTCCTAACATGGAACCTAGCATCGTGTTTGACGGGGTGCTGAAACGTTCTCAGTCCAACCAAGAAGAGAATGACATGGATATGGCGCAATCAACAATCTGAAACAATGTCAAACAAAATAAGATCACACTCTTTTCAGCTACAATGGCAAAATAACGCTCAGAATTTAGGAAGTTCGTTGGTTGGGCTGAGCGTTTTTAAGCACCTCCTCGTAGCTATAATGTGGGAGGCTCTTCCCTAGGAGCATCAGTTTGCACGTCTATGTTAAATTTCATCTGCCATTTCAATGATTATGTTTATTAAAAACTTTATATACCGCATATCACAAGATCCTCCTACAACATCTCACAACGTTGAATAATTTTGTGTCATCTGACAATTTGATTACTTCAAATTTCCCATTTCCAAGTCATTTATAAATATATTAAAAAGCACTGGTCCCAGTACAGATAACTGAGGCATTCCACTATTCATCTTTCTCCACTGAGAAAATTGAATATTTAGCTTACTCCTTGTTTTCCAGCTTCTATCCATAAAAAAACATTTTCTCATTTTCCATGATTTTTCACTTTCCTCGGGAGTCTCTAGTAATGGTTTCAGCATGAATTAATATCTTCAGTGAAACCTTTTGGGTATTGCTCAGCCAGTAAAACCATGCTATGATTTTGCGTTGGTCCCTAAAAGAAGGAAATAAACGCTCAATTCCCTTCATGCAGTGGGGTAAAACCAGGACTGACTCAACATGTACGGAGATTTTGGAATTTGGCACTAGCTGAAGATGCAGATATAAGGGACAGAGGGAGAGGGTGTGCTGCCTTTTGATAATGTGAACCTACAATAAATTTAAGGAGTCAATATTCATTAGGAGTTATCTGGGCAGGATAATCTTCTACTGGTATAACTTGTTTTCATTGAGTGTAACCTGGATTTTCAGCAGCACTTACCCAAACTTTGCTGCTGAAAATCCAGGCAGACCACCATAGTTCTAATTAATTAGTGCTAGGGTGGTTGGGAATGATATCAGGGCAGAGCCAGGAACTATCTGGGCACTGTCAATAGTCACCATATTTATTGTGGATAACCTGAAAACCTGACTGGCAAGGGAGGTACTCCAGGACCGAGTTGAGAAACACTGTTCTAAGTTAACCAGGTAGCTGGATATTAGTGGTACCTGGATTACTTTTGGACTCTGTCTACAGCTGGCTATTCAAAACCAGTAGTCAGATATGGCCCAAAACTAAATATCCAGGTCTAATTCAGTCTGTGGTGGCCAATACTTACAAAAACATGGACCACAGCAGGCCAAATATCTTAGGACAATACATCTCAACCCAGTCCTCAAGATACAACTAACCAGTCAGGTTTTCAGATGTCCATAGGGAATGTTCACAATATATTTATCACCATACATTGCCTACTTGGTATGCAAATTTATTTCAAGCATGTTCATTGTGGATATTCTGAAAACCTGACTAACTAGGAATGCCCTAAGGACTGGGTTAAGAATCACTAAAATAAGCAATGCATCTTATTAAAATTGTATGCTTTGACTGTGATGGGTTGTCTTGACTGTGATATGTGTTAGCCGGAAGAAAAGACCAAGTGCTTTCAGGTCACTGCTAATTTTCACCGTCTGCTGAGCATGCTTTGGCTTTTGGACTTTTGTATCCAGATGACTGCTCACTTGACCCAGCAGTTGAACTTTAAGGTTAGATGCCATGAAAACATACTTATGCATTGAATAAGAAAGTTTGAGAACAGAATAAGCTATAAAACTATCAAACAGGTGTCTGTCTTTCTTGTAGTGCCCCCTTTTCACCCATTCACTCTTGAACAAATCACAGTAGGCAATAAACTATTCTTTTTTTCAGGGCATCCTGAAAGCAGGTCATGTGGTCTGAATGACTTTTATCTGACAGATAAGGCTGTTCGTATCTTTGTACTACCTCGTCTGTCTATAGCAAGCTACACAGTCTTCTCAGCGGAGTATTGCAAAGAAACCTTTAGTGACCTTAATCCAGCCCAGTGCAGGCAAGAAGCCCAGCGATATCTGTCTCCTGCCTTCTCTCCAGACAGAGGGACAGTGTCTCTGTCTAAATAGCTCTGGCAACTCCACTGTCAGGCATGCTAAATTAAATCAATGAAATAAAAAGAGAAACAAACAGGGAGCTACATTTATACGAAGCTCACTTTGCATGTTAAATAACTAGAGAGCTCATGCCTCATACAATTTTAAAGACAAGACTGACTTTTGCTCTCATCGTTTCATTATTATGATTATATATCTAGATTGGGAAAGAAAAGACAGATAGGGAAACACAGGCCTCCTTACATAGGGAAGGCTTGCCAACTGCCCAGTTTTTGACTAGAAAGTCTAGGTTTTAAGGGGAGCTGTGTACAGTGTCTTAAAGCAAGGGTTCTCAAACCAGTCCTCAGGACACACAGATTTTCAGGATTTTCACAATGAATATGCAAGAGTTAAATTTGCATATGTACTGCCTCCACTGTTTGTAGATTTCTCTCATGCATATTCATTGAGGTAATGTGTGTCCCACAGACTATGTTAAAATAAGGTTACCATATGGCTCCAGAAAAAGGAGGACAAATTGAGACATCTGGGTTTTACTTCCATTGCTTTCAATAGAAGTAAAACCCAGATGTCTCAATCTGTCCTCCTTTTTCTGGAGAAATATGGTAACTCTATGTCAGGGGTGTCAAAGTCCCTCCTCGAGGGCTGCAATCCAGTCGGGTTTTCAGGATTGCCCCAATGAATATGCATGAGATCTATTAGCATACAATGAAAGCAGTGCATGCAAATAGATCTCATGCATATTCATTGGGGCAATCCTGAAAACCCGACTGGATTGCAGCCCTCGAGGAGGGACTTTGACACCTGTGCCCTATGTTAAGAAACACTGTTTTAAAGGGAGTCCTAGTGCCTTAAAGTGGTATTTTTCTGTCTTATGTATAAAATGAGGGAATTTCCAGGCTTCAGCAGGGCCCACTTTGCCACTAACAACACTAGGAGAGCAATTCTACAACTGGGGGCCTCCATTTAAGCACTCTGAAAAAGGTTGCCAACTGGATCGAGATTTACTAGTACTAGGTTTAACCCATTACAAGCAGGAATGTGTTGTTCCAATTATCCCATTGCATTTCCTGAGAAAAGCAATATTACAAATCCCTGCATGCAATGGGGTAAACCCAGAACTGGATCAAATCTGCCAGGAGAATCTGGATCCAGTCAGAAATCTTAGCCTCGAGGATGTGCAGTAGAATCTTAGTGCCTGGGCGGCCAGATTCCATCACTGAATACTAATGTAAGCCTGTTTCAATGAGCCTAACATTCACATGCCTGCAGTTACACCAGCCATAGATCTGGCATAACTTTCACTTTCCTGCTGAAGCAACACAGGACTAAGGGCTAGTTTCACTAAGGACACCGATCATGTCCTGACCCCGACCCGATTCACTGACCTTCTGGCTGATCCTGTCCGCACCCGATCCGATTTGCACATGCAAATGAAAGAAATGGCATGCACTAAACAATTTAAGGAATACCGACTGGGCTGGCCGATCAAAAAAGAAGCGACTTCTAAGGACCAGTCGCTCACGTCTTTTCCTGCTCTCTGCCGCCCTAAAATTCCTGCCCTGCAGCAAAAACCTTGTTTTCTGCCGCCGACTTTCCTGCTCTGCCCTGAAAGGAATCAGCGCCCCGACTCTCCTACTCTATGCTGCCCTTCCCCGTAGTGTGAGCCCATGGTTTTAACCCACGGGTTTAAAGCGGGGCTGCACTGCGGGGAAGGGCAGCAGAGAGCAGGCGAGTCAGGGCAGCACGGACTTGCGAAAAGGAGAAGAAGCAATTATCAGCATAAGTTCGCTATATGCCAAGCTGTATATTAGAATATGTTACTGATAGGAAAAGAACATTTCTTACAAGTGAGATTAAACGTAATGGCCCAGAAAGTACAAACAAGTCACTGCAGTAAAAGTTCAGCTGCTTCTTTTCTGCTAAGGTGATTCCCCCATGGCTCACATTTACAGCTCATCCTTGCGCGGAGAGCATGCACAAACCATCTTTCTCAGACCAACTACAGACAAAGAAGATTGTCTGTGCATGCGTCGAGATTGCTCTTTAATGATCCATGTGGTCGGTTTGGGGCGTGCCTCCGATTGCAATAATTTACATGAAGACGCGTCGTGGATCAGCCCCCCGGCCACAGATCGGAGAGCCCACGGATTTGATCGGATCCGTGGGCTTAGTGAATCTAGCCCTAAGAGATTATTCTCTGTGCTCAGGCTTTAGGACTGATTCTGATCCCCAAAGTTTGGTAATTGTATTTTGCTTATTGGCCGACTCCTGATGCAGGCGTTGTATGCCGAAACACAGCTAGTGGTGGGTCAATAAAGCCCTCTGTTCATTGAAGCCCTCTGTGCTTTATTCACTTTATTGTGTTTGGTGTTCTCTGTCCCTCTCTGTGCTGGTCATAACTGTAGGCCTGTAAATGAAGCAGGGATGTGCATAAATTGCAGGTCTGTAAGTTATGAGTGTAACTGGGAGCACCCCCCATGCCCCTCCCATGTTCTGCACAAGTGTACGCCCACTTGCATTTACACACTATGAAAGTTAGGCACTTTGTTACAGAATAATGCTTATTCTAGACATATATAGATTATAGAACAGGGGTAGGGAACTCCGGTCCTCGAGAGCCGTATTCCAGTCGGGTTTTCAGGATTTCCCCAATGAATATGCATTGAAAGCAGATCAATCTCATGCATATTCTTTGGGAAAATCCTGAAAACCTGACTGGAATATGGCTCTCGAGGACCGGAGTTCCCTACCCCTGTTATAGAATTTCCTTTCAGGTGACTACCTAGGAGCAGGTCCAGCCCTGCCACTTATTAGGTTAGGTGTCTACCTAGGGCAGCAGAATTTCAGGGGTATTTTCTTGGTATTCTATTACAGGTGAGGAAAGTAGTAAAGTTCAAAAGTGATATTAATTTCATTACCTGTAATTCTTTATAATGTGTACTAGGCAATTTGTTAGATATGAGGATGTTTCCATGATGTGGACTAGTGGGATTTGATGTGTGTGTGTGTATAGATATATATATATATATTTTTTTTTTTTGGGGGGGGGGGGAAAATACTTCCGGCCGGGAAGGAGAGAGCCTTGCTGCTGTCGATCTGCATACAGAGACCCGTTTGGGCTTTCCCTCTGCCACCGGAGTCCTTGCTTCAATGTAACTTTCAGTTTTGCAAAACCGGAAGTTACATCAGAAGCAAGGACTCCGGTGACAGAGGGAAAGCCCAAACAGGTCTCTACTAAGGGGGCCAACGGATCGGTAAGTTCGATTTTCTTCAAAAACAGATCGATTCGAATCGATTCACTCGAAGTGAATTGGTGAATCGATTTGAATCGCGAATCAGGCAGCACTAGTGAGCACTGACTGTGAAGATGGAGAGCTTTAGTTCCAGATAGCATTAGGATAGCATGGAGCTGGCTCTGCATTAGAAACGGTAGCACATTTATTTCCCTAGATAAGGCTATGGCGTTTAAAAATATCATAACAGGAGGTAATGTATTCCAAAGAAAGTGTCCAAAATCTGCCAAAACAAACCTGCACCTCATAACATAACATCATACTTCTTAACCACGTAACCATGCGTTCTATGCAGTTTACAAAAGATTGTAAACTAAAAACAATTTAAGAATAACAAAAATAAATTATTTGATCAAGTATTTTGAAAAGAGATAAGTTTTCAGTTGAGTTCTGAAATATTTATAAGAACAAGCTCCAAGCAATAACAATTGAAATTCTCTGTTGTGTGAAGCTGCTTGGAATATTAAAGTATGGTCCAGAAATTTCTTACTGTTACAGCCCTGTACTGACGGGAAGGTGAATAGGGCATGAGACTTTCTACTATTTTTATACGATGCTAGAGAGAATCTATCTATTAACCATATAAAACGGAGCGGTACCATACATAACCTTACAGCAAAAGTAACCCAACTTAAACAAAACACGATCCTCCATTGGCAGCCAATGCAATTCACAATAAAATGGAGTCACATGATCATATTTTTTAAGACCGTAGATCAGGGGTGCCCATACTTTTTTGGCTTGCGAGCTACTTTTAAAATGACCAAGATAAAATGATTTACCAACAATAAAATTTTAAAAAACACAAAGCACACTGTATGCAGAGAAAATATTTTCGGGGTTTTTTCAGAGGTCAAGGCAGATGACTTTAAAATATGCAATGTCACCTCAGTAACAACTATACAAAAATAGACAAATATACCCCCTCCCCTTTTACTAAACTGCGATAGTGGTTTTTAGCGCAGGAAGCTGCGCTGAATGCCCTTCGCTGCTTTCAATGCTCATAGGCTCCCTGCGCTAAAAACGGCTATTGCAGTTTAGTAAAAGGGGACCATAGTACAAAATATAGACAGCAGATATAAATTCTCAAAACAGACACATTTTGATCACTAAATTGAAAATAAAATCATTTTTCCTACCTTTTTGTCTGGTGATTTCAAACACCCTCCAAGGATTCAAGACAAAGTTAGACAAGTTTCTGCTGAACAAGAACGTGCGCTGGTAGGGCTAGTCTCAGGGTGCTGGTCTTAGACCAGAGGGCCGTCGCGTGAGCGGACTGCTGGGCATGATGGACCACTGGTCTGACTCAGTAGTGGCAATTCTTATATTCCTATGAGTCTCTGGTTGCACTTCCTTCTTCTGTAAAGCCAATATTTATTTCTTCTGCCTTTTTCTCTTTCCCCCTGCCTGCCAGTCTTTCTTTCTCTCTCCCCCTCCCCCCCCTATTTCTTTCTGCCTTTCTCTCTCCCCCTGCTCCCCCTCTTTATTTCTACCTTTCTCTTCTTTCTCCCCCTGTCCCCCCAAGTCATCGTGCCGATTTCTCCACTTCCCCGATTCTTTCCCTACCCTCACCCCCAAGCCACCACGCCAATTTCTCCCTGCTGCTTCCCCAAGCCATGCCTGGCGCGTACAAGCACCGGATTCACAAGACTTCACCTCCAACATCAATTCTAACATCAGGGAGGAAGTTCCAGGCTAGCCTGGCCCAGGTGAAGTCTTGTGAATCCGGCGCTTGTACGCGCCAGGTCTGGCTTGGGGAAGCAGCAGGGAGAAAAAGACCGCAAAGGCAACACGATTGACTCGCGTTGCTTTTGCAATCTACTGGTCGATCGCGATTGACCATTTGGGCACCCCTGCCGTAGATCATTCTAACCCTAGAGTTACCTCTTATAACTGTGGTAAACTAAGTCTAGCTAACATCAAACTGTCTCCTTTTCTTAGGCTGTTTTTCTAATGTTTTTCAAATGCAATGTCGCGCTTTGTGTCTTTCTTTTCTTGTTCCAGAATGGCCATGACATAGAGATAAGAAAGCACAGTTGATGAGAATGGAGAGGGCTGGGAGTGCTCTAGCTTTTGTGCTCTAGCACAGAGGAGAAAGGCTTTGTTGAAGAAAATTGTTCTATTCTGTTTATTCAACTCATTTTCCTCTGTGAAGAGAGAAAATATGCATCTCAGAGGCACCTTGCCATACACGGAGCATCCACTCCATGAAAGCTCAGGTCTATTGATTTATGTGTCAGCAATTCAAATGGGACTATTATTTATACCCAATGCTGAACACCTAATCAAAATTTAAATTATTGTAAGAAAACAAAACAAAGAGAAAAATAGTTTGCTCACAGGAAATTAAAGTGGCAGAGAGCTGTAAGGGTTCTGAAATGTTTAATTGAGGATAGGGGAAGAGGTCTTGAATTCTGAAGTGTTGAAACTGGATTCTAGTATTGTCTGGCTCTGTGCATAACTAATGATTTCCCAATAGATAATTTTCATTTTAGCATTTATATACAACTCGGGTCAACGTACTATACCACTAATTATAGTATATGCAGCATTGATCTTCGGTCCCTGTCTGCGAGGGTCACCAACAGGCTATGTTTTCAGGATACCCCTAACAAATGTGCCTGAGAGAGATTTACATGTAGTGGAGGTGAGCCTGGGCAAGTCACTTACTGTAACTCTCCATTGACCCGGGTACAGAGAAAGTACTTGCATATAATGTGTATAGCACTGAGTATATCTAGAAACGCTATAGAAATGATTAGTAGATCGGCTCCCTTGAAGGTCGCCGCAACTTTAGAAAACAATAAAAACATGGTTTACTACTGCACTGAGGCAACATACATTTATATAAAATATTATATTTACACAAAACATCACTATATTTATCAGTGCAACCCACCTCTCTTGATTTATATATTTGGTGATTTTTACCAAACCTCTTCACCTAACCCCCTGCCCTTGACACAGAGACTACATGGAAATGATTATTGGTGCCAGAACCAGTATGTGACATGTAAGGAAACGGTGTATTGGAAAATCTTGCATTTAACCATGGCAAATCCGTCCTGTAAACTGTCCATGTGTGTCAAATTAGGATAAAAGTTGTACTGAAAACCTTGTACTGTAAGGATAACTATGGCAAATTGTAACCAGTAAACAGTATATTAAATATTAGACCCCCTAGTATGTGCCATGGCAGGTTAAAAATTTGTACTGAAATTATATATGTTTAACCTGTAATCTGTTCTGAGCTCTTTGGGGAGAAGGGGATAGAAAACAAATGAAATAAATAATTCCCCCCTTTTACAAAACCGCGATAGCAGTTTTTAGCGCAGGCTGGCGTGCTGAATACTCTGCACTGCTCCCGACACTCATAGAGTTCCTATGAGCGTTGGGAGCAGCGCAGAGCATTCAGCACACTGTCCTGTGCTAAAACGGCTATCGCGGTTTTATAAAAGGAGGGGAGGGGAATAAATAGTAGTAGTAGGTAGCGGGCATTCAAATCTGTCATGCACTGTAATTTTTTGCTCTCCTCCCCCCTCCCTGCAATAGCCTTACTGAGACTCATTTTCACTTGGACTGCCAGTCTTCCAATGGTCTTGCAGTCATTACCTGCCTGTGAAGGATTTAAGATTCTCTTAATCAAAAGTATACTGAGAGGAAAATGAGAGCCACATGTCACCTCCGTCTCCTAGATGTTTCCCACAACAGATTCCAAAGAACAACATTGATTCTGTCTTTTCAAATTACCTCCTAGTGTGTTTTGGAACTTAAAGTTCTGCTGTCATAAGTTAGGTATTAGGAGGTGGAGATAGCGTTAATGCATAAGAAGAACTAGCATTGTGTTGTATCTGTTCTATTTTATTGTATTTCATACAAACGTATATATATTTTTTCTCCCCCCTCCTCCTTTGATAATCATCAGACCTTGGACTCCCCCCACCCCACCTCATTCCACAACAGGTCCCCGATTGCTCAGTAGGTACCCTTCCCGGAACCCCCCCCCAAAAAAAATTCCCTAGAGATCCAATGATCCCGGTCCCTGATTACCCACCCCCTCCTTCAAAGATTTCCTTGCTGGATCAGTGATCCCTAGTCTCATAATTCAAATTTCCGTGGTTGTCCTTAGGCCTCCACCCCTCCTCCAAACACCCAAAATATGGCTGCAACCTAAACAGCCACCCCTCTCCAGAATCCACAAGCATGCCTCTAAAACTGGGAGTGATACCCACTCGCTCTTGTCTCAAATAACAATCAAAAAATCACCAAATATATAAATCAAGAGAGGTGGGTAGCACTGATAAATATAGTGATGTTTTGTGTAAATATAATATTTTATATAAATGTATGTTGCTTCAGTGCAGTAGTCAAAGCTACCCACCTCTCTTGATTTTTATTTTTGGGGATATTTTGATTGTTACTATCTGTGATATTCCCCTTTGGGTTTTTGTATTGGGTGAAAATGCCATCTTGGAAAATGGCAGAGCCTGATTCTGCATGATGCATCCCATGGGAGTTGGGGAGTGTCACTTGGGTCCCAGGCATATCTTTTGGGGAAGAAGATACAAGGAGATATGGAACATAGGTCACAAGGGAAATATTCAAGGTGGAGAGTCCTATCAAGACATCTGTTATAAATAATTTTACTGTAAACTGCCTATATTGCTTGATACACCACCTAAGAGATAGCTAAGAATAAACTTGAAACTATTATGACATATGGTAAAATATTGACATATGAAACTATTGGCATATGTTAAAAAAAAGAAAATTGATCCAAAAATGTCCTAGAGAAGTCAATAAGACACGGCAGACAGTATTTACAATTGTTTCTGACACCAATCTAAATGTATTGATTGACCATCACCAGCAGCAAGTGGTAGCGCGCGGCAGTCAACCATACATAAAACAAGATGAAGTAAACAGCACGGAAAAGCAGCATATGTAGCAAGAGGCAACCAGCCCTGGAAAAGTCTGTTTCATTTATTTATTTCACAGTTCCGAAGACCACAGGGTATGGATGAGTGGGGTAACACAAAGCAAGAGTAGGAACAAAGTATTGGGGAAAAGAAGGTGGTTGGGATCATAGGGAAGATGAGTTTGGGAAAGTAAAAAGACAATGAAATTCAGTAAGGGCCACACAGTAACCAGAAATGCAAGTGGAGAGGTGGGTGGGGGGAGGGGAGGAGGGATAAAGAGCAGAAGAAGAAGAAGAAAAAGGGAAATGAATCAATAATCAACTATAGGCAATCCCCGGGTTAAGAACGATTTTAGATTTTTAAAGATGTTCTTAAGTTGGATTTGTATGTAACTCAGAACTTGTAGATTTTAAGATTCTTACTGCTTACCTCTGCTCCCTGCTGACAAAAGGGCCAACTGTCCCTACCAGTGTTCCCTCTAGGGACAGCATGCACAACCACACACTGTTCTTAATGTGGCCGTGCATCATTCCTGAATCTGCTGCAGGAGAAGTGTCAGAGTCTATGTAACTGGAAATACTGCTCAGTAAAATCAAATAAAGCTGCAATTGCGTTCTTAAGCACGAGTCGCATTTAAGTGGGGCAAATTTAATTGCTCACTTGTTCCAATTTCCAGAAAATTTATAAATATGTTAAATAGCACGAGTCCCAGTACAGAGCTCTGCAGCACTCCACTATTTACCCTTCTCCTTTGAGCAACATGGCCATTTAAACCTACCCTCTGTTTTCTGTCCAATAACCAGTTCCTAATCTACAACAGAACGTTGCATTGTATTCCATGACTGTTTAAGGGACCCTTTACAAAACTACAGTAGCAATTTTCCCACGGCAAAAGAACCGAAGCCCACAGGAACTGAATGGGCTTCAGTGCATTTGCCATGAGGAAATCACTATCATGGCTTTGTAAAAGGGGCCTTAATTTTCTCGAGAGACTCTCACAAAGAACTTTGTGAAAAGCTTTCTGAAAATCTAGATCTAGAAAATTGATGAGGCAAGACTTCCCTTGGCTGAACCCATGCTGACTCTGTCTCATTAAGCCATGTTTGTCTATGTGTTTACATAGTTTTATTTTATATAATAGTTTCCACTATTTTGCCCGGCACTGCATCAGCCCCTGAGTGTGAGACAGCATCCTTTCTCTTTTTTAAACGTTCTCTCTAAACCAGTGTCTCGCAAACTTTACAAGCCGCAACACACTAAATGGCGGCCATGGCTTGAGGGCACCCAGAAGTGTGTGGATGTCAATGCGATGACATCACACGCATGCGTGATATCATCATGTTGATGTCCATGCATGTGCAGAGGCCCTCCAGATGGGGTCCTGAGCCGCCAGTATATGTGTGTGTGTGTTGGGGGGGTGGGGGGCTGTGCTAAAAAAGAAGAAGCGCTGAGAGAAGGAGAGATGCCAGGGAGGAGGAGAGCAACCTGAGATAAAAGCAAGTTTATTGAATACAATCATCTATTAAACCATAGAATATATATAATAATCAGTCTTTCCTTGCTATCCTTCCAGACTTGACACAGTCCATGTTTCGGCTTCGGAAATGAAGCCTGCCTCAGGGCTGTAGATGAAAATCTTTAGGGCACAAAATAAAATAGCAATTCTAAAATGAGGTACAAATCTCTGGTCGCCACTGGAGCTCTGTGTATTCAATAAACTCACTTTTATCTCGGGTTGATGTGTACAGTCCTTTCCCCCTCTTTATTCCTTTGCCTACAGGATGTGCCTCTCGCTACGAGAGGTACGTCCTGTAGGCAGTCTGCCGGCACTGACACCTCTCCTCCTCCCCGGCATCTCGCAGCACACCTGAAATCTCATGGGTCGCAGTAGTGTGCCGCAGCACACAGTTTGCGATACACTTTTCTAAACGCTGAAAAGAGCTTCTCAACTGGTTTCCTCAGTTTTTGAAAGCTCTCGCACAAGTTACTGACTGCAACAGGGTGACTGTGATAACTTCTGATTTTGTTTCACTTTGAGAAAACCTAAGATGGACAGATGTACTGTTTTCTTCCCTGGATATGCCTGGGTATTTGATACTTTGTGTACCGTATTGTATAGGCGTCGAAATGGGGGAGGATGCAGGGGCCATGGCCTCCCCAAAGATTGGTGTTTTCGTGTGGTGCCCACCCTCCCACCAACTTCCTGATGTTCTAAATTAAATCTTCAGGCAGCTGTCGCGCCAATGAGCAAGCCTGCCCCAGAGCACTTCATTCTACTGATGCTGTGCAGTGGCTGCCTGAAGACTTACAATTACAATGTCGGGAGAAGGTGGGTTGGGAGCCGGGAGCTGAGAAGAAGCTGCACCTATGCTGTAGCGTTCCACTGGGGCTAGGGCGGAGCTTCTGGGACCCCCCCCCCCAAACCATGCAGGATTCCGGTCTATGCAGGATATAAGTACTGTATTAGTATTTGTATATGTACCTGGTTACATTAATATTCTATAGAACAGAATTAGATGTCCACTTTCCTTTATAGAATAGGCACCAATTAGGTGTGCAGTCATGGAATTATCTGCATAGATGGCAAGTCTATAACAGTGCCACCTATGTTTAGTTATCTTGAGGGTGCCTATTCTATAAAGAAAAGTAGATGGTTAATTTACATTCAAGAATACCAGTATAACAAGAAAAAAATATCTGATATAATAAAACCCTAAGCGTGCATGCGCACTGTTACCTGCGTGTTCCGTTTTCCGTGAGCTGTAGGTCCCCGGCAGGCAACAGTGCGCATGCATGTTTAGGATTCTGTTTCCCTGTAAGAACACTCGCACACCAGAAGGTAATGTTTTCCATAAATAATTTGCTCAGGATCATCTTTTCTAAAGTTCTTTGTGCTCCCTGCTCCCTTAATGTATTTTTGGAATGTATTTTTAAGTTCAAAGACGTGGCGGTGGCTGCTCTCATGATCTCTGCCTGCGTCTCCGATGCAGATGGGGATCATGAGAGGAGCCGCCACTGCAACTTTAAACTTACTAATAATTCTGCCAAGGTTTTCGTCTAAGCATACTCGCTGACCTAAAGTTTTATGTTTTAAGTTCTGCCTTGCTCCATGATCCCTTAATGCTTTCCCAAACTGTTCTTTTCATTTCAAAGCGCCAGCAAGTTTATTCTTACACTTTCCATCGGGATTATAGCATTCATGTTCTACGGTCGCCATAACAATTTTCCATGTGTGCACATTCGGTGCGTGTAAGATCACTTTTAAACGAGTGTCCAGTGGTAGTTTATCTTCCACAAGTCACTCTGTGCCAATTTACTACTTTGCCGATTTACTACTCCATACTCTGTGCCGGTTTACTTCATAACAACTATTCTGTGCCGGTTTGCAGTTACTGTGTGATCAAAAAAAAAAAAAAAAAGGTAAGTGAGAGAATGGGCCTATTCCCCCAAAAGACCCCTGACATCTCCACACACACACAATGAGAAGGTGGTAATCAAACACACACAAAAGGACAGGGGGCTAGAGAAACAGATTGAAAGAAAAAAATAAACTGCACAAGGAGAGAGAGACACAGAAAAATAAAAACCAACAAAAGGAGAGAGAGACAGAGAAACATACAGTAGCCAATGAGACAGATAGACAGTAGCCAAGGAGACAGACAAAAAAAAAATTACAGAGGTATACATTAAAAAAAATAAAAATCAGATAGAAGGCAAGGAAACAAATAACAAAAAATTACAGACACAGACAGTGGACAAGGAGAGAGACCAAAATAACTAAATACAGACAGACAGCAGCCAAAGACACAGACAGACAGTAGCCAAGGTGACAGAGAGCAAAAAATCAACCACATAGACAGCAGCTAAGGAGACAGACAGACAGCAGCCAATGAGACAGACAGACAGTGTGCAAGGAGATATACAGAAAAAAAAAACAGGGTGGCAGACAAACACAAAGAGAGAAGGCAGAGAGAGAAAATAAAAAAAGACAGGCGTACAAAAAAAATTTAAAAAATTATACAAATGTCTAAATCTACTCCTCTATTCTAGCATCTGCCACTATTTGAGTGTGCCTGTTTCCTGCAGCTCACTAAGGAGCCTGCGGCACACTGCGTGTGGCACTTTCCCTATCGCTCCAAGGAACCTGCATTGGAGCCTGTCAGAGCTGCTCCAGAAAATGGAACACTTCTCAGCTAAGACAAAACCTGTGTGCTTGGGGCAGGGAGCAATTTTTTTGGGGAGTTGGGAGAAACAGGTGTACAGGGGGAGCAGTGACTAATATTTCATTACTTTGGGTGAAGAGGGTGTGTTGGGAAGGGGACCAGGGAGCCATTTTGTTTTGCTTTTGGGGGAGGGGTGTGCTTGCTAGGGGGCAAAAAACAATCTTGCTTTGCTTTTGGGGAGGGGTGTGCTTGGTAAGGGGAAAAAAAACAATCTTGCATTGCTTTGCGGGGAGAGGTGTGTTGTCGAGGGGGTAAGGGAGTAATTTTGCATTACTTTAGGTGAAGGGGTGTTTGGTTGGGATCAGGTAGTGATATTGCTTTGATTTGAAGGGAGAAGTGTGGTTGGAAGGGAGGCGTAAAAAAAGCAATCACAACAGTCAGTGAACATATACAACCATTGCCAACATTCAGTGTAATAAAAACAACCAGATCCATCAGTCAGTGAGTCAAAAACAACCAGTGCCAGCAGTCAGTGAGCCTAAACAATCATTGCAAATACCCAGTGCGCAAAAAATCATTTCCATCAGTCACTTTGTAAAAACCAACCACTGCCATCAGTCAGTGAGCCTATCTAACGATTGCCAGCACTCACTGTGCAAAAAAAAACCTGTGCCAGCAGTCATTTAACCTAAAAAACCTGTACCACCAATCAGCTACTCCAACCCTCGGATTAAACAAACACACTGAAAATAACATTTTCAAAAATTTTAAAAACACAATGTTTTCAAAAAGACATCTAGAGGAAGAACAGTCACATATACAGGTAGAGTTGAAGAGGAGAAAATCAGAAAGAGAAAAACAAACACAACAAATAAAAGTGCTGAACAACAGGAATATCAACGTAAAAAAAAATTTGCACAAAAAAAAAATAAAAGAGCAACTCTAACTCCAGAAAAAAAACAATCACTGCGTCAGAAACTTGCAAAAATACAACAGCTAAGGCGAGCACGTATATCTATTGAAGAAAAGAAAAATCAACTTAAAAAAAACACAGAACAAAAAAGAACTAAAATAGCCAATCTGACTCCGGATGAACAGCAATCACTGTGCCTGAAACATGATGAAAGACAAAAACAAAAACGAGCAAACATCTATAGAGAAAAAAAAACCAACATCAAAAAGACAAAGAAAGAAAAAGAACTAAAATTGCAACTCTAACTCTGGAAGAACAGAAATTACTGCGTCTGAAACATGCCAAAAGAGAAAACCAAAAACGAGCAATTTTATTTATAGAAGAAAAAAAAAAAACACATCAAAAAGACACAGAAAGAGAAAGAACTAAAATTGCAACTCTAACTCCAGAAGAACAAAAATTACTGCATCAGAAACATGCCAAAACAGAAAAACAAAAGCGAGCAAATAGAACTATTGAACAAAAAAGAAACTTAAAAAAAATCCACAACAACAAACAAATACAATAGCAACACTGACTTCAGAAGAACAATTACGAAGTGAGCAACACACCAACCTATACAGACCCATTATAACACATCTGTCACATAGAAAAAAAAAACATACTCAAGGACCGGAATACAACCAATTGCATTTATAAATGGCATGCAAAATATTAATGAAGATAACATTCAAACACATACATGTGGATATTTAGATCACATCTGCAACTTTTGTAATGCTAAACATTTTGAAGCAGAAAGACCTTCAGATTGTAAATTTTCACAATGTTGCTCAAAAGGAAAAGTACATCTTCCACCAATTAATACACATCCTTTCATCCAGCAACTCATGACCAATCAACATCATTATAGCAAAAATTTATTCGATAATATACGATCCATAAATAGTGCACTAGCATTTGCCTCCATGGGAGCAAATATTGCTCCACCTCCTGGACATGGCCCATACTGTTTCCGCATCCATGGTTCCATTTGTCATAGAGTAGGCACACTGCACCCACAACAGGGACAAAAAAGACAGTATGCACAATTATATATTTTAGATCCCTCTGAAGCTGCAGAACAGAGAATGCACATTTCTCCAAACTCAGGAATAAATCCAGAACTTATGCAAACACTAAGTACACTTATGGCACAATACAATCCATTTGCAGAGGCATGCAAAATGTTGCAACAGTTGTAAAAGAATATGAAAACGATGCCATCATAACAGGCAATGTTTCTAAGGAGGTAACTATGACAATAGTACAAGATTATAACGCACCAACACATAATGAAGTTGCATTTATTTTTCAAAATAATGACGGAGAACCACCACTTGAACGAGATCTCCTTATACACTGCAAACCAAATGCAGACAACCCAACACAAAGGATAACACAAAAAAATTAGTGTCCTTGATCCTAATCTAGAACCCATGGTTTACCCATTACTCTTCCCATATGGGGATCAAAGCTGGGGAGCTGACATACCTTTGCAACACAGACCACAAGCCTTAGTAGGCTTAAAAAAATCAGTCACGAAATCCTAGAGTTAGGGTAACACAAATGCAATATTATGGGTACCGACTTTCCATCAGAGATGTTTTTAATCCATGCTGGCCGACTTACACAACAATATATCATAGACGCTAAACTGCTGATGCATGCCCAGATTTAGTTGCAAGAGTATTTCACATAAAACTAAAAGCAATGATCAATGATATCTGTAAAAAACAAATTTTGGACTAACAAAAGCCATTGTATATGTGATTGAATTTCAAAAGAGGGGTTTACCACATGCTCACATACTACTTATTCTTAAAGATGATAGTAAACCAAAAATAGAAGAAATAGTAGACAAAATTGTATCTGCAGAAATTCCAAATGTAACCACCATTCCACGCTTATATGCAATTGAAACAAAACATATGATTCATGGACCATGTGGAGTACACAATCTTAATTAACCGTGTATGACAAATGGCAAATGCAGTAAGGATTACCCAAAACAATTTCAACAACAAACTATAGCAAATATTAATGGTTATCCCAAATAACAGAAGACGAAAAACGGAAAAACAATCGATAATACTTGGGTTGTACCATTTAATCCATATCTAGCCCTAAAGTACAATTGCCACATTAATGTTGAAGTATGTGCTTCTGTGAAAAGCATCAAATACCTATTTAAATATGTATACAAAGGTCATGATTGTGCAAATGTTCTCATTCAAGAACAGGGTAGTTTAAATCATGATAAATTAAAACTTTTATGAATTCAAGATATGTGAGCGCTCCAGAAGCAGCATGGCGTTTGAATGGATTCGAAATGCATTATCAATCACATACCATACACAGATTAGCAGTACATTTGCCAGACGAACAAACTATATTTTTCAACCCAAATAACATTTCTACAGCAGCACATATAGCTTCACAACGCAATACTCATTTGACAGCTTGGTTCAAACTAAATCAAAACCACGAGGAAGCAAGGAGTATATTATACCCTGACATTCCTTTACACTATGTTTTTGACTCTAACCATTGTATTTGGAAATTACGTCAACGGGGTGCAGAAAAAGTTATTGGACGTATGTATTCTGTAAACTTACTATCTGATCCAGAATGCTATTCTCTGCACCTACTATTGCTCAATGTTTCTGGTGCACAATCGTTTGAACATCTAAGAACTGTAAATGGAAATATCTACCCCACTTTTCAACAGGCTGCCAAACAAAGAGGCCTCATTAACGATGATAAAGTATGGGACAGCACTCTGGAAGATGCAGTGCAATACAGCATGCCTAAACAACTAAGAGAATTATTTGCATACATCTGCATATTTGCTTCCCTACAAAATTTTAATCACCTTTTCCTAAAATACGAATAATATCTTATTGAAGATTTAGTTCAAACATATATCACTCACAATAATGAATGCACTCTATGTCGAAACATAGCACTCAAAGACATATCCAACGTTTTACTACTACATGGAAAAAAAGTGTAAAGATTTTGGATTACCATACACACTACCAAATACTAACATAATAACAAATAGCTATGACCAGACCTTTGACAAACAAAAAGCTGAACAAATGATAGCAACCTTAAATGTAGATCAAAAAACAGCTTTACAAGAAATAGTCTCAGCAACCCAAAATAACTACCTCTCCCAACGTTGTTTCTTCTTGGATGGCCCAGGAGGTAGTGGCAAAACCTACCTTTACAAAACACTTCTGCACACATTCCATGCACAAGGTAACATTGTACTCCCTGTAGCCTCCACAGGTATAGCAGCAAATCTTCTTAAGGGTGGGAGAACATACCACTCCCAATTCAAATTACCCGTGCCTATACTTGAGAACTCAATATGCATATAAATTCAACTGATGCTGACAATTTACGATCCGCTAAACTAATCATTTGGGATGAATGTACTATGGCCCCCTATATAGCTCGTACAGTAGTTGACAAACTACTACATAAAATAATGGATACTAATAAACCCTTTGGAGGAAAAGTTCTCTTACTTGGTGGAGATTTCCGTCAAACACTTCCCGTGGTGCCTCATGCTGACCGGACAAAAATTGTAGAGGCATGTATAAAGAATAACAAACTCTGGCCCATATTCAAAGTCCTAAACCTTAAAAACAATATTCAATCAATCAATAGATACTGATTTCAGCATTTGGCTCATCACATTGATGGTTTGCCTGATGACATTATTGAAATCCCTTCCCAAATTTTAACCACAAAAATTCTCAAAGACTTTTTTGGAGAAAAAATTACTATTACAGATATTCCAAAATTAACAAAAAAAATCTATACTTTGCCCCAAAAACTCTTATGTAAACTCCAAAAATGAAGAGGTACTCAACATTTTAGAAGGACAGACTGTAACATATCTCAGCTCCACCTCAATTGATGACTTCACTCAGAAAGACAATCAAAACTATCCCTTAGAGTTCCTCAATGAACTAACTCCAACAGGAATGCCAAAACATAAACTCAACCTTAAAAAATGAGCAATCATTATGTTGCCTATAAATTTAAATACTAAAAGAGGATTGTGCAATGGTACCCGCCTCATCATAAGAGACTTAAAAAACAACCTCATCATTGCTGAGGTAATAACCGGTTCAGCAGAAGGAGAAATAGTTTTTATTCCAAGTATTGATTTGGCTCCAACATCCACTGATTTACCCTTTACATTACGAAGGCGACAATTTCCAGTCACATTAGCCTTTGCCATGACAATCAATAAATCTCAGGGTCAAACTTTAAAAAAAGTGGGCATTTACTTACAAGAACCAGTATTCATCCATGGCCATTTATTGCAGCTTTTTCTAGAGTTAGAAGTTTTTCAGATATTCTGATGACAGTTGTAGACGGCCCTAACCAAGGAAAACTATTACCTAACTCAAACAGAATCTTTGCAAGGAATATTGTCTATGAGGACATTTTATAGATATACAACATTAAAATTTTTTTTAAAAAATTATCTTAATATTAATAAAACCCTTAACTACACATTTAACTACACACTTTTACACTACATGCCTACACATGCACAATATAATATAACCACCAAACAGAGAAGCATCTGAGCACCAAGCATTCCTTTACACCCTTGAGTTACACAGGGTTTCTTATGTTGACTGGGAAGTATGAGTGTTATATTCAGTTGACGGAGGTTTTAGGTAATTGAGATTGTTTGTATGCATAGTTAGGAAGGGGAGATCATTTTTCAATAAAATACTGTTATTTACAATGTTTCAGAAGAGACAAATCTCACAAAAATAATATATTTTTCAGTCACTTCGGGTTTTTAAATTGCACCTATATGCCCCCAATGGCAAACAGATCTGCTGAAAAAATGGGAAATCAAAAAATTTCTTAAGCCCACTACATGCAACAACAAATAGGAAAAATAGAACAACTTATAATAAATCAACCATACAATGGATATTAAAGTTCTCATGGTAAGTTTTCAGTAAATTGTTTTAACTCTTAAGTCTGCACATATATTCTAGCACCCGTTAATCTAACGGGATTAAACACTAGTGTATCTATAATTTAGGCAGGAGTACTTATGCCAGCCATAGTGCTGGTGTAAATACTCACACCCAAGGCTATAAATTAAAATATTCTATAATTTATATACATGTAACTGTGCACCCTGTTTTTGCTCTGCCCAGATTCTGCTTATGTGTTTTCCCACTTTTAAACTATGCATCACCACAATTAGGTACATTTTTAGAGCAGTGGTCCCCAACGTTTTTGACACCAAGGACCGCTTTTATAGAAGCAAATTTTTCCAGGGACCGGTGGGTAGGGGGATTCGGGGCGGGTTCGTAGGGCAGTTTTATACACAATATATATTACATTTCAAGCAAAAAAGAAATAGAAATTTCTACCTTTGTTGTTTCTGCATTCCTCATCTTCTTGTCATTCTCTTCCTTCCATCCACCATCTGCCTTCTCTCTGCCTCTTCCATATGGCATCTGCTTTATTTCTATGCCTCTACCAGAAACTGTCTCTTCCTCCACCATCTTATCTTCTTTCCTCTGCTCCCCCCATGGTTTGACATCTCTGTCTTCTTCCCTTCCATCTCTCACTCCCTCCCCTAGGTGGTTTTTAGCATCTCTATCCTCCTTTCCTCCCTTCAGATCTGGTATCTGTCTCCTCTCCCTCCCCTAATGCTCTTGTATCTCTCTCCTATCACTTCCTTTTCTGGGTGTTCAACGGGCCCTATTAAAAACCTAAATGGGTTGGATATGGACCATGGGTCATAGTATGCCCATGTCTGGTATAGCTTATGCTTACAGAGAGCTGAGTTGGGGGCAGGGATTGCAGGGAAGCAGAAATCCCACTGTAAGCACCACAAGACTTGTCAAGCTTCCAAGATCCAGAAAAAGGCTTTTAGTGGGCTGGGTTCTGGCCATAAATTGGTCAAGCCTGATCTAAGTGCACTTATGGAAGTTATGTGCCAAATTGGTGCCTAATATTTTGTTTTGACTAACAGTCTGATCTGTCTCTTTATTTACCATAATTATGTATCTCCTACTGTTCCTCTCATTATCTGACACCTTCACTGTGTATTCTATTCCATATTCCTCCACCCACAAAGATTAGATGCCAACTAACTCACTTTCCTGCTTTTGGCTTTTTAGATTCTGTACTCTGAAACTCTTTACCTAATGAGCTTAGGGGTGAGAATGTATATTCAAAGGTTTAAATGAGGGATTAAAATGTGGTTTTTCTCTGCCAATGGTCAGGAATGAATCTGGGCTAACAGTTGCTGCTAATCCTTTTAATTCTTTCTTTTTGTTTCTGTGTTTCAGGAGATTATAACCCTTGCCCTGTGTTTGCCCTCATCATTTTTAGTTTGCTTTTTAAAAAAAATCTTTTTAAATGTTGGTATTTCTATTTTTAACTGTGTTAATCTTCTGTAGCGGTATTCACTTCAGTCCTTCAGGGCCACAAACAGGTCATGTTTTCAAGCTTTCACGAACAAATATGCATGAGATAGTGGAGGTAGTATGCTTGAAAATGTAGCTCATGCATATTCATTAGGGGTATTGTGAAAATTGGCATGGTTTGCCATCCTCCAAGACTATAAATGAATAAAGCTGATCTACTGATAATCACTGAGATGTTGTGTTACAGTGGGTGCTGCTTTATATACAGTACTCCCCCCAAATTTGCAGGGGTTACGTTCTTGAAGTGACTGCAAATTCTAAAAAACCATGAATATCGGATGTGGTACAGTACTTTAAGAGAGTATCTTTGCTTTAAGAGAGTGAATCGGCTCACCTAAAACCATGGCGATCACTGTGCTTATGAGCAGCCAGTTGTTCCGCAGGAAGCGCTTGCAGTCATATCCCCTCATCGCCTGCGGCCAGTGACCTAATCCTCGCGCTCTCTGCATGCCCCCACCTCCTCCTCTCTGGCTCTGACCCCGCCCTTTCACGGGGCTCAGCTGTCATTCAGCCGCATGGTTCTCCTTCTTTGTAAGCACTGATCGGTTGGCGGCAGAGGGGAGATGTGAACTTTCCAGCTATTGGCTGCTCCGTGAGGTGAATTATGCAGGGAGGGAAAAACAGCGAATGACAGAGTCCACAAATTCTAAACCGTGAATTTGCGGGGGCATACTGTAATTCAAAACACAGTACTCCCCCAATATTCGCAGGGGTTCAGTTCCAGGAACCCCCCAAATCTTGAAAAACCACAAATACGGTTTTTCATTGGGGAGACTGGAGAGGGCAGCGGGAGAGGCAGGAGAGAGCGGCCGGAGCACCGGCGAGTGCAGGGAATCACTCGCTGTATGCTCCGACCGCCTCTTCCTGCACTAAGTTGGACCTTACCAATCAGGAGCTGCGTGTCAAAGCAGCTCCTGATTGGATAAGGCCCGACTTAGTGAGAGTCGGAACCAGAGCAGAGCATTCAGTACACCAGCCTGTGCTATAAAACGCTATCATGGTTTAGTAAAAGGGTGTGTGTGTGTGTGTGTGTGTGTGTGTGCATATGACTCCTGTATCCTACTAATCCCCTCTTTTACAAAAGCCAGCAGCATGGGCTGGCACAGTAAATGCTCTGACACCCATAGGAACAGAATGGGCATCACAGCATTTGCCGCGTGACACTCAGCTGCACGTCTTAGTTAAAGGGGACCTAAATCTCAACCAAAGAAGGTTTACAATAGTGAAAAAAAAGTGGAAAAAATAAGAATAAAATGGGGTCCTTTAACTAAGGCGCACTAACTGCCTTAACATTTAGCACATGCTAAATTAATTAGTGCACGCTACATCGGATAGCGCGCCATAGTAAAAGAATCCCAATTTTCCTATAATAAATGATATGAACTCAAGTAAATAAGCACTTTAAAAAGGTTAAATAATGTATTTCCCATATTAATAAGTTTTAAAATTCTTATTAAAAAAAATCACATAAGATGAGGTTGAATGCAACTGTAAAGGGATAACGAAAAACAAACAGCCTGATGTAAATAGAAGATTAAATATGGGACAATACTTTTCAGGGAGATGAGAATCTAAGGATGAATACTTCATAATAGGATGAATAAATGCATGATTCCAGGATGCAGGAAATAGTTGTATACAGAGATTAGTGTTAATGGATAGAAGAAATGAGAAAAGCCCAGACTGAATACGTTTGGTGTGGGAGAAAAGGTTCTGCTGATGGTCAAGTGGATGACATCGAGCTAAGGACTTTATATAAAGTAAATTCAGCAACTAGGTTAAATGAAGCCTAAGAATGACAATCCCCCCCAAAAAAACCCAAACAAACAAACAACAAACCCAACAGAAGATAGAGATTGCTCATTGAATTTAGAACACTATACACCAGGGGTGTCAAAGTCCCTCCTCGAGGGCCGCAATCCAGTCGGGTTTTCAGGATTTCCCCAATGAATATGCATGAGATCTATTAGCATACAATGAAAGCAGTGCATGCAAATAGATCTCATGCATATTCATTGGGGAAATCCTGAAACCCCGATTGTTTGCGGCCCTCGAGGAGGGACTTTGACACCCCTGCTATACACTAATATAGGAAGATAGAAACTTCCTAACTTCCATTACTTTCTCATGAAAATACAAAGAGAAAGGAACCTGATTCTCAGAAGTCTCAGTGACAAATCTTTGGTTATTTCTGAAAAAACACTAAACAGCATTCTAGGTTTTGAAGTACAAGACATTATAAATTTGAATAATAAGCTCTCTTTGCACGAGAGTTCTGTTTACAATAATGCCTTTTGTAATGTCTTACATTTGATAAAGGTCCCTAGAAGAATTAAATCTCCTTCAAATTTCCAGCATGATCTGTTCAGGAAGTGGAGGTCTGAGCGATGCCATTTATGATTGTCTGCTGGATTAATGTGTAGCACAATATAAGCAAAAGGGCAGATCAATTACCATTCAAATTGAATAAATATATATATCTGTTCAACATAAAGATGTGAGACCTAACTCAAACAACCTCATAAAAGCTTCTAAGAAATATTGATAAAAATAAATCACTGCCAAAGCCCTTTCAAAGAGCATTTTATACTGCGTATATCTGTAGAAACTTTATAACAACCAATGTGTAGTGTCTTAACAGATGCAAACTTACTTATCAAAAGCGTACCAAAGATTAGAATCTCAGGAAGTAATCTGGATATTGAATCCTAAACAAAAATCCAGCTGAGAAAAATGAACCCAGAGACCTCTACCAACCAAGGTATTCATTTTTTACTGCTTGAGGAGGGGGTGTAGCAGGCAGTGGAGAAATCCACCCCCAGGCCTATCCAAAAATTGAGGTCTGGCTATGTTATTGACTGGAGAAACAGAAGAGAGGGGAAATACAGCCTAGGAGGAGGAGGGAGATATAAAGCGGCAATGCTGGATGGGAAACAGAGAGGCAGGGGGAATGCAGTGGGGAGGGGACAGAGAGACACGCAGTGCTGGATGATGGGGGCAGAGGGGGAGACAGAGGACATAATGGATGAGAAGAGAGAATGAGGAAATACTGAATGACAGGGAGAGAGACAGGCTCTACTGCATGGGGGGAGAGAGTGAGACAGGGGCAATGCTGAATGTGATGAGAGAAAGAGACGGCATAATGCATAGTGCAGGGGTCATAGGAGGGAAAGAGAGAGAGAGACAGGCAGGGTTAACACAATTGGAAAAAATTAATTTTATTTTTAACTTAGGATGAAGTAATGTAGTAGTTCTGTTAACCCACTTGAAAAGAAAAGAAAAAATGGAAAATAAAGTGACATCTTTTTATTGCACTAAATATATTTTTTGACTAGCTTTCAGAAGGCAAAACCTCCACCTTCAGGTCTGGATAGTAAAGTGTTGTTATAGTATACGTGTCCTGATTTCAGGAAATTCAAAACCCCAAGTGCTAGAACTTGAGTCCTTTAGGACTGGTTTTTGGGTTTGTTGTTTTTTATAAACTTTATTTAGTTTTTAATGCCAACAAAAAGTGCAATACAATTTATATACAAATAATGATAATCAACCAAGCACTTATAATAATCAATCAGTATCTATACAAAAGATAAAAATTCCCTCCCCCATCCATCATTACCATCAGGAATAATCTCAAAACAAAAGATCTACCCCCCTCCTGCTCCCCCCCCCCTATTGCTAGAGCTTGAGTCCTTTATGACTGTTGACTCATGAACTCGTTTTGGTAGTCCATTTCTCTGCTGATGATATTCAACTTATTGCATATGTGAATCTGCTTAGTAATCTTCTTTCTGTTAGTCCCTGTAGGTCAGTGGTCTCAAACTCGCGGCCTGCCAGATACTATTTTTAGGTCCTTGGTATGTATATCATAATCACAAAAGTAAAATAAAACAGTTTTTTGATCATATGTCTCTTTAGCTATAAATTACAATATTATTATTAAGACTTAGCTAAAATGAAAGATTTCTAAACTATAAAGAGTTTTACCTCATGCAAAATTGTCATTTCTTTAATTAGACATTAACTATTTTTTTTGAGGCCCTCCAAGTACCTAAAAATAAAAAATGTGGCCCTGCAAAGAGTTTGAGTTTGATATCACTGCTGTAGGATGTATAATTACAAGTCAGGTACTTTTAGCCAATAAGGCAACATGTCCTTAATCATCGGTTTGTTTTGTTTTGGATTCTTTATTGTCCATTGGCTGTGAGTACGTTCTGGGAAGATTGTGAACAGTGTGCTGGGCTACCTTTGGGTGTGGCTGAAGAACTGTTTGCCTTTAGGACTGAGTGTGTGCTACAACTGAAGTTGGCTCCTGTGCAAACTCTTTGTAAGACTGTGTGGAAGCACAGCTAGTTTTTCTTGTTTGGACTTGCTCTGTGCTGACAGCCATTGTGAGACCGGAGTGTGTACAACTGGAGTTGAGACAGTTCCTGAACCGACCTGGAGGACCAACTATTATTTTTTCTCCCAGCTAAGTACTTTGCTTTTTTGTTTTGTGCACTTTTTTGTTTAACATTGTGGTACACTGCTGTGTGACCGTACACTGGTGATTATATCGTACTCTACAGTCGGGTGGGGTTCAGGTTTTTCTCGGACTGTGTCTGAGTTTTTTACTGAATTTCCCACCCGACATGTAAGAGGAGCCAATGATTAAGGACATGTTACCTTATTGGCTAAAAGTACCTGACTTGTATTTATATATTCAATCAGTGTGTCTGAGGCTCATACAGTGACAGTTCACAGGGTAGTGAATTTTTGGCTATTTACTATATACCTTAAAAGTAAAAAAATTTGACAAAAAATTCCTTTACAATTTGTAGTCCCTGTAGGATTCCATACTCTAGGTCAGTGATGGCTAACCTTTTTGAGCCCGAGTGCCCAAACTGCCGCACAAAACCAAAGAATTTCCTCAAAGTGCCAGCACATCAATTAAACCTTAATAACAAGATTTTAGTATCTAAAAACTCTTTATAAAGTTGCCTGAACTATGTAACATCATTTTTAAAGGTTGGAATCTTTGTATTGTCAGAGAATCAATTTGATTCACAATCCTTTGGTTTTCATTTCAATTTATTGGCAATTTATAATGTTTTAGTGATTTCATTCATGGGCCGAATACACACATACTTTTCTCTGTCGCCGCACTCTTTGACCAAAAGATTTGTAAGCCTGCAACCACGTCAAGGTAGACTCTTTCAGCAGCTCCCCTCCCTCCCCCTTACCTTTGTGGCCAAGTCAAAATGATCTACCAACAATAAAATTTTAAAAACACAAAGCACGCTGTACGCAGAGAAAATGTTAATTATCATTTATATTCCGCGGGTTTTCAAAGAGGTCAAGGCAGATGACTTTATGCAATGTCACCTCAGTAACAACTATACAAAAATAGACAAATATTCCCCCTCCCTTTTTACTAAACCGCGATAGCGGTTTTTAGCGCAGGGACCTGCGCTGAATGCCCCACGCTGCTCTTGAAGCTCATAGGCTCCCTGCGCTAAAAAACGCTATTGCGGTTTAGTAAAAGGGGGCCATAGTGCAAAATATAGACAGCATATATAAATTCTCAAAACGGACACATTTTGATCAATAAATTGAAAATAAAATCATTTTCCTACCTTTGGTAATTTCATCAGTCTCTGGTTGCACTTTATTCTTCTGACTGTGCATCCAATATTTTTTCCCTTTTTTCAGCCTCCTGTATGCTTCCTCTCCTCCAGACCTTATTCCCTCCCCAAACTTTTTCTTTGTTTCACCCTGCCCCCTTCTTTCTTTTTCTCTCTCTCCATACCCCCTTTCATTCTATATGTCTGTCTTTCTCTCTCTCTCTCCGTGCTCCATTTTTCTTTGTTTCACCCAGCCCTCTTTCTTTTTTTTTTTTTTTTTTGGCTCCCTGTCCCCCCCTTTCTTTCTTTCTCCTTGCCCTCCCCTATGCCACCACCATTGGGAAAATGCTGCCACCGCCACTGGGGAATAGGCTGCCACTGCCGCTATCGGGAACAGGCCGGTGCCGAGTTCGCCCTGCTTCTCTTCCCCACGGGGCCGACCAACTCTCGCCACTCGACGTCAATTCTAACATTGGAGAGGATGTTCTGGGCCAGCCAGGCAGCGATTGGCTGGCCCAGAACGTCCTCTCCGACATCAGAATTGACGCGGGTGGCGAGAGTTGGTTGGCCCCACAGGGAAAAGCAGGGAGAACTTGGCACCGGCCTGTTCCCAATGGCGGCGGTGGCACTCAAGTGGCTAAAGAGAAGCAGTTTGCCAGCCTAGGGAGAACACTGGAGGGTGGCCAGCTGTTCACCCTCTTGGGGCGTAAAACCGGGGCAGACCGCCCCCACCCCCACCTTGGTATGCCACTGTCTGTACCTCACTCCCTCCCTATGACCAAAAATTATCCTTTCTTCTATTCCCCGTGTACACAACCATCTCTTTCCCTCCCTTCCTCTCTCCCTTCCTCTTGCCTTCTGTGTCCAAAAACACATTCCCTCCCCCACCTCAGCATCTCTTTCCCTCCCTTCCTCTCTCCCAAGTCCATGCCTTCTGTGTCCAAAAACCCATTCCCTCCCCCTCCTCAGCATCTATTTCCCTCCCTTCCTCTCTCCCAAGTCCATGCCTTCTGTGTCCAAAAACCCATTCCCTCCCTCACCTCAGCATCTCTTTCCCTCCCTTCCTCTCTCCCAAGTCCATGCCTTCTGTGTCCAAAAACCCATTCCCTCCCCCACCTCAGCTTCTCTTTCCCTCCCTTCCTCTCTCCCAAGTCCATGCCTTCTGTGTCCAAAAACCCATTCCCCCACCTCAGCATCTCTTTCCCTCCTTTCCTCTCTCCCAAGTTCATGCCTTCTGTGTGCAAAAACCCATTCCCTCCCCCACCTCAGCATCTCTTTCCCTCCTTTCCTCTCTCCCAAATTCATGCCTTCTGTGTGCAAAAACCCATTCCCTCCCCCACCTCAGCATCTCTTTCCCTCCCTTCCTTTCTCCCAAGTTCATGCCTTGTGTCCAAAACGCACTCCCTCCCCCTTTTGTGTTCCCCGTTTGCCTCCTAGCCCATCTTAGCAACTTTCTCAGCAAAATGTAGCTCGAGCCGCGTAGGCTTGTCTTCTATTTCCTGCCTGTCCCGCCGCGCACACATAGCCGACCAGAAGTCTTCCCCGACGTCAGCGCTGACGTCGGAGGGCGGGCTTTGCTTAAGCCCTCCCTCCGACGTCAGCGCTGACGTCGGGGAAGATTTCCGATCGGCTGTTTAAGCGGCAGGGCAGTCGGAGTAGAAGACGAGCCTCGCGGCTCGAGTTATATTTAACCCCGCGGGTCCCCCATCGTCCCCGTTCAGCTCTCTCTTCTGTGCACCCCCTGGTAGTACTGCCCTGATGTCGGCCCTGCGCGTGCCAGCTGCAAGGCCTTCGCGTGCCACAGTTGGCACGCGTGCCATAGGTTCGCCATCGCTGCTCTAGGTGTTCAATCCCTTCCTGCAATCCAGGAGTTGCAGAAATCCAAAAACATTTCTGAGCAAGTGTGCCTCCTACCTTAGAGAGTGAGTTAGAGCCCCCTACAGTTCGGTCCCAAAGCTAAGCAACCAATACCGAAACCAATCCATGACAAATAAGGGGGCCCGGGGGAACCTCCCCAACAACAAACAATTTCTGTTACGATCAGCTCTCCAAATTTAAAAACAAGCAATAAACAGGCAACATGCAACACAGAAAAGACATTGAGGAACAATGTAGAACTAACCTGTTGTGTGCAGCAAGATACATGTTCACAGAAGAGCGAACTGCCCCCAGGATCCGTCGACTTGCTGGAAGATCCTGAAGCCTGTAAGGAGTATACCCGATACAAACAACTGGGTAAATAATAAACAAAGAATTGTTCCCAAGGTAAATATCAACAACAATAAAGGAACAAAAATAGAAGCTTTTAATATCTTCCAAACCAGAGTGGCGCTCAGAATCCAAGAATGGAATGGAAAAGCTCAACGTGGGGAACAAACCCCTATAGAGTCTTTCACAGAATCTATCATTGCACCAACTTTTTTGATAGAAAGGTGATTAAAAATACTTCTTTAAAAACAGTGTAATTTCTTATATGTCCATAAAGTGAATTGAATGTCCAACACCTTAAAACTGCAAAAATAGTGTAATCAAAAAACTTGACGTCACAGGATATGAGATTTTTTCCTTTGAACTAGGAAGGATTTAAAATTGAAGGTCGCACACAGCATAGCGGGTTCTCTGAGGAAGCCAGTTCGGCGAAACGCATCAGAACCCCGCCGGACCATCGCTGTATGGACATTGAAGCTAAGTTTTTTTGATTACACTATTTTTGCAGTTTTAAGGTGTTGGACATTCAATTCACTTTATGGACATACAAGAAATTACACTGTTTTTTAAGAAGTATTTTTAATCACCTTTCTATTAAAAAAGTTGGTGCAATGATAGATTCTGTGAAAGACTCTATAGGGGTTTGTTCCCCACGTTGAGCTTTTCCATTCCATTCTTGGATTCTGAGCGACACTCTGGTTTGGAAGGTACTAAAAGCTTCTATTTTTGTTCCTTTATTGTTGTTGTTGAGGAGTATACCCGAGGCAGAAAGAGATGCAGATGATTCCAAAACAACGGAGCTTGCACAGAGAGGGCGGGTTGTTTGGAAACTTACAGGGACTAACTGAAAGATTATTGAAGGTAACAACCTAATCTTCCATTCTGTTGCATCCCTTCTGGATTCCATACTCTAAGTGATGTACCAAAGCAATGGCAGCATCTAGGGAGGGACAGAAGAGCCTGCCCACAACAATGGCATCAAAGCAAGCCTGCCCCAAGAACGGCAACAGAGCAAGCCACTATATCCACTTGGGTAAAGGTATGAAGAGAGGACTAAGTAGCTACCATGCAAATTTCATCTGGATGAATCACATGAAACTCTGCCCACGAAGCAACAACATGTCTAGTTGAGTGGGCCATAAGAGAAACTGGAGGCTGCCTACCGCAGGCGATGTAAGTCGCAGAAATAGTCATAAGAATCCAACAGGCAATCAAGAACTTAGAAGCTGGCCCATCTGGCCGAGATAGAATAGTCAGGACAAAGAGATGATCAGACAGCTAAAAGCCATTAGTCTCTTGATGTCCAATTTGCATAAGATCTGACCCTTTCACACCGATCCCATGAAGTGAAATGCAGGCAAATGAACCTTATGGGTGACATGGAAATTGGAAACCATCTTTGATAGAAAAGAAGGTACTGTACGGTGAACCACCCCTGCTTCCATGATCTATAGAAAGGGTTCACTGAATGAAAAAGTCTGAAGCTCTGAAACACTGTGCCGAGACAATGGTAACCAGAAAGACAGACTTGATCGTCAGATCCAGAAGAGAAATATCCTTCAGTGGCTTGAATGGGGCTTCCACAAGGCCCTGCAGAATGAGGTTAAAATGCCATATAGGGAAAGAAAGACATAAGAAAGGTTGCAAGTGAAGCACACTTCTTAGAAACCTGGACACATCAGGATAAGCAGTAAGTGAACTATGTGCTCAGGAGCATGAAAATTCTTCTACCTGAACCTTAAGGGAGGCCGCAACTAAACTCATGTACTAGCCTGCTGGAAGAAAAGACAGAACCATCAGAATGGGAGTCTTCTCAGACTCCACCAGGTCATTGGCACATCATTGTTGGAAAGTCTTCCAGGCAATGGCATAAGAAACCAAAGAAGAGATTTTCTTAGATCTCAAAAATGTCCAAATGACCACATCAGAATAACTGCACTCAATCAAGGCTGAGCGCTCAAGAGCCATACTGAAAGACCAAAGCACTGTGGAGTCTTCATGGGCACAGACCCTAACTGAGAAGGTTGCAAAAAGAGGAAGCTTTCACTTCTGGTCCTGCTGAAGACGTACGAGATCTGCATTCCACGGAAGATGAGGCCAATCCGGAGCCATTAGGATCAGTAGGCTGGGATGCATCACTATCTAGCAGATGAATTGACCAACCGGGGGCCATGGAGGGAACATATAAAGGAGGTTGTGAGCCAGCCAGGTCAGAACCAAGTTGTCTAGACCTAAACTTCCATGCTCTGTTCTTCGACTGAAGAAGTGCCTGAGCTATGTGGTCCTGGCTGAAGCCATCAAATCTAGCTGTGATGGGCCACAGTACTGCATGATAAGATGGAATGCTCTTTGTTAGAGGGACCATTCTTCCAGGTCCAGGACATGTTGACTGAGGAAGTCTGTCTGTACGGTTTTGACTCCGGCCATGTGTGTTTCAGAGAGAGACAGAAGATGAAACATTGCCCTGCAAAACAGTATGCAAGCTTCCTGGCCCAAGGGAGCACTTCTTGTGCCCCCCTTGAAGATTCACATACACCACCACCATGACGTTATCGGAGCATACTCGCACCTCCTTCCCTGCCAGAGTGGGCAGGAGAGCGATAAAACATCAGCCAAATTGCCTGAAGCTCTAGACGATGGATCAACCAATGCTTCTGATGAGGTAGTTCACTGCCCCTGAATGAAATGGACCCTGAAGAGAGCACCCAGCCTGCCAGGCTGGCATCATTCATGAGTGAACCACTCTGTGGCCGAAGAGGTGTGTCCTGGCAGAGAGCCTCCGCCTGAAGCCACCAGTGGCATCTGAAGGGGATGGCACTGCAGAGACCACCAAAAGAGGAGAGACTCCTATAGAGGGTGCATGTACACTCTGGGCTCAGGGACCACCACCAGGAAGGCTGGCATGGAACCCAGCACCTGCAAATAATGCCAGGCTTAGGGAACTGGAATAGCCAGGAGATCTCTGATTTGCTTCTGATGTTTCTGTCTGCATAGCTTGGGAAGAAGCACACAGCCATGCAGGGTGTCAAAGAGAAGGCCCAAATACTCCAAGGTCTGCAATGGCAGCAACTGTCTCTTCTTGAAGTTGACAATCAAACCCAAGTGCTGTAGCAGAGACGCTACCATCTCAACCACTCATTTGCACTCATGCCGAGATGGAGCCGTATCAACCAGCCATCCAAGTATGGATTGTCCTGAACACCTTGTCTGAGAAGAAAGACCACTACAACTACCATCACCTTGGCAAAAGAGCGGGAAGCCGATGTGAGTCCAAAGGGCATGCAGAACATGGAAACGCAGAAACCTGCTATGCCCCTAGTAGATTGGAATATGCCTCAGTGAGATCCAAGGACGCCAGAAACACCCCAGGAGAGACAGCAGCTTTGACCCTGCACATGGTTTCTATTCAGAAAGGATGAATTCGCAAGAAGCAATTGACCGACTTGAGATCCAGAAGGGGCTCTATCACTCAGATATCCAAGAGATGGGGCAGGGTAGCATGGACCTTTGACTCCTGCTCCAGCCGAACTGCTGAGAGTCCAAAAACAAATCCGGAGGCAGGCAAAAGAAGACAATCTAGTGCCCCTCCCAAAAGATGTCCAGCATCCATTGATCTAAGGATATGCAAGGTCACTTTTGGTAAAACTGAGAGAGGGAGCCCCACCTGACTTCTGGCATCACTGGGGCTTTTTTTAAAAAATTAGGGGCAGCAGCGGCATGAGATCTGGAAGCCTGGGACATCTTGAATTGGAAGTGTGGTAAAGGGAATTGTATTCCTGGGAATACATATATGGGCAGAAGAGCCCAAGGATCCCTGACGAAAGCTGCGGGAGGGACGAAAAGTACTTTGGTCACCTCCATAAATCTGGTCAGCAACACTTGCCAGTAGGTCACTTAGGCCTTTTCCAAAAAGAAGCTGACCCTAGTGAAGGAAGTTTGTTGAAAATGACCTTGGAGGCAGAGTCCACAGCACAATGACAGATCCATAGAGCAGTGGCATACCAAGGGGGGGGGGGGGGGGGCGTGGGGGCGGTGTTTTCTGTGTTCTGTGTGTTCGAAAGACATGGTTTTCTGTTAGGATTGATGGTGTAGGATTGATCTGTACTAGTCTGGCTTGTTTAGTTTTACAATGGGTGTATTGATGTTCTGCTCACTGCAATATGTAAGATGCTGCCTTTTCCTAGGTACTCATGTGTGACATGTGGCTTGTTACTAAAAATCATGTTTTTCATACAGATGGGGGGAGGGGGTTTCAAAAAATGATGGGCCCCGGGTGTCACAAATGCTAGGTACACCACTGCCATAGAGTCTGGTGTGCCGACATCTTGTAAGCCAAGAACTTACTGAGAACACTGAAGAGATTATAAAGGACATCTTCCACATAACTCACACCTTCCATCACCACGTGGGGGTAGGCATCCTCCTCCACAGCGAGTTCACGGGCAATCTTACGAGACAAGCATGCACCGCAAAGAAGGCCACCACAAAAAGCCTTTTCAAGATAATGAGCACACACTGATCTTGAAGTCATTAAGCAGTATACCCTCACTGCTAGGGAGAGCCTTGTGAAAGGTGACCTGCACCAAGGCGGAATCTGCATTTGGCTGCTCAAAACTGCTGAACAGCAGGAGACAGTGGAGAAAGTGTAGTCATAGCTTTAGAGTTTGAAAGAGCTCTCTGTAATCCCACTGGCCTGTCACCAGATGGAAAAGCTGCGGGTGGGATGGAAAAAAGAAGGACAGCACATTAGAACGGTCCATAACCGAAGACTGAGACGTTAAAGGCTAAGAGTCCAATTTAAGCCCTTTCAGGGCATCAGCATGAAATGGTGGACAGAGACAGACCTAAAAAATCTGTAGATGGTGGGCTCCTCACCCAAATCCAGACACTCCGAGGTTTCGCTCTGACAAGTTCCTGCAAGACTAGCAGCAGCAGCATCCAAAGGAGACACAGTGTCAGGAGACAGGATAGGCATAATATCCATGTGACAACTAACAATATCCATGTGACAACTAACACAATTTGAATCAATCATAGCTGGAGGAAAGGGCTCCTGCACAGGGACCTCCATCACTGGAGTGACCAGCCTGGAAGAAGGCAAAGGGCCTGCCACCTGCATCAAATGAGTCAAGTCCAAAAAGCATGCTCTCCAAAAGACCCAAAGGAAATCCGGGGAAAATGCACACCCTGTGGTCACTGCTGAATCCAGCTAAGATGTCTGTGCCATGGCAAAAGAATTGCCAGATTCAGAATGCAGGCATTTGGTGCCAGTGTCCAGAACGGCCAGTGGATGAGACTTTTAGCTCCCAACATGCACCCAGGCTGGCTCCTCATTCCTAGAGGACCCAGAGGAGGCAAAGCCTGAAGCTCCTGCCCCTCCCCACAGCATGCTGCAGAACTCAGTACACAAACGCTGTTCTGACACCAAATTAGCACAATCCATACATGCAGTCAATAGATTAGGGAGCTGAGGATTCCATCCCAGTCGATTTGCAACAAAATCAAGGGGTTTCGAGGCAGAAATCAAGCTTTGGAAAAAAACATTTTTTTCCGATTTGATTAGTTTTTTTTCCCCCTGCCCAATCAGGTGTTTTTTTCTTTTTTTTCCAAATGTCCTGGTGGGTTTATTTCGTAGCATTTTCATCCATCTCACCCCCTATCCCCTTTTCCTTCTCCAACCTCACGCCAGCGCTGTGGTATAAACAAAATAAATAAAAAAGACTTTTCCTTTTTCTGTAAGGTTCTAGCTCATGCTCACTGTCTAACACCAGCTCTGGCAGGAAACACATTTCAAATCTGACATATTGTAATCACAAAATAGAAAATAAAATTATTTTTCTACCTTCCACTGCCATGTCCAACATTTGTTTCTTTCCCACTGTCTGCCATCTCTCTCTCTCCCCCTGCCTTGTGCCCTGGATCAAACCTCTCTATTCCCCTCCATGCAGCATCTTTCCCTTCCTCCCCTCCATTATCATGTGCAACCTTTCTTTCTCTCTCCCCATGCACCATCGCATAGCCAGTTAAGTGAGATATTCAGGACTTAAATGACTACAGGACACCATGAATATCAGCACTTAACCAGCCAAGTGCCAACTCTGCCCCCAGAACACCTCCCAAAATAGCTAGTTTTCATTTAGGTGCTAACTAGACATTTTCAACAGCATAAATAGTTAAGTGCCACTGAAAACTAGCAGTTAGCCCCTGACAGGCAATTTAACCAGCCAGGAGATGTTTCTGGCCAGTTAAATTGCTTTGAATATCAACGTGAACATTTTTTTGTATTCTTACTAGTGATTAAACTTGGTCAATGTTTGAAGCTGGAGAAGAAGCAATGCATTTTTTTTTTACTCATTCCCTGTGTAGAACTAGAGGAAGAATATTTTAAAAAGAGAGGTGGCTTTTCCCAGCATTCTGAAGACAGTTTACTCAATGTATTACATATAAGGTAAGTATGTGGCGAAGCTTATCAATGTGCTTTTTTCAAGAGCAGAGCTTTGATCATATGACAATTTCTGGTCCTTTGTTGATAAACATAAGAATTGCCGTTGCTGGGTTAGACCAGTGGTCCATCGTCCCCAGCAGTCCGCTCACGCAGCGGCCCTTAGGTCAAAGACCAGTACCCTAACTGAGACCAGCCTTGAATGTCTGCCTGTAACCCGTTCTGAGCTTCTGGGAGAACGGGATATAAATCGAAATAAATAAATAAATAAATAAGGAACTTGTCTAACTTTGTCTTGAATCCCTGGAGGGTGTTTTCCCCCTATAACAGCCTCCAGAAGAGAATAACATAAAATTGTGCTATTGACATTTAAAATTCAGAAAACTCATACTCCTATATTTTTATATCGATATTTAATACCTTATTCCCCAGCTAGATCTCTTAGATCAGCTGATCAGTATTTGTTGTCCATTCCATCATTGAAAGTAATTGGTACTAGAAGAACCACAATTTTCTCTATCTTGGGACCCCAGCTTTGGAACAAACTTCCAATTTATTTGCGCGCTGAAACTTCCTTAGAAAAATTTAAAAGCAAACTAAAAAGCTATCTTTATAAAGATGCATATGAAACCTAGATTAGATAATCTCGTCGATTTTCTATTATTATTTTAGATCAAGTCTTTCATAAAAAAAAAAAAAAAGAATAACAAACCAGTTACTTTTAGATCAAGTTTCTGTAAAACCTTTCAATATCCCTCCTGAAGTTGTTTCTCCCTAAATGTTTTTTCTTTTCGTTATTTTATTTTAAACAAATGTAATTTATCCTTCTATTCCTTATGTATCTTTAGATAATTATAGATAAGATTGTATGTTTTTATTGTTTAAATTGTTATTTGTCCCCCCAAAATTACTATTGTTAAACGCATTGAATTATTTGATATTGCGTTCAAATCAAAATTTTAATAAACTTGAAACTTGGTCCAGTTTTCCACCACTCACTGGGTGAAGAAGAACTTCCTTACGTTTGTACGGAATCTATCCCCTTTTAACTTTAGCGAGTGCCCTCTCGTTCTCTCTACCTTGGAGAGGGTGAACAACCTTTCTTTATCTACTAAGTCTATTCCCCTCATTATCTTGAATGTTTTGATCATGTCCCCTCTCAGTCTCCTCTTTTCAAGGGAGAAAAGGCCCAGTTTCTCTAATCTCTCACTGTATGGCAACTCTTCCAGCCCCTTAACCATTTTAGTGGCTCTTCTCTGGACCATTTCGAGTAGTACTGTGTCCTCCTTTATGTACGGTGATCTGTGCTGGATGCAGTATTCCAGGTGAAGTACTTGTGCTAATTCATATTGGTCAGCCAATCTGTATTAATTCAATACTTAAATTCCACAGTTGGCAGTTACTCTTTTAATGGTGACTGCAACATTTCAATAAAATCCAGATAATGAGAGGTGCTGAACATCTGAATATAGTGGTCAGTACTGGCACTATCTGGATAGTGGCAATATTCGGCTTGCTATCCATATAGCCCATGCTCCATCCATGCACTATCCTGGCACTCAAAAATTAAAGGCAATTGTTAAATTACGTGATAACCGGAACAGATCTAACAAAATGCAGCATATGTACTCGTATATTGCCTGTATGACTAAAGTGCTTGGCCACACGACTAAAGCGCTTGGCCTTTAGTCGGGGTTAGCCATGAGGTCAGAAACATGGATGTTCCATTGCAAGATTGCACCATCGGAGAACAACTTGCAGTAGTGCGCTTTCTTTGGGCAGAGGGAGTGAAACCTATGGAAATTCACCATTGGATATTGACTCAGTATGGACAAAGCATCATGAATCAACAAATGGTTTATGAGTCGGTAAAAAAGTTTAAAGTGGGAAGAACAGATGTAACCGACAGAAGTCGTTCTGGTCGCCCATCAACATCGCCCACACAAGAGTGGATTCGGAGGGAAAATTGTAACAGCATTTTAGAAACTCATAAATTGTACCTCATGTATATTAACACCACTACTGAAGCTCATGTATCGCAACACCATCATAGAGGCTCATGTAAACTGCTCTGAATTGACTACCCAGTTTTTAGTCGCAGTATAGAAGCTCTCAATAAACAATGCATGCAAGTCTATCCCTTGCAAATTCATTGTGGATATCTTGAAAACCCAACTGGCTGGGTGTGTCTCAAGGACTGGGTTGAGAAGCCCCGATCTACAAAAACCTAAACTCCTCCCCAAAACAGATGTGGATCCGAATTAGCAAATTTCTCCATGGAAGTTACATACAAAAAGAATATATAAGTATCCTGATTCTCATATCATCTGAGCAAAAGCAACATAAATATCTCTACTCCCGGGGATCAAGATGGCGTCGGGAGCGGATGCCTGAACGAGCTGTGCTGCTCATTTCATCTGGAGCCGCGTTGTGACTTGCTTTCCCGGCAGCAATATGGGGAAGAGAAAGGGAGTTCCCCGCTTTGCCCCTCCAATGGTGAAGTCCCCTCAACGGCTGGTCCAGACGACGCTTACGAGTGTCTTTGCTCGTTCTGATGAAGTGACCCAAACTACTTCAGGGGGGAACCCAGAATTCTCGGGAGACCTCAGCGCAGTGAGCCGGGCTTTGCTAAGCCCTGAGCAGAGGCTGGTTCCTCCCCAAACCGGAAGTACTCCAGTGCAGGGAATGTCTGGAGCCCGGCAACCCCGAAAGGGAGAGCCTGACCCCAGCACAGGAGGGACATCCTTACTGAACTCTTCGGAAGAAGGTAGAGATGGAATCATCAGAAGTCTCCCTGCATCAGAGAGAAGGAGGTGAGAGGTGCTTCGGAAGGAAATGTTATCAGCTTTGGGGAGATGAAGAAACCAGAGAAAATAGATATGGAGGCGTTGTGGCAGGCCATATCAGTCATGGACTCCAACCTTAAAATGAGTCTTTCTACTATTAAAACAGACTACGGAATTGTCTTTTACAAGGTGGAACAACAGGGGGTACTTCTAACTAATTTGAGTGAAAAGTTGGAGGAACAAGAAAATAATTTGAATGAAGTAAAGAAAGTACAAATGGAATTAGTTAAAGAGAGATCTTATGTTTCTCGTAAGATGGAGAATTTTGAAAATCAACTGAGGAAAAATAACTTAAGATTTTTGAATTTTCCAAAATGCCCTATTATATCACCAGTTGAGATAGCCAGAAAATATTTCCGTGAAACTTTAGCCATTCCATCAGAAAATTTACCTCCAATTGTTAGAGCTTATTATTTGAATATAAAGATGCCACAAGGGGAATCCACTCCTACAGAAATTCCAGTAGATAAAGCAGTGGACATGAATTTGTCTTCATTTCTGGAAAATTCCCTTGAGGTTGTCACCCAAAGAACTACCATGCTGTTAACTCTAGCCTTGGAGAGTGATAGGGAATTTATCCTTTGCTTGTATTTTCGTCATATAATGATAAGTTTTTAGGCTCTAATGTTCGAGTTTTTTCAGATTTGGCTCAGAAAACCCAGAGACGTAGGAAAGAGTTCTTATCCTTGAGGCCAAGAACTCTTGCTTTGGGGGCTATGTTTCTTGTTAAATTTCCTGCAAAGTGTTATGTATCTTACCAAGATAAAAATTTTCTTTTCTTTGAGCCTAAACAATTTTAAAGAATTTATTGGATCAAAAGAAATGTTATTAACCATGTCTAGTGATGTATGATCTACCATCTGGCTGTAATTCGGGAATCTAATGCCGTGAGCTTAAGTTAATTTTTGTTATTTCTGATTGGAAGCTTATTTCTTTTCTCGATCCTCATTTTTGTGGACTAAATAAGAGATAGTTAATACTTCCTTTATATGTTTTATTGAATATAATTTCTGGATCTGTAGCAACTTGCAACTGCAATGCTTGAATAAAAAATTGAAAATCTTATAAATAAAAAAAAATAATACAAAATATCTCTACTCCCAGACATAGTTGTGAAATAATACAAAATCTGACACATCCTAACTCAACATGTCAAATAACAGTAGGACAAATCCTATGATTGTGGATCTATGTAGAGATTTGGTTTTCTCTTGGTGTGGATTCAAGATGTGAGGTGCAGATCACAGGAGAGAATGGAGTGAGGGAGTTGTGCAGGGCCAAAATGGAAAGTAGAAAGAGATTCAGCGTATCATTTGGAAAGGTACTGCTGGAGTACCTGGTATGAAACGTGGCAGAAGAATCTGCAATCATGCAGCTGATAAATGTCCACTACATCCATACATCTAAAATCACTCTCAGCTATAATAGCAGGTGGGCAGTCTGTGGTTAAGGTTAAATATATGTTCCCAGGGAGTTTGCTGTAGACATCTCTGTAATTGCAGGCACTGAGCAGCATGTAAGGAAAGTAAATAGAGACACAAACCTAGTGTGCTTATGGAGAGTGGAAACTGCATACTGGGAAAAGCAAGTGAACTTGAAAGCGGGGACGCAATTCTGCATGCGGTGAGGGAAAGAGAATGGGAAATATTTCATCCCCATGACCCAAGCAATATTTATATTTATAAATTTATATTCCTCTGATCACTAGGATTTTCAGCAGGTTTGAACCAACATAAACACTTTTTCATGAATATAAAATGTACAGAGAAACATAGATAAATGAAAGCAGATAAAGACCATATGGCTTATCCAAGCCATAAGACCATAAGAATAGTTATACTGGGTCAGAACAATGGTCCATCTAGCCCAGTACCCTGTTTCCACAGTGGCCAATCCAGGTCACTAGTACCTGGCAAAAACCCAAATAGCAGCAACATTCCATGCTACTGATCCCAGGGCACACAATGTCTGTCTTAATAGCAGACTATGGACTTTTCCTCCAAGAACTTATCCAAATTGTTTTAAAACCCATCCAGAGCTTAACTATTCTCTGTGTGAACAAATTTTTCCTCCTATTGGTTTTAAATGTATTTCCCTGTAACTTTATTGAGTGTCCCCTAGTTTTTGTAATTTTTGATGGAGTAAAAAATTGATTCACTTGTACCTGTTCTATAGCACTCAGGATTTTGTAGATTTCAATCATATCTCCCCTCAGCCGTCTCTTTTCCAAACTGAATATCTCTTTAGTCTTTCCTCATATGAGAAGTCACTCTTCTTTAAACCTTTTCTAATTCTGCTATATCTTTTTTTGAGATAAGGCAACCAGAAATGAGTGCAATACTCAAGGTGAACTTGCACCATGGAACAATACAAAAGCCTTAGAACAGGGGTGTCCAACCTGCTGCCCGAGTGCTGCATGCGGCCCAGTGAAGTATTATGTGTGGCCCTGGTCGAGGGCGATGCAGTGTTTTACTCTGCTGCCCCTGGGTGTTTACCATCTTGCCGGCTCCCTCCTCTGTCTTGCTGCAGTGTTTGCGCGTTTGTGCAGCCCCGGAAACATTTTTTTCGACCAATGTGGCCCAGGGAAGCCAAAAGGTTGGACACCCCTGCATTAGAATATTCTTAACCCCTCTTTTATGAAATTGAGATAGCAGTTTCTAGTGCAGAGAGCTCTATGGAGCTCCCCACGCTGGAAACTGCTATTGCGGTTTCATAAAAGGAGGCCTTAGTCTTATTTACCATCCCTTTTAAAATAATTTCTAGCATCTTATTTGCTTTTATAGCCACCGCTGCCACCCATTGGACTGAAGGTTTTAGCATATTGTCTCCTTAGAGATCCAATGTACTTGTCCCAAGCTTTCTTAACACCAAATACATTTTTCATCTCCACCACCTCCATCAGGAGGCTGTTCCACGCATTTACCACCTTTCTGCGAAAAAGTATTTTCTGAGGTTACTTCTGAGTCTACCACCTTTTACCTTCATCTTGTATCTCATCATTCCAGCGCTTCCTTTCAATTGAAAGAGACTCACCTTATGTACATTTGTGTCACTTAGGTATTTAAAAATCTCCATCATAACTGCTCTCTCCAGCCTTTTCTCCAAAGTTTACACATTCAGATTTTAAAGACAGCCCTTATTATACGTATTATGATGAAGACTCTGACCATTTTAGTAGTCTTCCTCTGGACTGAATCCATCCTGTTCTATATCTTTTTGAAGGTGTGATCTCCAGAATTGTACACAATATACTAAATGAGGTCTCACCAGAGTCTTATACTATACAGGGGCATCATTACCTACTTTTTCCTATTGGCCATTCCTGCCCCTATGCACCCAAGCATCCTTCTAACTTTCACTGTCACCTTTTCTTCCATGATACATTTATGGGACAGAGATAATATAGGAAACTGATGGTACAGAATAAGGTTGCTAACTGTCATTGTTGTATGTGTAAATATTGAACAGAATCATTGGTCTTTATGTTATATTCAATTTTAATGTTCTGTTCTATACATGATGATTCATATGTGATTATCTTGAGGAATGGTCTGGAATATGGCAGCTAAGATAAATGCAGGGTGATGCATTTGGACTGCAAAATCCCAAGGGAACAATAGAGTTTAGGGGAAGAGAAGAGTGACTTGAGTATAAATAATCAAAAATAACTTCATTTTGGTAAACTTCATATGGTAGGTTTTGCTTTGTTTACAGCCTCACCTCATATGCACAAAAATGTGTGCAGATATCTTTTAAAGATAAAAGTATGTACCCCCTTCCCCCCACCCTCGCCCAACCCAGGAACATATCTAAAACCTAAGATTAAAAGAATATGCATTATGGAACAACCCACTTTTACTTGCATGCAGGGCATGAGGGAAAGGGAGGAAAGAATCAAAAAGTCAATTTGTGCAGACACAATAACATTCTAGCCCAAAAAGAGTTTCATTATTGCTCCTGTAGAGACACCTATGGCTCTACTAAGGTAATTTCTATCCATATGTCATATGTGAACTATTCTAAGGGGAGTTCCCATACCAGAGGAGGTTGGAGTGATTGATTGTTAGTCCATACTCATGGATGGGACAGTAGCATAAAGGAAAATCTTCCTTGGGAGATTGTCATCTGGGAGCAGGTAGGAGGCAGCAGGAGGTTGCAATCTCCAGTTCTTTGGGAAAGGGAAGAACAGTGGTTCTTTCTACTAGGAAAGTGTCTGCCTTTCCTTACACCTCTTGGAAGACTTATGAGGAGAGGTCAATCTAAGCATTGTCCAGGTGAGTAAATTTTCCTAAGTTATGATTGCGATAGAAACTTTGTCGTGGTAGCAGGGCTCACCAGCAAAGTATTTGATGCACATTTTTATCTTTCCAAAAGAGGAGATCAAGACTTCTGCAGTTTCTGGGGTCCAGAGAGATAAAACTCTACTGAAAATATTAGAAAGTCCAAGTTTCTTTCTGTGGTTCTCCAGAAGTCTGTCAATTAGAATTCAAGTTGATTTTGAGTTGTAGTTGTTTTCTCCTTCAGAGTTGGCAGCCTGATATTTAAACACCATGGTCTGTACAGCATTTAAAATTTTCACATATATTCTGGATAGTGGGCAACACTGAATATACATGTAGAACAGTGATTACTCTTGCTGTTGGATAGCCACAATATTCAATCTACTATCATTACTATTATCCAGATAACTTTAGAACAGCTTTTTTGCTGTTTTAAAATTATCTGGAAAGCTATTCATAAAGTAATCAGAATTATAGAATGACACGGGGACATGTACCCATAGGGCGGGGTCAAGGACAAATCCCATGGGGTCAGGGTAGGGATGGGGACAGAGCCCATGGGGATGGAGCAGGGATGGGGACAGGAACAAACTTTGTCTCCATGTCATTTTCTAAAAACTTGAGACTAGTATCAATATGCAAAAATTTGGCAATTGGCAATGATTTAAAAAACCTGGATTTCGATGAACTACTGTTAAATGACATTGTTTTTGTCTTGTCTGCCATTTGCAATATTCTTCCATCATGTGCCCAGCTACTCAAGCATCTTACTGTTACTGCAGCAGATTCATCCATCCTTACTATTATGTTTTCTTTTACACCAATGTCTGAAAGACAATTCAGTTACCTTCCCAGATGATGTAAAAACATAGGCAACTGAATCTTTGGGAAGCTTGTACCAAAACCAGATAGAAATGGAAGTGATGCATGTCGGTAACAAAAATTTCATGCATGAATACAGGATGTCTGGGGCGGTACTTGGAGATACCTCCCAGGAAAGGGACTTGGGAGTTCTGATCGACAAGTCGATGAAGCCGTCCACACAATGTGCGGCGGCAGCAAAAAGGGCAAACAGAATGTTAGGAATGATAAAGAAGGGGATCATGAACAGATCAGAGAAAGTTATCATGCCGCTGTACCGGGCCATGGTACGCCCTCACCTGGAGTACTGCATCCAGCACTGGTCGCCGTACATGAAGGACACGGTACTACTTGAAAGGGTCCAGAGAAGAGCGACTAAGATGGTCAAGGGGCTGGAGGAGCTGTCGTACAGCGAAAGATTAGAGAAACTGGGCCTCTTCTCTCTCGAACAGAGGAGATTGAGAGGGGACATGATCGAAACATTCAAGGTACTGAAGGATGATAGACTTAGTAGATAAGGACAGGTTGTTCACCCTCTCCAAGGTAGGGAGAACAAGAGGGCACTCTAAAGTTGAAAGGGGATAGATTCCGTACAAACATAAGGAAGTTCTTCTTCACCCAGAGAGTGGTAGAGAGCTGGAATGCTCTTCCAGAGGCTGTTATAGGGGAAAACACCCTCCAAGGATTCAAGACAAAGTTAGACAAGTTTCTGCTGAACAAGAACGTGCGCTGGTAGGGCTAGTCTCAGTTAGGGTGCTGGTCTTAGACCAGAGGGCTGCCGTGGACTGCTGGGCATGATGGACCACTGGTCTGACTCAGCAGTGGCAATTCTTATGTTCTTATTTATATACAGTTGTACAGAATATTGTCCCTTTTTATTCTTTAATAAAAAATTTAAATAAAAAATCATGTGTGTTCAAGGCTTGTGCAAATGACTTGGAACAAACATGACCGAGTGTAATCTCCTTGACCTGTCCTCACTGTTGTTCTCACCCTGAAAACAGGATTCCATAAGAACATAATAGCCTTATTGAATCAGACCAAAGGTCTATCTAGCCCAGTGTACCTGGCAAAAACCCAAATAGTAACAACATTCCATGCTACCGATCCATGGCAAGCAGTCAGTCCGTGGTGGATTTCTTCCCTGCATCCTCTGAAAATAAGCCCACTTACCTCTAGAGGGAAGATCCTAAAAAAAAAGTCATCAAAGGCTATACCCTCTTCATATGATTAATAAGTAGAGAAGTATCAGATAGTTGAGAAGTGTTATGAATTCAAAATAAGGGGGGGGGAGGGGGAGAGATTGGTAATAGCATTGCAATGTGCTCGTGTTGCAATAAATATGATTTAATAAGTAATAGAGTATATACACTGTCTGAGCATGCAGTAGAGGCTTAGTTTATTGTCTCTAGTAAAGCATTGCTGTGGTTGATATTTTGTGTTATTTTTTTATGTAAGCGCCTTAGTGGGCCTGAGATGGAATATTATTGGCAGGGCAGTAAATTCTGCCATTTTTCATGATGTACATATTTTTCTGTACACTTACTCAGCAGATTACAGTGGTCAAACCAGATTTCCCAAACCACAGATAAAGTCCAATATGTTTTCCTGTGGTTCTACTTCTTTGCCATTGCAGGAGGAGGTTAGGGGAGAGTTCATGAGTGCAGCAATAAGAAAGATTTAATTTCTTAGAAAATCATTCTTCCCAAGCTCTGAGCTCTCTTTATTTAAAGGCACTTTCTAATAGGAAAAAAGTTTTCTATTGTCTGTGACTGACTCCTAGTAACCGTTCTCTGTATCTGACTGAAAACAGCTGGCAGATTTGTATGATTCATGACTTGTGCTGTTGTATCTTTTAAAAACATGTTCTTTACATTGTTTCTACAGAATTAAAAATCTCCCTGGGTTACATGTGGTTCAGGCATTTATTTCTAAAAGTGCCAAATTGTGAAGCTCACTTCCTTAATGCCCCTTCTAGAAGCATATACATGTTTCTGTCTCTTGTGCTTCTGCCCCCTAGTGTCATGGATATAATTTGCTGCCCCCTAGTGTCAGGGATATAATTTCACAATATTCTCTCCATAAATATATATGAAGCTCTACGCAGGTGTGTCCAGATAATGGTACAACTAAACTGAGTATTTGCACACATTGAAAATAGTGCCTCAAATGATAATTAATATTTTTAAGGATGAGTAATATCATATGTACTTGGAGATTTGCACATAGATGAGCGGCATGACAGATTTGGTATATTTTCCACTTAAGCAGGATCAAATATTTTTACTGTTATGCTTGCAGGTAAGAGGCTATGCAGGTAATCAGAAGTGTGATCCTTAGTGAGTTGTGGGCCATATCAATATAATTAGAGGTGCATCAACAGATAAGCTGTAAGGCAGACAGGTATGTCCACTCAGCAACTTTGCAGGTAATGAGATATATCCTCAGAAGGGCTGTATTGCACTACATAGTAAGTGACATGGCCACTGGCATGTAAGTATCATCCAGGAATGTGATTGCAATAGAACTGCATAAGAAATGTCCTCAAGTGTTTTCTTGTAAATATTATCCTGGAAACTATTTTCCTGGGAATATTGTCCTAGGTCAGGCGTAGGCAATTCCGGTCCTCGAGAGCCGGAGCCAGGCCAGGTTTTCAGGATATCCACAATGAATATGTATGAGATGGATTTGCATGCACTGCCTCCTTGAGATGCATCTCAAGGAGGCAGTGTACGTTAGATAGATTGTGAGCCCACCGGGACAGAAAGGGAAAATGCTTGAGTACCTGATTGTAAAACCACTTAGATAACCTTGATAGGCAGTATATAAAATCCTAATAATAATAATAATCCTTTATTGTGGATATCCTGAAAACCTGACCTGGCTCCGGCTCTCGAGGACCGGAATTGCCTACTCCTGTCCTAGGTGTACTTACTAGGAATGTGCCTTTGTTAGTGCATTCAGTATTTTGGTGTGCCTTAAAAACTTTAGTGTGTGCTGTATTGATTTAACACATTAACCTACAAATTAACATATTACACAGAGAAAAACCTCCAATAATCAGGATAAAACCCCAATAAACCCCAAATGTCTGTCCTGTACACGTCCGTAATACTCGCAGCTCTTCGGTAGTATTAGACAGAGCTCTCTGCTGTGAAGTGTCAAGTAGAACGGAGTCCATGGGTGTAGGGGACAAGAGAGGGCATTTGCTAGCCCCTCAATGCTGTCTGCTACTGCATCACCCTTCCTATTAACTCCTGCTCCATAGAAAGCTCTATAGCAGGGATCTCAAAGTCCCTCCTTGAGGGCCGCAATCCAGTCGGGTTTTCAGGATTTCCCCAATGAATATGCATTGAAAGCAGTGTATGCACATAGATCTCGCTCATATTCATTGGGGAAATCCTGAAAACCCAACTGGATTGTGGCCCTCAAGGAGGGACTTTGAGACCTCTGCTCTATAGGGTAATGCAAAAAATTACTTTGCCCTTTCCCCCCGTATCACACAGTAAATTACATTTATTTATTTAATTAGCTTTCTATCTCGTTGTCCCCAAAGAGCTCAGAATGGGTTACAAGTTTAAGATACACAATTTCCGTACAAGTTTATAATACAAGATTTTATCCTAGCTTGATACATACTAGGGTCTAATAGTGGTATACATAATATACAATTTACTGGTTACAAATTGCTATAGTTATCCTTACAGTGCAAGGTTTTCCTTATACTAAGTTATATCCTAATTTGACACACAGAAAGTTACAGTGTTATCCTTATGAGACGCATACTGGTTCTGATACCAATCTACAGTACATTTCTTTCTAGTTTATTGGTTAAGGGCAGTGGTTTAGGTGAAGAGGTATGTTTTTATTGCTTTTCTAAAGCTGAGGAGTCCTTTGAGGGATCTGATCGGGGGGGAAGGGGGTGGGCAGTCGATTCCAGTGGCTCAGTATGACGTGGAAGTAGGACCATTGCTTTGCAATTTGCAGTTGAAGGGCACGACCTATGGGGGGGGGGAGATTTTGAGGCGTATTTCTTCTTGGGAGTGGAGGGACCGTTTCGGCACATATGGAGGAAGCTTAGCCGTCATGCAGGCCGGCACCATGTCGTGCAAGGATTTGAATGCTACAGCAGATAAAGACTCACACGGTCCATCTAGTGTGTGCAACAAAGTGGTTAGAGCCACATCACGTGGTGGGGGCCCCAGTCACCATGCTTAAATGCTAGTTGTCAATTCTCCATCTTGCCAACCATATAGGCAGCCAAACATGATATAGTCTTGGCTATACCCACATTTCATCTTCAAGTATTACTGACAGTATTCAATTCACAATTAAAGATATCTTCCCTTACCCCCTAAGCTGCCCAGCACCCTCACTCATAGCACTTCCCCATTGGAGAAATTCCTCCCCACACCAATGGCAAAGTCATGAGCCTGTCACAAGCTACAGTATATTATAGCTGAATCTGCAATGTCTTTAGCAGTCTAGTTAGAAATCAGGCAAACTTTGTCTAACATTCAAGACAGCTTTCAACAGCTGGCACTGTGCCCTCTTTACCCACTACATCTCTTTGTCTTCTCAGCTGCCCCACCCCCACTCCCAAAGTGTAATCAAGGCATTTAAGGACAGCATCTCTCTATCCATTTCCAATGAAAACACTGATTAAAAGGCTCCTGCTTGCAATTTAGTCCATCAGCTCAAAAGCATTGCAAGATAAAGGATTCCTGTAAGCCACAGGTTGGGGAGCTCAGCAAAACAATCAATCAATTAAAGCAATTGCTTTTTATTGTCCAAGATGCGGCCTCTCCTTAAAGAGACTACAACTGGTGATGGATGGGACGCTCTCTTCCAAAGACAGTTCCTCCAGACTGGATGATTCTACTTCTATTACCTCCCCTCCTTCAGAGGCCATGCATATCTGTTTTCTTTCTCTTTAGCCCGGTTTGTCTTACTTCTTTCTCGCTTGGATGACTGAGCCGATGACAACTAAAGAGGACATGTCCTCCAAAACAGGTCTCTTTACTGCTGCCATCTGGGGACACCTTCTTCTAATTAGAGACTACACTCCCGGTACGTAATGAATCCCTTCTCTTTTCTTCCTCGGACTCTATTCTCCATCTTTTTCTGATCACTCTGTCACCTGCCCTTCTTCCTCACATTCCTTCCATTGAAAGGCCTTTCTTCTTTTGCGGCATCGGTGGTTATTAGCTAGCCTATTCTAGGAAGGGCTGTCCTTCAGGTTGGTTAAAAAGAATGCGATATTGTGTTCTGTTCTGCAAATGTCCACCCCGTGCACTGCATTTCATTTGGACTTTATGCACGAACCCCCTCTTTTATGAACGCATAGCATGGGTTTTAGCGCCAGCAGCGGCGGCTGGAGGCTAGATAAAAAATATTGCAGTAATCCAGAGAGCTGAAAAAAATCAATGATTGCACCAGTAATCTAAAGGAAGAGAAGTCAAAATATGCTCTAATTGTTCGCAATTTCCATAACAGAAAGTAGCTTTCCCTAGCTAGGACATTAATTTGAGCTTCAAATGATAAATTTCGATCTAGGGAAATCCCTAGAATTTTTATGACTGGCATAAGAGACTATGTAATCCCATTCAACTTTAAGGCATTCTCTTTGATCTTATTAGAAGGTGAGTATTATTTTTTTTCGGCTTCATTTATACAATTCAGTCCAGTGGTGTAGAAAGGGTAAGAAGCACTCTGGGTGGTGGCGCCCACCATGCCCTCCACTCCACCCCAACACCTTCCCCGCCCCTCATACCACACTCACGCCCTCCCTTGTGCCTGAACACCAGCGCCAGCGCAAGCAACTTCTCCTGCCTGCTGCTTGCGCCGCCATTGACTTTCCCTCTGAAGTCACTTCCTTGCCCTGTGATCCAGAGGTGATTTCAGAGAGGAGCCAGGCTGGTGTGAGCAGCAGGCCTGAGGAGCTGTTCGTACTGGAGAAGATTTAAAGAGGTACCATGGGGGGGGGGGGGCGCAGAGAGGGCCATCACCCTACCAAGATGGCGCCCGGGGCGGTCCGCCCTCCCACCCCCCTTTCTACGCCCTTATTCAGTCCATAATGTCTTAGTACTTGTGTTGCTCCAGCACAGGGGCCTTCTACCATTTGCTACCTCCCCACAAGGGACCTGGTTTATTAAACCATTTTAATCTATTAAAAGGTTGTGTTAGTTTTGGTATTTATTTGGATTTAGCTTGCACCTTTTTCAGTAGTAGCTCAAGGTGAATTACATTTTTGTACATAAGATATTTCCACCGATGAAAACAAAAACTGTGGATACAGTTGTTCTGGAGATAATTTATTACACACTGACATATAAAACCATGAAAATTCAATTAAAAAAGTACAATGATAAAAAAAATACTGTGATAAAAATCCAACCGGACCCTACACGGTCCGTGTTTCGGCAAATACGCCTTCCTCAGGGGTCCAATGGTTTGCAACCTCACATATAAAGAATTGGACTGAAAACAGTCTATTGTCTTTAAACATGTGAGCAAAGAACAAGCTGAAGTAGCAAAAAAATGGACCCCTGAGGAAGGCATGTTCGCCGAAACACAGACCGTGTAGGGTCCGGTTGGATTTTTATTGATTGATCAGTGCAGGAGAACTTAGCTCCTATAAAATAGGTGGTAGTAATGGCTTATGCGCTAATGCCCATATACTATTTTGAAATTAGCGCATTGCTATTAATGGGAAAAACCAAACTGCAGCCATTTAAGAGGAAACCCATGCAGTAAACATAGCACAGCCCACCTTTTAGCACAGCTTTGCAAAAAGGCCCCTATATTTGGACCTGAGGCCATGGAAGATTAAGCTAGTAATATTCTTTGTTCATAAAATACACAGTTCAGGCTTCCTGCTCGTTCTGTTGTGCCTCCTGATTCCATAGGTACCTTCTAGGACCCTATGATCTCTGCAATAAAATTAACTTGAACCTTCATTCCAGCAGCTCTGGTTCAATTACACTTGCAACTTCATCTTCTTCAGAATTGTTGGGTTCATTTTGTGGAACGATGTACCATGCCATTCACACTTCAAACTCTCATTCCTGAAGTTGAAAACTCGTCTTAAAACATGTTTTGTTTTTAAAGAAAACTTTCAGAAGCGCTGACTCTATCCTCTCCTACCTTTGAAAGGTAAATAGTAGCGGAGGACTCAGCCCCTATCCCCCTCATCTTTCCTCCAATCCTTTCTGCCTTAACCTTATAGCTTTATTGGCTAAGTTATGAAAGATGTATGCTTCCCTCCCCTTATTTCATGTCCTGCTTTGCTGTCCAGCTCTCTTCCTGTCTGTTATCTTCTCTGTAATTTTGTCTGTACAACAGTGTAATTATTTGTAGAATGACTGTAAACTGCTTGGATAGTAATCCTGATAGCTGGTATTATCAAACAAATAAATGAGAAACCTGGCCAAGGAGCAGCTGTGGGATTTGGTTGTTAGCCTGCAACTCTAACAGTGAGGGTTACAGCTATAACCCCCCCCCCAAAAAAAACAAACAAAAAAAAACAACAACAACAACAAACAAACAAAACACACAAAAAACAAAAAGCAAAAACAACAAAGGATGTACAACAGGCATGTAAAATAAAGGCACCCCAGGTGCCTCCTACCTTCACTATACCACTGATTGAAGCACCACTGTAGGAATGCAGTTGGAGGACTCCCGCTCAGTTTAGAGCAGGGGTCTCAAAGTCCCTCCTTGAGGGCCGCAATCCAGTCGAGTTTTCAGGATTTCCCCAATGAATATGCATGAGATCTATTTGCATGCACTGCTTTCAATGCATATTCATTGGGGAAATCCTGAAAACCCAACTGGATTGCGGCCCTCAAGGAGGGACTTTGAGATCCCTGGTTTAGAGGGAATAGTACTTATGGCTAGTAGATCATGATACACTACTCAAATGTCTAGATTCAATTGGTCTGTCAGGAAATGTTCTAAACTGGTTTCATGGCTTTCTAAAGAAAAGATCCTTCCAGGTGTATAGCAAAGGTAGCTACTCCCATTTTTGGACCAACCCATGTTGAGTTCCTGTCGCTTTTTAACATCTACTTAGTTTCACTGGGAAACCTGTTGTCCTCTTTAAACAGACGGCTAATTAATAAACTGGGTACTCTTGGGATGGCCCCAAAGTGATGGGCAGGATCAGAAACTGGTTAAGTGGAAGATGACAGAGGTTAGTGGTCAATGGAGATCGCTCTGAGGAAAGGGATGTTATTAGTGGTGTGCCTCAAGGTTCTGTTCTTGGGCCTGTTCTGTTTAACATTTTTATAAGCGATATTGTTGAAGGACTGTCAGGTAAGATTTGTCTCTATGCAGATGATACCAAAATCTGCAATAAAGTAAACACCCTGGATGGCATGAATGACATGAAGAAAGGCCTAGCGAAGCTTGAAGAATGGTCTGAAATTTGGCAGCTAAAATTGTTATGAGTTTTTGCCTCTTTTGCAAGTTTCTCTTCATATTTTTTCTTAGCTTTCTTTATCAACACTTTGTATCTAACTTGCCAGTGCTTGTGTTTCTTCTTATTTTCTTCATTTGGATCCTATTTCCATGCTTTTAAGGATGGTTTCTTGGCTCTTATAGTCTCTTTCACTTCACCTTTTAACCATGCCAGCTCTCGTTTTCTCTTCTTTCCACCTTTTTAAATATGTGGAATACCTCTGGTCTGGGCTTCCACAATGGTATTTTTAAACAACATCCACACCTGATTTACACTTCTGACCTATGTTACAGAGCCTTTTAGCTTCTTTTTAACCATCTTCATCATTTTATCATAGTTGTCCTTGTAAAAATTAAATGCCATTACAGTAGATTTCTTTAGCAATGTCACTAGCTCAAATTTGATTATGTTATGATCACTGTTTTGCAGCAGACCCAACACAGTTACCTCCTCTACTAAGCTTTTGCAGTTATGTAAGATGTTTCTGTCTATCATTAGCAATTGATGGATATTTTATTAATTTAGGTGTTAAAACTCATATTTAACAACTGGAAGGATGAAACTCATAGAAATGCAGATACAGTTACTACTACTACTTATCACTTATATAGCACTGAAAGATGTACACAACCTAATTGGACAGACAGACATGACATATAGGGTTGGAGATACAGAACCTAAGGTGAGAGGAATTAGGATTCAAAAGCATTCCCGAAGTGGTGAGCTTTTAACTGGGCCAGAGATGGAGCCTGCCATAGGGATTCGAGCAGCTTGTTCCAAGCATACAGCGCAGCATGGTAGAAGGGACGGAGTCTTGAATGGCAGTTGAAGAGAAGGGTGCAGATAGGAGGGACTTAGCTGCTGAGTGGAGTTCATGGGGGGAATGCAGGGGGAGATAAGCGAAGAGAGATAGTGAGGGGTAGCTGAGTGAGTGCATTTGTAGGTCAGTAAGAGGAGTTTGAATTGTATTCGGAAATGGATGGGAAACCAATGAAGTGACTTTAGGAGAGGGGTAACCTGAGTATAGCGGCTCACCTGGAATATGAGTTGCGTAGTTAAACCGCTTGTTCAGGGCTGACCGGTTATATTCAGTGACACTTAACCAGTTAATGCTGCTGAAAATGTCTGGCTAGCACCCAACTCAAAATTGGCTATTTTGGTGGATTTCTGGGGCTGGAAACAACACTTGCTAGTTAACCCCCCCTCCCTTTACAAAAGCGTGGAAGAGGTTTTTAGTGCTGGCCAGTGTGCTGAATGCTCTGCGCTGCTCTGATGCTCATAGGAACTCTGATCATTAGAACAGTGAAGAGCATTCAGTGCACTGTCTGGCACTTAAAACTTCTTCCGCACTTTTGTAAAAGAGGGTATAAGTACCAATATTCAGCACTTAATTTACCACCGTTACCACATAAATAGGGCCACATAAAAGTCAGGTCCTATCTTTATACGGTTCTCCTTAGCTAGTTAAGTGCTGAATATCACACTTAAGTAGCTGAAATCCAGAAATTCAATGGATATGGCCCAGTAATGAATTCCCGAGTATGGTGTCAGCAAAATGCTGAGAGCTGCCAGCTGAATATCGACCCCAGTGTTTACAAATAATTTTTTCCTGTATTTTTCTATATTATTTTTGGCAGCGTTATGGGTAGGCCTGAGAGGCATACATGTATTTCCCATTTACAATGGCAATGCATGCATATTTTTTAAGCAATCTAGCCATCGACATTTGCACCTAGCCTAATGCAGGCATGCCAGTTAACTGATCATCAGAACTTTGGGTTTGTACCAGTCATTGCAATGATTGTGCATGCAATGGTTCTTACAAAAATTCCAAAGATAGTGTTTCATTCGGCATCTTGAATGGCTGTTCCTGTGTATCCAGTTCTGTAAAATCTAGCACTTACACATTTCCCACCTCAATGCAATGCTCAGTTTTTGAATGTATTGCTTACTAAAATGGCTGCTCCCCCTGACATTCTGTATACTAACAGAAGTGGAATGTACTCCACCAGTCAGACCACCAACAGTATCAGTTTTCAAAGTCATGTAATTAACCTAAATGTCTTTATGACACCCATAGTGAAAGGAACATAATGTTGGTTTGTTGATGCATGACTGCCACCAGATTGCAGGCCATGTAAGGATGTGATAGACAATGTCAGGCAAGCAACTGAGCTCAGGCATTTGAACACTCTCATGTTTGAAAAGATGCTTTTTTTAAAAAACAGCCTTCTTTATTTGTTCTATTATTTTTCTTTTTTTGAGAGGTAGAAGGATGATAAAGCATACTTCAAGTCAATAAACTAAACAAAAAAGCAGGTGTGTTTTAAACATGGGGTCCAGCATAATAATAAAGAAGCATTTGAATAACAGATGGTCCATCCCATCTGTCCAGCACAGTGACTAATCATACTTGCCACTCCGTATAAAACACCAAAAAAGGAAAAAGGTGCAAAAAGTGTCAAAATACTATCCTAAATGATCAAATAATATAAATAGACAACCTGAGATAGGCCTGAAACCCGGTTCTGCCTTGCTATAGTGGAAAGGTGTTGGAATCCTTCTCACTCTGTGGCATCTCATTGGAAGGAGAGAGGGAATCTCGGGTTGGGCAGCACTACCATCCAGGTAGCTCATAATCCATGCCTATAGGAACTTACTTCTGAGACAGAGGAGATAAATTATATAGAACTTTACATAGAATAAAAGGTTCATGATACTGGATTTACAGAGGTACATCTTTATGAATAGCACTTGACATCTGATATGAACTGTGCTAATTAACAACTGAATACCATCAGCCTGTGTAGTGAATCTAATTTTTGGAACTGGAGGAGAGGAGAAAAGGATATCCTGTGTATATAAGTTGGAACTGTTAAGAAAACTGTTTCTTTCATCAACTGAGAGATAGTAAATTTGAGTTTAGAGTTTACCATCTGGTGTGGACTACCTTATTGGAGTGATTGGGCAGACAGTCTGATGTTAGTTTGCCCAGGCCCCCCTGCACCCCCCAGCTTTAAAGAAGTCCCACCCCTGGTCCTGACAAATAAATACTTTATGTACCCCCTTCTCCCATCATATGGACAGTGTCTAGACCAGTGGTTCCCAACTCTGTCCTGGAGGACCACCAGGCCAATCGGGTTTTCAGGATAGCCCTATGACTATGCATGAGAGAGATTTGCAAATAATGGAAGTGACAGGCATGCAAATCTGCTTCATACATATTCATAGGGCTATCCTGAAAACCCGATTGGCCTGGTGGTCCTCCAGGACAGGGTTGGAAACCGCTGGTCTAGACAACTGTTAGGTGCCTTGTTGCAGAATTGCTACTCTTAAGCGTGCGTAAGTGCTCACATAGGCGCCTAACTTTAATTGTGCCTAGAGAAGGCCTATTTATTGAGCGCCTCCAAAATAGGTGCCGCTCAGCGTGATTCATTAAACAGCACCCAATTTTACTTGAATCGCGCTGAACAGTGTCTCTATTGGCGCCCAACTTTTGGGAGCTTCTTATAGAATTTGCCCTTCAATGCCACATTGTTTATATTATTGGGACTTTAGATTCGTAGCAAATTTAACTGAGACTATGTTAATATGGGTTCTTGGTTTTGCCTTGCCAACGTTTCACGGCTATAGAGCCGCTTCTTCAGGGCTTATGGACTCCTAACGTTAGTCATACAGCTGTATAAAATAATCCATAATAATATATAATGTATCTTTTAATATTTTTGAGTAAATTGAACTCACCAAAAATCAACATTACTCACTGTTCAGTTGTCTTGCGATCTCTACAGCGTCCTGCTGCAACAATGGCGTCTCAGCTATTTTTGTGAGATTCTAACCCAGTGTTCTTCAACAGCCAGTGCCGGTCCGCAGAAGACAGTGTTCTTGCCGCCGGTCCACGGTGCGATCAACGCGGCGTCTTCAGGCCGGCTTCCTGAGTGCCGCAGTGCACAAAGCTGTGGGAAAAGGCTCCTATGCATGTCCTGCGCCTAAACCGGAAGCCTTCTCTCTGACGTCGCAACGTCAGAGGAAAAACTTCCAGATGAGACGCGGGATGCACACGAGGATCCATTGCCCACAGCTTTATGCACTGCAGCACTCAGAGACCCTGCCCGAAGACGCCGTGTTGATCGCACCGTGGACCGGCCCGAAGATAGCACCAGGGGGCAGGCCAGAAGCTAAGGCACAGCATGGAGGGAGAGAGATAACAACGGTAGTGGAAATGCTTTTATGTTTTTATTTAGTGATTGATTTGTCTGTTCAGCAAGAAATGCATTTGTTTCTTTTCCTCTGGGGTTGTACTGCTTGTAGAGTCTTGCATCATAGGGTTTGTATGTAAATATTAGTACTTTTAGTTTTTGGTCCTGCATTTGCATGGGGTTATCTGTTTTCTGGTAGGAATGAATGTTGAAAAGCATACACTGTGCTTTGTGTATTTTAATTTTGTGGATAACCATTATGTGTTGTTAATATGATTACCGTATTTTCACGCATATAACACGCACGTTATACACGATTTTACAAACCGTGCATAACCATGCGCGTTATACGTGTGAGCACGTTGTACAAATTTTTTTTTTCATTCTGATCCGGCATTCCCCTTGCGAACTGGCATCCTCCCCCCCCCCCGCTTGCATCACCCCCCCTCCCCCGCGATCCTACATCCCCCCCCCCAGCACCACAAAGACAACTCTTACCCGATTGGGCACCGGCACCAGCACCAGCACCAATGCACAGGATGTGCCAGTGCCAGTGCCCGAGATCCTCCCTCGTTGGGTTGGGCTGGGCTGGGCGGTGCGAGAGAGATCCTCCTTCTTCCTGTGCCGGGCTGGACTAGGCTTTGATAATCTCGGAGAGAGCGAGACCAGAAGGCTTTGAGCATGCACAAATGCTCAAAGCCTAGTCCAGCCCGGCACAGGAAGAAGGAGGATCTCTCTTGCACCGCCCAGCCCAGCCCAGCCCAGCCTAGCCCAACCCAACGAGGGAGGATCTTCGGGCACTGGCACTGGCACATCCTGTGCATTGGTGCTGGTGCCTGTGCCCAATCGGGTAAGAGTTGTCTTTGCGGTGCTGGGGGGGGATGTAGGATCGCGGGGGAAGGGGGGGGGAGACGCGAGCGGGGGGGGAGGATGCCGGTTTGGAGTAGGCGGGGGGAGGTTTTAGCATGTGCGGTATACGCGTGTGTGCACTATATTAAAATTTTATTACATAAATTTCTGTTCGCGCGCTATTCCCGTGTGCGTGTTTTACATGGGTGCGCGGTATATGAGTGAAAATACGGTATATTGTGTGTATGTATATATATATATATGAAAAATGAATGGAAAAAATGGTGTTACAATTAGTACTATTATGGGGGCGGGGTCTGGGGGGGAGATTGAGTGGAGATAGGCACGACTTAGCCCAGTGTTCTTCAACTGTCGGTCCGCGAACTGGTGCCAGTCCACAAAATAATTATTTTATTTCCGCTGGTCCATAGGTGTCAAAAGGTTGAAGAACACTGTTCTACCCAATCCTTCCCTGCCACGTCAGTGCAGAGGAAAGTCACGGACTCGTCTCATTGGATGTCCAACACAGTCTGGGCAATTCTGAATTTTTATCTCTGAGCAAAATTTGAACTATTTTGGGGCTTTAAGAAGAAATGATTAGTAAAAATAATACCACTCTATATAGGAATTCAAACCCTCTGGAGTTACTGTTCTCAGTTCATAAATCCATTGCTGTTCTCTCTGCTGCAGACACAAGCGTCTGTTGCCACCATAAATATTTTCTTTAATGTGATCTAATACACAACACTTAAGCTGAAAAAAAATCATGTTTGTGTTCCAGACAATGTTGTACCATTGGTGCCTATATGTTTTTTTTTCTATTTAAGGTGCTTCTGTGTTCATTGAGGTGTAATCTCAGTTGTCTAGAGGTTTCAAGCAGGGGCATATAATGCAATACACACAAATTCTGTTTCACAAGTTGTTGTGTGTCTGATTGGCTGGGTTAACAAATTCTGAGTGACAACATGATCGCACAAATTTTACAATCTCCGCAAGCTGTATGATTAGGTTTCAATTCAAGAGCAAACAAAACAAAACTGCAGATCTGTACAAGACGTAGGCAAAATTTATTGTGTCAAAATAATTATATGCAAACCCTTTTACCAATCAAGGGACCCAACACGGTCCGTGTTTCAGACAAACCTTTGTCAGGGGTCCATGGTATAAAAAGGGATAACAAAAAAAGTCATAAAAAATTGTAGAGTAGCAGCAAAGTATAAGCGACGCGAGATTCACCACTGCAATGAGCTGTCGCAAAAAAAGATTGGTAAAAGGGTTTGCATATAATTATTTTGTCACAATAAATTTTGCCTACGTCTTGTACAGATCTGCAGTTTTGTTTTGTTTTGTTTGCTTTCGGTTGTTTTTTTACTGCAGTTTAGGTTGGGACCTCTTTTTTCTCTTTGTTTTGTTGCTTTAGGTTTCAATTCAATACACTTCTGGTTCTCTTGTAACATAGCTGGGCTTAAAATCTCTTTTAAATTTGCACCTCTCTTGTATGCTAACCATAATTGCTGCTCTTTAAAAGGAGGCAATATCATTATTATTGGCCAATGTTTCTGTAGGATCCTTCCAAGTTTATGTGATCTTGAGTCATATTTCACTACACAGGTGATAGCTCTATTGTTTATGTATGTTTGTAAGAAAACATCAATTCTCTATTAGCATATAACGCTCCCTTATATGCTCTATGGATTATTTTTTCAGGGTACCCTCGCTGTAGTAACTTTTCCTTCAGGAAACTAGATTGTGTCTTATATTCAGCTGTAGTCGAACATAGTCACCGATATCGCAAGAACTATTTGAGAAATAGGCAAATTTTTCTTTAAATGAAGTGGGTGGAAACTGTCATAATGTAAGATACATATTCTACATAAATCATACCATACAAACAGTTATGTGCATATTATTTCTTCAACCCTAAACACATTAAAGAATCTTATTAAACTGTCTATCAAATATGATGAAAGGCCTTACTAAAAAAAAAAAGGCTTTCAAACTTATTTGAAAATTACAAATGTAGGTATACAGTGGACTGACTCAGGAAGAGAGTTCCACAGTTGGGGGCCTACGACACTAAAAACATGGGAAGAGAGGGAACAATCAATAAATTCTTAGATTGAGAATGCAGAGGATTGGAAGGCATACATGGCTCCAATAATGATCTGATCATCTTTTGGAGTAGGGTCCATTTTCTAAGCATCTGTTTATTAGGTCTGTCAACCATAGCAGAAAGTTAGAGGGGGCATGGGTTAACAGGCTAGCTGGACATATATCCAAGTAGCAGTGTTTTCTGGATATTCTCTTCAGACAGTTTGAGATCTCTTGCGTGCTAATTGCGGTGAATTTTGACCAGCATCTGCCAGCTGGAATTCCTTCCTCCCTTTTGGTTTTATCTGGGTAATGGTCTGTGTTATCTGCTAGGTCTTGTATGACTGACGTTCTCACTATTATGATTTTTTTCTTGACAGTAATGTGCTAGATTGCCTAAGTCTGGTTTCTGTTATGCTAGACCTTCCGTTATACCTTTTGTGGAGATTAGTAAATTGTAGATTTTGAGGAAGCATTTGGAAGAATTTTTAGATTCGTTAATCATCTTGTCATAATATGACTTTTTGCTCCATTTATTGCTAACTGGTATTGTTTTATTTTTTTTTTCTTCCATTGAATGTAGGTTTCTAGTCTGCTCTTTTCTCCATGTTCTTTCTGCTCCTCTTACTTCTTTCCTCTTGGCCTATAGCTGTTCTGTGAACAATAGGCTATTTTGCTGTTTCAGCTTTCTTGTTCTTATTGGTGCAATCTTATCTAGAACAGGGGTTCCCAACCCTATCCTGGAAGACCCCAAAGCCAATTAGGTTTTCAGGCTAGCCCTAATGAATATGCATGAGAGAGATTTGCATATAATGGAAGTGACAGGCATGCAAATCTGTTCCATGCATATTTATTAGGGCTAACCTAAAAACCCGGTTGGCCTGGGGGGTCCTCCAGGACAGGGTTGGGAACCACTGATCTAGAACCTTATTAGTTATATTGTGCCAGGCTGTAATGCCTTTTCAGATTAGCTCCTTGCAATTTCATTCCATGATATCTGGTTCTACAGCTTCTCTGTCTCTGAAAAGATTTGTATGCTCAATAATACCTTTCAAGTATTTAAGCATTTATATCATTTTGGCTTGCAGAAATTGTCTTCTGTACCAACACATGTAGAGAGCCATATCCTGGATCTGGCCCTGTAATTTTAGATTTCAAGTTCATTTCGATAAACTTGTGGCTGATCCCCTGATCAGATCATTTTTCAGTCTCTTTTTTTTTTTCACCTCTTCTAATTTAGATAAGTGGCAAAACCTGCAGTGGTAAAACAGGCTTATAAGAAAACTGATCCCAGTTTTATATGCTAATCCACTGTTCCATTCTTCATTTCTACAGCCTGATGGTTCAGCTGATCAACACTTTTAAATAGGGGTGGTTTACTAAGACACTGTGCTGATTGTAACACCCTTGGATCTTGATTTAAGGCAGTAAAGAGCCTGTGCATCATTTATCACTATTGGAAACGATGCTGAAACTAGTATAGCATTAAAAAAGGAATAATGTATGTCAATAGATGAAACATTAGTTAATTAAAGCATACTCTGTTCTGAAATAAGTGACCAAAACAGATGTATATTTAGAATTTTTTGATGGAGGGCATGGTGAGGTGAAGATGTCGCTGCTCTGATTGCTTGCAGCCAGGTTTAGGAGCTTACTTTTATAATTGGTACTCTAGGAGACTGAATTTTTCAGTGCTTTTTCTTCATTTGCACTTGTTCCTCCTCAGTTGGTTCTATTGCTTGATATAAAGCTCATCCCTACTACAGGGGCAGACTGACAAAGATCTGAGCTCCTGGGCAATAAGGGTCATGGAGCCCACTCCACCCCCCACCCCTCTCATTCTCTCCTAAGGTTCCCCCCTCCATCTCCCCTCACACAAACACACATTTCTTTTCTCCATACAGGGCTGTCTTTCCTCTTTCCCTGACTAGAACCTTCTCTCTCCAACAGCTTACCCTTGTGGAAGCAGGAAGTTACATCAGAAAGGCTGCGGCAGAGTGAAGGCTCAGGTCAGTGGCAGACAGCCTATGCCAGGATGCTGTATGGAGAAAGGAACTTTTAGGTAAATGCATTGGGGGGAGGGGGGAGTCAGAGGTAAGGGAGATGCCAAAGAGAGAGAGACAGGGGGAGAGAAAAGGGGAATGACAGATCTGGGAATTTGTTCAAGAAGTTGGTTGTTCATTCTGTTCGTGGGGGCAAGAATTTAATGAGTTCTCAAGAACATAAGAAATGCCTACACCGGATCAGACCTGGGGTCCATCCAGTCCGGTGATCCGCACACGCGGCGGCTCAGCCAGGCGTACCCTGGCGAATACATTAGTCACTCGTATCCCTCAATGTGTCCTGCAAGAAGATGTGCGTCCAATTTTCCCTTAAATCCAAGAATGGTGGTTTCCTCCACCATCTCTTTCGGGAGAGAGTTCCAGGCGTTCACCACTTGCTGTGTGAAGCAGAACTTTCTGACATTTGTCCTGGCCGTGTCCCCTCTCAGCTTCAGGCCATGACCTCTGGTCCGAGTCTGGGTCGCATTTGCCAATGTAAATAACGCTGATACTTGCTCACCATCCTTTCCCCCTGCTGGTGAGTGAGCTTGCTCCATTTTGTCGATTCCTTTTAGCAATTTAAAAGTCTCTATCAGATCCCCTCTCAGTCTTCTCTTTTCAAGGGTGAATAATCCCAGTTTTCTGAGGCGATCTTTGTAGCTCAAGTTCTCCATACCTCTTATTAGCTTCGTCGCTCGCCTCTGCACCCTCTCCAGCAGTGTTATATCCTACTTCAGGTATGGAGACCAGTGTTGGACACAGTATTCCAAGTGTGGTCTGACCATTGCTCTATAAAATGGCATTATGACCTCCCTTGATCTACTCGTGATCCCTTCTTTATCATGCCTAACATCCCGTTTGCTTTCTTTGCCGCCGCTGCACATTGAGCCGATGGCTTCAGGGTCCTATCTATCAGTACCTCCAGGTCTTTCTCTTGTTCGTTCCTCCCCAATGTTATGCCTAAAAGTTTATACTCATGCTCCTTGTTTTTGCTGCCCAGGTGCATCATTTTGCATTTTTCTACATTAAAACTCATCTGCCAATTTTCTGCCCATCTCTCAAGTTGCTTCAAATCTCTCTGGTGTTCCTCGCTGTCTTTTTGTGACCTGATTGCCCGGCTTAGCTTTGTGTCATCTGCAAACTTGATGATAACACTGGTCGTTTCTTTTTCCAGGTCTTTACGAAGATATTGAATAAGATAGGCCCAAGAACCGAGCCCTGAGGCACACCGCTAGTTACTTTCTTCCAGTCTGAGTACTTCCCATTTATGCCCACTCTCTGTCTTCTGTTTTCCAGCCATTTTCCTATCCATCTTAGTATATCCCCTTCTATTCCATGACTTTGTAATTTTTTGAGAAGTCTCACATGAGGTACTTTGTCGGACGCTTTCTGGAAGTCCAAATATATCATGTCCACCGGTTCTCCGCTATCGACTTGTGTGCTCACTCCCTCGAAAAACTGAAGTAAGTTTGTCAAGCACAACTTCCCTTTCCTGAAGCCATGCTGACTACCTCTCAGCAGGTCATGGTTATCCAGATGCTGTACTATGCTGTCTTTAATCAAAGCCTCAACCATTTTCTCAGGGACCGATGTGAGACTCACAGGTCTATAGTTTCCAGGTTCTTCCCTTGATCCTTTTTTGAAGATTGGGATGACGTTCGCTATCTTCCAGTCTTCTGGTATCCGTCCGGTTCTAATTGACATGTTAGCGAGGGATTGCAGTAGTTCTCCGATTTCCACCTTTAGTTCCTTTAATACTCTCGGGTGAATTCCATCTGGGCCAGGGGATTTGTCACTTTTTAGTTTGTCAATCTGATAGTATATCTGGTCCAGATCCACCTTCACTGTGGTGAGGCTCTCCTCTATTTCCCCCTTGAAAACTTTCACTGTTTCGGGTATTGATGTGGCATCTTCCTTGTGTCACACCCACGCTCTCTGAGAACACCTTGAGCCATCGGGTAGTGACATGAAGCTTGCTACTGGCGTGGTCCCTTTAGAATTAGGGTCACCTTTCAAGTTGGTAGTCCCTGGCAAATGCCCAACTAAGCTTATTCTTCAAGGGTTTTGAAAAATCACACTTTGTCAGAATGGCCTTGGTGAAAACATAAGCTTTTATTCGGCCACCGGCCGTGGAATTACTGTGCCGCTCCAGGTTTTCCTGGTAGCATGAACATCATACAAAAACAACAGAAAAAGTTAATCTCACTCGTAGTCACCCAGTAATCAGCTCTGGACTGGGTTAATAAACCACATACAGTCATTAATATTCCAGGAGGTTAGGAGGTGAAACAGTTAGCACAAATAACTCTCCATTGTAGCTTTACAGGAGAGACATTCTTGTTCAGGATTGAGAAATATTCTGTGCTGTCTTCCAGTGCTCTTACACTCTCCAGCTGGGCTGGACTTTCTCCCTAGACCCGAGCAGGCTTTTCCCTGAGAGGGTTAATTTCCTTATCCCTATGAGGCAGGCAGACTAATTGAATTAGTTAGTTGCTAAGGCACTATCTTTACAGCTGGGCCCTTTCACGGAGTGTGGAAGTCAGGAAATTCTGGGCTTTAAACTAGCCATCATTACACCCTGGCTTTTGGTTCAGCTGTGAACATAACCTGAAGAGGAGATTACTGTAGCCTTTCCAAACTCCAGCAAAACAGCATGTAAAATTGCAATACAGGATTATTTCCCTAGTAACTCCCACAGTCATTAGTTCACAGAGCAAGCAGAGAAATACAGCCAAGACAAAACCTCTGTTCACAGACCTTTCCCAGGATATTCAGCTCTCCATTTCCTCTGAACAGCTTTCCTGTATAGCCCCACTTTCTTCCCATACCATGGGCTCTGGGGAAAGGAATTCAGTGGCCAAATTACCAGCCTGTTCCTCCGTCATTTCCCAGTCAGTGCTGAGGAACTGCTCAGCCCCGTCCTGCCTCTGCTATACTGCCAAGCCTCGTTCTGCTCTTCCTCCTTCCTCTCTCTGCTCTCTAATGAGCCTGGCTTTAAGCTGAGGGGAAGAACCACTCCCCCTTGGCTTTGGATGGGGGAAGGGTATTCCTTCCTCAACCCATGCCGTTTCTCTGAGGGGAAACTGCCTATGAGCTTTCTGCCTTACAGGCAATGGACAATAGCAAGGCAGCTTCTTCCTGCCTGGCTCTGGAACTGCTTCAGGTAAGTCTAAGCCTTCCTGTTCTATTTCCATTTCATTGTCACTCACCAGGTAGTCAGCTAATTTATTGTCCTGGGCACTGACCTGGTCAGCCCTTCTGCACTGGGGTTTATATACTTTCCTTAATTTCCCTGTGGCAAACCTTGGGGAAGACGTCCGTTTGTCACACTTGGTAAAGACAGAAGCAAAGAAGGAATTTAATCTGTCTGCAATCTGTTTGTCCTCTTTGATATATCCTTTTCTTCCTTGGTCTTCGAGAGGGCCCACTGTCTCCTTTGCAGGTTTCTTCCCTTTAACATATCTAAAAAAAGGTTTGAAGTTTTTGGCCTCTTGGGTTATCTTTTCCTCATAGGCCCTTTTGGCTTCTCTCACCGCCTTGTGGCACTTCTTCTGGTCGTCTTTGTGACTGTTCCAAGCCTCGGTTGTTTTCGCGTATTTCCATTTTTTAAATGAGTCCTTCTTTTCCCTAACTGCATCCTTCACCTCATTGGTTAGCCAAGCTGGTTCTCTTTTGGCTTTAGTTTTCCTTCGTTTGGCTATCTGCGGAATGTATAGATTCTGTGCTTCGGTGATAGTATTTTTTAGTAGGGACCATGCTTGCTCTACCGTTTCGATTTCGGCTTTTCTTGATCTGTTTTCTTACCATGGCTCTCATGTTATCGTATCTTCCTTTTTTAAAGTTAAAGGTCGTGGTTAGGGTCTTGGCTCGCTTCCCCTTCCCGATGTCGAGTTTAAAGTAGATCATATTGTGATCGCTTGTCCCCAGCGGGACCGTGACTTCTACTTCTTTTGTTTGCCCAGTTATGCCATTTAGGACCAAGTCCAAGGTGGCGTTTCCTCTTGTCGGTTGTCCTACCATTTGTTCTAGGAAGCAGTCACCCTACATTTCCAGGAACTTTATTTCTTTGCCGCAGCTTACTAGGTTCCAGTCTATTCCTGGGAAATTGAAGTCTCCCATGATCGTTACATTGCCCGTTCTACATTCATGTCTTATTTCTTCTATCATCTCAGAGTCTGTTTCCTCCGTCTGTCCTGGGGGTCGATAGTAGAGTCCTATTTTTGTGTCTGCTCCGTTCTGTCTGGGGATCTTTACCCAGAGGGATTCCAGTTTCTTTTTCTCCTCCGACTTCCCTTCTCCAGTAGATTCTACTCCTTCCTGGACATATAGGGCAATGCCTCCCCCTTTCTGCCCTGTTCTGTCTCTTCTGTAAAGCTTGTATCCCTGCAGTACTGTATCCTATTCATTTTCCTCGTTCCACCATATTTCTGGTATGCCAATGATATCTATTTCTTCGCGTCTTGCTAGTGTCTCCAACTCCCCCATTTTATTTCTCAGGCTTCTGGCATTCGTGTACATACATTTAAGCTCCCTTTGTGCTGCCTTCTTGGACTTTCTGGGCTTCACAGTCCTTATTGTGTCTTTCACGGCATCTATTTGCGCTCCATTGTTGTCTCCCTCATTTGCTGCAAGTTCTTCCCCTTTATCTGAGCGGATGTCCTTAGTGCCTGCTGTCCGGGCCATCGACTGGTTGTCGACTGTCCGCTCTCCCCTGATCTTCAGTTTAAAGTCTTCTCAATGACCTTCTTCATGTTTCCAGCCAATATTCTCGCCCCTTCTTTGGTGAGGTGTAGTCCGTCTTTCCTATAATACCTGCTCCTTCCCCAGAACGCTGTCCAGTTGTGCACGAAGTCAAAGCCTTCTTCCTCGCACCATCGTCTCATCCAGGCGTTGATTTCTCGCAGTTCATCTTGCCTCTTTGCATCTGCTCTCGGTACCGGGAGGATCTCAAAAAATTCCACTGTCACCTCCCTGACCTTCAGTTTTCTTCCAAGTGAGCGGAGCTGGTTCTTCATTTCCTCCCTATCATACTTCCATCCACTCACGTCGTTGGTTCCCACGTGGATAAGTACAGCAGTGTCATTCCCTCCTGCGCTGTCTATGATCCTGATGATCCTGCTGGCCACATCCTTCACTCTTGCTCTGGGCAGGCAGGTGACCAGTCTGTCTTCTCTTCCTCCTGCGATGTGGCCGTCTACATTGCGTATAATGGAATCTCCAACGATGATCCCTATCTTCTCTATTCAAGGGTTTCTTGGGGGTCGTAAGTCCACGTCCATGGTGTAGGTCCTGTCTTCTTTCTTTTGTGACACCTCTCCAACCTCCGCTTCAGACTCTTCATCATTTGTAGTGGTATCTCCACCCATCTCGCCTTGGCCTTCTTCCTGGGTAGTTCGGGTACAGCTCTCCACCCCTGGGACCTCCACATGTTACTGGTGGGCTTCCTCTATGAATTTCTCAAGTTCCTCGATCTCTTCGTTGGCACTGGACGTCACAAGCAACTTCTCCTGTTTGCTGGGTTCTTCTTTAAAGGTGAGGAGTTCTTCCAGTTCTCTCACTGTTCCCTCCAGCATACGGACTTGTTGTTTCAGGCTGTCCAGCTCTCTGCATTGACTGCAAACGTATGCCCTAGTCCCCAAGGGGAGGTAGTCATACATATTGCAGTCAGTGCAGAAGACTGGAAAGCCCATCTTCTGGGTACCGTGGGTGATCATTTCCCTTCTGAGGTGTCTGGGTTGTATGTGAACCTTCTGTTTCTGTCGGTTGTGTGTGACCCGACTTCCTGTTGTTGTCTTCCTGTTAGCAGTGAGTCTGCTGGTGCTGCTGTGTTTTAGGTGTTTTAGGTGAGTGCTTGTTCTAGGTGTGTGGTGTGCAAGAAGTGTTCCCTGTTGTGTGGCTAGGTAAGAAAAGACTTGTAACTTACGCTTTTGGTCTTCCTTTTGGGTGACCTAACTTCCTAGCTCCTTCTTGAGGCTCCTTCGCAAAGGCGCTCTCGCTAAGTCGAGCGCCTTTGCCACTCGCCTTCGCTGTGCACCGAAAGGTTGTGCGCCGTTGGCTCCCCCCCTTTTAAGGGGGTCCAGCCGATGAAGCTACGGGGTGGGTGGAGCTAACTCTTGCCGCTACCCCTAGGTTTCCTGCTCTCTCTCGCCACTGCCGCTGACTTCTTCCTCCTGCAGCTCTTCCCTCACTCGCCTCTCCTCTCCATAAGGCTCCCCTGCCTGTCCCCCCTGAAGGCCTGCCTGTCCCCCCTGAAGGCCTGCACCCAAAGCCTGCCTGTCCCCCTTGAAGGCCTGCAACCAAGGCCTGCCTGTCCCCCCTGAAGGCCTGCACCCACGGCCTGACTGCCTGTCCCCCCAAAGGCCTGCCTGTCCCCTATGAAGACCTTCCTGTCCCCCTGAAGGCCTGCACCCAAGGCCTGCCTGTCCCCCCTGAAGGCCTGCCTGTCCCTCCTGAAGGCCTGTACAACCCCCGAAGCCTGCAACCCCCCTTACCACGGAAGGCCTGCGTGTTCACCTTGGCCTCCCAGCATCGATTTACCTCATTTAATCAGCCTGCATAAGATCGCTAGTGTTAGCGATCTTTGCAAGCTGCCATCGGGTCTTCCGAGCTGTCTTCTCTCTGCCGCGGTCCCGCCCCCTCCACGTCAGAGGTGAATCGATTTGAATCGTGAATCGGGCAGCACTAATGATTAGAGATGAAATTTGTGCTTATGTGCTAATTTTTTTTCCTTGAATCTAGCAAACCAGTCCAGGACCTGCCCAGGAAGCCCATGGCCTTTGAAAGAAGTTGATCACCTTGGGCTGTTTAGCTAAGGGTTTGTGAATAAGTAAAATTATCTATCAGTTTCAAATTCACTGCCTGGAAATGGAGTTATTTGTCCTGGCAACAAGCACACTTCCTAAAAATCAATGCTTTGCAGGTTTGTACTAATTTGTGTTAATAATTAAAACTATTGAATTAAATATTGTTAATCCTAGTTCATTTATCTTCCACAGCATTACCTTGAGTCCTCTGGTTACAAAATGCCACCTTGCAAAAATTAGACCACTGCAACATCTTTGCAAGCAGTGCTATCTTAACCATTGGACTAGGTGGAGTTGTAGCCCAGGATGCTGGCAATTAAGGGTGCCAAAATACCCAGCCTCTGATCTCACCTGGTCCACAGTTTAAGCCTTTTCTTCACCACACCCCCTCCCCTGCTCCTGTCTCTTCCCTTCTCTTTCCACCTCCCTGGTGGTTCAGCATTGCTTTCTCACCTGTGGTCTTGTTACATTTACGTCAGTCACTGGCGATGGCAGCAGCAGCATGACAGATTGCCTTCAGCCAGCCCCTGGGCTTTCTTTCTGCTGCGCCCTTCCTCCTCTGATGCAATTTTCTGGGCAAGGGACATGGCAGAGGACAAACTCAAGGGTTGGCCAAAAGACAGCCTGTCATGCTGCTGTTGCTAGTGACCAGCATAAAATTTACAGGAACATGGAGGAGAGAGATGAAGAGCAGTTCTGGACCCATAGGGAAGGGGGTGGGCAGAGGAGGGGGATTGAGATGTTAGCCGAAGAGAGGGAGAGATGCCATACCTGCAAGGAAGGGAAGGAAGGAGGGGACGCCAGAAGCACCACTATTCTTTGAGTCGGCCTTGTTTGCAAGTCTGCCCTATGTCTTCCTGGTAATATGTGCTCTAGTTAATAGTTGAGATACTTGTTCTATACATTTAATTCCTTGACAGTAAACTTGGAATTAAGTTGAGTATGGGTCCTCTTCTGAAATGGCTGCATCAGAACTCATAATGGTGTTAGGGTGATGACTAACACATTCCCTGTTCCCATAATTTTAAGGGTGCTTCTGATGCTTTTCTGTGGGAAGGGCAGCAGTGGGGATAACAGGCTAGAGTGTTGTGGTGGTGTCTCTAGGAATGGCACCTGTGGAAATCCCTAAAGTAAGCCTGAGAACTTGGTATCTTCAACCTAGGCAATTGCCTATGTTACTTGTGCCTACATCTGGCCTGCAATATAGACAGAATATACCTGGCAGGGCAGGTCATAAGCGGGGATGACAAGGGCAGCTTCATAGGGCCCCATGTTCTTAGGGGCTGCATCCTGGCATATTTCCCTGTTTCCAAACCCATTCTCTCTTTCTCCCCACCCCCAACTCCCAACACACACACACACACACACACACACACACCTTAAAACAGTTTTTCTCCATACAGGACTTAGGGTAGTGAACGATTCCCATAGGCCATCTGCCACTGATTCTCGAGACTGCGTCCCACCCCCTTCTGATGCAACTTACTGCTTCCACAAGGGCAGGATGTAACAGAGAGCAGATGGCCTATGTGAATTGCTGCCACTTCTTTGAGCCCTCTACAGAGAAACACACATTTTAAGTTAGGGGAGCGGGTTTAGAGACCAGGAGACATACTGGGCTAAACTTAAATTAGTATTCCTCTCTATTAGGAGTATTTGAACTTTAGGTAAGTTCTCCCACTCTTTGGTATTTACCTTGGTAAAAATCTGGAATGACCTCTCTTCAGAAACTAGATTTCTTTCTTCTTTGACATGCTTCAGAAAAACTTTGAAGACGTATTTGTTTAAGAAATTCTTAACTGATGAATAATGGATTGTAATAGCTGTACTCCTGTTTAATTATTGTTTTCTCCTATCCTTTGGGCTAACTTTGTGAACTGGATCGAGTCCCTTTTGAGGAAAGACCCGGTATATAAAACTAAGGATTGGATTAGCTACAGGAAGGTGGTGGTGGTGGGTGGGTGGCAAATTAGTCTACACAGGACCTTGTTATTGATAAGACCAGCCCTGACTTTTGGACACATTAAAAAAAAAAAAATAAATGTCTAGACAGATACCATGTTATCTATCCAATATCTATCACTTATTGTTTACCTAAAAATTGATATACTGCATTGCTGAAAAGCAGATCAAAGCACTTTACATATTCCAACAAAGCAATAAAAGCAAAGCAAAGAACTACAATATGATGACAGGAAAGCAAGATATATGTGTAGCCAGATATATACAATCATACCAAAATAGGGATATCTAGCAATGCAGTAGGCCAAAACCCTAGTCACTTCCCACGGCCCTGACCTCTGTATGCCAAAATTCAGCACAAATATCACCTGGTAGCCAATTCCAAAGTACCACCTCCGGTAGTTTTGTGGCCCGCAATATTTTTAAAAAGGCACTTGCTGCTGACTACTTAAGTGCTTTTGAATAGTGAACAGAGTACATCCTGAATACTATAGAACAGACGCATTTGCAATTCAGAGTTCTTATTTTCCCAAATCAACCTTTATGTTTCCAGTCCTGGGATTCATAGAGAGATCTGAACTGCCTTGCTGAAGCTGTTTCTTCAGCTCTTTAGGTTAGGAGTGCTTGCAGAGTGATTACAGCAGAGCTGCTGTCAAATTTTGGGACTGTAATTAAAGCTACTATGGATTTTCTACTTAGGAGTATCCTCCAGGCATAGTGATGGGGAGGGTAGTGACTTTAAGGAGAAAAGAATCAGGCAAAAAAGGAATTTACAAGTTGGAGTATTTAAGTTATAGTAGCATCAACATAGGAGCACAAACATTTTTCATTGATCTGGTATTGTACAATTTGAAAATTGTTCAGTCAGTAAATATACTCTGTATCGGTTACCCAAAGTTGGGTATGGAGCTCAGATGCCCATGGAAACTAATTAGCCAATTGAGTAATAACAACCAATTCTTGGCATTAATTTGAGTTGATTAACACTTAAGTGGTACTAATTTGTATTTACATACTCATGTGCCTGCATGTAGGGTTACCAGACATCTGTGAAAAATCGGACATGTCCTCTTTTTAGAGGATTGTCTGGGCTCCCAGACGGACTTTCCAAAACCCGGCGTTTGTCTGGGTTCTGGAAAGCTCCTACAAGCTCCAGCTGCATCTTGAGGGCCTTCACATGCATCCGTGCGTACTCCATGCCCTCTGGATGCAGCCGGAGCTCATAAGATGCGGGGCTGGAGGGGCAGAACAGGGCAGGGATAGAGGCAGAACTGGGCAGGGCTGGAGGTGAAATCGGGTGGGGCTGGAGGCAAAACAAAGCGGGGTTTTATTTTTTAAATATGGTAACCCTACCTACATGCCTACATGGAGGAGAGTGTGGTATAGTGGTTAGAGCTACAGCTTCAGCACCCTGCGGTTGTGGGTTCAAATCCTATGCTGCTTCTTGTGACCCTGGACAAGTCACTTAAGGGCAAATTCTATAAGAAGTGCCCAAAAGTTAGGCGCCTAATTAGGCACTGTTCAGTGCGATTCAAATAAAATTGGGTGCTGTTTAATGAATCACACTGAGCGGAACCTATTTTGGAGGCGCCCAAGCTCTAGGCACAACTAAAAGTTAGGTGCCTAGCTGAGCGCTTAAGCACGCTTAAGAGCAGCGATTCTGCAACAAGGCGCCTAACATGTAGCCATGCCCATACCTAACGTGCATAGCACCTATTTTTTTGAAGGCCGCCTAAATTTTTAGAGGTGCCTTGTTGCAGAATCGCTCTTTCTTGATAGGCGCCTAGGTTTCAGTTATTGCTGATTAAAAAGCTTAATTGAGCTTGTTACTCGATTAAGATAGGTGCCTATCTAGATAGGCGCCTCCAAAATAGGTGCCTAACATTAGGCGCCGGTTACAGAATTTGGGCCTTAATCCTCCATTGCCCCATTTATATTAAATAGATTGTGAGCCCATTCGGACAGATAAGGAAAATGCTTGAAGAAATAAACCACTTTGAGTGTGGTTGTATAACTACAAAAAGGTGGTATACAAGTACCAATCCCTTTCCCTAGTCTATAACACTCATTGTCCAAAATGTCTCCATGCAACCCAAAAGGTGGTGTGACCATGAGAGGAGCATGAGTGGATCAGGAGCATTCCAAATATGGAGGTGCAGTGTTATAGAAGACCAGGGTTACATGCCCAACTTGCATACAGGATTTACATCAAGTTTCAGCTAGCACGAGTCTTCATGCCCAAAGTTGGGTGTGGAAATCCACACTAAGTGTTATTCTGTAAAGGGCACTCAGCTTGGACTGCCCTTTCCAGAATAACACTTACCATAGATTTTTACACTTATCAAAGATTTTTTTTTTTGCCCCCAGCGTCCAAATTTGAAAGCCACATACTGAATTTGGCCCATGGTGTGTTCAGTGTGTTCAGCGCCTCCCCCCACCCTCATCTCCGCCCTCCCCACTCCTTCCCCGATCCCGCCAGCTGCACGTGCCCCCTTCCCTTTCCTTCCCCCGTATCTCTAGTTGAAGTGGTTGTTCATTGCAGTCAACAACATGCACCTCGCAACCCCGTTGGCTCTCGCTCTGACGTTGCTTCCTACGCGCGGAACCCAGAAGTGACATCAGTGGGAGAGCCGATGGGGGTCATGAAGAGCACGTTGTTGAACGTGGGTGAATGGAAGGGGGGCGCGCACGTGAAGGGGAGGAATGGGAAGAGGCAGAGGGAGGGGGCAGAGAGGAGGAGGGGTGTCGGTGCCCCCATCATAAGAACATAAGAACATAAGTAATGCCTCTGCTGGGTCAGACCAGAGGTCCATCATGCCTAGCAGTCCGCTCGCGCGGTAGCCCATCAGGTCCAGGACCTGTATAGTAATCCTCTATCTAGACCCTTCTATCTCCTTTTCCTTCAGGAAATCATCCAATCCCTTCTTGAATCCCAAAACCGTACTCTGTCCTGTCACGCCCTCTGGAAGCGCATTCAAGGTGTCTACCATCCTCTGGATGAAGAAGAACTTCCTAGCATTGGTTTTGAATCTGTCCCCTTTTAATTTTTCCGAATGCCCTCTCGTTCTTATATTCTTCAAAAGTTTGAAGAATCTGTCCCTCTTCACTTTCTCTATGCCCTTCATGATCTTGTAAGTCTCTATCATATCCCCTCTAAGTCTCCGCTTCTCCAGGGAAAAGAGCCCCAGTTTCTCCAATCTTTCAGCGTATGAAAGGTTTTCCATACCCTTTATCAAGTGTGTCGCTCTCTTCTGAACCCTCTCGAGTATCGCCATATCCTTCTGTAGGTACGGCGACCAATGTTGGACGCAGTACTCCAGATGCGGGCGCACCATCACTCGATACAACGGCAGGATAACTTCTTTCATTCTAATTGTAATACCCTTCTTGATTATAACCTAGCATTCTATTCGCTTTCATAGCGGCCGCTGCGCACCTTGCCGACGGTTTCATTGTCTTGTCCACTATTACCTCCAAGTCCCTTTCTTGGGTACTCTCACTCAATGACAGCCTTCCCATCGTGTAGCTGTACCTCGGGTTTCTGTTTCCTACGTGCAAGACTTTACATTTCTCTACATTAAACTTCATCTGCCATCTCGTCGCCCACTTCCCTAGTTTGTTCAGGTCCCTTTGTAAATCTTCGCAGTCTTCTATAGTCCTAGCCCCATTAAATAGTTTGGTGTCGTCTGAAAATTTTATTACTTTGCACTTCATCCCTGTTTATAGATCATTTATAAATACATTGAATAGCAGCAGTCCAAGCACCGACCCTTGCGGAACACCACTCGTGACCCTCCTCCAGTCCGAGTAGTGGCCCTTCACTCCTACCCTCTGCTTCCTACCCACCAACCAATTCCTGATCCATCTGTGTACGTCTCCTTCCACTCCATGGTTCTTCAGTTTCCGAAGTAGGCGTTCATGGAGTACCTTGTCAAAGGCTTTTTGGAAGTCTAAGTATACAGTGTCTGTGGGGTCCCCTTTGTCCATCCGTTTGTTAATTCCTTCGAAGAAGTGCAATAAGTTTGTCAGGCATGATCTTCCCTTGCAGAAGCGATGTTGGCTTGTTATCATAAGTTTATTCCTTTCTAGATGCTCCTCAATGCTATCTTTTATCAGTACTTCCGCCATTTTCCCCGGGACCGAGGTCAAACTTACCGGTCTGTAGTTTCCCGGGTCACCTCTCGATCCATTTTTAAAGATGGGCGTAACATTGGCTATCTTCCAATCCTCCGGGATCATGCCTGTTTTCAGGGATAGATTACAGACTTGCTGTAGTAGTTCCGTTAGTTCTTTCAGTAACCTAGGGTGGATTCCGTCCGGGCCCGGTGATTTGCCAGTTTTTAATTTTTTTATCTGCCTGTGTACATCTTTGAGGCTTACTTCCATGGATGTTAATTTTTCTGCTTGGTCTCCTTTGAAGATTTGTTCAGGTTCCGGTATATTAGATGTGTCCTCTTTTGTAAATACTGATGAAAAAATCATGTTTAGTCTTTCCGCCACTTCTTTCTCCTCCTTCACCACTCCCTTCCTATCTCCATCATCCAGCAGTCCCACCTCCTCTCTAGCCGGCTGCTTTCCTTTAACATATCTGAAGAACGATTTGAAATTTCTGTGCTTCCCTGGCTAGCTTCTCTTCATATTCTTTTTTTGCTTTTCTAACCACAAGGTGACATTCTTTTTGATACTTCCTGTGTTCTTTCCAGTTCTCTTCGGTTTTGCCCTTTTTCCATTTCTTGAAAGAATTCTTCTTATCCCCTATCACTTTCTTCACTTCTTTAGTTATCCACACCAGATCTTTTGTTCGGCTCTTTTTGCACCCTTTTCTGAATCTGGGGATATACAGATTTTGCGCCTCGCTCACTGTGTCCTTGAATAAAGATCAGGCTTGCTCTAAAGTCTGCCATTTCTTTGAGCTGTTCTTAAGTTTCTTCCTTACCATTACCCTCATTGCTTCGTAGTTTCCTTTCTGTGGTTCTCTTTCCCTTCGCTATTCCTACTTCAACTTTGAACTTGATCATATTGTGATCACTGTTTCCCAGTGGTCCCACTACTTCTACTTCCTTTGCAGGTCCTCTTAGCCCATTTAGGATTAGATCCAGATTGACATTCCCTCTCGTCGGTTCTCTGACAAGCTGATCCATGAAGCATTCCTGAATAGCCTCCAGGAATCTGGTCTCCCTAGTGCATTTGAGTTTCCAAGACTCCAGTCTATCCCGGGATAGTTGAAGTCTCCCATAATAATCGTGTTACTCCTCTTGCATTCTCGTTTCATCTTGACTTCCATTTCTTCATCGGTAGCTTCGGCTTGCCCAGGTGGATGATAGTACAGGCTCAATTTTATATCGGGCCCTTTCCTTCCCGGTATTTTAACCCATAGTGATTCCAATTTGTTGGTTGTCGCTGCTGTGTCCACTCTGGTCGAGTGTATGCTTTCTTTTATGTATAGGGCTATTCCTCCTTCTTTCTGACCTGACCTGTCCTCGTGATAGAGTTTGTACCCCGGCAATGCTATGTCCAATTTGTTTTCTTCATTCCACCATGTTTCTGAGACCCCAATGATGTCTAGGTTCTCAGTTTTGGTCATGACTTCTAATTCCCCCATTTTGTTCCTTAGACTCCTTACATTAGTATATATAAGAACATAAGAACATAAGCATAAGAACATAAGCAATGCCTCTGCTGGGTCAGACCAGAGGTCCATCGTGCCCAGCAGTCCGCACACGCGGTGGCCCAACAGGTCCAGGACCTGTGCAGTAATCCTCTATCTATACCCTTCTATCCCCTTTTCCAGCAGGAAAATGTCCAATCCTTTCTTAAACCCCTGTACTGTACTCTGCCCTATTACGCCCTCTGGAAGCGCAATTTAAGTCCTGGTATTTTTTGTCTTCATTTCCTTTCCCTGTGCTTCGATCTTTATTTTCTTCCCCTGTGCAACAATCCTCTTATCCTCCTCTTCTGGGTCAGTCAATTCCTATGTTTTGCCCGTTGTTTCTTCCCAGCATTTTTCCAACATGGCATCCGGGGCTTTCCCCTATAACAGCCAAGGTTGGATAAGTTCCTACTGGAACAGAACATAAGCAAGTAAGGCTAGACTCAAATAGGACACTGGTCTTTGGCCTAAGGGCTACCACGTGAGCGGACTGCTGGGCATGATGGACCACTGGTCTGACCCAGCAGCGGAAAATCTTATGTTCTTATGACAGCTCAGTTTGAGCGCAAACTGCTATACAGTACATAAAAAAGGGTAGATTAGAAAATTATTTTAATACCAATAATCAAAATAATTGTAATAAAAGGTCAGTGAAGGCTTTCTAATTAAATCTCATATGGTACCTTCAACAACAGGCGATAAAGGAGGAGCAGGAATAAAAGACTTCTTTGCACCAAAAAACTGGTTAAATGTAAAGGATCAAAAAATATATAATGTACAGATTTGTACTTCACATTTACAAGGACATAAAAAAATACAGTGCTCCTATCTGTAATATTCCAGGTTATAACAAAATAAATTGATTTTTCTTTTCTCTTATGGAAGTGGCCTCACTCCTGCTGATCTTGGAGGGGGGGGGGTGTTTGGAGGTATCAGGCAAGAGGTAGTGGACATCTCGCCTGTCGATCTCAAGGAGGGGGGGTGGTGTTGGAGGTTGTCAGGCAGAAGGAAGTGGGCCTCCCTCCTGCTGATCTCAGAGGGGTATTGGAGGTGTCAGGCAGGAGGGAGTGGGACCAATCTCGGGGATGGGTGTCGGGGAGTCCACTGCCCACCGCAGCAGGCTGAGCTGATCATTGCAAGGGAATTTTCACCTGATCATCTTAGCCAGCAGGACTTCCCAAAGCAGCAGTTTCAGGGAGTCCTGCCTGCTCAGCTGATTGGGGATGCCCGTGCCACAAATCAGCTGATGGCAAGAGATCCCTCAGCATAGACAGGTGGCTAAGCACCCATATACTGAATTAAAATGCAGATTAGTAAGTGTTATACATAAAGAAATAAAATACACACATGATCCTCAATCTCTGTTGTAATTGTTTCAGGCAATATGTTTTTTAATTTTTTTTGGTTTTAGAAAATTTTTATCAACATTGTGTTTTGGTCTGTTAATAAATACTACTTTATAAGTTTATTCATCTCTGTAATTAATTGGAATTTAAATGGTCCTCCCCTACTCTCTTTACAACATGTTAGTAGCAGTTAGCATGGTTACCAGCCAGCAGTAACATATGTAGCTTTCAATAGTCACTAGAGGACACATGCTTTAAGAAAGGTGGTCTCAATGGCCATAAATTTGGTCTTGAAGGATGAGATGTACAATGTCTGCATCTATGAGACAAACATGATTTTTCCTGTTGCATGGAGCATTCTGGACCCCTGTTTGTTTACAAAAAATTAGATTGCTCTAAGTCTAATAGATGTTGGCATTGTCATCTTGAAGCAGGGACTTTAGATCACCTATTATTCTATTGTCCATTTATTGTGGCTTTTTGGAAATCAATTTGGGGCCAAATAAATTGTTTGTTAGAAAATGAGGTGGCATTATTGTGTGATTCAGTATTATTTGGCATGTCTATGAGGGCTAAGAGCCAAATATCTTCCAAAAATAATAAACTTTTACTTATTTTAACAGGGGTCGCCATACAACACATAACATGTAATTGAAAAAATTGGAATAGATTGAACTTCAGTTTTTGGTGGAATTCAGTGTGTCATATTTACAAAATGGAAAGAACATTAGCTATTCAGAAAGTGAATTTTAACAAATTTCAAGATGTGTGGGGGCCATTAACAAATTATTGCAATGAATAGGTATCATTTTCCCTGATTAGTACAATTGAAATAATGAGGAGGGGGTAGTGTTTTGAATTTTCATAATTTGCTTTGAATGGAAGGATAGACTTTATTATATGGTATTTGTGTTATGAGATATTGAAGGGTTGGGAGGGAAAGGGATAAATTCTATTTAATATGAAGAATTGTAGAATTTCAAGTGATGTATTTAAGTTAAAATGTTGGTACTTTTTGATGCACTTGATGTAAGTTATAAAAATGAATAAATTATTGAAAAAAAAGGAAAGGTGTGTGAGGGTTTCATTGATTCATTTAAAGGGGTTTGGAAACCATTCGAGAACTAAAAAAAGACAAAGAGGGCCATTTTCGATATTACGTCTAACTCCGAATGTGGATGTTTCCTGCAAAGACATCCAGAGTCGGAGGCAAAGACACATCCATTTTTGAATGGAACATTCAAGTTATTTATTTTTTAAAATCATCTACTTGGATGTCAAAATGTTTATTTGCCATTTGTTTATTTGCCAGGATGTCTATGTTTATTTGCCATTTTTGTCCACTAAATCATCTATTAGAAATGTCCAAATTAGCACCATTTAGATATGGAAAGGGCCACCATTCTAATGGACTAGCCACATAGACATGCCAACAGAGCAGTGAGGCACCTTGGAGGGCACTGCTATGAACTTCACATAAATGGTGTGAGATAAACATCTCACTATATATCCCTTATAATTTATGTTGAGCCCTTTAAAACTCCTCTAAAACCTACTATACCCACCTGTCTACTACCTCAATAGCCCTTATGGCTGCAGGTGGCACCTATATGGTGGTATAGGAGGGTTTCGGTGGGTTTTGATGGACTCATACTTAACACCATGGATTTTGTGGTTAGAGTGCCTTAGGGGTCTGAATCCTCCTCGCTGATTCACTAGCCCACCCATCTGGCTACTTAAGACACCTGTGTGATGCTCTGTTGGGCTTTCCCATACCAGATACAGCACAGTTACTTACCATAATAGGTGTTATCCAGGGACAGCAGGCAGCTATTCTCACATATGGGTGATGTCATCCACAGAGCCCAGATGCAGACAGCTTCGCAAGCAGACTTGCTTGTAGAACTTTAGAAAGATTGCGACTGCCACACTGCACATGTGCAAGTGCCTTCCCGCCCAGTGCAGGGCATGCGTCTCCTCAGTTCAGATAGCTAGCAGAGAAGCCAAGCAGGGGAGGTGGGTGGGTTGTGAGAATAGCTGCCTACTGTCCCTGGATAACACCTGTTACGGTAAGTAACTGTGTTTTATCCCAGGACAAGCAGGCAGGCTATTCTCACATATGGGTCACCTCCAAGCTAACCAAAAAGTGATGGTGTGAGTGTTGGCAATTTAGGAGAATAAATGTTGTAAAACTGCCTGGCCAAAATGGCCATCCCGTCTAGAAAATGTATCCAGACAATAATGAAAAGTGAATATATGAACCGAGGACAGGAAGTGAATGTATGAACCGAGGACAGGAAGTGGCAGCTTTGCAGATTTCCTCAATGGGAGTAGATCTGAGGAAAGCCACTGATGCCACCATGGCTCTGATTTTGTGGGCTGTGACTCGACTCTGTGATGCAGTCCAGCCTGAGCATAAAGAAGGAGATGCAAGTAGCTAACTAGTTGGAGATGGTGCGCTTGGAAATCGGATGTCCCAACTTGTTTGGATCGAAGGAGACAAAAAGTTGATGAGCATATCTATGTGGTTAAGTGTGTTGCAAGTAGAAAGCCAAAGCAAGCTTACAGTCCAGAGTATGAAGAGCTGTTTCTCTAGGATGAGAATGAGGCTTTGGAAAAATACTGGAAGTATAATGGATTGATTGAGATTAAATTCTAAAACCACTTTAGGTAAGAATTTAGGGCCACCTTGTCATGATAGAATACTGTTAAAGGTGGGCCTGCAACTAAAGCTTGTAGCTCACTGACCTTGTGAGCAGACGTGAGAGCAATGAGAAAAAACACTTTCCAAGTGAGATATTTAAGATGAGCTGAATCCATTGGTTCGAAAGGAGCCTTCATCAATTGAGCAAGAACAACATTGAGACCTCAAACCACTAGAGGAGGTTTGAGAGGAGGTTTGACATTGAAAAGACCTGTCACCAGGAGTGGGATCCCTAGGATAGTAGACTTGAGGGTGGGCCAGTAGAGTGGGCAGACCTGATGGGCTATGGCCCTTATCTGCCGTCATTTTCTATGTTTCTGTTTCATAAATTTGGAAACCACCGGATGAGCAGAAAGGGTTTCCCTTCGATAGGCTGATGAAAAGCAGCAATCACACTGAGATGGACTCAAATGGATGTGGATTTGAGGCATTGAGACAAATGGAACAGGTAATCCAAAACTGAAGACAAGGATGTAGATTGAGGCTCCTTGTGATGAATGGTACACCAAGCAGAAAATCTAGTCTGTTTCTGATTGTAGCATTGTCTAGTGGTAGGCTTCCTAGAAGCCTCTAAAATGTCCTGTACAGATTGAGAAAACTGTAGAGTGGCAGTTAAGTTGAGGGGTACCAAGCTGTCAGGTATAGAGACTGCAGGTTGGGATGAAGCAGAGACCCCTGACACTGTGTAAGCAGAGAGGGAAAAACTGGTAGAAGTATTGGCTTCCTGCTGCTGAGTTGAAGTAGAAGGGAGAATCATGGTTGCCTGGGCTACTGAGGAGCTATGAGAATCATGGTGGCATGTTCTTGTTTGAGTTTGACAAATGTATTGAGAATGAGAGGAAATGGAGGGAATGTATATAAAAACTAATTTGTCCATTCCAGAAGGAAAGCATCTGCCTCAAGGTGGAGAGGAGAGAATATCCTAGAGCAGAACTGAGGCAGTTTGTTGTTGTGGGGAGAGGCAAAGAGATCTATCTGAGGAGTCCCCCACTGAGAAAAAATGTGATGGACAGGCAAGGAATTGAGTGTCCATTCGTGAGGTTGCAGAAGACGACTCAATTTGTCTGCCAGACAGTTTTTCTCTCCTTGAATGTAGACTGCTTTCAGGAAGGTGTTGTGATGGATTGCCCAGTTCTACACCTTTTAAGCTTCCTGACAAAGAGCGAGAGATCTTGTTCCTCCCTGCTTGTTGATGTAGTACATGGCTACTTGGTTGTCTGTCCGAATGAGGACTACCTGGTCATGAAGAAGATGCTGAAAAGCTTTGAGAGCACTGAAGATGTTACACTGACGATCCATGCTAGACCAATGGCCTTGAGTACGGAGACCATCAAGATGAGCTCCCCAAGCGTAGGTTGAGGAATCTGTCGTGAGGACCTTCTGATGAGGGGGCATTTGAAACAGTAAACCTCTGGAGAGATTGGAAGAGAGCATCCACCAGTGGAGAGACTGTCTCAATGAAGGAGTTACTGTAATATGTTGAGAGAGTGTGTCGCAAGCCTGCGCCCACTGAGATGCCAGGGTCCACTGAGGAATTCTGAGATGAAGTCTGGCAAAAGGAGTCACGTGAACTGTAGAGGCCATCTGACTTAGGAGAATCATCATGTGTCTTGCTGAAATTGTAGCCAAGGAAGACACTTTGTGGCAGAGATGAATGAGTGCATCCTGACGTTGTTGAGGAAGGAATGCTCTGAGTCAGACAGTATCCAGGACATCTATGATGAACTGTAAAGTCTGAGAGGGCTGCAGCTGGGGTTTGGGAAAGTTGATTTCGAACCCCAAACTTTGTAGGAACCACGTAGTCCATAGGGTCGCTACAATAACCCCTTGAGATGTTGAATCCTTGATGAGTCAGTCGTCCAGGTACAGGAACACCTGGAGCCCATGGTTCCACAGAGCTGCTGCTACTACAACTAGGCACTTGGTGAACACTCTTGGAGATGAAGCCAGGCTGAAAGGTAGCACTCTGTACTGAAAATGCAGATTTCCTATCGAAAATCTAAAGAACTGTCAAGAGGCTGGATGAATGGGAATGTGAGTGTCTCTTTGAGATCTAGAGAACATAACCAATCGTTCTGATCTAGAAGAGGGTATAATGATGCCAGAGACAGCATCCAAAATTTCTCTCTGACAAGAAATTTGTTGAGGGCTCTGAGATCCAAAATGGGTCGCAGATCGCCCGTATTCTTCAGAATTAGGAAGGGATTGAATGCCTGGTGTTGAGGTATCTCGAGGCACTGACAAGGACTCGGCACCTTGAGTAACCTGCTTATGCTCCAGACAAGACACTCGCAAAGACTCGACTCCTTGCATAGAGTATGTAGAATCCTTGTATAGAGTGAGGAGGATCAGGTCGAGGCACAGCCAAGGACTCGACTCCTTGTGATACTGCTAAGTGCTCAGGCTGGACTGCAGGAAGCAGAGTTGAGGCAGGAGTATGTTTTGGCAAGCATATTACCAAACAGGTGATCCAAAATGGTCTGGATCATATGTGACACCGAGACTTGAGGATCTGATACATTTGGTGTGGCTAGAGTTTCTGAGGGTAGTTTGATAATCACTGCTGAAACCTGACCTGAGGGAGGTAGCGAGGCAAGAGTCTCATCAGGAGAAGACTTAGCAGATATGCTCGAGGATGAGGACCCGCCGAACGAGGATGGCTTGATTAAGGTTGAAGCTGAGGTCGAGGCAGAAGGCAGAACCCCTGTGAGCTTGACCAGATTTGAGGATGAGACCGGGGCAAGTGGATCCATATCTCCAAAGAGTTTTTCTACCTGAACTTGATGATGTTTGCTGGCACAAGGTTGAAGGGTAGTGCAGCGGGCACACAACTCCAGACGATGGTCAGGTCCCAAACACTGAATACACCACCTATGTGGGTCAGTGAGGGAGATCGCGCACTGGCAACGGCTACACTTCTTGAAGCCTGTAACCGGCCGGGACATAAACGGGAAAATAGCCTCAGCTATTTTGAAGCTCACAGGCTGAGGCCGCGAGGCAGACCCTGTCGTGACAGAAAGAAAAATCAAAGTAAGTCTTCTTTTTAAAAAAACCAAACAAACGCACAAGAAAAACACAGCGACCCTGAAAAGAAATAAAACACGAGCCGCGGTGAGAGAAGGCACGAAGTAGAACTGAGTCTAACGCAGAGCGTCGAAATTGGACTTCTTGGCTCCGCGGAAAACTAATAGATGGATCAGAAACTGGTTAGAAGGTAGGAAACAGAGGGTAGGGGTGAAGGGCCACTACTCAGACTGGAGAAAGGTCACGAGTGGTGTTCCGCAGGGCTCGGTGCTCGGGCCACTGCTTTTTAACATATTCATAAATGATCTAGAAACAGGGACGAAGTGTGAGATAATAAAATTTGCGGACGACACCAAACTATTTAGTAGAGCTCGGGCAAAGGAGGACTGCGAAGAATTGCAAAGAGACTTGGACAAACTAGGGGAATGGGCAGAGAGATGGCAGATGAAATTCAATGTTGGGAAGTGTAAAGTATTGCATGTGGGAAGCAAAAACTCGAGGTATAATTATGCGATGGGAGGGATGTTTTTGAATGAGAGTACCCAAGAAAGGGACTTGGGGGTGATGGTGGACATAACAATGAAGCCGACAGCACAGTGCGCAGCTGCCGCTAAGAGAGCGAATAGAATGCTAGGTATAATCAAGAAAGGTATTACAACCAGAACGAAAGAAGTTATCCTGCCGCTGTATCGGGCAATGGTGCGTCCACATCTTGAGTACTGCGTCCAGTATTGGTCACCGTACCTTAAGAAGGATATGGCATTGCTCGAGAGAGTTCAGAGGAGAGCGACACGACTGATTAAGGGGATGGAAAGCCTTTCATACGCTGAGAGATTGGAAAAACTGGAACTCTTTTCCCTAGAAAAGAGAAGATTAAGAGGGGATATGATAGAGACTTACAAGATCATGAAGGGCATAGAGAGAGTAGAGAGGGACAGATTCTTCAAACTTTCAGAGAATAAAAAAACAAGAGGGCATTCGGAAAAGTTGAAAGGAGGCAAATTCAAAACTAATGCTAGGAAGTTCTTCTTTACACAACGTGTGGTGGACACCTGGAATACAATTCCAGAGGAAGTTATAGGGCAGAGTACAGTTCTGGGGTTTAAGAAAGGTTTGGACAAATTCCTGCTGGAAAAGGGGATAGAGGGGTATAGATAGAAATTTACTGCACAGGTCCTGGACCTGTTGGGCCGCCGCGTGAGCGGACTGCTGGGCGCGATGGACCTCGGGTCTGACCCAGCGGAGGCATTTCTTATGTTCTTATGTTCTTAACTGAGGAGACGTGCGCTCTGCACTGGGCGGGAAGGCACCGGCAGTCGCAAACTTTCTAAAGTTCTACAAGCAAGTCTGCTTGTGAAGCTGTCTGCATCCAGGCTCCGTGGATGACGTCACCCATATGTGAGAATATAGGCTGCCTGCTTGTCCTGGGATAAAGGTATTTACTGTTTCATTCAGATCTTTTTTTGGGGTGGGTGGGGGGGGGGAGAGTTGGTAGTGAGTCAGTTACGACTGGGGGAAATGTGTGTGTGTGTGTGTGTTTGTGTATGGGGGGGGGGTCATTACTTAATCCCTCCAGTGATTATCTCGGCAGTTTGGGTATCTTTTTGGCACTTAGAAACTTCCAAAAGAGGTCTAACCCAAAATGTCTAAGTTCCTTCTTCAGAATGATTTGATTATCCCCACAAGATAGCCAAGTCTAGCAAGTCCACAGCCTGCTCAAAGCATGCCCATAACACGCCTCTTAACATGCTCCCTTGAATTCTGGATGCATAGCAGAGGAAATGGCCTGCTAGATATCCAGGAAAATGGTTTTGATTATCGGCACTTTGACATCCCGGTGATTAGGACATCCAAGTGCCAACTTAGGTGATTACTGGGGGGATGTTTTAGTTGGGTTTTTTTTATTATGCCCCTATAAGAATCCTTGATTTAAAGGGATATCACTTCATGTTTTTAAAGCTTTGAAATAAGGATCCTTTTCTCTAGATTTTGATTGAAGTTTACTCATTTGATTTCTCTTTGTGGTTTTCACTCAGTTTTATCCTGTACATATGTGAACGTAAGGCCCTCTTTTCTACAAAGGTGTGCTAAGCATTTTAGCACGGATTTAGCGCACGCTAAATCAACGCATGTGCTAACTGCTAATGTGTCCATAGGATAACAGGCATGCGTTGGCGTTTAGTGCACGATAATATTTATCGCACGCTAGAATGCATAGCGCAGCTTTGTAAAATAGGGGGTAAGACTCAACTAAATTAAATGTGACATCTCTTCACTGGGATAACTTAAAGCCTTCAAGAGTCAGTGACAAAATGATGCAGTTACAAACAAGTTGACCTTGCAAAACAATAAAAATAAAGTTAAAATAAATAGAACAAACTCATCTAGGTCTTAACTTGTCTGTTTGTTAGTACAGCTCAGTGAAAGGATGTGGTGGAACAGACAGAGGTGATGTATAGCTGATAATGAGAAATCCAGTGTCTCTACTGAATCTTTTTATATCAGTCTCAAAGCAGGTGATTATTCTAATTTCAAAAGTTTTCCTTTGTACTTCTGAAATTTCCTTTGACGGCTTTATTTTAAAGCCATTATGAGAGTGGTCTTCCTTTAAGAAATATTTTGAAAGTTATCTTATGATATGTATTTATTGTACCTGATTTAAGATTTGAAATGAATAAAGATTTCAAAACGAAAAAAAAAAAAAAGAAAGAAATGTTTGCCTACTAAGGATGTCATTCTGGTTTTATTTTCTATAACAGTTTGTTATGTCTATGAAGCTTGGCATGTGTCCTCTATTTTTGTCCTGTTTCACCGATGTAGTATCCATCTTCATATTTTTTTTTCCTTTCAATCATGTACATTTATTCAGACAGAAGACTGAATGCTAGCTTTTTATTCTGAATGTGGGGACTGGCATAACTTATATTGTGGTGTCTTTCAAGGTTTGTGTCATTTTATTTTTTCTATTATTGGGGTTATGCTAAAATGCCCTCAGAAGTATAGTGGTATTAATGTGGATATTAATCAACATTTTTTTCTGTTAACTGTGGCTCACAATCCCCTATGGCAGCACTTTGTTCACAGGATAAAATGATGAAATAAAACTGTCTGGCATTTTCTGATTAGAGATTTTTTTTTTTTTTTTGGGGGGGGGTGGATTTTGAAGAAATACATAAAGCTCCATTTCAATTGCAGGACCATATAAAAATAACTGTAGAGAAACTTTTAAAGAATCATTCATTTATTAGAGCTTATGGAAGTGATACAAAAAAGGGATGACAGAATGAGTATGAATCTTATTATGAACATATATATGTTTATGCCTGAGAAGATGAATAACATTGGAGAGTCAATGGATTGGAGATGGGTGAACAAGAATTGTATTGTAATCTGTCATGAGTGGTTGCAGTTCTGTGGAGATTTGTTTCACGATATATTTTTACATTTTGCAAATTCTAATTTGATGTATGATGTCTTTGTATACTGCTTAGATATAAGTGGGATATAAGTAAATAAGCCTGAACCTAAACCTTGATATATACTTGCTTTTTGTATGATGAGCATTTGTGTAGCTCTGATAGTGATTCTCCTGCTACCGCAACCTTCAGTCTGCAAGATTCTTAGTAAAGCACGAAATCTTACAGACTACATTTTGATAAATGCTTTTGTATGTAGACCCTGACATTTATACACAGTCTCTTGAATTTTCCCTAGCCTCTGTAGAATAACATCTGTAACTTTATTGCAAATATAAAAATGTTCTTCCAATCATATTGGCAAGATATAAGTTTCCTTTTCCTTTTTTTTATTTATCAGATTTTCAAATACAAACTTCAAGATATACACTTCAGTAAGGAAATCAAGTTGTCAGAAAGAATAATTATACAGTACAAGAAAAGAAGAAATAACTAAAATTCTGAACAAGTGACTCAAATCCTCAACAAAGAGAGATGAAACTAGGCTGCTGACATTAATGTTTAAAAAGGAGATAGAGCAGCTTTTAACCTGAGATGGGGGAGGAGGGAGCCAGCAATCACCCAGGAGCAGATGGTTCAAGTTTCAAGTTTATTTATGGCTTGATATAAAGACCATCACATGTATCTGGATGGTTTACAATATTAAAAATTAGAAAAATCTAAATAAATTCAAGATTTAATTGAAATAAAATAAGAGGAGGGTAAAACTATGACAAATTAAGACTTATTAGAGACGAAAGGTATTGGGGGATAGGAAGTTTTAATTACAATATGTAAATAAAAATAAAAAGGAAGGATAGAGGGATACGGAATAACAAGAGAAAGACAGGGATGGCGCTTCTTAAAAACTTTTTTTTTCCACTTATTGATAGGCATCTTTAAAAAGAAATGTTTTAAGATTAATTTTAAATTTATTTAGAGAATTTTCGTAGTGGAGATAGTGTCATTGAATTCCAGAGTGAGGGTGCGACTACGGAAAAAATGAAATTTCTAGGGTCCTTGATTGAGGGTACTGTCAATAAGTTTTGATTCGTAGATCTAAGGACCCTAGGAGGGGTATGTGGAATGAGATATTTGTCTAGGAAAACAGGGAGGTGAGAGGTCTTAATTTTAAAAGTTAAAAGAAGAATTTTGTATGTAGTTCGGTGGGAGACTGGTAACCAGTGTAACTCTCGAAGAAGCGGGGTAACGTGATCATATTTTTTGACCCTATAGATAAGTTTGATTACGGTATTTTGGATTAGTTGTAGTCTTTGGGCTTCTTTTTGAGTTATGCCATGGTAAAGAGAACTGCAATAGTCTATGAGGCTCATAATCGAAAGAAAAAAAGTCTAAAAACCAGCCTAAGTTGGCACTTGGACAAACATTTCCCAAATACGTCCAAGTGCCGATAATAAAACCATGTTTTGGACGTATTTCTAGACAACCTAGGCCTACATAGTGCCGCTGAACGACCAAAGCTAAATGGGGCGTTTCAGGAGGAGTGTCGAGGGTGGGAGTTGGGCGGGACGTGGGCCGGCTTAGACTTAGTCATACAGCATATATAACTGAAAGTTATACAGCCCATGATCGATGGAACTTGGACGTTGTGACTTAAATCATGTAAAACATGGTCTAAGTCACAAAAACCCACCTAAAATCACCAGATAAGCACTGAAAACACATAAAACAGACCCCCACACACTACCCCAGTGATCACTGACCCCCCACCCCCATAAAAATATTAATCACACCTTTAAAATTCAGCGATTGCGCTCAGCCCAGTACCCGCCTCAGGACCCGGTACCGGCTGCGTGACACTATACACCCCAAAACCCTTTTTACTGACATATAAGTGGCTCCTGCAGCCATAAGGGCTATTGGGGTAGTAGATAAGTGATTCTAGGGGATTCTGGAGGTGGTTTGGAGGGCTCCCCATGACCTATAAGGGAGCTGTAGTGAGGAGAAGCCATGGAACTCTTTTTGTGAAGTTCACAGCAGTGCCCTGTAAGGTACCCCACTATTTAGGTGGCATGTCTGGGTGTTCAGTCCATCACTTTGCAGACCCCTCCCACGTCCAACAGGGCTTGTTCTAGGCGTTTTTGACTTGGACCAAAAGTTGGATGGGAATATGCTATAAAGATGGACGATTTAGCGACTTGGACGATCAGAGTGATAGGACATATAAGTAGACGATTTTCGAAACAAAAAAAATTTTGGTCGTATTTTTCGAAAATGTGTCCTAGTCTGTTTTTTACTTTGGATGGCTTGCGAGTTGGACGCAAATGGACTTAGACGTCCCTTTCGATTATGCCTCTCCATGTGTGAAATGATTAAAGAGTGAACTAGGATTTGGATTGAAGTGGGTTCAAGAACAGAGGTTATGGAACGAATTAAGCAATGTTTGTAGAAACATTTTTTGGTCAGGGAACTGATTTGATCATGATAGCTAAGATCTTTATCAAAGATGACTCCTAGTAGTTTGAGTTTGGGTTCTGTTTGAAGGTGAACTGAATCAATAGATATTTGTCCTTGAAAGATACTATTAAAAGAAGGATATTTAGGGAGTCCCAAAAGAGAGGCTTCAATAATGGTGAAAGAAAGCTAGGAGTGTTTAAGAGGAAGGCAGAGTAAAGGAAGTTGCATAGCATTAGATCCTATTTTGATGTTACATCTTTCAGACTGCTGGTTCAATCACTAGTACTGAGTCAGTTGGACTATTGTAATATAGTGCTTTTGGCAGGTATTCAAAATAATTTTTCAAGGTTGAGAATAGTCCAGAATGCTGTGGTTCACTTGATTTTTGATTTCAGGAAGTATGATCATGTCAGTCCCTTTTACAGAGAATTGTATTGGTTGCCTATTGAAGCTCGTATTAAATTCAAATTTGGGTGCTTTTGTTATAAAGTTCTCTTTAGTATGACTTCCACCCATCTTTTTGATTCATTTTCTATTGTTGGATCCAAACACTAGCGAAGTGCTCATGGCTTGTTTAGCTTTCCTTCAACAAAAGGATGTCAGTATAAAAAATGTCATCACCTTTATTTGCCTACCAAGCGTCTCTCTGGGATGGAGAACTAAAACCCCTGTTACATAGTAACATAGTAACATAGTAGATGACGGCAGATAAAGACCCGAATGGTCCATCCAGTCTGCCCAACCTGATTCAATTTAAATTTTTTTTTTTCTTCTTAGCTATTTCTGGACGAGAATCCAAAGCTTTACCCGGTACTGTGCTTGGGTTCCAACTGCCGAAATCTCTGTTAAGACTTACTCCAGCCATTGAAGCCCTCCCCTGCCCATCCTCCTCCAAACGGCCATACATAGACGCAGACCATACAAGTCTGTTACTTAGTTCTAAATCGTATTATGATTTTAGAAAGCAATTGAAAACTCATCTGTTTAGTATTTAACTAATCTGATCTTTTTGTATGATGTTCTTAAAATTTTTGTAAACCGCATTGAACTTTTGGCTATGTGGTATTGATATTAGTTATTAGAGTAGATCAAATTATCCCTGTCATCTTCTCAACAGCCTATAGATACAAGGAAAAAAACACAATTTGAAATGTCTATATACAAATGTTAGAAGCCTAAAAAATAAAATAGGAGCGTTAGAGTATATAGCACTGAATGATGAGGTAGAACTAACCTAAACTTAAATTTATATACTGTGTCATCTTTATGAAAATAAAGCTCGACTTGGTTTACAGCATTTAATGTGAAGAGGATAACAGTAAAAAGCAAAATTTACAATTTGGTGAATAACCAAGTTTGTAGATATTTACGAAGGATTTGAAGAGAATCCAGTTCTCTTGCCACAGAGGAATTTTATTCCACAGTTCAGTTAGTTTGAAGGAGAGGGACTTCCACAATTTGCTAGTAGAAACTATGCCTTTCAAAGAGGGAAATAATAATTTAAGTTTTTGCATAGTTCTAGCCTCTCCGTATTTTTTGGAGAGCCAAGACGAGGAATTAATAAAGGTCAAATACCAAATAAGATCTTGAAGGTTATACATGCGCATTTAAAATGTATTCTGGTAGATATTGGAAGGAGGACAATCAATGAGACACTGTGTTACTTGGGTACAAATTATACCCCAAGAACAGAATAGATCAAATTGGAGGGGGTTGCGCCATATGTTAAAGAGGGACTTGAATCAAACAAAATAAACATTCTGCATGTCATAGATAGCAGTGTGGAATCCATATGGATAGAAATTTCATGTGTGAAGGGAAGGAATATAAAGGCAGGGGTATATTACCATTCCCTAGGACAGATGAGCAGACAGATGAAGACATTTTTTTCAGAGATTAGGAAAGCTGGCAAATTGGACAACAGTATAATTGCTGATTTCAATTACCCCAACATTGACTGGATAAATGTTACATCAGGGAGTGCTATGGAGGTAAAATTCCTAGAAGTCATAAATAACTGCTTCTTGGAGCAACTTGTAAAAGAGCTGACAAAGGGGGAAGCTATTTAAAATTTGGTCCTTAGTGGAATGCAGTGCATTGTATAGGAGGTAATTGTGTTGGTCTGCTGGGAAACAGTGATTATAACGTGATCAAATCTGAGCTGATTATCAGAAGTGATTTCGCAATAGAAATCTACTATAGCAGCATTTAATTTTCAAAAAGGCGACTATGATAAAATGAGAAAAATGGTTAAAAAGAAGCTAAAAGAATCAGTGGCAAAAGTAAGGCTGTAAACCAGGCATGGATGATATTTAAAAATACCATCATGGAAGCCCAGACCAGATGTATTCCACATATTAACAAAGGAGGAAAGAAGAGAAAACAAGAGCCGGCATGGTTAAAAGGTGAAGTGAAAGAGGCTATTAGAGAAAAAAAAAAAAAAATCATTTAAAGAATGGAAAAATATGCAAATATAGAAAATAAGAAGAGGCATAAACACTAGCAAATTAGATGCAAAGTATTGAAAAAGAAATCTAAGAAAGAATGTGAAGAGAAATTTGCCAATGAGGCAAAAACTCATAGTAACAATTTTTTAGGTACTTCAGAAGCATAAAACCTGTGAGGAAATCAGTGGAACCAATGGATGATCAAGGAGCAAAATAAGTGCTCAGGGAGGTTAAAGCCATGGTGGAGAAATTGAATGAATTCTTTGCTTTGGTCTCTATGGAAGATGTAAGAGATCTACCTGAACTGTTAATGGTTTTCAAAGGTGATGATGTAGAGGAACTGAAAAAAATCTTGGTGAATCAGGAAGATGTACTAAGCCAAATTGCCAAGTTAAAAAGTGATACATCTGCATTGGAAGAGAGAGAAATTAACTTAACAAATTTATTGGAAAACTCCCTAGAAGTAGCTACGGAAAGAACTACCCTCTTGGTGACATCTGCTCTGGAGCATGATAGAGATTTAACTTTCAGATTTTATTTTAGAAACATGAATGAAAAGTTATTTGGTTTGGCTATTCATATTTGCTCAAGTAACATAGAAAAGACTTTTTGCCTTATAAATGCCCTGGGTGCATCTTTTATTTTGAACTTTCCAGCAAAGTGTTGCATTTTGTTACAGGGGAAAAATTTCTTATTTTTCGAACCAAAACAACTGTTAGAATTTATTCTGGCCAAAGAAGGTGGGAATGTGATGATTGGTCTGATAGCTGTTCCTGCAGTTTAAACCAGCTGTTGGGTTTTTTTTTAGATCTTAGTCGCCTAGTGCTGCCCTTAAGATTGTTATGTATTTCTGGATATGATAATTCTGTTACTTGGATCTCTATTATTGTGGACTAAATAAGGAATCATTATTTTCTTTCTTGTATCACTGGTTTAAGTGATGCTAAATTTAAATTTTCTTTGTATTATTATTATATTTAATTTAGTGAAAGTGGGTAATAAATAATAATAATAAGCTTAACTCAACTCTTTTTAATTGAGAGCACTGTCCCCATGGAAGAAAAAGCCTCAGGTTATATTTAAGGTAGAGCCTGAATGCTCAAACCTCCTCCTCCCGCATCATCAGCATAAAACTTCCATAAGGGGATGTGCAAGTGCCACAAACTATATTAGTGCAGGACTAAAACAGCTATTGCTTCTATCGTAAGGAACTAAGTGAGGCTTTAATTTAGATATCACTTATTTCCTTATGATAGAAGCAATAGCTGTTTTAGTCCTGCACTAATATAGTTTGTGGCACTTGCACATCCCCTTACGGAAGGAGGAGGAGGTTTGAGCATTCAGGCTCTGCCTTAAATATAACCTGAGGCTTTTTCTTCCGTGGGGATAGTGCTCTTAATTAAAAAGAGTGGAGTTAAGCTTATTTGTATTATTATTACAAATCTGTATGCAAGGATTTGATTTGCTTGTTTTAAAATTGAAAAGTTGAATAAATAAATAATAATAATAATAAAAAGTGATAAATCACCTGGACCGGATGGTATATATCTCAGTGTACTAAAAGAACTCAAACATGAAATTGCTGACCTGCTGTTATTGAACTGTAACCTGTCGCTCAAATCGTCTGTAGTACCTGAAGATTGGAGGTGAGCGCCTGCCAATTGAATGTTCAGAGGGCGGCCAAAGTTGTGACAATTTTTTAAAAGGTTTCCAGGGGAGATCCAGGAAATTACAGACCAGTAAACCTGACTTCAGTGCTGGACAAAATAGTGGAAACAATTATAAAAACTAAAATTGTGGAACATGTAGACAAACATGATTTAATGGGACAGAGTCAGCATGGGTTCAGCCAAGGAAGATCTTGCCTCACCAATTTGCTTGACTTCTTTGAAGATGTAAATAAACATGTGGATACAGGTGAGTTGTTTAATGTAGTGTATCTAGATTTTCAGAAATCTTTTGATAAAGTTCCACATGAGAGGTTCCTGAGAAAATTAAAGAGTTATGGAACAGGAGGCAATGTTCAGTTGTGGATTAGGAATTGGTTATCAGATCGAAAACAGAGGGTAGGGTTAAATGGGCATTTTTCTCAATGGAGGAGAGTAAATAGTGAGGAGTGAGTTATTTTTTTGTCCCTGCCCCATTCCTGCAAGCTCCATTCTCATCTGCACAAGCTTCAAACACTTTAAAATCATACGTATTCAAGGCTTGTGCAGTTAAGGCAGAGTTTACAGGAATGGGACAGGGACTGCAACAAAACTCAAGGGGATTGGTTGGAGAAATTGAGTTCCTACGGGTATGGGGACAAATTTGTCCCTGTGTCATTTTCTAAGCTATTTCTCCAAGATTTTCTTCCTGCTATCAAGGGAAAATTACTCTTTTAGAGTTTGATCCTCAAATCCTTCCCTTTCAATGACATCACCCACCAAGAAAAGTCTTCTCCCGCTCTTCCAGGTGTTTCCTTTCTGCTCTTTTCTGGTAAGAGCTAGATGGAGTCAGTCCAGAGGAAGACTACTAAAATGGTTGGTGGTCTTCATCATAAGGCATATTGGAACAGACATAAAGATCTCATTATGCATACTTTGAAGGAAAGGCAGGAAAGGGGAGATATGATAAAGACATTTAAATACCTATGTGGCATGAAGTTTAAATACCTTCACGCATGAGGTGAGTCTCTTTAATTTGAAAGGAAGCTCCAGAATAAGAGGGCATAAAATGGAGTTAAGAGGTGATAGGCTCAGGAGTTATCTAAGGAAATACATTTTATACAGAAAGGGTGGTAGATGTTTTGGCAGAGGTGGTAGAGACAAAGACTGTGTCTGAATTCAAGAAAGCATGGGCAGGCATATGGGTTCTCTTAGGGAGAGGAGGAGATAGTAGATGTTGTGGATCGGTAGACTGGATGGGCCATTTGGCCTTTATCTGCCATCATGTTTCTATGTTAATGTTGCAGTATGTAATCTTATTTCTACTTGGTTTCACCACTACTTTCCTCTATATTGCAAGTATGGCATTATACAATAAGGGTTGCTTGTGCATATGATGAATGTAGGAAATGTACAGTTGTGTGGATCAGATGCAGGTGAATGCTTTTGGTAGTGGAAGTGAAGGTGTGATTGAAGGATAAGTCTGTGTCTAATATGCATGGGCTGAGAGAATTGGATCATGAGAGTTCGATGGCTATTGTGGGTGCTGGATTCCAGCAAGGTGGCTAGGTCTGGGACAGATGGTCAATTTGCTGGGTTAAAAGGATGTGTAGTGACTGTGCATGCATGTGTATAGTTGTATGAGGGTAAAAAATTGGGAATGCTTAGTATGTTGGGGGTGGGTGTTAAAAATCCTTGGAGTTCTTTCCAGGTGTTGTGATCTACTATTACTAGTATGTGGGGTTTTGTCAGGTACCCGTGACCTGGATTGGCCACTGTTAGAAATAGGATACTGGGCTAGATGGACCATTGGTTTGACTCAGTATGGCTATTCTTATCTTCTGGCCCCTCTATTCCTTTTGCATTTTGATGGACAGTTTTGTTGTGTGTCATTGGAAGCTGGCTGAATGCTTGCTTACCATTTGAGCATGGTGGAGCCATAAACATGTTCTATTTTTTAATGCTTGTTATTAGAAGGGCTGCATAACTGTGTCTAGAATAGATATGATGCAATTATTCTAATTAGCATTATCACTGACTTATGCTGGTGCCATTAATTTGTTTGACCCTTAATGTTAAGGGTTTTCATAAACCAATTAAAAGGAAAAAATATTGTAACATATGTTAACTGTTCTCCTGTTATAGTTTTTTTTTTTTTTTTTTAAAGAAACACATTTGTCAACAGTGGAATCAAAGAAAATAACCATGCAATGGGCTATTGCTCCTGTTTTCTCACCCAATGTGGGCAAACAATGGGTTTTAGATTTTACTTCAAAAGAGAGCCGATATGAAAGTTGTGCTTCAATTCTAATATTCTATGTAAATGTATTAATTATTGTGCACAAATGTAGTTTTAAAAATGAATAAAGACCTATTTTTTAAAAAAAGAAAGAAAGTGTTGCTCAGTCTGCCGACACCGGAAACTGCTTAGTTAAAGTGATGGGCGACCAATGTCAATTTTCAACATTTATGCTCCAAATCATGATCAACCCAAATTTTCCCATAAATTGGCAGACCTCCTAGCAGAGGAAGGTGATCCCCCTACCCCCCACCAAATCATGAGGGGAAATTGCAAGACCCATATCTAGATAGACAATTTCATGTTTCTTACAGGAAAACAAAAGCATGGTATGAGTTACATTGCCTTGTGAAACACCTACATTTGATTGGCCCATGGAGACTTTTGCATCTTAGTATCAGAGATTATGCATTCTTCTCTTCTTCTCATTCTTCTTATTCCTGCATTGGCTTTTACTTGATTAGTCCATTACTGAATGTGCTGATATAGGCAGTATCATTGTATCTGACACACTGGTTATTTTACAACTGAACTGGATAGGGAAGCACCAATCTAAATCAAATTAGAGATTTAATCTCTAATCTCTAATGGATTCCTTGATACTATCAGAAAGGCTAACATCAATTTTTTTGCCACAGTAATGCCATTGATACTGGCTAGGTGACACATTTGTTTGTGTATAAAGCCTATATGCATTGCATTATAATAGCATTCAGAGCTGGAATCTGTTCATGGAATCTTTTACACCAGTACCAGTACTTTATTGTAATGGTAGGTCAGTGTGTAATAAGCAACAGGTTATTAGGGATATTCTTTTAGACACTGATCCTGGCTTAATGTTTATTACTGAGACTTGGATTGACCAGAGGGACACTTTCACCCAGAATGAGCTCTGTCTGCCAGGTTTTCATAGCATTTTTAGCTTTAGAAGAGATAAATGGGGCGGAGGATTGGGAATAATTTTTTACCTTATCTCTTGTTGACAAAGCTAGTTACCTGAATTAGAATACATGATTGTATCATGTAATGACGAGTTATCCAAAGATTCTTTGGGAATACTTTTGCTTTATCGTCCTCCTCTACCCTGGAAGGATTCCTTAGAACTCATTTCAAATATTATAACTGAATATTCAATTAAAATATTCAAGGCTGCTGATTATCGGAAATGTTAACCTTCATTTGGACGATATTACAAACAAAGATACATTAGATTTTATCTCTCTCTTGAACTCTCTCAGTCTATCTTTTCCTGTAAAAGCTGCTACGCATGAAAAGGGTCACATGTTAGATCTTATCAGCTTTACAGATTATACAAATCAGTAAACTAAGTTAAATGAGGTTCATTGGCAGAGGGTTCCTTGGTCAGATCATTTTCTTGAGCATTTTCGTCTTTCAATTTTCATGTCCCCTATCAACAATGTATTTTGGTCTAATTTACTAAAAATATTACCATGTATTTCCGCTGATAAATTATCAGAAAACATTTGGAAAGAATGGATGAGATTGTCTGAAAGTACTTTTAAAACTCTATCCCCTTTAACATCAAAATCGGTGAGTTATACGCATAACTGGTATTCAGCTTATCACCGGGAGTTAAAATGGGGATGTAGAAAATTGGAACGGAACTGGAAAAAAAACTAACTCTTTTATTATCATTAATTGCAAAGACCCAAAATTTACAGATGCAAAATAAATATGTGGTGTTGTTACAATTTGATCTGTCGTCTGTGTTTGATGTGGTTCATCATGATGTTTTGATTCGTATGTTAGCGGATATAGGTCTAAATTATGTGGTTTTGGATTGGTTTAGCAAATTTCTTTTGCAACGTTCTTATAAGGTATGTTTAGAGGGTGAGGTTTCATCATTGTGGACACTCAATTGTGGGGTACCGCAGGGTTCCCCCCTGTCACCAATTTTGTTTAACATCTATATGACCTCATTGAAAAACTTCTGTCTTTCATCTGCAGAGACTATGGGCTTCTTTTACTAAGCTGCGGTAGCGTTTTTAGCGTGCGCTGCAGATTAGCGCATGCTAACCCCCGTGCTATGTGGAAAACTAACGCCAGCTCAATGGAGGCGTTAGCATCTTGCGCACGCAGCATTGCAGCATGTGCTAAAACCGCTAGCGCAGCTTTGTAAAAGGAGCCTTATATTTACTTATGCGGATGACATTTTCATTCTACTAGAGGTTAGTCACAACCTCAGTGATTTGGTTTTGGGCATAGACAGTTGCATCTCCAAATTGCAGATGTGGGCAACCTCGATCCAAATGAAACTGAATGCTTCAAAAACCAAACTGCTTTGGATCGGGCCTAGATTAGAAAATTTGCCTACTAATGCTACATTGAATTCAGGCATCTCATTACATCTTGATTTTTCCTCCAGAATCTTGGGTATTATTCTGGATTCTTCTCTTACATTTCATGACCAGATAAACTCTGTAGCAAAGAAATGTTTCTTTAGTTTGCGTATGTTGAGGAAAGTTAGGTAACTATTTCATCATTCATTGGTACAATCCACTGTGCTTGTTCAGTTGGATTATTGTAATTCTATCTACTTGGGCATCAAACAGGGTAGTCTAGATCGGCAGTTGATATAAAATACAGCAGCTAAACTTATATTTGGAAAGAGAAAGTACGACCATGTATCCCCATTATTGAGAAAGCTTCACTGGCTTCCAGTTCATTATAGGATACAGTTTAAGTGGGTTTGTGTTGTCTTTAAGTTCCTTTATGGAATATTTGATCCTTCAATCCCTTTATGTTTGAATGCTACTAGATTCTGTTATTCGAGGATTACAACAATATATAAATTATCATTTTCTTCTTTTAGAGGACTTAAATGTGCTGGGAAGCTTAGTATATCTTTGGCATTTAAATTGGTTGAAATTTAGAATAAACTTCCTGACTCTATCAAATTGACAGGTCAGTTACAACAATTCCGGAAAGATTTAACAACTTGGTTGTTTACACAATATCTTAAAAGTCTATCTGCCGAAGTGCTGAAATAACAGTATATTTTATTCTTTTCATTTTTTAATTTTATACCTTCAATTTTAAGCATCAGTGCTGTTTCTGGAAATGATATACCAATAGCATCCTCTCTCTCAGGCCCACTATTATGTCTTTCTAATTTTAATTAATTGTGAACTGAGTAGAGCTCCTTCAGGAGATGACCTGGTATATAAACTGAAGATTAGATTAGATTAGATTAGATGACTGATGGAATTAATCCAATAGGAGGCTGATGTAAAGCACATGGAACAATTATATCAGTTGTCTCCTCATAACATTGACATGCCTTCTGAAACAAATGAAATATGCTTATAAGACCTGGTTAAGTAAGAAGAACAATAAGTTGATATTTATGTGATCAGTGCAATATTGTAACCCACAGGCTCCGGGCAATGTGTCCAGGACTGCGGGAACAAGGATTATGCCCTTGTGAGTTTCAAGTTCAAGTTTCAAGTTTATTTAGCTCTTGATGTATCGCCTATTTTAAATTTTCTAAGCGATGTACAAAATATAATAAAACAATTATAAACATAAAAACATCAAATTCCAGTAATAACTAACATGAAAACGAGGAAAGGGGGTAAAGTTACAATAAGGGCATAGGAAAAAAGGGAAAAACAAAAGGTTGGGTAAATAATTTCAAGGCACTCTTTGTGGATGTTAATTAAAACAAAATAGATAATTTTAGAATTTTTAAAGGTCATAAGCATCCTTAAACAGATAAGTTTTTAAGAAATTTTTAAAGGCTGAGAAATCTTGTTCTATTCTAATGTACTGGGGAAGGGAGTTCCACCATTGTGGACCTGCGACAGTGAAAATATCTGCTCTTCTCGTTCCGATGATTTTAAGAGAAGGGATAGATAGTAAGTTTAATTCAGATGAACGTAAAGATCGTTGGGGTTTGTATGGGATCAGTGATTTTGATATGAATTGTGGTTCACTAGATATTAGAGTCTTGAAGATTAAAAACATTAGTTTGTACATTATCTTATGGTTAATTGGTAACCAATGCGCGTCTATCATCAGTGGGGATACATGGTCAAATTTTTTGGCGTTGTAGATAAGTTTTATAGCCGTGTTTTGGACAATTTGGAGTCTCCTTCTTTCCTTTTGAGTGATGTTTAAAAATAGGGCATTACAGTAGTCGATTTTTGCGATGATGAATGAAGGCTCCACAAGGAAGAAAAAAGCAAACTAGTTCAGAATAAGGATTTTGCCCACAAGTCAGGTAAGTTGTTCATGAAAACCAGGACTGGATTTATTTAAGTTGCCAAACAGTGAAACCAAAAACATAAATAATTTGTCAGGACTTTTCACCAGTCTTTTCAAAAAAACAAAACTCAATTTCAATATCATACACAATAAAAGTTTCAAATTCAAATAGCAAAAGGGCTCTGTATTTATCAATGAGCTTCAGCTTCAAAGTTCTTTCAAAAAGAAAAACTAACAAAAAGAAAACAGTCTCTTCCCTTTGGTAGTACACTTGGATTATGGTCAGTGACACAGCACTGCACTCCTTCAGCAATGTAAATTATGCTGACCAGGTGGTGTGCTCCACATGTTGTAATATTGCTACAAAATAGAGCCCTCTATCCCACCTCAAAACATGGGGCTAAATCCCCCACCACACTGTCTGGATAAAGTGTAACCAAAAGATTAACAAATGACAGTTTTACAGTCTCGCACTCCTGTGCGGCTCTGCTTCAGCTTCAGCAGGGCAAAAACACATCCTCAAAAGAAAAATAAACCAAAAACAGTTCACTGTCCAAAGCATAAGTAATTGAAATATTCTTTAGGCAGATTTTGTACTTGCCTTGGAGAGACACACTTCCATGGGTAGAAAATCTGATTGAACCTCTGGGCCTGGTTCTGATTCTAATTCCATGGCTTGTGGAACTTCAGAGAGGTCAGGAGTCATCTCAGTCCCAGCTTCAACAATCTCCATGCATTCTGGGGTTTGTTGGTCCTGCAGAGCTCTTAGTCCTGAGCTAGGCTGCCAGTACTTTTCTTGTGACTGTTCTCCACCTCTCCAATTCTCCCTCTGCCTTTCCAACTGCTCAGACCTGAGATTAAGGAACTTGCAGCCCCGCCCAACCTTCCCAGGTGCAAAGCGTTTCCGGTCACAAAACTTGGAAAGGTGAGGGGGAGGGGAAGTCTGAAGCTCAACCCCCAAGCTCCCTCTGCTGGCCTTAGGGAAAATAGCAGGCGAAAAGGGAAATTGTTCTTTAGCTTGGTCAAAATGGGCACTAACTGCTCCAGGCATAGGCTTTATACTAGGGCCAATCCTAGCAGGCCTACCTCGCATACCACAATATGCCTAAACCAAGAATGGACATTTGTAGGCACCTTATCTCAAGGAGCAGAAGGAAAGATCCGGAATTTATATAATGCATGCTTAAATCTGAGTGCCTGGTTCATAGAATTCCCCTTCATGTCGTACATATGACACTTGTGGGTTCGAGAATTGATCATATGGGTGAATCCTGGTGCTGACCACCAATGCAGGAAAAAATAACCAAGATCTCCACAAACCATATAAGAAAACCACAAAGAATGGAGTCTTAACTATATCTTCAGTGGTGGTCAAGAGTAATGTTAAGAGAGTTTATGCTAAAATGACCCAAACTCTTTATTCTTGAAAGCTGAGGCTTTATTAGTATGAAGCAACACAGTCTGTGTTTTGGCTAGGCAGAGCCTTCTTCATGGGTAATGTGATCAATATAATCAGTAAGAATTCAGAGATGACGATATAATGGTTTTAAACCAATCCTAGTGCTATCATCATATCCAGAAAGACAGCTGTAGTAATATCTGGGGTTTTGATATGTAGATTAAAGTCTACCATGATCACTAACTTAGGGAAACTCAGGGTCACCTCTGTAATCAGACTGAGGAGTTCTTGCACAGATGATATGCTGCTATGAGGTGCTCGGTATACCACGAGCAGCTAGATTGGTTTTCTCCTTTTCTAAATCAGGTCTGCTAGCCCTCCATGCTGTCTCCATGGCCTTGGTTCAGTAAATACACTGAAGTACCCCCCTCCCAAAAAAAAGGATTGATTTGCAGTTTTGTGAATTGGTAAAGGAGAAGCACGTTGGAATTTTTATTCTATAGCCTTTTGAGGATATCTATAATGAAAAAATGCATGAGATAAATTAGATTTGCATACAGTGGCAGCAGCACATGCAATCTTATGCAGATTAGTTGTGGCTATCCTGAAAATGTGACTGGCTAGGTGTGCCCTGATTACTGGGTTCCAAACCACTGTTTTATAGATACAATGATGGCAAATGAAAGAATTGCATTTTATGATTCATTGAGGATGAGCATTATGATAGTTTTAGCAATTACCATATTTTTTGCATTATAAGATGCACCTGACCATAAGACGCACCTAGGTTTAGAGGAGTAAAACAAGAAAAAAACATTCTGAACCAAATTGTGTACTAATATATACCAGGCTCTGCACCCATCCCCACACACTCCCTGCCAGGCTCTACACCCTTTCCCCCTCCCTGCCAGGCTCTGTACCCTGTACCCCTCTGGTGGTCTAGTGGTAGTCCAGGACAGGAGGGATCTGTCCCAGCCGACTAACAATTTTTTACAACCCCTGTACCTTTTTAAATCCTGGTGGTCCAGCGGTGTATGGGCAGGAGCAAGCTTTCTCGCAGCCAATGGTACACAAGGCAGGAGCAAGCTTTTCACATTCTAGCCTGGGCCCCTGCAGCTCCTTGAATGGCTTCCGTCAGTTCTCACGAGAAAGCTCGCTCCTGCCCATACACCGGTGGACCACCAGGATTTAAAAAGGTACCGGAGGTGTGTGTGTAAAAAATTTTTATATTCACTCCATAAGATGCACAGACATTTCCACTCACTTTTGGGGGAAAAAAAGTGTGTCTTATGGAGTGAAAAATACAGCATATGTGGAAGCATTATGCTAGTTTTAGCTATTATATATGAAGAATAGGATAGGATGCATATATTATGATGTGTTTGAGTATGTCCTGAATATGTATGTTTTCTACTGTAACCCGTTAGGTGTTAAAGGAGGAATAAGTTTTTAAAAAAATAAATAAATAAATATGTTTGTTTATTAAAATGTTATATACCACTTAAGACCAAAGTGGTTTACAAGCTATATACTGTACAAATAAGAGAAATAAAAGCAAACTAAACTATAACATAAAATTAAAGAACTCATTCATATTGATAGGAAAGACAGGAATCATTCAAGACCATCCCATTCTTATTACTGATTACATAGGGGTCTTTTTACTAAGGCACGTTAGCCGTTTTAGCGCGCGCCATTATAGTCTATGGACGTGTAAGCATTTAGCGTGCGCTAATATTTATCACGTGCTAAAATGGCTCAAGGTCTTAAACAGAAAAATCTTTGGGCTCCCTTTATGACGGTGCGCTAGCATTTTTAGCGCACGCACCAGATTAGCGCGCACTAGCCAAAAAACTACTGCCTGCTCAAGAGGAGGCGGTAGCGACTAGCGCGCACAGCATTTTAGCGTGCACTATTCTGCGTGTTAAGGCCCTAACGCACCTTCATAAAAGGAGCCCTTTAACTTTTTTTGTAATTTTCTTCTACATGAATATAATTTGGAAGGTGATCCATAAGAAAGGTGCCAGGTATAAGAAGGCTTTCATTCTAGTTGATTTCCATCTAGCTTTTTAGAGATGGCAATACTAATCTATAAACTATGATTTGATAGCTCCATGCAGGGCAGGATTAATTCATTGAGGGCTCCTAAGCACACTAGTACACTGGGCCCCCTGCCCCGCCTCACCCCCCACCATGCACCCAAGTGAAAACAGGAAGCTGCGTTAGAGGGAAGCTTTGGGCAAGCAGCACCGCTTGCACAATTACAGTTCCTGTTGCCTTTCTTACCCGCGTTGCTTGCTTGTCTTACTTTCCATCGAGGGTGGGGCCCACACTGACGATGGGGGAGGGGGGCCCGCGTTGCCGATCAATGCTGGAGGGGCCCATCGCCGTTTGTAAAAAACAATGTTGATGCCCTCCTTCATCGGGCCCCCCTGACAATTTCGGGCCCTAGGCACGTGCCTACTTGGCCTATTGGTTAATCCTGCCCTGGCTCCATGTGCATTGCAGATCTTTAAGACAGTCCTCATAGTCCACAGTAATTTATATCCTTAGACTTGATACCAAGGGCTCCTTTTACAAAGCCGTGCTAGGGCCTTAACACGCGGAATAGCGCGCGCTAAATTGCCCCGTGCGCTAGCTGCTACCGCCTCCTTTTGAGCAGGCGGTAGATTTTTGGCTAGCACGCGCTAAAGCGCACGCTAATCTGGTGCGTGCGCTAAAACCGCTAGCGCACATTCGTAAAAGGAGCCCCAAATTTGAAAGGGAATGTGTGCAGATATTTTCTGTTATTAATTGCCACAGGCACAAATATTTGTAGATTTTGCATCTCTTTGATGTGCAAGTTTTTTTGGTTTTTTTTCCTACCCTCAACATTATGTTTTGCTGAAACATTTGCATACAGAACTAAAATAGAAACTTGGCACAAAATAGTGCTGCATAACACCAAATATGTAACTATCAAAAAGCCAATCTAAACTCATGTTGAGAAATATTCAAAGCAGAAAAGAAAACCTTCTGTTAGATATACAGAATACCGTATATAATCAAATATAAACTGATCCGAATATACACCGAGGTAACTTTTTTCCTCCAAAAAGGGGGAAAAAAGTTGACTCAAATATAAACTGGAGTTTAGAAATTTGGGTTATCATGGTGAGCCAATCTATAAAGACTGTTCACCCTCCCTCTCTATCAGCTATCTCCTAAGACACTAAACATAATACAAATATCTTTGATGCATATATCCCAAAGCTAACATATTCACAACAAAGCCCCTACTTAGGAAAACGCAACTACAGGCAAACACAAACTTAAATAAATGTAGACAAAAATCAGACTTAAACCTCAAGAAGCCATTTGGAGTTCAACACCAGAGAAAGAGAAACAACACTCTACACTTTGTAAAATAAGAAGAAAGCAGTGTAAATTTAGAGTAAAACTGCATTCTCTTTTTCTACCTTTGTTGTCTGGCTATTTAATTCATGTTTATCCCAGTTTCCAGTTTCTGATTTCTTTTGTCTTTTCTTAATTTTCCTTCAGGGTCTTCAGTCTGCCTTTTCTCTCCTTCACTTCTTTCCTACATCCATCTCTGACTTTAACATTTTCCTTTCAGTTTTCCTCCATTTATTTTTCTGCATCTCTATCTTCTTCTATTTATAGCTTTCCATCTCCCTCAACCTATTATTCTCCAGTTTTGTTTTGTTTTTTTGCTCTTTCCTTCCCCCCGAACACACTTCCACCATCTTCTCTTTCTCTCTCTTTCCCCCTTTATTTTCACTCTTCTAACTAGTATTTATTGTCTTGCCCTCTCCATCCAGCATGTCCTCTCCCCTCTAACACCTCATCTCTCTCCCTCCACCTCCATCTAAGATCTTTCCCCATCACCCTTTCCCTTTGCCACTTCCAGCACTTCCTACCTAGGGCTCTGGCTCTGGCTCTGGGGAATGGTGTTGCGGGTCTGAGACAGGCTCAAAATGCTAGGCAGGCAGCCGATTTACTCCCTGTGGAAGTCGTGGCGGTTGTCCATGCTGTTTGCCAGCTGCTGGGAGGAGGGGGGAGTGAGGAGTCAGCAGTGCATCTGGATTATAATCAGCCCTGCCTTTGGTCCTGGTCCTGCTAAACCGGCTGGCAATGAAGAAGTCAGATGCCATGAGGGCTTCCCTCTTGCTAATTCACTATAGGCTCTGCCGGTCTCAATCCCACCCCTCAAAATCAGGAAGTAATCAGAGGGGGTGGAATCGAAACTGGAAGAGCCTATAGTGGCTTAGCAAGAGGGAAGGCCCCCGAGGCATCTGGCTTCTTCATTGCCAGCCGGTTTAGCAGGACCGGGACCAAAGGCAGGGCTCATCATATGTGCCACTGCCAGATGTGCCACGGACTCCTCACTGCCCCTCCTCCCAGTGGCTGACATACAGCATGGATGGAAGAATCGGCTGCCTGCCTCACATTTCAGACCAGCCCTAGACATGCGACTCCGATCCCTACAGCCAGACCCCTGGTAGGTTTAAATTTAGATTTTATTTTTTTTTTTTAAAGTTACGGTACATATCAGAAGTCAGAGTTTTCTGCCTATTGAACTATACTGATGTTGGCTAAATATTTCTCCAGAAGAGCCTACAGGGCTCATAATAAAAAAAAAGAAAAACATCTAAAAAGTAGCCTAAATGGCTACTTGGATGATCAAAAAGCCTGATCGTCCAAGTACCCATAATCAAAGCTGGTTTTAGACGTAACTAAAACCAGCTTAGGCCTTTCCCCTGCCTCTAAATGCACAGAGAGAAAAGAGGCGTTTTTAGAGGAGGGGAAAGGGCGGGCAGTGGGTGGGAGGTGGGCCGACCTATACCTAGGCGTGCAGCAGGTATAACCAAAACTTTAGGCAGGTTGCCTAGCGGCACTTATACGTTTTGACTTAGACCAAGTCAAAACAGGTATAAGTGCAGAAAAGGGGTCGCTGAGCTGATCGTGGCTGCTGCGATCAGCTCAGCGGCCCCAGCAACCTGCCTACCCCCTACAGCAATGATCGCGGCAGGAGAGATGGCTCATCTCCCCTGCCGCGATCCACCCTCCCCCCCCCCAACGATCAGGGCAGGAGGGAGCCCAAGCCTTCCTGGCCCGCGGCACCCTGATTACGTTTCGGGCAAGAGGGAGCCCAAGCCCTCTTGCCCCAGCGGCACCCCGATTACGTTCGGGGCAGGAGGGAGCCCAAGCCCTCCTGCCCCGCAATCCCCAATCCCCCCCCGAGTCTGATGGGGCAAGGAGGGAGCCCAAGCCCTCCTGGCCCTGTGCTTTCCAACCCCCCCCCCCCCCCGATCCAGCCAGGAGGGAGCCCAAGCCCTCCTGGCCACGCAACCCCTACCCCCTACAAGATCGGGTAGGAAGGAGCCCAACTCCTCCTGCCCAGGTGGACCCCCTACCCCCCACCCCCACTAAAATACAGGCAGGAGGGATCCCAGGCCCCCCTCCCCTCGAATCGACCCACCCCACATGACCGCCCCCGAACCCCTGATCGGCCCCCCCCTGCTGACCCACAACTCCCTGGCCAACCTCACCCCCCCCCAATCCCACCCCCATACCTTGAAAACATTGGCCGAATGGACGAGTGCCAAGCCCGCCCATTAGGGCAGGCCAGCTGGCTCCGGAATGGGGCCGGATTGGCCCAGGCGGCTCAAACCTCTCCCACAGGTAGGGCCTGAGGCACCTGGGCCAACCAGAATAGGCCCGAGAGCCTTAGGCTCCTCCTGTGGGTGGGGCCTTAAGCACATGGGCTAGGTTAGGCCCATGTGCTTAAGGCCCCACCCACAGGAGGAGCCTAAAGCTCCTGGGCCTATTCTGGTTGGCCCAGGTGCCTCAGGCCCCACCTGTGGGTGGGGTTTGAGCCGCCTGGGCAAATCCGGCCCTATTTCGGAGCCGGCTGGCCTACCAGACTGGTGGGCTTGGCACCCGTCCTTCCAGCCAAAGTTTTCAAGGTATGGGGAGGTGGTATTGGGGGTGGGGGGCGTGGGGTCAGCCAGGGTGGTGGCGGGTCAGCGGGGGGGGCCGATCGGAGGTTTGGGGGTGAGCGGTTGTGGGGAGGTTGATTTGAGGGTAGGAGGGCCTGGGATCCTTCCTGCCCATATTTTAGTGGGGGGGGGGGGTAGGGGGGTCCACCTGGGCAGGAGGGGTTGGGCTCCCTCCTGCTCGATCTTGTAGGGGATGGGGGTCACGTGGCCAGGAGGGCTTGGGCTTTCTTCTGGCCGGATCGTGGGGAGGGAGGGGGGTTGGAAAGTGCAGGGCCAGGAGGGCTTGGGCTGCCTCCTGGCCCCATCGGACTCGGTGGGGGGGACTGGGGTTCGCGGGGCAGGAGGGCTTCGGCTCTCTCCTGCCCTGAACGTAATCGGGATGCCGCTGGGGCAAGAGGCCTTGGGCACCCTCTTGCCCCGATCATTGTCGGCGGGGCCAAGAGGGCTTGGGCTCTCTCCTGGCCCGATCATTGTAGGTGTGTGTGTGGGGGGGGGGGGGGGATTCTGTAACCGATGTTGTTTTTGACAAACACCAGTTACAAAATCCAGCTTTTAGGTGAAGGACTGGCTCCTTCTTCGCCTAAAAGCCCTTGTTTTGGATGTTTGGGGCTTAGGCTTTTATTAGGTTGATTATAGGGTATAAGTTTAGACGTAGTGGTGGTCTGGGTGTTTAAACAGCTGAACGTAGAGGCAGGCCATTATTTAAAAAAAACTCCTTTTGGACGTTATTTTTGATAATGGACATTTTCCCTGCTTCTACTTTCAACGTTTAAGGCCTTAGGCCAACAGCTGACTTAGATTTTTTTTTTTTTTTTTATTATGCCCCTCCACACTTTTAGGATATGCAAACTGGTTCTAAGCTTGGCCTTTGCTGCTATTTCAAATTTTTGGCACTGTAAAAATAGAGCCATGTGTAAAATGTACATTGGGAGTATTGTTTTCTAACATTTCAGTATGGTCTCAGTGCAATCAATAATACTGTAAAATGTCAAAAAGCTTTGAAGTAGATTTTTGATAGAAAATAATACATATAGATTTGAAATGTTAATTTATGCATGGTTATTTCCCCCCAGAACTTGCTCAAAATACATCCCTGGGAATTCTTCCTGCTAATCCAGCTCCAAGCACATGTGCTATGGGACCCTGCCTATACTTTTAACCGGACTGAGGGCTGAAAGTCTTCAGGCAGCCAGTTTATCCAGGTACTCTACCACATAAATCAAGGAAATCATTCATGGCATTTTCACTTTGCTTCTGTGTCTTCTTCCTCATCTGCACTGCATTTTTATTTGATACTGGTATGGTCCACTCTCCCTTCTAGGCATTAAAATTGCCCCAGTTAACACCCACTGCACTTGCCTCTCAGCTATCTTTTGCCCCTCAGATCTCAGCACTGAGCAAATCTTGCTCTTTTACCCTCAGGCAATTATGTACAGTCAGAAGTCTCTTTGATGCTGCTTGTTTCCAGCCTTATTACATTAGTGTCTTTTATTCCGCCAATACCTTGCAGTTCTAGGCAGATTACAGAAAAGGTGGTCTGGGAATATCCAGTGAAATTACAAGATAGTTAATTAGATGAACTCAACTCTCTTTACGACAAAGCTGGATTACTGCAATAATGTCTACTCTGGAATCACCCAAGGGTTCTATACAAACTTCAAACCTTTCAAAACTGTACAATTCATCTTCTATGTCGAGTAAACAGGTATACCATGTCTTACCACTGGCTCTCAGTTCAATCTAGAATTAAATTTAAAATCCTCATTTTGGCCTTTAAAGCACTACACTGTAGGTTACCGGACTACCTTCATAATAATAATATAATAATAATAATTTATATACCACAGGCCGTGAAGTTCTATGTGGTTTACAATGATTAAAAAATAGTAAAAAATTGAATGGAATTGACAAGTTAATACTAGTGAATCTTGGCTCTAGGGATCAGTTAAGTAGGAAAGATTGTACAAATCAGTTGCTGAAGTAGTTCAGGAACAGATATGTTTTTAGGTGTTTCCTAAATTCCCCGTATTAGCTAGCATAAGTAATTGTTCCAGGTCTTTACCCCATAATGCTGCTTGATAATGAGAGAAGATGTTGGTGGTGACTTTTGAATTTACATCCTTTAACCGGTGGAGATACAAAATTCAAGTGTAAGCTTCTCTTATGTTTGTTGGTTGGGAAGGAGAAAAGGTCAGTTATAGATTTAGGGGCTAAGCCGAACAGTGCCTTAAAGCAGAAACATCCAAACTTAAACTTCACACATGCCTCCATCGGCAATCAATGCAGGAATCGATAAGGAGATACATGGTCAAACTTCTTCAACCCAAAAATCAGTCTGACCGCTGCATTTTGCACCAGTTGTAATTGTTGCAAGTTCTTCTGGGAAATTGCTAGATAGGCAATGGTACAGTAGTCAAGTTGGCTCAGTATAAGGGATTGAACTAGAATTCTAAATGATCAAGCATCAAAGTATGCTCTGATGGACCAAAGCTTCCAGAGAGTGAAGAAACCTTTTTAACCAGAGAGTCCACCTGGTCTTTCATAGTTTAGGCCCTGGTCCAGTATTACACTCAGAACCTTCATAGTATGTTGAATAGGGTAACTGAGATTATTGATGCACAATGAAGATTTTGTATCAAGTGGTTGTGATGAAGCTACAAAGAATTTTGTTTTTTCTGAGTTAAGCTTCAGTCTGAATTCAGTCATCCATTGTGCCATCAAGTTCAGTACTTCTGTTGCCATAGGAGTAGCTTCAGAGAGAGAGGTAGTAAATGAGATAATGATCGTGAAGTCATCTGCGTAGCTGAATACTTTTATCCCCGGCTGGGTCAGTTGCGCACCTAACGATGACATGTAAACATTGAAAAGCAGTGGAGATAGTGGAGACCTCTGCGGAACACCAGATGGATTACTCCAGGTATTGGAAAGATTGTAATTAAAACGAACTTGATAGGTGCAGGATATAAGGAAACCTCGGAACCAGTCTAGCACCTCTCCTCTGATACTAATTGTATCTAGGCATTGTAACAATTTTCCATGGTCCTCTAAGTCAAAGGCAGAGCTCATATCAAATTGCATAATCAGGCATTAAAGCCCCTATCTGAACAAGAAACTGCCTGACCATCTCATACACACACGACTAATTCTCATCCTACCCCAATACGTTCACCTGGAATCTAAAAGACAGTCTGCCTTTTTTTTCACTGCTCTAGCACTATGGAACTCCTTGCCTCTTAATATTCATAAAGAAACCAATCTCAAGAACTTCAAAGTTGCAGTCAAAACTTACCTCTTTGATCAAGCATTCTTAGAGTGGATGTGTTGTCCTTGGTGACCTCAGCTGGTATCTGTATCCTCTCCCCTCTCTTTCTCCCTATACCCTTTTTTTTTGTCTATGGGTCAGGATTGATTTGAAAATGACTGCTATGAATGATTCTTTCCTATCCAAAACATTGTACCATTGTTCTTTTTCCAGTTTATTAGACTGTACACCACCTTGCTCTATTCAGTTAAAAGTGATACAGCAAGTCTTGAATAAATATATAAATAATTCCAATTCATGTTTGGTATTTGATGGAAACATGAGGCTTGTGTACACCAGAATATAAACTTTATGGGATAGATATTCAGCCAGCAGTAGGCATTATTCCTAGATATTCAATGCTGGGCCATGTTCGGGTTTATGCGACCAAATATCTTCTTGCGGTTAAGTGCGATATTCAGCACTTAACTGCCTAAGTGATACCATATAAAGATAGGACTGGCTTTTTTGCGGTCCAGTATGGCTGCTTAACTTAGGCGGTTAATTGCTGAATATCAGCACAACCACATACAGTAAGTCTTGGATTCTCAAAATGGTACCATTCGGAAGATGCCGGTAAGGGCCCGGATGGCACCTGTTAAATGTTTTAATTGGCCATTAATGGTGCGGTAAAACTAATGAGGAAAAAAAAAGTAGGTGCTACAAGGCACCTACAAATAAAGGAACCTGAATCGCATCTAGGCAGATGCTTACTGGTGCCGAATGTCAAAAGAGGTGTGGTAATGGGTAGGGTTGATGTTCGACACCACTAAATGTGATTCTACATTGAAAATAAGCTCCGAAAATGTAGGCCTGTAAATCCCTAGCTTACATTTCCATGCGCCTATATTTTAATGCAGACTGCGATTATCAAACACCGCCATAATTTGTAGTGATGTGTGGACTGGTGCCATTTTTTTTCAGGCGCGGCCAATTACGGCAATATTTTGAGAATCTGAGCCTAAGTGCCTGGACCACCCACAAAATAGTCGACTGAGTTAGTGGTCTGTGGTAATATTCAGTGAAATTAATCATTTAAGTGCCTCTGAATATTAGTGGATGATCCTGCGCAAACAGTTTAACCAGCCTGACGCTGTTTCTGGCTGTTAAATTGCTTAGAGAAAAATGAGGTATTCTGTACACGGTGCATTCTGACAATCCCAGTGCAGTATAGTTGCCTTGTGTGAACTTATACAAGCATATGAACAAGCCATTTTAAATTGTCTTTATATGATAATTAGAAATGTGATATATGAATATCACAATACAGAAGTGCATTCATTACTGTGCATTTGGTTTATAAATTAGTGCACCTTGAAACTCCCTCTCTCCCCTCCCCTTCCATCCAGTGCCTGATCCTTCTCTCTCACTTCCCCTTCTATCCAGTGCTTGACTTCCTCTCTCCCCCTTCCATCCAAAATCTGCCACGCTTCCCTTCCATTCAGCATCTGCTTCCTCTCTCCCTTCTATCCAGCATCTGCCCCTCTCTCCCTCATTCCATCCATTGTCAACACCCTCTCTTTCTCTCTCCTCCCTTTCATCCAGTGCCTGACTACTCTCTCACCCCTCTCCTTACATCTAGCATCAGACCTCCTCTGTCCCCCTTCCATCCAGTGCCTGACCTCTCTCTTCCCTCCCCTTCCATCCAGCTTCTGATCTCGTCTTTCCCCCTTCATCCAGCAGCTGATCCCCTCTCTCCTCCTCCCCATCCAGCACTTGACCTCCTCTCTCCTTCTTTTCCATCCATTGCCTGAACTCCTCTCTCCCCATTCCATCCAGTGTGCCTCTCTTCAGTGGAGGCAAAACAAAGATAAAGTCTCTATTCATTCTCGCAGCCCTGCCCCTTTTCACAATTTCAGTTCCAGAGCAGAATCGAGCAGCCCCACTTTGCATTTATCATGCCATGGTACCTGTAGCTCCCCCTCCTCCCACTTTTTGATCCTGATGCCCTGAGCAGTAAAGGTATCTAAAAGGGTATTGCAGAACAACAGCAGAATGAAAGGGTGTGGTATTTAAAAAAAGGTCAGCCTAATATGTTGTGTACAGCCAGCAGTTTGAATAGCTGTGTAAATATAAATCAGCTGAATTAATATGTTTCATAAATGAGAACACTTATCTCTGAATCACTAACTATTCTCTGTACTCTTTTAAATCTTTAATCTAATAAAGCTATATGGTGCCTATTTACATATTGCGGTACCATATACGCTGTAAAAGAGATTATTAGTCTGATATTAACATACACTTCATTATATGTTTTTGTATATATATATATTAATTCTTCATTTTTTCATTTGTATGGACCTTCAGATATCAACTGGATCATGAGTAATGCCCAGCAATCTCTTGCCTTCATCAGTCCACTTTATTGTTTATTTACTCAAAACTCTAAAATTCATTTAGTTTCATACTTATTCTTAATTTCATAACTCCATAAATATTTCTTCATTGTATTTCATTTTGGTTCACTTCACTTCCTTACTTAATATCTTTTTCTTCTAATTTAATCTTATTACTTAGCTACTTAACTACTTAGCTTCGAGGTTAGCTCTCAAACGTTCATCAATGCCACCTCTCCCGACATGCATGTTTCAAACAAGGTTTTTCTTCAGGGTCGAGGGGAACAATCGATATATGTGCAGTTCTTCTTCTTCAAACATCAACATAAATGAGAAGACATTTTGAATGAATTGAACCTGATAAAAAGCAGTAGTGTAATATTGAGAAGCCAGTGAACTTAAAGAAACAACCATGCACCAACAGTTTTTCTTTCTAAGTAATTTTAAGGAATGGACAGCATTAGCAGAGACTGAATGACTAATTTGCATACCCAAAAGGCTGCTGGGAATTTGTTTGTATATTCATGGGATTGTGACCTGATGTGTGTATAAAGAGAATAACAATCACTCAAAGGAAAAAATGTTGCTGAATGCTCTAATAAATACATTGCTGAATACTTATATGGAATAACTTAGAATTTCTCACTCAAAGTGTGAAGAAACAGTAGAAGGGGGACCCTTCTTGGAGCGGGAATAAGTAAATTTACTCACTTTTGTTTGCTGGGACCTTCAGCTGGCCAAATGGTGTTTCATTGTACGAGTACTTTACTTGTTCTGGGATATCCGTCAGTATGGATAGTAGAAAGAAATTTAAATAATTTTCTCTCGTACTGTATCTTTTTGTGTGTGGCATGCATTTGAAATTGTTTCAAATGTATTTTCTTCATGCATGATCACTAGCTCTGTTAAGTTAAAATTAATTTTATTTGGATCAGAGACCAACATTTTTCTCCACCTGCTGCTGCTGCTACTATTATGCTTTGAAAAGGGGATGCAATTAGATTCAGTGTTAGAGTACAAGACCCAAATCTGCCATTTCATATTCAGTGTCTTTCAGAAATTGTCCCCTCCTTTTCCTAAGCCACAGTAAAGGTTTCTACTGCGGCCTAGAGCGCTAAATGCTCTAACGTTCATATAATTTCTACTGTGGCTTAGTAAAAGTAGGCTAGGCACCTGGACCAATCAGGCCTTAGGATAGTGGGGATGGGCAGCCCGCTATGCCTAAGGTCTGATTGGTCAGGCTTCTAGAGCCTGGGCCAATCAGGTCTTAGATTTAGCGGGGATGGGCCGGGAAGGGTGGGCCCGTCCTCATTCCACGAGGTGGGCCTGTCGGCTGGGACGGCAGCAAGACCCATCCAGCCGACCAACATTTAAAGGTTAGATTGGGGAGGGGAGGTTAGTTTGGGGGGGGGGGGGGTCATCGGGCTTTCCGGCAGGAGGATTGGGCATCCTCCTGCTGGCGATTACCAGTTTGTGGGGGAGGGGGGTTCCAGGGGGGTTCTGGCAGGAGGATTGGGCATCCTCCTGCCGGCGATGGGACAGGCGGCCGCGGCCGCTATACTTATTGCAGCAGGGAGATCCCTTGCTGCCATAAGTATAGTGGCCGTGTCTACTTACAATGTAGACCAGCATATTGCTGGCCTACATTTTAAGCGTCTCTTCCTCTACTAGGGAGACACGTAGGGCCGCCTAGGTTCGCCTAAGGCCCGCCTTAAGGCCCTTAGAGCGAGCTTAGGCATCTTGCGGGCCTCCCTAGGCTCCTGGAGGCGCCTTCAATATAGGCGGCCTGCCTGGGGAGCATTTTTTTTAAAAAACGTGCATCCCGATTGGCTGATTAGACAGCTGTAGGACGCCTACAGCTGCCTAAAATCGGGATGCACTTTGTAGAATCAGGGCCTTAATGTCTCCTATTTTGGAAGTGGTAAGGGCTCCTGCATTATCTGTATGTTAACCAGTTAGCACACAGCAATGTAGGTACACTAACCTCCTCTTCTACGAAACTCACCCTAGCGGTTATTTAGCAGAGAGCCGCGCTGAATGGCCTGTGCTGCTCCCAATGCTCATTGAGTTCCTATGAGCGTCGGGAGCAGCGCAGGCCATTCAGCGCGGCTCCCCGTGCTAGAAACCACTAGTGCGGTTTTTGTAGAAGAGGGGGTAACTGATTAATGCTGGAATGTTCAATCTCTACCCCTGACATGCTCCCTCAAAAACAAAAATACAAAAACATTATTGCACAATTAGCACCTACACATAGCAAAACTAATAGAATGCTGTAGTGCAGGGCTGCCCAAGTCCGGTCCTCGAGATCTACTGGCAGATCAGGTTTTATGGATATCCGCAATGAACATGCATGAGAGAGAATTGGCATATCCCAAGAAGGCAGTGCAGGCAAATCTCTCTCTCATGCAATATTCATTGCAGATATCCAGAAAATCTGGCCTGCCAGTAGATCTCGAGGACCGGACTTGGGAAGGCCCTGATGTAGTGCATCCCATGTTAGGCCCTTGTTGCTGCATTAGCACCCAAATCTATAGGATAGAGTGGTATACTAAATGCACTGTTGTTGTTTTGTGGGTTTGTGTAATAACAATGACTGACTTATAGGGATAACAGTCTTCACTAAAAAGTTTCCATCCTTATACTTAACCAGCAGTGTGATATTCATATAATTTGTGTTGAATTCATTAGAATATTGCAATCCATTCTTCATATTCAGCAGTTGGATAAGTTCTTATTTGTCATTGATTCAGTTATTTATTTATTCAATCTTTTCTATTAAGCATTTTCATCATTTTTTTTCAATATAATAAAAAAACATCTATATAAGCAGAAGACAATAGGAGGAAACATTTAACGCTATGAATTCATGTTTAGCTAGGCAACTGAGTCATAGGTCAGACTTCTGTAAATACAAACGTCATGTTAAAAAAAGGTGAAGTCATACAATTAAATAACTTGTCCAACAGCAGTACAGACCAAAAGGTTTATTCGTGCAAGCCATTCCAAGATCCAAGATGCCGCAACATTTTTTTTCAAGAAGCTTTTAATCCCTGTGAAACAGAATAATAAGATCTTCAGCAAACCAATCAGAGAGCTGGCTTATACCAATGTCATCCATCCAATTTCTTTATTGAAGCCCACAGGAGCAACAGACCGCACTGTAAAGATCCAAAATTGTTCTCTGTAATTTAAAAAGCTTTCAAAATTACCACCTTCCTGGTAACCCTAGGTGTACCAAGGGCAGACACTGGATGGAAAGGGTAGAAAGAGAAATGGCAGATGCTTGATGGAAAGGAAGGGCAGATAAAGAGGGCAGCTACTAGATGAAAGGGAAGGGTAGAGAAAGAGGGCAGATGCTGGATGAAGGAAGAGAGTTGCTACATTGTGGGGACAAGGAGAGAGAAAAATACTGAACTCGGGGCAAGGAGGGAGAGAGTTGCTATCTTGAGGGGAACAAGGAGAGAGAGAGAGGTGATTTATGGATTGGGGTTAAGAGGGAAAGGAGCACTGTACTTGGAGCAAGGAGGGAGGAAGTCACTGCACTGAGAGGAGGGTGAACAAGGAGGGAGAGAAGGGAGGACATGGAGCTCTGGGGAGGCATGGAGAGCAAGAGATGCTGCATCAGGAAAGGAGGGATACAGGTGATGCATTTGGGGGACAAGGAGGGAAAGAGATGAACTCAGGAGGGGGTGGGTGGGAAGAGAGAGCTCCTTTTGAGGGGATTGAGGTTGTGAAGTAGAAACTGGATGAATATAAGTAGGAAAAGAGATTCTGGATTTTAGGGGTGAGTGGGGAAAAGAGGAGACACTCTGGCTTGGAGGCAAGAGCAAGGAGAAACCAGGATAGAGCTGAGAGGGTGAGTACAGTGAAAGTAAATGGAGGACTAGGTAATAGATGAAAGATAGGAAACTACAGATAAATAAGTGGTTTATGCTTGATTTCAGGAATTTTTTTGTTTGTTGTATTTTCTTTAAAAATATCTTACATATTAATCACAATTAATTGTGATTAATCACTAATACACAACATGATTAATCATAATTAAAATTTTAAATCTTCCCGCAGCCCTAAAAATAACTAGACAAATATATTACTCATTACTGAAAATGTAATATATTCCAGTTATTTCATTACATTTGCATAAAAGTAACAATTACAGTTACTCATTACTTTTAAAAGTAATATATTACCTGTAATATTACTGCCCAACATTGCATGGAGAGTAATTTTATGAAACTTAATATTATTAGGAGTCCAAATTGTGCAATACTGGTACTTCTGTATTCCTATAATAAATTTACCAGTTTTTGTATTTCTGTTAATTCTACAAAACAATTTTTATCTTTATTTTGTCCAGACTTATTGCTAAAAATCCTGTTAATTATTGATAACTGATAATAAGTGCTCAGTCTTGTATCTCTTGCATGGGGGCCATACAAAGTTATTCCAGGACCATCATTGCACTTATAGGTCCTGTGTGCAATTGATACTTAATCTTAAAATGATTCAGTCATCCAGCCTTTACGCATATGTTCTCTCTCTTTGTATACATATGTTATTCCATAATAGCAATAAATAAATGCGAGAAAAGATAGTACTTATCTTTATCGGCGTAGATGCTGATAGCTATGGTTCCACAGTCTTTTTGGGTTTTTTTCTTCTTAGCCACTGTGATATAAATAAATAAATATGTGCAATCCGTGCAATGCTGCAAATATGCTACTGTGTAATTTTCAAATACTCCATTGCACGGATTGCACATATTTATTTATTTATATCACAATGGCTAAGAAGAAAAAAACAAAAAGACTGTGGAACCATAACTATCAGCATCTACGCCGATAAAGATAAGTACCATCTTTTCTCGCATTTATTTATTGCTATTATGGAATAACATATGTATACAAAGAGAGAGAACATATGCGTAAAGGCTGGATGACTGAATCATTTTAAGATTAAGTATCAATTGCACACAGGACTTTTAAGTGCAATGATGGTCCTGGAATAACTTTGCTATGGCCCCCATGCAAGAGATACAAGACTGAGCACTTAATATCAGTTATCAATAATTAACAGGATTTTTAGTAATAAGTCTGGACAAAATAAAGATAAAAATTGTTTTGTAGAATTAACAGAAATACAAAAACTGGTAAATTTATTATAACAGTAATTTTATGAGACAGGCGTTTGAAAGATCCTTTATAAAATGTCTCCCCAAATGCAGTAAATGATGAAGGGTTGCAGTTACTGATTTTTCTTCATTTGTTTGTCAAAATGTCTTCATATCATGTCTAGTTTCAAGGCTGCATTCGATTTTTTTTTTTCTTTCTTTCTTTTACTCTTAGGTGATTGCTACCAAAAAAGAAACTTTATATAGCAAGGAAGTTTGTGCTGCAGCAAATGTACAAGAAAAATCAGTTACAGCAGAATTAGGTCAGTTCTGATGGAAACTTTTTTTTTTTTTTTAACAGAGAACAAGGTTGATTCCACAGTAGGCTGGTAGTGACAGGATTTGAATTAGGCTCTGGAAGAAAGGGACAGCAAAATTACAAGGAAGGAGAGAACGGGGCAGGCTGGGAAAAAAAAAAACAGACTCTGGAGAGAGAAGGGAACAGGATCTGAAGAGTAAGGTCATTGAGGGAAAGTGACACATAAAACAGTGGCAAACCAGCTATGGAAATAAATGAATTGAAGAAACAAACAATGCTCATTATTTAAAAGCGTAAATTTTTCATGCACACTAAAATCAATGCATACCAAGTAGCAGACTAAAACCAAAAACGGAAGCAAAAACGTTCCATCTGCACATCTCTAGAAGACAAATTGAGTGACACAAAAAATACTGGAACTCATTCATACTATGTCCCCAGAAGGAAGTTCTGTGCTAGGTGGGAAACATGCCATTTTCTCACATTATTGTGTGCTTCATTTCAACTTATTAAATTCGGTCCTGGTTTTGGCTCTCATTCGCTTTGCCTGTAGTCTATCCAGGCATTGACTACCCTTTCAGCACAAATGTATTTTCCCATATTTTTCTATGCACTGTCCTTCCTGCAGTTTAGCATCACAGAACCCTATCCTTGATTTTTCTTTTTGGGAGAAAGCTGAGATTATGAACAAGCCAAGTTTTGCTTTAGCGCAGGGGTGTCTAAGTCCCTCCTCGAGGGCAGCAATCCAGTCGGGTTTTCAGGATTTCCCCAATGAATATGCATGAGATCTATTTGCATGCACTGCTTTCATTGTATACTAATAGATCTCATGCATATTCATTGGGGAAATCCTTAAAACCCAACTGGATTGCAACCCTTGAGGAGGGACTTTGACACCCCTGCTTTAGAGGGTTTCAAAAGATCTTTCATGATATCCTCTATAATAAAACCCTAAGCACGCATGCGCACTTAGGATTTTGTGATCCCTGCAGCGTGCTGTGTTCTTCCGTGGCCGTATTCTATTTACGGTGTGCGGCGGTGTGAAGTAGCTGTCGGCGCATGCAGGCCGCGGAGGCATGAGGCGGCTGTCGGTGCATGCAGGTAGTTGAGCTACGGCAGTGGCGGTTTGAAGAGGAACGGCTGGAGGGTATCGTGCGAGTGCTGAGAGGTGGACAGGAGGGTAGACTTGAACAGAAGCCAGATGATGGACAGAGGGAGCAGGTAAGGGGTGCTGTTAGACAGGGGGAGCAGGGAAGAGGTGCTGCTGGACAGGGGGAAGGTAAAATGAAGGGAGAAGGGCTACTGCTGGACAGGGGGAGCAGGCAAGGGGTGGTGGTGGACAGCTGAGGTAAGAGAGAGACAGAAAGAAAGAAGACAGACAGACAGAAAGCAGCCAAGGAGAGAGAGAGAAAGAAAAAAGAAAGAGACACACACACCTAGTCATTTTAATAAAGTAGTGTATCATCTGTTAGATGGTGTTCTAGAAGCCTTAGGCCTTCTAATATCAAGCCATGTTAGGGGTTTTTTTTTAATCGCTGACCGATGTGGTAAAAACTCCGACGCTCATAGGAATTCTATGAGCTTCAGAACTTTTACCGCAGCAGCCAGCAATAAAAATAACCCCTAACGTGGCTTGATAAAAGGGGACTTTAGTTTTATCTACATTACGGAGGCAAAATAATATTATCAGCTTTGTTTTACATTCTTTTTTCAAACAATCCCTAATGTTCTCTTCAGGGATGGCTCAACCACTAGGTAAACCAGGCAGCCATGTCGGTTGGAATCTGAGGGAGCAGCAAAGAATACTTGCATTCAAAACATAACAGTAGTTCTGATGGGTAGGAAATCAAAATAATTATATCAGCACGTACATTTACTCAACTAACCTAGGGGTTCTTTTACTAAATGCTAACGCGCCCATTATATTCCATTACATTAGTGATTTCTATTCCACCATTACCTTGTGGTTCAAGGTGGATTACATAAGATTTACCAGGAGGTTACAAGAATTGTAACTTTAGATAAGAATTGTTAGCATTTAGCATGCGATAATATTTAGTGTGCGCTAAATCAGCTAGCATGCTTTAGTAAAAGCCCCCCCCCCATTTAAGTGACCTTTGCAAATTGCTTCTTTACATATGTACATCCAAAATAAAAGTTAATATTTAAAAGGCATGATGTCCAGCAGTGCATTTTTATAGAATTGTTCTGAGATGGGTGATTTGAGTTTTATTATGAAAATCTCAAGGGTGGGGTTCAGAACATGAAAGTTAATTGGGGGGAATATATAAAATTTGATTAACGTGACAAATGCCTTTGCACCAGCCCTAGCCCTAGCCTCTTCATACAGTGCAACACCAGAGAGAGACTGACATATTCCAACCACTACATTACAAATTAACAAATACAAAATAAACACAAAACGTCAAATTTTTTTTACAGCTCTTTCAGTGAGTCAGTATGCAGCAGTGCCTAGTTTTCTCCACATTTGGTTAAATACGTCATTTTACAACTTCTCCTTCATTAGACCCCTGAGGAAGGTGTTTTGCCGAAACACATCCCGTGTTGGGTCCATTCTATACAAATGTGAACAGTATTTTAAGCTTTTTTGAAGAAATAAAATGAAGGTCTTGAACATTGTTTGTTTCCACAGTCCTGTTCTGTTTGGGTTTGCCATTTTTATCTGTGGAAACTTGGGTCATTTCTTTTGTTTCCCGATGCTTATCTAAGAAGTATTATATGGGTTTTAGATGTGCATAAACCAGTATTTAGGTGTGCAGTTATCAACATGAGTTACTGTTATAATGTCTTAGTTTATCACTAACTCAACTTATTTTAGCACAGGTCCCATTTTATCAATGAGATTTAGTTACTACCATGTTTTCCCAAAAATAAGACCTATTCCAAAATAAGTCCTAGCATGATTTTCATGGTAGGTCTTAATATAAGCCCTATTCCCGAAAATGAGCTCTAGTTGCCAGCAGCAGCAGTGCTTCCCCCTGCAGCCGCACACACCCCGACCCATCTCTCCCTCCCATCTGAACTGCGAAACAGGAAAACCTTATAACAAACCGGCAGCATCGCACTCGCAGCAATCTACGCAGGCTGCTTCACAGCCTTCTATCTCCTGGCACCCGGGAGATAGAAGGCCACGAAGCAGCCTGTGTAGATTGCTGCTGAGCGCCGACGCTGCCGGTTTGTTATAAGGTATTCCTGTCTCACGGTTCAGATGGGAGGGAGAGATGGGTCAGCGGGCAAAGGGGGGAGAGGTGCTCAGCGGTGGCGGGGGATAGAAAGATGCCACATGGGGGGATGAGAGGAAGGGAGGGATAGAAGCTGCAAGGGTTTTGCTGCACAAGGGATGGGAGAGAGGGCTAGAAAGATACTACACAAGGGGGATGGGTGAGAGGGGAGGAAAGATGCTGCACATGTGGGAGAGAGAAAGGAAATAGGAAGAATTGGGGTGGAGGAGAGGAAGGGAGAGATGATCATTAAATAAAAAAATAAAACATCCCTGAAAATAAGACCTAGTGCCTTTTATGGGCCCAAATTAATATGACAGTGTCTTATTTCGGGGAAATACGGTTATAACTGAAGTTAACAGTAAAATAACATATCATAGCGGTACAGAGAGTAGAGAGGGACAGATTCTTCAAACTTTCAAAAAATAAAAGAACAAGAGGGCATTCAGAAAAGTTGAAAGGGGACAGATTCAAAACAAATGCTAGGAAGTTCTTCTTTACCCAATGTGTGGTGGACACCTGGAATGCGCTTCCAGAGGACGTAATAGGGCAGAGTACGGTACTGGGGTTTAAGAAAGGATTGGACAATTTCCTGCTGGAAAAGGGGATAAAAGGGTATAGATAGAGGATTACTGCACAGGTCCTGGACCTGTTGAGCTGTCGCTTGAGCAGACTGCTGGGCACGAAGGACCTCAGGTCTGACCCAGCGGAGGCATTGCTTATGTTCTTATGTTCATCTAAATCTCTAAAAAAAAATGCTTATGGCAAGGGGATGTATTGTAGGCAGGCCTAAAAAATAATCATGTATTCCCCATTTCAGAAGGGGAATGCATGTTTGTGCCCAAAAGGATCAGGACATCTAGGTTTCAGGAAAGTACTTGTATCTTGCAATGTTCAGATGGAGGGATTAGGGAAGGCCATCTCCTTAATTTTCCTGTGATTAATGGCCCTCCTGAAAGTGAAACTTGCAAGGGATCCTGGGCTTTGTGGCAGCTTTCAGAAAAATAAATGCCTTCAAAATGGCTGACATGTTTGTGCGTTGGCATAGGCAGGAGCAGGAGAACGTGTTTTTCTGTGACCCAGAGACCCTGCCTCTTTTAGGCATCTGACAGCTTTGTTTTTATTTGGGGGGCCAGTAGCGGCACAGACGGTGCCCTCCGGCAGTTGCAGCCATTGATTTTATTAAAGCTGGCCGCTGGAGGTAGAGGTGGCATGCTATCTAGAGCTGTGACCAATGGCAGACTTGCTGTTGCTCCAGGACAGAGCAGTTCTGAAGCCTAGTGGGCATCACAGGGGTTTCATGCCCATATTGATCCACTGATATTTTAGACATCTTTGATTCTAAAACTGGTTGTCCTGCCACACATCACCAGCATATAAAGGCCTATTTCTACATATATTTTAGAACAAGCTTTGTCATGGAAAACCTGTTCTGAAATATTAGTGAACTTTGAGATGTCCCGACCTAGAGGTCTCAATTCCAATTTCCATATCCTTTCTAGAATCTGCCTCCATATTTGGTTATACCTTCAGAAAAGCTGAGAAATTGGTAAGGCAAACCAGACTTTGCTAAATCTATGTTGACTCATTTCTATTAAGCCATACCTGACAACGAGCACCATTCACCAGTAGAGTTGGGCAAGGAAAACATTACAGTTCATCTAATTAAGATAAGTGACTCATTTATTTACAAAAGCTGATGTGAAAAGACTTATCTACTTTTTGCTTGTCCTGACAATAGGCTGGTGCTATGATGTTACAAGTGCACCGTTGTAGGATGGATTGGTGTACGGTATGCTGAGCACTTTATATATATTTAATTATAATTTAGAGTGATAAAATAAAATCTTTTTAGGTTTTGGGGAGATTTTTCTATTTTCAATTTATACTAGTTGAAAAATCTTAAATTATTTACAACTGATTTTCTCCTATCTGGTTTGTGCATTCTAGATTATGTCACAAGCTTAACAGAAACAGAGCGTGATAATGTCTAGGACAGGGTAGAAGCGTAGCCTAATAGTTAGAGCAAAAGACTAGAAATCAGAAGGCCCAAATTCAAATCCCACTGCAGCCCCTTAACCCTCCATTGCCTTGAAATGGACAGGGGTGGCACTGGCAATTTCATCCCATTTAGGATCTGCCAGTAAAACCATCACAGTGGCCACACAAGCCTTTCATAGCTTGCCTCTTGTGGGTAGCAGGACTAGAAAGAGTAAAACAACTCTGTAAGACAGCAGCACCCCTAGAACACTAGTATTCAAGGGGTGTTTAATAATTTATCTACCTGAGTATGAAAAAAAGAAGCAAGCATGTCCGAACAAGTTTGTGCATGTTGTGACATGTCTTAAGGTTACTCGTGCACAGTTGTGGCTCAGTGCGAGTCCTTACGCGAATCAAGTAAGAAACTGCTAGATTTGGAGCACCATTCAGTGATACAATTTCTCACAAAAGAAGGGAAAAAGCCAAAGGAGATCCCTGAATGCATGACTGCAGTTTATGGTGACTCTGCCCCATCATTCTAAAAAGTAACATTTTGGAGCAAGCAGTTTAATTGGAGTAGAGAGTCCATTGAAGATGATCCTCACACTGGGCGGCCTGTGGAAGACAAATTAAGGTTTCCCGAAGAGAAATGAGCATCTCAGCAGGTACAGTTTGGAAAATAATTCATGAAAAGTTGAGCATATCCAAGGTTAGTGCAAGATGGGTTCCAAGAATGCTGACACCATGTCAGAAGGTCACGAGGTTCCAGTGCTGTTAGGAGAACTTGGAGATGCTCCATGAAGCCCAAGTGAATTTTTTTCATCGTTTTGGTGATTGGAGATGAGACTTGGGTTCATCACAGAGATCCTCAGTCCAAAATGGAGTCAATGCAGTAGAAGCACAAGTCATCCCCTACCCCCAAAAAATTCAAGACAGAAAAATCAATCTGCAGGCAAAGTCATGGCAACTGTATTCTGGGATTATGAAAGACTTTTGCTTCTGGAGTTCATGCCACACAAAACAACCATAACCAGGGAGAGTTGTGACAACATAATGATCACTTTGCGGGAGTCACTCAAGGAGAAAAGATGAGGAAAACTCACAGCAGGTATGCTGCTTCTTCATGACAATGCACCAGTGCACATGTCACAACAATCATAGGCTGCATCCGAAAATGTGGGTTTCAGCAGCTGAACCATCCACCCTACAGTCTTGACCTGGCTTCCTCGGATTATTTCCTGTTCCGAGTTTTGAAGAAATCTCTCCGTGGACAGTGTTTTCAAATGATGAAGACATCAAGGAAGCTGTGATGTCCTGGTATGAAGGTCAAACAGAATAATTATTTTCAAAGGGGTTAAAGTCATTGCAGGAAAAGTGGATGAAGTGTAAGGAGCTATCAGGGGACTATATTGAAAAAAAAATAAATAAATTGGAAACTCTTTTCTTTCCTACTTAGGTAGATAAATTATTGAACGCCCCAAATACATCCTACTGAAAAAAAAAAGAAACAGAACAAATCAGACTGTTACAGATCCTTGCATCTAAAGTAAACGCTAACAGAATATCTGACAAAGCCACCTGCTATAACAGGGGTGTCTAACCCGCGGCCCGCATGTGGCCCCAAGAAGTATTTTGTGCGGCCCCGCTCATGCTTGAGGTTGATGCGGTGTTTTCTGTCTTGCCGGCGCCCTCCTCCATCTTCCTGCAGTGTTCGCTGAAAGCCATGGGCAGCGGATCCTGTGTGCCTCTTGCGGCTGACCCAGAAGTGTTCCCTCTGACATCGCGACGTCAGAGAGAACGCTTCCAGATCAGCCGCAAGAGGTGCATGGAAGCCGCTGTCTGAGGCTTTCAGTGAACGCTGCAGGAAGATGGAGGAGGGCGCTGGCAAGACAGAAAACACTGCATCACTGAGGCACCCGGCAAGACGGTAAACACCCTAGAGCATGAGCGGGGCCGCATGCGTTTTGCAGAGAGAAGCCCATCCAGTGGTTTCTAGTCCCGAAGGGCGGCATGGAGTTCATTCTTTCTCCCCACCACCTTCCCTCTCTCCCCTCTTTCTGTACAGCTCATAGATTTGAGGGAACTTCAGGGACTAAGCCCTCTCTTCTCCAGTCTCATAACAATCCAAGCTCTTCCCCTGTGCTAAAATAATCTTTAAAATCAACGGGCTTAGGAACTGGGAGTTACAGACACCAGCAGCAGTAGCCCTTCAGGAGAAGGCAGAGAGGGCTGTGGGCAGCAGTGAAGTAGACAGAATGAAGGGAAAGATAGAGGGGAGCATGAGCCATAAGATGGAAGAATGGAGGGAGTGAAGGAAAGAGATGAAGAGATGAGGGAGATAATAGAAAGGGAGAATTGGGTGTCTGAGAGAGGGAAAGAGATAGTGCAATTGGGGAGAGAGAAGGGGAAGAACATACTTGGCTGAGGAAGCCTCCTGGACTTTTTTTTTAAAGTACAGAGGGGGAGGGTATTAAAAGAAGTGCTAGATTGGATGTGGGGAGAGAGCTTATAGGGCCATAAACAGATGACAGAGAGATGGTGGGCAATAGTCTGAAGGGAGAAAAGTTGGACCTGGGGTGGTGTGGAGGAAGAGGGAAAGAGATACTTGAAGGGAGAACTGTTGGGAAGAGAAAGGGAGAAATGGTGGACCTGGGGAAGGCAGGTAGGCAGGGGGAGAGATGGGATGGGGGAAGTTGGAAAGAAAAATGGAGAGAAGTTGGATTTGGGGATGGAAGGGAGGGAGGGAGAAATATTAGGCCTGTGGATGGAAGGCAGAGAGATGCAGCATCTCTCTTTTTTCCCCCTCCATTTCATTGTTCAGCATCAAGGGGTGGAGGGAAGAAGAAAAACAGAAAAGAGAGGGAGCAAAATGTTGGACCATGGGGATAGAGGAGCAGAGATGGATCCATAGGAGGGCAGGAGGGAAGAGAGCTGGGATAAGAAGATGCTAGGAGATGGAAAGAAAAGGACAGGGAATTATAGCCTGACCAGAGGCGAGATGGAGGGGGATTCTTAAAGTGGTGAGCCAGGTGGATGAGGTCAAAAGGGAGATGACAAGATGAGTGACAGAGCAGTGAGTACAGTGGTAGAAATGTGGTAATGTGGAGTAGACAGCAGGAAATATAAGGCTGGGAAAGGAGTGAATGGGAAATGGGAGAGTTAGGAACTGAGAGAAGATGGAGAATTAAGAGGTAGCTGAACATTTAAAAAGAAGGGTGAGAAAGAAGGCAAGATTTGAGTGGACAGAGGCAAAAAAGAAAAGAAAAAATTAAGAAAGCTGAAAAGGAAAAATCAATACATTGGAGACAGGCATAAGAAGGAAATGGAATGAGAGAAGAGGAGAAAAATATGGACAGCAGACACCGGAAAGAGAATTAGTTGAAGATAGAGAAAAAGCAGAAAGAGAAACTGGGACCAAGATGATGGAAAAACAAAACATCCAGACAACAATGTAGAAAAAAATTGTTTTATTTTGAATTTATTAACTGGAATATGTTAGCTTTGGGATATGTGCATCACAATTATTTTTGTATTCAGTTGCGTAGTCATATACAGCTAATTTGGGGGAGGGACTGGAGCCCATAATTAGTTGATGGGCACCAAAGTTTCTCCCTGCCTGAGTTCTATTTATAAATACTTGAGTTAGTGGGGATTCCCAAGCCCTGCCAACTGAAGACATCTTCCTCCAGTCTTGCAACCCCAAATCTCCAAGCTTTGCAGCCAATGGCAATATCCTCAAGCTGCCACTGTTTTCATGCATGCATGAATGCCAAGGGGGGGGGGGGCACGGAGGAGGGAAGGCAGCCACTCTGCAATATTGCTGCCAGCTGCAGAACTTGGGAAGTTGGAGGGGGAAGAGGTGCCTGTCAGTTGGTGAGGCTTGGGTATCCCTACTAGCTACAGCAGGGGAGATAGTCATTTTGAGGGAGCCTAAGCTCAATGTAGGAGGCCCAAAAAAGTAGTAATATTTGCCCTGATTAAATGATCCTCCATGTGCGGTGCTAACAGCTGATTCAGCATCCCCGCTCTGATGAGGATCACCTCTGAAGAGGCTCACTGTAGCTGTAATATAAGTGAATGGAAGAACCAGGAGCACGCATCCCTGCTCATCAGAATGGGGATGCAGAAGCCTGTGGCTGCTCCCACTGTCAGCGGTACACGTGGAGGGATCACTCAGTCAGAGTAAGTATTACTGCTTTTTTGGGTTCCTCTCCACAGTGTTCCTTTAATGAAGGTTTATTATTAGAAACGTACATCTTCTGTATTAGTGATTTCAAATTTGGGACCTGCTCAACCTTTTTTTTGCTCATCGGCTAGTGTTACTGTTTGTGCGGCCCCAGAAATTTTTTTTTCGGCAAATGTGGCCCAGGGAAGCCAGAAGGTTGGATACCCCTGTGCTATGAGAATACCTGCTTAGTGGTTAGAGCAGCTTCCTCAGCACCGTCGGGTTGTGAATTAAATTCCCACTTTAGCTCCTTGTGACTCTGGGGAAGTCACTTAACAGGTAAGCATGAAATTTCAAACCGTTCTTCAGATATATTAAAGGGAAGCAGCCAGCAAGGGAGGAGGTAGGATCACTGGATGAAGGAGATAGGAAGGGAGTGCTGAAGGAGGAAAAAGAAGTGGCGGATAGACTAAACATGTTCTTTTCGTCAGTATTTACAAGAGAGGACACATCTAACGTGCCGGAACCTGAAAAAACCTTCAAAGGAGATCAAGCAGAAAAATTAACATCCATAGAGGTAAGCCTCGAAGACGTACTCAAGCAGATAGATAGATTAAAAACTGACAAATCTATGGGCCCGGATGGAATCTACCCTAGGGTTTTGAAAGAACTAAAAGAAGAAATAGCAGAATCACTACAGCAGGTTTGCAATCTATCCCTGAAAACAGGCGTGATCCCGGAGGATTGGAAGATAGCAAATGTTATACCCATCTTTAAAAAAGGATCGAGAGGTGACCCGGGGAACTACAGACCGGTAAGTCTGACATCGGTCCCGGGAAGATGACGGAAGCGCTGATAAAAGACAGCATCGAAGAGCATCTAGAAAGAAATAAACTGATGAAAACAAGCCAACATGGCTTCTGCAAGGGAAGATCGTGCCTAACGAACTTATTGCACTTCTTTGAAGGAATTAACAAACAAATGGATGAAGGGGCCCCCATAGACATCGTATACTTGGATCTCCAAATAGCCTTCAACAAGGTACCCATGAACACCTACTACGGAAACTGAACTACCATGGGGTGGAAGGAGATGTACATAGATGGATCAAAAATTGGCTGGCTGGTAGGAAGCAAAGGGTAGGAGTGAAGGGCCACTACTCAGACTGGAGAAGGGTCACGAGTGGTGTTCCGCAGGGGTCGGTACTTGGACCGCTGCTGTTCAATGTATTTATTAATGACCTAGAAATAGGGACAAAGTGCAAGGCTGTAAAATTTGCAGATGACACAAAACTTTTAGTGGGGTTAGGACTAAAGAGGACTGTGAAGATTTACAAAGGGACCTGAACAAACTAGGAGAGTGGGCAAATAAATGGCAGATGAACTTTAATGTAGAGAAATGTAAAGTCTTGCATATAGGAAACAGAAACCCAATGTACAGCTATACGATGGGAGGGCTGGTAATGGGTGAAAATAGCCTAGAGAAGGACTTAGGGGTACTGGTGGATAAGACGATGAAGCCATCGGCACAGTGCTCAGCGGCCTCAAAGAAGGCGAACAGAATGCTAGGTATTATCAAGAAAGGTATTACAACCATTATATCGGATGATGGTGCTCCCGCATCTGGAGTACTGCGTCCAGTATTGGTTGCCGTACCTTAAGAAGGATATGGCAAAACTCGAGAGGGTTCAGAAAAGAGCGACATGATTGATAAAAGGTATGGAAAACCTTTCATATGTTGAAAGATGAGAGAAACTGGGGCTCTTTTCCCTGGAGAAGCGGAGGCTTAGAGGGGACATGATAGAGACATACAAGATCATGAAGGGCATAGAGAAAGTGGATAGGGACAGATTCTTCAAACTCTCAAAAACTACAAGAACAAGAGGGCATTCGGAAAAATTAAGAGGGGGACAAATTCAGAACCAATGCTAGGAAGTTCTTCTTCACCCAAAGGGTGGTGGACACCTGGAATGCACTTCCAGAGGGTGTGATAGGACAAAGTACGCTATTGGGTTTCAAGAAGGGATTAGATGATTTCCAGAAGGAAAAGGGGATTGAAGGGTATAGATAGAGAATTACTGTACAGGTCCTGGACCTGATGGGCCGCTGCGTGAGCGGACTGCTGGGCGCGATGGACCTCTGGTCTGACCCAGCAGAGGCATTTCTTATGTTCTTATGTAGCCACACACAGAAAAATGATTGTGATATATCAAGTCCCATACCACTTACATCTTGGCCACATGCATAAAAAGAATAGATCCTCCAAAAAGATGAAACAAGGGACCACACACCAATGATAAGACATAAAGGCAAAAAACTGAACTGGAACCCTCAAAGTCAGACTTGCATATACAGGTATACTAAAGGAATAGAAACTGAAATTTAAGAAATCAAAGATGCATGCATTTGCCACCACTGACATATTCCAATTAACAATTCAGAATAAATATTGTTTTCTACCTATGTTGTTTAAATATTTTATCTTTCCAATTGCATGGGTCCGTGTCTCTCCTCTGTTTTTCTCTTGTCTGGATCTCCTGTTCATTCCACCTTTCTCCATGGCCATCATCCATCTTTCTTCTGTGTCCTTTCCCCATCAGTTCAATATTTCCCCTCTGTGATCTTGTCTGTCCTCTCCCAGTATTCATCATCTGCTTTTTCAAAGTCTTTGTTCCTGTCTCTCCCTCTGTGTCCAGCTCTGTATCCCTGTTCCTATGTTCTCTTCATGCCTAGCATCTTTTCTCTATGTCCCAGTCCCATCCCTTATCCAGTTTATCCCTTCCCTCTAGCCCCTCCCCACTTTTTCAGGTCCTGTACCCATCTCTCCTCTCTCCAGCCCCTCCCCCCCCTTTTTTTCAGGTCCTCTGCAGTGAATCCCCTGACAGAAGGATGCTAAGGATGAGATAAGGATTGGGAGCTGTGAGCCTGTAGCTTGCTTCAGCCTTCAGGGGATTCCTTCAGGAAATTCAGTGAATCTGCTGAAGGCCCTGACCACACACCACTGGTCTAGATTTGGTATTTTTTAGCATAGCTCTCTCATTAGATGGTGCTGAATGGAGTGCAACATACTTCTAGAGCTAAGGCTGATTCTACTTACCTTTTGCCTTTGATAGTTCAGTTACATGGGGACGTATAACAGGCAGGTCTGGGTCTTTCATCCGAACTTGGCTACTTTCGCTTTTTTGGTGCAGGTGACTTTGGATAGTTTTGCATAGTAAGCAATGGAGGGAGAAGCCTCCCTGGCAATAACTGAAATTTCTCTAACTGCCAAGGATTTCAGTCTGCCAGTGTGTCCAGAAGGTGTGTTACTTAGAATGCTGACAGCTGTTGTAGACACTCAGAGTGCTTGCATTTAGGTGGCCACAGGAGGATTTCAGCAATAGAGTTTTCCTGGTGATACCGTGGAGCAGTATTTCCCAAGTTGGTCCTGGAGTACCTCCTTGTTTGCATGAAACAGATTTGCACATGATGGAGACACAATGTATGCAAATCAATTCCATGCATATCTGTTGTGGATATCCTGAAAATCTGACCGGCAAGTGAATACTCCAGGACTGACTTGATAAACACTGCCTTGGAGGATCAAAGAAGTTAGATGGAATGGTTTCTGCAGCGGGGATTATGTTGGTGATGTATTCATTTTAAGCTGCAAATCATGATCATTCTGAGTCAATGTACAGACATTAAAGAAGCTGTTTGTTCTTTTCCTTTTATTCTACCCCAGTCTGTTACACTAGATTCTATGTAGAGGGCCAATGTTCACTGGTCAATTGAATGGACTATATACGAGGACTGCATGAAAAGTAATGGGACTTTTTCATTCAGAATCAGATGACTTTGCAGGATCTGAACATTTTTCTTTTTCAAATTAGCATCCTTCACATTCAATACATTTTTTACAGTCTCTGGAAAAGCGGTGGTATCCTTAAGTACTCCCCTCAATGTTAAACCGAGTACTTCGAGAGGAGTGTGGCGCAGTGGTTAAAGCTAAAACCTCAGCACCCTGAGGTTGTGGGTTCAAACCTACGCTGCTACTTGTGACCCTAGGCAAGTCACTTAATCCCCCCATTGCCCCAGGTACATTAGATAGATTGTGAGCTTGCCGGGACAGACAGGGAAAACTGCTTGAGTACCTGAATAAATGCATGTAAACCGTTCTGAGCTCGCCTGGGAGAACGGTATAGAAAATTGAATAAATAAATAATTAAGAAGGATCCACGATAGGCGCCATTTCTTTTCTTTCCTTAATAGTAATCATATGAAAAGTAAATCTGTTTTATTTTAGCACTCCCCCAATTTGTGGACTAATTAGCAAGGTGATAATTGGAAGGTATTTCCTGTTTATTTTTTCTTCTTTTCTTCGGAATATTTTGTACCTTGCTGTTTTCTGAATGATATGTTTATTTCATTATGTAAAATTTAAATTTCAATAAAAATACAAAAAAAAAAGAAAAAAAATGATTCAAAGATGTGCAGTAGACTGTTTTGCGACATCACTTTTAGTGCTGCAGCTGTGGCATTTTTCATTTCATCATCTGAAGAGAACTTCTTTCTGCTCAGTTCCATGTGCTTGCCATAACATTTCAAGAGTTTCATTACTGCTCTTTCCAAGTTTAATGCGAAATTCAATCACACACTCTCTCAGCCAGGTCTTCCTCATCTGCCATGACAGAGCATATGAAGTTCCTCTTGCTGTGACCCAACAATGAAGACTATGGCAGGCCAACCTCAGGTTCAGAAATGTTGATGTATGAGCATCACGAGTACCAGTACAGTGTTGCCATGTCAACTTCTTGGAAAGAAAAGCAGAGACAGTATAGCCCTAGTGCTTTGCATTAATATAGAAAGTAAAGATCAGTTTGAGGCTATGAACAATGTGTGGAGGAACAGAAACTTATACATAAAAGGTTAGAGTCCTTGGACAATTGAGCTATGCGTCTGAATTAACATTTTAACTACTTTCCAAGAGCCCTTTTGATCTCCTCTGAAGTCATGTTAAAAAGATGCCTGATTCAAATTCTTAAGTTTGACTTTGTACCTCCTATCAGGAAGGTGTATTATTTGTTTTCAGGGAAGAAGAACATGGCTGAGGAGCAGTTTTCTTTGGGCAGTCTTAATGGGACCAATCTTGCTAACTCTCTGAAGGTGGTGGAGACTTGAGCCTTTTTGATTGCTTCTTTTGCTTTTTTTTTTTTTTTTTATAATTCTTTATTGATTTTTAAACAAGAACAGTGTTATATAAATAAAAGAACAGTATAACTGCATTCAGTTATAACACTAATATCTATCTAGATAACAGAACTATCCTTCAATAATTACATTATTTTGCATATAGTAATAACATAAGAACCAAATAAATAATATAAAATGAAACCAAGTTACCTAAAATATCATTATCAATAATTCCTCCCAACCACCCAACCCCCCACCCTCCCTGGATGTGTAAAGATAAATAAATAAAAAAAAAAAAAGACAAAATGCAGTATTATATTTGTATAAATGTAGTCAATGGGCACCAAATTTTGTTGAATATTCCACTAAGTCCCCTACACTCTGCATTAATTATTTCATATTTGTATATAGTACACACATTCACCCACCAGAAAGTATAATTTATTCTATCATGATTCTTCCAATTACTTGTAATCAATTGAATGATGGGTTTCGAAGAAGATATTTTCCATATCCATAGGATATGGATATTTCCTTTTTATGCAAATGTACACAACAAATATGTAAGAAATTCTTGTAACTGAGACAAAGAGCCACCTTTTGGGTGTTAATTTCCTGCTTTATTTTCCTTATTAACGTGAGAGGGTAATACATTTAGGGGCAGATTCTATAAAAGACGTCCAAATAAAGTGGATTCTGTAAAGGCTTCTAAATAAAGTGGATAATAAATCCTATTAACAACTTTAACGAGCAATAATTGAAAGTTAGACATCCAAATGCTGGATGTGATTCACATATAGGTATCCACAATTTCATGGACGCCCATCGAAAAAAGCTGTGCCTAATGGGATAGGTGTGTCTTTGAAATAGACATCCATTTACAGAATTGCATGCCGCACGGCATCCTAATGCGTCTACCTAAAACACCTAAAATGTAGGCGTTGCAAAAGCAGGTCTACTTTTGAGCATATTGATGATGTTATAATGATGTCAAGATTATGTATCAGACATGTCCACTTGCTTTGAACCACAACCATTGTGAGTAGAGATTATCTTCTTATTTTCTTATCCTTTTGGGAATGTTTAGTGTGCTATATATATTTCATGTGCTTTGCTTGAGTAATGCATTATTAAACATCTTTTTCTATTATTATCAAAGAGGAGTCCTCTTTATCCCCCCCCCAACACAAGGTTTAGTATGCAATATATATATAAATTTCATGTGTTTTGCTTAAGTAATGCATTATTAAACATCTTGTGATATTAATATCAAAGTGGAATCCTCTATATCCCCTAAAATAGAAGCCCCATTCACCTATATGTGGACGCCTCTGGCATGCCTAACTCATGCCTACCTAGCACCTAGCTCACGCTCAAAAGTAGACCTGGTTTTGCAAAGGAGTCCTCTTTATAGAAGATTTAGTATGCAATACATATATATCTTTTTCATGTGCTTTGATTGAGGAACACAGAGGCCAAAAGATTTTTTTTTAGAAAACAGCAGAGAAACTGGACAAATGTTGAAGGTACATGTTTGATATTTATTCTAGAGAAATTACTGTGAATCAAGAGGATATACAGTAAGCTTGGCTTTACAATTGATATGTGGTTTAATGGCTGAGTGTGTGGCGTATTGGTTAGAACTACAGCCTTAGTACCCTGAGGTTGTTGGTTTAAATCCCCCACTGCTCCTTGTGCCCCTGGGCAACTGGAACAGAAATATGATAAAGGAGCCAAATGTAAATACCACATAAGATATATTGCATACAATGTTAATGTAAAAAAAACCAGCATAAAATTGCCGTTCTAATGACATCATAACGCTAACACATGATAACGTTATAGACATTATTAGGACATCTATGCAATGCTCAAAAGGCAATTCTGCAAAGGACGTCTAACAATATAGAAGAGCTTAGATTCATTCAGCACCACTGAGAGTGATTCTTTATGGTGCGTCTATGCATTATAGAATCAAGCTCAGCATTGTGCTCCTGGATGTCTAAACAACACCTAACTTTTAGACATCCTTTACAGAATCTGGTCCCTATTTTCATTGTTAACATGAGAGGGTAATACATTTATATTTTATATGTGCTAGTTCAGTTAAAAGCTTTCATTGAGGTTTAAATTATACCTGATAATGAGCCCTGAGAGAATAATTGAAGCTTTCCTAGGTAGAACTTAGACATAGGTAGACCTGTTTTAGTTGTGTCTAAGTTCCCCCAAAGGTGCCCAAACTGACAAGAAGACAACTGGAGGGTTTAAGGCATGACTCTCCCTTATTCCCCCAGTGGTCATGACTCCCTTCCACCACCCAAATAGGACATCCCCCAACATCTCCCCACATTCACCCGACAACCCCCGTACCTTTGGATGACAAATCGGCAGGAGGGAAGTCCACTCCTGTCTTCCTATAGGGCCATGTGCTCAGAATGACTGTCCTTCTCCCCAGTGCATCTTGGGATGCAGTGGGAGGGGCCTAAGGCCCTAATTGTCTCAAAATCGTGATTTAACCAACATAAAGGAATCATCATATGGAAGGCATGGAACTTATCAGTGATTAGATGACAACACTTGCAACTGAGAAGCAAAGCCAGAGCTGGGCAGACATCTACGGTCTATGCCCTGATTGTGGCTGAACAGATAGGCCACTGCTGGGCATACTTTTATGGCCTGTGCTCTGAAAATAGCAAGGAGAAATCAAATATGCATACGTAGTATCAGACATACTTTATGAATTTATCTTGTTGGGCAGACCAGATGGACCATGCAGGTCCATATCTGCCATATGTTATTATTAAATTTCTAAATAAAGAATGTTAAAACTATGCCTGTGTTGAGAAGTCCACCTTGGAGGTACTACATGGGGGAGGGACTTGGAATTGGGGAACATATGCTGGTAGGCTTGACTGTGGGGACAAGGTGCTGATTGAGTGGGCGAGAATAGTTGGGGGCATCAGATTCAGAAGTTTTGATGGGGGGGGGATCAGATGAGCAGATTAGATGGGCTTTTTTGTTGGCCTCTTTTTTCAGTAAAAAAAACAGCAACTGTGTTACCGATCTGCTGCTAAAGCAGCTGCACTTAACACTCCTGAATCCCGAAAGAGGGTTGGGGGGAATTGATGAGGTTAGGGTAGAATTGGGGTATGGTAGTGTTGGGTTTACCTTGGAGGTACAATTGTGAGGTTGGGTTGGTCTTGAAAGTGTATATGTCAAGGTAATTATGTGCTGAGGAGCTTTACCTGGGGAGCGAGGGAGGGGGGTGGGTGCTGGTCAGGAGGTTAGTGGAATGGCTGGGTGGAATCAGATTTGAGGTATAATTGGCTGGGGGAGGGTTGGTTGGGGGCTCTGTTGTTGCACCAGGACATATATGTGTGTGATTTTAATTCTCTTTGCTTTGATCTGTGACTGTATCTCCAGTGTCTGCCCTGTGTACTAAATGTTGGGCATGCCTCCTGCATTTGCTGCACAGACTTTGAACTTGCTGTACCTTCCGTTTTGCACTTAAAGTGTGTTAGATGCTCCTTGTAACCCTGGGCAAATCACTTAATCCTCCATTGCTCCAGGTACAAAACAAGTACCTGTAAATATGTAAATCACTTTGAATGTGTAACCACAAAAAGGCAGCATACAAGTCCCATTTCCTTTCCCCTAGGCGCAAACCCCTGAAAATTAGTGGTAGGTAGCTAACTTCCCTGATCTAAATCCACCTTGACCTGGCCCGCTTTTATGGTACCTAAATGAAGTTTTCAATGGTGCCAGCTCAGATTCCTGCCTTCCAAAGTTAGCTGCCAGCACTGCAGCATAACTGGTTCTTTAGATAATTACAGGGTACAGTTGCCAGGCCTGGGACATCTCACTTGGCAATGCTGTTGATTTTGCTGTTTCAGTGGGCATAAATATGACTGAGAAGTAATGAAAACATCTAGGCCAAAGATAACAGCAATGATAGGGATGGTTATTGATGCCTGCTGGAGGGACAGTATAGGACAGGGGTGTCAAAGTCCCTCCTCGAGGGCCGCAATCCAGTCAGGTTTTAAGGATTTCCCCAATGAATATGCATGAGATCTATTTGCATGCACTGCTTTCATTGTATGCTAATAGATCTCATGCATATTCATTGGGGAAATCCTGAAAACCCGACTGGATTGCGGCCCTCGAGGAAGGACTTTGACATCCCTGGTATAGGAGCAAATCCAAGTGCGATTGATTGAAGCAGCCCACAGGAGTTTGCATCAAGACAATTGATTATCCCTCTCCACAAGGATAGTACTTGCTTGCTTGCTTATTCAGACTTTGCTACCAGAGCTGAATGCTGCCCTAGCAATACAAGATAAGATGTTAAGTATATAGGTCAATATTTAGTCCTGCTGGTAAGTGGTGATTTTCAAATGCTGGCTGTGGTATTTAAAAAAATATGTATATCAAATGGTGCTATCTGGATAAGAGGCAGTGCAGACAATATATAGAATGTGTGCACCACTGGTAGCTATATATATATGGGTGGCATTATGAAGCCAACAGCTACTTTATATAGAGCCAACTGGTTTAATTGAGGGCTGCTCAATTATTTTATTGATTTTTAGTTATTTTATAAACCATTTTGAATGATAATTGCTAAGATGTTGTTTATTTACAGTAAAACCTTGGCTTGCAATTTGGTTTGCAAGTGTTTTGCAAGACAAGCAAAACATTTTATTAAATTTTAACTTGATATACAAGCAATGTCTTGCAATACAAGTACATACAGCATACACACATCACAACTGAGCCGATGGTTCATCTCTCTCCGACGCTGCAGGAGTGCAGTGACTATTCTAAACGAGCGAGGTCTTGCAATACAAGGACGTATAGTATTTTGTATTAACGTTTTGGGGTTGTGGGATGAATCGTCTGAGTTTCCATTATTTCTAATGGGGAAATTTGCTTTGATATACGAGTGCTTTGGATTGCAAGCATGCTTCTGGAACGAATTATGCTCATAAACCAAGGTTTTACTGTATTTTTATTTACTAGGCTTTATTTACCACCTTTTTGAAAAAATGTCACATATAAATTATGGTATTTTATAATTTACACACACAACTGTGTATCTTGCCTGTGCTTTGCCAAGATTCTGCTCAAGTGCCCATGTGTATAGTCACCTGCAAACTATCCCCCTCATTTACTAAAGTGTAGCATGGGTTTTAGCGCCGGCAGTGGTGGTAAGTGCTCTGACTCTCATACCGCTGCTGCTAGTGCTAAAACCCATGCATCGCGTTAGTAAATGAGGGGGATAGTTTGCAGGTGGCCATATTCGGAATACTGGCATCTATGTGCACATATGCCAATATTCTGGTGATTTGCATACATTCTTGCAGGCCAGTATTCAGACTGCGGGAGAAAGCCGGCTGTCTCCCGTGGTCCACAGCAAAACTGGAAATTCAATGCCAGTGACCAGCATTGAATTTCCAGTTTTGATTCAGCTGGCCCAGACATAGCCAGCTAAGCCGATATCTGTTGGCCAGCTGGCTAAGTCCTAATGGCCAAAGATAGACCTGCTTTATAGTTGGGTCTATCTGGCCGCTGGCAAATCCACCAAACGGGAGATTCAGCAGGAGATAGACAGCCATCTCTCAATAAATGTATTTATTTTAAAAATGTATATATTACTTTAATACCAGAGCAGTTTCCAATAAAACATTCATAATATATAAAACAATTAAGACAAGAAATCAAACAATAAAAATAATAAAATTAAATTAAAAAAATCCCTTCTGAAAATATTACTCAGCATTTTATGTAAAACTCACATAAAAGCTACTACAAACATTTGAGTTTTTAAAATCTTTTTAAAAGTAATCCACAATATTGGAGGATAGCAGGCTATGTGCTATTTAGCCAGTCAGGAACCAGTGCTGAATATTGGGCAGTTGAAACATAGAAACATAGAAAATGACAGCAGAAAGGGCCACGGCCCATCTAGTCTGCCCACACTAATGGCCCACCCCCTAACTGCCTCCATGAAGAGATCCCACATGCCAATCCCATCTTTTCTTAAAATCTGGCACGCTGCTGGCCTCAATTACCTGTTGTGGAAGATTATTCCAGCGGTCAACCATCCTTTCGGTGAAGAAATATTTTCTGGTGTCGCCATGAAATTTCCCACCCCTGATTTTCAACAGATGCCCTCTTGTTGCCATGGGTCCTTTAAGGAAAAAGAGATCCTCTTCCACCTCGATATGGCCCATGACATATTTGAACATCTCGATCATGTCTCCCCTCTCTCTGCGTTCCTCGAGTGAGTACAGCTGCAACTTACCCAGTCGTTCCTCATATGCTTAAATGTTGGCACCCTCTTTATAGAATTCTTCCTATGTGCAACTAAGGGGTATGCCTACTAAAGGGCGTTAATCAGGAGTGTGTGGTGCAGTGGTTAGAGCTACAGTCTTAGCACCCTGAGGTTGTGGGTTCAAATCCCTCGCTGCTCCTTGTGACCCTGAGCAAGTAACTTAATCCCCAGGTACACTAGATAGAGTTTGAGCCCACTGGGACAGATAGGTAAATATGATATAGTACCTGAATGTAAAACCACTTAGGATATAAGTGATTTTATATCATTTAATCATTTAGGATATAAATGATTAAATAATAATTAAAATAATAATCCCTAATGCACAGTAACAAAGCATGTTAAAGCAGTTTTTGGTTACATTTTTTTGCAAGTGCTAAGTGCACATTATATTTTTTTAAATGTATTTTCTGGAGGAGTATTTCAGGGGCAGAGAATGGGTGTGGATGTGCTAACTCAGTGAATCGCAAACTTTGTGCCACGGCAAGATTCCGGGTGTGCCACAGCAAGACAGGTGCCGGCACCTCTCCTCCTTTCTGCACCCCCGACAAGGAAGGAATTTCCAAAACCGGCAGTTTGTCTGGGTTTTGGCAGGCCCCCAAGCTAGGTCTATGTCTACAGGGCCTCTGAGCAAGCGCAGATGTTGACATGAAGACATCACACACATGCATGTGACATCACCGGTCAATGTCCACATATGCTCAAAGGCCCTATAGACGTGGTCCTGAATTTAGTGTGCTGTGGTGGAAAAAGTTTGTGACACATTGTGCTAACTGGTTAGTGCATCCATAAGGCAGAAGCCCATACCACCTTCTAACCACACCACTTTTTTTCAGGTCACATGTGCTTATGTGAGCAATAGCAAACAACCTGAAAAGAAACATTTGAAAATGCAATATTTTCTGGGCACACCAGAAGTGGGCTTGGCATGCAAGAAAGTCCTACACCAGATTTTGTATAGTATGACCAAAGTTGTGTGTGCAAATTGGTGCACTGCCAATTTGTGCATCCAGCTTGGCACTCATTGGAAGATACATGCACAACTTTCTAAGGGCTAGATTCACTAAACAAACTGATCGTGTGCCAATCGGTTTGCAACCCCTTTGTGACCTGATTTTACTCCGGCCTGATTCACTTACCTCTCTGACAACTATGCAAATGAGGGGAACGGCATGCAAAGTAGGCAGGCACGCAATTCACTAACCAAAACCCCGCAACACCGACTGGGTTGGCCGATCACAAACAAGCGACTGCTGAGGACCAGTCGCTCAAGCCCTTTCTGACTGCCCTGCCTTCTGCCGCCCTGTTCTCTGCCCTGTTTTTCTGCTGTCTGCCACGAACTCCTGCTTTCAGCCCTGCTTCCTGCTTTCAGACTCTCCCACCTGCCCCGAACTCTTGCAGCCCCGACTCTCCCGCTGTCCTGATCTCCTGCCTGCCCCGAACTCTTGCAGCCCCGACTCTCCCGCTGCCCTGATCTGTCTGCCCCGAACTCTTGCAGCCCCGTCTCTGCCGCTGCCCTGATCTCCTGCCTGCCCCAAACTCTTGCAGCCCCGACTCTCCCACTGCCCTGATCTCCTGCCTGCCCCGAACTGCCTGCCCCAATCACCTGCCTGCCCCGACTCTCCCACCCTTCTCCACAGTGCAAGCCCGTGGTTTTAACCTGTGAGCTTAAAACGGGTTAAAACCACGGGCTCCCAAAAAGTTTTTTTAAAAAATTATCTGCTGGACCTGGAGGACCAGTGCATGCGCAGATGGTCTGCGCATGCGCATGGATCACTATAGAGCGATCCGGGCAGGAAGTTGGGGGCGTGATTCCAATCGCCCTCATTTGCATGAGGGTGATTCGTGAATCAGCCCCCCCGGACACAGATCGGATCTCTCACGGATCGGATCCGATCCGTGCCCTTAGTGAATCTAGCCCTAAGTGTATTCTATAAAGTAGTCCATGTAGATTCTAGTGTGTGAACCATAAAAGGGGGTGTGGGAAGGGGTGAAGCATGGGCGGATTGTGGGTATTCCTAAAAGTTAGGTGCACTGTTATAGAATATGTGTGATACACACACAACTTAGGCACAGGTATTTAGGTAGGCATGGTTTTCATTGGCCTAAATGGATAGGCCTAATTGTTAGTCATGCACACAAGCTCTAAGCATGATTCTATGTATAGTGAGTGCCTTTTATAGAATTGCATTAAGTACCATTCTGGTCAGCGCTATATATTTTATATAGAATTTGGGGGTAAGCCCATTTACTAGTATACTTTAGTAGATATACTCTTAGGGGGGTCTTTCTAAAATAACTCTAAAATAGGCACCTGCTTGAGCTTCCAATTTAGGCAACCTGTTATAAAATTACCCTCCAAATTATACATCCTGTTCTGGAAGGGGTGGTGGGATTATCAAGACTGTTGAACTTAATTACCAGAATCTCAGTTGAGGGAGCACCTTAAAGCTTAGTTAGGTTGGAGCGAAGTTAAAGGTTTGCCCAGGGTACCTGATGCCTCTTTAACACCTTTTTAGGAGGTGGAGGAGAAACTTGGTTCTGGAAGCGAGTGTGCACCCTCACCTCACACGATACTCGCTGTTCCCAAAAAGGTTTGCAAAGCTCTCTGCTCTTTCACTTATTACCGATGTTGTATTGTACTCAAAGAAAATTAGTAATGTAGCTAAGACAGTTCAGTTGAGCCCTAGCACTCTAAAGGTAATTCTGTAAATCTCTGGTAATTTCAGGTTCAATTCAGGTAAATCTCAGGTTCAAACAGTACTTGTAGATGCAAGTTTCATAGTAATTTACACATGTAGGTGCCAATGTATAAATGTAAATGACCTCTTATACAACACCAACTAGCTTCATTTGCGTGGCATGTATCTTCGTAGTTTCACTGCAGATTTGCACATGGGCAGAGTTTGCCTGAAGCATGTGCAGTGTGAGCATACATGCTCATGAATTATAACATACTATTATGTATATGCCTTCTAAATGTACCCGAGGTACAACTATACGATGGGAGGGATATTATTGAAAGGGACTTGGGGGTAATGGTGGACATGACAATGAAGCCGACGGCACAGTGCACAACAGCCGCTAAGAAAGCAAATAGAATGCTAGGCATAATCAAGAAGGGTATTACAACATGGACAAAAGAAGTTATCCTGCCATTGTATCGGGCGATGGTGCGCCCGCATCTGGAATACTGCGTCCAATATTGGTCTCCATACCTTAGGAAGGATATGGCGTTACTCGAGAGGGTTCAAAGGAGAGCGACACGCTTGATAAAAGGGATGGAAAACCTCTCATACGCTGAGAGATTGGAGAAACTGGGTCTCTTTTCCCTGGATGAAGAGGAGACTTAGAGGGGATATGATAGAGACTTATAAGATCATAAAGGGCATAGAGAGAGTAGAGAAGGACAGATTCTTCAAACTTTAGAAAAATAAAAGAACAAGAGGACACTTGGAAAAGTTGAAAGGGGACAGATTTAAAACGAATGCTAGGAAGTTCTTCTTTACCCAACGAGTGGTGGACACCTGGAATGCGCTTCCGGAGGGCGTAATAGGGCAGAGTACAGTACAGGGGTTTAAGAAAGGATTGGACAATTTCCTGCTGGAAAAGGGGATAGAGGGGTATAAATAGAGGATTACTGCACAGGTCCTGGACCTGTTGGGCCGCCGCGTGAGCGGACTGCTGGGCATGATGGACCTCAGGTCTGACCCAGCTTATGTTCTTATGTTTTTATGTAGGCTATAGAGCTGGTGGAAATGATCACACCCCGTCCCCACAGGAACTCAATTTCCCCGTCCCGTCCCCGCGAGTTTTGTCGCTCTCCTGTCACTGCCCCATTCCTGTAAGTTCTGCCTTAACCGCACAAGCCTCGGATACCTATGATTTTAAAATGTTTGAGGCTTGTGCAGATGGGGACAGAGCTTGCAGGAATGGGGCAGGCACAGGAAAAGAACTTGTGGGGATGGGGACGGGGACGGGAAAATGAGTTCCCACGGGGACGTAGAAATGTTTGTCCCCTGTGTCATTCTCTAATCACACCCAAGGTGAAGGCGTGTTTTCAATCACTTATGTTTGTATTTTATAAAGAAAAGTAGATACTGTGTATTAAAGAAAACTTATTATATACAAATCAGTACATCTTTTTATGTATGTATGACTAACCCAGTTCTTACACTGAACAGGAAAATGAACAAACTGTGCTTCACTTATTTTATTGAGCCAGTAATCATCTCAAAGGCACAGATATAGAGCTGTACCGAATACGAATAATGAAAAATATTTGATGTATTTATTTATGGCACTCGGTTTTTGCACATTAGCTTTGACATAGACAGCACAGTGGTTTACAATTAGAAAAAAAGAAAGAAAGAAAAATACTGAACATGAATGGCATTGAGCTTTGACATAACAAAGAATGAGGTGACCATACAGGTGGCATAGTCTCGTGGATATGATTTCCAAGAGTGCACTAAATTGTTAGTTTAATCAGTGCATGAGAGTGATTTCAAATGAGTAGGGTTTGATAAACCTTGGCAGAAAATTGCCTGATCAGAGAAAATTTAAATATTAAATGCAATTGTAGCAGAAAACAACATAAGCAATAAAACAGTTGTCAATGGGTAATAAAATGCATATAACCCAAATTAAAGAAAAAGATTTTAATGCTAAATTTCACATCTCACACCAAAAGAAGCAATGCAAAATCAGCTTCCTGAAATTCAGCAACACTTAACCAACCGGGAATGGCTCCCGGCTAGCTAAGTCCCATTTGGCCAGTTATCCCCTGAATATCTGGCTCGACAGCTAACTCGATAATTGGCTATTATCTAATCTAAACCAAATTTCTATATCACACTTTTCCAGTACAGGTTCAAGGCAATTTACAAGGGTGGTGGACCTTCCCACCACCAGGCTTTCTCTGCAGAGTCAATTTTTCCCAGATCTCTCCACCAGTGTATAGGTTCCTACAGACCCTCTCACCACCATGCTTTCCTCTGCTGCACCAGTCCCCCCTGTCAGGACTGGTCAGCTTGGCCACTCTACTCCGCTGCACTGAGCCCCCTATCATCTCTTCTCAGAAGTGGCCTTGAGGCTTACCAGAAATTAGGCCGAAGCCAGCATTCCTTCCTCCAAGGGTCACCCAGCTCCCGAAGGAGCTTCTTGCCTTCTGAGCTCTCAGTACTAGGAGCTGCTCTTTTCAGCACCACAGTTCACTCAGGGTGAGTGGACAGCTCCTAGCAACACTAGCAAATCAGCTCTCCTCTCAAGCTCCAGCATCTCCATTGCTAGGGCTCCCTCCGCTGGCCAGTAACAGGTACTCCACACTGTCACAACCCCCAAATTCTGTATAGGTCGCTTAAAGTTAGGCATATAGTTTTGAGCAGTAATCGCAGATATGTCCAGAAAGTAATTGGCTAAATTGGTAATAACAGTCAATAATTAACCTTAAGAAGCTCTAATTGGCACTAATAACTGGTTACTTACATACCTGCTCTGTTTCATAGTAACATAGTAACATAGTAGATGACGGCAGATAAAGACCCGAATGGTCCATCCAGTCTGCCCAACCTGATTCACTTTAAATTTTTTTTTTTTTCTTCTTAGCTATTTCTGGGCGAGAATCCAAAGCTTTTCCCGGTACTGTGCTTGGGTTCCAACTGCCGAAATCTCTGTTAAGACTTACTCCAGCCCATCTACACCCTCCCAGCCATTGAAGCCCTCCCCTGCCCATCCTCCTCCAAACGGCCATACACAGACACAGACCGTACAAGTCTGCCCAGTAACTGGCCTAGTTCAATCTTTAATATTATTTTCTGATTCTAAATCTTCTGTGTTCATCCCACGCTTCTTTGAACTCAGTCACAGTTTTACTCTTCACCACCTCTCTCGGGAGCGCATTCCAGGCATCCACCACCCTCTCCGTAAAGTAGAATTTCCTAACATTGCTCCTGAATCTACCACCCCTCAACCTCAAATTATGTCCTCTGGTTTTACCATTTTCCTTTCTCTGGAAAAGATTTTGTTCTACGTTAATACCCTTTAAGTATTTGAACGTCTGAATCATATCTCCCCTGTCTCTCCTTTCCTCTAGGGTATACATATTCAGGGCTTCCAGTCTCTCCTCATACGTCTTCTGGCGCAAGCCTCCTATCATTTTCGTCGCCCTCCTCTGGACCGCCTCAAGTCTTCTAACGTCTTTCGCCAGATACGGTCTCCAAAACTGAACACAATACTCCAAGTGGGGCCTCACCAATGACCTGTACAGGGGCATCAACACCTTCTTCCTTCTACTGACTACGCCTCTCTTTATACAGCCCAGAATCCTTCTGGCAGCAGCCACTGCCTTGTCACACTGTTTTTTCGCCTTTAGATCTTCGGACACTATCACCCCAAGGTCCCTCTCCCCGTCCGTGCATATCAGCTTCTCTCCTCCCAGCATATACGGTTCCTTCCTATTATTAATCCCCAAATGCATTACTCTGCATTTCTTTGCATTGAATTTTAGTTGCCAGGCATTAGACCATTCCTCTAACTTTTGCAGATCCTTTTTCATATTTTCCACTCCCTCTACGGTGTCTACTCTGTTACAAATCTTGGTATCATCTGCAAAAAGGCACACTTTTCCTTCTAACCCTTCAGCAATGTCACTTACATACATATTGAACAGGATTGGCCCCAGCACCGAACCCTGAGGGACTCCACTAGTCACCTTTCCTTCCTTCGAGCGACTTCCATTAACCACCACCCTCTGGCGTCTGTCCGACAGCCAGTTTCTGACCCAGTTCACCACTTTGGGTCCTAACTTCAGCCCTTCAAGTTTGTTCAACAGCCTCCTATGAGGAACTGTATCAAAGGCTTTGCTGAAATCCAAGTAAATTACATCTAGCATATGTCCTCGATCCAGCTCTCTGGTCATCCAATCAAAAAATTCAATCAGGTTCGTTTAGCACGATTTACCTTTTGTAAAGCCATGTTGCCTCGGATCCTGTAACCCATTAGATTCAAGAAAATATACTATCCTTTCTTTCAGCAACACTTCCATTATTTTTCCAACAACTGAAGTGAGGCTCACCGGCCTGTAGTTTCCTGCTTCATCCTTGTGACCACTTTTATGAATAGGGACCACATCCGCTCTCCTCCAATCCCCAGGAATCACTCCCGTCTCCAGAGATTTGTTGAACAAGTCTTTAATAGGACTCGCCAGAACCTCTCTGAGTTCCCTTAGTATCCTGGGATGGATCCCGTCTGGTCCCATCGCTTTGTCCACCTTCAGTTTTTCAAGTTGCTCATAAACACCCTCCTCTGTGAACGGCGCAGAATCTACTCCATTTTCTCGTGTAACTTTGCCGGACAATCTCGGTCCTTCTCCAGGATTTTCTTCTGTGAACACAGAACAGAAGTATTTGTTTAGCACATTTGCTTTCTCCTCATCACTCTCCACATATTTGTTCCCAGCATCTTTTAGCCTAGCAATTCCATTTTTTATCTTCCTCCTTTCACTAATATATCTGAAAAAATTTTTATCTCCCTTTTTTACATTTTTAGCCATTTGTTCTTCCGCCTGTGCCTTCGCCAAACGTATCTCTCTCTTGGCTTCTTTTAGTTTCACCCTGTAGTCCTTTCTGCTCTCCTCTTCTTGGGTTTTTTTATATTTCATGAACGCCAACTCTTTCGCCTTTATTTTCTCAGCCACTAGGTTGGAGAACCATATCGGCTTCCTTTTTCTCTTGTTTTTATTGATTTTCTTCAATGGTCCGTAGCCATTTTTATCGCTCCTTTCAGCTTAGACCACTGTCTTTCCACTTCTCTTATGTCCTCCCATCCTAACAGCTCTTTCTTCAGGTACTTTCCCATTGCATTAAAGTCCGTACGTTTGAAATCTAGGACTTTAAGTATCATGCGGCCGCTCTCCACTTTAGCCGTTATATCAAACCAAACCGTTTGATGATCGCTACTACCCAGGTGAGCACCCACTCGAACATTAGAGATACTCTCTCCATTTGTGAGGACCAGATCCAATATCGCTTTTTCCCTTGTGGGTTCCGTCACCATTTGTCTGAGCAGAGCCTCTTGAAAGGCATCCACAATCTCCCTACTTCTTTCCGATTCCGCAGACGGAACATTCCAGTCCGCATCCAGCAGGTTGAAATCTCCCAACAGCAGAACCTCCTCTTTCCTTCCAAACTTTTGGATATCCACAATCAGATCCTTATCAATTTGCTGCGATTGAGTCGGAGGTCTGTAGACTATACCCACGTAGATAGAAGTTCCATCTTCTCTTTTCAGAGCAATCCATATCGCTTCTTCCTATCCCCAGGTCCCTTGCATTTCGGTCGCTTGGATATTGATCTTTACATAGAGAGCTACTCCTCCACCTTTATGACCATCTCTGTCCTTCCTAAAAAGATTATATCCCGGTATGTTTGCATCCCATCCATGTGATTCATTGAACCATGTCTCTGTGATAGCAACAATATCTAGATCTGCCTCTAATATCAGGGCTTGCAGATCATGAACTTTGTTGCTTAGACTGCGAGCATTTGTGGTCATCGCTTTCCAGCTATTTTTCAGCGATAATCTCCTTTTTCGTATGGATTTTTGTGTCGTTTCACTTTCCGTTGCAATACTAAGAAATGAGTTGCTGATATTGCTTATGTTGCAGCCTTTACTACTATCACATCTTTTCTTTTGCCGGGGGTGGTCTCTATAATTGTCCTTCGTACATACACCACCCCCACCTTCTAGTTTAAATGCCTAGAAAAATATTGTCTAAATTTCTCTGCAAGGTTTCTTTTTCCTGCTGTAGTAATATGTAGCCCATCAGTGCAATATAGCTTCTTGTCCTTCCATGTATTTCCCCATCCTCCTATGTACCTGAAGCCTTCTTGATGACACCAGGCTCTGAGCCATCTATTAAAGTCCTCTGTGTTTTTCACTCTTTGCTCTCCTTTTCCATATGCAGGCAGTATTTCAGAAAAAGCTAAAGTCTTTACAAAAGGTTTCACGCCCTCACCAAGCTCCCGAAAAGCTTTCTGTGCTGCAAGTGTGGAGTTGTTGGCCAGGTCATTTATTCCCAGATGGATAACAACATCAGTGTTAAAATCCTTAGTTTCTTCCTTAATTATAGTCAGTATTTGCCTGGAACTCCTGGTAGCTGAGGATCCTGGAAGACATTTCACTATTTTGGTCTCCTCGCCCTGTGTTCCAAGGTTAATGCCTCTGATGATGGAATCCCCCAACAGTAATAGTTTTCTGTTTTTGGCTTTTTTATTTGTACTTAGGGTGCTCTTGTTCTCTTGAGTTTCCTTCATTGGTTCAAGTCCCACCTCCCTTCTGTTTTCCTGAGTATCGCAGTGCACTAGTGGAGCGAAGGAATTCTGTAGAGGTAATATTAGTGAAGGTGGATGTTTCTGTGTTATATGTCGCAGTCTTCCTGAGCCTACTGTGACCCATTTATTCCTGGGCTGTTTTATTCTTTGAGGTAGAGGTGGTAAGTTGGTATGATTTTGTGGAGTGATGGAAGCTGCTTTAATTGTATTCAATTCCTGTTTAAGTTTGCAGAGCTCCTCCTTAATACTGGCAAGTTGAAGACAGATGGGGCAAGCCTTAAGCCTCCAAATAGTATGTCTTGGAATTAAAGCACCACAGTGATTGCATAGAATAAAGGTCATCTTGATTGGTTGTGAAGTCCTGATTATATGGGTCTCTATATATGAATAGTGGTCCCTGGGGTTGGTGGGACTATAAGTAAGACTACTAGTAAGGCAGAAATATAGGCTCTATACCACCTAAAACACAGTATTTTAAACAAAACTGCAGGAAGAGGAAATAAGATTTAACAGAGGAAAGAGAAGGATTTTTTTGTGCTTTTTTATATTTTTTTTAGTAAGAAACAGGGAGGAGAAGAGAAATTAAGCAGATATAATGCTGAAAACCAGTCAAAAGAGCAGAATATGAAATGTTGAGTAACTTAGCTTTTAGAAGTTCACAGGGCAGCCTTGTTTCAGCAATGTCCTAAAGATAATGCAATTAACCTTAGAAGTAAAACAAAGCCCCTCCCTTCTCCACCTAATCAGACACAATGGCTAAAAACTAGTGAGTCAGAAATATAGGCTCTATACCACCTAAAACACAGTATTTTAAACAAAACTGCAGGTTCTATCAGTGCTACCCTAAAACACAGGATTTATAACAGGATTTTCCCTACTTTAGTCACCCTGAGCCACAGGCACCAGAAATATAGGCTCTATACCACCTAAAACACAGTATTTTAAACAAAACTGCAGGAAGAGGAAATAAGATTTAACAGAGGAAAGAGAAGGATTTTTTTGTGCTTTTTTATATTTTTTTTAGTAAGAAACAGGGAGGAGAAGAGAAATTAAGCAGATATAATGCTGAAAACCAGTCAAAAGAGCAGAATATGAAATGTTGAGTAACTTAGCTTTTAGAAGTTCACAGGGCAGCCTTGTTTCAGCAATGTCCCCTATTCTATAACCTGCATGCCTAATTCATCTCATCTGCAACTCCAAAGGGGGTGTGGCCATGAGAGGGCATGAGAAGGTCATGGGCTTTCCCAGGATTTAGGTACTTCTTTTTCCACACCTAAATGACAGTAGTTAGGCATTAAATGTGCAACAGCCTTTAGCAGACATAAATGCACTTCTAAACATAGGTGCAAAAATGTCTTAAGCTAGTATTCTATAAAGACAGTTTCTTGCAAAACTGCTTTTATAGAATTTGCACTGTAGTGTATATCATCCTAATAACTGTACTATAGGCGCCCTATACAGAATTCCACTAATTATCTAAGTAGGAGCACCCTTAACCCAGATAGGCAGTTTTGAATACAGGCCCTTATGTTTCAATAGCCCAAATTACCAAACTGAAAAAGTGAACGCGTTCCAACTGCCCACCAGATATTAACTTTCAATGAATGCCCTACTGTGAATCACAAGAGAATTAGCTTGATGATCTAGAGCATTTGAGCTTATGGCAGGTGGTCATACGGGTGGCATAGTCTCAGGGACACAATTTCCAAGAGTGTGGTGCATTGTTAGTTTAATCTGGGTATGAGAGTGATTTCAAATGAGAAGGGCTTGATAAACCTTGGCAGAAAAAAGTGCCTGATCAGAGAAAAGAAAATTAAATATTAAATGCAATTATAGCCAAAACAATATAATAAATCTGTACAAACAATAAAACAATTGTCAAGGAGCAATAAAATGCACATAACCCAAAGTTTAAAAAAAAAGTTTTAATGCTAAATTTCACATCTCGGACACAAAAATGTTTTCAACAATGAAAATACAAACTTAAAAATATAGTCATTGATATTCAGCATAAGTTAGCCAAGTAGGAACAGCTTCTACTCTATTAACTTGCTGTTTGGGCCCTGTCCAGATACTCTGTGGCACTTAATTGACTCGTACCACTGAATACTCTGCTTAGTACTGGGGTGGTCCGGGGCTTTGATGTCTGTAAAGAGCTGGGAGTTACCTAGTCAGTTGTGATTTTCAGCCTGCTAACCAGGTGAGTACCTGGATAAGGTTAGGGCAGCAAAAAACACTCTCCTAACTTTATCCAGGTAGTTATCTAGGTACCGTTCTAAATATTACTGGCACTTGGATAATTATCAGCAGCCACCCAATCCCAAAATTTCTAGCAATGGTATCCAGCAACAATCCATTGCTGAATGTTTGCGCAGAAAGGGCCTGATTCTATAATCAGCTGCTAGGTGCTTTTACAGAATCTCACCTACTGGTGCCTAACTTGACTTAGGCTTCGCTTGGTGTCCTAATGGTATGCACTGTTACATTAGGCCAGTATTTTTGAACTAAAAAAAAAATTGGAGGAGGGGGAGTATATTGTATTGTGACTCCATAATATGACCAGTTTTACTTATATTCATCAGAGGCATTTCTGGGGATAGGACTGGGGTAGGAATTGCTATGCATTTTGAAAACTTCCTGTGTTTTAGTTGAAAAAAGTACTCACAGGGAGGTGCACTAATGAATTTAATGCACCCTAAAGATTAGTGTTCGCTAAATGCCACTCAGCCCATAGGAATAAGTGGGGGTGCTGAAAGGTTCTCAGCCATACCAGTTTCCTAAATTCTGAGTGTTATTTTGTCACTGTAGCTGAAAAGTGTTATTTTATTTTGCAAAGTGCCAATTTTCAGAATCATAATGCTATGTGTTGACATTGTTTCAAATCATTGATTGTGTAATTTTCAATTCCGAGCAGTCATGAAGTTCCTATTCCTGCAGAAGAAAACTCCAAAGGAAGTTCATGAATATATGATGCAAACATTGAATGGCAATGCCCATCATACTCAAACAGTGTCAACTCCTGAAACTGTTGACCATGCCCATAACCCAATTTTCGCGGATTAGTGAATTTTGGCTAAAACAATTGCTGAGACACTACAGATATTGTGACAGGAAGAGTCCTGTCATGCTGGAAGAAACCCTGCAGTGCTCTAAAACTATCCCTAAACCTACCCCTAGAAGTAGGCAGGTTAGGGAATGCCCTGCAGAATTTATCCCCAGTGAAAGATAACTTAAAAGGGACCTGTTTATACTTGCCTAGTTCTAATGCAGGGAATGCTATAAGCAAAAAACTATAAGGACCAGCATGCACCAGGCAGGTAATAGCAAAACCCACAAAGAGATTAGCTCCTGCAATCAGCTCTGTTGGGGGCAGGGTTAATGAGCAGGGAAGCTATCCAAGCTCATTAGCAAAGCACCAGAGAACTACAGGTGTTGTGAGGGACAATCAGCCCATGCTAGGGAAAAGGGTGTGTTCTCTAGGCCAAGGGAGGCAGAGACAGCCACAAGCCTACAGGATACCTGAATCCTTGGAGAGAGGCAGACCTGTGCCAGCCAGGATTCAGAAGACAGAAGACAGCATTCCCCACAGAAATCAAGGAGTAAACCTCAAGACTGAAACTTCTAGTCATTCTTCTGAAGGTAATGAAAATTTTATACAGAAGTGCCAGAAGAAATGCTTGCAAATGATGTTGAAATGGAACCCGAGGAGTCATGCTTATTTGAGAGCATAATTACAGAGTAAAGGTTGGGGAAAGTAAAAATGCTGTTTCTGATAAGGGGGTGTTGCCTCACAAAACTAAGAATACCAGAAGGATCAGGAATTACTGTGTCTGATGTAATTAAGAATAACAGAAGAGTTAAGAATCACTGCTTCTGAATTTTCATAATCACAGGAGAACTGTGGGGAACTTGTCCAAGTAGTGCCAGCAGTAGTGCCAGTAGGTTTGTTCAGATTTGAATTGTGCAAGCAGGTTGTTCAGACTTGAAATTGAAAAGTTATTTTTGTGTTTTCCTTGAACTTTAGTAATGAATAAAGCATGGTGAGTTAACAGACTATTTAGCCACCAATGAGAGTTTTTGTTTTGTATGTTTTGGAATTGCGCTACAATATAAGACCAGAAAATAAAGTCATCTTAAAATTCACACTAAACACCTTTTATTTTGATGCAGACACCCCTCGATGCCTCATTCAACCGCTCGGCTGAGGCTTGGATGACTCAGGTCAGGACTCGGGCTACTCCAGTCCAGGTTTTACCCGGTCACAATATCCATGGAACTTGGGTGTATCTATGAGCAGCTAGGCATGCAGAAGCTGTTAGCCAAGTGGGTGTCCAAATGTTTGATTGCTGCTGAGACATGACATGAAGTGAACATTTCCAAGTTGATTTTGCAATATTTTCAGCGAGCTGGTAGTGAAACATGGTTGCACCACTATGATCCTGAAACAAAATAACAGTCCATGCAACGGGTTCTCCAAGGCCAAGGAGATTCAAGACCCAAAAGTCAACAGGATAGATCATGGCCACAGTGTTTTGGGAAGAGGAAGGTGTTGTAATGACTATATTCCAAGAGGCCAAACAGTTAATGCAGAGTACTACTGCAACTTGTTGTGCCAATTAAAGGAGGCATTGAAAGAAAAAAGGAGAGGGAAGCTGCGGAAAGAGTTCTCTTTTTGCAAGACAACGTACCTGCTCGCAAGGCTAGCAAAATGATGGATGTTTAGATCCAGTTGGGGGTTTCAGTACATAGACCATCCACCCTACTCACCAGATCTTGCTACATTTGACTATTTCTCTTACAACTTCATATGGCCACACAGACAGCTGAGCCCAACAGAGAAAAGCAGAGGGGCACTCTAGGGGGTACTGCAGTGAATGTCACATTTAAAAGTCCCAGGTATACATGTCACTATAACCTGTTATATTGTATAGTGAGTCCTCCAAAACCTACTGTACCTACATAAAGATGACACCTGCAGGTATAAGGACTATTGTTGTGGTGTACAGCTGGGTATTGGGAGGACGGTATAGAAAATTGAATAAATAAATTAAATAAATAGTAAGCTTTGGGTGGGTTTTGGAGGGCTCACTATACAATATAAGCAGGTTATGGTGACATGTGCACCTGGGATTTTTAAATGTGACATTTTCTGCAGTACCCCCTAGAGTGCCCTGCTGAGATGTCTGTGTGGCCAGCTTCTTAAGAATGCTGGCTGCTTGAACATCCAAAAAGCTTGCTTTTTGTACGGTTTTCTTATGGACATCTTTATATTCGAGAATGGCCCAAAAGGATATATGTACTAAAGACCAAAACATCTTCATAGGTCATTAAAATAAAATTTTTTTAAAAAAATGTCTTGCTGTTTTGAGAATGGACATTTTCTCTACTGAATTTCTGGATGTCTTTCCCAAAACATCCAAACTCAGACTTAGACATCCTATCATAAATGCCCCTCCACATCCATTAGTGCACCTTAGATAAAGGACCCCAGGGTTAGGTTGCTGCTACTTTTTCTGCAGGTGATTTTTACGTAGACAATTTCTAAATGAAATTATGCACATACTTTGAATGTGGGCAAAACAACACATGGACTTTGTAGTAATGTGAGCAGTTTAAAAATTGCACAATGGAAGGGTAATTTTGTAACAGGGTGCCTCAAAGTACTCCCTTGTTGGATGACCAATGTGTTCCCGATATGTGAATCAGCTTTTAGTTCCTGCTTTGGCTCAGAATTGGCTGGATAATTTGAGAAGCATTGCATTTAGTAGTGTTCAAAATGCCTCCCTCATTAAGATCGGAAACATCCGGTCTGTTGTAAATTTGATTTGAAGACGTTTTTATTAGTTTAGACATTTGGGGAATATGCGTCCCCTTCTGGGATTTGAGGGCTTGGAGTTAGTGCATTGCTTCTCATTTCTTTTATTGCTCTGTTTTGCTATGTGTTGCATAGAAACATATAAAAATGAAGGTAGATAAAGACCATATGGCCTATCTAGTCTGCCTAACTATGCTATTTACTATCCTTTCTTCTCCCTTAGAGTTACAATATATTTGTCCCAAGATTTCCTGAATTCAGATACACTTTTTGCTCCACCATCTCCACTGAGAGGCTGTTCCACACATTCACTACTGTTTCTATGACAAAGTACTTTCTGAGGTTATTTCTGAGTCTATCCTCTTTCACCTTCATCCTATGCCCCCCCCTTCCAGAGTTTCCTTTTAATTGAGACTCACCTCAGGCGCATTTAGGCCACGTAGGTATTTAAACGTCTCTATCATATCCCCTCTCTCACCTTTCTTCTTTGAGTCTGTCCCCTTATGCTTTATGAAGTCGACCATCAACCATTTTAGTAGCCTTCCTGTGGACTGACTCCAGTAAATACCAAGATGTATGACAGCTTCAGGTACTATGGTCATTCCTCATAGAGCAGCAAGCAAGTATAAGGAGTAGCCTAGTGGTCAGTGCAGAGGAATTGAATAATGGACCCAGGGGTAACTCCCACTTTAACTCTTAATTCTGTGTAAATATGTGAGCCTTCCTGGAACATGGACATATCTCCTGTACCTGAATTTACGGTTCATAGTCTAAAGGCGCGCGAGGACAAAGGCGCGCCGACAACTGAGTGAGACAACTGAGCGCAGGACTTAATCACGCCGAAGAAAAACTGTATTTTAAAGGGCTCCGACGGAGGGTGTTGGTGGGGAACCCCCCCCCCCCCCCGACTTTACTTAATAGAGATCGCGCTGGCGTGGTGAGGGGTTGTAACCCCCTTCATTATACTGGAAACTTAACTTTTTTCCTGTTTTTTAGGGAAAAAGTTAAGTTTTCAGTATAATGTGGGGGGGTTACACCCCCCACACTCCCCCCAACATGGCAGCGTGAGGCAGCACGATCCCTATTAAGTAGAGTGGGGGGTCCCCCCCCACCCCCATCAGAGCCCTTTAAAATACGGGTTTTTTTTGGTGTGATTAAGCCCTGCGCTCAGTTGTCTGTGCACCTTTGTCCACGCGTGCTTTTGACCCATCACCAATTTTACAAGACACAGCAAGAATGATGGCTATTGTAGTAGCATACTTTTAGGTGCAGTAGGTTTTAATCTATTCCTAGAAATCTCACAATAACATATAAAGGAATTAAGGTGGGATTTGTACCTGAGAAATTTGAGTGTATGCCCAATTTCTGCATACAAGCCAATTAGCACTGATAATTGACCACTGAGGTCTCCTTTTATCAAGTTGTGGCAGAGCGTTTTAACACTGACCATTCAATCCCTATGAGCAATCAGAACATTTACCTCGGCGACCAGCGCTAAAACGCTCTACCATGACTTGATAAAAGGGAGCCTAATCAGTTTTTGGCGCTAATTGGCTTTAATTATTATTACATTACATTACATTAAGGATTTCTATTCCCCCATTACCTTGCGGTTCAATTATTAAGCACATATTTTTAGGACCCAGGATTCACATGTAAATTTTACACCCAGATCCAGAGATGGGGCACAGTATGGGCAGATAGTGTGCATTCCTGGAACTTACATGCAGTTTTACAGTATAAAAGAGATCTGTGTATAATTTAGGTGGGTATCCTGGTGCCAACTGCTATTCTATAAACCAGTGTATAGCAAATTGTATGCTGCGACACACGAGCGTGCCCCGGAGGATTCCAGGTGTGCCCCATGATGCTGGCGAGAAGGAGAGGTGCTGGCATTGTCTGAATGATTACAGGACGTGCCTCTCGCGGTGAGAGGCATGTCCTGTAGTCAGCCAGCCAGCGCCTCTCCGTGCCGGCGCATCTGCCCCTTTCTTCAGCACACCCCACCAGCGGTAATAGGAGGCTCAGGGCCACGGCTGGGGGACATCCGCACATGCGTGGATATCAACATGATGACATCGCGGATGCGCGTTATATTATTGCATCGACATCCACGCATTTCCAGGTGCCCTCCAGCCGCAGCCCCGAGATTAGTGTGCCAGCAGCTTAAAAAGTTTGCGACACACTGCTATAAACAGTGCCAAACTCTGAGTTCTATTTATAGAATAGTGCTTGGCATGAAATTTTTTTATTTTTATTTTTTAGATTTATTAACTGCCTTTTCATGAAGAGATTAAATAGTAGTCAGGTACTTTTAAGCTTTTTCCCTATCTGTCCTGGCAGACTCACAATCTAATTGTGTTATCTGGGGTGATGGGATGCTAAGTGGCTTGCCCAAGGTCACCAGGAACTCACGATCTGAGGGTACTGAGGCAGCAGCTCTACCCACCCCTCCCCTTCAGCAGCATATATTTATTTGTTTAAAGAACTTATTATCTGCCTATCTCCTAAGCAGCTTACAAGTAAACATACACAGTAGAGGTCGAATTTTACAATACATTTTTCAGTACACTACAAACATCAATCAACTTTGTTTACATTGTTCAATAAAAAAAAATGGTAGTCATTCTCAAACATTTTATTGGATGTCAGAGGGACAGCTAAGAGCTAAGATGAAAAAATGAGCCTTAAGTAATTTTCGAACTAGCAGTACATTGGTACAAAAATGTATTGCTCCGGACAGTACATTCCAAAGTGCCGGACCTGCAATTGAAAAAACAAGACTTTCTAGTGGAGGCATACTTTTTTGTTGTTGTTGTTGTTCCATATCTTTATTCATTTTTAAAAACCAACAACAAGTTCAACATATTATCAAATAACTAGTCTTTAAGCCCGTTACATTAAAGGGTGCTAGAATAGATGTGTGTGTCTGTCTTTCTTTCTTTCTTTCTCTCTCTCCCCTTGGCCGCTGTCTGTCTGTCTATGTTTATTTGTTTTTCTCTCCTTGGACACTGGCTGTCTCTCCTTGGACGCTGCCTGAATGTCTTCCTTTCTGTCTGTCTCAATGGCCCCCTGTGTGTCATTCTTTGTGTCTGTGTCCTTGTGTCATTCCCCCGCCCCCCCAGAGCTAAGCTGTCTGCTTCCAGCATACCCCTTTCCCTCTCCCTGACCCCCCTTGTGTCTTCCCCCTCCCCCCCCCAGCAAAGCTGTCTACCCCCCAGCACACCTCTCCAACAAAAGCATCCCCCTGTACCTGCAGCACTGGCACGACTGCAGCTTCTTTGGCGTCGGTGAGGAAGGAGAGGTTGGCCCAACTCTCCGCTATCTGCAGTCAGCACAACCCTCCCACCAGAACAGCCGCCTTTCCTGCCTGCTCCATGGCCCTTCTTTTTCCTTTTCCCCTCCCTCCAGTCACCGCTGCCATTCCTATTTAAAACGGCCTGCTGAGGTTCGCGGCCGGCTGTAGCGAACCTCGCAGGCCGCTGTTCACCTCAGTAGCATGTTCCCTCTGACGCGATCGCGTCAGAGGGAACGTGCTACCACGTGGAGAGCGGCCTGCGAGGTTCGCTACAGCCGGCCGCGAACCTCAGCAGGCCATTTTAAATAGGAATGGCAGCGGTGACTGGAGGGAGAGGAAGAACAGGAGCGGTAGCAGTTGTCGCGGGAGGGGGTGAGTCGGAATGGCAGCGGTGACTGGAGGGAGGGGAAGAACAGGAGCGGTAGCGGTTGTCGCGGGAGGGGTGAGTCGGAATGGCAGCGGTGACTGGAGGGGGGAAGAACAGGAGCGGAAGGGGGTGAGTCGGAATGGCAGCGGTGACTGGAGGGAGGGGAAGAACAGGAGCAGTAGCGGTTGTCGCGGGAGGGGGTGAGTCGGAATGGCAGCGGTTACTGGAGGGAGGGGAAGAACAGGAGCGGTAGCGGTTGTTGCGGGAGGGGATGAGTCGGTGATGTGCAGACCGCTGTGAACAGGAGCGGCAGCGGCGGCAGGAGCATGAGCCCTCCTCCCGCCATCCGCTGCCAGAGCCGCTCCTGTCAGCCGACTCGCGCATGCGCACTCCTGCGGCCACAGACCTACACCGCACAGAACACGCAAATAGGAGTGCGCATGCGCGGCTAGCTCTTTATTATATTAGATGAACAAAATAAACAGCACTTAATTCCATCAAATGATATAATAAATACATATCCTTCCCTCCCCCATCCAACCATCCTTTCATACAGTATAAAGATAAGCAAAAGTAATACAAATGATCAAGACCAACAAATTACAATCAAATAATAATTTTAAAGGAATATCTCCCCTCCCCCCCCTCCTGGATGTGTATAATCAAAGGGCTAAAACCAATAATTAATCTTTACAAAATTTTGTCAATGGGTCCAAAACATCCTTAAATTTCTTATAATGTCCCAATTGTATTGCTCTCGTACGTTCAAATTTATGTTTAGCACAAGGATTCCCACCAAAAACTATAGTTTAACCTATCCCAATTTTTCAAATTTTTGGGAATAAGTTATATGGCAACTCCCGTCATGATGAAAAGCAGTATATTGTTATTGGACTCTTGGCATACTTAATTTTGTCTCTTATTCTTACATCTAACAGCATCCTATTTTCTGATCTCAAAATTCTATTAGGTTGATATATTTTCAAGCATTTGGTCAGATAGTCTGGAAGGGTGTCATATATCCCTAGATCAGTCTATCTCAAATGGTGTGCCAAGGTACACTAATGTGCTTCCTGAGATTTCAGGTGTGCCACGGCACACTGGGGAGGAGGAGAGGTGCCGGCACCAGCTTATTACCTACAGGACGTACCTCTCATGGTAGAGGCACGTCCTGTTGGCAATCAGTGGGCACCAGCAACTATCCTTCTCTCTGGCCCTTTTCACTTCTGGCACCCTCCACTGGCATCTCAGGGCCAGCCTGGAGGGCCTTCACACACATGCGGACGACATGATGATGTCACGCATGTGCTTGATGTTATCACGGCGATATCCGCGCACTTTCAGGTGCCTCGAGCCAAGGCCACTACCTTTAGTGTGCCGTGGCGCGAGAAAGTTTGCGGGACGATGCCCTAGATGGATTATTTTCAAAATCTTAGGGGTCCTTTTACTAAAGCGTGCTAGTGTATCTTAGCGGGCGCTAAATGCTAACGCGCGCAAACGCATCCATAGGATATAATAGCACATGTTAGCATTTAGCGCCCGCTAAGATGCACTAGTGCATCTTAGTGAAAGAACCCCTTAAACTGAACCCGATGATTAGATTGGCAGCCGATGTAATTTCTTTAAAATTGGTGTGATATGTTCATACCGTGCTGCTCCCGTTAATACTCATGCCGTGGAATTTTGTATATCAATTTTTGGCTCTAATACATATCTAACTGACCCTCCTGCCACCACTCTACCCCCGGGAATGCATATAGCTATACAGGCATTCCTAAAAGTATGCACTACATATCAGCAGCGAGTACTTTTATGTATGTATAATACTGGGCAATTTTGTAATGGTTATTTGAACATATAAAGCAGTTTTTACACTTGTTAGTTCTTGAAAACATTACCCTCCAAATGTCCAAATATTGTGATGTTCTCAGTTCTTTAGTTCTATTTCTGTTTATCAAGCCATCTGCTGTTTTCTAAGCTGTGGGTGTCCAAGGACGGTAACAACAGCAGATCTCAAAGTCAGGGAAACTGCTACCTGCTGAGACCTATCAGCCTTGAAGCCTGCTTGCTTCCCTTATGTTGAATAAAACAGAAAAGGTAATATAGAAGCTTTAGATGCCAGCAAGAGGAAGTTACTTACCTGTAACATTGGTTTTCCAGTAATAACAAGATAGGCCAGCCACACATAGGTGAAGTTATCACATAAAGATGCCAGCTCAGACCCTTTCCCCTAGAGCTCAGAAAAGACTTTCTGAGCATGTGCTAATAAGTGCCCACCTACAGGCAACTTCCACCCTTGTTGCTTGACTGTGCCAGATGGAGTCTGCTTCCTCCTAAAAATTCCTACATTCTTCGACCTTAAATATTTACAAGACCATTTAGGGCCCATTATTTATTTATTTACTCAATTTTTTTTTATACCATTCTCCCAGGGGAGCACAGAGCAGTTTACATTAATCTATTCAGGTACTCGAGCATTTTTCCCTGTCTGTCGCAGTGGGTTCACAATCTATCTAATGTACCTGGGACAATGGGAAGATTAAGTGACTTGCCCAGGGTCACAAGGAGCAGCGTAGATTTGAACCCACAACCTCAGGTTGCTTTAACCACTGCTCCTAACTTGACCTCTTTTTAAATTTATTAGGGCTGAGTACTTAAATATATTTATACTTAAAATTTCTGTGAACTCCTAAATTTAGGAGCATAAAAAGCGAGTGGGAATGGGGGTTGATTTAGGGCAACAGAGCAGTCTTAACCTATGGATCAGGTGAGGCTATAGCCCAGGGTGCCGGTGCCAAATGCCCAGTGCTGTGATGTCACCAGTCCATAAATTAAGCTATGAGATGGCTTGAACATTCTCCAACTCTTTCCTCCTCTGACGATGCTGCCAGATCCTGACAGGATGCAGCTTCATAGGCCAGCTGCTGCAAGGAAGGGAGGTTTAGTGTCAAAGAAGGGAGGAGAAGGGAGATTCCTCCTCCCCACTCATGCTGCTGCTCGATACTGACACTGGCCCTCTCTCCTTGTGGTAGCTCGCGTATGAAACTGCATCCTGTCAGGACCGGGTAGTAGTATACAGTGGCGTACCTAGGGTATGTGGCACCCGGGGCCCATCATTTTTTGACTACCCCCTCCCATGTAAAAAAATATTTTTTGTAATGACCATGAAACGGAATAAATGGTCAGAATAGAAACAGGCAGTGAAAATTTTCTTATATTCCAAACATAACATAACATAAATTATGTCTGAATTGTCATGACATCAGAAGTACATATGGAGTAGTTGCAGGTGATGCTTGGGACAGTTCTGATTGTGTTAGTTCGGTTTTATGTGTTTTTTGAATAGAAGGGTTTTTATTTCTTTTTTGAAGGTTTTGTAGTTTGTGGTCGAGGTCAATAGGTTGTAGAGTTGGGGCTCGAGTGTTGCAGCTCGAATGGCTAGGAGGTTGTTGAACAGTTTTTTTCTTTTGACGTTTTTGGTTGGAGGATGTGTGAATGGTGCGTGAGTTCTCCTATGTCTGGTTGAGGTGGATTGAATTATTTAGCTGAAGAAATTAGTTACCCCCTCATCCCACACACATTAATTCTCTTCCATTTTTGTTCCCATTATAAAAAACACTGATAAGTTCTCAGTAAAAAAAATACATAAAAATAAGAAGTGAAAACAAAGGCCCCTACAGATGAGAACATAACATAAGAATAGCCTAACTGGGTCAGACCAATGGTCTATCATGCCCAATAGCCCATTCTCATGGTAGCCAATCCAGGACACTAATACCTGGTCAAAACCCAAAGAGTAGCAACATTCCATGCTACCGATCCAGGGCAAGCAGACACTTCCCCCATGTCTTAATAACAGATTATGGACTTTTCCTCCAGGAATTTGTCCAAATCTTTCTTAAAACCAGCTACACTATCTGCTTTTACCATAACTTCTGGCCACTTCATTTTTAAGTTTAGATCTTTCCTTTCAAACAGAGACCTTGCTAGATGTCAAATACAGCACAAGGTAACTTCACATGGACTTAGCTGTGCAGGAAATGTGAATCTCCTCATACACCCACCATATAGTGCAAAAATGTGCAAAGGTCTGTTTTTTTCTTTCGATCACTACATAGCCTAATGCCACACAAGCAGCGCTGTTACAAACATATTCTGTAGGTCAATGCTAAGGATAACAAAGTTTCCTTCCTTGGACCAGAAGGAGATACTGATAAACCACTGGAAGAGATCCCAACACAACACCCAAAGACCGACTCAGTGTGTGAACCAGTTGAGTGGAGTGGACTAACTGGGGGGTGGAAATGGGCCCGAAGTTTGCTCAGCAGAATTTCCCAGACCACCTCTTCCTCTCAACACATTGACACGCTGCCACCACCACCACTAGAAACACCTCACTGGGTAGGCCAGCTATGCTATAAACTTTATAAAACACATTATTATATTTTCTTATAAAGCACATATTTTAACTGAACTCTCTGACATCCTCAGCCTTTCCATTCACAAAAATAGAAGGAAGAAAAGTTCCCATTTCCTGCTGTTTCATGTCCCCGGCCTATACAATATTTTTTTTCTGCAGACCCTTCAAAAGTCTGACCAAATCCTCGTTTCACTTGCATTATAAAGTACTGAGAATGCCATCTCTTCCCAATCCCAGGTCCTAAAGTCTAAGACAGTAGCGCAAACTAATGCTGCCAGATTCAGGAAAAAAATTTCGATTCGATTCAGCCTATTGAATTGGTTTTTCAATTCGATTTTCCTGCCCAGTTGAGTAATTTTTTTCAAAACTCCTGGTGGGTTTTATAGCTTTTTCACCCCCTTTGGCTTCTCCTAACCACACTGGCGCTGTGGTGTAAATAAAATAAAGAAACAAAAAGGACTTTTCCTCTCTCTGTTAAATCCTAGCTCACGTTTGCAGTCCAACACCAGCTCTGGTAGGATACACATTTCAAATCTGACATATTGTAATCACAAAACAGAAAATAAAATTAATTTTTCTACCTTTTGTTGTCTGGTTATATTTCAAATCTTGTTGGTCCAAGGCTCTGGTTTTCTTCTGATAACTTGCTTGCCAGGGTCTCCTTCTTTCTTCTTTCTGCATGCTAACCATCCATCTGCCAACTCTGTCCTCCCTTTCCATTTTCCTTCCCTTCCCAGGAAGTCTGGTATCTTTCCTTTTTTTCATCTCCCTCCACAGATCCACCTTTTCTTAACTACCCTTTCATCCGGCATCTCTCCCTCCTTCCCCACCATCCCAGAGTCCACCATCTCTCCCTTTCTTTTTCCAATTACCCTCCTATCCAGTATCTCTATCCCTCCTCCACACCATCCCTTGTGTCCAATTTCTCTCCCTTTCTGTTCCTTCCCTCCCTCCCTATATCCCATGGTCCATCATCTCTCTCCCTCTCCTCTATTTTCAGACCCATTATTTCTTCCCCCCCCCCAAAGTTTGGCATATGCACGTCTCTTTGAACACCCCCTTCCCTCCGTGTACTTCTAAACCAGGGTCCCCCCCAAAGGCCTGTCCCCCCTTAAAGGTCTGCCTGTCCCCCCTTGAAGGCCTGTCCCACCCCCTTGTAGGCCTGTCCCCCCCTTGAAGGCCTGTCCCCACCCTTGAAGGCCTGTCCCCCCTTGAAGGCCTGCCTGCCTGTCCCCCCCTTGAAGGCCTGCACCCCCTTGAAGGCCTGCACCACCCCCCGAAGGCCTGTCCCTCCCCTTGAAGGCCTGTCCCACCCCCTTGTAGGCCTGTCCCCCCCATTGACGGCCTGTCTGCCTGTTCCCCCCTTGAAGGCCTGTCCCCCCCTTGAAGGTCTGCACCCCCCCCCGAAGGTCTGCATCCCCCCCCGAAGGTCTGCATCCCCCCTTGAAGGCCTGCACCCCCCTTGAAGGCCTGCACCCCCCTTGAAGGCCTGTCCCCCCCTTGAAGGCCTGTCCCCCCCCCTTGTAGGCCTGTCCCCCCCCTTGAAGGCCTGCACCCCTTGAAGGTCTGCACACATCCCCGAAGGCCTGCCTGTCCCCCCCTTCAAGGCCTGCCTCCCCCCTTGAAGGCCTGCCTGCCTGCCTATCACCCCCCTCCCCCTTGAAAGCCTGCCTGCCTGCCCGCCCGCCCCACCCTGAAGGCCTGATGCCCCGACCCACACCGAAGGACCGCTCGCCCCCCTGGCCTCCCCGCACCACCTATGAAGCAGCCGCAGCAGGATCGCGACGTCAGCGATCCCTGCGCTGCTTAGGCGCTGCTTCCTGCGCCGCGGTCCTGCCCCTCCTCTGACGTCAGAGGAGGGGCGGGACTGCGACGCAGGAAACAGCGCCCAAGCAGCTCAGGGATCGCTGAGTTCGCGATCCTGTTAAGAGCTGCTTCATAGGTGGTGCAGGAAGGTCAGTGGGGCGAGCGGTCCTTCGGGGGTGGGGGGGGGACTGAACGGCAAGGCTGGGAGCACCCCCTTAGGGCTGGCACCCGGGGCGGACCGCACCCCCCACCACTTGGTACGCCACTGGTAGTATAAGAGGAGGGATGAGAGAAGTAGCCCGGTGGGGGGAGGGGGACAAGACATGTAGGGTGCCAAAAAAAACTGGGTCTAGGGCACAGAACAACAAAACAGAAGTAGGTCCAAGGTGCCATAACCTTTTGAGTCAGCCCTGTGGGGCAAGGAAAATAGTTAGGAGCTCAGTATTTATTTTCAGCCCTAGACTTTCATTCGATTATGGCCCTTTTTACGTATACACATTATATTACAAGCAATTATATGCCATGACAACCTGGGTAGTAAGCCCATTTTGTTAAGGTGCCTTTTTTAACTTTATGAAGGATTTCCCAAAACATTCACAAAAGATTTCACAGGATAGGTACCTATATGAATAAAAGCTTCAGATTTGTACGTCAGGCTCTGTCTCTGGTAGTATTAAGAAGTAGGCTTGTAAATCTAGGCAAATAAATGGCAGACCTACATGTATATGCATTGATGTTGATGTTCAAAGCAATTTAAGTAGACAGGAAAAACTCCTGCAGACTTAAATCATGTGTAGTGGACCGGCCACTGATATTCAACTGCATTCAATGAGGCAGTAATGCTGAATATCAGAATGATGTGGCCATTAATAAAGTGGACAGCTGAGAGGTGTTCTGAAGGCAGAGTCGAGGAGGAACTGGGAGCTTATGTGGCTGCTGGCTGCCCATATAGCTTTGCGACTAAAAGGACTACAGAAATAGCAGCCCTTGTAGCTCTGCAGCATGGAGCTTGATAACACAGATCTCTAGAGTTACGAACAGGGAAACATATTGGGGGGTGCTCAAGCACCCACAAAACTCACAGAGCTGGCGTCTATACCAAGATCTGCATGAATTTGAGCAATCAGCAGCAGTCTGGTCAGATCCAGATATTCAATGCCAGTGGCACTGAATATCAGATCTAACTTACCGTATTTTTCGCTCCATAAGATGCACCTGACCATAAAATGCACCCTAGATTTAGAGGAGGAAAATAAGACAAAAAACATTCTGACCCAAATTCTCCCTTCCAGGCTCTGCACCCTGTCCCCCCACTGGTGGTCTAGTGGTAGGCCAAGACAGGGCACAGAGCAAGCAAGCCTAGTGGCAGGCAGGCCTAGTGGCCTAGTGACAGGCAGGCAGGCAGGCTTAGTGGCAGGCAGGCAAGCCCCATACCTCTCACATACCCTCTCATGTCTTTAAATCATCCCCCATGTGCCCCCACTACCTTAAATCATCCCCCCCATACAACCACATGCCCCCAGTACCTTAAATTATCCCTCCATACAATCAAATGCCATCCAGTATTTTAAATCATCCCCCATACCCCAACGTTATGTAAAACGATATACACAAAGAAAGAGGATGGAGTTGGGGCATTCAAGGGGTAAGTATGGAAATATGAGGGTCATTTCATAAATAATGCACACTATTTTTCTTAATTTATATGTTGGGTTTTTTTTTTTTTCAAGTATTTCTTTACAATCCTTCAATATAGTGTCCCTGCTTTGCAATGGCCGAATCCCAACATCCAGGAAGCTTCATTATTCCATCCAAGACACCGTTTTTGTTCAGTTGCCAAATGGCTCAGGTACCGGCGGAAAAATGCTCTTCCAGAGATGCAAAATGATGTCCACGCATAGGTTGTTTCAACTTTGGAAAAAGGTCGAAGTCTGGTGTACTCATGTGTGGACTATAGGGAGCATGAGGTAACACCTCCCAGCCGTATTTGTGTAGTTTTTCAATGACGAGTGGAGAGCTCCATCTTCCCCACGGCCAAAAAAATCTCAGTGATTTTTGCTTATGATCATGAAGGCATCATCATTACAGATAAAGTTCCATAAGGAAGAAGTGTCAGCAGTGTATTATCATGATTTTTTGCAAAAAATAAATGCAGAAAAATGCACAAAACCCGACATCAGTTGCTCTTGTCTGGGCCACTCACTCATTCATCACAACAACTCTTGCCCGCACATAGGGAATGTCGTCATTGAAAAACTATGCAAATATGGCTGGGAGGTGTTACCTCATGCTCCCTACAGTCCAGACATGAGACCACCAGACTTTGACCTTTTTACAAAGTTGAAACAACCTATGCGTGGACATTGTTTTGCATTTCTGGAAGAGCATTTTTCTGCTGGTACCCGAGCCATTCAGCAACTGAACAAAATGGTGTCTTGGATGGAATAATGAAGCTTCCCAGACGTTGGTACTTGGTCATTGCAAAGCAGGGAGACTATATTGAAGGATTGTAAAGAAATACTTGGAAAAAACCCCAAAAAAACCCCAAACATGTAAATTAAAAAAAATTGTGTGCAGTTTTTATGAAATGATCCTCATACATAGAGATTACATACTGTATACCTATATAGGCACTGATTTTCAGCCCCTAAATATACAAGTTATACATTTGACTCGGATGTAGAAAAATCAGGAATAACTTTGAACGCCTGAACAAAAATATACCCTTTACGTACAGACATTACATTGCAAGCAATTCTATAACAGGGCATGTCTATTTAGATGCCATGACAACAAAGGGTAGTAAGGCTATTTTGTTAAGGTTCCTTTTTAGCTTTATGAAGGATTTCCAAAAACATTCACTGAACATTTTACAAGAAAGGTACTTATTTGAATACAAGGTGCAGATTTGTACATCAGGCTCTGTCTCTGGTAGTATTCAAATCTAGGCTAAAAGCCCACTTTTGCTTTTAATTCCTGTTTTATCATTCTCTCTCTGAGAAACTCCCCGACCTCCTACTTGTTCTGTTTGTCTCTTTTAATTAGACTGTAAGCTCGACTATTCAGGGACTGTCTGTTGAATGTTTAATGTACAGCACTGCGTACGTCTAGTAGTGCTATAGAAATGAGAAGCAGTAGTAATAGTAAATTTGTATGTGCAGTTTTCCTAGTTAATTGCCAAAGGGAAAATTGATATGAAGTCTGCCGGTAAGCAAGTTGTCTGAAAGTTGCCCCGCTATAATACTGGGGTCTGTATTCAAAGTTATCACTTAGGTAAGGACGTTGAAGTTATGGAAATCCTCAGCTCAGTGCTTTGTAGCAGTTAGAAAGCAAACAGAATATTAAAGTTATTTAGAAAGTAATGAAGCATATAACTGAGATGAGAACATCATAAGGTTTCTGTATTGATCAATGGTACAGCTGAACCTTTAGTATTGCATGCTGTTCTGGCCCCATTATCAAAAAAGATAAAGCAGAATCAGAAAAAGGTACTAAGAAGGGCAAAAAGCAATGACTGAAGGTAGTGAAGTGATTAATGGAAATATTATATTTTGCTTTATTGTGTTCTTTACTGTTTTGGGGTGCCTTTATCTTATGATTATGCTTAGTTTTTTGGGTAATCCACTTAGGTATAAGTGGAATATAAGTTTATTTGTTTCATTTATTTATTTAATGAAATAAAATACTTTTTCCTTTTGGCGATAAGAGGAATAAAAACGGGGTATAGTGTGCTTAGGGCTGTGCACTCATTGATGCATATTTGGTTTGATAGTGCTTCTTAAAAAATTTAGACCCTCTTTTACTAAGCCGCAGTAAAGGTTTCTACTGCGGCCCGGAGCGCTAAATGTTCCAACTCTGTTCTAACGCTCATAATATTGTGTCGGAGCAGCGTTGGCCCATTTAGCGCTCCAGGCTGCAGCAGAAACCTCTACCGTGGCTTGGTAAAGGGGGAGGTTAATGCATGCTAAATCAATTTAATGCATATTGACCTACAAATTGGCATACCTTAAGTCAGCACACATTAAATAGTTCTAAAAAGTGTTAAAAAAAATTTCTACTAAAATGAATGTGTGAACAAACCAAAAACAATTGGGAGAAAAAGTCCAACCTGAAACCTTATCTTTATCTTTTTTTTTTATTTATATACCACTTATAGCCTAAGTGGTTTTCATTCAGGTACTCAAGCATTTTCCCTATCTGTCCTGGTGGGCTCACATGCTAATGTACCTGGGGCGATGGGGGATTAAGAGATTTGTATATCCAGGGTCACAAGGAGCAGTGTGGGTTTGAACCTGGAGAGGGCCCTGAGATGCCTGTGCAGAGGCACTGTAGGGACGTCAGGGACCAGACGGACTCCACCTGATCAGAAGGGGTAAGAACATCTTTGGACACCGACTAGCCCGCCTGCTTCGTAGGGCTTTAAACTAGGTAAGTTGGGGGAGGGTACCCACTTACATACCAGCGCGGTAAGGAACCATCCTGGCGAGGTAAGTTGCAACTCCATTTCTAAGTCCGAGGTAAGTACACACATTGAAAACAATATTATAGGAGTCACACTAACTCAGGCAGGAAATTCTCCACAGGGACTTAGCAAACATAAGGTATGGAGGGCTATGTATGTTAATGCACACAGTTTAGGCAATAAAATTCTGGAATTGGAGACGGAAATAATGAATGCCGACCTAGACGTGGTGGCGATATCTGAGATTTGGTTCATGGATTCACATGGGTGGGATATGCTATACCGGGTTACAACTTACTTCGTCGAGACAGAGAAGGCAAATTAGGAGGAGGGGTAGCACTATACACTAAAGAGGCAATCAAAGTTACCAGAATCGCAGATGTCAAGTACACCGGGGAATCCCTCTGGGTGAACCTGGCCAAGGGAAATGACAAATGCCTGTATCTTGGTGTAGTATACAGACTTCAAAGACAACAGGAAGACAAGGATATAGAATTAATCGAAGACATTGAGAACATCACTTTGCATGGGGACACAGTATTGTTAGGGGACTTCAATATGCCTGATGCAGATTGGATCACACTTTCCGCTATGACCAGCAGCAGCAGAAGGCTATTAACCTCCATAAAGGGAGCACGACTCAAACAAATGGTTTTGGAGCCCACTAGGGATCAGGTGATACTGGACCTGGTACTCACCAACTGAGAAAGCATCTCGGAGGTTTCGGTAGGCGATACGCTGGCCTCCAGTGACCACAACATGGTATGGTTCAACCTCAGGAAAGGTTTCACTAGATCAAATACAGCAACAAAGGTCCTCAACTTTCGGAACACTGACTTCAAAAGCAAGGGAGATTTTGTCCATTGGGCGCTGCAAAACCAAGCTGAAACCGATAATGTAGAGGCTATGTGGTTAACTCTGAAATCTACCCTACACAAAGCAACTAACCGCTACATAAAAATGGTAAGCAAACGGCGGAGAAACAATAAACCTTAGTGGTTCACTGCGGAGATCTCAGACCTCGTTAAAAAGAAGAAAAAAGCATTTATCTCCTGCAAACAATCAGGAAAAAGGGAAACAAAAGAAGACTATCTGGCCAAGTCTAAAGCTGTCAAAACAGCAGTCAGAGAGGCCAAACTCCGAATAGAAGATAATCTAGCAAAGAACATTAAGAAGGGAAATAAATCCTTCTTCAGGTATATTAGTGACAGAAAAAGAAACACAGATGGGATAGTACACCTTAGGAAACCAGACGGGAATTATGTAGAATCGGATTCTGATAAAGCCGAACTACTAAATGAATACTTCTGCTCAGTCTTTACCTGTGAGGCGCCGGGGTCCAGTCCACAGTTGCAGACAAGGGAAAGCTCAGAAGACCCATTTCGGAACTTCGAGTTTACGCCCAGCAGCGTCTACTGTGAACTATCAAGACTCAAAATGAACAAAGCCATGGGACCAGACCCCAGGGTGCTTAGAGAGTTGGGTGATGTCCTGGCGGAACCGTTATCTGCGCTCTTCAATCTTTCCCTAAGTACAGGAAGAGTCCCGTAGGACTGGAAAACAGCTAATGTCATTCCACTCCACAAAAAGGGATGCAGGACGGAGGCTGTGAATTACAGACCGGTGAGTCTCACATCAATAGTGAGTAAACTTATGGAAGCACTAATTAAACATAAATTAGATACGATCCTGAATGAGGAGAATCTATATGATCCTCATCAACATGAATTTACAAAGGGAAGGTCCTGCCAATCCAATCTGATCAGCTTCTTTGACTGGGTAACAAGAAAGCTGGATATTTGGGAGTCCCTGGACGTCGTGTACTTGGACTTCAGTAAAGCTTTTGATAACGTCCAACACCGCAGGTTATTGAGCAAGATGAGTTTGATGGGATTAGGTGAAACATTAACTGCATGGGTTAAAGACTGGCTAAGCGGTAGACTTCAGAGGGTGGTGGTTAACGGTACCCTCTCTGAAACGTCGGAGGTGATCAGTGGAGTGCTGCAGGGCTCGGTCTTGGGCCCGATTCTATTTAACATTTTCGTAAGAGACTTGACTCGGGGGCTTCAAGGTAAAATAACATTATTTGCCGATGACACCAAACTATGCAACATAGTAGGCAAAAGCATATTGCCTGACAGTATGACGCGGGACCTACTCTTACTGGAACATTGGTCCTCGACTTGGCAACTAAGCTTCAATGCACCTTGGCAGCAGAAATCCATGCAGAACTTACACCCTAAATGGTGAGACCTTAGCTAGGACTGCAGCAGAACGAGACTTAGGAGTGATCATTAGTGAAGACATGAAAACTGCCAATCAAGTGGAGAAAGCTTGTATCCGTAGAAGTTTCGTCAGCCAGAAGCCCGAAGTCATAATGCCGTTGTACAGATCCATGGTGAGACCTCATCTGGAATATTGTGTACAATTCTGGAGGCCACATTACCAAAAGGATGTGCTGAGAGCTGAATCGGTTCAGCGAATGGCCACCAGGATGATCTCAGGACTCAAGGATCGCCCGTATGAGGAAAGGCTGAGTAAATTGCAGCTATACTCACTTAAGGAATGTAGAGAGGGGAGATATGATTGAGAGGTTCAAATATATCACAGGCCGTATCGAGGTGGAAGATGATATATTTTTTTCTTAAACGACCCACGGCCACAAGAGGGCATTCGCTGAAAATCAGGGGCAGGAAATTTCATGGCGACACCAGGAAGTATTTCTTCACCAAAAGGGTGGTTGATCATTGGAATGATCTTCCACTGCAGGTAATTGAGGCCAGCAGCGTGCCAAATTTTTAGAAAAAATGGGATAGGCATGTGGGATCTCTTAGGGGAAGAAGTTAGGGGGGTGGATCATTAGAGTGGGCAGACTTGATGGGCCGTGGCTCTTTTCTGCTGTCATTTTCTATGTTTCTAATTCAGACATCAACATGATGTCACACATGCATGTGATGTCATCACGGCGATAGCCATGCACTTCCAGGTGCCTCAAGCCATGGCTACTACCTTTAGTGTGCTGTGGCTTTAGAAAGTTTGCGGGACACTGATTGAGCCTATGGAATAGAGTTAGGACATGCAAACACTCCATGAAAGTGACTGGTAGCAGATTTAAAATACATTTACAGAAGATTCTTTGAAACGGTTAAAGTTCTGCCTGTGCAGCAGTCCCAGAACCTTTAGCACTCTTCCAGAAAGAAAAATAGTTTGGGATCATGGCTGCTTTAACCAACTTTTGAAGATGCTCCAACCCCTTAGGATTACCAGATTTTGGGTCAGTAAAATCAGGATTCTTAGACCCGCCCCCCAGGCCCGCCCAATTCTACCCATTCCGCCCCATTATACCCCACTTCGCCCTCAGCTACACCCCCAACTCCGCTCCTTGCTGCCTGTTCAGGCAGGAAGGCATCCACGCATGCATGGATGTGATGTAATGATGTCGTGTACATGTGTGTGACATCACCACGTTGCGTCTGTGCATGCATGGATGCCGCCTCCCGACATAATTTCTTTTCAAAACCAAGACAAAGTGCCAGGAGGAGGAGATGTCTGGGAAAATCCGGACTTCTGTTAACCCTATCCCCACGCCCCCTCCCCTCCATCCCCAGATCCAGTGGCACAGCTTCCTTAGCTCCTCTCCATCGTTTAGTGTACTGTGTACAGTTCTGGAGAATATGCCTTAAAAAAGCTGGATTAAAGCAAATTAAAAGACGGATTAAGCAGAAGCAAAGTAGGCATATGCCTTGGATCTGAAGAGTTTAGGGCAGGTCCAGTGTGCCAATCTGATCTGACTAGATACAGCATTATGGGTTAATTTCAGGATGCAATCACATCGTAGCCATGCCGATGTCCCTTTCAGCAGGGTCACTATGACATGATCTCCTCAATTGTGCACCTAACTTCATGCATATTCTCGCAGCTCAGCAACATTAGTGAAGCCTTGACGAAAGAGAAGGTCTCTTGTGCCAGTGCTGGAGTGGTGAAGAAGGGCGGTGCCACACAGCTTCTGCAGATTTGGCTCATGTGCAGACGCCGGAAAGAGCAGTGGATGAAGTTGTGAAGAGTTGCTATAGGAGGAGGAAAACAGATGCTGCTTGTGTACATGCATGAAAAGGAATGAGTCTGGATGGAGTCAAGGGTAATTTGTAGGTTGGTGAAGGGGCATATATGAAATAGAGAAGGGAGCTAACAAGTGAGCTGGAGAGGGTAGTTTGAGTGGGTAGTAGGTGAATCTTGGAAGAAGAAGTTGAGCTTGTGGGAGGGGGCTGGCTGGAGGAAGGTATTAGCCTGGGGTGGGGCCAACAGTGATCTGGAGGGAGATACTAAGGACCTGTTTTATGCGGCTTCATAAAACAGGGGGTAAGTCTTGGGAAGGGCAAGAATGATCAGGGGGTTGGAGGGGAATTGAGGGAAATAGATAAAAGCTGGATCCAGTGTATACCACCTTAAGCCTTGGATTCTCTTCTGCCTTGGTTGGTCCTGCTCTGCCCTGGCCAGATCATCTGCTGCCTCACCTTGAAAGGTAGGTATTTTATTTTTTCTTTACATCAAAGTTGGATCTGGAGGTTTCCTCCAGATCCAACTTTATTGTTAAGAATCAGTCTACTTGGGACTGTTCAGAGGCAAGTCAGGACTGGATCAGGAGGACACAGGATGAGATAGGAACAGGGGAGGGGTGGGGGCAGGGAAGGGGGCAGGGCCAAGGGGCCCAATGTACTTGTTTACCTAGAGCCCTTCGAAGGATTAATCTTGCCCTGCCAGAGTAAGATGGACCTGGACCATATTTAAAAATCCAGAATAATGATGAGCAAATAACAATAACTGAAGACTTTGGAGCTCTCTGAGGGTAACTTGCTCTATATGCCATTTTTGAAGGAGGAATGTGTATGTATGTATACATGAAGCTCATTCTCAGTTATTGCTCTTCCCCCTCTATGGATGTTCTCCTGACTGAATTGAGATCTTTATAAGGAAGTTAAAGCCTATTTTTTTTTCACTAGGCATGTAGAGATGATAATGTGATGAATTAATTTGCTGCAAAGGAATAAGTGGGGCATACAGATGTATACAGTACAATGCCTTTTATCAGCTGCTTCTGTGTTTTACATAGATGTGATTGTGTATCACTTTTGGTGCCTTATAGGTTGTAGATATTAGAAGAAAGAATCTAAAATCTTATTAATTTATTGAGATTTATTAACTGCCTGTATGAAGAGATTCATCCAACGCAGTGTACAGCAGGTAGAGCTTGGCATTAAACTTACAATTTTGTTAATGAGGTTAACTTGGAGATGGCAAATTGAACCCTAGTAATAGGATTAACATTATACAGTATCAGAAAGGTACACATTTGACAGCACTGTAGAACAATCATGTAACGGAAATGATAAATGTCAGCGGAATATGAATAGTGACTGACAGCATTGTATGTAATAAAATTAGTTTAACCTGCAAACAAATGAAGCCATTTCATATGCAAATAAGGCCTATAGCTGGTGTACCTATTGAGCGCATGTCATTAAGGGCTAAAATTTAATACCTGCCTTGAATCAAATTTAAACTACAACAAACCCCAAACCACTTCAATGATAATCTAAAAAATACAGTATGCTATGCAGAGTGCAATAATATCGACGGTAGTCTGTGTTTGAGGAAAACCAATATAAAGTAATATTGTGAATCCTCAGTATGGGATAAAGAGCTATAGGAAGCCAGTCCTTCCACACAAAGAAGGCCAAAGCTCCAGTACTCAACTTGGCTCCGGATTTTTCACCGGTGTGAGACTTAACTCATAATTTTAGCCGCACACCATCATGGGAGTTCACAAATGTGCAAAAAAAATAATGTGATTAATTATTGTGACAAGTGATATATAGTAAACTATTAGATAATAATTCTTTAAATATCTACAAATATAGAAACGAGCACAAGTTTTTATAACGGCTAAAATTACACTTGGCTTGTAGCGAGCACTGCTTTGTTCATTTATTGCAGCAGACACCAATGATTCTTTCATCCATCGCTGAAAAAAATGTGTAATGGTTCGACTAGGCTTGGTTTCAGGGCAAACTGCCTCTTCCTCAGTAACCCCCACAAAAATATCAAATTTACCCAATCTTTCTCTTTCTCACATTAACACCGCCCCCACACTCACACACACATACCTCCACCCAGTCTCTCTCTCTCTTATAATTTTATAATGTATTTTTATGATTGTGAACAACTTTGTTCTGTTATGTTACAGTGGTGTATTAAGGTTTGTGTTTGCTTTTTTAATAGGACAAAAGGAGTGAGGATGTCCAAATGAATGCTCCAGAATGACAACAGCAAGTTCTTTATTATAGATGTAACACACCAATCAAACCATGAACCAACACGGGCCGTTTTCCAGCTATGGAGCCTTTCTCAGGGGTCCTGTATAGCTTGTATGATACAAATGGTGAAATGTAGCTAACTAAAAGGAAGTGACAAGTGTCTCTGTAGCAAAACAAGCAAATCCAAAATATTATGGCATGAAATAAAAAATCCAAAATACTATGGTGTGAAGCGCTGAAACCTTGGCCCATGTTGGGTCTGGATTTTGGTATGTTACATCTACAATAAAGAATCTGCTGCTGTTATTCTGGCTCATTGTGGACATTCCTACTTCTTTTGTCCTGTGTGGTTTTCTCTGTGGGACTGCTTTGGTCTCCTTTGTTTCTTGCCTTTTTTTTTAGTAAACATAAACATTCCTCCCAACTTTAACTAGTCTCTCTCACTCATACAAACCCTCCTCCCAGCCTTCACCCACTATCTCACCCTCTCATATATGTGACTTCTAGGCAACTAATGTTCTTGGGAGTTTGCCAACTGTTCCCTTTGACTTAGTATTTAGAAAGCTGCCTCTGAAACTGTGGGGCCAATATTCAAACTGCCGGAGTTCACTGGGCTGAGTCCTGTGGTTGGCACTGATCCTAGATATTCAATGCCAGGCCGGATCCAGTGACTGATGATGAATATCTGGTCTATTTTTGGCTGGCTCAATCTTAGCTGGCTAAGTCGATTTTAAGCGCTGGCTGGCTAAGTATATAGTGGCCATAGACAGATCTGCTATTTACACAACCTAATTTGGCTGCCGTACAGCGCTTTAAATTTAGCTATCCACTAAGCACTAATATTCAACAGTCATCTTTCATTGAATATTAACAGTTAACCGGCTTAGTGTTCCTGGCTGGTTAGATAGCGCTGAATATCGGGCGGATTGTGTCTTCCAATTTTCTAGTTCAATTCACCTCTGTTAGCTCTGACTATGTAATACTAGAAGTTCAGTTTGGTCTCCTAGTTTCAAACTTCCTGCACTGCTTAGCTCAAGCTTACAAAGAGCTGAAATGAGAGACACACTGTTTCTGAAGCAGCTTTCTAAATAGTAAGGAAGAGGAGAGGTGGCAGACTTCAAATTACGTGAACGCTCTATTTTAATTTGCCACTGCTGCTTCTTAAACGCGGCAGAGGGTAGAAGAGTGGTGTTGTGGTCGCAACATTACCGGCTGCATGGTTACACAGCCTCCTGCCAAAAGGTGCACAGCCACACAATTTAAAGGAAACAGTGCTATGAGGGCTTTTAAGCTGCATAGAAGGAGGCCAGTCTTCAGACTGCCGATCAGCACAAGTGAAATGCTTTTTCAAGTTTCCTTTGTAATATTTCAGTGGAGCTGTTGGGTTTTATTGAGATTGCATTAGATGTTTTTTCTGATGACCCAGATGCGCTGCTGCAAAGCTTCAAATACCAAATGAAATATTGCTTTAAAATGCTTGAGACGGCGTGTGCAAAGGAGTCACAGCTCAGCTTTTTTTGTCTCCCTCCACAGATCCACCTTTTCTTAACTACCCTTTCATCCAGCATCTCTCCCTCCTTCCCCACCACCCCAGGTTCCACCATCTCTCCCTTTCTTTTCCCAACTACCCTCCTATCCAGTATCTCTATCCCCCCTCCACACCATCCCTTGTGTCCAACTTCTCTCCCTTTCTGTTCCTTCCCTCCCTAAAAACCATGGTCCATCATTTCTCTCCCTCTCCTCTACTTTCAGACCCATTATTTCTTCCCACCCAAACTCCGGCATATGCGCGTCTCTTTGAACCCCCCCCCCTTCCCTCCGTGTACTTCTACACCAGGGCCCCCCCTCCCCTGAAGGCCTGTCCCCCCCTTAAAGGTCTGCATCCCACCCCTGAAGGCCTGTCCCCCCCTTGAAGGCCTGCACCCCCTTGAAGGCCTGTCCCCCCCCTTGAAGGCCTGCCTGCCTGTCCCCCTTGAAGGCCTGTCCCCCCCTTGAAGGTCTGCCTGCCTGATCCCCTGGAAGGCCTATCCCCCCCTTGAAGGCCTGTCCCCCCCCTTGAAGGCCTGCCTATCTGTCCTCCTTGAAGGCCTGTCCTTCCCTTGAAAGCCTGCCTGCCTGTCCCCCCCTTGAAGGTCTATCTCCCCACTTGAAGGCCTGCCTGCCCGCCCCACCCTGAAGGCCTGATGCCCTGACCCACTCTGAAAGACCGATTGCCCCCCAACCCTGAAGGACCGCTCATCCCCCTGGCCTCCCCGCACCACCTACGGTAGAGAAGCAGCCCGCAGCGGGATCGCGATGTCAGCGATCCCTGCGCTGCATTGGCGCTGCTTCCTCCGCCATGGTCCCGCCCCTCCTCTGACATCAGAACCGGGACCGCAGCAGAGGAAGCAGTGCCGAAGCAGCGCAGGGATCGCTGGCATCGCGATCCCACTGCATTCTGCTTCTCCACTGCAAACGGTGCGGGGGGCCGGGGGGGGAATCCAAACTTTGGGGGGGGACCGGACACCAACCCCCTCAGGGCTTGCACCCAGGGCGGACTTCCCCCCCCCCACCGTCTCCCCCTTGGTACGCCACTATCACTAACTGACCCTGTACTGAACAGTTAGTGCTGGGCAGTCCATGGGCAGAGCTTGGGAGGAGTCAGTATTTAACCAGTTAATGGTGATATTCAAACCACTAGCTGGTTAAATAGGCAACTGAAGTTAGGACTGCAAGAAGGGTTTTAGGTGCCCTTCCATCCCATTGCCCCCACTTGTTCCCCCTCCCCCCCCCCCCGGTCTAGGGCAGGGGTAGGTATTGGCTGTAGCCAAGAAGAACTCTGGATCCACCCTTTTTCCTGGAGTCCTGCCTGTACAAATTCAATAAATATAGTAGTCAGTTTTACATAGGTCACCTTTAACCAAAAAAGAGCTCTAAACAAGAAAGGGGAAGTACAATTTCATCATATCAGGAATGCAGACACTGCCAGCAGCTACCATCTTCATTTGGCATGTCATAATATCACTTATACACCACATGGCATTCATTCCTATTAAACTCCTCTTAAATGAAGTATTGATATACAGTCCTCCCCCGAAATTTGCAGGAGTTCCGTTCCAGGAACACCTGAGAATTTTGAAAAAATTTTGAATCTGTAAAAAGGCAGGAGAGGGCAGTTGGGGCACCAGTGCAGTAAATCATACCCGGTATGCTCTGGGGGGGGAGGGGGGAGGAGGAGAAATCGGCTGTGCAGAAGGTTGATTGGCTGACCGGGGGGGGGAGAGGAGGAGGAATCGGCTGTGCAGAAGGCTGATTCGCAGACTCATTCCCTGCATTTTCTGACCAGAACAGGCAGTCAGAAAATACCGTGAACCATGAATTCACGGGAGAACATAGTACTGTGAAAATTTTGGGGTTTGCTACACTTAATCCAGAGCTTCACCATCTCTCACGCCTTGCTGTCTCTCTCTGCTTCAATCACTGCATCTTCCAGCTAGAGCAGAAGGTGACTATTAGAAGCAGTGAAAATGTAACAAAATGTTTGGCAGAATCACTAGTAAGAAACATCTATCCTGTGAAACTTAACTTTTACCTTGCTGAAAAGCTTTCTCAGGAGAGGACCTTGTACCATGATGGAGATACTATACCTCTGTTAAGTAGCAGAGGGAGGAAGTGTAACCATTAGCACCCATGTATGTATTTAGAATATAAGAACATAAGAACATAAGCAGTGCCTCTGCCGGTCAGACCATAGGTCCATCCTGCCCAGCAGTTCGCTCCCGCGGCGGCCCAAACAGGTCACGACCTGTCTGAATCACTAGAAGGGGCTCCCTTGCCACCTTGGTATCTCGTTTAAGTCCTGCCTTCCTATCGAAGTCCTAGCCCTCCAGTTTTGCACATGCACGACCTGGTTGATTTATACTCATTACCTGGTTAACATTCTATACTTGTGTTACATCCCAGCTCCTCCCTCAGTATCCCACGATCCCTTTATCCGTCAGGAATCTGTCCAATCCCTGTTTGAATCCTTGGACCGTACTCTGTTTGATCACTTCCTCTGGTAGTGCATTCCAAGTGTCCACGACCCTCTGGGTGAAAAAAAACTTCCTTGCATTTGTTTTGAACCTATCTCCCTTCAGTTTCTCAGAATGCCCCCTTGTATTTGCTGTCCCCTTTAGTCTGAAGAATCTGTCCCTATTCACCCTCTCTATGCCCCTCATGATCTTGAAGGTCTCTATCATATCTCCCCTGAGCCTCCTTTTCTCCAGAGAGAAGAGCCCCAGCCTTTCCAGCCTCTCGGCGTATGAGCAGTGTTCCAGCCCTCTTACCATTCTCGTTGCTCTCCTTTGGACTCTCTCAAGTACCGCCATGTCCTTCTTGAGGTATGGCGACCAATACTGAACGCAGTATTCCAGATGCGGACGCACCATCGCTCGATACAATGGCATGATGACTTCCCGTGTTCTGGTTGTTATGCCCTTCTTTATGATGCCCAGCATCCTGTTGGCTTTTTTCGAGGCTGCTGCGCACTGTGCAGATGGCTTCAGTGATGCATCCACCAACACACCCAAGTCTCTCTCGAGTCTGCTGTCTCCCAACAATACCCCCCCCAATTTGTAGTTGAACAACGGGTTCTTTTTCCCTATATGCATGACCTTGCATTTGTCCACGTTGAAGCACATTTGCCATTTGTTTGCCCAGTCTTCCAGCTTGTCCAGGTCCCTTTGTAGGTCCTCACACTCCTCCCTGGTCCTAACTCTGCCGCACAGTTTGGTATCGTCTGCGAATTTTATAACCTCACACTTTGCCTCCTTTTCCAGGTCATTTATGAATATGTTAAAAAGCAACGGCCCCAGCACCGATCCCTGTGGCACACCGCTCGTGACTCCCCGCCAGTCAGAAAATTGACCCTTTACTCCAACCCTCTGCAGTCTACCCGACAACCAGTGTTTGATCCATCTGTGCACATCCCCTCCCACCCCGTGGTTCCACAGCTTCTTAAGTAGCCTTTCATGTGGCACCTTGTCGAAAGCCTTCTGAAAATCGAGGTAAATGATGTCTATGGGCTCCCCATTGTCCACCCGACTGCTTATTCCCTCAAAGAAGTACAGAAGGTTCGTTAGGCACGACCTTCCCTTGCAGAATCCATGCTGGCTTGTTCTCAGTAGGCCATTCCTCTCGATGTGCTCGCAAATGGTGTCCTTGATCATAGCTTCCACCATCTTCCCTATAATTGAAGTTAGGCTCACCGGCCTGTAGTTCCCGGGGTCACCCCTCGATCCCTTCTTGAAGATGGGTGTGACATTTGCCAATTTCCAGTCCTCTGGTACACCAGTTTTCAAGGATAGGTTGCAAACATGCTGGATTGTGCCCGCTATTTCCTGTCTTAGTTCCTTCAGAACCCTTGGGTGGATCCCGTCCGGGCCCGGTGATTTGCCACATTTTAACCTGTCTATCTGTTTGAGGGCATCCTCCTTACTTACCTCTATGTGCTCTAGTTTCTCAGCCTGTTCCCCACTCATGAGCTCGTCTGAGTCCGGTATATTAGATGTGTCTTCGCTCGTGAAAACCGACGAGAAGAACGTGTTCAACCTCTCAGCTACCTCTTTATCCTCCTTAACCACTCCCTTCCTGTCCCCATCGTCCAACGGCCCCACTTCCTCTCTCGCTGGTCGCTTCCCCTTTACGTAACTGAAGAATGCCTTGAAGTTTTTCGCCTCCCTGGCCAGCCCCTCTTCGTATTTTCCCTTTGCTTTTCTAACCTCCCGGTGGCATTCCTTTTGGCATTTCTTGTGTGCCTGGTGATTTTCCTCTGTTGGATCCTTTTTCCATCTCCGGAAGGATACTTTTTTGTCCTTTATCGCCCTCTTTACTTCTATTGACATCCAAACCGGGTCTTTTGATCTCTTGTTCTTGCAGCCTTTCCTGAAATTGGGGACGTACATTCTCTGTGCTTCTTGCAGGGTGTCCCTGAATAGGGTCCAGGTGCTTTCCACAGTCTCCATCCTAAAGATGTTTCTGAGCTTTCTCCCCACCATTTCCCTCATAGCAACATAGTTCCCTTTCTTGAAGTTCAGTGCAGTTGTTGCGGTCCTCCTAACTATGGGTGTCCCTCTTTCTAATGTGAATCTGATCGTGTTGTGGTCACTGTTGCCTAGTGGTCCTCCCACTTCTGCCCCTCTTGCAGGCCCCCCTAATCCGTTTAGGATGAGGTCAAGAGTAGTACCCCCTCGCGTCGGTTCTTTGACTAGTTGCTCCATAAAGCAGTCCTTCACAGCTTCTACAAATCCTGTCTCCCTAGTGCAGTTGGAGTGACCCGTACTCCAGTCTATCCCTGGGTAGTTGAAGTCCCCCATCACTGTTACACTTCCAGTCCTGCACTCCTGTCTCAATTCCTCTTCCAGGTCGTGTCCGACTCCCTCTGGCGCACCAGGTGGTCGATAGTACAGCCCCAGTTTTATGCCCGCGTCCTTGTTTCCCGGTAATTTGACCCATAGCGATTCCAGCCCCTCTGCCTTCGTTGCCATATCCATCCCGACTGAGTGGATAGTGTCCTTTATATATAGTGCTATGCCTCCCCCCTTTTTGTGGGTCCTGTCCCTCCTATAGAGCTTGTACCCCGGCAGCGCTACATCCCATTGATTTTCCTCTGTCCACCAGGTTTCTACAATTCCAATTATATCCAGGTCCTCCCCCTTGGCCATGACTTCTAGTTCACCCATCTTGGCCATGAGGCTTCTTGCATTTGTGTATAGGCACCGCAGGTCCCGTCGTTTTTCTTCCATCTCTGCATTTACCTGGGCCACTTGCCCTTGGATTTCTGGCAGTTTTCCCGCTCTCTGTGCTTCTGCTTTGCCCTCAGCCTTTACCCTCTTAGGTTTCAGCTCCCCCACATTTCTGCCACCCCACTTTCCCGCTTTTCCTCTGGGATTTCTAGCCCTACCGGCCCCATCCTGGGCTATCATCCCTTGAGCCTCTGTTTGATCCCCCTCGCCTTGTGGTACTTCCATGTTACCCTCGGCTTTCGCCTTCATGCCACTCAGTCCCTCTGTGTCCCCATGCCCCTTAGTCTTCTCCCAGCAAGCTCCCTTTACCTGATGTTTCCCTCGCTGTCTGATTTTGAGGTCTTCCGGTCCCTCTGTTTCCTTCCTGCAGTCAGCCCGTTCAGCATCTGTTCTGGATACTGTTGTCCGAAGCGTCAACATCAGATCAGCTGTCGGCTTTCCCCCTCTCCTCAGTTTAAAGCCCTCTCGATCTCCTTCCTCACATTGGCTGCCAGTAGTCTGGTTCCCGCTGTGCTCAGGTGCAGGCCGTCCCGCCGGTAGAGCTTGCTCTTTCCCCAGAAGGACGTCCAGTTCCTCACAAAGCGGAAACCCTCCTCCTGGCACCATCTCCTCAACCATGCATTTACAGCTTGGAGGTCTGCCTGCCTCTTTGCATCTGCTCTCGGTACAGGCAGGATCTCCGAGAATGCTATCCTCCGTGTGCTCCGCTTCAGCTTTCGTCCCAGGACCCTGAACTGGTCAGTCAGTGCGTCCATGCTGAAGTTCCTCCGGCTCACATCGTTTGTTCCGACGTGGATTATTACCGCAGTCTCCTCTGTCTCTGCTCCGTCCAGGATCCTCTCGATCCTATCAGTGATGTCTCGTGTCTTGGCCCCTGGCAGACAAGTCACTAGCCGGTCCTCCCTTCCTCCAGCTACGTGACTGTCTACCTCTCTCAAGATCGAGTCTCCCACCACAATAGCAGACTTCCCTTTCGTCAGCAACCTCCTCTGCCTCAGGTCCGTGTCCTCGGTATAGTGTGGTGTCTCTCCCTCTGGGTCCTGGTGAGTTGTGGTCTCCTCCTCTTGCGTGGTCCCTCCGCTAGGTCCTTCCCCGGTGTCGCCTTGTGGATCCTGGGTCTCGTCTGCCGACATCCGTCTGTGCTGCTGCTGCTCCCGTTCCTCCACCGTCCTATAGGCCTCCTCGATGAATCTCTCGAGGTCCCTCACCTGGTCCACAATGGGGCCTTCTCCGTCTGTGATCTGGGTAGACCAGCTCGTCTCCTCTGTGGTGCGCAGTTCCTCCAGTCCCTCTAGTTCTTGTACCCTGACCCTCAATCTGCCGACCTCCATCCTCAGGCTTTCCAGTTCCTGACACCGACTGCATATGTACTCCCGCCTTCCCAAAGGGAGGTAGTCATACATATTGCACTCTGTGCAGTATACCGGAAAGTACCTCTGGGATCCTGGGTCTTCCATCGCTCTTGTGTAGTGCTGGTGTGCTCCTGCTGTGGGTAAGAGAAAGGGAAAGAGAAAGGAAAAGGAGAAAATAATTGAATTATTTAGCGTTTCTGGCTCCCTCGCAAGGCTCCTTCGCAAAGGCGCTCTCGCTAAATCTGGCCACCAGCATTGAATATTTGGGGCAAAGCTCACCACAGTGGACTTAGCTAACCAAGCTGTTTTTACCAGAAGGATGGCTATGGCTAACGGCCAAAAATAGGCCTGCTTTTTAGGTAGATCTATCTGGCCACGTACAAGTCAAATGCAAGGTGATAAGGAAGGCAAAGAGAGACCTTGAAAAGATTACTTTGGAAACAAAAATGCATGGTAAAAACTGTTTTAGGTATATTAGAAGGAAGATGTCAGAAAGGAATCATAGCACCCCTTGATAACTAAGGGGTAAAAGTGCATTCAGGGAAGACAAGGCCATAGCAAAGAAATTAAATTAATTCTTTGCATTGAGAAAGATGTGGGGGGAGATACCAATACCAGAAATGGTATTCAGTGCTGATGAGTCAGAGAGACTGAAACAAATCTCTGTAACACTGGAATATGTAATGGTATACATCCCAGAGTACTGATAGAATTGACACATGAACTTGCAGAGCTATCGTTAGTAATTTGTAGTTTATTTTTAAAATCCAGCATAGTACCAGAAGACTGGAGGGTGGCCAATGTAATGCTAGTCTCTAAAAAGGGTTCCAGAGGTAATCTAGGAAAATATGGACCCGTGAGTTTGATGTCAGTGCCAGGCAAAATGCTAGAGACTATTATAAAAGAACAAACTGATAGAGCATATACAAAAGTATAGATTAATGAGACAAAGCCAACATGGATTTAGTCAAGGGAAATCTTGCCTCACCAATCTACTACATTTTTTTGAAGGGGTGAATAAACATGTGGATAAAGATGAGCTGCTCGATATTATATATCTGAATTTTCAAAAGGCATTTGACAAAGTACCTCATGAAAGACTTCTGAGGAAATTAGAAAGTCATGGGATAGGAGGTAATGTCCTATTATGGATTAGGACTGCTGCTTTTTAACATATTTATAAATTATCTAGAAAATGGGAATAACTAGTGAGATAATTAAATTTGCTGATGACACAAAGTTGTTAAATCACAAGAGGATTGTGGAAAAATTGCAAGAGGACCTAGAGGGACAGGGAGGCTGTGCATCCAAGTGGCAGATAACGTTTAATGTGAGCAAGTGCAAAGTGATGCATGTGGGAAAGAGGGATGCTCTGCCCAGGAAAAGGATCTATGTGTCATCATTGGTGAAATGTGGAACCCTCAGCTTAGTGTGCAGCAGTGACTAACAAAGCAAACAGAATGTTAGGAATTATCAGTAAAGGAATGGAAAACAAAGATGAGAATGTTATAATGCCCTTGATGTGGCCATAGCTTGAATACTGGGTGGCAATTTTGATCGCTCCATCGCAAAAGAGATATGCCAGAATTAGAAAAAATACAAAGAAGGGCAACAATAGTGATAAAAATGATGGGACGACTTCCTTATGATAAAAGAATAAAGCGGCTAGGGCTCTTCAGTGTGGAGAAGAGACAGCTCAGGGGAGATATGATAGAGGTCTATAAAATATTGAGTGTAGTGGAATGGGTAGATGTGAATCGCTTGTTTATTCTTTCCAAAAATACTAGGACTAGGAGGACGTGCAATCAAGCTAATAAGCAGTAAATTTAAAACAAACTGAAGAAAATATTTCTTCATTCAATGTTGCTAGAAAATGTGGTGAGTAGGGTTTTAAGAAAAAGGTTGGATACCTTCCTAAGCCTTTATTAAGATGAACTTCAGGAACTTCCTAGGATAAGCAACATCAAATCTGTTTTATTCCTTGGGATCTTGCCAGATACTTCTGATCTAGGTTGGCCAGTGTTGGAAACAGGATACTGGGCTTGATGGACCTTCAGTCCGTCAAAGTATGGAAACTCTTATGTTCTTATGGAGTCGGGAAGGATCCAGTAGATATTCTGTAACTTCTCACAAAGCGAAGATTGGACTGCACAAAAGGCAGCACTCATTTGGGCCACTTAGCTATGTGGGCATCGACACTGAATATCAGCTGGCACTCGCATAGCTTCTGGATTGTCACCACTTCCAATTCTAGCCTCGCTCTGATTCCCCAATCCCCTTGGTTCTGATTGCACCTCTAAACCTCGCTCTCTAATCCCCCAACCACTGTTCCCCCTCTCCCCAGTTAATCTACCCAGAGATCCCTTACACTACCAATCCTAGGCCCTTATTTGGAAGAATGACCCCTAGCAGTAATACCATGAGACTGCTGGCTCAATATTTATGTATTTATTTATTCAATTTTCTATAACGTTCTCCCAGGGAAGCTCAGAAGGGTTTACATAAATTTATTCAGGTACTCAAGCATTTTTGCCTATCTGTCCCAGTGGGCTCACAATCTATCTAATGTAACTGGATTGCGGGGTTAGTTTTGTTTTAAGTATGTCTGTTTTTTTTAAGAGTTCAGAGCCAGCCTACACGTCTCTTGAACAGAACAGCCTGTCACCAGCAAGAAATGGTTATAGCATGCCTTGATATACAGACTGTGATATTGTTTATTGGTTCTGGTGTATGGTTTCCTGGAAATAAGCCATAATAAATGCAATCAATAACCCTATCATATCAGGGATGTGTAACTTTGTAGAAACCATCTTTTACCTTCCCCTTCTGCTCAGTAGAGGAATACAGGATGTAGTCAGGCTTGTAGGCACAGAAATGATTAGTAGTAGCAGAAACAGTTGTAGCAGTAACAATGGCTGATAAAGCCCAATATAGTAAGATGGCTAGAGATATACCTCACAATAAAAATGTTGGTGCAGACATTATAGATATCACATAAATCACTAGAACAATGTTGTGCTTAAGAAGGACTACTAAGGCATACATTTTACTCATTGCATACACTGAGAAATTTGGAGAAAAACTGACTTTGAATCAATCTTTTATAGCTCTCATCATCATTGTTCTTTGAAAAAAAAATCTCTTCTCAATTATGACCCCCTTTTATGAAGCCATGTTAGGCTTTTTTATCACCGGCCATAATGGTATTAGCTTCGACATTCACAGCATTCCTATGAACATCGGAGCTAATACTGTTACAGCCGGCAATAAAAAAAAAAGGCCTAATGCAGCTATGTAAAAAAAAAAAAAAATTTAAGTCTCTAAGTTTTGCTTTGATGTCATCCTCTTGCTATCTACGAGGGGCTACTGATGAGAATGATGTAGAGCCATGAAACTTACAAGTTATTCCACACTTTTCTTGACAGTTTTCATTTCATATCATGAAAAAAAAAGTGTCAAGAAAAGTGTGGAATAACTTATAAGATTCATGGCTCCACAGTATTCTCTTCTTGGTTGGGCTGAGAACTTTTCAGCGGCCCCTCCTAGTGATTCTCCATTTATCCTATATCTTTATGAATTGCGACTCTGTTTTTGCTCCCACCACCTCCACCGGGAAGGCATTTCAGGCCTCTATTATCGTTTGCATTAAAAAATATGTCTTGATGTTGATCTTACACTTCTATCCTTTTAACTGCAATTAATGTCCTCTGGTTCTAGAGCTACCCTGTCTTTGAAATATTTATTTATCCCTTGTAGGCCAAATTCAGTAAATGATGCTTAAAAATTGGTGTTGGAAAAAATATTAGTACTCAGTGCTGTTCTGTAAAAGTCACTTTGGATTGAGTGCCCTCTATTACTCCTGGCAGAATTCTGCGCAACTGCAGTATCACAATACCGCAATACTTTGGAACTCACTTCCTGTTCATTTACACCTTCACACCTCCTTAGAATCATTCAAAGCCGACCTAAAAACTTTTCTTTTCCGTGATGCATACTCCAAAATAAAATATTCCTCATTCCTTGAATCTCCATCCTGACAGACTTTGAGATAAAATCAAGATCCGACAAAGCAGCACTTCCTGTTGTTCTACCCCCCCCCCCACAAACACACACACACTTTCCTATATGCTATTGTAGTTCACTTCCACCCTCCTTCCCCTAAAATTCTTCCTGGCCTCACCTCCCAATAAGATAACAGAGAACATTATAAAGTTGAACAGCATTACATACTCTACTATGCCAGTTATTACAAAAAAAAAAAAAAAAAAAATAGGGGTTTATTTAGACCAAAATCTATCACTCAATGTTCAAATTAATGCACTCGTTAGGAAAACTTATTTTATGCTATGGAAATTGTGATCAATTAGGGCATATTTTGATCCTTTCTCATTTAGACTACTGGTAGAATCATTGATTTTGAGTTCCCTGGATTATTGTAACATCATTTATCTAGCCTCCAGTAAAAAGAACATCAAAAGGTTGCAGATCATTCAGAACACAGCTGTTCGGTTAAATTTCAACTTGAAAATTTTTCATCATGTAACTAAATTTATTGGAAGCTACATTGGCTCCCAGTTGAGACAAGAATATTATTCAAGTTAGGTTATATCTTTTACAAGACATATTATATCTTTAATGAAATATGGCCTTATACCTGGTTTATATTATTGATCACTTCACTGACAGAAAATGTTTTTATACTTCTTCCTCTGTATTCACTGTGATAGGGGATAGACCCACAGAAAAATTGTGAATAACTTTTTCATATGGTATTTGCTGTTTTCTATTAAAAACCATCGTGAATATGGTGAAACCGCGAATAACATGGTGGCAGACCTGGCCTGTTCTTGAAGGAGAGGCAAAACACAGTGAAGAAAGTGCTGGGAATTGGCGGTTTTCTCTGTAAACGCTTGGAATCAGCGATTTCTCTATGCAAGTTGATGTAATTTGGGGGGAGGAGCCAGCAAGCTAAAAACCGCAAATAATCGAAACTGCGATTGCTGAAACCTCGAGTACGGAGGGAGAAGTGTATTGTCATTTTAGAATATTTACAGTTCCTACTGTAAAAGGTTACATATACAAAAGATTTTTCCATAGAATTTTATCATTTTAGGCTGGATTATGGGATAAACCCTTTTCTGCCTGAGAACAAACTCCAACTTCTATCTTTCCTTTAGAAAAATGCTAACGACCTACTTATTTGACAAATTCTTCTGAATGTGATTATACTACACTGTGCTTGTACAGTCTCTTGATTGTTGATAACCACGTTGAAATGAGAGGTTACTGCGGTATATAAGTGAATTTGTTATGTTATGTCTTTGTTTAACCCCTGTCCTTTTATGCATTTAATTAAATTAAGTTTGTAAGCCACCTAGAAGGATCCCCGATGGGTGGGGTAGCAAATAAATAAAACTTGAAACTTACATAGTAACATAGGGTTCCTTTTACTAAGCTGTTCTAGCTGTTTTAGCGCGCGCTACACGCTAACGCCTCCATAGAGCTGGTGTTAGTATTTTTTGTGTAGCATGGGGTTAGCATACACTAATCTTTAGTGTGCGCTAAAAACGCTAGTGCAGCTTAGTAAAAGGAGCCCATAGTAAATGATAGCAGATAAAGATCTGAATGGTCTATCCAGTCTGCCCAACCGTCATACTCATCAATTCAAAATGAAATTGTCTTTTTTGGCCATTTCTGGGGCATAGACCATAGAATTCTGCCCGGCATTGTACTTAGGTTCCAACTACTGGAGTAGCTGTTTAAACCCATTCCAGTCCATCCTAAACCAAACTGCCATATATGGAAAATAGTCTATACGAGCTTGCCCAGTACTGGTCTTAAGTTCTTCCAGCTGGAGTCACCATCTAAGCACCACTTGACACATCAAACACACATGCAACAATTTACATTGTTTTTATACCATTCGTTTTTAATTAGAGATCCTCTGTCTTCATCCCATGCCTTTTTGAATTCTGCCACCATTTTTGTCTCTACCACCTCCCTCAGGAGGGCATTTGAGTCGTTCACCACCCTCTCTGTGAAAAATAATTTCCAGATATTATTCCTAAGTCTATCACCCCACAATCTCAATTTAAGTCCTCTAGTTATACCGTTTTCCCTCTTTAGAAAAAGATTTAAGCTTTTCTCATGCATCTTCTGACAGAGACCCATACAATATTTGTTGCTTTCCTCTGAACCATTTCAATATCTTATATCTATATCTATATCTGGAGACACAGCTGACTGTTCCCAATTGTGCATCCTGATTCCAGAGTCTGTTATAGGGGAAAACACCCTCCAGGGTTTCAAGACAAAGTTGAACAAGTTCCTGCTAAACTGGAACGTACGCAGGTGAGGCTGGACTCATTTAGAGCACTGGTCTTTGACCTGAGGGCCGCCGCTTGAGCGGACAGCTGGGTAGGATGGACCACTGGTCTGACCCAGCAGCTGCATTTCTTATGTTCTTATGTCACCTTATGGAAGAACACAGCACAAATAGTGGAGGAGATGAAGAAACAAAAGGCAGTCTGTGGGGTTTAATAAGCAATTTTATTGATAAGGACTCAACATTTGCTCATCACCATTTGTTGCCTTTCACACCTCGTATTCATCAGCTGGATGTTTTAATAGGTGTTGAGGTATTCTGTTTAACCAATGCTGTTCCACCAATAGACAAGACTCCTGATGCAGGCCTAGTAGATGAAACACAAATTGTGTTGAGTCCTTACCAAACGCCACAGACTGCCTTTTGTTTCTTTGTCTCGTCTGCTGATTGTGTTGTGTCTTTCACCTGCAGTGGATTTGTCTTCTGTTGCTTGTTGTTACTTTCTGGAAGGAGTCAGTATATCTTTGCAAAGTGAATAAGCATGTGTAAAGCAGGTAGGAGGATAATTAATGCATGATTGAATGAAGCTGAGAATAAGTACATGTGGCCTGAGTGCTGTTTATCCTGTTAATAGTGTTAAGAGTTGGAATTATACATTCCATTTTTTTTAAAGCCGATATTCAAATTTTGATCTTTGTACAAGTTAATCAGTCTCTAGTTTTGTCAAATTTCAATTGTAACCTGATACTATTGAAACCAAGGGGTCCTTTTGTCAAGCCGCGCTAGCGGGGTTAGCGCGTCGGACATTTCATCACGCGCTAACCCCTGTGGCCGGCTAAAAAATGCAGGCGTTAGCGGCTATCTCGGCAGGCGGTTTAACGCGCGATATTGTGCGCATTAAACCCCTACTACAGCTTGATAAAAGAACCCCCAAGTTGAGAGAGCATGAGTTGATTCTAAATGTAGATACAAGACAGCCGTTATGTGGTTGTCTAGGAAATCTAGACCATTCACCATTCAGCTAATGATGCAGTGTAAGTCTAGTCCCTTGAGATTACTTTGGGATTCCAATGTGACAGTGCTTTAAGGTTAGACAATGTTGCAAGTTAATTGCACATTAGTAACCAGCAGATAGGACTACTGTAATTCTTTGGTTCAAGGCTTGATGAAAACAAGTCTTAAGAGATTACAGTTAGTCTAAAATACAGCTGCATGTTTGGTTCTCAATGGAAAAAAATATTTGCACAACAGTACATTAAACATCTTAATAGATAGCACAGAATATAAGTGGAGGTGGAACATATAGACCAATAACAGACTAACAGGAGTTAGTGAGAGGAATAGCTTAATGCAGTGTATTGCAAAATGTGTGCCGTGGCCTACTAGTGTGCCCCATCACATTCCAGGTATACTGTGAGATGCCGATGAGGAGAGGCGCTGGCACCGACTGTGTGCTTACAAGACATGCCTCATCTGGCACTTGCGTCTCTCCTCACCAGCACCTCTGCTCCTGCTCCTCATCTCTCCTTCTGCAGCACCACCCGCCAATGGAGGTAATAGGAGACTCAGGACCGCAATTGGAGAACAACTGCGCATACGCAGACGTCAGTGTGATGATTTCATGCATGTGCCAGACATCATCATGTCAACGTCTACGCATTTCCGGGTGTCCTCCAAACGCGGCTGAGAGATTAGTGTGCCGCACCTTAAAACATTTGCAACACACTGGCATAATGGTTAGTGCAGTGGCTTGCAAATCAGGCAAACTGGTTTCAATTCCCACTCTTGCTCCTTGTGACTCTGAGTAAGTCACTTAATCTTCTATTGTCCTAGGTGCAAAATAAGTACCTATTTATAATATCTAAACTGATTTGATTGTAACCACAGAAAGACAGTCTATGAAATCCTATCCCCTTGACTAGATTATGGAAATTTCATGTAAAGAGATGCAAAAACAAGTGAGAATAACTACTATGGATAGACAAGGATTAGGGAAAACAAATCCTTTACTATAAAAGATGAATCCTGTCATATATCAAATGAGAATACCACAATAAGTGACCATATGTGATAAAACAAACGCTACATAATGGAACTTCGTTGAGACACCACAAATCGTGAAAATGATCTTATAGAACCTTGTTTATCCACTTCTACTCTGCTACATATGTGCAGCTGGCGTTAGTCCTTGTGTATGTGTCTGGTTAGTTGTTTCTTTCATTAAAGGTTTTAAAGAAGAGGCAAACATTGACAAGGGCAGAGCTGCAGAAGAAATGCACTTCTAGGTAAGAAGAAGTAGTCTGAAAGGCTAATACCGGGCTTAAAAAGAGAGGATGTAACAGAGGGCAAATCATACAGCTGAATTCTGGATGTAATGAGTAATAAATGGCTCAGTGGCAGACTTATGAGGAGGAAGTTGTGGTAGTTCAAGTGGGAAGTGACAAGAGATTTGGTAAGGTTTTGGTGATGTGATTGAAAGGGCATGGCTTGGCGAGATATACTGTATACTGCACAGTATATATATATATATAAAAGTTCAAAATAGCAAAGCTTTGAACAGGAGAGAGAGCAAGCGGATTCAATGATGATGGTCCAGAGGCTGCATGTTGAGACAGCAGGATGATGGTTCTATGTAAAGATGTATATTTTTGCATCATTGAGGTTTTTGTTTAGCATGTGCTATTTGATTGTTTATAAAAAAAAAAAAAAAATAGGTTATGTTAATCTGTGGCTTTTTTCTCCCTCTTATTTTGGGTGCATGCTGGGTTTGAATTGGGATGTTTCTTAGTGCCACAATCATCCATTTTGTGAATTTATATGAATATATTTTGGGCTCCTTTTACTAAGGTGCGATAGGGCTTTAACGCGTGGAATAGCACACGCGCTAGACCTTAATGCCAGCATTGAGCTGGCGTTGGATCTAGAAGCATAGCGCGCGGTAATTTCCTGCATTCGCTAAAAACACTAGCGCACCTTAGTAAAAGGAGCCTTTTGTGTTGTTGGTCTTCACACTATCTGTTAGCACTACAAAATAGGTGCAAAAACAAATGTCTATAAAGGCTAATGTGACACATAGAAAAATGAAGGCAGATAAAGACCATATGAGCTATCCAGTCTGCCTATCCCTAATAAATTAAAACAAATGAAAATCAATCAAAAATTTTTTTTTACCTTACATGCATTTAGGGGACTATTTACTAAAAAGCATTATTCACAAAGCATAGGAATTATCATGCACTGTCAGCATCCCCTGTGCTAACATTGAAGGCCAGATTCTATAACTGGCCTGCAAATTTCCATGCACAAACTAAATTAGCTAATGAACCAATTAATGCAAATGTTTGGGTGCTAACAATCGGTGTTAATTGCAGACAGTTTTGATTTGTGATTTCATCTTGCTAAGCGTTATTTTATAAAGATCCGCGTGCAAATCTTATAGTGTGCAACTCAAAAAGGGGCAGGTGGGGGTATGGGGGGGGTCAGGGGCAGTCACTAAAGATGTGTGCAGCATTACTGAATACTGGGGTTCCGCACCTAACTTCCGCACCAGGATTTAGACCAGGTTACAGTGGTTGTAAACGCTCATACCCAAAACTGGGCACGGATCCTGGTGCTACGCGCTATTATATAAAAGGCACTGATCCTGGAATGTCTATTACAGAATACCATTCGGGGCCAATATGATGCTGAATTCTGAGCCCCAAAATCAAACTCGGGGAATATAAATGTAATATTTGGTGGATCCAAATAATGAACAGTTCAATTATATAAATAACCGATCCCCTCCCTATGTGATTTTAATCTTAATACATTATATGTAAACTAACTTCGGAAGTGCTCAGAACCCACAGGTAGAGAAGCCGCAAACGAGGAAAAGCCCCAAAATGCAAACCCCCTTGGTCTATCACTGCACTTCCTCCTACACTGAAAATCTGTTTAATAAATCTTATTATATTATTTTATTGTGATTGTCTTCTTTTAAATAAAGTGCTTAGTGCTTGAAATTCATGCTTAAGATTTCAATCATTTCATATGAATGCTAAAAAAGTCCATAACCTGGTGACAGTCAATGAAGCTGGCTGTGATGGTACTATTAGGTTCTGAAGCGCTTCGCCCTCGCGGGCTGCCTCACAGAACCCACCACTTCTTGTGACAACCAAGGGGACTACTGTTTCTCCTTCCGTTATTCAGTGCTGCACCAGGATTTATACCAGGTTTCAGTGGTTGTAAACGCTCATACCCAAAACTGGGCATGGATCCTGGTGCTACACGCTAGTTTATAAAAGGCACTGATCCTGGAATGTCTTCTACTTTACGGAGAGGGTGGTAGATGTCTGGAATGCGCTCCTGAGAGAGGTGGTGGAGAGGAAAACAGTGATTGAGTTCAAAGAAGCGTGGGATGAACACAGAGGATCTAGAATCAGAAAATAATATTAAATATTGTACTGGGCACTCTTGCATGGTCTGTATGTAGCTGTTTGGGGGAGGATGGGTTGGAGAGGGCTTCAATGGCTGGAAGGGTGCAGAAGGGCTGGAGTAGGTTTTAACGAACATTTTGGCAGTTGGAACCCAAGCACAGTAACGGGTAGAGCTTTGGATTCTTGCCCAGAAATAGCTAAGGAGAAAAAAATTTAAAAAATTTAAATTGAATCAGGTTGGGCAGACTGGATGGACCATTTGGGTCTTTATCTGCCGTCATCTACTATGTTACTATGTCCTATTATTTACCTAAAAGAGGCCCAAAATAGCAGAAATAAATTGATCTCAAAGTCAATAATGGGTGGCCATTATACGCTTACAAGGAAATCTGTGTTCCCAGAAACCGGCAATGTACCTATGCCAATCCCTCCCTTTCTTTCTCTCTCTCTCTCTCTCTTTCTCCTTGTAAAACCCTATGAAGACAAATGATCCTGCAGCCCCAGAAATAAAGCAATGCAAACTGCAAGAAACTGGGACACTGACTCCAGTGGAGAGGAGCAGGTGTGAGTTATAGATTATTTAAGAAATATCTCAAAGTTAGCTCCAGGACTGTATCACTAGCAGAGTAGCAAGCTTGTGCCTGATCAGACAGACTGGCACAATTTATACACACACCATACTGTTCACTTAAAATACAAATGGAAAATGTAACAAACTGTCCAAATTCATGTTTTCTTTTTTTCTCAGATAAATAAAATATTAGGATATACACTTTACCACAGGTATATGCTACTGTGATGAAAAAGTATTCCAGTCCCATTCACATGTGATAAGATAACATTCATTTCTTTCTTAACACTTTCATCGTCGGCATCTGTCCACTAGAGATGACTGTCATTTGCAGTGACATGGAACTATCATTTCTTTGCATAGCATTAAGAAATGAAAATGAGCAGTTACACTACATTTTTTTATTTGTTTTTCATTTGCAAATAAGGTACACTTTTTATGACATTTTTACAGTACAACAAACTGGTCACAAAAAAAAAGAAAATTAATATAAAAATTTGGGAAGCAACTCAAAATGAAAATTTTCTGGCTTCCCACCCCTATTCTCTACAACTAGAATACGTAGTTCCAATCCCCTCTTCTCTTTTGTTCCCGTTCGTATTTGTCCTTAAATTGTTTTTTCCCTTGGTTTGTTTTTGATTAAATTACATTTGAATTGGTATATTGTTATGGCATTTTTGTACACCGCCTAGAAGGCTTGAGTGGGCGGTATAATAAATTTTAAATAAACTTGAAACTTCTATTTCCATTACATATTCTTCTTTTTTTCCTATCTAAATTAAATAACAAGCTCAATTAAGCTTATTAATCAGCACTGATTGAAACATAGGCGCCTATCAAGAAAGTGCGATTTTGTAACAAGGCGCTTCAAAAAATTTAGGTGGCCTTCAAAAAGATAGGCACTATGGGGCTCATTATCGAAAGAGAAAAACATCCAAAAACCAGCCTAAGTCGGCACTTGGACAAACATTGTCAAAATATGTCTAAGTGCCGATAATAAAAACAGGTTTTGGACGTATTTCTAAACGACCAAGGCCTTCATAATGCCGCTGAACGACCACAACTAAATGGGGCGTTTCAGGAGTGTCGAAGGTGGGATTTGTGCGGGACATGGGCAGGCTTAGACTTAGTCATACTGCATGTATAACCAAAAGTTATATAGCACAGGATCGACGGAACTTGGATGTTGTGACTTAGACCATTTAAAACATAGTCTAAGTCACAAAAAACCACCTAAAGTGACCAGATAAGCACTTCAAAGATATAATACAGAACCACACATACTACCCCAGTGATCACCAACAAAATCGTAATCACACCTTTAAAAATTCAGCCTCCATACCATCATCATCTGGCAGCCCGGTACAGGAAAGCCTAGTTGACCTGCACAGAGGCATCTTAAGCCGTTTTGGGGATGGGTTAGGGACCTATGGAGAGGAGGCCCCTTGCCCATAAGCCCCTGTAATCACTGATACTGAAAGCCCCTGTAAGCATTGATACTGAAACATGTGCACTCCCATATACACCCCCAAAACCCTTTTGTACTGGCATATAAGTGGCTCCTGCAGCCATAAGGGCTATTGGGGTGGTAGATAAGTAGGTCTAGGGGATTCTGGAGGTGGTTTGGGGGGGCTCACCATGACTTATAAGGGAGCTGTAGTGAGATGATGACATGGTACCCTTTTTGTGAAGTTCACAGCAGTGCCCTGTAAGGTACCCCACTAATTAGGTGCCATGTCTGAGTGTTTAGTCCATCACTTTGCAGACCCCTCCCACATCCAAAGGGCTTGTTCTAGGCATTTTTGACATGGACGAAAAATTGGACAAAAATGTAGTATCATGATGGACGATTTAGTGGCTTGGACAATCAGATCAGCAGGACAAATAGTTAGACGATTTTCAAAACGAAAAAAAATTAGGACATATTTTTTGAAAATGTGTCCTAAGCTATTTTTTACTTTGGACGACTTGCAACTTGGACGAAAATGGACTTAGACGTTCCTTTTGATTATACTCCTCCACTTATGTTAGGCGTGAGTATGGCTACGTGTTAGGCACCTTCTTACAGAATCACTGCTCTTAAGCGTGCTTAAGCGCTTTTAGTCATGCCTAGAGCTGTCTTATTTATTGGACGCCTCCAAAATAGGAGCCCAAATAGGTGCCGCTAATCACTATTCACTGAACAGCACCCAATTTTACTTGAATCACAATGAACTGTGCCTAATTAGGTGCCTAACTTTTGGGTGCTTCTTATAGAATTTGCCCTTAAGTTTCTCTTTTAGCTCTCAAAGCTAATTTGCCAGGTTTGTGATAATATGCTGTCCTATATGTATATGATTATGTTGGTTTTCTGTTGTCTCTATCTATTTTGAAGGTTTTTAAATAAAATATTTGAACTAAAAGTAGAATATTTTTGTCTTATAAGCCTACAGATTAAGTTAAGATTTTAATTGCTGGAAGCAAAAACAAAAACCCTCCATGTACTTATCAAGTTAAGCCAGGAGGACTTTGGGTTATTGCTTGCCCAAGATGGCCATCTGAGCTGACAACCCCTGCTAAGGCCTCCTTTTACGCAACTGTGATAGCAGTTTCTAGCGTGGGGAGCCGTGCTGCTCCCAGCGCTCATTGAGCTCCTATGAGCGTTGGGAGCAGCACGGGCCATTCAGCGCAGCTCCCCGCACTCGAAACTGCTATCTCAGTTTCGTAAAAGAGGGGATGAGTGTGTTGGACTTTGGTCCTGTTGTTAATTTGTGCTCACGGTGTGTGCAACAATTTATAAGATGTCTGGCTGCAAATCTGGATAATCAGAGGTGCAGTTCCCCATGTCTTCAAACTTAAAAAGGAACAAATTGAAGCCACCATCTCCAGTGAGGCAGCAATAACTAAAGAGACAAGTAGCCCCTCCAAAGCTGTGCTGCAAGAACTGAAAGTCGGTGCCATTCGGGGAGTAAAACAAGAAATGACACATTTCACTGCATAATTAACAATTTCATAACAGAGGATGAGAAATCTGGAGTCCCCCCAGAGGCATGCATGGCAAAAGTTTGACCAGTGCTGATAACATGAAAAATGTAGTTCAATTATGAAGATAATGCTAACAGGAATAGGAGAAATAATATCTGTTATCCTTGGCCTTATTGAGGGGCCAGAGAGAATGGATATGATTAAGTTACTTGAAACATGGATTCCACAGTTGTTAGGTATAACATCTGAACAACTTCTGGAGCACAAAGTGCTTTCTGGGCACTTTTATGTCAAGCTGCCGAAGGGAAATTTCCTAGACATGTTGCTGCTAAATTGTTCTGGTTCCTCCAAGGGCTGTAAATATTCGCTGCGGTGAGACTGAAACTCAGTAAGGATGGAAAATGCTAATTATTCCAGATCTCACAAAAACAACTATAGCGAACCGGAAAGTGTTTCTAGCTTTCAGGAGCTCAAGGACATGGGAGTCAAATATGGTCTCTTATCTGGCTACGTTAAAAGTGACCTGTAATAATAGAACCAGTCCTTACACTGAACTGGCTGTGATAAGGGACATGATCCAGCAGCATAAGATATCTATTCCATGAATTTGTTACTAATAATTCCTAAATGTTGTAACACTAGTTTTTAATTTGTACCATCATAATTATGTAAACAGCTGGAGGTATATTGGCAGTATACAAATAAAAATTGTATTGTATTGTAGTATAGTTGGTTGACCAGCATGAGCTGCTGCTTCTGTAAGACTCCATTGCAATTTCACTTTTTGACTTATTTTTTTTTTTTTTTTTGCGATCAGGACACTGTGGTGCTTGCTGATCCAGTGACAAGCTGGTTCTCGCTGTTACACTGTTATATTTATTTTCCTTCTTAATTACTGTAAACCACTGTGATGGGTTTTCCAAAGGATGGTTTATCAAGTTTCAGCTAAATTGCAAGCTGTTAAACTTATTGGGTTACTATGGACTCTGGAGTATTCAGACTGCTAATGATATAAATGTTTATAGTGCAGCTCATACTGGATCAATATTGTGCATATGTAGGGACAAATGAAATAAGTTTTTATCCCTTGCTTCAAACTACAAACTCAAAGGATGTTGAATGAGAAACATTTAAATCGGGATGGATGGCTGAGGGAATATGATATACACATAAGATTGACTGTGTTATAGGTGTGAGTTTCAACATGAGACAGAAATGAATGCATTTAGATGGGATATTATTTAAAACCATAAATGACGACAGCCCAACCTACCTAAACAACCGTCTCATCCAAACTACATCAACTAGACATAGGAAAACCCACACTCCATTCACGTACCCTCCAATCAAAGAAGTCAAACGGAAAAAAATATGATGGCCTCCTAGCCACACAAGCAGCAAAACTCGACAACCAAATCCCCAATTTACTAATTATGACCCAAGTACAAAACATTCAGAAAAGAAATAAAAACTTTACTCTTCAAGAAATTCCTGCAAATGACTTAATACTGCTAGCTCCTTCCCAATACCATTCCCCAATACCTTTCCAATTCCCCAAAGCAACCTCATCTACTCTTTATCTCCTCTAGAAATTACCAGATATCTTCTTCATGTAATACCTTTTTTGTAATTCTTTTGTAATCCGCCTTGAACTGCAAGGCATTGGCGGAACAGAAATCTCTAATGTAATGTAATATGAAGAGAGGATAGGGCAAACGGCTGGATAATAATACTATCTATTTTGAAGGTTAGCACTGTGATGATCAGACTGCGGATGAGCCATAACAGGGCTCGGAAGGCTTTCATCACAGTTCTGAGAGACAGGAATATGAAGTTCACTAGCTCTTTTTATTGCAAAACAAATTGGGGGGTCCTCTACTAGAGGAATAAATCACTGGAACCGGATGGGTACATAGCCAAATTTTATCCTCTGTTTCATTGTTTTTTAATCCCTAGACTGGATGAGGTATATGAACATTTGCACTGAAACCCCCTAAATCAAGGATATTTTGCTGAAGCCCTGGTTATTGTCATCCCAAAGTCAGGTCAAGATTGCAAATGATTGCCCTATATTTTCAATTTAGATTGTAAGATACTAGCAAAAGTGTTGACTATGTGTTCTGCTGAGGTTATGAGCAAGCTGGTACATCCTGACCAATTTACATTTGTCAGGTCATTATATTGGCAACAATCTTTGTACATTTCATGCTTTGCTAGCACTCAACTATCACAGTATATCTAGATGTTGGAAAGGATTTTGATATGCTTGAATGATTATGCCTGAACTGAGGTGCTTTATTGACTTGGACAATATCTAAGGTGCTGCTGTGGTGGGGATAAATTTATTCAATGGTTTAAAATATTGTACAGAAAACCAGTATCTACAGGGCTCATGAGGTATCTTGCTGAAAAGTGGGATCTGCCAAGGATTTCCCTTATCCCCATTATTATGCTCAAATATTTCTAGTACAATGTAATCCCCTAATGCAATTCTGGGTAAGTTGATAACATTAACATACTCCCAAATGGGATATATATGTGGAGAGGCATATTCAAAAGGAATGTCTAAATCCGTTTTTATCTAAGTTGTAAGTCAGCCAAAGTAAAAAACATTTTCGAAAAATACATCCAAATTTTTTTTCTTTTCGAAAATTGTCTAAGTATTCATCCTGCAGATCTAATTGTCCAAGTCGTTAAATCGTCCATCTTTATACCACATGTTCATCCAACTTTTCATCCAAGTCAAAAACGCCTAGAACAAGCCCTGTTGGACATGGGAGGGGTCTGCAAAGTGATGGACTGAACACCCAGACATGGCACCTAAATAATGGGGTACCTTACAAGGCACTGCTGTGAACTTCACAAAAAAGGGTGCCTTGTCATCATCTCACTACAGCTTCCTTATAGGTCATGGTGAGCCCCCCAAACCACCTCCAGAATCCCCTAGACCAGTGGTTCCCAACCCTGTCCTGGAGGCCCACCAGACCAATCAGGTTTTCAGGCTAGCCCTAATGAATATGCATGGAGAAGATTTGCATGCCTCTCACTTCCATTATATGCAAATCGCTCTCATGCAATTCTGGGACTGGGATGAGTAAACACATTTCTAAGTATGGGGCGAGTACACACATTTCTAAGTCTAAGGTAGGTTTACATTGTAATTCTGGGTCTAGGGAGGGTACACACATTGCAAGTTGTACTGAAAGAGTTAAGGTAGCTCAAACAGGTATTCCACCACAGGGTACAAACACTTTCAAACCTAGGATAGGTAAACATTGCAATACTGAGTCTAGGGAAGGTACACAAACTACAAGTAGTACTGAAAAGGTCCACGCAGCTCAAGCAGCAACAGCCCCAGGGAGGCTTAGCAAACATACTACATGGAGGGCTATGTATGTCAACGCCCATAGTTTGGGCAACAAGATCCTGGAACTTGAGACTGAAATGAGAAACGCTGACCTGGATGTGGTGGCGATAACTGACACCTGGCTTACCGACTCCCACGGGTGGGACATGGTGATACCAGGATACAACCTTCTTCGCCAAGACAGGGAGGGCAGAATGGGGGGAGGTGTAGCAATATACACTAAGGATGATATCAAAGTCACCAGAATCACAGATATCAGGTACACAGGGGAATCCCTTTGGGTAAATTTGGCCAGGGGGAATGACAAATGCCTGTATCTTGGCATAGTATACAGACCCCCAAGGCAACAGGATGACATAGATATAGAATTAATCGGTGACATAGAGAATATCACCTTATGTGGGGATACAGTGTTGTTAGGAGACTTCAATATGCCTGATGTGGATTGGAACACACTTTCCTCTGCATCCAGCAGCAGCAGGAGACTATTGAACTCTATGAAGGGAGCTAAACTGAGGCAACTGGTATTGGAGCCAACAAGGGAACAGGCAATACTGGACCTATTGCTTACCAATGGCGAAAGTGTTACTGAGGTCTCAGTGAGCGACAAGTTGGCCTCCAGCGACCACAACATGATATGGTTCAAACTCAGGAAGGGTTTCGCCAAAACTAACACATTAACCAGGGTCCTTAACTTCAAGAACGCCAACTTTGAGGGTATGGGGGATTTCATCAATCAAGCACTACAAAACCGAGCAGGAACAGATAACGTAGAGGAATTGTGGTCGACTCTGAAAGCTATCATTCAGGAGGCAACCAATCGCTATATAAAATCAGTGAGTAAACGGCGCAGGAACAATAAGCCACAATGGTTCTCTGCGGAGATCTCGGACCTCATAAAAGAGAAGTAAAAAGCGTTCATCTCCTACAAACATACAGGATCTCAGGACTCTAGAGAAGTCTATTTGGCTAGGGCAAGAGCTGTCAAAACAGCGGTTAGAGAGGCCAAATTCCGAAAGGAGAAAACTTTAGCAAAGAACATCAAGAAGGGCGATAAATCCTTCTTCAGGTATATTAGCGACAGAAACCGCAGCACAAGCGGGATAGTACGCCTTAGGAAACCAGACGGGAACTATGTAGAAGCAGACTCAGAAAAAGCTGAATTGTTAAACGAATACTTCTGTTCAGTCTTCACCCGCGAGGCGCCGGGTTCTGGCCCTCAGCTGCAGAAAAAGAATGACTCAGGAGACCCGTTTAGTAATTTCAAGTTTACAACAAGCAGTGTCTACTGTGAGCTGCCTAAACTCAAGGTTAACAAAGCAATGGGGCCAGACAACCTACACCCCAGGGTGCTCAGGGAGTTAAGGGACATCCTAGCGGAACCACTTTCCGCACTCTTCAATCTCTCCCTTAGTACAGGTAGAGTTCCGTTGGACTGGAAAACGGCTAACGTCGTTCCACTCCACAAAAAAGGTTGCAGGACAGAGGCTGAGAACTACAGACCAGTGAGTCTCACACCTATAGTGAGCAAACTAATGGAAACCCTAATCAAACACCAATTAGATAAGATCCTGGATGAAGAGAATCTACGGGATCCCCGTCAACATGGATTTACCAAGGGGAAATCCTGCCAATCCAACTTGATCAGCTTCTTTGACTGGGTGACGGGGAAGCTCGATGTTGGAGAGTCCTTGGACATTGTATACTTGGACTTCAGCAAAGCATTTGATAGTGTCCCACACCGCAGGTTGTTGTGCAAAATGAGTTCTATAGGATTAGGTGACACTTTGACAAAATGGGTTGGGGACTGGCTTAGTGGTAGGCTTCAGAGGGTGGTGGTGAACAGCACCCCCTCCGTAACAACGGAAGTGATCAGCGGAGTGCCACAGGGCTCGGTCTTAGGCCCGATCCTTTTCAATATCTTTATAAGGGACTTGGCTGAGGGGCTTCGCGGTAAAATAACGTTATTCGCCGATGATGCCAAACTATGTAATATAACAAGCAAGAGCACAACGAACAATATGAACACGACCTACTCCTATTGGAGCAATGGTCAAGGACCTGGCAACTGAGTTTCAATGCCAAGAAATGCAAAGTCATGCACCTCGGCAGTCAAAATCCATGCGAGACTTACACCCTAAATGACGAGATCCTAGCAAGGACTGTTGCAGAATGGGACTTAGGGGTGATCATCAGTGAAGACATGAAGGCTGCCAATCAAGTGGAGCGGGCTTCATCTAAGGCTAGGCAGATCATAGGATGTATACGTAGAAGTTTCGTCAGCCGTAAGCCTGAAGTCATTATGCCGTTGTATAGATCCATGGTGAGGCCCCATCTGGAATATTGCGTGCAATTCTGGAGGCCTCATTACCGCAAGGATGTGCTGAGGCTTGAGTCAGTCCAGCGAATGGCCACCCGGATGGTCTCGGGACTCAGGGATCTCCCGTACGAGGAACGGCTAGATAAATTGCGGCTATACTCACTCGAGGAACGCAGAGAGAGGGGAGATATGATCGAGACGTTCAAGTACCTCACGGGCCGTATCGAGGTAGAAGAGGATTTCTTTTTTTTCAAAGGTCCGACGGCGACAAGAGGACATTCATGGAAAATCAGGGGGGGGGGAAGTTACACAGCGACACCAGAAAATACTTTTTCACAGAAAGAGTGGTTGATCGCTGGAATAGACTTCCACTTCAGGTGATCGAGGCAAGAAGCGTGCCTGATTTTAAGAAGAAATGGGATCGTCACGTGGGATCTCTGCACAGAGTTAAATAGGGAAGGGTCATTGGGGTGGGCAGACTAGATGGGCCGCGGCCCTTATCTGCCGTCTTTTTCTATGTTTCTATGTAATTAGGGCTAGCCTGAAAACCCGATTGGTCTGGTGGTCCTCCAGGACAGGGTTGAGAACCACTGACCTAGACCCACTTATCTACCATCCCAATAATCCTTATGGCTGCAGGAGCCACCTATATGCCAGTACAAAAGGGTTTTAGGGGTGTATATGGGAGTGCACATGTTTCAATAGCAATGATTACAGGGGCTTATGGGCATGTGGCCTCCTCTCCATGGGTCCCTAACCCACCCCCAAGATGGCTTAAGATGCCTCTGTGCAGCACAACTAGGCTTTTCTATGCCAGGCTGTCAGGTGATGATGTTCTGGAGGCACAATTTTCAAGTTATGATTAATATTTTTATGGGGTTGGGGGGATTGGTGATCACTGGGGTGGTGTGTGTGGTTCTGTATTATGTGTTTGTAGTGCTTATCTGGTCACTTTAAGTGTTTTTTTGTGACTTAGACCATGTTTTAAATGGTCTAAGTCACAACGTCCAAGTTCCGTCGATCCTATGCTGTATAACTTTCAGTTTTACATGCAGTACGACTAAGTCTAAGCCTGCCCAAATCTCACCCTCGACACTCCTCCCGATACGCCCCATTTAACTATGGTTGTTCAGCAGCACTGTGAAGGCCTAGGTCATTTTTAAATACATCTAAAACCCAGTTTTATTATCGGCACTTGGACTTTTTGACTGATGATCGTCCAAGTGCCGACTTAGGCTGGTTTTTGGATGTTTTTCTCTTTTGATTATGAGTCCCTTATAACTAATAATTATAATTATTGTGCATAAGTGCATAAGTGAAAGTTAATTATCACCTGGCGAACCAGGCTTCCAAGCTTCAAAAACCTAAAGGGAGCTAATTTTCAAGCTCCCCTGTGCACCATTATGGGACCACATACGTGCACTAAATAATACGTGACCATAAAGTGAAGGTTTTCAAAATGTGCTTTAAACAATAATAATGCTAATAATGTTATCAATTTATCCAAAAATGCTGCTCAAAAACTGGTGAGCTACTCAGTATTTATCTTCGGATATTCTGCAGGTCTTTATAACAGTGTTAAGCAATGTTAAGCTCAGCCCTGATAGTGTAGAAACTTGTCCACGTTTTACAGCTTAACTGGTCCAGTTTCAGGTTAAAAAAAAAACCTTCCTCAGGAGCTTCAGTGTGGCCAACATGCCATGCTGCAAAGAGAACAAACCGAGTAAGCAGTCTCCAACTGCCACAAGCATTTATAAGACATATAACATTCCCACTGATATATCTTACAGACAGTGCTCAATGTTTACATGTCACATGCTATTTGAAAATAAAGATTTTACAATGGTTTCCACTAATCAAGTTGTCTACTTTCCATAAACTCCCCACCCCTTAAGTATGCCCCTACTTGTATATTTGTTGGATTAATATATTTCAATTATTCAGTATTATACTGCGTGCTGTTTGTAAAAGAGTGGGTCAAAAGGGTTCACAAGTCAGTTGAAATTGATTCCCCCTTTATGATTTAAGTCTGTTATGGTGCATCGCTCTACTGACAACAAATATACAGTATCATTTTAGATCACCAGATCTGTATGAAAGGAGGAATTGGAGATAGCCATACAAGCAGTATATTCTTAAGTATAATCACAGAGGACCATATGAGAATTTTTTTTTAACCATTCCTTGAGTGGTTTGGTCCCCGATAGGAGGCCAAAGATAAGTTGAAACGTGGGCCTCACTGGGAAGTTCCATAAAGGCACATAAAGGCCAAATGGCCCATCTAGACTGCCCATCCACAGTAACCATTATCTCTTTCTCTCTCTCAGAGATCTCACGTGCCTATCCCAGGCCCTCTTGAATTCAGACACAGTCTCTGTCTCCACCACCTCTTCCGGGAGACTGTTCCAAGTATCTACCACACTTTCTGTAAAAAAGTATTTCCTTAGATTACTTCAGAGCCTCTTAACCTCTTAACTTCATCCTACCACTTTCAATGCAGTTTCCTTTCAAATGAAAGAGACTTGACTCATGTGCATTTACATTACATAGGCATTTAAATGTCTCTATCATATCTCCCTTCTCCTGCCTTTCCTCCAAAGTATACAGATTGAGATCTTTAAGTCTGTCTCCATATGCCTTATGATGAAGACCACACACCATTTTAATAGCCTTCCTCTGGACTGACTTCATCCTTTTTATATCTTTTTGAAGGTATGGCCTCCAGAATTGTACACAATATTCTAAATGAGGACTCACCAGAATCTTATACAGGGGCATCAGTACCCTACTGACCATACCTCTCCCTATGCAACAAGCATCCTTCTAGCTTTCACCGTCACCTTTTCAACCTGTTTGGCCACCTTAAGATCATCACATACAATCACACTCAAGTCCCGCTATTCTGTCGTGCACATAAGTTCTTCACCCCCTAAACTGTACCTTTGGGTTTTTGCAGCCCAAATGCATGACCTTGCATTTCTTAGCATTAAATTTTAGCTGCCAAATATCAGACCATTCTTCAAGCTTTGCCAGGTCTTTTGTCATGTTATTCACACCATCTGGCATGTCTACTCTATTGCAGATTTTGGAATCATCCGCAAAGAGGCAAATCTTATTTGACAACCCTTGAGCAATATTGTTTATAAAAAGTTTAAAAAGCAGGGCCAAGAACAGAACCTTGAGGCACACCACTGGTAACATCCCATCTTAAAAAATGGAACATAAGAATTGCCGCTGCTGTGTCAGACCAGTAGTCCATCGTGCCCAGCAGTCCGCTCACGTGGCAGCCCCTAGGTCAAAGACCAGTGCCCTAACTGAGACCGCTTTGAACTTATGGTATAGCGGTATAAAAGAAATAAAATTATTATTATTACTAAGTCTATCCCCTTCAGTACCTTGAATGTTTCGATCATGTCCCCTCTCAATCTCCTCTTTTCAAGGGAGAAGAGGCCCAGTTTCTCTAATCTCTCACTGTATAGCAACTCCTCCAGCCCCTTAATCATTTTAGTTGCTCTTTTCTGGACCCTTTCAAGTACTATCGTATCCTTCATGTACGGTGACCAGTGCTGGACCCAGTATTCCAGGTGAGGGTGTACCATGGCCCGGTACAGCAGCATGATAACCTTCTCCGATCTGTTCGTGATTCCCTTCTTAATCATTCCTAGCATCCTATTTGCCCTTTTTGCTGCCGCTGTGCATTGCTTGGATGGTTTCATCGACGTGTCGACCAGCACTCCCAAGTCTCTTTCCTAGGGGGTCTTTCCAAGTAATGCCCGGACATCCTGTATTCATGTATGAGAATTTTGTTACTGATATGCATCACCTTACACTTATCCACATTGAACCTCATTTGCCATGTCGCAGCCCATTTCTCAAGAATGTTTATGTCATATTGCAGATCTTGGCAATCCTCCTGCGTCTTCACTAACTTAGTCTGCAAATTTAATCACCTCACTCGTGTACCAATTTCTAGATCGTTTATAAATATGTTGACGAGCACGGGTCCAAGCACCAAACCCTGCGGCACTCCACTGGTGATGCTTTTCCAATCCGAGTATTGTCCATTTACCCCCACTCTCTGTTTCCTATCCTGGCTTGTTCACAAGCCTCTACCCGATCACCGTTGGCCCCTCCCCTTTTAAGGGAGAGCTCCAGTGGATGACGGGGGCAGAGCTAACTTTTGCTGCTTGCCCCTTGCTCTCTCCTGCAGTTTCTCTCCTCTGTCTCTCCCCTGCTGTTCCTCTCCTCTGTCTCCTCTCCTGGCTTGTGAAACATATATAAGGTACAGAATGGACACAATTAAAAATATATATATATTTTAAAAATACCTTATGATAAGAGGGGTTGAGTTTTCATATTTTTTGTTGTGGGTCTTAAGAAGATCCTGAATATAGCAATAACTATGAACTCTTGCAGTTTGTTTGCTGGCTTTCCTTAGAGTGATCTCCATTGATCACTACCCTCTGTCGCTTTCCATTCAACCAGTTTTTGACCCAGCCTGTCACTTTGGGATCCATCCCGAGGGCACTCAGTTTATTTATTAGACGTCTGTGTGGAACACTGTCTAAGGCTTTGCTAAAATCTAAATACACCACATCTAGCACACATCCTCTATCCAGTTTTCTGGTCGCCCATTGAAAGAAATTGGTCAGATTTATCTGACAAGACCTACCTCTAGTGAATCCATGTTGCCTTCGGTCCTGTAATCCACAGGATTCCAGAAACTTGACCATAAGTGATATAAATTGAAAGATTCAATTCCAAAAAGCTACCAATTGCGGGCAGGTCCAAAACATGTGTCCCTGTGATGCATTCAAATGTCAACATTTTAAGCAGGATCCTGTCGTATTAATTCTTTTTTGAACTATTGAACACTTTGAAGCTGAGACAATGAGATCAGTGTCCTTTAGAAGACCAACAGGGTTCTCTGAAGCAGTCACTGGCAAAATGCGTCAGGACTCATTATAGGAAGATTCAGTTATCTCCTTTGAAAGCTAAGTTTATGACGGTTTATACTATTTAAAGCACAAAGTGTTGAATAACAAATCAAGTACACAAGTTACAATGTGCGATGATTGGGAGAAGAGTCGTTTAACAGTGGGCTAAATGCTCTCTCAACAGTCTTGATATCTACACAGCTCTGAGCACAGAAGAAAATGTCTTTAAGTATTGTTTTTCCTTAATAGGACTGGTGCATGTTTTGTGTGATCACATTTGGAAAGTTGTTGCACTAGGTGTGTATGAATTTGTTTTCCCACCTTATTTTTTGGTTATTGAATATCCACAGTCACTGCCAACCACAGGAGTTAGCCAGCCTGCCTCTTGTGATATGTATTTATTTATTCAATTTTCTATACCTTTCTCCCAAGGGAGCTCAGAATGGTTTACACAAATTTATTCATGCACTCAAGCATTTTTCCCTGTCTGTCCCACTGAGCTCACAATCTAATGTACCTGAGACAATGGGGGTCACAAGGAGCAGTGTGGTTTTGAACCCACAACCTTGGAGTGTTGAGGCTGTAGCTTTAACCACTGTACCACACTCTCCCCAGATTGTGGTTATCTTTAAAGCTGAAACGATAGCGGAGTTACCATGACAGATTTAGAAAGCCATGCACTGGCTATTAAGAAGAAACATAACATAACATAAAACTCACTTGTAGACCGCAAATACCATTAAGTTCTATGCGGTTCACAAAAATTAGTAATACAAATGAATAAGGATCTAGATTCTAACTTCCAAAAGATTCCCTAAAAAGATACGTTTTTAAGGCATGACTAAATTGTTGGTATGAAATTGGAAATGTAAATATATGAGTTAAATCCCTTGTCCATGAGGCTGCCTGAAAAGATAGCAGTTGTTCCTGAAATTTACATCCCTTGACTGAGGGGAATGAAAACAGTGGATGTGATTTTCTAAAATATTTAGAACTTGTAATAATAAAAGATTCCATGAGATACTCAGGAATTGAGCCTGTTAGTGCCTTAAAGCAAATGCAGCTGAGCTTAAACTTAACCCGCGCCTCAACTGGAAGCCAATGCTGTCGATGATAAGAATCAGTAATATGGTCAAACTTTCTCAAGTTGAAAATCAGTCTGACTGCTGCTTTCTGAATTATGCGCAGTCTATGGAGGTTTTTCTGGGTACCAACAAGATGCTATAAAGCCTGGAAGATTTGCCAAACATATCCTGGTGTACATAGAGTCTTCTGACCACTCTGCCTTCAAATACACATTTGAAATCCAGCTATACTGGAGCCAGAATCGAGGCTTTTTCCAAGAGCTTATAAAGCATGCACCAACAGAGCTCAAAATGTATATGCACTAGGCTAAATTAAGAAGTGCCTTTAGAGTGCCCACAAAGAGACTGGGATTAGTTTATTCTTTACCAATCATTCCTGGAGTCAAAATAAATCATTACAATGAAACATAACAGCATTTTTATGAATATGCACATTTGTTTCTCTCTTTGTCCTCATATCTCCCTCCTCCTTTCTTTTCTCCCAACAGAGAATAGATTAGTCATATCCTTAATTAACTGTACTAGTGTGAGCTCTATTAGGTATTAAATGTTTGTCACAATCCAATTAAAAAATGCACCACAGCAGAGCAGGTTTTTCAAGAAGCTGCAGACTGTGATGATGTTTTGCATTCTTTACAAAGATTTTATAAAAGAGGGAGGGAGGGAGAGGGCTGGTGGGGGGGGGGGGGGGGAGGGGGGGAGGATAAGTTGCACCTTAACTGGGTAAAGGAGATAATGTTATTGTTTATGTCAATTTCCCATAGATAAAGCAGTGACAAGACAGATAGCTAAAACTAAAATTATATGAAAAACATCGATGAATGAATGTATTAATTCTTAAAGGTGCAATGATGGCTCCTTATTACGCATGTGGCTGGAATGCTGCCTTCTCTATCTCATCAGGCTCTCATGCTAGCATATGTTGTACATCTGTGTAGCATAACTAGATCTGAGCTCAGAGATAGAATAATATCACATGCCATAGATAACTGTCAACTTTATAAATTAAGCACCAGAATCGGTCCAGTAGCACACAAACCCTCACACACAAAGGTGCACCTACTTTGAAGTATAAATGTGAGCATGTGCCCGTGTGTTTACTAAAAATGCACACATACATGACAACTCCACACCTCCACGCCAAACGACACCTTCAGGAATGTCTACATGTGGTGAATCTATAGTTGCACACAATTTCATTGGTACGTGTACTTGTACATTCATAATTGTCTGCGCCATTTTTTAAGAGCTGTTTTCTGCGTGTGGAACAGGCTTTGTATGTAGAAAATGCATTACAAAATTTGCAGCGGTGCCAAAAAACAACATGCTGCTTAAGGGGATAAACCCTGAGAAAGAAACCTTCTCTCCTGAAAAGTGCCCTTATAAATAATTGTCCCTCTATTCCTTCCGCCATACAAATATGAAATGTCAACCCCCCCCCCTACTACAACTTCAGGAGACGACATGTCTCTTTCCTTGTAACTTGTTTGGGACATGCCCATATGGGATCTTAGAGACCTTTGCTATATCCTCATCCGATTGTAATTGAATCTCTTTTGTAAGCCGCAATGAATCCTAGCAGAGAATTGTGGGATATAAGAAATGATATGGTATGGTATGTATGGAAGCCCCACCCTGCCCAAAAGTCCAAAATTGGTGTTTCTTCCTTTGCACCCTATTCCCTAACACCCAGATTCCTTTTTTACCCTCTAATGGAGATCTTTGCTTCCCTGTTTCCCTTCCAGTCATTCCTGTCAGCACCATTATTCAAAAAGGAGATTGACAGCAGAAGGAATGACTTGTCTGGTGACTGGTGGGGCTCTGAGTGTAGGGTGGATGTAGGCCTACTACCACCAGGTGCTTTAAATGAGTATCCCAGGTTCAGCATAGTTGGCGCTGAGGAGCCGAACTATTTTGAAGGACAAGGAGGAAATGGAAGTAGAAAGAGAAGCAAAAACACAAGTGAAAGGGAAGAGATGGAGATCGTTGTAGTATAAATGCCTAATATTGATTTCTGCTTTTGTTCCAAGAGCGCTCTAATGTTTGAGTAATGTGTGAGTTTGGTAGCAAGTGTTTATCTGTTTTGCTAGTGGGTGGTGCAAAATTACAAACACTGAACTGTTGAGACTACGGGATATTGTATTCCGAATGCTAACAGACTGCCTTGAAACTAATAGCTCTTTGGCATAAGCAGCAGCAGCAGCTATTTTAAGACTGTAGAACTTGCTGAGGAGAAGACAAGCTATTGTCTTTTTGTGTGGGAACTGGTGGGTTTGTTTTGACGGAAAGCACAGTAAGCTGCTCTTTTGTAAAGGATTCAGAACTAGCCAGACGGGATGACTATGGTACATATTCGATACACTGATTGTTACTGAGGTTGAGCATCTTGTGCTGAAATACAACTAAGTTTACCTTTATACGGGACTTATTTTAAAAAGCATCTATAACAAAAGCTTTATACAAGTACCACAGTTGTACAGGAGATTCAACTTGATTAGTTTCAGAGTTGTACTACAAGTGATCCTTTCAAGGACCATGAAAATATTCATAAATGTTCTTTTCTAGTCTAGGTGCCCTGTTAAATTTCCCTTTAGGTTTGATTTTATAAGTGTCTATAGCAGAGTGTCTCTAATTTTTTTAGCTCCGGCACACTAAACGGAGCAAATTTTTTTCTCGGCACACTAAACGGAGCAAATGTTTTTCGTGGCACATTATAATTAAAATTATAAAATTGCAAAACCAACAAAAAGTTACATTTGAGACTTCTTTATTTAAAACTCTTTAAACTGTGTATGGGTAATTGTAGATAGAATAGAATTCATCCCGGAGGTGAGAATTTCTCTGTGCCTGTCACGACTTCATGTATGAAACACAGTAAAGCCGCTACAATATACACCCGGAGATCGGGTAAGCCTAGACCCCTCTGCCCTTGGCAAAAATCAGCTTGGCATAGCCGATCGCACTTTGTACTAATCATAGCCATCCCTGTTTGTTTGACAGTGTCTTCTGGCACTGCCTGTTGTTCTTCAAGTCTGTATCTATCATATTGCTTGCATCGTATATGTTTTGTATGTTGTTATGCATTGTTTATTGTTACCTGATTGCCTCTGATTCTTTAACAAGCTTGATTAAAAAAAAAATAAAAATAGAATCACTAATCAATGTGATGGATGTGCTTGTTTTTTGAGTGCAAATTAACTCAAAATGCGGCTCAATAGTCAACATGCAAACATGCATTTCATCATCACCATCTTTTTTTTCAATTTAATTTCTTGCACAGCTGAAAATCCAAGTTTGCAAAGATAAGAAGATCCAAAACAGTAACAAAGCCTCGATTGTTTTGATGCTCAAGTTAGGATAACTACCGTATAAAATAGTGGCCTGAAAACTTTTCGGCTGGCGGCACACTAAACCCAGTGCTCCAGCTGAAAAGACTCCCGGAAGTGTGCGTAAGTTGACACGATTACGTCACGTGGATGTGTGACGTCATCGTGTTGATGTCTGTGCATGCACAGAGGCCCCTCTGGCTGCGACCATGAATCTGTCGCTTCTGTGGGGGTATCCTGGAGGAGGGGAGGTGCAGGGAGAGGAGGAGAGTCATTGGTGCTGGCTGACTGCCTACAGGAAGTGACTCTTACCATGAGAGGCACATCCTATAAACAGTCAGCCAGCGCCAGCATCTCTCCTCTTTACTGGCATCTCATCGGGGCACACCTAGAATCTGCTGCGGCACACAGTTTACGATTCACTGGTATAAAAAATAAAATTAGTTGCCATTAGTTTTCAAGAACCAATCACATCAAAGAATGATGCTTGTTTGGACGGTTGTATCCATATATACACATATTTTTTAATGCATGCAAATGTATCACAAAGATAAGTCTTGTCATCTAAGCATATGATTTATATGAAATAAGTTGACTTATGTATCAAAAGTAAAGTTTTTGATGCCATTTAAACATGTGTGATGATTTTTAATATGTATGTCTTCCTAAGGCTGAAATGTGGCATCACAGGTTCTATCCCATTATATTTATAGGGTTTTTTTTTCTGGTTTTCAGTTATAAAATTAGAATAATGAGTCTTTGAATTCAGTGAGTCAAAATCAAATGTTTCACCATGTGTTTGATATTTTCGAATCACCCAGTAACTCTAAAAGCCAACAGACTAGATTTAGTAAAAAAGTGCCTAGTACTGTTCTATAAACGGCACTCTAGGATGAGCGCTCTTTATAAAATAGCGTTGTGTACCAAATTTTGTATACAACCTTGGGTACAAGGAGTTATACTAGCTGAAACCTGATATAAATCCTTGTATGCAAGTTGGACATCCATCCACGCTATACTACATAACTGCGTGCGATTTTCCAGAATGCCCCTGATTTTCCAGAATGCGCATGCTCCTCCAATGGCCACACCCCTTTATAGTTACATGCAAAGATACTTCAGCACTATCCTGTAACTGGGCACTTTATGTGTATTTTTGCATTTATGCCATTTCAACTCTGTTTCAGCGTGTAAACAAAAACAGACTGTGGAAAACACAATGCTCTTGACTTTCCTTTTATTTCTTCCAAACGTTTTCGAACAGAATAAAAACTTGGCCACATAGACCATATAAAGGTCTAACGGACCCGACACGGGCCGTGTTTCGACTGACAAGCCTTCCTCAAGGGTCCGATCATAAATGATGTGTTTATGAACTGTGGAAGTAATTTGCCAAATCTCGAAAACACTAATCAAAATGTGGAAAATGAAGTCGATAGCTAGTCGGTAGAGCACAGTCTTTTTTCATACACAGCAGTTTAACTGTGCTCTACCGACTAGTTATCGACTTCATTTTCGAGATTTGGCACATAAACGCATCATTTATGACCGGACCCTTGAGGACAAGGTTTTATTATGTTCAAAAATGTTTGGAAGAAATAAAAGGAAAGTCAAGAACATTGGGCTCCTTTTACTAAGGAGCGCTAGCGTTTTTAGCGCACGCAGATTAGCACGCGCTAACCCCTCACTACGCGGCTAGAACGAATGGCAGCTCAATCTAGCGCGCACAGCATTGTAGCACGTGCTTATCCGCACGTTAATGCCCTAACGCAGCTTAGTAAAAGGAGCCCATTGTGTTTTCCGCAGTCTGATTTTATTTGGATTGTTCCTTCTCCTGTGGAATATTGGGTCTTCTTGCCTTGCTTCTCACTGTTTCAGTGTCTTGCATCCTTTAGAAGCGTTTCTGTGCTAAAGGTTTGACACCTAATTAGCGTCTGACTTCAGGCACTATTTCTAGAATTCCTCTTAATAGAGCAAGTATATTGTACCGTGCTCTATGTTCTTAGAAAATCAGGGCGTTAGACTTGGGAGTTGCCTGAATATTAATAATTTATAGACTGCATTTTGTCAGACAAAACCCTTCATCTTGTATAAACCTGGAAAAGTGTTCATAAAAGAATAATGAAATGACTCTTTGTTTAAAATGCACCACTTTCTTTCTCTGTGTCAGTGATCCATCAGAGAATGGATTAGATATGACTAGAAGTGTATTAAATTGTCTGTTCTGTAGATATGGTGTAAGCTGAATAGTCCTTCCAGCTCTGTTCTTACTGATATTTTTTCTGTGCTTCTGTATGTCCAGTGAGGGCAGGTAGAGCAGTAGTGATGTCTCAGTCCATCCAAGCAGTTGCTGAAGAAGAGAGAGCAAAAAGCATAGAAATGTCTGCTCACTATTGATTCAAAAAGCAGAGATTCTGCTCCTGCCATGGGACTTTAGTTCTCATTAATCGATAAAAATCTGTTTGTAAGGGAAGAATGTTTTGACCTGGACAAGTGTTTTTGCAATGCAGACAAATTGGGAGAATGTGATGATAGAAAGCACTGGATTAGTGAAGAAAAGAAGGTGAAGGAAACAAAGGTAACTAAGGGACATTACCAAAGCAAAATGAGACTGTAAAACCAAAAGGATATGGAGGAGTTAAGGAAAGAAGGAGAGAAATGGCAAAGAAGAAAAAAGGAATGACATCCAAAAGATTTGGGAAGTGGCTATAGAGACGGTGGAATGACCAATAGAATGGAATTAGGGAAAACAACAGAAATAGCAATAATTATTCAGTTAGGACCAAGAAATAAATTCAGATGGGAAGAAGTATATTATTTATTTATTTTCTATATTTATATACCACATAGCCTAAGTGGCATTCAGGTACTCAAGCACTTTTCCCTGCCTGTCCTTATGGGCTCACACTCTATGTAATGTACATGGGGCAATGGTAACGTGACCATTTATTTTTTATCTCAAAACGGGACCGTCTCTGCACTTCCTTCTGACTGTCCTCTCTTTCTTTCTTTCTCTCTCCCTGACCCCCCCCCTTTCTTTCTGTTTCTCCCTGCCCCCTTTCTTTCTTTCTCTCTCCCTGCCCCCTTTCTTTCTTTCTTTCTCCCTGCCCCCTTTCTTTCTTTCTCTCTCCCTGCCCCTCCTAAGCCGCTGCTGATGCCGATTTCTCCAAGCTGACACAGCAACAGATATGTGCAACAGATTTCTCCAAGCTGATGCAGCAACAGGTGTATTCAGCCGCGACTGCACAATCCTCCCCCCCCCCCCCCGACATCAATTCTGATTTTGGAGAGGAAGTTCCGTGTCAACCAGGACCCATCCCGTTTTTAGCTCACTTGTTCCATTGTCCCCATGCACAGCTTCAGGATGCTCTCTCTGAAAACGGGACATTTTAGGGTCCCGAAACTGTGCATGGGGACAACGGGACAGGCAATCTAAAAACGGGACGATCCCGTTCAAAATGGGACGTATGGTCACATTAGGCAATGGGGATTAAGTGACTTGCCTAGGATTGCAAGGAGCAGTGTAAGATTTAAACCCATAACCTCAGAGTGCTTAAGCTGTAGCTCTAACCATTGCGCTACATACTTTTATAATGAAAAGAATGAAGAATCACAAGAATATAGAATTAAAGTATGATCAAGAAAACAAGAAGAAGAAAATAAAATTAATAAAACAAAAGTCTTGTGAAAAAGGGCTACAGGTAAGGGGGAAAGAGTAAGAGAAATGATTATAGAGAATGAAAATGAGATGCTGGGAAACTGGATATCCAGGAATTTGATTGTAGTAAGGAGTGACATTAAAAATAGAAAGCAAAGAAAGTTATATAACGATAAAACAAAATGAAAGAGAAGTTTAATAGAGTAATGCTACTATGTAGTGAGGGAGGCAGAGGTCCAAAGAAATCTGACACTGCCAGTATAAAAAAGACCTTGGGATGTGAACCCAGAGCATTAATGTCTGCTCCAGCAGGAACAAGTTAATGAGCTAAGCCAGGCTGCAGGGAACCTGTCTGCCATAGAGTGAGGGCATTTCTCCCCTTTTTAATTGAATCTAGTCATACAGCAGTTTAGCTCTTCAGCAGTCAAAGACTGAACTACCAATTTTAATTCCAGAGGCAACCTCACTGCCTTCATATAATTACCCAAGAAATCAATTCCATGTAAGATGAGGATTCTGCTGCTGAGGAATGCACGGACAGACCTCCAGCTAAGAAGAGAGTTCTGTCTTATTTGTTTGGGCCCTGTGGGGTGGGAAGGTGGTAGTCAGGATACCTGTACATATTTCAATGAAAAATCAGCCATTTCATGAAAGCTGACAGGATTAGTACAGTGTAGTTTAACATGCAATACTGCACTTATAACCCTTCAACACTGTCTTTGAAGATGCAGGGAGACAGCTCTTCACATGCAGACATGCTAAAAGTTAAGAACATAGATAGGCAAAAACACAATGTCAATGTATGTCTGATCATTCCTCCTTTCAGTACTTATATTCATGTCCTGGTTTGCATGTGGAAAGGATTATATGAATGCTCTACTGCAGAGAAGAGGGCTTCTCCCAAAATCATTAATTACCTAATAATACCATATATCACTGGTACTATGTAGCTCAGAGTATGGTTATCAGACGTGGTACTATGTAGCTCAGAGTATGGTTATCAGACGTCAGGACTCAAAACCTTTCAACTTACTCACTTTAATGTGTAGAGAAACCTTTAGAACGATACTTGGGTAAACGGAGGTGAGTAAGTTGAAAGGTTTTGAGTATTTATAATTAGAGTTTAAAAATTTTTTAATTTATGTTTTCAGAGCCAAAGCCACCTTTCTAGCTGAAACAGGCTCTGTCCGTCAGAACCCTTGACAAAGATAAGTCTTGTCATCTAAGCATAGGATTCATATGAAATAAGTTAATTGAATCTAGTCATACAGCAGTTTAGCTCTTCAGCAGTAGCAAAAGTAAAGTTTTTTGATGCCATTTAAACATATGCGATGATTGGGTGGTGAGGCGATATTCTTGGGGTTTGACCTTTGTTTTTGCCTCTAAGGGCTCCTTTTATGAAGCCGCGTTAGTGGTTTAATGCGCATAATAGCGTGTGCTAATTTGCCAGCCATGCTAGCCGCTACCGCCTCCTCTTGAGCAGGTGGTAGTTTTTCGGCTAGCGCGGGGGGTTAGCGCACACTAAAAAGGTACATGCGATAAAGCCGCTAGCGCACCTTCGTAAAAGGAGCCCTAAGTCTCTGAGCATAATATCATCTTTGAGAATATTATTTATAAAAAATATCAAATTCATATGAAATAACTTTTGAAGTATCAATAGAGGAATAATTGCTTAATCTATGCAGAGACATCTGAATCTGCTCTCTAATATGTATTAGGTCTACGCCATTCATACTGGCACAATTGTTCCTGGATTTGGACTAGTATTTTATAAAGACTTACTGGCATCTATGAATCTGTATAAAATAGGACCAAGATAGGCACCATTTTACCTGCTAAACCTAGTTGCCCTGTAATAAAGTTACTCTCATTATCCATAATAAGTTCAGTTCTTTAAAGGGACACCTATATGGAATCTAGTTTATTAAGGAAAGTAGTGTAATCAGGTATATACAAGGGCCGATGGAAAAGTAATGAGACTGCCTCTTCCACCCCCCCCCCCCCCCCCCACCCACACTCCCCCCAAGGAGTAGACATGATAATGCTATGCTGGTTCTTGTGAAGCTCATACACTAACATTTCTGAACCTGCAGTTGGACTGCTATAGTCTTTATTGTTGGGTCACAGTGCGAGGAAAAACTTCGTACATTGCATCATGGCGGATGAGGAATGCATGTCTGTGGGAGTACGCCAGAGGTGTGATTGAATTTTGTGTTACACTTGTCACTCTTTCCAAGTTTAACACAAAATTCAATCACACACCTCTGGCGTACTCTCATGGACAAGTCTTCCTCATGTGCCTTTACGAAATGTACAAATTTTTTCATCTTCTGCATCCCACCGTCACTCCCCCCCCCCCAAGACTCCCCAAAATCCTACCTACCCATAGTACCCCTCAGAACCCCTCTTATAATCCTTCTCCAGGTCTATAACTATAAATCCCTGGTTGTCTAGGAGCTCCAGGACAAGAGTATTATTATTCAGTTGCTAGCACTTGGTTCAAAATAGGACAGCAACTCCTAGTGGTTGTCTTGGTGTGTCATTTGATTTGCATACTAATCTGATGCTTGGCATGCATTTGCATGCTTTGTATCTCATTATTATACAGACTAAGGTGACTTAAATTAATGCTTGCTACAATAAATAACATATACTTGTGATGTTTAACTCATGTTAAAGGGAAAAAAATCAAACATTATTCCCTTAAAGCACATTTGTAACTAACCCCCTTATTGTATCAAAAGAAAAAAAAAAAAAAATACCCATAAAGTTGATATTGCAAGTCAACAGTATGAATACCTGTCCAAGATGCAGAAAATGTTGGTCCCAGCACAGCTTCTCTGCAGGGAATGATAGTCTAGGCAGTTATCCTTTGGGTAAGCTGTTCAAGGTTGCACAGTAAAGAATGACACAGGGACAAATTTTTCCCTATCCCCCTGAGTTCTTTTCCTGTCTGTGCCCCATTCCTGCAAGCTCCATCCTCATCTGTACAAGCCTCAAACACTTTAAAATAATAAGTGTTCAAGGCTTGTGTGGTTAAGGCAGAATTTACAGGAATAGGGAAGGGATAGGGACAGCGACAAAACTCACGGGGTCGGGACGGAGAAATTGAGTTCCTGCAGGGACGGCGAAAATTTGGCCCTGTGTCATTCTCTATTGCACAGGGAGTCTGTGGTTATGGTGGGATTAAATTCTAAATCAGTCCTTCTAGATGTCCATGGAACACACTTCAGTATTGTGCCTGCTCCTGGAAATTACAGGCAGTGCCTGGTCCTGCACAAGACTTTGGATACAGATGAATGTTACAACTACCTTATCTGTAGGCAAAGCACATTCAGTGAAAGCAAGAAAAAAAAAAAAAACCAACATGGACTGTGTCAAGCAATTATTGTAATCAGGATAAATGTGTGGCTTTAATATTGGATAGGAGTTATCTGGTATGATCAGACACAGCAGGTAATGTATTTCTTCACTTTCTTTTACAAGTATTGCACTTTCTCTTAGATGGTGGAACTTGGGGGGGGAAAGGGGAATATAGGAAAAGGAAATGAATTTCATTTTTTTTTTAAAGTGCTGCAGAAAATGTTCTTCATTTCTTTTTTTACTTCTTATGAGATTGTCTAACTTTTATGCTTAGTTTTGTAATTTTTATCCAATGGAACTTCATGGCATTCTATGAGCTAATTCCATATACATATGTACATATTTGCATATTGTTACTCAAAATGCCTAGATGGCTCAAACGTAAGAGATATAAAAGTACAAAAAACAATGTCAAGGTCATGGTTCTGAATCACGTAAGGTTCAGGTCACTAGTACCTTCAAAACCCCAAATAGTAGCAAAATCCATGCTCCGATACCCAGTGGCGTACCTAGGGTATGTGGCACCCGGGGCCCATCATTTTTTGACACCCCCCCCCCCCCATGTAAAAAAATATTTTTTGTAATGACCATGAAACAGAATAAATGGTCAGAATAGAAACAGGCAGTGAAAATTTTCTTATATTCCAAACATAACATAACATAAATTATGTCTGAATTGTCATGACATCAGAAGTACATATGGAGTAGTTGCAGGTGATGCTTGGGACAGTTCTGATTGTGTTAGTTCGGTTTTATGTGTTTTTTGAATAGAAGGGTTTTTATTTCTTTTTGAAGGTTTTGCAGTCTGTGGTCGATGTCAATTGGTTGTAGAGTTGGGGGTCGAGTGTTGCAGCTCGAATGGCTAGGAGGTTGTCGAACAGTTTTTTTCTTTTGACGTTTTTGGTTGGAGGATGTGTGAATGATGCGTGAGTTCTCCTATGTCTGTTTGAAGTGGATTGAATTATTTAGCTGAAGAAATTAGTTACCCCCTCATCCCACACACATTAATTCTCTTCCATTTTTGTTCCCATTATAAAAAACACTGATAAGTTCCCAGAAAAAAAATACATTAAAATAAGAAGTGAAAACAAAGGCCCCTACAGATGAGAACATAACATAAGAATAGCCTAACTGGGTCAGACCAATGATCCATCATGCCCAGTAGCCCATTCTCATGGTAGCCAATCCAGGACACTAATACCTGGTCAAAACCCAAAGAGTAGCAACATTCCATGCTACCGATCCAGGGCAAGCAGACACTTCCCCCATGTCTTAATAACAGATTATGGACTTTTCCTCCAGGAATTTGTCCAAATCTTTCTTAAAACCAGCTACACTATCTGCTTTTACCATAACTTCTGGCCACTTCATTTTTAAGTTTAGATCTTTCCTTTCAAACAGAGATCTTGCTAGATGTCAAATACAGCACAAGGTTACTTTACATGGACTTAGCTGTGCAGGAAATGTGAATCTCCTCATACACCCACCATATAGTGCAAAAATGTGCAAAGGTCTGTTTTTTTCTTTCGATCACTACATAGCCTAATGCCACACAAGCAGCGCTGTTACAAACATATTCTGTAGGTCAATGCTAAGGATAACAAAGTTTCCTTCCTTGGACCAGAAGGAGATAAACCACTGGAAGAGATCCCAAAACAACACCCAAAGACCCACTCAGTGTGTGAACCAGTTGAGTGGAGTGGACTAACTGGGGGGTGGAAATGGGCCCGGAGTTTGCTCAGCAGAATTTCCCAGACCACCTCTTCCTCTCAACACATTGACACGCTGCCACCATCACCACTAGGAACACCTCACTGGGTAGGCCAGCTATGCTATAAACTTTATAAAACACATTATTATATTTTCTTATAAAGCACATAATTTAACTAAACTCTCTGACATCCTCAGCCTTTCCATTCACAAAAATAGAAGGAAGAAAAATTCCCATTTCCTGCTGTCTCATGTCCCCGGCCTATACAATATTTTATTTCTGCAGACCCTTTAAAAGTCTGACCAAATCCTCGTTTCACTTGCATTATAAAGTACTGAGGATGCCATCTCTCCCCAATCCCAGGTCCTAAAGTCTAATACAGTAGCGCAAACTAATGCTGCCAGATACAGGAAAAAAAATTTTGATTCGATTCAGCCCTATTGAATTGGTTTTTCAATTCGATTTTCCTGCCCAGTTGGGTGATTTTTTTCAAAACTCCTGGTGGGTTTTATAACTTTTTCACCCCCTTTGGCTTCTCCTAACCACACTGGCGCTGTGGTGTAAATAAAATAAAGAAACAAAAAGGACTTTTCCTCTCTCTGTTAAATCCTAGCTCACGTTTGCAGTCCAACACCAGCTCTGGCAGGATACACATTTCAAATCTGACATATTATAATCACAAAACAGAAAATAAAAGTAATTTTTCTACCTTTTGTTGTCTGGTTATATTTCAAATCTTGTTGGTCCAAGGCTCTGGTTTTCTTCTGATAACTTGCTTGCCAGGGTCTCCTTCTTTCTGCATGCTAACCATCCATCTGCCAACTCTGTCCTCCCTTTCCATTTCCCTTCCCTTCCCAGGAAGTCTGGTATCTTTCCTTTTTTTCATCTCCCTCCACAGATCCACCTTTTCTTAAATACCCTTTAATCCGGCATCTCTCCCTCCTTCCCCACCATCACAGAGTCCACCATCTCTCCCTTTCTTTTCCTAATTACCCTCCTATCCAGTATCTCTATCCCTCCTCCACACCATCCCTTGTGTCCAATTTCTCTCCCTTTCTGTTCCTTCCCTCCCTAAATCCCATGGTCCATCATCTCTCTCCCTCTCCTCTATTTTCAGACCCATTATTTCTTCCCCCCCCCCAAAGTTTGGCATATGCACATGTCTTTGAACACCCCCTTCCCTCCGTGTACTTCTAAATCATGGTCCCCCCCAAAGGCCTGTCCCCCCTTAAAGGTCTGCCTGTCCCCCCTTGAAGGCCTGCACCCCCCTTGAAGGCCTGTCCCATCCCCTTGTAGGCCTGTCCCCCCTTGAAGGCCTGCACCCCCCCTTGAAGGCCTGCACCCCTCCTTGAAGGCCTGTCCCACCCCCTTGTAGGCCTGTCCCCCCCTTGAAGGCCTGCCTGCCTTTCCCCCCTTGAAGGCCTGTTCCCCCCCTTGAAGGCCTGCACCCCCTTGAAGGTCTGCACCCCCCCAAAGGCCTACACCCCCTCCGAAGGCCTGCACCCCCCCTGAAGGCCTGCCTGCCCCCCTTGAAGGTCTGCACCCCCCCCCCCCGAAGGCCTGTCCCCCCTTGAAGGCCTGCCTGCCTGCCTGTCACCCCCTCCCCCTTGAAAGCTTGCTTGCCTGCCTGCCCGCCCGCCCCACCCTGAAGGCCTGATGCCCCGACCCACCCCGAAGGACCGCTCGCCCCCCTGGCCTCCCCGCACCACCTATGAAGCAGCCGCAGCAGGATCGCGAAGTCAGCGTCAGCGATCCCTGCGCTGCTTCCTGCGCCACGGTCCCGCCCCTCCTCTGACGTCAGAGAAGGGGCGGGATCGCGGCGCAGGAAGCAGCGCAGGGATCGCTGACGCTGACTTCGCGATCCTGCTGCGGGCTGCTTCACAGGTGGTGCAGGAAGGTCAGTGGGGCGAGCGGTCCTTCGGGGGTGGCGGGGGACTGAACGGCAAGGCCGGGAACACCCCCTTAGGGCTGGCACCCGGGGCGCACCGCCTCCCCCGCCCCCCCCCTTGGTACGCCACTGCCGATACCCATTCAATTCCTATGGATGTCAGAGCATTTACTGCGCTGGCCTACTCTGCCGGCATTAGTAGAAGAGGGGGACAATTTATGGTGGGGTTTTCCTATTGTTTCAGGCAAAAAGCAACATGAAATAACAAAGAAAATATTAGTGATATTTTCCATGTCTCTTTTAAAAATTACTGCTAAGCTCCTAACATTTTCCTTGGTCCTTTCTCTGCCTCTTTGACTAACCATTTATTATGCACTGTGAGGGATGCTGCTACTTCCCCATAAGGATACTCCCTCACAGTATTAGAGCCACCTTAGAACCCATAGTCCCACCCAAGAGGAAAGTAACAAGGGAGGGGTGAAGCCAGGAGCTTGTGATCCAGGAAGTATAAAAGTCTGGCGCACTGCTAGGATAAGGAGACCCACAGAGAAGCAGCGATGGCCAACTGCATTTGCCTCTATGACCTACAGGTAGGTAGGCCAAGTGGAATCTTGTAACTTTTAATTTTTGACCCAAGTAACTGCTAGAGACCACACTGTAAGGGGTCCTTTTATCAAGGTGTGGTAGGGGTTTAATGCGCGGAATACCTGCTGCACTAGTCGCTAACGCCTCCATTGACGAGACGTTAGTATTTTGGCTTGCCAGGGGTTAGCGCATGATGAAATGTCTGATACGCTAACTCCCGTAGCGCGCCTTGATAAAAGGAGCCCCAAGTCTTTGGACATAGCAGTGAACCTTTACACAAAAAGATAAGGTGCAGTAGGTACAAAATCTACGAAGGGGTACTGAAAAGTTCTCAGCCCAACCAAGAAGAGAACGACGTGAATATGGTTCAATCAATGATCTGAAACAATGTCATAAAACATAGAATTTTGTTTCTGCAAATTGGCATGAATGAAATAAGATATCACTCTTTTCAGCTAGAGTGGCAAAATAACGCTCAGAATTTAGGAAGTTGGTTGGTTGGGCTGAGAACTTTTCAGCATCCCCCCATATGCAATAAATACAGGGTGAGAGCTAAGCATCTGCCCTACATTTACCATGCAGGACAGACACTTAGAGGCAAATTCTAAAAGAGATACCTAAAGTTAGGCCCATAAATAAATAGGCACTAAAGGTTAGGTGCTTATCTTACTTAGGGCTCCTTTTACAAAGGTGCATTAGGGCCTTAACGCGCGGAATAGCATTGAGCTGGCGTTATTCTAGAAGCGTACCGCGCAGTGTAGTATGCGGTAATTTTGTGCGTGCGCTAAAAACGCTAGCGCACCTTAGTAAAAGGAGCCCTTAGTAAATTGCAATCAATTATGAGCTTTAACAAGCTCGTTGGAAAAAGAAAAAATGAATTGGGCGATAGGCGCTTATCTTCTTAGGCGCAATTCTACAAAAGATAGGTAGCAGCACCTAACATCAAAGTAGGCATATATAAGGGCGGAAAAGGACTTAGGTGCAATTTTCTAAAGGACTTTGGCACTTACTTACAATGTAGGCCTTTAAAACCCTGGCCTACATTACGGACGACTAAGTTTTAAGTTAGATACCGTTAGATGCATTTCTGTAAAAAGCACCTAAGTGTGATTGACACGTGATAGGTGCTTACATTATTGGCACCTATCTTTTAGATACCATTTACAGAATTTCCCAGGTACTGCATGGGCCCATATTTCATGCCTTGGTAGCAGCATGGATGCACTTGTACTACCTGTCCAGTCATGGAACATGGACTCCAATGCTCAAATGTTAAACAGATGAAAGAAAAACCAACAAAAACTGCAATAAAAAGTCAAAAACAAAACTGCAGTGCAATGTACAGGGTGCAGTTTATTGGAAATGCAAATTTCTTAAAAACATGTAAACCACATATAAAGCAATTACATAGGCTACAAAATGTATCCAACAACTGGTCCTAATGTTAATGTGGATCGTACCCGACACGGTCCGTGTTTCGAAGAAACACTCGTTCCTCAGGGGTCCCTACTGATGGCTCATGATATATCAGAAAACCAGAATGGATAAAATAAACACAAAAAAGAACAGGCTGCAAATATCCTGTCTTAAACGCTTCACTATGACCCACAGCAGTAAATGTACCCTTTCCCTGTCCCCACTCTTAGCCCTGCACCCACCCTTCACCCACTTCTAATCCCTCCCTAGTACGTCAGTACCCAATCTTCTGGACATGTACAACCCCTTTGAGCACATCATCTCGAACTCGATCCATAAATAACACCTCCCAAGTATAACTTACATTACATTACATTAGTGATTTCTATTCCTCCATTACCTTGAGGTTCAAGGTGGATTACACAAGAGTTGTCAGGAGGTTTACAAGAGTTGTAACATCTATTCTATTCTATAATATAATAAAACGCTAGACACGCATGCGCACTCAGACCTGCGTGATCTGAAATCCCTGAGATGTATGTCCGTGGCTTTGCAGGAGTGCGCATGCGTGAGTCCCCAGCCTTACTGCTTCCCAGTACTGCTTCGTATTGCTTTCCAGCCTCCAGCCTTGGACTCCCTGTTCTCCAGATCACGATGTACAGACCTGTAGGGTACTGGGAGCTAGGGAGAAAGCAAGGGCTCAGATCGTCTTCGCCCCTCTCCCCCAATCCCCGTTGAGCCTCCCACCCGATTTTCTCTTCTCGTGGTCTGGCCGGCTACCTTAGTCCCTTGCCGCCGCCACCGCCACCCTCTTCCCTTCCCTTCCAGCGGTCGAAAAACCTCTTGGCTCCAGTAGCGGCCGCAGCACTGTAAACACGCTGCTTCGCGGCCTCTACTGCCTTGGTTTGCTCTTCCGTGTCTCTGATGACATCATCAGGGACACGGAAGAGCAAATCGGGGCAGTAGAGGCCGCGAAGCAGCGTGTTTACAGTGCTGCAGCCGCTACTGTAGCCAAGAGGTTTGTCGACCGCGGGAAGGGAAGGGGGTGGCGGTGGCGGCAAGGGACTAGGGGAGCTGGCCAGACCACGAGAAGAGAAAATCGGGTGCTTGAAGGACAAGGCTAGAGAATGACATGGTGAAAAAATTTGTCTCTATGTCTGCGAGCTCAGTCCCCATCGCTGCAAATTGTCTGATCCCATCTGAAGAGACAGGGAGGAACTGGAGCGGAAGAGGGAAAGGGGCCTGCTTTGGGGGAGGGGTGTGCTTGTTGGCAGACAGCTTTGCTTGGGGGGGAGACAGAAAGGGAGCCACAGAGAGACAGGGAGGAACTGGAGCTGGAGAGGGAAGGGGCCTGCTTTGGGGAAGGGGTGTGCTTGGAGGCAGACAGCTTTGCATGGGGGGGAGACAGAAGGGGGGCCATGGAGACACAGTCAGGGAGGAACTAGAGGGGCAGAGGGAAAGGGGTATGCTTTGTGGGAGGGGTGTGCTGGGAGGTAGATAACTTTGCTTGGGGGGGACACAAAATGGGGGGCCACAGAGAGACAGTCAGGGAGGAATTGGAGGGTTAGAGGGAAAGGGGTCTGCTTTGGGGGGAGGGGTGTGCTGGGAGGCAGACAGCTTTGCTTGGGAGGGGAGACAGAAGGGGGGGTGCCACAGAGACACTGTCAGGGAGGAATTGGAGGGGTAGAGGGAAAGGGGGCTGCTTTCTAGCACCCGTTAATGTTACGGGCTTAAAGACTAGTTACATAATAATTGTCGTAAGCATTACATAAGAATTGTTGAGAACTTAAGGAGCAACATGTTGGGTAATTAGAAAAATTTTAGATTGGATATGGGTGGAGTGTGTGGTAGGTGAAGTTAGGGAAGGAACTGGCCGTGTTAGACAGGTTTTATGAGTTTTTTGAAGAGTAGGGTTTTAGTTTCTTTTTTGAAGGTTTTGTAGTCTGTGGTCGTAGATAGAAGATTGGTGATTTGTCTGTTTAGTTTAGCTGCTTTGGTGGCCATTAGGTTGTCATAAAGTTTTCCTCTTTTGACATTTTTGGTTGGTGGGTGTGTGAATAGTGAGTGGGTTCTCCTGTGCCTGGTTGAGGTGGATTGGGTTAGTCAGTTGTTCCAGTAGGTTGGGCTTAACTCTCCCTGAGCTTAATCCCCCCCCTCCCTTCAATAGTCTAGTGGCATAGGGCAGGAGCAAAGACTGTAGCTCTGTGGGTGCCTGAGCACCCCCAATATTTTGGGAACTTCATGTGACCAAGCCGGCTTGAGATCCGGGCATGTCTGTTCCTTCTGTCCACTTCTCTCCCTTCCCCTCATCTTTCCAGTCTCCTCTGAGGCTCTGAAAGTCAAAATCTTGTTTTTCAGCAGGGCCGCAGCCATTTTGATAAGGTATCGCCACTGCCTCAAAGCTTTCCTTCTGCCATGATCTGCCTAGGCAGAAACAGGAAGTTGCATCAGAAGGAGGCGGATCATGGCAGACGAAAAGCTTTGAGGCAGTGCTGGAAGCCTGTCAGAATGGCTGCCATGACGGGGCCCTGCTGAAAAATAAGATTTTGACATTCAGAGATCTGTAAGGTGAGGGAGAGAGATGGACAGAAGGTGAAGAGATATCTGGACTGTGGGGCCCCCTGGAGCTATTTTAAGCTAAGGGTAGGGGTAGAGGTGGAAGGGGAGTAGGGGGGATGAGAGCAGGGGGAAATGCAGACCGGGGGTGGGGGTGGGGAAGGGAAATGGACTTCAAAGGTTAGAAAGGAGGAAGGAAGGAAGAAATGTTACAGAGGAGGGTGATGGAAGGAGGGAAAGAGAGATGTCAGACTACTGGAAAGGGAAGGAGAGAGAGATGCCAGACAAGGGAATGGAAGGGAATGTAACCAAGGTTTAATTTATAGATATATTTTTTTATTTACCTGGATGGATTTTATTTTGTTTTGATATGTGGCTGGTTTAATGCTGTTTTTGCATGAGTGATTGTTGGCTGATGGCTTCAACAGGTCTGATGACCTCATGTAGAAGTCAGCAGTGCTGGGGAGAATTCTAAAACTGCCAGAGAAAGCAGTTGAGGGGTTGAGTTGGTTTGTTGCAGAGACAGGTGTCTGTTTGGTGTTGTCTCTGTGGAATTGGTTTTTAAGGATATTTGGTTTATTGGATGTTTATTAGAGATGGAATCTAGCTATTGATTGGATATTGGATGTTTATTGATATTTGGATATTTACTGATTATTAATTAAACCTTGGTTTAATAGAAAGTGGATGAGGTTAGTTTTTAGGGAAATTTCAATTATCTTTTGATTTATTTGGGTAGCTAGTGATTACAGTGTTTATTTTTCTTTTTGTCATCAAATAGGGATATAGGGTTTTGCTTCCTTTGGGTTTTTTTAGTTAGGGAATAGGTACACCATTTGTTGAAGCTGAATCTCCCGGGAAGAAGAAGCGCTGGTACCCAATAGACCTGCAGAGAAAAAAAAGGAAGAACACCTGGACCCTGTGAGGAAAAAGAAGTTTACACCTGAACCCTGTGAGAAAAAATTTATTACAAAGAACTAAATTCTTTGAGAAAGGTTTTATTTGGAAACTTATTCTAAAGCTGTATAGATATATACATTTCATTAGATGTGTATAAATAAACTAACAAAAACTTTTAAAATCAGTATTTGCTTAAAAGGTTTCACTTATTGTTCACCCGGTATCTTTTATTTAGGGTGAAATATTATATTTTATGCTAACTTTTCCCTCTTTTTAGAAAAATTTGCACTTTAACTTGTAGGGTAACCTGACTACAGAAGGTGAAGTAAGTGAGAATTGATATTCAATGAGGGAGGGGTTACAGGAAGGAGGGGAGAGAGAGATGCCAGACTGTGGGAAGGAGAAGAAAGAGATGCCAGATTATGGTAAGGGGGGGGAGGGATGGAGAGCGATGTTGGACCATATGAGAGGAGAGAGAAACCATGCTGTGGGAAGGAGAAGAGAAAGATGCCAGACCATAGGAGGGGGGGAGAGGGAAGACAGAAATGTCAAACCACAGGAGAGGGAGACAGAGGGAGGAGATGGTGCACAAGCGAAGAAAGAAAGAAGAAATGCTTCTTATGGATAGATGAGAGTAGGGGAGAAGAAAGAGGGAGTAGATGGTACACATGGATAGATGGGAAGATAAGACATGGAAAAGTAGATAGATTTTGAGAAGAAAGCAGAACAATGGAAGAAAGTTGAGTGTTAAAGTTAATGCCAAAGATGGATGTAGGGCAGAAAGTGAAGAAGGAGAGAAAAACAGCAAATGGATAAGAAGGCCCTAGAAACACAGTTAAGAGCACAGACAGAAGGAAGTGCAACCAGAGCCTAGGAAAAATAAAATCACCAGACAATAAAAGTAGGGAGAATTATTTTATTTTCAATTTAGTGATTGAAATGTGTCAGTTTTGAGAATTTCTATTTGCTGTCTCTATTTTGCACTGTTCAGGAATAAATTATTTTCTTTCTATTTCTCTGGTATTGTACTACGTGTAGAGTCTGGTTTTATTTGTGTAAATTAGTACTTTGAATTTGTGGTCCTGTATTTGCATAAGGGTTATCTGTGTTCTGCATGTGTGACCAAGGCCAGGTGTTCTGGTAGGAATGAATGTTGAGAAGCATACAGTGTAGTTTAATTTTGTGCTTAACCTTGTATATTGTTAATAAGATTATATTATATATACTAGCTGATGCCCCGGCGTTGCACGGGTATTTAATTATAGCAATAACACTGTAAATGGATTCAAAAAAAGATACTTTATAGTGGTGAAATAAATTATTTTTTTACAGCTTTATAAAAAGTACAATATTCAAATAATAATGTGAAATATTACTAACACAAAACTTGATTATAAACAACATTTTTAGTTTCACCTCCAGGAGCAAGAACATATACATTCTTGGGTGAACCCACCCTTGAGCAAGCAACATAGAGTTCTCCATGGGAAAAACAGGGGGATCTTAAATCCACTCCACAGTATGTAATAGTCTGTCCTTGTGATTTGTTGATTGTGAATGCAAATCTCACTGGAATTTGCAATCTCTTAAACTGAAAAGGAAGACCTGTTGGAATAAGTGGTATCCGCGGGATAAATACGGTTTCACCTTGTCCCTTTCCGGTTAAGATAGTCGCTTCAATTACATTGGACAGTAACCTCTTTACACAAAGCCTTGTGCCATTGCAAAGTTTTGGTGGGTCAAGGTTGCTAAGTAAAATAACTGGAGATCCCACAGCTTTTTACATTTTTTCCATTGACATGAATGGGTGAAATATGATTTTATGTTTGTAGCTCCGCCCACGTGTGCAGATGGGCCACGAGACCCCCAGAACATATCACCCCAGGTAGTGAGGGATCTGCATACCAAGTTTCGTTCAAATCGGTCCCACAGCTTTTTACATTTTTTCCATTGACTTGAATGGGTGAAATCTGATTTTCTGTTTGTAGCTCCACCCATGTGTGCAGGTGGGCAGCGAGACCCCCAGAACATATCACCCCAGGAAGTGAGGGATCTGCATATCAAGTTTCGTTCAAATCGGTCCCACAGCTTTTTATATTTTTTCTATTGACTTGAATGGGTGAAATCAGATTTTTTGTTTGTAGCTCCGCCCACGTGTGCAGGTGGGCAGCGAGACCCCCAGAACATATCACCCCAGGTAGTGAGGGATCTGCATACCAAGTTTCGTTCAAATCGGTCCCACAGCTTTTTACATTTTTTCCATTGATGTGAATGGGTGAAATCTGATTTTCTGTTTGTAGCTCCGCCCACATGTGCAGGTGGGCCGCGAGACCCCCAGAACATATCACCCCAGGTAATGAGGGATCTGCATACCAATTTGCGTTCAAATCGGTCCCACAGCTTTTTACATTTTTTGCATTGACTTGAATGGGTGAAATATGATTTTGTTTGTAGCTCCGCCCACGTGTGCAGGTGGGCCGCGAGACCCCCAGAACATATCACCCCAGGTAGTGAGGGATCTGCATACCAAGTTTCGTTCAAATCGGTCCCACAGCTTTTTACATTTTTTCCATTGACTTGAATGGGTGAAATCTGATTTTCTGTTTGTAGCTCCGCCCACGTGTGCAGGTGGGCCGCGAAACCCCCAGAACATATCACCCCAGGTAGTGAGGGATTTGCATACCAAGTTTCGTTCAAATCGGTCCCACAGCTTTTTACATTTTTTCCATTGACGTGAATGGGTGAAATCTGATTTTCTGTTTGTAACTCCGCCCACATGTGCAGGTGGGCCGCGAGACCCCCAGAACATATCACCCCAGGTAATGAGGGATCTGCATACCAATTTGCGTTCAAATCGGTCCCACAGCTTTTTACATTTTTTGCATTGACTTGAATGGGTGAAATATGATTTTCTGTTTGTAGCTCCGCCCACGTGTGCAGGTGGGCCGCGAGACCCCCAGAACATATCACCCCAGGTAGTGAGGGATCTGCATACCAAGTTTCGTTCAAATCGGGCAAGCCGTTTTTGCGTTGGCAGCTTTTTACATTTTTTCCATTGACATGAATGGGTGAAATCTGATTTTCTGTTTGTAGCTCCGCCCATGTGTGCAGGTGGGCCGCGAGACCCCCAGAACATATCATCCCAGGTAGTGAGGGATCTGCATACCAAGTTTCGTTCAAATCGGTCAAGCCGTTTTTGCGTGATCGCGGCACATACACACATACACACACACATACACACATACATACCTCCGATTTTATATATATAGATATATATATATGTAAAGAATGAATTGAAAATATGGCACTACTACTATCCGTTCAGTTGTGCTTGACCCTTGGATATGCTGTAAGCTGATCCTTGCCATGCTTCCCTGTTTTCCTTTTCTTCTTTCAATTGCTTGATATTCATTCCTATGTCATTCTTGATGGTATCCAGCCAATGAGCCTTTGATCTCCTCTGCTTCCTTTTACCACTGACCATTCTGAATAGCACCTACTTTTACCATTGACCATGCGACAGATGAAATTTCCTGATGAGGCTGACCGCAAGCACCCTGTTTACAGCACTGCCTCTACTGGCTGGCCACCCCCACTGCTATGGGAGTGCCCGTGGATAAGAGATACTAGCTCCACGGAGGGAGAGGGAGTTGATCAGAGGCCAGACCTGCAAGGGGGAAGAGAAGGAGGTTTGTTGGGTCAGGAGCAAGACCAGGAGTGCGGGAGATGACGGGTCTGTACAGAATTCTGCGCGGATGGTGAATACTGTGCAATTCTGCGCTGCACAATTACACAGAATTCCACCAGGAGTACTTTAATGCAGCTTAGTAAAAGGGACCTTTAGTAAAGATTTATCCACATGATAGAGCCAAAATCCTATAATCAGTGGCGTGGCGAGGGTGAGAGAAGCCCAGGGTGGAGGCGACCCTCCCCCACCCCCTGCCGCCCCCGCCCGCTTCCTTTCCCCCGTGCCTCTAGTTGTTCACTGCCGCAAGCAACATCTTCAACATGCTTTTTGTAGCTCTCCCTCTGATGTCACTTCCTATGTGCAGCACCCAGAAGTGATGTCAGCGGGCGAGCTGATGTCGCGAAGAGCACATCGAAGTTGATCATAGCAGTAGACAACTAGAAGTGTGAGGGAAAGGAAGGAGGCACGTGCATGGCGAGAGGAGGAGTGGGAAAAGGTGTAGGGGGCGGAGAGGAGGAGGGATTCCGCCCCCCCAATGCCTAGAGTGGACTGCCCCCTCGCCCCGCCCCTTCCAATGCCAATGCCTATAATCCATAGCTTTAAAACAGCCACAAAAGTTAAGAAAAGGTGCAGCAAGTGCCACAGGAATGTGGTGATAATGGACTGAAACTCTAAGAACTTCTTTAGAAGCATCTAGTAGATTCTAGCCTGTCCATTTTATTTGTCCACGGAAGGGATAGCACTAATTCCAGCTCCAGTTCCATTCCCAAAGAGCTTTGAATTGCTCTAGTGCTGGTCAGACTAGAGAACTGTGAAGCTCATACTTGCAGCTGTGTATTTGCTTTCTAAATCCAGGCGTGTTTGTGTTGTGGCAAAGTGAAGTGCTGTTGGCAGGTGTAGGCACATCAAAATTATTGAATTTCTGTTTACTTTAATTAAATTTAATGTCTGGAAAATATTTTCACAAATTGCTTTGTAAAACACGTGCTTTTCTAGTACAGGACTTAAGGCCTCTTTTACAAAGCCGCGCTAGCTGCTGCCCTGCGCTAACGGCCCTGAAGCCCATAAAGATTTAAAGGGCTTTGGGGCTGTTACCGCACGGCTTTGTAAAAAAGGCAGTTAGACTTTGAGACCAAATGTGTGTGTGTGCATATCTGTGTCTAACTTTATATCTATTTATATGAATATATGTTTATAAATATAGTTATATCTATTATATATGTACAGTGTCAGCCACTAAAAGCTGAAAATAATGTTCAGGAATGTAAGGGCTGCAATCTCTGGAAATGACAAAAGCCCAGATTCTATAATTCTGATAACTGAAAGCAGTATTAAAAACCAATTAAAAAATAATAATTTTTTGCAAATGTTGCGTTTTACTAAATGGCGCTAGAGGTTTCCAGCGTGGGCCAGCAAGGTAAATGCTCCGACACTCATAGAATACTATGAGCATCCGAGTATTTACCTCACCGGCCCCCGCAAAAAACCTCTAGAGCCGTTTAGTAAAAAGAGCCCTTAATTAGCCAGTAAGTGTACTTAACTTGAAAGACGCCTATCACTGCAAGGTAGATATATATACTAAGGTGCCTACCGATAAGTAGGCAGGGTTAGGTGCGGATTCGGGGTGAATTTTGGACATGGTTTCACTTTGGCACTGGTAAGCGCCTACCTTAGATACACTCATTTAGGCCAAGAAAACCCTTTAGGTTTTAATGCCTACTAGTGCCTAAGAATGCTTAGGCATGATTCTATAAATAGCACCTAGCCGATGATCGACAACCACACTGAGCGTCTAAATTTTAAATGTTGTTTATAGAATCAGGGCCAAAATGTTTATGAACACCTAATGATTTCCATTCAGGATCAGCAGTTTTCACATAAGCATATCTATCCCTCTGACTTATGTGTCCAGTACAGGAGTCTCTAATTTTTATGCCAGACATCATGACATTCTGCATGTTCTACTCATACAAGGTAAATTTATAACAGAGTATCTAGGTCAATAAGGCATCAAGGTATTTTTTGTCTAGTTTATATAAACCGCAGACACCTATATGTCTTTATAAAATAGTTTCAAATCCTACAGAAATCCTGCTTAGATTAGAAACGCAGACATTTCACTGCTCAAGAGCAGGTGTAAATGTACATCTGCTCTATATATACGATATCACATACGCCCCTGGATTCTACTCATATATAAATAACCCAAAGGTGGGCACCCAAATTTGGGTGTAAAACCCAGATGCACGCATAAACTAATTAGTCAATTGGGTGCCAAAAAAACTATTATTGGAGTTAATTGAAATCAATTGACACTTAATTGGCAATAATTTTAAACTTATGTGCACAGCAGCCCACGTTACCTAAATTGGAATCCCATTTACTGAGTCTGGCTTTCTGTGTAAAATGTGCATAAATCAGGATTACACACTCATTTCACCCATACTCCAAAGCCGATTGTGCCTACTATCAGTGGTATAGCAAGGGAAGTTGGCGCCTGGGGCGGTAGCACCTGGCATCGCAGTGCTGTGCTCCCCCTGCCCCCTGCATACCTCTTGAAATGTTCACCAGCACTTGCAGCATCTTCCATATGCTGCTCACCCTAATCTCAGCTACCTGCTGATGTCATGTCCTGGTCCCGCAACCAGGAGGTGACATCAGAAGGGAGCCGAGGCCAGCGCGAGCAGTATGTAGAAAATGCTGCTCACACCAACAAACATTTAAAGAAGTGTGCCAGGGGGTGGTCTGCCTCCCCCCTCCCTGTTACTTTGCCACTGCTTACTATACAAGTATACACTGGCCTAGGGTTATCAGATGTTCAGATGTTCTGGAGGCAGGTATATATGTTTTTATTCTGATATTTATGGCAGTGGGGGAGAGGTCAGTGATCACTGGAGGAGTGTATGTGGATCTGTACTGTGTGTCTGCACTGGTTCTCTGGTCACTTTGGATACCTTCTGGGCACATATCTAACGTGACCATTTATTTTTTTCATCAAAAGGGGACATCTATTAATTGTCAGTCGCGCCCCCAATCCCGCCCCCAATTTCTTCCATTCATTTTTCATGAACACATTCATAATGGTAACCATAAAATTTTTTAAAACTATAAAGCACACTATAAGCAGAGAAAATGTTAATTATCATTTATATTTGGGGGTTTCAAAGATGTCAAGGCAAATGACTTTAAAATATGCAATGTCACCTCAGTAACTATAGAAAAATAGACAAATATAGTGCAAAATATAGACAGCAGATATAAATTCTCAAAACTGACACATTTTGATCACTAAATTGAAAATAAAATAATTTTTCTTACCTTCGCTGTCTGCTGATTTCATGAGTCTCTGGTTGCGTTTCCTTCTGACTTTGTATCCTTTCTTTCATTTCTTTATTTCTGCACTCAGGCCCAACAATTGTTCCTTTCTATTCCCTCCCTCCTTCCTTCCTTTGTCCTTAGTGCCCCCAGTGCCTCCTTCCTATATCCTTAGTGCCCCTTCCTATGTCCTTAGTGCACTCAGTGTCTCCTTCCTATGTCCTTAGTGCCCCTTTCTAGATACTTAGTGCCCTCAGTGCCTCCTTCCTATGTCCTTAGTGCCCCCAGTGCCTCCTTCCTATGTCCCCCTCATTGCCTTCCAGACTTTGTCCCACCCCTACCCCCAAAGCTAGCCTGCCTGCCTGCCTACTTCCTTCCTTCCCATCCTCCTGTGCAGTAGAACCCTTGAGCAGCATCTTCCCATTCCCCCCCAGATCCCCCACCGCTGCCACTACTACCGGCATGCAGCCGAACTCCACTGACCCTCTAATCTGACCCTCCCACCGCGAGACATCTGACAAACCTCCTGGCTCCAGCAGCGTCGGCAGCCGCAGCACTCTAAACACACTGCTTCGCAGCCTTCTATTGCCCGTGATTCCCTCTGCCACGTCTCTGATGATGTCATCAGGGACGCAGCAGAAGAAATCACGGCAGTAGAAGGCCGCGAAGCAGCGTATTTAGAGTGCTGCGGCTGCTGACGCTGCTGGAGCTGGGAGGTTTATGGTCGTGTCGTGGTGGGAGGGTGAGATGGGAGGGTCAATGAGGGTTCAGCTGCGTCGGGGGGAGGGCCACGAATATGATGCTGCTGCCGGCAAATCCAGCGAGGGTGGGGAAAAATGCGAGGCACCGCACTGGCGGGCCAAGGGAGGCTTTTTTTTTTTTGCACGGCAGGGAGGGAAAGTAAGCAATTGCCTGTCTTTTTGTCCCCACGCACAGCTTTGGGATGCTGTCCCGAAGCTGTGTGTGGGGACAACGGGACAGGGGATCTAAAAACGGGATGGTCCCTTTCAAAACGGGACATATGGTCACCTTACCCACTATTCTGTTGCCATGTTCATCACTTTGCTGACCCCTCCCACGTCCAAAAGGTCTTTTTCTAGGTGTTTTGGATTTGGATGATTTTTTGGACGAGAATAGGGTATAAAGATAGACAACTTAGTGGTCTGAACAAACGGCTGGACGTAGAAGTAGACGATTCTCAAAAAAAAAAACCCAAAAACTTGGGGACATATTTTTTGAAAATGGACTTTAGACACTACCGACTATGGACGACCAGTGCTTTAGGCCCAAAAGGGACTTAGACATTTTTTTTATTATTATTATACTGCTTCAGATGCAGTATATAAACTTTTTATGCAATATTGATGATGTCTAAACTTTTAAAATAAATAAATAAAACACTTAACAGTACCTGATTACTATGCAGTGTATTGTAAACTGCTTTGCGTGAATCCCTTCATGAAAAAGGCAGTTAATAAATGAGTGTGTTATTTTAGGCATGACCTGATCTTATAAGAGCCCATTTATGAGTGCAAAAACATGTTTTATTTTTTAGTGTCTATGTGATTTTTCAGTCGCTACTGGTGAATAGGCTGTATAAGGCATCACAATCTATAAATCAGCTGCTCTGTGATGCCTGTGAGAATTAAGGAAAATGAAGGAAAATACATTGCAGCTGGTAGCGTGCTCCTATTCTAAAGCAGGTAGTTAATATTTCACAGTTTACTCTATTTTCATAAAAATGTTAGATGTAGTCTATAATTATCCTTTCTTGGCAAGCCTGAGTTAAATCCCACTGATGCCCCTTGTGGGCCTTCATTGGCTCAAGTACGAATGTAGATTGTGAGCCTTTCAGGGATAGAAACATATCTAATGTGTCAGAACATGACTCACCTTGAACTACTACTAAAAAGCTGTGAGCTAAAAAATAATGACACTACCTCGATGTGGTAGAGGGCTTGTGTGCTCTGAGAATACTAGGTGCTATGCTGGCAGTAGCCAAACTACTAGCCCTCCAAACCAGGCAAAGACTTAATTGAAGAGACAGACGTGTGTTCCAATACTCCATTTTTAGTAATGAAAACAAGAAAATCACCCATACTGGATTGGTTCCATCAGATGCAATGGATCCAAGGTATCAGGTGACAAAGACTCTACTAGACAACTAGGGAAAGGAACTGGAAAGCTACTGGAAAAGAAGCAAAAATAGAAAACATGGTCAACTTTGGAAAATTGATCCATGCTAGAATGTTATTTCTTATGAAAACCATGATCTGGAGGATTTCCAAGTTTGAAAAAATTCCCAGACTCAAATGCAGGCAGTACCCGGGTTTTTTTTAAAACCATTCTTAAGTTGAATTTGTATGTAACTCGGATCCTGTACAGTACACAGTCCATAAAATCATTAAACATTAAAGAAGCAGTTCTCAAAATAAAGTACTGTAGAAAGAAAAGATAGGAGGTTTACACTTACTTTTGTTCTTCATCCATCCCACTGTTTCTTCTCCACCACCACATCCGACATTTCTCCCTCTCATATCTCTCTTCCCCATTTATCTGTACCTCATGCCTCTCCCACTATCATGTCCAATATTTCTCTCTCCCTCCCTATGCCCAACAATTCATCTCTTTCTTCATTTCCCCATGTGAAACATCTCTCTTTCCCTCTCACTCAGACACCCATGCCCAACAATTTTCCCATTCTATTCCCGCCCCACTTCAGCATCTCTTTCCTTCACTCCCTCCATTCTTCCATCCTATATCCCAAGTTCATGCTCCCCTCCCTCCATTCTGTGTCCCAAGTTCATGTTATTTCCCTTCTTCCTTCCTTCTATACTTTGTCCAAAGTTTGTGCTCCCTCCCTTCCTTCTGTGTCCCAACGCAACCCTGCTTCTCCTTTCCTGTGCTAATGCGTCCCCTCTTCCTCCCTTAAGTGTCTCAATTTGACCCTCCTCCTCCCTTCTGTGTCCCAATGCAACCCTCATTGTCCTTCCCTCCCTCTGTTCTGCATCTCAAATTCGTGCCTCCCTTCCGCAGGTGTTTACCTCCTCAAGTCAGCATCCTCCTCCCAGCTACACTTCTCTTCACAAAGCTGTGGCCACAATTCCTACACACGGGCCACGGTTCTTACACGCGGCCCATGGCAGACCTGGAAGCCTTTCCTCTGATGTCAGAAGGAAGGCTTCTGGGTTAGCCACAAGCTGCGTGCATGAGCCTCAGTTCACGACTTTGTGAAGAGAAGTGCAGATGGGAGGAGGCAGCCGGCCAGCAGAGTTAAACAGCCGCAGGAGGGAGGCATGAATTTGGGATGCAGAATGGAGGGACAAACTGAACACATTGCCAACAAACTGAACACATTTTATGCATCTGTATTTACCAAAGAGGATATATACCTATACCAGAAGCTGACAGGCTATATGCAGGAAATGAAGAGGAAAAACTGACAGTCAGTCTAGAAGAGGTATGCAGGTAGATTGATAGGCTTAAAAATGATAAATCCCTGGGACTAGACGGCATCCATCCAAGGGTAATCAAGGAACTGAAAGGGGTTATAGTTGATCTGCTCCAACTAGTCAATATAATCAGGAAGGATTCCGGAAGACTGGAAAGTGGCGAATGTTACGCCAGTCTTCAAGAAAGGTTTGAGAGGAGATCCAGGAAACTACAGACTAGTGAGTCTGACCTCGGTACCGGGAAAGATGATAGAGGCGCTGATAAAGGATCACCTTGATAGACACAATCCGATGAAGACCAACCAGCCCGGCTTCAGCAAAGGAAGATATTGCTTGACGAACTTAATGCATTTCTTCGAGGGAGTAAACAGGCAGATAGATGAAGTCGACATTGTATATCTGGATTTTCAGAAGGCGTTCAACAAGATCCCGCATGAACGACTACTTCAAAAAATTGTGAGCCATGGAATTGAGGGTGAAATACTCACGTGGATTAAAAACTGGTTGGCGGATATGAAACAGAGAGTGGGGTAAATGGATAATACTCAGACTGGAAAAGCGTCATGAGTGGCATGCCACAGGATTCGGTGCCTGGGCCCGTGCTCTTCAACATATTTATAAATGACCTGGAAATTGGTACGACGAGTGAGGTGATTAAATTTGCAGATGATACGAAATTATTCAGAGTAGTGAAGACACAGAAGGATTGCAAAGACCTGCAACGTGACAACGTGACATAAACACGCTCGAGAAATGGTCCGCAATATGGCAAATGAGGTTTAACGTGGATAAGTGTAAGGTGATGCATGTCGGTAACAAAAATCTTATACATGAATACAGGATGTCTGGTGCAGTACTCGGAGAGACCCCCCAGGAAAGAGACTTGGGAGTACTGGTAGACAAGTCAATGAAGCCGTTCTCGTAATGTGTGGCAGTGGCAAAAAGGGCAAACAGAATGCTAGGAATGATTATGAAGGGGATCACAAACAGATCGGAGAAGGTTATCATGCCACTGTACCAGGCCATGGTACGCCCCCACCTGGAATACTGTGTCCAGCACTGGTCGCCGTACATGAAAAGGGACATAGTACTACTGGAAAGGGTCCAGAGAAGAGCGACAAAAATGGTTAAGGGACTGGGGGAGTTGCCATACGATGAGAGGCTAGAGAAACTGGGCCTCTTCTCCCTTGGGAAGAGAAGACTGAGAGGGGACATGATCAAAACATTCAAGATATTGAAGGGAATTGACTTAGTAGAGAAAGAGAGACTGTTCATTCTCTCCAAGGTGAAGAGAACAAGAGGGCACTCGCTGAAGTTAGAAGGGAAAAGATTCCGTACAAACGTAAGGAAGTTTTTCTTCACCCAGAGAGTTGTATAAACCTGGAATGCTCTTCCGGAGGCTGTTATAGGAGAAAACACCCTTCAGGGATTCAAGACAAGGTTGGATAAGTTCCTTCTGGAACAGAACATACGCAAGTAAGGCTAGACTCTAATAGGGCACTGGTCTTTGACCTAAGGGCCGCCGCGTGAGCAGACTGCTGGACATAATAGACCACTGGTCTGACCCAGCAGCGGCAATTCTTATGTTCTTATGAGGAGCGCATTGGGACATGGAAAGGAGGAGGAGGGTCACATTTGTACAGGAAGGGAGGAAGAGGGGATGCGTTGGCACTGGAAGGGAGAGGCAGGACCCTGATTCATAAGTACAAGTCTGATGTAAGTCAGACATTCTTAACCCAGGGACTGCCTGTATTGCAGAACAGTGACTAATGGATCAGTGTACTCATAGAGTCATACTTTTAAACAAGCTCTTCATTACTGTAGGATAGAAATGGAAGCTTTAGAATATGAAGCCCAAAAAAATTCTGAGCCATCTGATCCATTTACTAAGCTGTGGTAAGCACTAGTGCATGCTTACTTGTAGCTGAATAGGGCTTGTTGTGGGACACGATGAAGTGTCCCATAGTAATATTGCAATCTGCACATGCAAACTGTGCGCTAAAATATAATTTTTATTTTTTTGCACAAAGTGGGGTGGAGAATGAGCATTTCTGAACTGATCAGTGTATCTGCATTACTGATTAGCACAGAGTTAGCAGGTAAACCCTTATCACTTTTGTTTATGGCCATGTGCTGACAACAGTACCACATAGCCATTAATTAGTTCATTTACCAGCTGTGCTAAAAATGACCTTAGCACATGGAAAATACCCATGTAAGGGCATACTAGTACTTTAGTAAAAGGAACATTTACCCCCTCTTCTACGAAACTGTGCTGCTCCCGACGCTCATAGGAACTCAATGAGCATTGGGAGCAGCGCGGGCCATTCAGCGTGGCTCTCTACACTAAAAACTGCTAGTGTGGTTTTGTAGAAGAGGGGGTTAGACTTCATATAGAATAAGTAGACGAAGGAGACAATCATTCTGCTATACAAAAAGATCAAAGAAATCAAATAAATGGTTATTGGGGGGGAAAAAACAAGACCGGGGCAAAAGCTTTCTGAACTCACAACCACTGGATACCACACTAGTATTGAAAAATATTAATAGTGAAAGTAGGGGCCCTCAGTGTGAGGAGATAAGCTCAGGAAAGAGGGTGCCAAGACCCACTCAAATTCTTAAACAAGCCACAGGCCTAAAACTCCACATTTTTTAGCTGCACACCATCATCAGGTGCCCCTATTTGTGTGCTCATACTGTGAATAGCCCTAATAATGTTACTAATACCAAAATAGTGATAAATTGAGTTGAATCAAATCAATAAACAAGAAAGTTTTTGCCTCATCCCATGAGCCAACAGCGACAACATTAATACAAAAAAATCCCGCAAACTATGAAATAGAGAATGATTGGTTAACCTATCGACAAAAATATTTGGCTGAAAAAATCAAAACCAAATGAAAGATGCCATAAAAACATCAACAGCAGCATTAAAGCAGGGGGAAAGCTAACATTTGTTTGAAGCTTTGCATAATATCCAGGCAGCAATCAAAACTATCTTTAAGGAAACCATTGTAGAAAAGAGCCAACTAATGTATTCTGTTGCCTTTTTGACCATAAAGAAACTAGGATATGAAATAAAGAAATCAATATCAGGGGAGTACTGTATTTAGAAAAGAAAAGCCAAAATAGAAAATCTACATGGAAGAGAAAATCAAAATATTTTTGGGAGATATGAGCAATTTGAAGAATCTGAAGGAATGACTGAAAAGTTCTCAGTCCAACCAACAATGTTGGGGCAGTCTCCATCAAGGACTATATACTTAGTCTGGTGATTTTCCACATTATTCCTTCTGTTGGACTGTGTATAGCCCTCAGTGGAGACTGCCCCAACTTTGTTGGCTGGGCTGAGAACTTTTCAGCAGTCACTTGTAAACATTTCCTCTCCTAATGTTTATTCATTAGCTATTGTACTAATACTTATAAGAACATAAGAAGTGCCATCTCCGGATCAGACCTTCGGTCCATCAAGTCCGGCGATCCGCACATGCGGAGGCCCTGCCAGGTGTACACCTGGCGTAATTTTTAGTCACCCATATCCTTCTATGCCTCTCGTAAGGAGATGTGCATCTAGTTTGCTTTTGAATCCTTGAACGGTCGATTCCGCAATAACCTCCTCTGGGAGAGCATTCCAGGTGTCAACCACTCTCTGCGTGAAGCAGAATTTCCTGATATTTGTCCTGAACTTGTCCCCCCTTAGCTTCATTCCGTGTCCCCTTGTCTGTGTCAAGTTAGACAATATAAATAATTTTTTTCAGCTCTATTATGTCGATTCCTTTCAGTATTTTGAAGGTCTCGATCATATCCCCTCGCAGTCTCCATTTCTCAAGGGAGAACAATCCCAGTCTCTTAAGTCGATCCTCGTATTCCAGTTTTTCCATCCCTTTTACTAGTTTCGTTGTTCATCTCTGCACCCTCTCTAGCAGTTTTATATCCTTCTTTTGGTTGGGAGACCAATGTTGGACGCAGTATTCCAAGTGGGGTCTGACCATTGCTCTATAAAGCGGCATTACGACCCTTTCTGATCTACTCGTGATTCCTTTCTTTATCATGCCCAACATTCTATTTGCTTTCTTTGCCACCGCCGCACATTGTGCTGACAGTTTCAGGGTCCTTTCTATCAGTACACCCAGGTCCTTTTTTTGTTCGCTTTTACCTAGAGTTGCACCTGACATTCTATACTCGTGTTTCTTATTCTTACTGCCTAAATGAATTACTTTGCTTTTCTCCACATTAAACTTCATCTGCCATTTCTCCGTCCATTTCTCTAACTGACACAAGTCGCTCTGGAGTTCCTCACTATCCTTCTGCAATCTGATTGCCCGGGATAGCTTTGTGTCGTCTACAAACTTGATGATCTCATTGGATGTTCCTTCATCTAGGTCAGTGATATAAATATTAAATAAGATCAGCCCAAGTACCGAGCCCTGGGGTACACCACTAGTCACTTTCTCCCAGTCGGAGAACTTCCCATTTATGCCCACTCTCTGTTTTCTGTTCTCCAGCCATTTGTATATCCCCCTCTATTCCATTGCTTTGCAGTTTCCTGAGAAGTCTTTCATGTGAAACTTTGTCGAACGCTTTCTGGAAGTCTAAGTATATTATGTCCACCAGTTCTCCACTATCAATTTGTTCGTTCACGGTCTCAAAAAATTGAAGTAACAGCTCCCAGCTGGAGAAATAGCACATAGTTGGATATCCCACAATATTCCTTACCTCCCCTCCCTCATCTAACCCTCCCCCTTGGGACTTACCTATGGGTATGCATCAGCAGTTGAATGGTCCCTGGGGGCAGTGATCCATTTTGCTGCCACTCTAGTTAGCACCAGTATCAAAAATGGTGTCAGTGGCCCCCTATGGTAGTGTTGATATAGTGTTGAAGTAGAAAGATTTTGGAGAAAAAACATCGCTGTTCATGCCAACTGTATACTGAAACTCTTAGAACAAAACCAATTGAATTCCCAAAATATTTGGAAATTTTAAATTTAAAAGACATAACTCCATTTATGTTACAAAAAAAATGTACCCTATTCAGAACAGCTTTCATTTTACACTGATATCTCTAGTGTCTGGTTCCTTGGGTAGGACTCAAATTAATGGAGTTAAAACCAGTCAACATTGGTTGTGATGTACCACGTGATGACATCATACTACTATTACTAATAATACAAACTGTGGGATGTAGTTATCAACATTGGCTACTGGTAAGGTATGCTATTTTGCCTCTAACTCATGCTGTTTTAGCATAGTGTCAATGTTTGATCTGGTGGAACGTTGACTTCTATTATCTTGTGAAAGAGTAAGGGGTTATGTTTAAATATATTTATTGAGCTTATCAAGAAAATCAATTAAACAACGAGAGTCACAAACAAGCTCCAATTTTTGTACAATATCTCACTCAAATCCCCTTTATCCCTTCACATCCCACTCCCCCCCTCACCCCCACCCCTGGATCCACCTCCCAAGTATAATTCCAACACATTCAATAAAATAATACAAATAATATAGACATACCAATAATAACATAATGATATAAAAAGACATAGAATCAACAGTTAAACAATCGGCTGCGAGCCAAGGGAGTCATGGTAGTCCAAAATGGTTCCCAGATGCGTTGAAAAATGCGGCCTGGTAAAGAGGAAAAATCCATAACATCTCTTCGTTCCCACATCAGGAGAGTAATCATACGACATCTCCATTTTGAGCAATCCGGCGGGTCCCTCTCAATCCATTTCAGCAAAATCCATTTCAGGGCAATAAGAACAGTCCACTTGAGGAAAGCGGCAGCCCCCTTCTGACGAGGATAATAATGGGGAACAGCTCCAAATAAAAACAAAGGAGAGCGTTGAATAGTTATAGACCAAATACGCTCTACAAAAAGAAAAATATCATTCCAAAAGGTACAAATATTGGGGCAAGTCCAAAACATATGTCCCAAGCTTGCTTCAGGAGCCTGACATCTAGGACAAGCAGCTGATTCACAAAACCCAGAAAGAAAGGCCCTTTTGGGAGAAATGTACAAGCAGAGGACCAGCTTATAATGTTGCTCCCAAAAGGTAGTATATTAACAAAAAACAGGCAATCTATGGACAGCTTTCAAAAGCACATCTTCAGGTAATTCCATAGCTAGGTCCCGAGCCCAAGCATCCCATAATTTAATATAATTAAACAAGGGGGACTCATCCTTCAAATGACGATGATGAAACTTAAGAGGAACTGGAAGTTGGGAACTAATAGTAAAAGCCGTAGACAGCATCTCTTGACAAGAAGCCGTCAAAGAGCCAGAAGGCAATGAAATAATGTAATGATGAATTTGCATGTATGCAAAATAATCATTAGGCGGGAGATGAAATTCTTCCTGTAACTGTGCATAAGATTTAATTTTCCCATCATCATTGACCAATTGAAACACATAATGGATGCCCCTTGTTTCCCACCGAGCAAAGCTCGGCCCATCTATCCCAGGGAGAAAGGAACTGTTAAAGCGGATATTCAAAAAGGGGGTAATAGAAGCAGAAAGAGAATGATATTTGCAGACCTAGTGCCAAATCTACCGCAAAGGACGATGTAGCACCCTGCTAGAGAGAGGCTCAGGTAAAGAAGAAGGAATAGAATGAAGATATGCACTAAAATGAATAGTCTGAAAGCAAAGAAGTTCCAAGGAAGTATTGGTGAAAGCTGAAGTACCCCGGAAAAAATCATTAATATGTCGCATGCCACATCCAATAGTCAAATAACGAAGGTTCAACAAGCCCAATCCACCTTTATACCATGGAAATGCCGCCAATTTATACGGTAGATGAGGCCGCTTCCCAGCCCAAAGAAACCTCTGAACCAAACGCTCCAGACGGCGTTCATCCCGAAAAGTCAAATAAAGAGGAAGGACTTGAAAGATATATAACCAACACGGGACAATGAGCATATTATAAAGATGCACCCGACAACAAAAGTGAAAATGGAAGGGTTCCCCAAAGTTGTAATTTATTCTGTAAGGTCAGAAACAATGGTTCCACATTAAAACGATACAGACTAGATAAGTCTAATGGGATAAGTACCCCCAAATACTTCAACGTAGGATCAGCCCATCAAAGAGGAAAAACACCCCTCCATGTAGTACGTAACTCTAGTGGACAAGGCAATGCTAATGATTTATCCAGATTAAGAGAAAAACCAGAATAAAAGCCAAATTCAGAAATGAGATCTAAGGCCGTCGGTAATGAATCTTCAGGCCTAGCAAGAATCAAAAACATGTCATCCGCAAAAGCCAAAGTCTTCAGCTCCACCCTTGCCAGACGAAGACCCTGTACCTCAGCGAACCCACGAAGAGTACAAAGCAGAGGTTCTAGATAAAGAAGAAAAAGTAAGGGCGAAAGTGGACATCCCTGCTGAGTACCCCGAAGAATCGGAAAAGAATCAGAGCGTGTGCCATTAACCAATAAAGAGGCCCTCGGATTAGAGTAAAGAGAATGCGCCGCATTAAGATAAAAGCCCCCCATCCCAATATATTCAAGAGTACTAAACAGAAAAATCCAGTAAACATTATCAAAAGCCTTAGAAGCATCTAAACTGACAAACAAAGCCGGAATATTATGAGATTGACAATGAGCTAAGGCAAAAAGGACTTTACGAACATTATAAACTGATTGACGTCCACGAACAAATCCCACCTGATCCTCATGAATGACCTGAGGAAGATGTGGAGCAAGATGGTCAGCTAGCATGCAAGAAAGAAGCATAAAATCTACATTAATCAAAGAAATGGGATGATAAGACCCTGGAACATCAGCCTCCTTACTAGGTTTTAGCAATAAGGAAATAAGCGCCTCATTAGCATAACGGGAAAAAGATCCCCGAGTAATAGCAGTGTTGAAATAAGCTTGTAAGGGACCACAAAGACGAGAGGAAAGAATATGATAAAATTCTCCAGAAAATCCATCGGGCCCAGGGCCTTACCCATTCGAAGAGCCTTAATTGCTCTTTCTAATTCTACTGCCCTAAAAAGACTATTAAGAGAAGATACAACATCTTCTGGAAGACGAGGAAGACCAGAGAGTAAGGGGTTATTTTCCGCTAATGCTACCATGTCACCTCCATATAGTAGGGGCTGCCAGCCAAAGACTGAGTGGACTACATTTCCCAAATTGCACTGGGTTTTATAGGTCAGTGCTGAGCTACTTTAACAATGTAACCCTGTTGAATCAGGAGGCAGGGTTCAGCAGGGAGGTGTTTATCTGCCATAGAGGAGAATTTTTCAAGGAGATCCCAGAGTGAGAGGATCCCGAAGGAGAGAATCTTCCCTAGCCGTGGCTGCATTCAATCCCTGGAGAGGATTGGAGTGAGAAAGCTAGCCAAGAACCCATCTAGGAAAACTTTAGAGAGGAGAGCTTCTAATCCAGGGATGTCAAATCCCTCCTCGAGGGCCGCAATCCAGTCAGCTTTTCAGGATTTCCCCAATGAATATGCATGAGATCTATTTGCATGCACTGCTTTCATTGTATGTTAATAGTTCTCATGCATATTCATTGGGGAAATCCTGAAAATCTGACTGGATTGCGGCCCTTGAGGAGGGATTTTGACACCCCTGTTCTAATCCAAGACCTCTGTAAACTGAACCTGCTGGTTTAAAGTAGAGAATGACACAGGGACAAATTTGTCCCCATCCCCGCAGGAGCTCAATTTCACCATCCCGTTCCCGCAAGTTTTGTCGCTGTCGCTGTCCCTGCCCCATTCCTGTAAGCTCTGCCTTAACTGCACAAACCTCGACCGCTTATGTTTTTAAAGTGTTTGAGACTTGTGTAGATGAAGACAGAGCTTGCAGGAATGGGGCAGGGGAAGGAAAAGAACTCACCGAGACGGTATGGGAAAATGAGTTCCTGTGGGAATAGGGAAAAATTTGTCCCCGTGTCATTCTCTAGTTTAAAGGTGACTGTCCTGTGTTTGGGGTGTGGCAGTTAAACTGAAGCCTGTTGAGACTGTTGCTGAAGAAAGAGGGTTTATTTCTCCTAAATGTTCTTGTGTTTGGACTATTTAAGAAGTGAAGTAGGAACCAGATTTATGGTGCTTTAAACCTAAGAGAACTGGGGAAATTGACCAAAAGCTGAGGTTGCGGGACTGAACGTGATATGTCTAACTGCCTAAACTATACAGGCTGCTGCCCTAGACACAAGATATAAAAGTATATCTTTGCCTTTCCTCGGCCTATGAGGGAATAGGCTCAGGTAGATGTCTCAATAAAACATTTTGTTGCACTTTCTAAAGTAGTTTATGTGGGCTGATTGGGTAAATATGCAAGGTTCCTGGAAAACCCCACCAGAAATCTCTCACATATCCCAATTTAAGCCAGTTGGATTTGGTAGTACGAAGGGCTGCTGAAAAGTTCTCAGCCCAATCAAGAAGAGAATGATGTGGAGCGATGAAACTTACAAGTTATTCCACACTTTTCTTGACGCTTTTTCATTTCATATCATTGAAATGAAAAGTGTGAAATAACTTGTAAGTTTCATGGCTCCACATCATTCTCTTCTTGGTTGGGCTGATAATTTTTCAGCGGCCCATCATAATGTACTGGCTTGGTTTAAATTCTTTTTGTTTGGTTGCCATGCCGCTTATTTTAAAAAAATTGTAAGAACTGGGATAGGTCAAATTACACATTCTGGTGGGAGTCCCTCTATTATATATATATATATTTTTTTTTAAGTTCAATCAGTTTTATTAGCATTTAAATACAATGGAACGTTTCATGGCCATAGAGCAGGGACGTTACAGGAATTTTATGGATGTTTGGGAGCTATTGGCTAAATTTTGAAAGGAATTATAACTGATTTTTATTTCATTGACCTGTAAACATACACATCCAGGGTGGGTGAGGGAGGGGGAAGGGAGTTGCACTGGAATTTGATTCAGGGAATTTATGGATAATTTCTTGAAGGTTTTTTATTATATTTGAATATTAGGTGGGAGGATGGAGGAAAATATAATTGTACATTAATGCCTGAAAGTTTATTGTGCTTGTCTTGCAATATTTTATGTACCGTATATGAATTACTTGTTGCACAATTGTAGTTTGAAAATTCAATAAAGATATACAAAAATAAATTATTTTTGTTCATTTACTATTCATTTGCTGAGGTGGCTGTATCCAGTATATCAAAGATGTTGAAGCTGAGATGAGGTTTCCCACAAGGATTAGCTTTATTGCCCATTCATTTTAATAAGTTTGGAGCTCATTACTATCTGTTATCCAAGATCATGGGATTAGCAGCTGTGCTTATGCTAATGATCTTTTATTAGTAGTGCCCAAGGTCTCTGTGGCTTTAAGATCTTAGGCCCCTGTAGGAGTACATGATGGCAGTCTGTAATTGGCTTACTGATCATAAAGTAGTCTTGAAACTATCAAAGACTGCAGCCTGATGGATTACTGGAAAGATGGGCCATCCTCCCCTAAATCTGACACTCTTGGATACTTCAATCATGGTTGTGGAGCGCTTTAAATATTTGAGTGTGGTAATTGATTTCCAACTTAACTTTACAGACCAACCTTCAGCAGTGGGGAACAGAATGTTTTGTTGTTGTTCTATAACAGGGGTAGGCAATTCCAGTCCTCGAGAGCCAGAGCCAGGTCAGGTTTTCAGGATATCCACAATGAATATGTATGAGATGGATTTGCATGCACTGCCTTCTTGAGATGCAAATCTATCTCATGCATATGGATATCCTGCAAACCTGACCTGGCTCCAGCTCTCGAGGATCGGAATTGCCTACCCCTGTTCTATAACAATACATGAAGGTAGACTTTTCATTTTTATTAATGAGATTGTCTTCCACACTTTGATCCATGCACTGTTGATATCACAGTTGGAGTATGGAAATCTGGTATATGCCAGGATAATTATGTTCAATGTGAGAAGATTGCAAACATTACAGAATATGGTAATACAACTGCCTGGGAGGGTTCATAGGACTAACCACGTATCTCCTTCTTGTGTTCATTACCATTGGGACCTCCGTGCACTACAGATACTAGTTTACAATTTTACTATTGATGCATAGAGCTTTACGAGGGGGATGCTGAAAAGTTCTCAGCCCAACCTACTTCCTAAATTATTTTGCCACTGTAGCAGAAGCATGTTATTCTAGGCCCCCTTTTATCAAGCCGCATTAGAGATTTTTATCGCCGGTCATCGGTTAAAGCTATGACACTCAAACGATTCCTATGAGCATCAGAGACTTTACTGTAGCAGCTGGCGATAAAAAAAGCGTAACGTGACTTTTTTTTTGTATATCTTTATTGAATTTTAAACTACAATTGTGCAACAAGTAATTCATATACATAAAATATTACAAAAAAAGCACAATAAACTTTCCAGACATTGATGTACAATTATATTTTCCTCCACCCTCCCACCTAATATTCAAATATTCAAGAAATATCCATAAATTCCCTGAATCAAATTCCAGTGCAACTCCCTTCCCCCTTCCCCCCCTCAACCCATCCTGGATGTGTATGTTTACAGATCAATGAAATAAAATGTTAGCATTCCTTACAAAATTTAGCCAATGGCTCCAAAACATCCATAAAATTCCTGTAACTTGACTTGATAAAAGGGGGACCTTAATTTTGCAAAGGGCTGATTTGCAAACTCTAATGAAATAATTTTCAGGGAAACCCCCCCCCCCCCCTATATATGATAGGATTCCCTCTAATCTTACTGAGCTGGTAATACCATATGCTTCTAGAAGAGTGCCAAGATCTGCCTCTGATGATAAATTGGTAGTTCCTGTATTGTCCCAGGCCCATCGGAATCTACACCTACAAGTGCATTTTTTAATTTAGCATCCATATTGGGAATAATTGTATTATATTATATTTTATTTAATATACTGCTTATACATAAGTTTACAAAACCAAAACATTAGGCACATTAACTTCCCTCACTGTCCCAAATGGGCTCACAATGTAAACTAAGGTGCCTGAAGCTTTTCAGGCAGAATATTCATCGACGAGATCTGAGATATTAAAGTTATATTATTTCACTGCTGCACTTGGGGCATTGTCGTAGATGGAATAGACTGTTCTCTGCCCTGTGTGCCTACATTTCTGGATTGTTAGCCTGTTTGCTGTGGGTGGAATTTGTGGATTGCTCTTTTCTGTCTAAATCTGGAGTTCTTTTCTAAAGCCGCAATAGAGGCTTCTACCATGGCCTGGGGCGCTAAAGGCTCCAACACTGCTCTGACGCTCATAGGAATTCTATGAGCGTCGGAGGATTTAGCGCTCTAGGCTGTGGTAGAAACTTCTACCTCGACTTAGTAAAAAGGGGGGGAGGGGGATAAGTTTGATTTTATTGCAGACCACGGTGTTCTTATACAAGCCAAGCGGTATAGCAAATTTAATAAACCATAAACCACAGGTCCTATTTTATGCAATGAGACCTGGGGCCCATTTACTAAGCTGTTCGGCCATCCTGTGGTAAGTACTATTTTAGCATGCACTAATCCACATGCTTTTTCTTTTTTTTTTTTTGGAAGGGGAATTCCCACACTAATTAATTAGTGCAGCCACATTACCTCATGCCCACTGATTAGCACAGGATTACCATGTGAGCCTTTACTGCCTATAAAATGGTTGGTGGTAAGTGCTCATGTGGTAATTTTTTAAAATAGCCACATGCTAATGGCAATATTAGTGCATTGGCATTGGATGAGAGAAGAGTATTATGCAAACACAGCAAATTGACAGTTTTTTCGAGTGTTGAAGCACAGCCACCTTATCTTTGTTTCACTCAACTTATGCAAAAATCTCAGTGGGTTCCTTGAAACAGACGGCATAACGCGGTCCTCGTGGGACTCTTGAACATGTTTCAAAGCTAAGTGGTTTTTTTTTTGCTTCAAATATATATTTTTGTAGTTTTAGAGAATGCACAAATTTAAATAAGCATAAAAAATAAGCTATCACAGTTGCAATGATTGGGTGGTGGGTCCTACTATAGGGGCATTCAGCTCTGAACAATTGTTGTATGGTACAGTGAACTCTATGAAAATAGAGATTTTTTTCAAAAAAGTATAATATTAGTGCATGGCCAATAATACAAAAAATAAATAAATACATAAAATCAGCCATTGTGCAGCTGCAGTAAAAATGGCCTTAGCACTTAAGAAAAACCTACACAAGGATGTGCTAAGGCCACTTTTTACCACAGCTTTATAAAAAGCCCCCCCCCTTCTGCAGTTAACAGTAGAATAACATGCCTTAATGGTATCTCACATTGATAACTATGCCCCCGAATATATATATATATATTTTTTCCATAGGCAGAAATAAGAGAAAATAACTTTGAATGTGAGGAGACGAACAGATGTGAATTGGGAAACAATCAAGTTCTTCAAGGTGACAGGAAATGCAAATTGCAAGCCATATTTCAGGAAAGGATCCTTCTCCATTCTCTCAGTGGTCAGCACTGTGCATATGCTCATTAAATATATACATATATATATTCAAAGATGCATAAAATAGTTGGCCTTGAGGACTAAGTCCTGCACTAGAAGGCACTTGTTTAGCAAAGTAATTTATGAAAATGTTTTCCAGACATGAAATTTAATTAAGCCAAACAGAAATCCAATAATTCTGATGTGCACACAGCTGCCAAAAATGTTTCACTTAGCTCACAGTGCTTTGGTACAATACAAATATGGGAACCTAAGCACAAGCCTGGATTTCGAAGGCAAACATGCAAATGGGAGTATGATTTGCTTTCCCATTGTCTTGTCATTGTTCTTTTCTAGCACTTCAGCAACTCATCAAAAAGGATCTATGCGAGCCAAAGGAAATTATTAGGGATGTGCATTCATTTTCAGACAAATAGTAAAATGAGATGAATGAGGGCAGTTTTGATATGCAGACCCTTAAAGGAATTGAATGAGTGACAGCTTGAATTCAACCGAATCCTTATTCATTCTATTTGTTCTGTGGCAGCAAATTGCACCGGTGGGAAGGCGGAGGGCAAAGAACTTGGGATCTCTTCGGGAGGAGGATACAGCATAAGCATGAGGCGCTTATTCAATCATGTTTTGACAAGCAGAGAAATGAGCCTATTCCTACCATCCTTCCTCCAAATCCTGTGGTTGATGATGTCATCAGCAGCACCTGACTAGAACAATGAAACATACCGTTTATTGTTCTGCATTGAGACAAAGAAAAAAGTACTAACTTGAAAAAGGTTAGCTGAAATCATCACTAAAACCAATACAAATGTAAGGGGTTCCTTGCCTCATGGTAGGCTATTTAAGTGACACCTACTTCCAAGGGTTTGTAGCACTACGAGGGGCCGCTAAAAAGTTCTCAGCCCAACCATCAAAGTTGGGATAGTCTCCATCGAGGGCCATACATTTAGTCCAGCGATTTTTCACTTTTTTTTGTTTTGTATTTTTCCAACGGAATGAAAAAAAGTGGAAAATCACTAGACTAAGCGTATAGCCCTCGATGGAGACTGTCCCAGCTTTGTTGGTTGGGCTGAGAACTTTTCAGCGGGCCCTCATATTTATTTTTTTCATAGTCATTTCTTCTCTTTCATTCAGCAACATTCTTCTCCAGGGGTCAGTTCTTTCCAGGAGAAAGGAATTTCCCTTCAAAGCTCAGGTGTAGATTTCATGATTCTACACAAATATTTATCACCCGTTTTAGGATGTTCCAACTAACTTTACTGAAGACATGTGCAAAACACATGGGGGTTGATATTCAGCTGGCATTGCTCAGAGTTGTGCTGACTTCTACAGGTGTTAAACCTGGAAATTCAGCTCTGGTGTCCAGGCAGGATGTAGGCACCAGATGGAATTTTACCTGTCTGATACTAAAGAGGTTAGCAGTGGGCAATCTTTCGACAGATGTACTAGATGAAAAATCTGGTGATTCAGGTGAAGTATAGGGAGTACCAGAGGAAAAGAGGCAGATGGTAAGTGGCAGGAGAAAAAGAAGACGTACTATATCAAGCTTAGGCGTCGGAATGTGGAAGTCCACAGGGACCATGGCCTCCCCCAAAATTGGTGGAAGTAATAGGGTCAATAGAGATCTTGCGGGCAGAGAAACACCAACTGAGGCAGCAGCCTCGGCACTCTCAAGGAAGCGACACATTGCTGCTGGCCAGCGTAACTGCTGGTCAGCTCTCTCTGACGCATCCCTTCTCCGACATCTACTCCTCCTCTCCTCCCCCCCCCCCAACGCGTCTACAGTAAATTTCTTGTAACACTTGCTGGGCGGCAGAACCGATTCACAGCATCGCTCTGCCGCTGGCTCTGGTGTTTTCTCTCCACTGTGGCCTGCCCTTTCCAACAACTTCCTGTTTCCACTGGGGCAGGCCGCAGTAGAGAGAAGAAGCTGGAACTGGTGGCAGAGTGACGCTGTGAATCAGGGATTCAAGACAAGGTTGGACAAGTTTTTGTTGAACCAGAACGAACACAGGTAGGGCTGGTCTCGGTTAGGGCACAGGTCTTCGACCTGGGGACCACCGCGTGAGCGGACTGCTGGGCACAATGGACCACTATGTTCTTATGGTGCAGTTTTGGTATTATGTTGCTGATTTCCTGCACAGGTTTGCTGTCCTCATGCAGAGATCAACATCAGCTGCTTGAACATTCTGTCAGATTTGACAGTTGGGAGGATGACTTGGATCTGTGTTTCTGTGCCTTGTGAGAAGGTAATTATGGTGGTTTTTATTTGAGTTTGTGAAGGATTGTGAAATTCTGGTTAAGGTCTGAAGTTTGGTATTGATGCTGGTAATGTTTGAGAGTCTGAAGAGTTTTTTTTTTTTAATGTTCTGTGAGAATCTTCTGGGAAATGTGTGAGAGATTCCATAAGTGAGAAATTTATTGTGTTGATTTCTGAATAAAGTTTCAGTCTGCTATATCTTTTGGGAAATATTTGAGAGATTCCCTGACTAAGAAATATGTGGTGCTGATTGCTGGAGAAAGTTTCAGTCTGATATCCTGTGAGAATCTTCTCAGAAATGTTTGAAAGATTCTCTGAGTAACAAATCTGTGGGTTGATTTTTGGAGATGATTTTGTAAAAGGTTCTGTGACTGATTCCTGTGAAATGTTGTGATAAACTATTGGTGAAGGAAAGTTTGTAAACTGTTTTGGAAACCTTTTTCTGAGAATATTTGCTGTAAAGTTTATTGAGAATTTTATTTTTTTTGTGTGTGTGTGTGTGTGATTTGAGATATTGGAAATTCTGGGCAGGGAAATAGTATAGGGAACATCAATTATCTGGTTTTTTTTCCCTAGCTTAGGAAGTATTTTAGGCAACTGTGGGGTTATTAGATTAGGCTTATTGATTTGTTTTAGACAGAGTAGTAGGTTGGTTCCAGGAAGAGAGAGTCTGCTAGCAACAACGCGCCAACGTGGTACCCCTATATAGAAAAGACATAAAGCCTCAAATACCCTAACCTGAAAAACCTCCAAGAAGAACTATACAGAGGGGAAGTAGAATTTCTTTGTCTAGATTTCATATACAGCATTTGTTTATTTTATTTCTATTTTAAATTTTGAATCCTTAGTGCTTCTTTATATCTATTTTGGTTATGGTATAATTAACATTTTTTATTTCCAGGTTACATTATATTTTATTATTATATTCATTATTACTTTTTTATGTAATTCACTCCTTCTGGGGAAGGGTATCAAAACAAATCTTGTTTCAAGAGGGATACCTTTTAACTCAGTATGAGAAGGAGGGGGTTACATTAGTCACAGTAGAAATGTTGTTTAATTTGCACTTGTAGGTAGTAAGAGTATTTCATGGGGTTCACTGCCCTAGCACCCCACTTCATAAGGCCCCTCCCAAAACATTTCAGATTCAGGGGAGGGGTAGAAGTTAGTGAGGGAGCAATATAGGTCTTGGAGAAGAGAGAGGAGGAAGGGAGAGATGGACTCAAATGAGAGAAGGAGGGAGAGATGTGAGACTCAGAATGGGGTAAGGGAAGGAGGGAGGGATGGAAGGATGTCAGATTTGTGAGGGACAGGGAGAGATGGACTTGAGGACAGTATATGGGAGTAAAAGGGGAATAGTGAGAGATGGATTTGGAGGAGGCCAGAGGGAGCAAGAGAGGGGGAGATGGGCATGGGGGAAGGCTGAGGGGGTCATGGAGAGAAGGTAGAAGGAGGTGAAAAGGAGAGAGGGAGAGAGGAAAGAGAAGGAGAAAGGGAGAGATGGATGTGGAGGCGGCAAAATGGGGAAAGGGAAAAAGATTCAGGGGAGGGGCGGAAGGGAGAGGGAGAGATGGATGACTCAGGGAGAGCAAAGGAGTATTGGCATCAGAACTGGGAAGGCCACAGAGGCCATGGCCTCCCAAAAAATTGCTGGAAGTAATAGGTCTGACAGAGATTTTGCGTGCAGAGAAACACCAACTGAGACGGCAGGGGACAGGGAAAGGTGGAGGGGATATGGATTGGACGGAAGGGGAAGAGGGAGGTGAGATGAAGAGAGGGAGGGCGAAAGAAAGAAAGACAGAGAGGAAGGAAATGAGGGTGGAGTAAGCCATAAGGAGGGAAGATGCTAGAAATGGTGGATCCATGTGGGAGAGTTGTCAAGGAGATAAGTGAGCAGAATAATGAGTATACGAGGGTAGAAATGTGGTAATGGGAAGAAGATAAAAGGGAACAAGAGGAAAAGAAATGTGAAAGCTAAGGGGATAAGAGGAGATAAAAAGTTGATAGATAAAAAGTGAAAAGGAATAAAGCAATGTTCCCTCTAAGCTACTTGGCCGTGCACATTTTGGTAATAGGTCGCGTAGTCAGCACACCAGGACCTCTGGTTATACTCTGCTGCTGCTGCCTGTGGCTTTTGAAGAAATAAGTGCAGCTGGAAGAAAGGAGGAGGAGGCCTACTTGGATGTCTTAGAACTGGCCAGATCATAGGTACACACCCTTTGGAGGGAGCACAAACTTGGGACAAAGGCTGGAAGGAAGGGGAGGGAGGGAGCATGAACTTGGGACAAAGAAAGGAGGGAGGGAGGGAAAGTAATGCTGAGGTGGGGAGGGAATAGAAAGGGAGAATTGAGAATAGTTGTGAGTGAGAGAGAAAGAGATGGTGTATATGGGGTGAGGAGTGAGGTAGAGAGAGATGAGAGGGAGAAATGTTGTATGTGGAGGTGGAGAGAGAACAGTGGGACAGATGGAAAGGGATGCAAGAGAGAGGAATATTAGGCATGGCAGTGGAGGGACTGGAGGAAGATATGAGTTCTAGAGCTTAAGTATTCACCGAGTAAAAAAATAGTTCCTCCTATTTGTTTTAAAAGTAGTTCCAGGTAACTTCATTGAGTCCCCAAGTTTTAGTACTTTTTGAAAGAATAAACAATCTCTTGTTCTGTGAAGGGCCAAACCACAAGTCCAAAACCCCTAACTGATCTTGTTCAAGCTTACAGTCCCCAGTTCAGTCTCTGAGTTAATCTTCTTTTTCCCATGGGCTAATGGAGAGGCATCATTCACAGACTTCAGGGAGAAGTTACCTAACTTGTGAAGTAGGATGGGCATAAGTTATCCCAGTTTACTAAAGGAATGAATTTGCATTTTTTCCTGTGAAAATTAATTTGCAGAAAATACATGCATGCACTTACACCTCATCTTTGACACACATGAATTTCCAGGTTGGATAGAGCTGTTGAACATTCTTAGGCACTAGGGGACGTTTCTATGACTGCGTGCCAGAAGGCACACAGGAGTCTCATCTTTAAAGGAAAGGAGGGGAGAGAGATCCAAGATGGCCACTGCCTGAATGACCGGGTTAATGCTCTGACCGAAGCACTCCTAAGTACCTGGTTTTCTTGCTGGTGACGGTTGTTTTTCAGCCAAGTTTCACTTCTCTTTTTAGAACGATGCCGAAGAGGAGAGGCAGGAGCGTTGCTGGTGCCTCGCGGCACTCCGAGGGCCCCTCCCTCGGCAATATCGAGGAGCTGCTAAGGAGGATGCAGGGAACTGCGTCGGAGAGTCTGGTAGCCAGCCTGCTGAGGATCCCGTGAGTGAGCGAGACCGACGGGATACTTCCTGGGCCAGATACCACTCTGAGCCCGGATGTCAGAGCACCGCCTCCTCCACCAGAGTTGGCTAGCTCTCCTAGGGGTCAGGAAACCCCAGAGGAAGGGGTAATACTAGAGGAGGAGGATTAAAACAGAAGGAACATAAACCAGAATACCCTAAGGAAGGTGAGAGACTGTGCACTTCTGTACAAGCTCTTTTTTGGGACAGGCCTCCTGAGGTGACCCTAGAAGCCCTTTGGGACTTGGTAGCAAATTTTGGGAAAGTAATTAGTCCTAATTTCCAAAAGATTGAAAATAAATTTATTTGCCATTCAAAAGAATTGGAAAAATTAAAAGTGGACATGACTTCTTCTAAAAATTTACTTCAAAAGACTCAGCAGGATATGGATTCAGTAAAACAACTCCAGGAAACTATAATTAAAGACAATTTAAATCTTAGAAGAAAAGTGGAGCTATTAGAGAATCAGGTGCGTAGTAACAACTTGCGACTGATAAATTTTCCAAGAATAACTACGATTACACCTAGAGATATGCTCAGGAGATATCTAAAAATACTAGGAGTTCCGGAAGATAATCTTTCACCGTTTTCTAAAGTTTATTATCTTCCCAGTAAAAAGTCACACCAACAGCAACCTGCTCCTACTGAAGGACAAACATTGAATATTACTGAGATATTGGAAAAGTCAGACAAAGAAGTGGTAATACTTGCAACATTAGTAGCTACTTTAGCTCTTTCTATAGATAAATCTTGGTTATTGAGACTATTTCTTAAGAATAGACAAAAGGAATTTCTTGGTTGTAAAATTCAAATGTTCCCTGATGTTTCAAGGGAAACTCAAAAACGTAGATGTGATTTTCTTCTTTTGAAACCAGGGGTCACCTCATTGGGGGCTACCTTTATTTAAGGCATCCTTGTAAGTGCATTGTTCGTTATTCCATTAAATATGTATTCTTTGAGAGTCTTCTTAAATTCCTATCCATCTCAACAATCCCATTCCCCCAGAATACCCACTAGTTCCACAGCTCTCTCCAAAACTTCACACAGGGCTCAACCTCTACCTATTCTCCAGCCCTTACACTTAGCCCCTTTTCCTATGACTAGACTGGATATTCCTATATTCCTATGTCCATTGACTGGATATTACCCTAGTCTATACAATGGAAGGAGAGGCAGATTAGAGAGCTCAAGAGGGCTAAATTATGAAAAATATCCAGATACTTTAGCCATCATTCTGACTTTGAGCCTGGTAATTTACAAATTTGTAGAATCCTGAAATAAAATTGGCAATCCAAGACTCCTGTGTCCTCAATACATCTGATATGGTTTCTTCCCTAAACTATTGGGCCCGAGGCAGGTGCCTAGTTTGCCTAAACCCTAATCTGGTTCTGCCTGTATTACAGTGGAGCAAGAAAACTGTGATTCTAGAAAGATAACATGTTGACTGAAAACTTTGTATTTGAAAGCCAGATGAAAGGTTGTAAATAAAAATATTGTATTATTGAGTAGAAGATATTGGATGAGCTGTCCCTGCTCAAGAACAGACTTTAAAATGAACCTTTGTTGTGACAGTATATTTAGTGCCAGTGACAATGAATTTAGCAGCGCTGAATGTTCATGAATGTTTTAAGTGCCACTGCTGGCATTAAAAAAAAAAATCCACTAACAGAAGGGTTTAAATATTTACCTATTTACAGTATAATAATAATAACTTTATTTTTCTACACCGCCATAGTCAAACTGACTTCTAGGCAGTTCACATAGAAAGAAGGCTGGACAATCAGCGAATTACAAAACGCAAGAAGGAAGTTACATCATGAATTGGAGAAGCATGGGGAGAAGAAAGATGTTACATAATACATTGGGGTTATAAGGGGAAAGAATACCTGAGAGAGGTCATCTGATTAAGCAAGAAATTTATCAAATAGAACGGTTTTAATTGATTTTCTGTCTGGCTTTATTTAAGTGCTTTCCCAGCCAGGATTGCTGTCTGTTTGCTTGGAACATGAAGGTTCTGTCTGGGAAGGATTTGTATTTGCAGCCTGTGATCTTTGGGTATGCAAGGATGTATAATTCGTGCTCTCGTCAGCACCCAGTAGAACCTTGTGGATTGCCCAGACAGGAAAGACATCAGAAACAGGATCATTTTTATAATGTGTTTCTACATGGAGCAAATGGTCCCCAAAATTATATGGCCAAATTTGCAATTGCAGAATAGACCTAGGGATGGACTATCATTTGAAAAGAAATATAAAATATCAACAACATATTGCATATCATCGCATGTTATTTAAATGAGTAGAAAAAAACATTGCGGCCAGATATACAGCCAAAAGAAATCAGTGTTTTACTGACCACTGCCAGAGGTTAAAATTGGATAGTTAGTACTGGACCGTGTCTGGGTTTCAGCACTGAATATCCAATTTTAATCATTGCATAAAGCTAGGACTGGCATTATGTGGTGCTATTTATTTATTTAATTTGATCTGATTTCTATCCTGTTGCCCCCAAAGAGGTTACATGTTAAACATACATCATTTTAGTACAAGTTTATGATACAAGTTTTTATCCTAACTTGACGCATACTAGGGGTCTAATATCAGGGCAGGATTAACCAATAGGCCAAGTAGGCATGTGCGTGGGCCCGAAATGGTCAGGGGTTCCTGATGAAGGAGGGCATCAACATTGTTTTTTCCAAACGGCGATGGGCCCCTCCAGCATCGATTGGCAACGTGGCACCCCTGATCGGTAATGCGGGCCCCCACCCCGATTGGCAACGCGCCCCCTCCCCATCGACGGAAAGTAAGACAAGCAAGCAACGTGGGTAAGAAAGGCAACAGGAACTATAATTGTGCAAGCGGTGCTGCTTGCCCAAAGCTTCCCTCTGACACAGCTTCCTGTTTCCACATGGGTGCATGGTGGGGTGGGGTGGGGCAGGGGGCCCAGTGTACTTGTGTGCCTAGGGGCCCTCGACAAATTAATCCTGCCCTGCATAATATACAGTTTACCTCATGTGGTAAACCTGGCTGGTTAAGTGCTGTGGCACTTATCTGGCCAAGTGCAGGCTCCTCACCCAGAATGCCCACAAAATAGCTGGTTTTCAGTTTGGCGCTAACTAGTTAATTTCAGTGGCACTAAAAATTAAATGTTGTTGAGAATTAGCAGTGAGTCCTGAACAGGTAATTTAAGGGGCTAGGAGCTGTTTCTGGCTGTTTAGTCTTTCAATATTGAGCCCAAGATTTTTTGTTGGTGTTTTTCATCTGCTGATAATAGTGCACACTCTTTGCAAAGAAGGTGCACTATTTTCAAAGATTGCACACTCATTTTCCAGATAGTGCATGGCATGCATACATGAACCATTACACACATGCAAACCATTACCTATTGGTTAAAGACTACATAATGTTTACAAATAGTGCGTCAGAGTGCGCCTTCTTTGCAAACAGCGTGCACTCTTTAGGAAGAAGGCATCCCTTTTGCCAACAGTGTGCATTCTTTTTTTTTTTTTCATAAGTCTTTATTAAATTTCCAAACCACCATAGTGCAAACAAACAATTTCAATATACATAAGTTTACACGAAATGGACATTCCCCCCCCCCCCCAACCTTAAGGAAGTGGGTGCCTCTTATACAAACAAGATACATTCTTTAGGAAGAGGGTGATCCCTTTGAAAAAAGGTGCAACCTTGAAGAAGAGGGTGTCTCAGTGTGTACTCTTAAGAAACAGGTGCCCCCTTTGCAAACAATGAGCATTCTTTTAGAAGATGCACCACCCTTTACAAATAGTATGCAGTTTAGACAACATAGCTCCCATAACGAACAGAGTACTGGAAAAAAAATGAACAAGGTAAGGTTAGCTTTCATAAACTACAAAAGATTACAGATAAAGGAAGACAGGCAAAAATGTTTAGAAAAGTTATGAGAGGTTTGTCAAGTAGTCAGGAAATCAAAGATACAAATGGAAGAAAAAAATAGCTGATACGGTAAAACAGGGAGACTTCTTTTAGATATATCAGTGATAGGAAGAAGTGCAAAAGTGGCATTGTGAGACTCAAAAGTAAAGGGGTGAAATATGTAGAAGAAAAGGCTGAATTTTATTTTTTAAAAATTTTTTATTAAGTTTTTCAACTACAATTGTGCAACAAATGATTCACAAATATGGATACTTAAAAACAAGCACAATGAAACTTACAGACTTCAACGTACAATTATATTATCCCTACCCTCCCACCTGATATACAAGTAAAATAAAACCTTAATAAAACTATTCATGAAATCACTAAATCAAGTTCCCATTCCATTTCCTCCCTCCTCCCTGGATGTGTATGTTTACATGTCTATAAAATAAAACTCATTTATTCCTCCTTACAAAATTTAAAAGGCTTAATTGTTTAACAAATATTTTTGTTCTTTGTTCACGACTGAAGTGCTGGGAGTGGGACCGCAGAAGACAAATGCGAATAGAGATGGTGGCATGGTAGACCCTGATCAATTTTCAGAGGGTTGTGTATGTGAGGAGCTAGCTAAATTAAATGTAGATAAAGCAATGGGGCTGGAGGAGTGTGTGGCGCAGTGGTTGGATCTACAGCCTCAGCACCCTGGGGTTGTGGGTTCAAACCCTGCATTGCTCCTTGTGACCCTGGGCAAGTCACTCAGTCCTCTATAGCCCCAGGTACGTTAGATAGATTGTGAGCCCACCGGGACAGATAGGGAAAATGCTTGAGTACCTGATTGTAAAAACCGCTTAGATAACCTTGATAAGCGGTATATCAAATCCTAATAATAAACTTGAAACATGGTGTACATCCGAGGCTGCTGAAAGAACATAGGGAAGTTCTGGTAGCTCCGCTGACTGACCTTTTCAATGCTTCTCTAGAGTCAGAAGTGGTACCAGAGGACTGGAGAAGGGCAGATGTAGTCCATCTCCATAAAACTGACTTCTGTGGTAAGCAAATTAATGGAAACACCTTTAAAACTGAGAATGATGAAGTTTCTGGAATCCAGTGGATTACAAGACCAGAGGCAACATGGATTCACTAGAAGTAGGTCTTGTCAGACAAATCTGATCAATTTCTTTGACTGGGTAACCAGAGAATTGAATAGAGGGAGTGTGCTAGATGTGGTGTATTTAGATTTTAGCAAAGCCTTTGTCAGTGTTTAATAAATAAACTGAGTGCCATCGAGATGGGCCCCAAAATGACGGGCTGGGTCAGAAACTGGTTGAGTGGAAGACGACAGAGGGTAGTGATCAATGAAGATTGCACTGAGGAAAGGGATGTTACTAGTGGTGTGCCTCAAGGTTCTGTTCTTGGGCCTGTTCTTTTTAACATTTTTATAAACGATATTGCTGAAGGGCTGTCAGGTATGATGTGCATCTTTGCAGATGATACCAGCTTGAAGTCTGAAGCTTGAAGTCTGAAACTTGGCAGCTAAAATTTAATGCTAAGAAATGCAAGATCATGCATTTGGGCTGCAAAATCCCGAAGGAATGGTACAGTTTAGGGGGTGAAGAACTTATGTGCATTACAGAAGAGAGGAATTTGAGTGTGATTGTATGTGATGATCTTAAGGTGGCCAAACAAGTTGAAAAAGTGATGGCGAAAGCTAGAAGGATACTTGGGTGCACAGGAAGAGGCATAACCAGTAGGAAAAAGGAGGTACTGATATCCCTGTATAAGACTCTGGTGAGACCTCATTTAGAATATTGTGTACAATTCTGGAGACCGCACCTTCAAAAGGATATAAAAAGAATGAAGTTGATCCAAAGGAAGACTTCTAAAATGGTGCGTGATCTTTGTGATAAGGCGAATAGGGACAGACTTAAAGATCTCAATATGTACACTTTAGAGGAAAGGCGGGAGATGGGAGATATGATAGAGATGTTTACATATCTATGTAGCATAAATGCACATTAGCTGAGTCTCTTGCATTTGAAAGGAAGCTCTGGAGTGAGGGCATAGGATGAAGTTAAGAGGTGATAGGCTCCGTAGTAATCTAAGGAAATACTTTTATACAGAAAGGATGGTAGATATGTGGAACAGTCTCCCAGAAGAGGTGGTGGAGACAGAGACTGTGTCTGAATTCAAGAAAGCATGGGATAGGCACGTGGGATCTCCTAGAGAGAGGAAGAGATCATCATTACTGTGGATGAGCAGACTAGATGGGCCATTTAGCCTTTACCTGCCATCATGTTTCTATGTTTTTATTCCTGAAAATGACAAAAAATGAATGTTTTTTAGCTGCTTATCCTAATTTCATCTACTTATACTTGAACTGCTCCCTGGTTTTCCTGTAGGCATAGTTTGTGTGGAGCTGAGGTGAAGTTACAGTATATACATGCAAATTTGTGTTAATTTGTGCATGAGAATTTATTTGCTGTTGGGGTTAGTTCTGGGTCCTTAAAGGCAGCATAGTAACCTCTTCCTGTTTTAAAATTCCCCCTACAAAACACTGCAGTAGTTTAAGTTAGATAGAGCTAAGCACTGAATAGCAATTCTAAAATCTGACTGCCAGTGCTATAGCTGATGAACAGGCCTTAATTTACTGAAAGCTTAATGGGCCACATGCTGCATTTGTAATTCCATATTCAATTGAGAATCAAGCATAATATCAAGATAATAGACTTCCCACTCAGGTTTCAGAATTTGGCTATTGAGTTCAGAAAATACATAAAAGATCCAAATAGCCTACATTTTTCAGTTCAGTGTGAATCTATTTTCCATCATGAACACAGAGCTCTTTATGAGAAACCATCTATTACTATGCTACGTTTTTGCTATTATTGATTTATTGTGTTAATTTTACTCTGTTTTATGTTTTACTGTATTGCGTTATCTGTCGTAATCTGCCTTTGTTGTCTCAATGTCAAAAAGACAAAATATAAATACTTGAATTAAAATTAAATTACACATTGGGGTAAACTATCATGTCGTTTAAGTTCTTATCACCAAAGTGTAAACACATCTGTCAGTGTGAGCGGAAGGCTCACGGGAGCTGCTAAAAATCATATCCTCATTTACAAGCGAGACCTTTTTTTCCAGCATGTTCATGGATTCCCTCTTTTATTTTGTAAGAGAAAGTAAGAGGCCCAATCAAAGAGGGATGGAGCAGATGAACCACGCAGGGCTTTATCTGCCGTCATTTACTATGTTATGCTTTTTTTTTTTTCAGTTCAATAATTTTTATTGACATTTAAATAGATTGTGTATAAATGAATACAACAGTCAAATGTTATGAGAAAAGAAAAGGTGGGGGGGGAAAGCAAAACAATATAGTGATATAATGACAACAATGAATCAATAATGCTATCATAGAACGAAAAGGACAGTATGGATATACACCTTATTTAGCTGAATCATCATGGTTTAACAGGCCCGTGATTGTAAGATTTTAGTGGCTCCCTTGTTTTATTAAATTTATTCAACCCATTTCATCTTTCTGCAGCAACACGTTCATATTTGGCAGTTAGACAAACAGTATTCCACCCGGTTATATATTCCACCCTTGAAGCATCCTTCCAGTGCTGCAAAATGATGTTTATGGCCAAATTAAGTAAAATTCTTAGCAATTTATGCTTTTTAAAAGGGCTTGGGCTCCCTCTTGCCCCGATCGTAGTCGGGGGTTCGGGGGCTTGTGGGGCAAGAGGGCTTGGGCTCCCTTTTGCCCCCGTTTGAGTCGGGGAAGGTTCAGGGTGCCGTGGAGCAAGAGGGCTTGGGCTCCCTCTTGCCCCGATCGTACTCGGTGGGGCCAGGAGGGCTTGGGCTCTCTCCTGGCCCGATCGTTGTGGGTGGGGGTGGGGTGGATTCTGTAACCGGTATTGTTTTTGACAGACACCGGTTACAGAATCCAGCTTTTAGGCGAAGGACTGGCTCCCTAACCCTAACCCTAAACCACCCCCATGGGAAGAGCTCCCCAAGAATTTATAGCCCCCTCAGCGTCCAATAAATGTTCAAGAAGAAGCAACCCCTCTCCAGTCCATCGCACAAAGACAGGGTTATCACAGCTAGGCAGGAACTGCGGATTACCCCGGATAGACAACTGATCCGAAACCAGAGGGTCTCCCCCCAGCATCCCAACCAAGGCCTTCCAGCAAAAACGCCAAGACCAAAGAAGAAAACTGGATCAGAGTGCGGGGGGCAAGAGATGGATAGGCATTTGAGACAACGAAAACAAATGCCAGGGAGAAAAAAGAGCAATTTTGAAGTCCCGAAAAAGATAATCATCGCTCCGTAGGCATCAGTTACCCAAGAAACGAAGCAAGCAAGCCAAATTAAACATGCCGATATCCAGAAGTCCCAAACCGCCAAACCTCCCTGGGCCAAACAAATAAGAGAGCGAGATATGAGACTTTTTACCCTGCCAGAGGAAGCAAATCAGCTGTCTATGAAGCTGGTGAAGATCTCGACGACGAAGACAAAGGGGCAGCAGCTGGAGTACGTACAGCCAGCGGGGAAAAACAACCATCTTATACAATTGGACCCTACCGTAGAAGGAAAGAGGCAGGGACATCCACTGCGCGAAACTGCCCATCGTAGCGGCCAACAAAGCATCTACATTAGCACGATGTAGCCAGCCCACACAGCTCGTGAGCTGCACCCCTAAATACTTGAACGAGCCGTCCACCCACCATAAAGGAAACTGACCCGGCCACTCCTGACGCACAGAGTCGGCAATAGCTAGCGCCAAGGATTTATCATAATTAAGTTGAAAACCAGAAAAATCCCTATACTCCTCATAAAGCGACATAAGAGCAGGAAAGGAAGCCCACGGAGAGGTCAAATGAACCAATAAATCGTCTGCAAATGCCGAAATCTTAAACTCTCGTCCACCCAGACGGACACCCCGAACCTCCAATTAACAGAGATCTCGCGAATTAAAGGATCCAATGTGAGTACAAAGAGAAGAGGTGACAAGGGGCAACCCTGTCTAGTACCCCGCTGAATCAGAAAAACCGCCGAGGAAACCCCATTAACCATCACCATGGCCTGCGGAGAATGATACAGCGCTGCCACCGCGGCACTAAAGAAACCCCCCATACCATAATGTTGAAGAGTGCAAAATAAAAAGTCCCACAAAACCCTATCAAAGGCCTTATGGTCGTCAAAACTGACCAACAAAAAAGAAACTCTCTCACGCTCCACCTACTCCAGAGAAGCTAGAATAGTACGTAAATTGCGAGTTGACTGGACAAACTCAACCTGATGATCTGCACAAACGAGGGCAAGATCCCCGCCAACCGGTTGGCCAATAATTAAGCGAAGAATTTCGCTTCAGCTTTCAAAAGGGAAATGGGGCGGTAAGAGGAGGCCTGTAACGGATCTTTCCCAGGCTTAAGCAAAACCACAATCTGAGCCACCTGAAGAGAAGGCAGAAGAGCCCCATCACGCACCACACCATTAAACACATCAACCAGAACAGGGGCCACGTCCGCAAGGAGGTCTATAAAATTTGTTTCGAAAGCCATCGGGCCCCGCCGCCTTATTCAACGGGGAGCTACCAAGAATCAGCGTCAACTCATCAACCGTAAAAGGGGCCTGTAATCGTGTGTTCTGAGTCTCCGACACCACTGGGTGAGAGACCTGATCTAAATAGAGATCCCCCGCCAGCGGAAAAGCCTGTGGAGCAGCATACAACTCCTGAAAGTAATGTTGACACACCGCCGCCATATCCTCATCCCTGTGGACCAAACCACCATCTGCTTTGTGAAGTCGTAGAATAGGGGAAAATCCCTTAGCACGCCGAATTAAATTAGCCAACAGCTTACAACTCTTATTAGCATGCAAATAGTTGATATTTATAGTAAGCCTTAGATTTCATAGCCCGATCATGTAAAAGTTTCCGCAACGCCAGCTGCGAGGCAAACAGTAACGCCCTGTTGATTCCGGTGGGATGAGCCCCATAGCGGCGACGGTCATCCTGAACCTGGCGCTCCAACCGGAGCACCTGATGGTTGCGCCGTTTTTTCTTTCTGCTGGAGTAATCAAGGATCTCTCTGCGCAAAACCACTTTAGCAGCCTCCCAGTAGAGAAGCGAGTCAGCCCGAGCAGCCGCATTATGAAAAGCATAATCCTTCCATTTGTCTATCAAGAAAGAATGGAACTCCTGGTCAGAATAGAGTGAGAGAGGAAACCGCTAATGAAAGCCCCTAGGGGCATCTCCAGGAAACTCTAAAGTAAGAACAATCATAGCATGATCAGAGACATCATACCCCCCAATCTCCGCCGATCCCACCTGCGAAAACAGGGAGTCCGTTAACAGCCAATAATCAATACGGTACTGCGTTGCATGGGCGCTAGACGTGTGAGTGTATTCACTGTCTCCAGGGTTTAACCCCCGCCACACATCAATCAAAGACATAGAGGAAGCAAATAAGGGAAGGCCTCTAGTTGGGGCATACCTGTCATGAGGAAGGGGAGTAGACTTGTCATTAGTGGGATCGAAAGTTTGGTTAAAATCCCCCCCCAACACCACGGGAAGATCCTGATGAAGGAGTCTGGTGAGGGAATGCATAAAGGACCAATCCCAAGTGTTAGGAGCATAGATGTTACACAAAAGCAAGTCCTGCCTATTAAGAGTGACTTTAGCCAAAAGATAACGCCCCTGTGGGTCAAACCATACCTTATGGGTAGTCAGATGCTGACCTTTACGGCATAATATGACCACACCTGCTCTCCGGTGCAAACCTCGCCAACCCACCAACGGCAGAGTTTAACATGTTCCGCAGAAGAGAGGTAGGTCTCCTGCAAAAATGCTATATCCGCCTTTTGTCGATTCAACGCGCTAAGAATTTTTTGACGTTTAACAGGAGACGTGATACCATGAACATTCCATGAAATAAACTCAATCACCATGAAAAGAAAAACCATGGTAGAATGAAAAATAGCCTAACAGACTACCGGGGGAACCGTCCCAGCCAGCGGTTCCCTCCCGGAACAAAAGACCACCCAAAGTCCAAAAAAGAAACAAAACCAGTCTCCAGCCCCCCGGGTCCCACACCCACATCCAGTCACACCCATGCACATCCAACCATACACTCCCCACATGCAAACCTCCCTCCCAAGCCCTTCCCTAGCCCACCCAACACCCACCCATCCCCCCCAGCAATCCCCAAACCCCAAAATCCCATGCAATGATCTGGGAGAAACCCAGATTCAGGTCACGCTGGAAGGCCCTCCCGAGCCCATCCCCCAACCTCCAGAAAACCAAACACCATCCAACTATTCAAGTATGCCAGTAGGAAATAGAAAAGACCACAAAGATAGAAGAGAAGAAAGGAAAAAAAAAAGAAGCAACCATTCCAAACCCAAACCCCAAGTAACCCAGCGTAGCAGGAAAATCTAGTAAACTGTCCCTATGCTGTGAGAGAACAGAACAAGAAGCTATAACCAAAACAAAAGGATCACAGTGGCAAGAAAACAGAATGTCCACAATGGAGGAATAGTGCCATGAAATCCAACATACAGCCAAACAAGGGCGGCAGAAACGCAGCCATCAGGCAGCTGGAGTCCTTGGGCATGGGTCAGGCGTAGAAGATATTAGCAGCTGCCAAACATCCAACAAGGCCGCACCACCGGCAGCCTGTGGCAAAGCCACTAGGCTTCATGCCAGCCCAGCCGTGGTAGAACAGCAAGAAAGCCAGCCCGGAAAAGCCCAGGAACCAGGAGCAAAGAAGAAAAGTAAGATCATGGGCTAGGCGCAGCTCCCGCCAGGCGTTGCACAAAAGCCAAGGCAGTGGCCGCCAAGTCAAAAAGGTGAGAGCAACCCTCATGTTGAACTTTAAGACGTGCTGGGTAGAGAAGCGTAAACTGGATGTGTAGCTCATGGAGTTGACGGCAAACAGCGGCAAACTCCTTTCTCCAGGCAGCCAATTAAACTGAGAAATCCTGGAAACACAGAACCTTCTGATTTTCGTAGGACAGGGGGCCCTTTGCCCGAATAGCCCGCAGGATCTCCACTTTGTGGACATAGATCAACACCTTGAAGATCACCACCCTAGGACGGACAGCATCTGGCTGACGAACACCCAGACAATGCGCTCTTTCAGTCCGCACGGGCCCCGCAGTCGATGGAAGTTGAAGAGACTGCACCAACCAGGATTCCAGAAACGAATGCAGCTGCCCATCTGACACAGATTTGGGAATGCCAACAAGCCTCAAATTGCTGCATCTGGAGCGATTCTCCAGGCCCTCCACCTTGAGCTCCAGCTGTTGTATTTTGGAGTTCGCCGCCGTCTGGGCCTCATGGGATCGCGCAGCCGAGTCCTCCAAATCTGACACCCATTGCTGAAAGGAATCAAACTTCGCTCTCAAATGGCTCACAGAGTCATTTAAACCATCCAATTTGTCGGAGAGCTTTTGGAGCTGGGAAGTGAGGGTGTCCTGAATCGCTGCCTGCACCTCCATGATAATATCAGCCACCCACTCAGAGCGCGGCAAAGAGGAAGACATGAGGGCCGATTCCGCCATCTTAGAATCGGCTCCACAAGGCTTGTCCTGATCTTTGCGGGTCGCTTTGGAGGCCATAGCTCCCCGAAAGGAGCACCGAACGCTGCAGGGAACCCACCCCACGAAACCCGGAAGTCGGGGAAAGCAAGACCCCGCCCATAGCAACGCCGGCAGAGAGAAAAAAAGCTAGCAGGCCCGGGAGCTCCTTCCACACGCGTCTGCTCATCAAGACGGCATCACGTGACCTCCTGTCTCCTAATTTTAAACTGTTGTACGCATTGAAGTACTTGACATTGCGTGTACAACAAATTTTTAATAAACTTGATACTTGATTTCAATGTAATTAATCCCCTAGCTGTGATAATACTCTGAGCACATTCATTATCATAACAATAATCAGCCAAACATTGTCTAGAAAGTCAGTCTATATTTCTACACTTTTTTTTTTTAAATAACCAAAGATTTCAAATCAAGCATTGTGGAATGGAGGAGGAGACTAATGGTTAGAACACTGGACCAATAGCCAGGAAAGTTCTGTTCAAATTCCATTGCTGCTCCTTGTGATCTTGTAAACTTTAAGTCCCTTTGAATATTAATTTAATTAGAACATAGAGGATTGGATGGTCAAAGAGAATGGCCATATATATATATATAGCTTTTCAATTTTAGGAAACTGGTTCATGCTTGGCCTGAATCATTAGTAACTAAAGAAGGCATACTAGGTGAAATAACTGTTTATGTTACCTCAGATTCTAGTGGACAGGTGTTTAGTGCAGTAAAAAAAAAAAAAACCCAGATACAATTCAGCACTAATTGACACCATGTTGGCAGCCTCCTCAGAAAAGCCAAAGGTTGCACGGAAATGGAAAATGAATTATCCTTTCAACTTTAGAAATGGTTCCTCCAGGACAGCGTTGAGCACATTGGCAGGACTATGTGAGAAAGCTTTGCTCTGCTGACTGTCTACTAAGAAACAGAGGACTTTAATTTTCAGTCCTGTCAATTTGGCACCTTTCAGGACACTAAAAAGAATAAAAAGAAAGAGAGAGAGAACTAAAGCATAGATCAAAATAGACCTGTCAGACAGAAAATATAAACACACTACTTATTGCAGGTGTGAGGCTGTCAGATGAATTCATTTCATGACAGGATAAAAAAAAGTTCTTAAACATCAGAAAGCAAATTTGGAAAAGTAAAACTGAAAAGCATTGAAAGAACTAGTATTTAATAATCTATTTAGTTAATATTCAGATATTTTCCAGATCATGTTCAACATGATTACAGATTCTATACAGCCTAGGAAGACATAACAAAGTTAGAGAAGCACTGAAAGAATCACAGATATGGGGGGTGCTCTGGAAAAGAGATCTGGTGGATGAGCAAGGTGTGTTGGCGGAATTGCTATTCATTTACAAAGCTGACATCAATACACTATGAGATTTGGATAAAAAGGTTGTAGAATTCCTAGGATACCTAATAATGCCAGAAGACCTTGAATGGACTCCTGCAAGGCTGAAGCAGTGGCAGAATAGTCAGGCCCAAGGGATGTGCATGGGGGAAGGGGGGGGAGTTGCAAATTTATTTTCTTTTCTGTTAAATTCTTTATTGATTTTTTAAAAAACTTCAATAATACAATACAACAAATGTAACATGTAATAATACATTCAACTTTCACATGTTTTTAATCAACCATTTTCCACCCTCCCACCTCATTATTATTCAATAAAACACAAAACATAACTTCTCATCTAATCGCCTACCTCCAAATGTAAGTACCCTAGAACCAACCTGAGACAGAAATAATCCCCCCCTTCCCTGGATATGTACCTAAATAAACAAAAACTAATTCACATCAATAATCAATCACAAAGATATAACATAAGATGTCAATGGGCCCCATATCAAATTAAATATCTTTCTATGTCCCAAAACTATCAACGTTCATCCTTTCAAGTTTATCCTTTCAAGTTCTGTTGATGATCCATTCAGGGTTTCTTCAAAATAAAAACCCTAGTGATGGAAATCCTAAAGAAATTAATTCCATTTAAATGGACTTCTAAAATACAACAGGTGTTCAAATAGTCCAGGTCACAATTACCCAGTAGATCCCAAAATGTAGATCTGTGTTTTTTTAAGGATATTTCTAGGGTTAAGTGGTTGCTTTCCCAATGCTACTCGGTTAATAATTTTTTCTGGACTTTTCTTTTTGGAACCTATCCAAACTTCTTTCAAGTGTCATTGTGTTAGGCATCTTGACCATGCTCTTTTTCACTTGATTTCATAGCTTAATCTGTTCCAGAATTCTACAGATTTGGGCCTAGGGAAAATAGAAGCTGACTGAAACCAGGTTTTTCAGTTTTGGCCAAAACCAAATCTGTGGCCGAAATTCACTGCTTGTTTCTAGCTGAAACCAAAGCCAGAACTGAAACCAGTCCGGACCTGCACCCATACAACACCCATTCCCTCTCTCCACAGCTAGAGAGAGCCTCCCCCTCCCAGACTCACCCATAAGCCCTCTCTTCCAGGCCTACCTTAAACCTTGGTGGTGTAGTGGCCTACGTGGGGCAAGAGTGATCCACAGTTACTCTATTTTGAGACTGGAGCATGCATAAGCAGTCACTCCTGCCTATGCCAGCTCTAATCTCAAAATGACAGCTATGGTAGGGGCAGGAACCACTGGAGATTCTTCCTCCCCAGTTAGGCCATTAGATTACTAGAAGTTAAGGTAGGACCAGGATGAAGGACACACTGGGGAGATGGAAGGTGGCGTAGCTCAAAACTTTGGTTTCAGCCAATGCAGCATCTCATATTTGATTCTTTCAGTACTTCTGTAACTTTGGAAAAAGCTAATGTCTTCTTAAGCAGTTCAGAATTTGTAAACATGTTGATTGTGATCTGGAAAATATTTATGTATTATCTAAATAGATTATTAAATATACATATCTTAGAACAGCTTGTTTACCGCATGTAGCTAGAACAGCCCGTAATAGAAATGACATAACTAGATATATAAAGGAAGTGAATTTATAACAGGATGCCTATGTGGAAAGTACAAAAGGGTGCTTAAATTAAGCCTCTTTCATAAAGACATCTATACGAGGGGTTGCTGAAAAGTCTCAGCCCAACCAAGAGAATTACATGGATATGGTTCAATCAATGATCTGAAATAATATCAAAACATAGAATTTTGTTTCTATAAATAAGCACTTAACAAAATAAGATAACACCCTAGCTACAGTGGCAAAATAATAACGCTCAGAATTTAGGAAGTTGGTTGGTTGAGCTGAGAATGTTTCTTCACCCCCTCGTATGCGTATATACTTTTATAAAATAAGACTCTGAGAAATTGCCCCTATAGCACATACCATGCACACAAATAAATAGCCGAGAATGATTAATGGTAAAAACCACTGAACACAAACAGGCCAGGCCAACGATCGGCTATTTTTTTTGCTCCCACCTGCTAACTTTAAACTATGATGCTTGGGTGGAAGAGTGTGGGCACACCTCTCTGTTTGTCTGAGGCTTTTCTTTTGCTTAACCCTTTCAGGACCAAGGGACATATTTGTCCCATAACTTTAAAATCCTATAAATTTTGATTGGGATAGTCTACAGTTCTAAATTTGATATGTACGGATTCCATATGATACTGCCTTTATGTAAACAAACTGGTTCCGACATTCATTCATTAGCGTCGTTGCCAGATTGACGAGAAGATTCACTTGCCACACTGTCCATAAGCCAGAAGTTTGATTTAAAAAAAAAATAATAATAATATTTCACAAAAAAAATCAATTTTTTGGCATCTGCAAGCCCTTTTTACCATAAAAATGTCGTCAGAACCACAAAAATTGGCCTACGATCCTTATGGTCCTGAAAGGGTTAAGTAATAAGCTAGCTTTCTTGGCTTGTGTGGTGCTTTCGCCTTGGAGTGAAATTTTATGGATTTTTGTAGTATTCTGTAAGATGCACAAGTAAGTGCGAGCTCCGCCCAAGCCCTTCCCATGTTTCACCCATGTGAATGTCCCCTTGCATTTAAGTGCTATGCCACTTACATTCTTACAGAATAGAGCTTAGTTGCTCTGCTGCCACTTATAGGTGTAAATATACACTTTACCCACAAGTGCTAGTTGTACATTCATACACTCAAGTGCCACATAAATGTGGGTGCATAATTATAGAATTGCCCTTAAATTTTCTTCAGTCTAGATCTCTTAAAAGAGGTGGAGGTCTTGCAGTTATTTTTTCCTACTGCATTGAGAGTTCAGGAAGTCCCACATGTTTTACAGAGAAGGCAAAGAAAATGATGGGATAATTCAATAGTGGGTTGTCCTAGGGGAATAATTTTTGGTAAAGCATCGGCTTGTGGGGTTTTTGGCCAATTAAAATGTCTTTTATTTCAGAAAGCCTGTATGATTGGGCATAAATGTATTATGCAATTTTGGTTGCAGAAAGAATCTCCAAGTTTTTGGCATTGGAGGAATCAATTACATCGCTTATTTTTATTTGAGAGTTGGGAGGTTCGAGGTTCGCCTAAAAAAACCTCATCTTTTTATGGAGGTTTGGGATCCTTATATTCAGAATCTTTCACCAAAAATACGAAGTTTAGTTATCAATGATTTATTATGAAAATTAGGTTTAATAATTACATTCCAGTTATTTACTTTAATTCTTTATTTTTGTCAACTTTCAACCAGGGTGAGGGATTTCATTTAGGGGAAGATAGGGGGTAGGTGATGGAATTAAGGGGGGTATAGATAAGATTGAATTAGTTCATATGGAAATTAAATTTGAAAGAATGATTTAAATTTGTATGAAATATTATTATTGTGATTCTTATTGTATTGAATGTATTTTTGTATTATCCTATTTTACTGATTATTTGATTCTTTCAATAAAAATTGTTATAAATATAAAAAAAAAGAAAATGATAAAAGGGTTAGCACGACTTCCCTATGAGGAATGGTTAAAGCGTATAGGGCTCTTCAGCATGGAGAAGAGACAGCTCAGAGGTGATATGATAGAGATCTATAGGGTTACCAGATGTCCGGGAAAACCCAGACATTACCTCTTTTTGGAGGACTGTCCAGGCTCCCGTATGAACTTTCCAAAACCCGGCATTTGTCCGGGGTTTGGAAAGCCCTGACGAGTTCCGGCTACATCTGGAGGGCCTCTGAGCATGTGCAGATGACGTCACTCACATCTGCGCATGCTCCAGGCCCTCCAGATTCGGCTGGAGCTCATCCGGAAGACAGGAGATTTTGTGGGGGGGGTGGGGCTTGGGGTGGGGCTGGAGGTGGTATTGGACGGGACCGGGGGCAGAACTAGGTGGGGCTGGGGTGGGGCTGCAGGTGGAACAGGGTAGGATCATGTGTCCAGGGTTTTCCCAAGAAAAATATGGTAACCCTAGGTCTATAAAATACTTAGTGGAGTGGAAAGGATAAATGTGAATCACTTGTCAAGGCTTTCCAGAAATACTAGGACTAGAGGGCATGTGATGAAGTACTATGTAGTAGATTTAAAACAGGGATCTCAATGTCCCTCCTTGAGGGCCACAATCCAGTCGGGTTTTCAGGATTTCCCCAATTAATAGTCAGTTGTTCCAATATTATAATCTACCCTCATCTTCTCACCCTTCATAACCTCCTGCAACTCACAACCAACTGCAATTTCGTCCCCATAGGCAACATCTAATTTAGTTGCAACGGGCGACAAGCCAATTCATATCCAGAAACACTGTTTCCCCAAATACCGAAAAATCAGATATAACAACCTAGGAACAGATGATTTTTTGGTAACATAAGATTATGCTTTGTAATATTATGTAATGTAACATAAGGTTATGCTTTGTAATATAACATAAGGTTATGCTTTGTAATATTATGTAATGTAAGTTATGCAATGTACTGGAATAATAAGGTAAAATAACACAAAGTAACCCTACGTAAAGTCTTGTAAAGTTATGTAAGATAAATTATGTAAGATAAATTATGTAAACTTAATGCAAGTAATGCAAGCACGGTAAGGATAATGTAAAGTAACGCAAAGTAACTCCACGTAAAGTTATGTAAAGTTATGTACGAAAAGTTATGTAAAGTTAGGTATGCAAAGTTTGTAAAGGTATACAAATAAGTGTATTGTCATCGCCTGGAAATGACCAGCCATCTTCTAATGTAATCCGCTCAGAACCGCAAGGCACAAGCGGAATAGAAATCACTAATGTAATGTAATGTAATGAAAGAGAAGAGAGGGAGTCTAGATTCAAAGGACAAAGCCAAATGTATTAAAAAAGCACAATGAGCCTTCAAGAGTAGGTTGGCATCTAAAATTGGATTTTAGATGTTAACCTGCTCTTGAAGGCTCATCATTCCTTCAAATGAACCACAACCAAAGATTCTGGTAAGCCTATGGGGTTAATAATAAAAAAAAATAAAACGTCTAAAAAGTGTCCTAAATGGCTACTTGGACGATCAAAAAGCCTGATCGTCCAAGTACCCATAACCAAAGCTGGTTTTTAGACATATCTAAAAACAGCTTAGACCTTTCCCTTGCCACTAAACGCACAGAGAGAAAAGAGGTGTGTTTAGAGGAGGGGAAAGTGGGCAGTGGGCGGGAGGTGGGCCGACCTACACCTAGGCGTATAACAGGTATAACCAAAACATTAACAGGTTGCCTAGTCGGCACTTAGCCCTTTTTGACTTAGACGAAGTCAAACCAGGTCTAAGTGCCGAAAAAGGGGCCGCTGAGCTGATGACCGCTGGCACCATCAGTTCAGTGGCCCGGCAACCTACCCACTGCAAGCATCGTGGCATGAGAGATGCCTCATCTCCCCTACTGCGATGCCATCACTCCTCTACCCGAACAGCCGAGACCCGCGGCAGGAGAGATGCCCTATCTCTCCTGCCGCTGGTCACGGCAGCTCGGGTAGAGGAGTGATGGCATCGCGGTAGGGGAGATGAGGCATCTCTCCTGCCGCGATTCATTACCCCCCCGCACACATACAACATCGGGGCAAGAGGGAGCCCAAGCCCTCTTGCACCGCGGCAGCCGCAGCACCCCCGACGATATTGGGGCAAGAGGGAGCCCAAGCCCTCTTGCCCCGGAGATCGTGCCTCCCCCCAACTCGATCTGGCCAGGAGGGAGCCCAAGCCCTCCTTGCCCCAGCGACCCCCCCCCCCTCCGATTTAACAGGCCAGGAGAGAGCCCAAGCTCTCCTGGCCTCGGCGACCCCTCCCTCTGATTTAACGGGCCAGGAGAGAGCCCAAGCTCTCCTGGCCCTGGCGACCCCCTACCCCCACCCCCCCACTACAATATGGGCAGGAGGGATCCCAGGCCTTCCTGCCATCAACATAACCCCCCTCCCCCAACAACTGCCCCCCCAAACCCCCGATCTGACCCCCCAGCCGACCCGCAACCCCCCCCGGCCGACTCCACGACCCCCCCACCCTCACCCCTACCCCTTCCCCGTACCTGAACGTTGGTCAGACGGACGGGTGCCTAGCCCGCCCATCCGGCAGGCCAGCCGGGTCCAGAATGGGATCGTATTGGCCCAGGCGGAAGAAACCCAACCACAAGTGGGGCCTGAGGCACCTGGGCCAATCAGAATAGGCCCAGGCACCTCAGAATTCAGCTTTTAGGCGAAGGACTGGCTCCTCCTTTGCCTAAAAGCCCTTCTGTTGGACGTTTGGGGCTTAGGTGTTTTTTTTTGGTTCATTATGGCTAAAAAGTGTAGACGTCGTGGGGGTGTACTTTTAGATGTAGTGGTGATCTGGACGTTTAGTAGAGGCAGGCCATAATCAAAACAAGGATGTTTGTTTTGGTTATGAACACTTTCCCTGCTTCTGCGTTGAACGTTTAAGGACTTAGGCCAAAAGGGGACTTAGACGTTTTTTTTTATTATGTCCCTCCACGTTTTTTTGTCTGATAGTCTTTCTGCCTTTTTTACATCCAAAATATCTTCCATATCCAGTATTATTCCATTCAGTCTCCTGCACTGTGTAACACAGCTGAATTTTAGTACCGAGTACCTGAGGGAGACCAAGACACATTAGTCAGTGATCCTATTGGCCGCAGCTCAAAGCAGACCTACAAAAAAAGCCAGACATTATTTCCCGGCTGATCTCTAAGTGATTTTATTTTTGTGTATGTCAGTACCCAGTGCTCAAGCAGAAACCAGGAGAGAAGCCTCCACACACAAATTCAGAACCAACAAACCACGGTGGAGGTTCAAGATAGTTGGTGTGCAGTGTGTGTCTGTATTTTTATGATTGATTTTCCTAGTGACTTTGAATCTCCAGTTTCTTATTCATTTGAGAAATAGTGATCATGAGTTACAAAGCTCCTGAAGCAGGCCTTAGAGTCCGAAACACGTGCGTGTCGAGCCACCATACAATACTTTGATTTGACTAATAAAATTGCACACCAACTGTCTTGAACCTCCACTGTGGTTTGTTAGTACCCTGTGCCCAACATAATTTATTTGTAGGTACTATGACTTGGTCATCTTTTCAGACACAATCTTTATGTGCTTTTGGTAAAATCATATCATCAATTAAACCAACATTTACTCTGGATTCTATTCCATCAACCTGGCTTAAATTGCCTAACTTAGACTTGCCCCATTATATTCTTTCTTTGGTTTATCTTAGCTTTACATCAAACCTTTTGCCACTTCATGGAAAAGAGTTATTCTCAGACCCATTAAAAAAAGACCCTTCCCTCGATCTTTCCATACTATGTAATGTAATGTAATGTAATTTATTTCTTATATACCGCTACATCCGTTAGGTTCTAAGCGGTTTACAGAAAATATACATTAAGATTAGAAATAAGAAAGGTACTTGAAAAATTCCCTTACTATCATATTACAACCTGATTTCAAACTTATATTTTCTCTCAAGAATTATTGAAAAGTGAAATTGCTGAGAAGATCCTGGCTCTTTATTCTCATCAATCAGGTTTTAGGCAACAGTAATCAAGTAAAGAAAGACAGTGGAGAATTCAGGTCATAAGCCCCTTGCATCATCTATCTCAAATAAACAAATGTCACTTCAATAACTGTGTAAAGTACTATAAACTGACTCAAATTTGGTAGAAATTGTTATACGAGGGGCCACTGAAAAGTTCTCAGCCCAACCAAGAAGAGAATGATGTGGAGCCATGAAACGTACAAGTTATTCCACACTTTTCTTGACACTTTTCGTTTCATATGATTGAAACAAAAAGTGTCAAGAAAATTGTGGAATAACTTGTAAGTTTCATGGCTCCACATCATTCTCTTCTTGGTTGGGCTGAGAACTTTTGAGCGGACCCTTGTACTATCTAATTTTTGGGTGGATCCTGGCTGCACCATTTACCTGCTTCTGGCACTAATTGCAATAACCTTTCTGTTCACTGTGTAATGACTAGAATGATTTATTTCCTAATCATTATTGCAATTCTTTTACCTATATTTATACCGCTTGATATTCAGCTGGTGGTGGGCGGTGCTTGGACTACCCTCCACTGGTATTAAACATGGATATTCAGTGTTGGACCATTTCCAGTGACCGGCATTGAATGACTGGGGTTTTCAACGCCAGCTAGCGCATGGCTAGTAAAGGCAATATTCAGACTTAACTGGCCATGGCTCTCTAATCAACCTTATTGTCCACTAAGCCTAGCCACTTAAGATCTGAATAGTGGGACTTAAGCAGTCACACCCCTGGAACACCTCCAACATCGCAGGGTTATTTTTCAGCACTAACCAGGCATTTTCTGCAGTGATAGCCAATTAAATACCACCAAAGATGCCAGGTTAGCTGCCAAGTTGTGAGTTAACTGGTCAGCAGCCATTGCCGACTGGTTAACTTGCACTGAATATCAGCCAGATATTCTATAGACCACTTTCTTAGTTTAAGCAATATAGTAAATCCTGAATGAAGGAATAAATAAAATGCATTCCAGTTTCAAAACTCTATTGTCATTGAGGAAATGCATTCACTTTACATTCTAAATTCCATCATAGTAGACATGGAGAGGTAATTTGATATTTCACCTAAATCCAAGTTTAGACATTTTGCAGAAAGTGTTCAAAAATTCAGTAGAAAGAAAAAATGACATTTTCAAAAACAGGAAAATGTATATCTTTTAGTTTTGAAAATGGCCATTTCCTAGATGTCCTCGGTGCATCTATCTTTTTGAACCATAAAAAAAGTCCAACTGAAAAACACAAAAACAAGCCATTGGGATGTAAGAGGGGACAGCATTTTTAGTAGACTAGCCATACAGACATCCCAGCAGAGCAGTGGGACACCCTAGGGAGCACTGAGGTGAACTTCACTTACAAGGTCTCATGAACACATTTTACCAAAAACCCTTTACATTGTATAGGGAGCCCTCCAATCCTCTTCTGAAATCTACTGTACTCAACTGTATACCCCAATAGCCCTCATGCTTGCAGATATCATCTATATGTTAGTACAGTAGGTTTTTTAGTGGGTTTTGGAGGGCTCTCACTTTCAACCACAAGTGTACTGGGTCCCCTTCTCTATAGTCCACTACACCAACCACTAGGCTACTCCAGAGACCCGCTTGCTGCTCAAATAGGACTGTCCATAACATCTGAGTCTGTGATACAAGCTGGTATGTACTGTTTCATTTATATCTTTTGGGGGTGAGAGGGGGTCATTGACCACTGGGGGGGTGAGGTAAGGGGGACCATACCTTTATGTCTCCAGTCTACATCTGGTCAGTTTGGCTACCATTTTGGCACTTATTCCAAGTTTCCAAGTTTATTATAATTTTGATAACATGCAAATCAAGATTTCTAAGCATTTAATAAATTGTATTAAAATAAGGGGAAAACACTGAACATATAAATACTGACTAAACAATACATCATAAACATGGAATGATAGGATAGTAGGGAGAACTACAATTTAAAAGTAAAGAAAACATAAAGGGTAACCAACAATAGAGAAGCAAGGGAATAAAGATTATTAGATAGCCTTGGCTATTTCCAAGTCTATTCAGCAGTTGAAAGCATCTCGGAAGAGGTAGCTCTTTAGATCTCCTTTAAATTTGTTTAGATTTTTTTCCGCCCTGATATAAAGTGGTAGGGAATTCCATATTGTAGGAGCTGTAACTGCAAATGAAGTGGCCCGACGCGTGCTGATAATTTTCAGGGATGGTGTATAAAGAAGATGTTGAGATGAGGATCTTAGGACTCTTGAAGGTTCGTGTGGAATAAGGAGCTTGTGAATAAAGGCCAGTTCATTAGTGTTTGGGGCTTGAAGGAAAGAATAGCTATTTTATATAAAATTCGAGTGGGATTGGTCGCCAATGCACACTTTTCAACAGAGTAGTAACATGATCGAATTTCTTCCTGTTAGTAATAATTTTAATTGCAGTGTTTTGTATCAGTTGTAATCGGAGATATCTTTTTGGCATATACCTTTATTTAATGTATTATAGTAGTCAAGTTTGGAAATAATAAGAGAGTGAATAAGAATATTGAGAGATTGGGGGTCCAGAACGTTCGTGAGAGGTCTAATCATCCTAAGTCTAATGAAACAATTCTTTACTACTGAGCTGATTTGTGGATGGTAACAGGGCCGGATTAATGAATAGGCCCAAGAGGCACGTGTCTAGGGCCCAAAGTTGTTAGTGGAGAGGATCCTAACGGGGACGGGTGGGATTTCTGACCCCGCGCAACTCTCTAATCTACTGGCAGGCCAGGTTTGCAGGATATCCTCAATGAATATGCATGAGAGAGATTTGCCTGCACTGCATTCTTGGTATGCAAATCTCTCTCTCATGCATATTAATTGTGGATATCCTGAAAACCTGGCCTGCCAGTAGATCTCGAGGACCGGACTTGGGTAGCTCTGCTATATAGTCATGCTAAATTTTTCTAGACTAGGGGTAGGCAATTCCGGTCCTCGAGAGCCGAAGCCAGTTCAGGTTTTCAGGATATCCACAATTAATATATATGAGATGGATTTGCATGCACTGCCTCCTTGAGATGCAAATCTATCTCATGCATATTAATTGTTGATATCCTGAAGACCTGATCTGGCTCCGGCTCTCGAGGACCGGAATTGCCTACCCCTGTTCTAGACCCTCCCTCTGTGGAAAAGAAATTACATTGATAACTTAGCTCAGTTTCTATAACATTGTAAGTCTCTGGTTAATCCCTTTCCCCAGATGCAGCTTAAAATATGCCTTTAATGTGAATGACAGGACATATGTTACTTGACCCTGAGTCCTTCAGGAAAGGGCAATATTGTAGGGCATTCATATCTTGAACAGTTACTAATTTGATGGAGTTTATCACAAAGATGCGAACCAAATGTAGAATTTATTAGTAGACTGATCTATGCATTTATGCTAATAAATCTTTTACGTATTTATATGATTCTTTTGTTAGCTAAAATGTCACATTACCTATATAAGGAGCAGGCTTTTGTCTAGAATTTAGAGCATACTATGTATGTATGTTCTCATATATCGATATATTAATAAACAATTGTTACTTCAGAGCACAAGCTAGTGTTTATTTATTTACAGTTTTCATACCTCCAGACCAGGGCCAGAATTAGGGGAGGGCAAACAGGGCAGATACCCTGGGCCCCACAGCTCCAGGGGGCCCCACAGTCTGGGCATTACTTCCCCTTGCCAGACCCTCTCCCTCCCTTCCCCTCACCTTTGCGATGCTTTTCAAAGCCAAAGATTTCTCTCTCAGAGGGGCCCTCATGTGGCAGCTGATCTTACTAGTTGCACACAATTGCACCAAAGTTTCTCTTCTGAGTCGATCCACCCAGGCAGAAACAGGAAGTTGCATCAGAGGAGAAGCTTTGGATCAGTTGCGTCAAACTAGTGAGAATGGCTGCCGTGTCAGGGACCCTCTAAAAGAGAAAACGTTGGCTTTGAAAAGTGCCCACAAAGGTGAGAGTAAGGGACGGAGATGACTCAACAAGGGGAAGAAGTTGAGTGATGCTTTAGGTTTATTATGTGGAGAAAGAGGAGGACAGATGCTGGATGGAAGTTGGGGGAAAGAGAGGGGGAGCAGATGCTGGAAGGAAGTGGGGAGGAAAGAGAGGGGAACAGACACTGAAAGGAAGTGGGGGAAGAGATGGAGCAAATGCTGGAAGGATGTGGGGAGAGAGAGGGGAGCAGATGCTGAATGAAAGTGGTGAGGAGAGAGAGGTGGGCAGATGGTGGATGGAAGTTGGGAGCAGAGAGAAGAGAGCAGACACTGATTGAAAGTAGAGAGAGGAGAGCAGATGCTGAATGGAAGTGGAGAGAGAGGGGGGAGTAGACGCTAGAAGGAAGTGGAGAGGAGAGAGAAGAGAACAGATGCTGAATGGAGGTGGAGATGAAAGAGGAGAGCAGGCGCTGAATGGAAGTGGGGGAAGAAAGGTGAGCAGATGCTGGAAGTAAGTGGTGAGAGAGGGGAGCAGATGCTGGAAGGAAGTTGGGAGGAGAGAAAGGGGGCAGACTCTGAATGGAAGTGGAGAGGAGTGAAAGAGGGGAACAGATGCTGGAAGGAAGTTGGGAGGAGAGAGAAGAGAGCAGGCACTGATTGGAAGTGAAGAGAGGGGAGCAGATGTTGAATGGAAGTGGAGAGAGAGAGGGGAGCAGATGATGATCTAATATTTTGAACCATAATTCAAAGTTTAATTTCTGAGCAACAAATATACTGTATAGAGATTGATTTTCAAAGCACTTAGACACTCAAGGTACTATAGGTTTCTTTGGTACTTTGTGTTTCTATGTGCTTTGAAAATGAGCCCCTATGTCTTTTATGTGCAGATCTTTGCACTAATTGAGCCAAACCCTCCATCTGCATAGATGCCAATAAAAATGTGTTTTCCTTGTTCTCCCAAGAATCCAATGCTTATTAAAAATTTGGCCATGTGTTAAATTGGTTCAAAGGCTTCCTGAAAAACGATCCTACCAAGTCATCAGTGAACAAGTCTACTCCCAATCTTGGACCAACTCCTGTGGTGTCCCACAAGGCTCCCCACTATCACCAACCCTGTTCAATCTATACATGTCTTCACTAGGCCATGAACTATCCAAACTAAATCTCCAAACATACATATACGCTGATGACATCACAATCATCATCCCCTTCTCTACACTATTGACTGAAACCAACACTTCATTGATCACGAAGAATGGACAAAAACTTCAAACTAAAACTTAACCCTGAAAAAAACAAAATTTTCATGGCCACCCCAACGAACAAATACAAAGTATCATCAATCAGCTTACAAGGGAGAAACTTTCCTATTAACCCCACCATAAAATTCCTAGGAGTGATCTTAGACCAACAATTCGAAGCCTTTTATGGAAACTATGTACAATAAAACCATATTTCAATTTTGCATCATTCAGACTGTTAGTACAATCACTAATCCTAAGCTCTCTGGACTACTGCAACATCATTTACCTAGATCCTACAAAAAAACTAACAAAAGTTTGAGAACAATCCAAAACAAAGCCATACGACTGATTTTTGACCTGAAAAATATTCAACCACATCACTCCATATTTCAAAAAACACTGGCTACCAGTAGAGGCCAGAATAATTTTCTCGAATTCGGTTGTCTGTGCTTTAAAACAGTGGTTCCCAACCCAGGCCAATCGGGTTTTCAGGCTAGCCCTAATGAATATACATAGAGTAGTGGCGGTATAGAAGAATAAAGTTATTATTATTATTATTATCACTTCCATTATATGCAAATCTATCTCATGCATATTCTTAGGGCTAGCCTGAAAACCCGATTGGCCTGGTGGTCCTCCAGGACAGGGTTGGGAACCACTGCTTTAAAACACTATTTGGTACTGCACCCACCTACCTTCTGAAACACTTTGTTCTCCAAAACAAACTCCGCTTCTCACACAGAACACTATTATTCGCCTTTCCGAATCCCAAAGGATGGCAATTCAAAAGATTCCTCGACAAGACACTTTCTTTCCAAGCAGTAAGGTGGAACAATACTCTAAGGGTTCCTTTTACGAAGGTGCGCTAGGGCCTTAACGCATGGAATAGCGTGCGCTAAATTGCCTCGTGCACTAGCTGCTACCGCCTCCTTTTGAGCAGGCAATACTGCATGCTATTCCAGTGCGTGCGATAAAACTGCTAGTGCACCTTCGTAAAAGGAGCCCTAAGTGACTTACTCCTTAACTCATTGTCATACCAATCATTCAGATCACTGAAAACCCATTTATTTGATAAATTTGTTTAAACTTCCTCAAACGATTTCCTCTACGTCTACTTGCATGCTCCTGCCTTCTGATATATATTATTATGTTTAACACAAAACTAAAAAACGGGATGTTTAATCAAACTTCCTAACATTCACTTTATAAAATTCTATACGCCAAATGTAATTATATTTCTTATTTTATTTTATTGTGTTTATCTTTTAAAATTCCATCATTTCTTACATTTAATTACTAAAATAATAATGCTAATACAACTATAAAGTGCAATTATGTGCAATAACAACAAAACTGAACTACGGCAGAAACCTCTAGAATGAATTCTGTTTCTAACTGATGTTTCAAGTTTCAAGTTTATTAACTTTTAATATACCGACCATCAACAGGTATCTGGCCGGTTAACAATAAAATATTTAAAAAGAAGGAAAAATAATAGATATTTAAAAATAATGAGAGTGAACATCAAGGACATTAACTGGACAGACTTGAAAGTGAGGGTAAAAAGGGAAAGGAGGGGAAAAGTTACATATTTTAAGGAAAGAGGGAGAAAGTGGGAGTAGGGTAAAACATATTGGGTGGGGTTGCTTTTTAAAAGCGGTTGGTTGAGTAAGAGAGGAACAGAAAAGAGAAAGGAAAAAAAAAAAGAAAAAAAACTCTAAACACAAGTAAAGGCGTCACGAAATAAAAAAGTCTTCAGGCTTATCTTGAATTTATCAAGATGTTGTTCAACTCGGAATTGCTGTGGCAGAGCATTCCACAACGTTGGGGCGACTACTGCAAAATTTATTTTCCGGGTGTAAAAGAAATCTTTTATGGAAGGAATTAGCAAGAGTTTTTGATCTGCTGACCTCAGAGTACGTATTGGGCATTGAGGAATGAGAAGCTTATCAAGATATGAAGGCTGATGAGAGAGTTTTATTTTAAAGGTCAGCAGGATGGTTTTATAGGTGATACGATGTGTGATAGGGAGCCAATGTGCTTCTTTCAGAAGTGGGGTAACATGATCATATTTGCCTATTTTGTAGATGAGTTAGATGTAAGCGTTGGATTTCTTTTTGGGGGAGGTCATTGTAAAGAGAGTTACAGTAATCTAGGTGGGAGATAACTAAAGAATGAACCAGAATTTTGATTGCATCTGTCTCTAGAATCGAAGTTAGTGAACGAATAAGGCGAAGTTTAAAGAAACAGATTTTTACAACCGAACTGATGTGATCATGGAAAGTAAGATCCTTGTCGAAAATAACTCCTAATAGTTTTATTTTTGTTTCCATTTTTATAGGAATGGATTTGATAAAAATCTTTCCTGATAGAGACTCGTTGTTTTTGATCGGGAGTAAAAGGCCGCAGGATTTGTCTATGTTGAGGGAGAGTTTATTTGCCAGTCATTTATTGCGTCCAATTTATTGTTTATTTCTTTTATTTCTGAAATGTTTGAGGTATTGACAGGGTGAAGTAGTTGTATGTCATCTGCATAGGCGAAGATCGTGAATCCTATGGATTGTGCTAGCGTAAGAAGAGGAGATAGAAAGATATTGAATAACAGTGGAGATAGAATGGAACCTTGTAGGTTTGTGATATAGATGGAGAAATTTTATTCTTTACATGAACTTTAAGACTACGTTCGTTAAAGTATGAAATGAACCATGAGAGAGCCGGACCTGTGATGCCACAGTCTTTAAGTCGGTTAATGAGGAGAGAGTGATCGATAGTGTCAAAGGCTGCAGACAGGTCAAGGGAAACAAGGAGAACAGATTTTTGATGATCACGATAGTAATGTATAGTTGAGATGAGGCCTAGCAGTGACAGTTCAGTGGAATGTGAAGAACGGAAGCCTGTTTGACATGGATGTAAAGCATGGGTGTTGTCAATAAATTATGTAAGTTGATTATGAATGATTTTTTCAGTTAGTTTAGAGATTAAGGGTAGGTTAGCAATGGGGCGAAAATTTGCCGGCAAAGAGGGATCTAAGTTGTGTTGTTTCAATTTTGGAATAACAAGAGCTGCTTTCCAAGCAGTAGGAACTAAGCTGTCAGAAAGAGACTTGGATACCATTTCCCAGATGAATGGGCCAAAGAAGGAAAATAATTTTTTAAGGAGCGAGGGGGGATTGTTGGAAGTATTTAAAGATTGTAAGATGAGGAGGAGATTTGCTAGTGAGGGCATTTTGAAGTTTGAGCAGGTGCTGAATGATAGATGAATAGAGTCATCGGGAATGTGAGGAGGAGAAGCTGGAGGAGAAGGTCCTAGATGTGATCTAATATCCTTGATTTTTGTATCAAAGAAAAGTGCCAGCTCGGTAGCAGATGGCTGCGTAGTTAGGGGTGAGGGTTTTTTTTTTAGAATATGTAGATTGTAAACGTTTTTCCTCAATTAACCACGATTTCAATAGTTAATTTGATTTGTGTACTTCATATAGTTCATCAGTTGATCTTTTTTTGAGTATTTCATCCAAGTATATATAATTCATGAATTCAATCCGGGAAAAATGATATATCAATTGGCACTTATCTCTGTCTTCCACCAACTGAAATCTTCTTATATACTGCCATGGCAAAGATAGATTAACTCAGTGCGTGATTCCAAGTGTCCAAAATCCAATAGATAAAAAAGTATTACGTTCACTTCATAGAGCAAACTCTTATCTTCAGCTCTCATTAACCGCCATTAGATCAACTGATGAACTATTTGAACTACACAAATCAATTAAGTATTGAAATCATGGTTAATTGAGGAAAAATGTTTACAATATTTATGAGTTGAAAACAGAATTCGTTCTAGTGGTTTCTGCCGTAGTTCAGTTTTGTTGTTATTGCACATAATTGCACTTTGTACTTTATATTTGTATTAGCATAATTATTTTAGTAATTAAGGGCTCATTTTACAAAGGTGCGCTAGCGTTTTAAATGCACGCACCGGATTAGCGCGCGCTAGCTGAAAATCTACCACCTGCTCAAAAGGAGGTGGTAGCGGCTAGGGCACGTGGCAATTTAGCGTGCGCTATTCTACTCATTAAGGCTCTAGCGCGGCTTTGTAAAAGGAGCCCTAAATGTAAGAAATGATGGAATTTTAAAAGATAAACACAATAAAATAAAATAAGAAATATAATGACATTCTGTGCATAGACAAATATAATTATGTTACAATCCTATTTGTTTACTCCTGCTTCATGCTCTTGAAGTAACTTCGCTGCATTTCTGCAGCCTCTCTTGTTGTAAACCGTCTTGAACTGAAAGTTATGACAGGATTATTATTATTATTATTATATCAGCATCAAATTTTAACCTCATGACCAAGATAAACTTAGTTAAACCCAGCCATATGAATACTGTACCGCTCTTTATAGAACTCTATCCACTTTAAAACTAAATATTTGCACCTCTCTGTGTACCACAACAAAGAAAAATGGGGAGACCCAATGATCCACAGTGAAAACAATCCACCGATGAAAACAAAAACAAAATCTGTGGATACAGATGTTCTGGAGATAATTTATTAAACACTGACATATAAAACCATGAAAATTCAATTTAAAAAGTACAATGATAAAAAATACTTGTCTGCGGTCTTCTTTGCTCACATGTTTAAAGACAATAGACTGTTTTCAGTCCAATTCTTTATATGTGAGTTTGCAAACCATTGGACCCCTGAGGAAGGCGTGTTTGCCAAAACATGGACTGTGTAGGGTCCGGTTGGAGTTTTATCACAGTATTTTTTATCATTGTACTTTAATTGAATTTTCATGGTTTTATATGTCAGTGTTTAATAAATTATCTCCAGAACATCTGTATCCACAGGTTTTGTTTTTGTTTTCACCTCTCTGTGTACTACATTAAATAATAAATAATATTGAAAAATAACAAGTCACCCAACTCCCTCTTCCCCACTCCTATGGCATGCACATTCTTTACTAGGGCCGCTGATGTCCTTTAGTCAGACTTCTGTAAATGATATGCAAGCTAAATATTGTTCCTGCATTAAATACCTCCCATTAGTCAATGACCTAACATTTTTGAAGGCACCTCGAAGATGAAAACTATTTTCCTAACCCTGCCCATTTTGCATTCTTTCCTACAGTCTCCCTGCTGTAAATCCCTCTGACACCGCACATATTCTTCAGATATGATAAACATCTATTTTTGGTGGGGTAAAAAGTGAAATCTACATAATAACAAAGAGGATGATATAGAGAAGCAAGGGAAAGGATACACGATTTTTGTTTTTATTAAGGAAAATTAAATGTCATATTCCATTTACACTCTTTATTTTAGGGCTCCTTGAAGGTGCACTAAGCTTTTTAGCGCACGTACCGGATTAGCGCGCACTAGCCAAAAATCTACCGCCTGCTCAATAGAAGGTGGTAGTGGCTAGCACGTGTGGCAATTTAGCGTGTGCTATTATGCGCATTAAGACCCTAACACACCTTCGTAAAAGGAGCCCTTATACTCACTGCCTTAATGGTAGAGCTGTATAACAAAGAAAAAAAATCCTTTCCATGAAATACATACCTGCCTTTTACTATACTGAAACTTTGGTTTCCATTTTACCTCTCCTGGGATAGGATGCTTTGACTACTCAGAACTGACCATACAGAGCACCCTAGCATATAGAAGGTAGAGGAAATGGAGAAAGGACTGCACAACTGCTTACTACAACATAACATGACATAACATAATATGATATAACATAACACAGCATAGCATAAAATTTGTATACTGCAAAACCATGTGGATCTTTGTGGTTTACAATTAACAAAAGAAAAAGCTGAGCATCAAGCAGCAAATTATAAATTGAATATAATGTAAATTACCAATTATAAAAATTTATCATATAAATAAGCTTTTAACAGTTTTCTGAAATTCACATATGTGGAAGTGGAAAATGGTCGAAGAAAAACTGAAACCAAAATGGCTGCTTGATACGATAGCAATCTGCTATGAAATCTTTTGTAGCGGCATCGCCTAGCCAATGGAAAATCAAAAATAATTGAAATACATAAGGAACGTCGAGAGTGTCACAAGCCCGAGCCCAAGGCCGGCCTTGTGCCAGGGAAGAATGATAAAAAACCTCCCCTGAAACTAGTCAGGGCTAACCATGTTGTCCCTGTTAGGCAAGAACAAGAACAGGAAGCACAGGCTGTGTTCAGACCTAATGTAGAACACAGCCTGGTGAAAACTGGTAGGGCCCCTTTAAATCCTCCATTTTGTGGAAAGCTGGCTAAGCAGGGGAAAAGGCAACCACAGCTGAAAGAAGTTCAGCCCCGGAGTAGGGCTGGGCGTGGTACAGCAGCTTGGCAGCATTTAGAGAGCTGGCTGACCAAGAGGAAAGGAGACAGAGGAGAAGCTCTCAAGTGGAAGGAGCCTCCAGGTCCCCCTGAGACAAGGGACATTGAAATGCTGGACACAGAACCAGAAGATACATCCCTGGTAAATCCTGAAGGTGAAGCTATGGATTGCAGCACTTTACCAGAGGTGGGACTATTTGAAGAAATGGAAATTAATTAAGTTGGAATTGGTATTTTTTTTTTCCCTAAGTTTTTGTTGAATGTTTCCATTTCTATTGAGCATAAGGATTTTCCTAAAGTCTGCTAATTAATGGAATGTATGCTAGCCCAAGGTGTGCTTGTATGAGAAGTTTTTTTTTCTTGCTTACCAAGAGGGCTGCTGTGGAAGGAACTTCAGCAAGTTCTTTTCAGAAAGTGTGAATATCCTGGAAGTTTGAGACAGGATTTACACAGTACCATGGTGAATAATTTGCAGGTTTCTTTTCTATTGATAACAAGGAACCCTTTAACAAATCTGCCAATCTTTGTTACTGCATTTAATGAGGCAGCGCTGCACAGTGCAGTGCACCATGCATAGTTGGCCTATTGACCAATAAGACTCTGGTAGAGTCAAGGACTATCAAGAAACTCTGTTACACCTGGGACATTGATAAAGAACTTTGAGACAGATATCCAGACCAGGCTGGTTACTATCATATTATGTTGTTCTTCATAATTTTGCCAAAGACCTTTGGAATACATTTTCTTTTGATGCATTTTTTTTGGACTTGCCAGTTGAACAATAAATTTGATTTTTGTTATTTCATTACTTACCTGTGTGAGGCCATCCTGTTTATACACATAGGATAAGTTTATGCACAACAGGGACTTCCTCCATCTTGAGGAAGCACGCTGGGGAGAATATTGGGAGCGTGGGCCGGTTACTGCGAGCCTTGAGGGCCGGCCACGCTACAAGAGCTAGAGAAATTAAAATGCTCAGCTAAGTACCCTGGTCTGGAGCCATTCCGTACACCACCTTATAACATAAACAGCCAAGTATTCTCAGCCTTCAATAGCCTTTGATATGAAATACATGAGAGAGGCATACTGCAGACTGAATATCTGTAACACACACATACACATATCATCCTACTTATGACAAGAGTATAGCCATGCAAGGGTCTTGGGGGCCCACTTTGGGCTTCGGCCCCCTCCAGAACTCCAGCACCCCCTTTTAACTAGCTGGTGCAGATACCAAGCCCTGCCAATCAAATCATTACAGTGCCACCACTCTTTGCTGCTTCCTTTCTGCTCCAAGCATGCTGGGACTCTCGCATATACTTTCCTGGCATGCTTTGATTAGAAAGAAAGCAGCAGGAAACGATGGCAGTGCAGTAATTTCGCTAGCGGGGCTCTGCATCTCTGCCAGCAAAGGTACTGTTAGAGTGCCGGTGTGATTTGGGGTGAGGAGGAGAGGTGAGAGAAATACATTGTCCCTCCAGTCCACCCATGGGCCCCACCTAAATTGTTTAACGTGACCATTTATTTTTTCATCAAAACAGGGCATCTATTAATTGTCAGTCCCGCCCTAGCCACGCCACAATCCCTCCTTAGCCCCGCCCCCAAACCCGCCCTCAATTTCTTCCATTCATTTTTCATCTATTAATTGTCAGTCCTGCCCCCAATCCCACCCTAGCCCCGCCCCCAATTTCTTCCATTCATTTCATATACTGTACACATAATATCTTATTAATTCATAATGGTAACCATAAAATTTAAAAAAAAAACACAAAGCACACTATACGCAGAGAAAATGTTAATTATCATTTATATTTGGGGTTTTTTCAAAGATGTCAAGGCAGATGACTTTAAAATATGCAATGTCACCTCAGTAACTATAGAAAAATAGACAAATATAGTGCAAAATATAGACAGCAGATATAAATTCTCAAAACTGACTCATTTTGATCACTAAATTGAAAATAAAATCATTTTTCCTACATTTGCTTTCTGGTGATTTCATGAGTCTCTGATTGCGTTTCCTTCTGACTGTGCATCCTTTCTTTCATTTCTTTCTATCTTTCTGCACTCAGGCACAATAATTGTCCCTTTCTATTCCCTCCCTCCTTCCTTCTTATGTCCTTAGTGCCCCTTCCTATGTCCTTAGTACCCTATGTCCTTAATGCCCTATGTCCAGTGCCTTAGTGTCCTATGTCCTTAGTGCCCCTTTCTATGCCCCCAGTGCCTCTTTCCCATGTCCTTAGTGCCCCCAGTGCTCCTTCCTATGTCCCCCTCATTGCCTTCCAGCCTTTGTTCCACCACCCTCCCCCGAAGCTAGCCAGCCTACCTCCCTCCCTGCTGCGCTAAAACCAGCCAGCCTGCCTGCATCCCTCCCTCCAGCATCGAAGCCTGCCCCTCCTGGACCGGCCCCTACTATTGCTGCCTACCGCTGCTTCAAACACCCCCTCCTCCCAGTCCGCCACCACTGCCGACCACCGCAACTAAAGCAAAGTGAGGTCCAAGCGCCAACCCACAAACCTTCTTCTCGACGTCAGAATTGATGTCAGGAAGAAGGTTTGTGGGCGGCGTCTGGACCTTACTTTGCTCCAGAAAGTTGTGATCTTCTGGTGAGAAGAATGGAGGGGCAGACAGCTCCACCAGGTAGAGTAGGAAGGACACAGCTCAAAGCACTGGTATTTTCAACTGAAATCAAATCAAGGTTGAATTAGGATTTAAGGCTCTGGTCCCACAATGCATTAGGAGGAGGTTGTTAGAAATCAGAGCAGCCTTACACTCTCCCTCATGGAACTGGGAAACATAAGAACATAAGAAGCGCCATCTCCGGAACAGACCCTAGGTCCATCAGTCCAGCGATCCGCACACGCGGTGGCCCCGCCAGGTGTACCCTGGCATAGTTTTAGTCCCCATATCGCTCTAAGCTTCTCGTAAAGAGAAGTGCATCTAGCTTACCCTTACCCATGTCACTTTATGCCACTCATAAGGAGATGTACATATAACTTATCCTTAAATCCTAGAATGGTGGATTCCGCAATTACCTCTTCTGGGAGAGCATTCCAGGTGTCCACCACTCGTTGCGTGAAGCAGAACTTCCTGATATTTGTCCTGAACTTGTCCCCCCTTAGCTTCAGCTCATGTTCTCTTGTCCGTGCCACATTGGACATTGTAAATAATGTTTTTCCTGCTCTATTTTGTCGATTCCTTTCAGTATTTTGAAAGTCTCGATCATATCCCCTCGCAGTCTCCTTTTCTCAAGGGAGAACAACCCCAGTCTCTTAAGTCTTTTCTCGTAATCCAGGTTCTCCATACCTTTCACCAGCTTTGTTGCTCGTTTCTGCTCCCTCTAGCAGTTTTATATCCTTCTTTAGGTATGGAGACCAATGCTGGACGCAGTATTCCAAGTGCGGTCTGACCATCGCTCTATAAAGCGGCATTATAACTTTCTCCGATCTATTCGTGATTCCCTTCTTTATCATGCCTAGCATTCTATTTGCGTTCTTCGCTGCTGCCGCGCATTGTGCCAATGGCTTCAGTGTCCTATCGATTAATACTCCTGTTCAGTTTTTACACCTGACATACTATACTTGTGTTCCTTATTTTTTCTGCCTTAGTGCATCACTTTGCATTGTTCTACATTAAACTTCATCTGCCATTTATCTGCCCAATTCTCCAATCGGCTCAAATCACTCTGGAGTTCCTCACTGTCCTTCGGTGGTTTGATGGCCCGGCATAGCTTTGTGTCATCTGCAAACTTGATGATCTCACTGGATGTTCCATCCTCTAGGTCATTGATGAAAATATTAAATAAGATGGGCCCAAGCACCGAGCCCTGGGGCACACCGCTAGTCATATTTTCCCAGTCCGAGAACTTCCCATTTATGCCCACTCTCTACCTTCTGTTCTCCAGCCATTTGCCTATCCATCTTAGTATATCTCCTTCTATTCCATGGCCCTGCAGTTTCCTGAGGAGTCTTACATGTGGAAATTTGTCGAACGCCTTCTGAAAATCCAAGTATATAATATCCACCGGTTCTCCATTATCAATTTGTCTGTTCACTGTCTCAAAAAATTGAAGTAGGTTCATCAAACATGACTTCCCTTTCCTGAATCCATGTTGGCTGGCTTTCATCAGGTCATGTGTGTCTAGGTGCCAGGTTATGCTATCCTTGATCAGCGCCTCAACCATCTTCCCAGGGACTGACGTGAGATTCACAGGTCTATAGTTGCCCGATACTCCTCTTGATCCTTTTTTGAATATCGGTGTGACGTTCGCTATCTTCCAGTCGTCTGGTATCTGCCCTGTTTTGATTGACAGGTTGGCAAGTTTTTGCAATAGTTCTCTGATTTCCACTTTTATCTCTTTCAAGACTCTCGGATGAATTCTGTCCAGTCCAGGAGATTTGTTGCTTTGAGTTTGTCGATCTGGCGGTAGATCTGGTCCAAGTCCACTTTTACTGTGGTAAGGCTGTCCTCTGTTACTCCTTTGAACACTTTCACTGCTTCTGGAATTGTTGCAGTGTCTTCCTTTGTAAAGACAGACGCAAAGAATGAATTTAGTCTGTCTGCAATTTGTTTGTCTTCCTTGATGTACCCTTTCCTTCCCTGGTCGTCCAGAGGTCCCACTGCCTCTTTTGTGGGTTTTCTCCCTTTCACGTACCTGAAGAAGGGCTTGAAGTTTTTGGCCTCCTGCGCTATTTTCTCCTCATAGTCCTTTTTGGCATCCCTCACTGCCCTGTGACACTTCTTCTGATCACCCTTGTGTTTGTTCCAAGTTTCGGTTGTTTTCGTGCGTTTCCATGCTTTGAAGGAGTCCTTCTTTTCTTTTATGGCTTCCTTCACCTCTTTAGTAAGCCACGCCGGCTCTCTTTTGCCTTTGGTTTTCTTTGCTTTGGACATCCGTGGAATGTAGAGGCTTTGTGCTTCCATGATAGTATTTTTCAGAAGGGACCATGCCTGTTCTACCGTTTTGACTTTGCCCATTCTTTTCTTGCTCCATTGTTTCACCATGGCTTTCATGCTATCATATCTTCCCCTTTTGAAGTTTAAAGTTGTGGTTGAGGTTTTGGTACTTTTCCCCTTCCCGACATCGAGTTTGAAGTTGATCATGTTATGATTGCTCGTCCCCAGCGGGACCGTGACTTCTTCCTTTGCCGGCCCCGTAATGCCGTTTAGGACCAAGTCCAAGGTGACGTTTCCTCTTGTCGGCTCTCCCACCAATTGTTCCAAGAAGCAGTCCCCTAGCACTTCCAGGAACATTGCCTCCTTGCCACAATTTGAAACTCCCAGGTTCCAGTCTATTCCTGGAAACTTGGCAGCTGTGGGATTAACTCTTTAGTGGGTTCTAAGCAGATAAGCACACTGTATCCTCACCCTTCTAAATACTATAAAAACTTTAAAATCTCCATAAATACAGTTAACATTCTGGCCTCTATAACCAATTACGATTTTCAGAGTTATTAGAGAGGAATTTAACACCCTGTAGAGAACAATGATAAGAAAACTTTTTTGAACATAAGTTACATTAAGGTTCCATGACCAATCAACTTTCTGGTGGGGAGTGGTGGTGGTAGGTCGCATCACACCACCAATAAAAAAATTTAAATAACTGCGGCAGCCTCAAGTCACCTACTCTCTCCCACAAGCCCAAAAGCTTGTCCTTCTCCTAAGCCTTGCTGCCTCAAATACAGGGTAATGAAAACAGGTTCGAGATGCAGCCATTTGCTTTCAACCCCGAGCTCTACTACTAAAGTATATTAGCAAATTGGCTTAATGCGTGCTATGCAGGACTTTTCTGCATGCTAAGCCTATTTCTAGGGCGCTGAAGAAATGCAGGAATTTTTAGTATTTCTCTTTCAGGCACGATTCCAGCACTTTTTTAGGTGACTTGAATTTTCTTTTAAGTCATCTTTTAAATGGCATCTTGGACTTACCTAAGTTAAGGTGCCGTTTAGAGAAAAGGGGCCTTAGTGTGCTGCTAAGTAATATAACAAAATGAATACCTCATGTTAAACACATGCAGCTTACTTACTGCAAAATGCTTTAACACATTTTATGCACACTAAGCTTGCATTAGTTCAGAAGTTTTGTTTATGGCAGAACTGAATTGATCAATTAATTAACTGATGCATTATGTTAAGAGGAAGTTTTATAATACCTTATCATTAGCTTGTGTGATAGAAAACTGATTGTATGCGGCAGTGCTATGGTATGCTATAATTAGTCGGTGCTGGCAATTCATTCTCTTTTAAGTAGCAGTTGCTGTATGACAATGGAGTCAGTTTCTTCTGATCTCTCTACAGGTCGGAGATCCATTGTACCGTCGATGTATGCTGTCTGACAGAAAATCTGAAAGGTGTATACATAATAAAACACCTGCCTGCAAGCAAAACGTGCATGGCATGGGAGTAAGAACATAAGAACATAAGCAGTGCCTCTGCTGGGTCAGACCAGAGGTCCATCGTGCCCAGCAGTCCACTCACACGGCGGCCCATCAGGTCCAGGACCTGTGTAGTAATCCGGCATTATCTAGACCCTTCTGTCCTCTTTTCCTTATCCAATCCCTTCTTGAACCCCAAAACCGTACTCTATCCGATCACACCCTCTGGAAGTGCATTCTAGGCGTCCACCACCCTTTGGGTGAATAAGAACTTCCTAGCATTGGTTCTGAATCTGTCCCCTTCTAATTTTTCCGAATGCCCTCTTGTTCTTGTAGTTTTCTAACATTTGAAGAATCTGTCCCTCTCCTCTTTCTCCATGCCCTTCATGATCTTGTAGGTCTCTATCATGTCCCCTCTAAGTGCTTGAGGTATAACAAAATGAAGATGTGTGAGAGAGAGAGGGGGGTATAAAGTTCTGAGTTAAATGAAACAGAAGCTTAGAAAAGGGATATGGTATATGTAGGGTTACCAGACGTCCAGATTTCTCCAGACATGTCCTCCTTTTGAGGACATGTCCAGGGGTCCGGACGGCTTTTCAAAACCCGGCACTTTGTCCGAGTTTTGAAAAGCTTTCCTCCACATCGCTTTGGGCAGGAGGGCATCTGCTCATGCGTGGATGCCAAGCGATGATGTCACACGTGGCTCCTAAAATGGACTTAGGCATCCCCTATTTGTGTCAGGGTTTTCCTGGCCTAATACTGGCACCTAAGTTCATTTTATGTGCCTATATGCAAATCATGCCCAAGATCTACCCACAAACCACCCTTAACCACACCCACTTTCTGGTAGGTGCCTTGGGACAGGCACGTACCTGAAAGCGATAGGCATCTACCGAGTTAGGTGTCTACCACCCAATTAATTTTAATTTAACCTAATTATAAGGTGCTTATTGCCAATTATCGGTGCCGATTAAGCTTATTAAATAATTAACTCCCCTCTTTTACAAAAGTTGGCAGTGCAGTCAGGCACAGTAAAAGCTCCAATACCCATAGAAATTGAGTGGGTATCGTAGCATTTGTTGTATGGCACATCGCTGTGCGGCTTTGTAAAAGGGGGCCTAAGTAATACACCTAGATCAGCTAAGCGCCTAAATTTAGATGTCTTCTATAGAATCAGGGTCTGTGATTCCAGTATCCTTTTGGTCTGTATTCAGGCTGGCCTTGAGCAGGAACAAACATATTTGGATCTGAAGATTTTCAGGTATGAGTGAGTTATATGATACATTGGAATACATAAATGTGTATAGGCCTATCTGAAAGTTGTGTGAAAGGCATTACTACTACAACTACAGTGGTACCTTGGTTTACGAGCATAATTCGTTCCAGAAGCATGCTCGTAAACCAAATTACTCGTATATCAAAGCGAGTTTCCCCATAGAAAGTAAGGGAAACTCGCTTGATTCTTCCCCCCCAAGAATCTCGGAGAGAGCAGGAACTAAGGCCTTGAGCATGCGCAGATGCTCAAGGTCCAGCGAACAGGAGGACAGAGCTTCGGGCACCGGCATGTCCTGTGCGTTGGTGCCGGTGCCGGGTGCCAGATGGGGGGTAAGTGATGTGTTTGGGTGGGTGATGGGTACGGGGAGGATGTCGGATCGTGGCGGGGGGGGACATGAGTGGGGGGGTGCTGGATCGCACGGGGGGGGGTGCCGGATCGAAGGGGGAGGCGCTCGTACATCGAGGCAAGCTCGGTTTCCGAAGCGCCGATTTTGCAAATGTTTTGCTCATTTTGCAAAACACTCACAAACCGGTGCACAAACCGAGGTACCATTGTAATAGTAAAAAATCAGAATGAATCTATGATGGCTGTCTTTATCAATGTGCAGTCTTGAAAAATCAGTCTGTTTTAGTTGAATGACTGTTGAAACCCTGCCAGCTTAAACCATGTTGAATATTGACACCTTCACAATTAGATATGAGGAGTTTTGGGGGTTTTTTTCATATGAGCTCTAACCTGCCAGCTTTATCAGAGCACATAGGTGTCTTTTCTGCAGACAATATTGCGCAGGGATAGAGTATCAAGTGCGTTAGGTTGGCAACCTAGTATTCTTCTGTATAGGCTACTGGTGTCACCATGAGCATTTGAAAAAAATTGAATTGATATAAGGACTTGTCTTTGTTGAATTTCTCTAAAATGCCCCAGTTTGCTTTTACAATATTACAATACTTGGAAAAAAATATTTTCATGGGGTCTTAGCCTTACTTGATTCTGAGAGTTTGTAGATTTCTGATTTGTACTATATTTCCTTGAGACCTTTGGTGTGGAGCGAGACTGCCAATTTTCCCTGATGGGCATAGGGCTACACAAGCAAAGAGGAACCCAAAGTTTTAGCTTTGAGTGTGTCCTTTGCCCTTAAATTTTCAAGCCAGTGCTTGGTGATACGCCAGAGTGTAGATTTTGTATTTCATGAGCCTTCCAAATTGAAGTTTTATTGAAGGTTAGACATCAGTGGGATTTGCATCTTGTTTATTGTGGGTGATTTGGAGAGGGGGGGGATCAGTTTTTTAAATATACCTCAGAAAGGCAATTCTATAAGGAGGTCACTTCCTTTTAAGTGCTCTGATACTGCAATCCTTTGGGTGCTCAGATTCTGTTATAGACTACTAGTGTAACCCAGCATCTGTGTGCCTTACAATTATTTCCACAATTACACCAGCCATGCTTCTGGCATAGCTGCAGTGCTTAAATGTGACAAGGGTGCATGTAATATACAGTATTCGGTAAGTTGTGCATATAAGTGGCAGCACTGGCGAAGCCCTTCCCATGCTCCTCCTTCCTCTTGCATTTACATGCCATTCCCCAGATTCTGTAAATGTTGCCTATATTTGTGTGACCAAATTTGTGTACTATTGTGAGTTGTATATGCAACTAAGTTAGTTAGCAAGCCATTAACGAGCAATAACTGAGTGCTAACAATTATGGGTGCTAATTTGAAGTTGCCTATGTGCAGTTCTCTAAAGAACTGCTCTTACTTCTTCTTGATTGCAGCCAAAAAGGGGGTGGGGCCATGGAAGTGATGTGGGCGGGACGGGGTGTTCCCAACAGTTAAGCCCCCTTTAACAGAACACTGCCATTTCCATGCCAAAGTTAGTCACCAGAATTACACCAGATTTCAGTTGGCGTAAGTGTGATGCCCAAATCAATGCTAAGTGCAATGCTATAAAGGGTGTGCACCCTTTACTGAATTGTACAGTGTATTGCAAACTGTGTGCCATGGTACACTAGTGTGCCGCAGTGAGATTCTGGGTGTGCCATGAGATGCCGGTGAGTAGAGAGTTGTGCGGGGACAGAAATCCCACCCGTCCTCACCCGTCCCCGCCAAAGTCCCACCCGTCCCCGCGAGGAATCCCACCCGTCCCCACCCGTCCTCGTGAGGAATCCCTCCGTCCCCACCCGTCCTCGTGAGGAATCCCCTCCATCCCCACCCGTCCACGTGAGGAATCCCCTCCGTCCCCGCCCGTCCCTATAAACTTCAGAAATAGTTATTTCATTTAATTATGCTACTGAATTAAAGGCTCTGGTAGAAACCCATTTACAAATAAGCAAAAAGACTTTATTAATTTGAAAATATTAATTGGGAAGAATACATACTTTGTAAACGGGTTTCTACCAGAGCCTCTAATGTTTATAAATTTTTATCAACACAACTAATATACTACTTTATCCTGAAGCAAAAAAAAAAAAAAAAGAAATAGAATTCTTTTCCTACCTTTGTTGCCTGGTTTATGCTTTCCTCATGTTCTCATTCAATTCCTTCCATCCACTGTCTCTCTTCCTTCTGCATCTTCCATTTGCTCTGTTACTGTGCCTCTCCCTTTCTTCCCCCTTCCAAATTGGTCTGGCACCCATCTTCTTCTCTCCGCTCCCCCCATAGTCTGGCATCTGTCTTCTTCCCTGCCAGCGTCTTCTCCCTACTCTCTCTTCCTCATTTCCTTTCAATGTCCTTCTCCCCCCCATCTTCCCCATGTCCTTTCAGCGTCCTTCTCCCTCTCTGTCTTCCCCATGGCCTTTCAGCGTCCTTCTCCACCCCTTTGTCTTCCCCATGTGCTTTCAGCATCCTTCTCCCCCCTCTGTCTTCCACAAGTGCTTTCAGAGTCCTTCCCCCCCCCCGCCCTTCCCATGGCCTTTCAGCGTCCTTCTCCACCCCTTTGTATTCCCCCATGTGCTTTCAGCGTCCTTCTCCCTCCTCTGTCTTCAAGTGCTTTCAGAGTCCTTCCCCCCCCCCTCCTGTCTTCACCATGGCCTTTCAGCGTCCTTCTCCCCCCCTCCTTCTCTACCGCCCCGGGTGCAGCACAGCCGGCCAGGTCCCCTTACTTTTGTGGCACTTCCCCGACCGACCGACAACAGCCCCGGTCTGACAAACCTCCCTGCCCTTAACTGCGAATCTAAATTACCTTCTTACGGCTACAGTGCAGGGAGGATTGTCGGACCCGGGCTGTTATCGGTCAGTCGGGGAAGTGCCACAAAAGTAAGGGGACCTGGCCGGCTGTGCTGCAACCGGGGCGGGGCGGTGCGGACCGCCCCCCTACCTTGGTAGCCACTCGAACCGCGAGGCTACTCTCCTTCTCCTTACCTGCCCTGCCTGCAGCACAGAGCCGAACGGAAGTCTTCCCGACGTCAGCGCTGACGTCGGAGGGAGGGAGGGCTTTGTTTAAGCTTTGTTTAAGCCCTCCCTCCCCGCTGACGTCGGGAAGACTTCTGTTCGGCTCTGTGCTGCAAGCAGAGAAGGTAGGGAGAAGAAGGGCCGCGCGACTGAGTACATCCAGCCCCGCAGGAGCCCAGCGACCCTCGGAGCCGTCCCCATTGGATCCCCGCAATCCTAGGGGGCGTCCCTACGGGATCCCCGCGACCCTAGGGGCATCCCCACAGGATCCCCGTGACCCGAAGGGGGAACCCGCGGGATGCCCGCGGGTCCCGCGGGATTCCCGTCGTCCCCGTTCCCGTGCAGCTCTCTACCAGTGAGGAGGAAAAGTGCCAACGCTGGCTGACTGCTTACAGGACGTGCCTCTCGTGGCAAGAGGCACATTCTGTAGGTTGACAGTCAGCCGGTGTCAGCGCCTCTCCTCCTCTAGCACCCCCCCATCCCCACCAGCGTAGTAATTTTAGGCTCAGGGAAAATAAAGAAATGGAAGCTGATTGGGCTCAAGAACCATACTTAACTGAACTGAATTGAAGTAGAGAATCTTTCAAGATCACTAAACTTGCTTTTTAGTGGAAATAAATGTTGTCAACTGCTGAGGTTCAAAAAAACCGTATCTATTCCCTTGATAGACCATCATACATTTACAGGGGTATCCGAGAATGAGCATCGCACCCAGCTGCAGTACCCGGGGTCTCAAAATAAGGAATTGTTTTCTTCTCTTTTGGGTTAATCGTGACACATCTGGATACATTCTCGCTAATTTTGACATAAATGGTATGTCCTTAAACTTAAAAACAACTTGAGCATCCATTCTCTGGCCTAGTCAATTGCAAATTGTACAAGCAGAATAGCAGTTACCTCATTATCAGATCTCTAGGAAATTTGTCAAATCCAAACTATCAGCGGATAAATTCTGCTGGTTTAGTTTCTGAATTATTGATCTAGTTGGTAAGTAATATATTTTTGTGAGAGGCGGATAAGAGGTTTCAGGAACTTTCAAAACTTCTCTCAAATATTTCTTAAATGTATCTTGCACTGGAGTAAGTGGTAGTTTTGGAAAATTTGTAATCCGAAGATTACATCTTCTGGTCATGTTCTCCAGCATTTAAAATTAAGATTTCCACTATCCCTAACCCACACCGAGGCCTGGGACTCCACAGTTTTTATTCTGGTCTCATGTCCATCCACTTTGTTTTCCAGGCTAAATAGCCTATTTTTCAAATCCAAATTTTCTGAAACAACAGTAGTGTGCTGCAAGTTGCTGCATTTGGGTCCCCAAGGAAAGTTGTAAATTAGATATTGCTTCCCAAAGTGTTTCCATATTAAAGACCTTGGGTCTCTGCATAGATGTAAGTTCTAAACCCAGACCCTCTGGTGCAATTAAAGTACCTGCAACCTCAGGTGAAAGTAAATTCAACTTGAGGAAATCCTGAGGGATCCGCTGTTTCAACTCCTCTGAGTGCTCCGATGGCTGAATTAGCTTCACTACTCCTCCTGCTGAGTTGACTCCCGCACTCAGCTGGTCAGGAGAGAGAACACCCCGGGACGCTCTTTCCTCCAGTTGCTGCTCTAATGCCCCAGGATGACTCGGAGGACTCCTCTCCTCCGGAGCTAGAGATGTTGCCTCGAGGCAGAATGCTGACGCCTCAGCTTGCGTGCCTCTCTCAGCCGAGGGAAACTCCAGCTCACTCGTTCGGGCCTGCTGCTGCCGAAGATTCATCCGGAAACACCTGGAGCTTGGATTTACGTTTGACCATCGATAAGGTAAAAAGCAGCACCCAGGCACCTCCATGGCGTCTTAGCTCTGGCTACCGGCGACCATCTTAGTTAAGCCACCCCCCCCCCCAGCGCTCTTGTGTACCTTGAGATGTTTTTTTTTCCCATGCCTATCTATGAGCGTGATTTACTAAACCCAGCCCTATACTATTTTGTTTGCACCCTTACAAATTAGTACTTAGAGCTGGATTCTATAAAAGGTGCTTAGTGGTGCCTAGATTGTAGATGTCGCTTGGCACAGTTGCCACTAGACATCCTTGAGGTAGGCACCGGTATATTAGGTTACGTTTTACTTGTCCAAATGTACTGGTACCTAACTCAAGACAACCATACCTTTTCTCCGCCCTTAACTACACTTACTTTTCAGATAGTGTGAGCCTGCCGGTGCCGGGTTTTGCAAATGGCCACCGACCAGTGCTCAGCAATTACCGAACTTGTCGTGCCTTCAAAGGAAGTTGAAGGTCCTGCTGGTTCTTATGAGTATAATGAAAAATAAATGTCAGGAACAATAAAGCTTTTCAAAAGAACTTAAGTCCAACTTTATTTCTCAGGTAGCAAGCTGCTACAGTTTAGGCTTTGCACTCAAATATAAACACAAAATTTGGGCTTACAAAAAATACAGCCCACACCTTTCTTGCAGGTAAGTCAAAATGGTTCTAGTGTAGCCTTGCCCTGTCAGTCCCATAGTCCAAAAAGAGCAAACTATGGCTACAGGAATTACCCAGCCTTTACACTGGTCATTCGCCGTGTTTTAAAAACTCTCAGAACGTGCTGCCTAGGCCTGGTTTTTAGCAGGCCTACCCCAGCCAACTTAACAGGTAGTTGGTGGGGGAGGGGAGTAGCTGAATCCACTTTATTTAAAGATTGCCAAAGAATTGGCCCCACAATCCCACCCTGAGGATCTTGTGTGGATTCTCCCCACGCTACTACCCCTTTCCCACAGTCATTCACAAAGTCCTCTCACAATAGAAAAAGGCAAAAGTCAAAATGTTCAAAATAAACACTTTTCTTCTCTGTCCCAGGCAATAAGGCACACCTGCAGCCGTGAGCCTAGCACTGCTCACGCTTGTGCTTTCAGACAGCCCAAAAGAAAAACCAAAATTTAAATCACAAACAGTCAAGAAATTCCACTTAACTCTCATCCATGTGGATTTCTTCAGGTTCCATGGAGGTATCCATCAGCTCTATGGCATCCTGGCTGGCTGGCTGGTTTGCCTCAGGGACAGTAGTAACATCTGCCATTTCAATGTCCTGATTTGGTGGGGTTTCAGGAGCCCAGTCCCTCGAGCCTCCTTCCTGGGCTGACCCAGGATAGACTGAATTGTTTCTCCTTAGCTGAGCCTCTAAAGCCCTGAGCTGGACCCGCCCTAACCTGTAAGGGGAAGGGCCAACCTGTTGCTTCTGCTGAGCTATCTGATTAGCCTTAATTGGGCCCAGCAGTTGTGCCTTAGCTGAGCTGTGAGCTTGCCTCTTAGGCTGTTCTTTTTTGTAAGGCACCTCCTGCTGCTCCAGGCTGTTCTCACCCTCATCTTCCCCTCCCCAGGATTCTGTAACGTGGTGGTTAAATGGTAACTCAGACCCTATCTGTTTGTCTGAGCTTAGCCTGTCCCTCTGGTTAGCCCTTTTCAGGGTAAGGCTTGGATTTGGAGGAGATAGACCTGGCACAACCCTAGTCTTAAGGCTGGGGTTGTGACAATAGGCATCGTTAGGCATCAGAGGGCACCTTGACTTAAGCATTGCTAGGCGTCCTAAGAGTTTGACGCCAAACTTGTAATTGTTCATTTAAATTGGGGGGAGGGGGGAGAATGGCTGAAATCTGGCAAGGTCAATTGCCATACCAATTAAAAAAAAATTGTATGTGAATTTGAAGTTAGGCATTGCTTGATTAGGGCTGCTAATATTGACATTCTGTGCAGAATCTGGCCCCTTAGTGGCTTTGCTGCCACTTACGCATATAGATGCTGGTATTGTATATGTAAATGGACAGAAGTAGTGCATGATTGTGGGCTCCCAGTTATATAAATTGCCTTTAGGTGTCTTCCTTCCCATGAAGCAGGCTATATATATATTTTTTTATTTATATACTGTCTTTCAATGGAGGTTGTCAAAGCAGCTTACATTCAGGTACTCAAGCATTTTCCCTGTCTGTCATGGCAGGCTTACAATCTATCTAAAGTACCTGGGGCAATGGAGGATTAAGTATGGTTACCAGATGTCCGGATTTCTCCGGACATGTCCTCCTATTGAGGACCTGTCCTGGGGTCCGGACGGCTTTTCAAAATACAGCACTTTGTCCGGATTTTGAAAAGCTTCTACCAAACCGCCATCGGACAGGAGGGCATCCGCGCTCTTGCCCGACGAGAGCAGGCAGAAGGGGGCGGGGCTGGGGCGGGGCTAGGGTGGGACTGGGTTGTGACAGGGCGGGGATGGGTGGAACTGGGCGGGCCTGGGGGCAGGTCTAGGGATCTGGATTTTCCAAACGGAAAATCTGCTAACCCTAGGATTAAGTGACTTGTCCAGGGTCACAAGGAGCAGCACAGGGCTTTAACCCACAGCCTCAGGGTGCTGAGGCTGCAGCTCTAATCACTAGGCCACTCCTTCCACAATATTCATTTTGATTGGTTTGGTTTCATGGTTGGGGAGGGGGTTATTGTTTTTAGTATTAATTTATTTCAAAATTGTATTTGAATATAGTTTTTGAAATATTTAAAAAAATGACAAAGATTTATAGCTGTAGATGTTTTAAATAAGTTATGTTCTGTTTTTTTCAAATTCCACACATTTCCCTCTGAGTATTAGCAGTGTGAAGGTTGCTGAACTATTTTTTTTTTATAAATCTTTATTCATTTTTAAAACTTATAATAAGTGTATCATCAATTAAAAACATTTTCACTTAGATACAACACTTAATATTCTGCATTAATCCATTTTAAAACTTATCTCCCCCCTCCCTCCCTTTCCCTGACAAAATTATAAACACATAGAACATATAATAAATTGTTTCCTAACATTCCTTACATTTATACAAAAAACATAAGCCACCCCTCCCCCACCCCCATTCCTGGACATGCACTATTAAAGGGAAAAACGGTATTCACTCATTACAATAATTTGTTAAAGGCTCCCAAACATCTGAACTGTTAATGCAACATCTTGTTTTATTAACTAATCCTGGGTTGCTCTGCATTCATGAACAAAGTGGTATTTCACTGTTAGTTATCTAAATATAATAAATAAGGTATATGTTTATAAATTACTGATAAATGCTAAGCTACATATCAATATAATGCAAACCGTAATAAAATGAAAGGAGCAGCAAACACTAACCCCCTCTTCAACGAAACCACACTAGCAGTTTTTAGTGCAGAGAGCTGCGCTGAATGGCCTGCATTGCTCGTTGAGTTCCTATGAGCGTCGGGAGCAGCACAGGCCATTCAGTGCAACTCCCCACACTAGAAACTGCTAGCGCGGTTTCGTAGAAGAGGGGGTAGGGAGGTTTCAAGTTTATTTAAGCTTAAAATACTGCTTTAACTACCAAAGCGGTATACATTATACAGAATTTATAATAACAGAGAAAATGTTAAATATAAGTAAAATGGGGAAAAGACAACATAAAATACAACAAATAACTGGCGGCGATACATTCTACAAAAGGGAAATGGATGGGATACATTTCATAAAAAAATTAAAGGAGGGGGGATGGGAAGAACGAAAGGGAGAGGGGAATTATCTTTTTTTTTCCTGTCAAATTCTTTTTTTTATAAACTTTATTAATTTTAAACATATGTACAAAGAACAGAAAATTATTAAACAAATAACATAATAAACAGCACTTACAACCAAACAGGAGATAATATATATATATATCCCCCCTCCCTTCTCCCCCCTCCCTGGATGTTCATTTGCAAAAATTAGATAGTTCAAAGTCTAATAGATGCTGGCACTGTCATCTATTTTTTTTTAAATCTTTATTCATTTTTAAAACTCACAATAAGTGTAACATAAAATATAATCATTTTATATTTTAACATCACTTAATATATCATCAAATTCAAACTCTCATCAAATATTCCCCCTCCCTTATACCCAACAATTATTCACAAGCAAAAGAAATCATGAAATATTCCCACCCACCTCCCACCCCACCCTGGACGTGTATGAACAAAAGGGAAAAATTTAATATTTATTCTATGCAGTAATTTCAATCTTTACAGTATCTTGTTAATGGCTCCCAAATAACCTGAAATCGCTTAAAATTTCCCTGCTGCATGGCAATTATCCTTTCCATTTTGAATATGTGACACAAAGAGTTCCACCAAAAGCTATAATTCAGCCTATCCCAAGTTTTCCAATTATTCGTAATCTGTTTTATGGCAACCCCTGGCACTGTCATCTTGATGTAGGGACACTGGATCATTTATTGTTCTATTGTCCCTTGATACTCAACTTCTGGAAATTGATATGGACACAAGTTAATTTGATACTGGGAACTAGGGGCTCCTTTTACAAAGCCGCGCTAGGGCTTTAACACGTGGAATAGCGTGTGCTAAATTGCTGCACACGCTAGCCGCTACCGCCTCCTTTTGAGCAGATGGTAGATTTCCGGCTAACGCACGCTAATCTGGTGCGTTTGATAAAACTGCTAGCGCGACTTTATAAAAGGACCCCTAGGATTCCGTTGACCTATGAGGTGATTATTTGTGGGACATTATTGTATGCTAAACCTCCGTTGGACAGATATAAATGCAGACTTTTGATTATTATGACAGGGATTGCCATACAGATGATTACTAAAAATTGGAAAAATTGGGACCCCTTAATTTTTCCTTTTGGTGGGAGTCCTTGTGTCTATGCTATAAATTCGAAAAAATGTAGTCAGAAAGAGTGGGACATAACAAAATTATTTAATTAACATGGAGCCCATTAATTGAGTTTATGAGATCTGATTAAGTGGAGAGGGCAATTATCTGATAAGTGCCCATAGTCTGAATTTCATATGCATTTAGTCCTAGCTATAAATCTCAAAGACATCATTTAAAAAAAAAAAGTTTTAAGACTGGATTTGAACTCGCTAGGATTATTCTCCTGTCTCAGGCCCAAGGGGAGGGCGTTCCATAAAGTGGGTGCAACCACTGAATAAATAGTCTTGCGTGTGGTATCATAATTGTCGATCCGAGGGGACTGTTAGAAGATGCTGCTGTGATGAATGAAGAGAACGTGAAGATCATATGGGATCAACAGCATATCGATAAACAAAGGGGTGTGATTGGTTTGGGCTGTGAAAGCGAGGAAAATAATTTTGAATGTAATTCTGTGGGTGCTGTATGGCTTTTCCACTCAAACAGAGAACTTTAGGAATGAAGAGTATCTTCTATTTTGCAGCTATTCCAATTTCAATTGAAATGAAGTCCTGGAATGAGGGGGCATAGGATGAAGGTGAAAGGGGATAAACTAAAAAGGAATTTGAGAAAATACTTTCTCATGGGATGGGAAGGGAAGGGAATGCATGAAATGGCCTCCCAACGGAGGTGGTAGAGAAGAAAAATGTACCTGAATTCAAGAAAGCTTGGGACAAGTACACTGGAGCTCTAAGAGAGATGAAGGGATAATAGATGGCATGGGTAGGCAGACTAGATAGGCCATATGGTCTTTATTTGCTTTCATTTTTCTCTGTTTCTGTGTAATTTTTTTTAAGTACATTTTCTTTTCTAATAAAATGAAAAAAAAAAGTTGTAAATGTGTATAACATCTGTTCTGCACTCTCCAGCTTCCATATTAGCTAGGATTTTAAAGCAGGGAAATGAAAATAACTAGCCTGGATTTTTGAGAAAGCAGTTGATCAGTGTATAACCTGGAAGACCGAACTTTGTTCGGGAAAGTGGGGTAGTGATTATCATGGGGTTCTCTTGTGTTGCTATTAATAATGGTTTATGGACTTTCCTCTAGGAATTTGTTCAAACCTTTTATAAATGCACATAAGAACATAAGGATTGCCGCTGCTGGGCCAGACCAGTGGTTGATCATGCCCAGCAGTCCGCTTACGCGGCAGGCCTCTGGTCAAAAACCAGCCCCCTAACTGAGACTAGCCCTACCAGTGTATGTCCTTGTTCAGCAGGAACTTGTCTAACTTTGTCTTGAATCCCTGGAGGGTGTTTTCCCCTATGATAGACTCCGGAAGAGCGTTCCAGTTTTCCACCACTCTCTGGGTGAAGAAGAACTTCCTTATGTTTGTACGGAATCTATCCCCTTTCAACTTTAGAGAGTGCCCTCTCATTCTCCCTATCTTGGAGAGGGTGAACAACCTGTCCTTATCTGCTAAGTCTATCCCCTTCAGTACCTTGAATGTTTCGATCATGTCCCCTCTCAATCTCCTCTGTTCGAGGGAGAAAAGGCCCAGTTTCACGGCAAGTCCTCCAGCCCCTTAGCCATCTTAGTCGCTCTTCTCTGGACCTTTTTGAGTAGTACCATGTCCCTCTTCATGTCATTTTCAGTTCCTTGATGACCCTCGGATGGATGCCATCCGGTCCCGGGGATTTATTGCTCTTAAGCCTATCGATCTGCCTGCATACCTCTTCTAGACTGACCGTCAACCCTGTCAGTTTCCCATCTTCATTTCCAGCATATAGCCTGATGGGTTCCGGTATGCTGTCTATATCCTCTTCGGTAAATACAGACACAAAAAACATGTTCAGTTTGTTGGCGATTGCTTTGTCCTCCTTTAGCACTGCCTTTATTCCATGGTCATCCAAAGGTCCCACCGCTTCTTTTGCGGGTCATTTACCCTTAATATATCGAAAGAACGGCTTGAAGTTTTTCACCTCCTTGGCTATTTTTTTCCTCATAGTCTCTTTTGGCCCCTTTTACCGCCTTATGGCACTTGCGTTGATGTTGTTTGTGCTTATTCCAGTTATCAATCTAGCCACGGCATTCTGTACCACCTGCAGTGCCCTGCACCTGGTCTTAGTTATTCCCAGGTACAGGAGAATGAATGTATTTATTTATTTAAAACATAGCCCGCTTATCAGACATCTATGTGAATGACAACAATATGTACATAATTAAAACAGAGGACTTCAATAGATGGCTCAGAGCCTGGTGTCATCAAGAAGGCTTCAGGTACATAGGAGGATGGGGAAATACATGGAAGGACAAGAAGCTATATTGCACTGATGGGCTACATATTACTACAGCAGGAAAAAGAAACCTTGCAGAGAAATTTAGACAATATTTTTCTAGGCATTTAAACTAGAAGGTGAGGGTGGTGTTTGTACGAAGGACAATTATAGAGACCACCCCCGGCAAAAGAAAAGATGTGATAGTAGTAAAGGCTGCAACATAAGCAATATCAGCAACTCATTTCTTAGTATTGCAACGGAAAGTGAAACGACACAAAAATCCATACGAAAAAGGAGATTATCGCTGAAAAATAGCTGGAAAGCGATGACCACAAATGCTCACAGTCTAAGCAACAAAGTTCATGATCTGCAAGCGCTGATATTAGAGGCAGATCTAGATATTGTTGCTATCACAGAGACATGGTTCAGTGAATCACATGGATGGGATGCAAACATACCGGGATATAATCTTTTTAGGAAGGACAGAGATGGTCATAAAGGTGGAGGAGTAGCTCTCTATGTAAAGATCAATATCCAAGCGACCGAAATGCAAGGGACCTGGGGAGAGGAAGAAGCGATATGGATTGCTCTGAAAAGAGAAGATGGAACTTCTATCTACGTGGGTGTAGTCTACAGACCTCCGACTCAATCGCAGCAAATTGATAAGGATCAGATTGTGGATATCCAAAAGTTTGGAAGGAAAGAGGAGGTTCTGCTGTTGGGAGATTTCAACCTGCCGGATGTGGACTGGAATGTTCCATCTGCGGAATCGGAAAGAAGTAGGGAGATTGTGGATGCCTTTCAAGAGGCTCTGCTCAGACAAATGGTGACGGAACCCACAAGGGAAAAAGCGATATTGGATCTGGTCCTCACAAATGGAGAGAGTATCTCTAATGTTTGAGTGGGTGCTCACCTGGGAAGTAGCGATCATCAAATGGTTTGGTTTGATATAACGGCTAAAGTGGAGAGCGGCCGCACAATACTTAAAGTCCTAGATTTCAAACGTACGGACTTTAATGCAATGGGAAAGTACCTGAAGAAAGAGCTGTTAGGATGGGAGGACATAAGAGAAGTGGAAAGACAGTGGTCTAAGCTGAAAGGAGCGATAAAAATGGCTACGGACCTTTATGTGAAGAAAATCAATAAAAACAAGAGAAAAAAGAAGCCGATATGGTTCTCCAACCTAGTGGCTGAGAAAATAAAGGCGAAAGAGTTGGCGTTCATGAAATATAAAAAAACCCAAGAAGAGGAGAGCAGAAAGGACTTCAGGGTGAAACTGAAAGAAGCAAAGAGAGAGATACGTTTGGCGAAGGCACAGGCGGAAGAACAAATGGCTAAAAATGTAAAAAAGGGAGATAAAAATTTTTTCTGATATATTAGTGAAAGGAGGAAGATAAAAAATGGAATTGCTAGGCTAAAAGATGCTGGGAACAAATATGTGGAGAGTGATGAGGAGAAAGCAAATGTGCTAAACAAATACTTCTGTTCTATGTTCACAGAAGAAAATCCTGGAGAAGGACCGAGATTGTCTGGCAAAGTTACACGAGAAAATGGAGTAGATTCTGCGCCGTTCACGGAGGAGGGTGTTTATGAGCAACTTGAAAAACTGAAGGTGGACAAAGCGATGGGACCAGACGGGATCCATCCCAGGATACTAAGGGAGCTCAGAGAGGTTCTGGCGAGTCCTATTAAAGACTTGTTCAACAAATCTCTGGAGACGGGAGTGATTCCTGGGGATTGGAGGAGAGCGGATGTGGTCCCTATTCATAAAAGTGGTCACAGGGATGAAGCAGGAAACTACAGGCCGGTGAGCCTCACTTCAGTTGTTGGAAAAATAATGGAAGTGTTGCTAAAAGAAAGGATAGTGTACTTCCTTGAATCTAATGGGTTACAGGATCCGAGGCAACATGGCTTTACAAAAGGTAAATCGTGCCAAACGAACCTGATTGAATTTTTTGATTAGGTGACCAGAGAGCTGGATCGAGGACATATGCTAGATGTAATTTACTTGGATTTCAGCAAAGCCTTTGATATAGTTCCTCATAGGAGGCTGTTGAACAAACTTGAAGGGCTGAAGTTAGGACCCAAAGTGGTGAACTGGGTCAGAAACTGGCTGTCAGACAGACGCCAGAGGGTGGTTGTTAATGGAAGTCGCTCGAAGGAAGGAAAGGTGACTAGTGGAGTCCCTCAGGGTTCGGTGCTGGGGCCAATCCTGTTCAATATGTATGTGAGTGACATTGCTGAAGGGTTAGAAGGAAAAGTGTGCCTTTTTGCAGATGATACCAAGATTTGTAACAGAGTAGACACCGAAGAGGGAGTGGAAAACATGAAAAAGGATCTGCAAAAGTTAGAGGAATGGTCTAATGCCTGGCAACTAAAATTCAATGCAAAGAAATGCAGAGTAATGCATTTGGGGATTAATAATAGGAAGGAACTGTTATATGCTGGGAGGAGAGAAGCTGATATGCACGGACGGGGAGAGGGAACTTGGGGTGATATTGTCCGAAGATCTAAAGGCGAAAAAACAGTGTGACAAGGCAGTGGCTGCTGCCAGAAGGATTCTGGGCTGTATAAAGAGAGGCGTAGTCAGTAGAAGGAAGAAGGTGTTGATGCCCCTGTACAGGTCATTGGTGAGGCCCCACTTGGAGTATTGTGTTCAGTTTTGGAGACCGTATCTGGCGAAAGACGTAAGAAGACTTGAGGCGGTCCAGAGGAGGGCGACGAAAATGATAGGAGGCTTGCGTCAGAAGACGTATGAGGAGAGACTGGAAGCCCTGAATATGTATACCCTAGAGGAAAGGAGAGACAGGGGAGATATGATTCAGACGTTCAAATACTTGAAGGGTATTAACGTAGAACAAAATCTTTTCCAGAGAAAGGAAAATGGTAAAACCAGAGGACATAATTTGAGGTTGAGGGGTGGTAGACTCAGGGGCAATGTTAGGAAATTCTACTTTACGGAGAGGGTGGTGGATGCCTGGAATGCGCTCCCGAGAGAGGTGGTGGAGAGTAAAACTGTGACTGAGTTCAAAGAAGCGTGGGATGAACACAGAAGATTTAGAATCAGAAAATAATATTAAATATTGAACTAGGCCTTACTGGGCAGACTTGCACGGTCTGTGTCTGTGTATGGCTGTTTGGTGGAAGATGGGCAGGGGAGGGCTTCAATGGCTGGGAGGGTGTAGATGGGCTGGAGTAAGTCTTAACAGAGATTTCGGCAGTTGGAACCCAAGCATAGTACCGGGTAAAGCTTTGGATTCTTGCCCAGAAATAGCTAAGAAGAAAAAATTAAAAAAAAAAAAAAAAATTTAAATTGAATCAGTTTGGGCAGACTGGATGGACCATTTGGGTCTTTATCTGCCGTCATCTACTATGTTACTATGTTAAAACAAAGCATGACATACATAAACAAACAAAATGTTGCTCCCCATAAAAAAAAGGTTGAACAAACCTGCCTTATGACAGCAGGTGCAAATAGTGGGAAGGGAATCCTGCATTTTCTTTTCAAAAAGTAAAACCTGGTAACACTTTGCAAAGTGTTTGTATCGCATATTATTTACACCGTACTGAATATCCACAGATTTCTTGTGGGTTTGCCTAAAATGTCTAAACAGCAAAGTAATTCTGTGCTTTATTTCTGGATCGCTACTAACTACACCTTTGTTCTTAGAAAGCATTTCTATTTCCAGTTAGACAAGTGAAAGCATTTAAAGAACGAATGAAATAACACAGTTGTATTTTTCTTGTCAGTTACATTATCGTGACTTAAGGGACGTAGACACAGAGAGAATAAGTGTCAGCGGTGCATCTTGACCTTAGAGAGATGGCCCAAACCATATCCAGAGTGTGGCTGTTAAATCATTTTCTTGGTTCGAAGAATGGTTCATGACAGTACTTTTTTTTGCACCCTAGCATTGGGCTGGCCCTCTCCCCTTTTTCCTTATATCCTTTCTACCAGAATGCAAGTTTATATTCCTATTATGCATCGATATAAAACCAACAAAAGATAGTGGGTTCCTTTTACTATGGACGCATTAGCGTTTAGTGTGCGCTATTATTTAGCACGCGCTAAAATGGCTAGTAAGCCTTAGGGCTCCTTTTACAAAACCACGCTAGCGACTTTTCATCACACGCTAACCCCTGCGCTGGCCAAAAACTACCGCCTGCTCAAGAGGAGGCGGTAGCGGCTAGTGCGTCCGGCAGTGTAGTGCGCACTATTATGTGCGTTAAACCGCTAGCGCCTTTGTAAAAGGAGCTCTTATTAAAAGAGGGGTTATATGATAAAAAAACCAAAATAGTCCATTAAAAATAAATATTCCTTTTCCATCATTAAAAATATAAAATGCTATGTAATCAGCCCAGTAAAACTATTCAGCTAGAAAAGGCTTTCAAGCGCTTCCTGAAAAGTTATCCATCAGCCTAATTTCCAAGAAATCCTTCCATTCAAATACTATAAAGTTGGAAGCTATATTTAGTTGGGGCATTTTAAAACATGGATTATTCAATATCCCCCCCCCTTCCCTTTTTCAAAACCGTGATAGCAGTGTTTAGCACAGGCCCGCACACTGAATACTTTGCGCTACTCCTGACGCTCATAAGAACTCTGAGTGTCCGGAGCAGCCTGCGCTAAAAACTATACTATTGCAGTTTTGTAAAAGGGGAGTATATATTGACCTTCACTTTTTCATCTTTCTTTTTTTTTTTTTTGCACCATTTCATTGGTTAGAATTTACCTAGACTTCCACCACCTGATGTCTTTGATAGAAGCGGTTTATCAGCTTGAAAAACATCTTAAAGCATAAACTCTAGTGCAGGGGTAGGGAGCCCCGGTCCTCGAGAGCCGTATTCCAGTCGGGTTTTCAGGATTTCCCCAATGAATATGCATTGAAAGCGTTGCATGCAAATAGATCTCATGCATATTCCTTGAGGAAATCCTGAAAACCCGACTGGAATACGGCTCTCGAGGACCGGAGTTCCCTACCCCTGCTCTAGTGCCAGGGTTTTGCACCTCCAGCAGGACACCCTTCCTTTCAAAAGGGAACTTTCTTCCTCTCTGCAGTGAAGTTGGAGGGGCAGGTTTACTTTATTTATTTATTTATTTTTAGTATTTATGCCCTGCTTATAACCTAAGTGGTTTACAATCAGGTACTCAAGTATTTTTCCCTAGCTGTCCTGGTGGGATCACAATCTAACATACTTGGGACAATGCAGTGTTAAGTGACTTGTCCAGGGTCACAGGGAGCAGTGCAGGGCTTGGACCTGCAGCCTTAGGGAGCTGAGGCTGCAGCCCTAACCACTAAGCCACTCCCTTCACTCTGTTGTTAAGAAGCGATTTGAGTCTAAATTACTTTTTGCACCAGTGTAGTCTGCATCATCTAATGGCAACAATGCAAAACATTGTCAGGTCAGGCTCAATTAACTTACAAATTAGTTTGCTAAAAATCAGTGCTGCTTAAAATAGAGCCTTAATGAGCTGGCTTACCCACGTCTGACTCGGTACATCAGGGCATTTAGTCATTCATGTGTTATATTTGCAGGCTGACATCTTTCCAAAGTATCTGTAATTTATTTTTAGAAATTGGCATTGTGCAGGTTGTTAGCAATGAAACATCGTTCTATTTACTCCCGTTTAAGCTATTGTCTCCAAAATAGTCCATTTAAACTTGAAAAGATCTGGACGTAATAATGTAATGTAATGTAATTTATTTCTTATATACCGCTACATCCGTTAGGTTCTAAGCGGTTTGAAGAAAATATACATTAAGATTATAAATGAGAAGTAAGAAGTAATAACTGGTTGTCAATGTTGGTAAATAATCCCTTTGATTAAATCAACGTATTGGAAAGCCTCGGTAATTAAATAATTTGGGGGCAGGATGTTTCACTAATTGTCATTAGATATGCCATCGGACGTGCCCTTCGCCTCGGTGATTCATGGATCACTGCACAATGCTTTTGCTTTGTCAGTTGATTAGCATGCTAGTATTATGATGAATTGCTGTACAGGCAGTCCCCAAGTTACAGAAACTCAACTTAAGTACAACTCATACTTAAGAATATGGTTGTGTCTTTATTTGATTTCACTGAGCAGTATTTCCAGTGGCAAGGACTCCTACACGTCTCCTGTAGAAGATTCAGGAATGATGCATGGCCACATTAAGAACAGTGTGAGGTTGTGCATGCTGTACCTTAGAGGGAGGGATAGTTGGCCCTTTTGTCAGCTGGGAGCAGAGAGGTAAGTAGCAAGAATCTTAAAATCTACAAGTTCTGAGTTACATACAAATTTAACTTAAGAATAGCTTTAAAAACGTAATTGGTTCTTAACCTGGTTGAAATCATAGTCCTTTCATGCCCATTTAAGTGACAGTATCTGGATGAAGAGGAACCTATTTCAAGAATTAATATTTTATTATTTATATACGCATGCTTTCATGTGAATGGTAAATACAAAACTACTGTGCGTGCATTTTAACCAAATGTTACCAGTTGTTCTTTTTCTGGATTTTCCTTTTCTACTGAGGATCTAGAATCAGAAAATAATATTAAATATTGAACTAAGGCCAGTACTGGGCAGACTTGCACGGTCTGTATATGGCCGTTTGGGGGAGGATGGGCTGGAGAGGGCTTCAATGGCTGGGAGGGTTTAGATGGACTGGGGAGTAGGCTTTAACGGAGATTTTGGCAGTTGGAACCCAAGCACAGTACCGGGTAGAGCTTTGGATTCTTGCCCAGAAATAGCTAAGAAGAAAAAATTAAAAAAATTTAAATTGAATCAGGTTGGGTAGACTGGATGGACCATTCGAGTCTTTATCTGTCGTTATCTACTATGTTACTATGTTACTGTGCTGACCTGGGAAAGAAGGTTTTAACTTTTGTAAATTAGTCAAAAAGAGTCAGAAAGAATGTGAAGGGAATTCAGATGTCCCAGGTCAGGACATGGAAAATTCCCACAGTATTACCGAATATAAAAACCTCTGTCAAATGCAGAACATCAAGTGGGAGCACTCTGTATTAGATATAACCAGATACATCTCATGTCATACACCCAATACAATCCGGTTTTAGGCAAAGCTATAGTACCAAAACATTTATTGCACCTCTACTAAATGATTTTCATTCTGCCTTTGACAGGGGTAATGTAGCACTAGTCGTTTCGCTTGATTTGAGCTCAACATTTGATCATGCCCTACTACTTTCTAGACTATCAGCTATTAGGATTTCTGTACAGTATATAACTGGTTCTCATCTTTCCTATCTAACAGGAACTTTGAAGTTTCCCTGCAATGGTCTGGATCAAGTCCTGTCCCCTTAGACTATGGGGTCTTTTACCAAGGCACGTTAATTTTTAGCACGCGCTAAATCGGCTAGTGCGCCATAGTAAAAGATCTCCTATGTGTTCTACCAAGGCTCAGTCCTCTCCCCTCTTAACATTTTTCTGAGCATGCTCACAACCCTTATACTGGAAGCTGCTCTTTCGGCTTATTATTACATGTATGATATACTTTTCATCTTTATCAGTTATACAGTTATTTTCTTTGATATACCACCTTTTTAACAAAAAGTCAAATCAAAGCAATGTACAATTAATAAAAACAACCTTTGTTGTTTGGTGATTTCATGAGTCTCTGGTTGCACTTTCTTCTTCTGACTGTGCATCCAATCTTTCTTCCCTTCTTTCAGCCTCCTGTATGTTTCCTCTCCTCCAGACCTCAATCTCTCCTCCAACTTTTTCTTTCTGTCTCCCTGCCTCCCTTTCTTTCTGTCTCCCTGCCTGTCCCCTTGCTTTCTTTCTCCCTGCCCTCCCCCAAGCCACTCGGTTTGCCGCCGCCGCCATCGGTGAACAGCCCCCAAGCCACTACCATCCCAAGCTCTCTCTGCAGAAGTGTCGCGCTGACCAGCATTCTGCTCCCCGACGTCAATTCTGACGTAGGAGAGGAAGTTCCAGGCCAACCAGGCATTTCTCCCCATTCCATCCAGCCTAAGCCCCATCTCTCCTTGATCCAGCATTTCCCTTCTGTGTCTGTCAGAATTACCATTTCACTTATTTTTCAACATCACCCTTCTTTGTGTCCATCTCACCTATATCCCTATCTCACCACTTTTTCAGAATCTTCATTTGTCTCTGTCCTTGTCTTTACCCCATGTTCACCATTTGCCCTTTCAATGTCTTTATCTCCCCCCCCCCTTTTCAGCATTACTTCTGTGTCTCTGTTTCACCTCCTCTTTTTCAGCACTACCTCCCTTCAGCATTGCTCCCTCTCTGTGTCCCTATCTCTTCTTCCCCTTTTTAGCATTGCTCCATCTGTATCCCCATCAACCCTCCATTTCAGTATTATTCCCTCTGTGTGCCAATCTAGCCTCTTTCAGCATTGCCTCCCTCTGTAAACCCATGTAAATCATCACCACCCCTGCTTTCAGCATGTCCCCTCTGTATCTCTATCCTTATTCAGTAGGTCCTGCTTACTCTTTCTCTTCTTTGTGTCACTATCTCCATTTTCAGCTTTCCCCCTTTTCCTGTAGCCAGAATCTTTCCACCCTCCCTCCACTCCGGCCCAGCCCAGTATGAAATATTTCCTTTTGTTTCCCTCCCCTCTCTCTTTCTCTCTCTCAACTCCTCCCTCACCCAAGAGTCCTGCATCTGGCCCTCTCCCTTCTACCTGCAACCGGCCACACCGCCTGCTTCGCGACTCTTTTCAGCAACTCATCAGCAGAGGTGATTAAGACAGGCTGCCGACATCGAAGCCTTCCCTCTGTGAGTCCCGCCTTTGTGGAAAAAGGAAGTTGAAACAAGCGGGACTTGCAGAGGGTAGGCCCCGACATCAGAAGCTTGTGTCGATTGCTGCTGCTGAGTTGCCGGAGAGCCGTGGAGCAGGGGGTGTGGCCGGATGCAAGTAGAAGGGAGAGGGCCAGATAGGAAGACTGCTGGAAGAGGTAGAAGCTCTGGAGCATGACACGACCCCGGCCAGGATGATTTCTTTTTCAGGATGCTGCCGCCACCACCGATATGACAAAAAACAGACTCAAGTGGATGTCAGGGAGAGGAAGGCTGATCAGCTCTGTAGATCGGGACGGCAACACGAGTCTATCACAGAGCCCCAACGTCAGAAGCTTGTGTCGATCGCTGCTGCTGAGTTGCCGGAGAGCCATGGAGCAGGGGGTGTGGCCGGATGCAAGTAGAAGGGAGAGGGCCAGATAGGAAGACTGCTGGAAGAGGTAGAAGCTCTGGAGCATGACACCGACCCCGACCAGGATGATTTCTTTTTCAGGATGCTGCCGCCACCACCGAAATGACAAAAAACAGACTCAAGTGGATGTCAGGGAGAGGAAGGCTGATCAGCCCTGTAGATCGGGATGGCAACAAGAGTCTATCACGGAGCCCGGGATGGGCTCCGTGATCGACTCACGTTACCTTCCCGATCTACCGGTCGATCACGATCGACGTATTGGGCACCCCTGCTTTAGGTGATTGCTTCCTGGAACAACTTGTCAAGGAAAATATGAGAGGAAATTAAAATCTGGACTTAATTCTAAATGGACGAGGACTGGCACAAGGTGTAGAAGTAGATGGGACGCTGGGAAACAGTGATCACAACATGATCTGCTTCGACCTGGACGCAGGGGTGAAACTTCGGTCCAGAACGACAGCCACGGCACTGAACTTCCGAAAAGGGAATTACGATGGTATGGGATGAAACTCATGGTGGGGGAAGAAGATTAAGAAGAGGATAAGCACTGTAAAAATGCTAGAGGAAGCTTGGTTCCTTTTTAAGGACACAGTCACCGAGGCGCAAAATCTATATATACTGCGTATCAACAAAGGATCCAAGAGGAAAAAGAGCAAGGAACCGGTGTGGCTCACTGTAGAGGTGAAGGAAGCGATCAGAGACAAGAAAACTTCATTTAAGGAATGGAAAAGGTCAAGAATGAACAAAAACTGGAATAAGCACAAACAGCATCAACGCAGGTGCCATAAGGCGGTAAAAAGGGCCAAAAGAGACTATGAGGAAAAAATAGCCAAGGAGGCGAAAAACATCATGCCGTTCTTTCGATATATTAAGGGGAAATGACCCACGGGTGGACCATTGGAAGACCATTGAATAAAAGGAGTGCTAAAGGAGGACAAAGCAATCACTGACAAACTGAACACATTTTTTGCGTCTGTATTTACCGAACAGGATATACACAGCCTACCGGAATCCATCAAGCTATATGCTGGAAATGAAGACGGGAAACTGACAGGGTTGACAGTCAGTCTAGAAGAGGTATGCAGGCAGATCGATAGGCTCAAGAGCGATAAATCCCCGGGACCGGATGGCATCCATCCGAGGGTCATCAAGGAACTGAAAGGGACTAGATCTGAACTGCTTCAACTAATAGCCACTCTGTCGATCAAATCGGGAACAATTCCGAAAGACTGGAAGGTAGCGAATGTTACGTCGATCTTCAAAAAAGGTTCGAGAGGAGATCTGGGAAACTACAGACCGGTGAGTCTGACCTCAGTACCGGGAAAGGTGGTAGAGGCGCTGATAAAGGACCGCATCATTGATCACCTTGATGGACACAGTCTGATGAGGACCAGCCAGCACGGTTTCAGCAAAGGCAGATCTTGTTTGACGAACTTGCTGCACTTCTTCGAGGGAGTAAACAGGCAGGTCGACATTGTATATCTGGATTTTCAGAAGGCATTTGACAAGGTTCTGCATGAACGACTACTTCGGAAAATTGCAAGCCATGGAATCGAGGGTGAAATACTCACGTGGATTAAAAACTAGCTGGAGCATAGGAAGCACTCGGACTAGAAGAGCGTGACCAGTGGGGTGCCGCAGGGCTCGGTGTTTGGACCCGTGCTCTTCAACATCTTTATAAACGATCTGGACATTGGCACGACGAGTGAGGTGATTAAATTTGCGGACGATATAAAGTTATTCAGAGTAGTGAAGACACAGGGGGATTGTGAAGATCTGCAATGTGACATAATCAAGCTGGAGAAATGGGCATCGACATGGCAAATGAGGTTCAGCGTGGATGTGTAAAGTGATGCATGTCGGTAACAAAAATCTCATGCATGAATACAGGATGTCCGGGGCAGTACTTGGAGAGACTTCCCAGGAAAGAGACTTGGGAGTTCCAATCGACAAGTCAATGAAGCCGTCCGCGCAATGCGTGGACGCGGTATAAAAGGCGAACAGAATGCTAGGAATGATAAAGAAGGGGATCACGAACAGATCGGAGAAGGTTATCATGCTGATGTACAGGGCCATGGTACGCCCTCACCTGGAATACTGTGTCCAGCACTGGTCGCCGTACATGAAGAAGGACTACTCGAGAGGGTCCAGAGAAGAGCGACTAAAATGGTTAAGGGGCTGGAAGAGTTGCCGTACAGTGAAAGATTAGAGAAACTGGGCCTTTTCTCCCTCGAACAGAGGAGATTGAGAGGGGACATGATTGAAACATTCAAGGTACTGAAGGGAATAGACTTAGTAGATAAGAACAGGTTGTTCACCCTCTCCAAGGTAGGGAGAACGAGAGGGCACTCTCTAAAATTGAAAGGGGATAGATTCCGTATGAACATAAGGACGTTCTTCTTCACCCAGAGAGTGGTAGAAAACTGGAACACTCTTCCAGAGTCTATCATAGGGGAAATCACCCTCCAGGGATTCAAGTTTCTGCTGAACCAGATCGTACGCAGGTAGGGCTAGTCTCAGTTAGGGTGCTGATCTTTGACCAGAGGGTCACTGCGTGAGCGGACTGCTGGGCACGATGGACCAATGGTATGACCCAGCAGCAGCAATTCTTATGTTCAGGTCAATTTTTGTTTGCACTTGTCATATAAGATCAATTCGTCCTTACATAGATGATGCAGCCCGTGCAACATTATTCTGGTTACATCATGCCTTGGCCATTGTAACATTGCTTATTCCAGGATTATCTCTTCCCTTCTTAAATGGCTTCCATCTGTTCAAAATGCCTCTGTATATCTCATCTCACATGTGTGCCTTTATGAGCATGTCACCCCGCTTTTACGGTACTACCGCTGGAAACCAATGCCTTTCAGAATCCAACATAAAATTTTCAGGTTAGCCTATAAGATCTTACATTCTGGCACTCCTGCCTATTTTTCCATATTGATTACTCCTTATACTCCTCCTAGATTACTTTGATTACTAAATGCTCGCCAACTTTCGATCCCAGTCCTCAGTTCTACAAGACTACAGGTGATCGTTAATGCTTTTTCTTTTGGCAGGCCCCCTCCCTGTAGAACCCTCTTCCCTTGTTTCTCAGAGTGGAACAGACATATTTTTTTTTCTAGGTATGCTTTTGTTTATATGTTTCACACCTCTTTGTGCTACTGGGCATGCAGGAGTTGTAAAATCTCTTTAAGGCTTCTAGTGCTTCTGAATCCCTACCTGCAGTACCTCCTGTCAAAAGATGCTGAACCTACTGGAGCTTAAATGTCATATATAGGCAATTAATGTTCCCTTATAACTAAAAGTCACACACCAGTAGTCACAGGGGGAACCATAAGCTGTCTCACAGTTAGCACTTGCTATAATGCATTAGCTGACTGGAGATGAGTCATTTGGACATCTACCGGTATCTATGTTCCCAAACTCACTGTTTACCTTGAAAAGTTCCATGATAAAACCCTTGAGCCTGATCTCTCTTTCTCTGCTTTATTTAAGTTTTTCTGCCCAGTTTCAATACTTGTTTTTACTTAAAAGTTGCTCTATTTATTGTGGTGTATAAAGCACTGAGGGCCAGGTTCCGCAGGTGCCTTGAAAAAAAGGCTTTGGCCACGTGTCAATGATGCCTTTAGGCATAGGTAATGTAGGCCAGAGTTCTATTGGCCCTACACTAAAGGCACCTTAAGTTCTTTTTTTTTTTTTTACATATTTTTATTAGAAGTGGAAAGGGCCCCGAAAGGCGCAATACAAGTCAGGTGAGGGCCTTTTATGGGGCGTGTGGGTGTTTTTTCTGGTTTTTTTGTCTTTTCTGGCTTTTGCCTTAATTCTTTTCATCCCCAAACACGTCCATTTAAGTAATAGGTACTGTTAGGTACCTATCTTTTATGGAATCGGCTAGGCATCTATCAACCAATTAATTTTTTTTCTAATTAAAGCTCATTTAGGTAATTAATGTAGGCGCCTCACATAGCCATCCTTTACAGAATCTGGCAGTATGGGTATAGGTTTTTGTGGAAGGCGTAGAAGAAAACAAACTATATTCCTTTTAAGCAGCCAGGCTGTCTGTAATCTCATTTGTTAATTTAATATGGCTCATTAGCCAAAACACGGCTCATGTCGAATCCAATGTATGTTTAGTTGATACTTTACGTATGCAATATTGGTTGCCATTAAAGTGTGTTTTGAAACCTGTCTCGCTCTGCTTAGGATTTGTGTGGAGTGGACTTTCTCTGTTGTTTGCTGCCTTCATTTAATGTGGGCCACTAAATGAGAGAGGAAGTCCCACATTCCTGGGCATATGAGAAATCTCAACTTGTAAAAGTTAACCCTCAGGAAACCTCAAAGATGGAACAGCAGATCTGTTCCTTTTTATCTCCCCCACAAGGCTTGGTTGCAAAGTCCCACTGTGTTATTTTTCACATTTGTGGGCTATTTAGCAAGAATATCACCAGCACAAATACCAAAACCACATTTTCTCTATTTGTATCCACTAGGGAACTTTCAGTGCTAAACGGACTCCTCCTTGCCACGGGTGAGCTCTCTTACACTTTTTACAATTTCTTCCAACTTAACTTTGTTATGTCTTGTCATTCAGTTTACCAACCTTCCTGTTCTTTTCCTACGGATTCCTTAATTCATGGAACCACACATCTTGAACTGCTTGCACTAATGTTGTAACTTTTGCATCATCAACAATGTTAATGTAACATCTTACGAACTTCAGATGGAAGCTCTCTTTGGCACAATGAAATACCACAGTGAATATTAGCAGTACTCCACATACCCTGACTTAGGAGTGAGGTTCATTACTGTCCTGGTATGCAGAAAAATAAAAGCCTAGCAAAACAAAACAACTGGACATCACTTCTGCCGGGGATGTTGGGGGGGGGGGGCATCCCTTCTGCCGGAGATTGTGGCAGGAGGGAGTGGGCATCCCTCCTGCTGCAGACAGTGTAGTAAGGTTTAGGGGTGGCGGTAGGAGGAAGTGGGCATCCCTCCTGTCGGCCAACTTGCAGAGAGGTTCAGGGGTTCCCTGCCACTGCCGCTCAGCTGATCACGGCAGGGAGATTTCCTTGCCGCGATCAGTTTAGTGGCCTTGTCTATTTGAAATGCATTTTAGGTGTGAAACCACGTCCAGGCCCAGCCTTGGGCGAGCTTAGCATCCCTAGGCGCTTCCCTGCACCCGCAATAGATGATTGCAATGTAGGCAGCCTGCCTCGGGATGTTTTTTTTTTTTTTTTAAGTGATTGGCTGTTTAGACAGCAGTAGGACACCTACCGCCGCCTACAATCAGGACGCAGTTTATGGAATTTGGCCCTGTGTGTCTATCCTCTGTGCATCTATCTTTTTGAAATATTTTTTAAAAATACACATCCAAATGAAAAACACACAAAACAAACCATTGGGATATAGGAAAGGCCAGCATTTGTATTAGACTGGCCATAAAGACATCTCAGCAGAGCTGTGGGGCACCATAGGGGACAGTGTAGTGAGCTTCACATAAAAGATCCCAGGTACACATTTCACCATAACCCCCTTATGATATATGGTGAGTCTTCCAAAACCTACCCAATACCTACTGGACCCAACTGTATACCACAACAATAGCCCTTATGCCTGAAGGTAACACTTCACATGTGGGATTTGGGTGGATTTTCAAAGGCTCACAGATTCCACCCTAAGTGCAGTGGTTAGAATGGAGGATGGGCCTGAATCCCCTTCTAGTTTCCAAGCTTCCGAGTTTAATAAACTTTTTGATTATATCACATAATCACATATTCAATGTGATGTACAAATTAAAAAGGGGAATGACAGAAAATGGATCTGTAATTTGTCAAGTTGCTAGGATTTGAACCCGAGTCGATGGAACCTAACACACAATGGTAGCTCAAGTTGAGAACTTCCCTCTTAGCTTCACTCTGCTGAGATTTCCTATTTGTGTTCTCCTTCTTGTCTTCAGGTCATGGGCTCCTCAGTGTTACCTAATGCAGCATTATGACTGCACAGTTCTCTGTTCGCAAGCATAAAACACAAAAATGATGCTGAGGACAAGGCAAGGACATGTAGCATCGTTTCGGCTTTTTCCTGTACTGGAAGTAAAAATCAATTTTAACAGCAGTAAACTGCATTAAGCTTGAACGCAACAGAAGTTTGTAAAACCATAAACTTAATTTCATTTTTAGTTGTTCGCATTCAAGTGCCTTCAAATGGTGGTAGTTCTGCATGCGCAGTTTCTAATAACGTGACTGCTCGCATCTCCCAACCAATTATTATTCAAGCACAAGCCTTCAGGAACCAATGATGACAGGTAGACTAGTGCTGTATAGATGTGCAAATGTACATATATTACAAGTACCAGGGGAGGGATTGCAGAAATAAACTGAGGGATACAGATCTGGAAATTATAGACGGCAATAAGGCAAGATAAAGGTTCAGAGACAATACGAAGGGGTGCTGAAAAGTTCTCAGCCCAGCCGAGAAGAGAATGACAAGGACATGGATCAATCAATGATCTGAAACGATGTCAAAAACAGTGCATCTCAAACTGTGTGCCTCGAGATGCTGGCGAGGAGGAGAAGCCCCCTGCGCTGGCTGACTGCATACAGGACGTTCCTCTTGTGGCGAAAGGCATGTCCTTTATTTAGTCAGCCTGCACCTGTGCTTCTCTTCCTCGCTGGCACCTCTACTCCTTCTCCTCACCTCTCTTTCTGTAGCACAACCCCACCGGCGGTAATAGGAGGCTCAGGGTCGTGGCTGGAAGACATCTGTCATCATGTCAATATCCGCGCGTTTCCGGGTGTCCTCCAGCCACAGCTTAAAATGTTTGCAACACATTGGTCAAAAACAGAGAATTTTGTTTCTGCAAATTGGCACTTAACAAAATAAAATAATCTTTTCAGCTACAGTGGCAATAAAATGTGCAGAATTTAGGAAGTTGGTTGGATGAGCTGAGAACTTTTCAGCACCCCCTCGTAGAGTTCCATGATGACTAAGGACTTGAAAAATATGCAGTAACACAGGTATGGAAAGTTCTCAGCCCGACCAACTTCTTGAAAAGAGTGTTTTTTTAGTTTTGCAAAGTGCCAATTTGCGGACTCTAATGAAATAAACTAAGATAACACTCTTTCCAGCTACAGTGGCAAAATGATTTAGGAAGTTGGTTGGGCTGAGAATTTTTCGGCTCCCCCTTGTAAGCGCATCAATAAAGTATATTGTTTGGAAATGCTGAATCGCTTCTAATTTTACCCATTGCATTCATGGAGGTGTTATCCAGGCCTTTTTTTAAATTTTAAACAGAAACTGGAACTGGTAAATTTTCAAAATTTTACTGAGCATCTACACAGATAAAAATTAGAATATACTGTACATGACTAGAAAGGTTATCATACTAGTAAATTTCCAGCAACTGAAAGTATGCATGTTCTTGTACTTGAGTTATACAAAAGCATTTCAGAAACTATTTTGGAACTGTGGCTTAAAACTATATATGTATCACACAATACAAAGGAAAAATGCAACCCCACGTGTGGGATATAAAGACAAAAAAGGAGTGAGTAAAGGATACCAAGTCAAATAACTCTAAGGACAATCAATTTATTAAAAGATCACATATCAATATAATACAAGCATCGTGTACATAAATTAAGGCAGGCATAAAATAATCATTTATTAAAGCAAACTGGATCCCAACACAGTCCGTGTTTCAGAAAAGGTAGCCTTCTTCAGGGGTTTCAAAAGAAGCCCAGTAGATGGCGCCAGATTACAACTAGTCAGGCCAAAAAAAGAATTACACTTCTCCTTCTGCATCCACGGGGGTTAGGGGCAGAGCCGGCCCACGAATATTAAAAAAACGCGAATAATATTCGGGCCGGTTCTGCCCCTAACTCCCACTTCCCCCCAGCTATTTTAAGCCTTGTAAGGCCCCCCCCCCCCCCTTTAAGCCTTACCTGGTGGTCTAGCGGGTTTTCAGGGCAGGAGCGATCTTCCCACACTCCTGCCCCGTGCAAATCGCTCATAGGAAATGGCTGCCTTGAGCTCCCGTTGTAGAATCTACAATAATCTACAATGATCTACAATGATCATAAGATCTACAATTATTCAGATAAGTTAAAACATTTTCAAAAAAATATATAAATTATTTAAATTAAGTTACTTATCAAAAAATGCTCAAGCCTATGAGGAATTAACACCAAAAAATCTCCCCGTTATGAAAAATATATACTGGGCGGTGGAGTGGTGTATCTGAGGTTTTGATGCATTTGAAGTCAGAAAAGTGAATCAATGCATAAATTAAGGCAGACATAAAATAATCCTTTATGATACCCAACATGTCCGTGCTTCGGCTAAGGTAGCCTTCTTCAGGGGTTCCCCTCAGCATTGTGTTTTCTCTATATCATGTAAGGCAGCAGGCTTTAACCCAGACATCAAGAGTAATTCTTTTTTGGCCTGACTAGTTGTAATCTGGCGCCATCTACTGGGCTTCTTTTAAAACCCCTGAAGTAGGCTACCTTACCCGAAAGAACGGACTGTGTTGGGGTCCAGTTTGCTTTAATAAAGCATTATTTTATGCCTGCCTTAATTTATGTACATGATGCTTGTATTATATTGATATGTGATGTTTTAATAAATTGATTGTTCTTAGAGTTATTTGACTTGGGGCTCCTTTTATCAAGCCGCGTTAGTGGGATTAGCACGTTGGACATTTCATCACGCACTAACCCCCGCGGCCGGCTAAAAAATGAATGCCTGCTCAATACAGGCATTAGGCGGTTTAACGCACGGTATTACGCGCATTATACCCCTACCACAGCTTGATAAAAGGACCCCTTGGTGTCCCTTCCCCCACTCCTTTTTTGTCTTAAAACTATATATGCAATTAGCACCCAGTTCTTTTATTACACTGCCTTTGAAGATTTTATGCCCAAAGTTGATTCAGTGCACACTAACCTATGAATTCAATCCCCCCCCCCCTTTTTTTTACAAAACTGTAGCATGGTTTTTAGCACCAGCCGCAACGGTAACAGCTCTGATGCTCATAGGAATCTGTGAAATGTACTGAAAAAGTCCAAAGATCAGGATAAAAAGCCAAAAAATCTGAAAAGAAACAGAAAATGTTTCCCCTGGGTGCATCCCTAACTCCCTTTATGCCATGATTTATGATATGCATGTGCTTTTATTTGCCTGAACCTGATTTTCAAACACAAATTGTATTTGGTGTGGTTTCTTTTTTATTGATTATGTTTTGTTTTATTTTTGTAGGGCAAAAAAGGCACACTCTGAGGTGCCAAGGTACTCCATTCCAAGAGAGAGACCAGTCCTGGCTTTCTGGTAAGCCTATTCTGATGCATTATGGGACTTGCAGCATAGATTTCAATGGGTAGAATCAGGTATTATAAATCCCACACAGCTTTGGGGGTCTCAGCTCAAAACCATGATGGAGTCCTGGAACTAGGTAACCTAAATATCCATGGCGGAAGTGGGATCAAACAAGTACTAGCTTACTTGATCCCTAGTGGCATGGAATATGATGACAACCCTTGGAGAGAAGGAGAGCATTAACACATTTTGAAAGAAAACCACTGAATATCCAGCTGATATGATTATCCTCAATTAATTGCACTGATATTTAATTTAATCTGGTAATTCAGCACCACTATTAGAGCCGTTCTGTAACAGGATGCCTAGAATAAGAGGTTAAGCAGGCACCTATTTTAAGCCTATTTTATAGAGAAAAGCAGGCTTCTGTAGCTGGTATAAATGCCTGTGCCTAGCGGTATGTTCCCCTCCATTCATGGTACATGATTTACTCCTGTAAAATCTGGACCCATAGTCCCGCCCCCAGGCCCATCCATATCCACCCAGCCCACCCACCCAGATCCACCCAGCCCTGCCCCGTTACACCAAGTCACACCCTATTATACCCCAGCCCCGCCCCCAGTCCTGCCATCCTCAACCTGTTATCGTCCTCGGGACCACATCGGTCATGCATGCGCGTGACATCACCGTGTTGCATGCGCAGATGCCCTCCTGATGCTGTCCCAAGGTGAAAGCTTTTAAAAACCCGGACAAAATGCCAGGTTTTGAAAAGCCATCTGGACACCCGGACACCTCCTCTAAATAGATTCCTATGAACGTAAGGAAGTTCTTCTTCACTCAGAGAGTGGTAGAAAACTGTAACTCTCTTCTGTCGTAGGGGAAAACACCCTCCAGGGATTCAAGACAAAGTTAGACAAGTTCCTGCTAAACCAGAACATATGCAGGTAGGGCTAGTCTCAGTTAGAGCGCTGGTCTTTGACCAAGGGCCGCCGCGTGAGCGGACTTCTGGGCACGATGAACCACTGGTCTGACCCAACAGCGGCAATTCTTATGTTATTATGACATGTCCAGGTAAATCCAGATGCCTGGTAACCCTAGTCATGCTACTGGTGCTTGCGCGGATCTGAGAAACTGAAAGCTATGCCAGCAGGATCTCCCAAGGCAGTTAGGTTTCAGTGGAGATGTCAGAATAACTGAAAGGTAGACATGGTTAGGGATGGAAAATAGATGTGGTTGATATAGGCATCACTAGGCGTCTGAGTTAGGCGCTAGTAAATTAGGTCCAGTAAAGCCTGGCCTAATATACAGACACCTACCTCTTGAATGCCTAGCAACACTTAAGCACACCTAGGCACTACTAGGTGGGATTCTTTAAGCGGTGCCTAGTGGTTGATTGACAACCGCACCAAGCAGCACCTACAAAGTAGCTTGCCATACTTTTGAATGCTACAAAGTATAATGAGAGACCCGATTGCCATACCATTTTGACACTTTTCAACAAATCTTTTGGTGGGGTTCCCTGACGCAGGGTCGAAGTGTGATCCATCAGGCCGGAACCTTCTAAGCAGATAAGTGTTCAAACATTTTTGGGAATTTTTTGAGCAGAACTGTGATCATTTTAACATGAAGAGCAAGTGTAAATTAAAAGAAAAATATGCTATGATTGGATGATGAGGCTACGTTTGGGGATCCCTCCCCTGTCATGGTCCTCCAGGTCTCTGAGCATATTATTTTCCTATTGAATTTCTTTTTGAAACAGTAAACGTCTGCCAAGTGTGAGGAAGAATCTATAGGGGAGTTTCATATATATACTGTATATATATCGCATGAACTTACATTTGTTCTTCCTCTTATTTGAGATGATTTTCCCCATTATGTCTTTATTGAATGGCTTCCGAGCAATTAAGATTAGAAGTGGAGCTTGGTTTGAACTGCTACCACTCCAAGCAGGAAGTGATTTTTTAAACTACAGTAACCTGGTGGAAACAAAACTTCCTGGAGCGTACTTAGGAGCCTCAGACTTCGCTCGAGGTCAGTGAGAAGTTGTCAGAGATGTTTGAGCAGCAGCCCCAAAGCTCATCAATCTCTGCTTACTGAGGGGAAAAGACAGGCTTCGAGCACAGTGCCCTTTACGCTCAAGCGTGGCTTTTTCTGGATTTGTGCAGACTATCAGCAGCTAACATGATCCCAGAGCTTTGGCTCTCTGCCACGTGAGGAAGGCAAACAGCGGCTCACCGCATCCTTCACCCAGCTCAATGGAGAGAGGCAAGGGAAGGAAACCATGTTAATATCAAACTTAGTCATTTCACTCCTCATTATCGTATTATTCTTCAAAATGTCCAAGACTCAAACAGCAGCCACTGCATTTCTGTAGAATGTTTGTTTGGTTTTGTTTTTTAAAATTGCACTCATGTAGTTTATTTAACATATAGATATTAACAGAGTTTTGTTCTAACCGGATTATTTCCCAGGTGCAGATTTTCTTTTTTAGTTCCAGTAATTTTATTGATTTTATAAACAATAGAGTTACAATCTAATCCACAATTTATTAATCACACTATTCCAAAAAGGTCCAAGGCGATTTACATCCAAAAAGGCCGTAAAATCTACGGGAAAATAAAAAAACAATCAATAATTAAAATATCATCATAACATGAATATTACAACAAATCATATTAAAAAAGTTTTCAAATGTTTACGAAACCTTAAGTAATTGATATCCGTTCTAATGTAAACAGGTAGATGATTCCAGATTGTAATGGCAGCGTAAATGTAACCTACACAGGCAGATATGAATACTGGATAATTGTCTTTGCCTGTGTAAAAATGCAGTTTAGTCATTGCCCTGCATTACTGTGGGTAAAAGTATAGGCGCTGCTTACAATGTGCAGACTTGTCCCAGTAAGAAAAAGTAAATTGGGTTGGGCGGGGGAAGAAAAGCATGCCCAGTGACTTGTACGATTTTCAAATCAGAGCATGGTCTTTCTAGCTCAGGGGTAGGCAAGAGAGCCGGAGCCAGGTCAGGTTTTCAGGGTCTCCACCATGAATATGTATGAGATGGATTTGCATGCACTGCCTCCTTGAGATGCAAATCTATCTCATGCGTATTTATTGTGGAGATCCTGAAAACCTGACCTGGCTCCGGCTCTCGCGGACCGGAATTGCCTACCCCTGTTCTAGTACAAAAAACGAGGCACTTTGTACCTGCTGCAGTGTGTATGCTGCCCTCACTTCGAAAAACCAACCAACAAAAAACTGTGCTAGATGTTTCCCCTTGAACACGTAGTTCCATTCAAAGTACCCAAGGGGCTGTCTTTTCCGCAGGCAGACTTATTCGTGCCTTTTCCATTCTTACCAGTCTGCTGAAATCCTCACAGGGTTATTTTACTCTGTGTGGCAGACTGGGACACACCTTCAGGGCAGTAATTCCGAGTTGGGCTATTCTCGTTAGATATAGTATCTTCATGTCCAGTATACTTGCAGGGAGGGGCATTGGCAAGTTAATGTGCACTCTCCACTGGCACTCAATAACCCAGCCAAGGTCAGAACTAGGGTTCTGATCCCAAATGTTTACCTAAAAATAGTCTTTAAGCAAAAAAAAAAAAAAAAAAGACAAAATCACAAAATAAGGCAGAGAGCATAATAAGCAAATATTTAGGGCTCCTTTTATTAAGCTGCGTTAGGGCTTTAACGTGCAGAATAGCGCTGCTACATTGCCGCGTGCGCTAGATGCCAGCATTGAGCTGGCGTTAGTTTTTCCACGTAGCGCACAGTAATTTCCTGTGTGCGCTAAAAACGCTAGCGCACCTTAGTAAAAGGAGCCCTTACTCATTTAACTCTCCCAGAGCTCTCCAAATAGAGCCTCCTTTTTTTCTCATTTCTCAAAATCGTATTCAGAGCCAGATTGAATACAGATGTGGCCATAGATGCCGATGCCTTTGGCTGCCTGACTGTCCTTGCTCAGAGTCAAGGGATACCCAGTGTATCCTTTCCTCCTTTTCAGGACCAGTGCTTCCTCCCTGCTAGTCTTCTGCTCCAAAGTTGCTTAACTCCTCTATCTTTCTGTCTTATTATCTATAGCAGGGCTGCCCAAGTCCAGTCCTCGAGATCTACTGGCAGGCCAGGTTTTCAAGATATCCACAATGAATATGCATGAGAGAGATTTGCATACCAAGAAGGCAGTGCAGGCAAATCTCTCTCATGCATGTTCATTGTGGATATCCTGAAAACCTGGCTTGCCAGTAGATCTCGAGGACCGGACTTGGGCAGCCCTGATCTATAGTGTTGTGTTGGCGCCTTTATCCAGATCACACTTCTAAATGCAGAAGCCTAAGCAACCTGTCACCTCTCACTTCTTCTCTCCTCCTCCTGGCACTATGGCTGGGCTAGCGAAAGGCCTCAGATCCAGTAGCAAAACAGTGCAGTGGCCAGGGAGTTAGACACCACAGATACAGGGGTCAAGCGAGGCTGGGCTTTTATACCAATCTCACAGGCCTAGGGTTACCAGATTTTCCCCAAAGGAAAATCAGGACCCATGGCCACGCCCCAGGCCCACCCAGCTCTGCCCCATCCCACCTGTGGCATACCCCATTCTGCCCCCATTCCCGCCCGAGATGGCATCTGCGCATGCACAGATGTGGCACAATGCGAGGATGCCACTTCCCGATGCGATTTTGACGGGAAGCTTTTCAAAGAAGCACCGGCACCCACCGAGAAGATAGCGCCTGGTACGGTTCCCCCTCCCCCCTACTAAGCCAGACTGCATATCTTGATACTTGAATATCTTTTCTCTCTACACACAATTCACTGAATAGTTGCTTGGGACTGACATCTCTATCATCAATACTGTACTGAGGTTTTTCTCTTTCACCATTATGTCCAGTTTTCTGGCATTCAATTTTTTATCTGTCAGAATGGGGTTATCCCTGGTGGTTATAACCTCTTCATTCTCCATGATTATCTTAGAGTTATATAACCCCAGTGCTTTTCTGGTGAAGCAATCTTGGAGTGTTTACAAAACTTCCAATGGATGAGACATGCCACCTCATGTCTTTCTTCCTTGTTGTGCGGCTGTCCACGGTGATTCTTTTTGGCCACAATCAGTGCTACTTTAAGACTACAATGCCTCTATTCTTTGGACATCCCATGTTCCAGGTTTATAATTTATTGTTTGTTTATTGAAAGCTTCTTTACCCCTGCTAATCACTGGGGAGGCAATTCAGAGCGGTTTACATGAGCTTCTGTAATGAAACATTGAAACATGATGGCAGATAAAGGCCAAATGGCCCATCCAGTCTACCCATCCGCAGTAACCATTATCTCTTCCTCTCTCTAAGAGATCCCACGTGACTATCCCAGGCTTTTTTAATTCAGACACAGTCTCTGTCTCCACCACCTCTACCGGGAGACTGTTCCTTGCATCTACCACCCTTTCTGTAAAAGGAATTTCCTTAGATTACTCCTGAGCCTATCGCCTCTTAACTTCATTCTATGCCCTCTCATTCCAGAGCTTCCTTTCAAATGAGACTCGACTCATGTGCATTTACACCACATAGGTATTTAAATGTCTCTATCATATCTCCCCTCTCCTACCTGCTAAAATTCCCTCTTCATAATTGTATCCTGATATTCGCTGGTGTCCGACTATTTTCAATTGTAAGATGTAAAATAGTTAATTTCTTATAATTCAACCTATATATAATTTTCCTTTCAACCACCTTGTATTCATCTACTGTAATTCGCTGATTGTACAGCTCTTCTTCTTTGTGAACCACCTAGAAGTCGCAAGATTATGGCGGTATAAAAAAAATAAAGTTATTATTACCTTTTGTCCAAAGTATACATATTGAGATCTTTAAGTCTGTCCCCATACATCTTGTGATGAAGACCATGCACCATTTTAGTAGCCTTCCATTGGACCGACGCCATCCTTTTTATATCTTTATGAAGGTGCAGCCTCCAGAATTGTTTTTCAGTGTTGGTTAATACACTCATCCAATGTACACACACATAATACTAATATTGTTTCCTATACACTTCTCCCTCCGTATTTGCGGTGTCAATAATTGTGGTTTCGATTATTCACGGTTTTTAGCTTGCTGGCTCCTCCCCCCAAATTATATCAGCTAGCAAAGAGAAATTGCTGATTCCAAGCGTTTACAGAGAAAAATCGCTGATTCCCGGCACTTTCTTTACTGTGTTTTGCCTCTCCTTCAGGAACAGGCCAGGTCTCCCACCATGTTATTCGCGGTTTCACCCTATTCACGATGGTTTTTAATAGAAAACAGCGAATAACATATGAAAAAGTTATATGCAGTTCTGTTAATCCCCTATCACAGTGAATGCAGGGGGAGGTGTATTCATTCTAAAAACCTACTTACTTATGTGCATAATGCCAGCATCATGTATAAGGCTTTGCGTTCAGATCTGGCAGTAGTGGATGTTAACTGTAGCGTTTGTTCAGAGATGCTGGCAGCGTTCCCTAGAAACTTGCAGCAGTGTTACTTACAATGACATATAGGTAACTTAGAGCTAAAATGTTTTCATTAATCTCCGCTGTTTAAGAGATGTTTTCCTGCAATGCATGGTATGAATCTGAATTCTGTATGGATAAGTGCTTCAACGTCTTTCCTTTTAAGGATCACACCGCTGAAATACAGAAATACATAAGATTTCATCTATTTTTAAAAACAGAGAAAATTACTCTTGGCTAGTAATTGAATTTTGAATTGCACTACAGTATTTCTTGTCTATATTTGATTTGACCCAGCAGATTCTTTCTGTGCTCTTGAGCCATTCGTCTTCAGGCATCTACAGGCCACTTTGATCACGTTCCACCTCTTTCTTCATCATCATTGGCTCCCTGTCATTTTCCAGATTAAGGGCTCCTTTTACTAAGGTGCGCTAGCGTTTTTAGCACACACGGGATATTACCACGTGCTACGCAGCTAGAACTAATGCCAGCCCAATGCTGCATTGCCTAGCGCGCGAGGCAATGCAGCGTGCACTATTCTGTGCGTTAATGCCCTAACGCAGCTTCGTAAAAGGAGCCCTATATTTAAGGTAATGACATTGGCATACAAAGCTCTCAATAGTGCACAAACACCCTACCTTGCCTACTTGATTTCTCCCTATGTTCCACTCATACTCTGAGATTTAGCTGTGAACATCGCCTCACTATTCACTCCATGTACCATGCACAATTTGCATTTACCCATCAAAGTACTTTTTTCTGCCTCGCCTCTCCAATCTAGAACTCCCTGCCACTTCACCTTCAAGCGGATCTTTCTTACCCAAAGTTTAGAGTGGGATTAAAAACTTACCTTATTACCCAGGCCTTCCTCAGGGTTTTTGGGTGGCTGCAGAAGGGTAACAGCCACTGCTTCTCTTCTTTCATTTCAGATATGTAACTCCTTTTCTTATTTTCTCTTTTTCATTTTGTAAACTGCTTTGATGTATCCATTTTGAAAGACACCATAACAAATGCTAAATAAACATAAACATTAAACATAGTTTAATTGGAATGGGGGCTGAAATCCTGATGACATAAGTCTTCATTCAGAACTACCCGGGGATATTTACTTCTGTTTTATGAGTCACCAATGAACCTGGTCTGGTCATTGCAACAATAGCTTTTTGGCTAGTGGACATGCACAAGGGTTCCTTCTAGAATTTGTAGTTATGGAACCCCCAAGTCCTGCCACTAGGTGCCACTCTTGAGCAAAGACCATGACCCTCTTCCTCACTGAAGTCTGAAAAAGCTACCTCTGCAGTGTCAACAGCCTTGGCAGATGATTTGATTTGGTATAACCTGAGTACAGTGGCGTACCTAGGGTATGTGGCACCCGGGGCCCATCATTTTTTGACACCCCCCCCATGGAAAAAAATATTTTTTGTAATGACCATGAAACGTAATAAATGGTCAGAAGAGAACAGGCAGTGAAAATTTTCTTATATTCCAAACATAACATAACATAAATTATGTCTGAATTGTCATGACATCAGAAGTACATATGAAGTAGTTGCAGGTGATGTTTGGGACAGTTCTGATTGTGTTAGTTCGGTTTTATGTGTTTTTTGAATAGAAAGGTTTTTTTTTTTTTTTTTAAGGTTTTGCAGTCTATGGTCGATGTCAATTGGTTGTAGAGTTGGGGGTCGAGTGTTGCAGCTCGAATGGCTAGGAGGTTGTTGAACAGTTTTTTTCTTTCGACGTTTTTGGTTGGAGGGTGTGTGAATGGTGCGTGAGTTCTCCTATGTCTGTTTGAGGTGGATTGAATTATTTAGCTGAAGAAATTAGTTACCCCCTCATCCCACACACATTAATTCTCTTCCATTATAAAAAAAACATTGATAAGTTCCCAGAAAAAAAATACATTAAAATAAAAAATGAAAACAAAGGCCCCTACAGATGAGAACATAACATAAGACTAGCCTAACTTGGTCAGACCAATGGTCCATCATGCCCAGTAGCCCATTCTAATGGTAGCCAATCCAGGACACTAATACCTGGTCAAAACCCAAAGAGTAGCAACATTCCATGCTACCGATCCAGGGCAAGCAAACACTTCCCCCATGTCTTAATAACAGATTATGGACTTTTCCTCCAGAAATTTGTCCAAATCTTTCTTAAAACCAGCTACACTATCTGCTTTTACCATAACTTCTGGCCACTTCATTTTTAAGTTTAGATCTTTCCTTTCAAACAGAGACCTTGCTAGATGTCAAATACAGCACAAGGTAACTTCACATGGACTTAGCTGTGCAGGAAATGTGAATCTCCTCATACACCCACCATATAGTGCAAAAATGTGCAAAGGTCTGTTTATTTCTTTCGATCACTACATAGCCTAATGCCACACAAGCAGTGCTGTACAAACATATTCTGTAGGTCAATGCTAAGGATAACAAAGTTTCCTTCCTTGGACCAGAAGGAGATACTGATAAACCACTGGAAGAGATTCCAAAACAACACCCAAAGACCCACTCAGTGTGTGAACCAGTTGAGTGGAGTGGACTAACTGGGGGGTGGAAATGGGCCCGGAGTTTGCTCAGCAGAATTTCCCAGACCACCTCTTCCTCTCAATACATTGACACGCTGCCACCACCACCACTAGGAACACCTCATTGGGTAGGCCAGCTATGCTATAAACTTTATAAAACACATTATTATATTTTCTTAAAAAGCACATATTTTAACTGAACTCTCTGACATCCTCAGCCTTTCCATTCACAAAAATAGAAGGAAGAAAAGTTCCCATTTCCTGCTGTCTCATGTCCCCGGCCTATACAATATTTTTTTTCTGCAGACCCTTCAAAAGTCTGACCAAATCCTCGTTTCACTTGCATTATAAAGTACTGAGGATGCCATCTCTCCCCAATCCCAGGTCCTAAAGTCTAAGACAGTAGCGCAAACTAATGCTGCCAGATTCAGGAAAAAAAAATTTCGATTCGATTCAGCCTATTGAATTGGTTTTTCAATTCGATTTTCCTGCTCCGTTGGGTGATTTTTTTCAAAACTCCTGGTGGGTTTTATAGCTTTTTCACCCCCTTTGGCTTCTCCTAACCACACTGGCGCTATGGTGTAAATAAAATAAAGAAACAAAAAGGACTTTTCCTCTCTCTGTTAAATCCTAGCTCACGTTTGCAGTCCAGCTCTGGCAGGATACACATTTCAAATCTGACATATTATAATCACAAAACAGAAAATAAAATTAATTTTTCTACTTTTTGTTGTCTGGTTATATTTCAAATCTTGTTGGTCCAAGGCTCTGGTTTTCTTCCGATAACTTGCTTGCCAGGGTTTCCTTCTTTCTTCTTTCTGCATGCTAACCATCCATCTGCCAACTCTGTCCTCCCTTTCCATTTCCCTTCCCTCCCCAGGAAGTCTGGTATCTTTCCTTTTTTTCATCTCCCTCCACAGATCCACCTTTTCTTAACTACCCTTTCATCCGGCATCTCTCCCTCTTTCCCCACCACCCAGGAGTCCACCATCTCTCCCTTTCTTTTCGCAATTACCCTTCTATCCAGTATCTCTATCCCTCCTCCACACCATCCCTTGTGTCCAATTTCTCTCCCTTTCTGTTCCTTCCCTCCCTAAATCCCATGGTCCATCATCTCTCTCCCTCTCCTCTATTTTCAGACCCATTATTTCTTTCCCCCCCAAAGTTTGGCATATGCACGTCTCTTTGAACACCCCCTTCCCTCTGTGTACTTCTAAACCAGGGTCCCCCCCAAAGGCCTGCCTGTCCCCCCTTGAAGGCCTGCACCCCCCTTGAAGGCCTGTCCCACCCCCTTGTAGGCCTGTCCCCCCTTGAAGGCCTGTCCCCCCCCTTGAAGGTTTGCACCCTCCCGAAGGCCTGCACCCCCCGAAGGCCTGTCCCCCCCCCTGAATGCCTGACCCCCCCTTGAAGGCCTGCCTGCCTGTCCCCCCTTGAAGGCCTGTCCCCCCCCTTGAAGGCCTGAACCCCCCTTGAAGGTTGGCACCCCCCCCAAAGGCCTGCACCCCCCTGAAGGCCTGTCCCCCCCTTGAAGGCCTGTCCCACCCCCTTGTAGGCCTGTCCCCCCTTTAAGGCCTGCCTGCCTGTCCCCCCCCTTGAAGGCCTGATTGCCTGTCCCCCCCTTGAAGGCCTGTCCCCTCCCTTGAAGGTCTGCACCCCCCCCGAAGGCCTGCAACCCCCCCGAAGGCCTGTCCCCCCACTTGAAGGCCTGCCTGCCTGTCCCCCCCTTGAATGCCTGTCCCCTCCCTTGAAGGCCTGCACCCCCTTGAAGGTCTGCACCCCCCCGAAGGCCTGCACCCCTCCGAAGGCCTGTCCCCCCACTTGAAGGCCTGCCTCCCTGTCCCCCCTTGAAGGCCTGCACCTTGAAGTTCGGCACCCCCCCCCCAAAGGCCTGCACCCCCCTTGAAGGCCTGTCCCCCCCTTGAAGGCCTGTCCCACCCCCTTGTAGGCCTGTCCCCCCCTTGTAGGCCTGTCCCCCCTTGAAGGCCTGCCTGCCTGTCCCCCCCCCCTTGAAGGCCTGTCCCCCCCTTGAAGGCCTGCACCCCCTTGAAGGTCTGCACCCCCCCCGAAGGCCTGCACCCCCCCTTGAAGGCCTGCCTGCCTGTCACCCCCCTCCCCCTTGAAAGCATGCCTGCCTGCCTGCCCGCCCACCCCACCCTGAAGGCCTGATGCCCTGACCCACCCCGAAGGACCGTTTGCCCCTCTGGCCTCCCCGCACTACCTATGAAGCAGCTGCAGCAAGATCGCGACATCAGCTATCCCTGCGCTGCTTAGGAGCTGCTTCCTGCGCCGCAGTCCCGCCCCCTCCTCTGACATCAGAGGAGGGGCGGGACCGTGGCGCAGGAAGCAGCACCCAAGCAGCTCAGGGATTGCTGACGTCGCGATCCTGCTGCGGGCTGCTTCATAGGTGTGCTGGAAGTTCAGTGGGGCGAGCGGTCCTTCGGGCATGGGGGGGGACTGAGCGGCAAGGCCGGGAACACCCCCTCAGGGCTGGCACCCGGGGTGGACCGCCCCCCCCTTGGTACGCCACTGCCTGAGTACCTTCTTTTTGAGGATATTAAGTACTTCCAGCGAGCCACTGGACTGGTGCTGCACTATTTAGCATAAATAGAGAGGTGAAGCAGAGATTGGACATTTAGAATAATCATACAGAGTTTTGTGAATGGAATGGTTTAAAATATCAGGTCAAGCAGAATATGTTGGCCAAGTTCCAAAGGTTAATCCAGTGTATCTCAAACTGTGTGCCTCCTGAGATTCCAAGTGTGCCGCAGCACACTGAGGGGGAAGAGAGGCGCCTGCCAGCTGACTTCCCTATGCGGTACAGCGCATGTGCTTCCCGATTCACCAAAGGCCTGCATGTTTCTCCCTTCTCTTTAGCATCCTCCGGCTTCCCCCCTGGCTTCCCGGTCTCACTTTTAAAGCTAGTTATAGCAGCCTGCAGAGGATCGCCGGTAGGTAAAATGATTTTATTTTCAATATAGTGATTGAAATGTGTCAGTTTTGAGAATTTATATCTGCTGTGTATATTGTATGTATATGAAAAATGAATGGAAAAAATTGCATTACAATTAGTAAAGGGGATGAGATCTGGGGCAGAGCTTGGGCGGGCCTAGGGAGGTCTGTGGTTGGGGTACTCAGTTGATATTTGTTAGACATAGGGGGTACTTAGCTTGAAGTAGTTGAGAAACACTGCTGTAGGCAATCAGCTGGTACCGGTGCCTCTCCTTCTCTCCGGCCCTCTTCCCTGATAGCACCCCCTACTGGCATCTCAGGGCCCATCTGGAGGGCCTCTTCACATGCGAAGACATCGACGTGATGAGGTCACGCATATGCATGATGTCATCACGGCGACATCCGCCCACTTCTGGGTGCCTCAAGCCATGGCCACTACCTTTAATGTGCCCCGGCTCGAGAAAGTCTGAGAAACACTGGGTTAGGACTAAAAGATACTGCTTTGCCTTCCCTATATGAATTACACTGGCTGCTGACTAGAGAATGATGTGGGTTTAAACTTACCATTTTAGCAGACACCTAAATTGCTTTGTGAACGGTTGCAGAAATGTACTCCAAATCATTTGTTGCTATCATCTTAAATTTATAAGTTGGTTTATCAAGGTAAAGGTATCATAAATAAAGGAACCTGGTGAAAAAGGCTTTTAGAGTGATTGCAGCTAAGTGATGGAATAATTTATCTGAAGTTAAGAGGTGATAGGCTCAGGAGTAATCTAAGTAAATACTTTTTGCAGAAAGGGTGGTAGATAGATGGAATAGTCTCCTGGTAGAGGTGGTAGAGACAAAGACTATGTCTGAATTCAAGAAAGCGTGAGATAGGCATGTGGGATCACTTAAGGAGAGGAGGAGATACATGGTAGATGCTGCGGATGGGCAGACTGGATGGGCCATTTGACCTTTTGCTGCTTTCATGTTTCTATGTTGAAAAGAGAGGTCCCTGTCTTGTTTTTTTTAGACAAGGTCTTAAGAAGTTTCTGTTTCCATTTGCTTAAATGTTTCTTACTTTGTTGTATTGTTCTTAATTTTTTTTTTTTTAATACACCATCCTGATTGGGATCTCAAGAAAAAGGTATACAAAATTTATAAGTAAATAAGGCCCCTTTTTATCAAACTGCATTAGGGATTTTTATTGCGGGTCAATGTGGTAAAAGGTCCGACACTCATAAGAATTTTATGAATGTTGGAGCTTTTACTGCATCGGCCTGCGATAAAAAAAAATCCCTAATGCAGCTTGATAAAAGGGGGCCTAAATTAATGAACTGAATTACATTACATTACATTACATTACGGATTTCTATTCCGCCTATACCTTGCAGTTCAAGGCGGATTACAAAAGATTTTACTGGACATTTTCCATTGAAGATACAATTTTTTTTTTTTTTTTGACAGAGGAGAGATAGCTGGATAGATTCCTAAGGGGATTTAGGGGTTGGATAGTAAAATGACAGTGCCGAACTGTGTGATATAGACAAAGAGAATATAGTTAGAGTAGGTAAGATTACCATCTATTTTAGGGGTCTGTTTGTTTGGAAGGTGTTTAGGTGGGTTATTTGGGGAAGTAATATCTTATCAGTAGTGATATGCTACTGTATATAATTGTTTTAATGTACTGTATTCCTTTTCAGTCTTCGTTCTTAATCAATCATCATCCTCTTCAAATCACAATAAATAAATATTTATAATGACCTCAGCGGCTACATTCAAGCGTCATAATTCATGTAAAGCTTGAGCAATACAGTTGCCAGCCTCCTCATCAGTCACAATATTTATATTTTCATTATTAATCTTATTTTATGAAATTTAAAGCCTAGTTTAACTTATCTTAATGATATAGTAATTGGAGCTCCAACGGTAATTCAGTGTTTCGCCGAGGAGCTGTTTCAAGGATAAAACACATAATAAATATATCATGCAAATTTATTTTAAATAATCACATTACTATACTAAAACCTACTTAAACTGTTAGTTAAACTAATAAAAATTTCTCACCAATTAAGCCATCACACCAGTTTCTCTGTGCTGGTCTAAATATGGCGGCGGCTTCTTTTTTCCTGCTTTAAACATACTCACTAAGAAATTAACCAATCACCAAGCTGCTACACAAACCACACCTACTTTCATACTAACGTCATCCACTTGAGTTTGGCATTCAACCCACACAGGCTAACTGAGCTTAATTCATAAATCCATTTTTGTTCTCTGTAATTAAGAAATCAATTCTAATCTATTATAATTGTAACATGCCTTGTGAGTTCCTTTATTCCAAGCCTGCCTGGTACTTTTTCTCTTGCACCAGGAGTTCAAGTGGTGGTATAGAAACATTTAATGCACCTTAAGTTATGAATTATCCTGTTCTTGATTAATACATGTTAAATAGTTAGCTCATGTTTAAAAGGTTAATTTACTGTGACATGAACTAAAAAAGCATCCAAAAATTGGGGAAAAGCCCAAAATGCTTCAAAACAAATTTAAAATGTCTGCCTTTTTGACACTTTCTAGCTGCCTCTGTTTTATAAAGGAAACATATTTGCTTATATGCCTTTATAACATTACCTACATGAAAGCTTCCATACAAAGTTACACCTGCTTCAAAGTAAGAGTAATTTTGTGCACAATGAGGTTGTCCAGAAATACCTAAAGTTGGAGAAACTATACTAATTAAAGCTGATAATTTTGCACTAAATAGGTGCTAATGCTATCATTATGCTATGGACTAGAGAATGACTCGAGGACAAATTTTCCCTATCCCTGTGGGAACTCATTTTCCCGTCCCGGCAAATTTTCTTCCTGTCCCTGCCCTATTCCTGCAAGCAACATCCTCATTTGCACAAGCCTCAAACACTGTAAAATCATAAGTGTTCAAGGCTTGTGTGGTTAAGGCAGAGCTTACAGCAGGGCTGCCCAATAGGTCGATCGCCAAGGCAAAGTAGAGTCGATCGCGGAGCCCATTCGGGCTCCGTGATAGACTCACTTTGCCTTGGCGATCTACTGGGCCGATCAGCCTTCCTCTCCCCGATGTCAATTCTGCCGTCAGAGAGAAAGTTCGGGCCAGCCAATTGCTGCCTGGCTGGGCCGGAACTTCCTCTACGACGGCAGAATTGACATTGGGGAGAGAAATGCTGGCCGCCCGATGCGTGGAAGCAGGGAGAGCTTGGGGTGGGGTGGCTTTGGGGCCTTCTACTCGATGGCGGAGGCTTGGGGGGCCTGTTCCCCGATGGTGGCAGCAGTGGCTTGGTGGAGGGCAGGGAGAAAGAAAGAAAGGGGGCAGGCAGGGAGAAAGATGGGAAACAGAAAAAAAGAAAGGGGGCATGAAGAGAGAAAAAAAAGAAAGGGAGGCAGGGAGAAAGAAAGGGCATGGAGAGAGGAAGAAAAAGTTTGGGGAGGGAATGAGGTCTGGAGGAGAGGAAGCATACAGGCTGAAAGAAGGGAAGAAAGATTGGATGCACAGTTAGAAGAAGAAAGTGCAACCAGAGACTCATGAAATCACCAGACAACAAAGGTAGGAAAAATGATTTTATTTTCAATTTAGTGATCAAAATGTGTCTGAATTTATATCTGCTGTCTATATTTTGCAATATGGCCCCCCTTTTACTAAACTATAATAGCGTTTTTTTAGCGCAGGGAGCCCATAAGCGTCGAGAGCAGCGCTGGGCATTCAGCGCATTTATATTTGCAGATAAATTTTTATCCACAAGTCTTGGATATTGCTATGGGGGCATCAATTTCTCTTTCCAAAGCAAATTTAGTTATGACTTCTTTGGAAATAAATGGATCAATTGTGTTAGTGGCTTTATATTGATGATAATTTTTGTTTCATGGCAAGGCACTGAGGATCTTTCACTGTTTGTTATTTATTTAAATGGATGTCATTTTATGAAATTTGATTCTTGTTGCAATGCTGCATCTATTAATTTTCTAAATGTACATTGAAACAAGGAAATTTTTGCACTACTGTGTACATTAAGCCCACTGATCGTAATACAACTTTGCACTATAGTATTCATCCTATATGTACTAGTCTTCCTTTTTCTCCATTTTTGAGTTATAGAATAATTTATAATTCTACTGGGGATTATATGAAAGCCTTGGTTAGATATATTATGTAAAACATTTTGGCTAGAGATTACCCTAAAAATCTGGTTTAAGGAGCTTATAAAAGAGCGTTATATACTGTAATCCTAGAGAAGCATTCTTAATAGGTTCAAGATGATCTAAGGAGGGCTTCATTATGACTTATGGTGTGAAATATACTGCAGGTCTCCTTATTTAGTTGGAATGATTAAGAAGCATCTCTCTATATTGTATGCTCACCAGTGTTTTCAGGATATTAATTTTATTTTCTCCTGTACCCCAGAATTGTAATTTGAAAATGAATAGAAACAAGAGCAGACAAGTACGAAAATTCTTTAACAAAACACAATTCCGGATCGTAGCCCAGGCCCTAGTGCTGGGGCTTCTAGACTATTGCAACATTCTCTATTTCCCTTGTCCCGCAACCCTGATTAAACAACTACAAGCAGTCCAAAACACAGCTCTGAGACTCATTTACTCACTGAGGAAATATGATCACATCACCGAGGCGTACCTCCACTCACACTGGCTACCAATACAAGCAAGAATACAATTCAAGTTCTACTGTCTACTGTTTAAAGCCATAAATGGTGATAGCCCAACATACCTGAACAACCGCCTAATCCAAACCACCTCAACCAGACAAAGGAGAACCTACTCTCCATTCTCATACCCCCCAATCAGAGTAGTCAAACGGAAAAAAACTGTACGATGGCCTCCTGGCCACACAAGAAGCGAGATTGGACCACCAACTTTCCACTTTGCTAATAACAACCCCAGACTACAGAACATTCAGAAAAGAAATAAAAACATACTTTTAAAAAAAACACCCTACTACCCAACAATTCCTTGAAATCAACACCTTCACTATTCTCAAATACAATCTAACGCCACAAGAACCACCTCATCTCTTTGAACCAACCTCACTATTCTCAAATTCCTCTGGAAATGGCCAGATATATCCTTATGTAATCCGCCTTGAACCGCAAGGTAATGGCGGAATAGAAATCATCAATGTAATGTAATCTCAAATCCAATCAAATCTATCTTTATTAAATCCAAAATATCTGACATGGGCCATGTTTTGCCCCAAACAATGGCTGCATCAGGGGTTTATATCAATGGGTAGAGTGTTAAAAAATGGATAAATACTTGTCTTTCTTGAAATGACCAGCAGTACTTGTCCATTTCTATTAAACAGAATTACTATAGGTAGAATATTTACCTACAAATCTGTTCCGAACAGATGCTTTTGAGTGGAAAGCTGTCCAGTGACTGACTGAAACAATCTACAGTACCTTTTGTTTTAAAGTGCTTCTGACCTATTACAAGTGTATGTAAGAGTGTAAAAAAATTATTTTTAACACACATTACCATTGGTATAAACCCCTGATGCAGCCCTGGTTTGGGGCGAGACATGGCCCGCGTTGACCATTTTCGATTTAATAAAGATAAATTTGATTGGATTTGGGATCTGCTCTTGTTTCAATTCATCTGCTATTTTGCGGATTACTTATACTTCTGTGAACTTGTATTATAATTTGAAAGTCATGCTATGTAGACCTGATGTATGGACTAATCCTACAAGTGCAGAATAGTAAAGGTCAACATAAATTTAATCAATGTTCTATATGTGGCTTTATGGTAGATTCTGATAGCTATAGTCATCCACTTTCAACTTATTATGTTATTTCTACAAGTTCTACAGACTGTCAATCCACTTGTGTGGTTTATTTAATAGTGTCCGTGCCATCTTTTGTATGTGGGACACTGTACAAGAACTTTAAAGACCACTTTGATAGATCATAACAAGTGCTGTTTATCTTTGTGTAAATTGACAGCTCCTTTAGTTTTGCACTGCTTGGATTTCCATCATGATTTTATCAATCTTCGATGTTGGGTATTAGAGCATGTCCCAGTGCCACCTAGGAGAGGAATATTAAAAGGATACTTTGGCAACAAGAACAATGGTATACTCCTTACTGGACTGGTTAAATACTAACATGGAATGAAATTCCTTCTTTTAATGAGCCTGGGACTTTTCTTTTGGTATGAATCAGTGAGGGGAACTCATTCTGTATGTTGAAGATGCAAGGAAGTCTGTACATGATGACATCTTCAGAATGTGGTAACGTCAGAGAGGGTGTCATCATTGATTGGTGCTGATTGTGCAAAGGTCCACTGATACGGAATTAAAATGCTGAGAGTTTGGAGTTTGTTATGGAACTTTGAAGAGTGAAGTTGGGATGGTTCCTGATAGTAGTGAATGTTATAAGAACATAAGAACATAAGCATCGCCTCTGCCGAGTCAGACCATAGGTCCATCGTGCTCAGCAGTCCGCACTCGCGGCGGCCCTCCAGGTCCATGACCAGTAGTGTTCTTTCACTTAAGGACATTTTATCCTTTATAGTACCCCTTTATCTATACCCCTCAATCCCCTTTTCCTTTAGGAACATGTCCAACCCCTTTTTAAAACCCAAAATCGTACTCTGCTCTACCACCTCCCCCGGAAGCGCATTCCAGGTATCCACCACCCGCTGGCTGAAGAAGAACTTCCTAGCATTTGTTCTGAATCTGTCTCCCTTCAGTTTTCTTGCGTGCCCTCTTGTTTTTTCTTCCCCCGCCAGATTAAGACTCACTACAGAAGGACCCCAGTTTTGGACAAGATGAGTTTTGGGGCCCCAAATCTATCCAAAATGCAGCCAATATCTACATGACATAAAATGTAAGGACTTACCAGTCTGTCCATCTGGCTGTGTTCACGGACAACGAAGTAGGAGGGCACAGAGTGATCCTCTGTAACCCCTTACCTTTGCAGATGCATTTGTCGGTTTTTAAAATTTTATTCAATTTTAGAACTTATGTAAATCACATTGGATTTGGACTATGCGAAGTAATCAAAGAAATGAAATAAACTTGAAACTATGATGGTCTGATGGAGTGTCTGTGGAGTCGATTTCCCTTGAGATAGCATGTTGGTGAAAGAGAGTCACTGTTGGGGATCTACCTTTGGAGTATTATATGAAGCACCTGGGATTTTGCTATTGTGAAACTAAGGGCTCCTTTCACTAAGCTGTGCTAGCGGTTTTAGCGTGCCTTTAGCACGCGCTATAATGCCACTAGACGCTAACACCTCCAAAGAGCTGGCATTAGTTTTTCCATGTAGTGTGGGGGTTAGCGCATGCTAAAAATGCTACCGCAGCTTAGTAAAAGGAGCCCAAAGTACTTCTCATTTTCTCTGTGAACTTTCTAGCCAATTTGTGGAACATTTTCCCTTTAAATCCTTATCAGTAGTTCATTTCTGTGGGATTTTGATAAATTTGTAGTGGAGTATTTTTATGAGACTGTTGACTATGTGGCACATGGAATGTTATAGTTGAGCAAATTTTCTTAGGTCTCTTGTTGTTCTCCTCAACTTTTTTTTTTTTCATTTTTCTGCAGATGTTCTATGAAGGGTATTCCACTATAGCTCTCCAAGCCTTCCCCCTTTCAGTATAGATACTGTGGTAGGGTTCAACTAATGAGAAAATTGCTCTAGGCAATGACAAGGTCTCCATATATTGGAGAGAATCAGTGTTAGTGGGCATCTCAATAGAGAAAATGAGATTAATATGTAAAATGTCCATGGTATTCCATCCTCCTCTGTTCTCCAAATATTTATTTTCAAGTCATGCACAATATTTTTCTTCTGCTGAGCATTTTCTGAATGTCAGAGTTTATGGCAGTTACTATTCAGGATTTTGTTTCACCGTTCTCGTTCCTAGGTCCAAAGAATTATTTGTTTTTATTCATTCAAATTCCTGTTTGGCCCTTGGACGGTGAATAGTGAAAACAAAAATACTATGTTAAGACCTTAGTTTCCACTTTCATCACTTGTGTGGCAATCCTGCTTGGATGGTTGCTATATCTCACTTGGCCGCCTTAGTATATACGAGGGGGAATAAAAAATTAAAAGCAATTGTTAAATTGTGTGATAACTGGAACAGAGCTAGCAAAATGCAACAAATGTACTTGTACATTGCCTGTTGGATAATTCATCCATGCACAGTGCAGCACTTGACCTGTAGTCGTATAGCAGCCATGAGGTCAGAAACATGGATACTCCATTGCAAGATTGTACCATTGAAGAACAACGTGTGGTCGTCTACTTCCTTTGGGCAAAGGGCATGAAACCTCTGGAAATTTACCATCAGATATTGACTCAGTATGGACATAGCACCATGAATCAACAGAAGATTCATGAGTTGGTAAAAAGGTTTAAAGCGCAAAGAACAGGTGTAAGGTTGTTCTGGTCACCCATCAACATCGCACACACAAGAGCACATTGACATGGTGGATGCATTGATTAGAGAAGACCAATGGATAAAGGTGTCTCAATTGGCTGCAAATTTGGATATCAGCTATGGATCTGCATTTGCCATAATGCATGATGACTTAGGATACAGGAAAGGCTGCACACGATGAGGTGTGGCGGTTGCAAGCCAGTTCCTGAGACGGTAAGAAGAAGATCCGAGTATTCTGGAGAGAATTGTCACTGGTGTCAAGACATGGGTGCATCACTACGACCCAGAGAGCAAAAGACAAAACATGATGAAGTAAAGGAAGCGGTGCTCAACTGGCTTCAGGATCAGTCAATAAACCTCTTTGCAGGAATGCAGAAGCTAGTTGAACAATACAACAAATGTGTCATCTTGCATGGGGAACATGTGGAAAAGCGAAATGTGCAATTGTTCACAGTTAAAGCCATTATGTGTGTTTTGCCTTTACTTTTTGATTTACCCTCGTATGTAGGCAGGCACACAGATGAAAATTATACTGTGAGTCTGTGGGAAAGAGAGGATTTGAACTGGACTCTGTATATGGTAGAACAGGATACCACAGGAGTTTGCTTCCTGGTGATTCAGGGAAAAGAAAGATAATGTGTTGTATTAGGGTAAGTAGGAACACAACAACAAAAAAAATGAAATGTGGCAGAGGAACAGAGGCATCATCTGATCAATAATATCGTTGACTTATGAACTGTAAAAGTTTATTTAACTGGCTGTCATAGATCCATCTTTTAATCAATTTCCATTAAGCATCACTATTAAAAAAAAACCCATAGCTGAGCTGTCACAGAATTCATCTTAGTAAACAGTGCAATTACATTTCTTCTTCTAATGACCTAATTAGTTTTTGCAATTCTTCCGTTGACTTGCATCTTTCATGAACACTGACTGCTTTACTGTAATAACCAAATTGGAGAAAAATTCTGAGGTCATTATTCAAAAGCACTTATCTGGATAAAGAGTAAGGCTTTCCAGATAGGTGCATGATATTTAAAAGCTCTGTCCAGATAGTGCAGGGGTCTCAAAGTCCCTCCTTGAGGGCCGCAATCCAGTCGGGTTTTCAGGATTTCCCCAATGAACATGCATTGAAAGCAGTGCATGCACATAAGTCTCATGCATATTCATTGGGGAAATCCTGAAAACCTGACTGGATTGCGGCCCTCAAGGAGGGACTTTGAGACCCCTGAGATAGTGCCTTTGCAATCCTTACAGAGCACCTGTGCACTAAGCGGATCATGCTGGGAAGAAGGATCTGGAACTTTTCCAGAGAGTGGTAATATTCAGTCAGCTACACAGATAATCCAAGACAGAATGCTATAAAATAACATTATTCGCTGATGACGCCAAACTAAGCAATGTAGTGGCCAAGAGTACAACAGACAAAAACTCAATGCCCGACAACATGATGCACGACCTACTACTACTGGAGCGCTGGTCTAGGTCCTGACAACTCAGCTTCAATGCCAAAAAATGCAAAGTCATGCACCTGGGCAGCCATAATCCATGCAAGACTTACACCATAAATGGCGAGATCCTAACAAGAACTGAAGCAGAGCGTGACCTAGGGGTGATCGTCAGTGAGGACATGAAGGCTGCCAATCAAGTGGAGCAAGCTTCCTCCTAAGCAAGGCAAATCATAGGTTGCATACGCAGGAGTTTCGTCAGCCGTAAGCCTGAAGTCGTTATGCCATTGTATAGATCCATGGTGAGACCACACCTGGAGTACTGTGTGCAATTTTGGAGGCCGCATTACCGAAAAGATGTGCTGAGACTAGAGTCGGTGCAGAGAATGGCAACCCGGATGATCGCGGGTCTCAAGGATCTCCCTTACGAGGAAAGGCTGGATAAGTTACAGCTCTACTCACTCGAGGAATGCAGAGAGAGGGGAGACATGATCGAGACGTTCAAGTATCTCACGGGTCGCATCGAAGTGGAAGAAGATATCTTCCTTCTCAAGGGTCCCACGGCAACCAGGGGGCACCCGTGGAAAATCAGGGGAGGGAAACTGCACAGTGAAACCAGGAAATTCTTTTTCACTGAGAGAGTGGTTGACCGCTGGAATAATCTTCCACTTCAGGTCACTGAGGCCAGCAGCGTGCCTGATTTTAAGGCCAAATGGGATATATACATGGGATCTATTCACTGAGTTAGGTGGGGAAGGGTCATTGCGGTGGGCAGACTGGATGGGCCGTGGCCCTTATCTGCCGTCTATTTCTATGTTTCTATGTTTCTATATTATCTAGATAAGTTATCTAATTAATGGAATATTGTCACTATCTAAATGAAATTCATTTTTCTATGTTTCTGTGAGTTTTGGTGTTGACCGCTTTATCAGAATATTCAGTACCAGAAACAGTACTATGAAGGACCATTTAGGGCTCCTTTTACTAAGCTGCACTAGCGGTTTTAGCTGGCGTTAGTTCTAGCCGCATAGCGCGAGGTTAGCACACGCTAATATTCTGCATGCGCTAAAAATGATACCACATCTTAGTAAAAGGAGCCCTTAGTCTTAGGGGTCAAGAACATACCTGTTTTGATCCTATTCTTTTATAGAATAGGATAACAGATAATATATCCACATATTTTAGGCAGAACTGGATATACCTGCCATGGAGCTACAGTAAATATTCTCACCTAGAATGGCAAAAAAAAAAAAAAAGCACACAGATTATTCAGTAGTGTTCTGTAATTGAGGGGGGTGTAATATTCAGCCCATGGTGGTAAGCAGTTTGTAAGCTTCTTCCAGCTGCAGACTGACCTAACCTCAGCTATTCAGTGCGGAAGCATGCACAGGTTCAAGCACTTAGGCCCTGGTTCTGCAAAACACGTCTAGTTAAGCGTCCTTTGTAGAGTCATGCTCAGCGGCATTCAGCACTGTTTAGATGCCTAACTTTTTAGGTGTCCTTTAGAGAATCAGGTTTAGGTGAGATTTAGATGTCCAAACAATTTGCTTAATGTTATAATATTTTATTATTTTGTTATTAGAATGGCGATTTTATGCTGTGACCAGGGGGGGTGTTGGTGTTTGAAGCGACGGTAGGCAGCAGCAGCGGGGGCCGGTCCGGGGGGGGGAGGGCAGGCTTCGGCGCTGGAGGGAGGGAGGCAGGCTGGCTGGCTTTAGCGTGGCAGGAAGGGAGGTAGACTGGCTAGCTTCGGGGGAGGGGTGGAACAAAGGGGAACATAGGAAGGAGCTCCGGAGGCACTAAGGACATAGGAAGGAGCACTGCGGGCACTAAGGACATAGGAAGAGGCACTAAGGACATGGGAAGGAGGACTGAGGGCATTAAGGACATGAGATGGAGGCACTGGTGGCACTAAGGATATAGGAAGGGGCAATAAGGACAGGAAGGACTACGGGGGGCACTAAGGACATAGGAACATGGGAAGGAGGCACTGGGGGCACTAAGGACATGGGAAGTAGGCACTGGGGGCACTAAGGACATAGGAAGGGGCACTAAGAACATGGGAAGGAGGCACTGGGGCCACTAAGGATATAGGAAGGAGGCACTGGGGGCACTAAGGACATAGGAAGGGGCACTAAGGACATAGGAAGGAGGGAGGGAATAGAAAGGGACATTTGTTGGGCCTGAGTGCAGAAAGAAAGAAATGAAAGAAAGGATACACAGTCAGAAAGAAACACAACCAGAGACTCATGAAATCACCAGACAGCAAAGGTAGGAAAAATGATTTTATTTTCAATTTAGTGATCAAAATGTGTCAGTTTTGAAAATTTATATCTGCTGTCTATATTTTGCACTATATTTGTCTATTTTTCTATAGTTACTGAGGTGACATTGCATATTTTAAAGTCATCTGCCTTGACATCTTTGAAAAACCCCCAAATATAAATGATAATTAACATTTTCTCTGCGTATAGTGTGCTTTGTGTTTTTTTTTTAATTTTATGGTTACCATTATGAATTAATAAGATATTATGTGTATATGAAATGAATGGAAGAAATTGGGGGCAGGGCTAGGGTGGGATTGGGGGCAGGACTGACAATTAATAGATGTCCCGTTTTGATAAAAAAAATAAATGGTCACATTATGCATGTCCCAACCTGACATTCTCAATTTCAGTCTCTGTGTTCTATGTGAAATGGGCCTATCGTCATCCATATATGTTCATAAAACAGACCAAATATAGACACCTTCCTGCCCTCTCAATCTAGGTGACCTGTTAAATTATATTTGTAATTTGTAAAAAGCAAAATACGTTAATAACACAACAGGAAATACATGTATTATCTAGGCTTGCTTCTAACCAGATTTAAATATACACATGTGCTTTCTTGTATGGTTGAACATAAAGGGGAGATGTTATTAATTGGAGCCCCTCCCCGCCCTCGTCTCCACCCTCTCCCTCCCCCTTCCCTGATCACCCCTTTCTCTCCCCCCCTCTAGTTGTTAACCACTGTGAGTAACAACTGCAACGTACTCCTCTTGACCCCGGCATGGCACCCGGAAGTGACATAAGTGGGTTAGCTGAACACGTTGAAATTGTTGCTCATGTATGGGGGAAGGGAAAGGGGGTGCAAATGTGGTAAAGGGAGAAGTGGAGAGAGGAGGAGGGGTGCTGTCACCCTCACCAACATGGCATTCATACTATGCCGCTGGAGCTACTGTTAACTTGTACTATTTTAGCACAGGTCCCGTTTTATGCCATGAGATCTGCAGTAGTTACTAATAACGGAGGCTAACAGCAAACTAACACATCTTAATGGCAGTCCACATTGATAACTTCCACCCTTAAACAGTAATTTTAAAAACCAATGCTTTATAGACATTTTCTGGTTTTAAAATCACTTCAAAAATATTTTAACAAAGTACAGTACTGTATTTTCTTTTTTTCATCTTTCTTAATGGTAGATTACCTCAGAGACATGTGGGACTATTTTCCTCAGAGATAGTTGCCGTCCCTGAAGACTAATTTACATCCTTCTGTTTATGAAATTAAATAATTTATTTTTCTTTTAAACATATATTCTACACCAGGGGTGCCCAAAAGGTCGATCGCGATCGACCAGTAGATAACGATGGCAACGCGAGTCGATCGCGCTAAAAACCGCTGCGCTAAAAACCGCTATCGCGGTTTAGTAAAAAGGGAGGGGGTATATTTGTCTATTTTTGTATAGTTGTTACTAAGGTGACATATAAAGTCATCTGCCTTGACCTCTTTGAAAAAACCCTGGAATATAAATAATTAACATTTTCTCTGTATACGATGTGCTTTGTGCTTTTTAAAATTTTATAGTTGGTAGATCATTTTGGCTTGGTCATTTTAAAAGTAGCTCGCAAGCACAAAAAGTGTAGGCACCCCTGTTCTACACTATCAGTTTCTAGGCAGATTACAGATCTACATACATAATTTAAAATGTGTCGCACAACATAATTTTCAGGGGTAACAATTACAGGAGGGTAGATTACAAGTACACAATCATGTTAGTCAACTAGACAAAATGGATTTGTTCATTTAGCTCAGTTCCATTTAAAGTAATGTTCAGGTTCTAGTTCATCCAAATACCTATTCAGTTCTGCTACAGCAGGGGTAGGGAACTCTGGTCCTCGAGAGCCATATTCCAGTCGGGTTTTCAGGATTTTCCCAATGAATATGCATTGAAAGCAGTGCATGCAAATAGATCTCATGCATATTCATTGGGGAAATCCTGAAAACCCGACTGGAATACGGCTCTCGAGGACCAGAGTTCCGTACCCCTGTGCTACGGGATATTTTATCACAGATTAGTACATAGTAACATAACATAGCAGATGACAGCAGATAAAGACCCAAATGGTCCATCCAGTCTGCCCAACCTGATTCGATTTAAATTTTTTCTTCTTAGCTATTTATGGGTAAGAATCCAAAGCTCTACCCGGTACTATGCTTGGATTCCAACTGCCGAAACCTCTGTCAAAACCTACTCCAGCCAATCTACACTCTCCCAGGCATTGAAGCCCTCTCCAGCCCATCCTCCCCCAAATGGCCATATACAGACCGTGCAAGACTGCCCAGTACTGGCCTTAGTTCAATATTTAATATTATTTTCTGATTCTAGATCCTCTGTGTTCATCCCACGCTTCTTTGAACTCCGTCACCATTTTCTTCTCCACCACCTCTCTCTAGTAGGTAGGATAAGCGTCTTTAAACAGATGTGTTTTTAGTGAGGATTTGAATGTCTTATGATCAGTTATCAATCAAATTTGTTCCAGGAGCTAGTTCCACCACTTAGGCCCCTTAATGTTCCTTTGTTCTTCAAGGTGGATTTTTTGATTGGTGGGCACTTCAAAAAGGTTAACCTTTGAGGAGTGTAGTGGTTCCTTGATCTCATTTATTTACCTTTATGTTTTACTTACTGTGACTTTTTTAAAAAACTTGGTATTGCTCTATTCCCACTGCGGCGGACTTTTGAATGGAATATTTGAATATTGATTTCCTTATAATGTTCCTGTTTTGGGTTTCTATATTTCATTGATTGTGTTCTTCCATTTCTTTTCATAACAAGAGTTGTTCATGGATGTAATTGTAATTTTAAAGAAATAATTTAGTAAAAAAAAAAAAAGAAGGGCAGAATATTAATCCTTTTGAATGTGCTGACATTTATAACTTGTTTTCTGATGTTTATTTCTTGGCAATCGAAGTGGACTGCCATGACAACAATCCTACCTTTTGTTTCAAACTGTCGATTTTGAAATTGCTTCTGTTTTTGCTGAGAGCAAGCATGTTGACAGAGGGTAACAAACAAGAAGAAACACTACATTTGATTGGTTCAATTTGGAAAATTTATCATGAATGACATTATACAGACTTCACGAACCAATCAATATAAAAATCCATGATGCTGTTTGAGAATCTCTTGACAATGGCAATTTATAAAAACCTAAAAGGGACTTGCTTCAAGATTTTAAAAGCTACACCATAGGGTACATTTTCAAAAACTTGATTGAGTCTTAATTATATAAAGAAGGTAATTTTAGAAGACTTGCTTGGCATTTAGATATGTAAATTAGAGCTGTACATCAATTAAAATGTTTAATCACACGATTAATTGCATAAAACGCCCCTTCACATTTCCTCCTGTACAGTGCAATATAGATAGCAGATGTAAATTATCAAAACTGACATATTTCAATTACTAAACTAAAAATATCATTTATCTTCCCTGCATCCCTCACAGTCCAGCAGCTCTCTCTTACTCATCCCCCGCCCCTTCCCCTCATAGTCTGGTATCTTCCCCTCTCTCTAGCCCCCCTCACAGTCCTGCATTTTATCCTCTCTTCTTGCCCCTTCCCCCCCCCCAAGCAGGTCTAATACCTCTGTACCCACTATCCAATGCATCTGACCCCTCCCTCTGTCCAACACCTTTGACCTCTCCCTCTGCCCCTCCTTCTCCTCCCTTGAGTCCAGCACCTCTCCCTCTGTACCCTCAGAGTCTAGCACCTCTTCTTCTGCCTCTGCTTTCTCTTCAGTCCAGCACATCTCCCTCTGCCCCTCCTCTCTAAAAGTACAGCACCTCTTCCTTAGACAGCCAGACTCCCTCCTACTTGTGAGTCTAGAACCTTTTCCTCCAATCCCCCCCTCCCTCATCCCCCCTCTTCTCACCTCCAGTTTCAAAATCCTATTCTTTGTCAGCAGCAGCGCTAACTTGCTGCCCGAGCCGATCCAGAACTTTTCCTCAGTCAAGTCCCACCTTAAACAGGAAGTTGCATCAGATGAGCGGGACCCAAATGTACAGTAAATGCCTTCAACATGTAGATAGTGATTTTATAAAAGCTGCTATTTACCAGGAAAGGGCACTTCAAAAATGTTTGTGTTCATATCATTTTTTTCCTATTGGCAAGAGAATGTGGTGCAGTGGTTCAAGCTACAGTCTCAGTACTCTGGGGTTGTGGGTTCAAACCCGCGCTGCTCCTTGTGACCCTGGGCAAGTCACTTAATCCCCCCATTGCCCCAGGTACATTAGATAGATTGTGAGCCTGCTGGGACAGACAGGGAAAAATGCTTGAGTACCTGAATAAATTGATGTAAACCGTTCTGAGCTCCCCTGGGAGAACGGTATAGAAAATTGAATGAATAAATAAAAACTAATATCATTACAAGTTAACAGTATGTGCACATAATGCACTTTTTTCTTAACAAGGGTGAACTATTTACACATAATGTGCAGTCTTCTGAGAGAGTGTGCATGTGTGATGGTTCATACATATATACTCGTCAGGAAAGAGTGCATATTTCCATGGATTCTATACATGGCACCCAAACACGAGTGCCAAAATTTGATGTTCTTTGGGAGTCTGCTGGCCAAGGTAGGATGTATTCCATAATTACTCAGGCAACTTAATTGACAAATGAGCAATAATTGGGTGAAATAATAAATTAATGGCATTAATTGGTAACAATTAAAATTTACATATGCAATTTCCTAGTCAGGATTCTATAAAAATGCATGCATAAATTTTCCATATGTTTATGGTCATTAAAATTTTAGACTGCCCTTTGCCAAACATCAAGGCGGTTTACAATTCAAAAATCAGAAAGGAAATACAATAATGTATAGGAAAGAAGACAAAAAAAGGAAAGAACGTATAGCAGTGAGTCTTGATGCAGAGAAAGCATCTGATCGAACAGAGTGGACTTTTATTTTGGGGTTTGGATTCCCGGGTGTTGATTTTTCTTCTATCTGCTTTTGTGAGTGTCTGTAGAACAGCACTTAGCACTCATTTTGTGGCGCTCAAATTTTGGCGCCATTTACAAAATCCAGTCCTTTATATGTAAAGAGTGCATCATATTTAAAGAAGTGTGCTCATAGGATTGAATTCTATATATTGCACCTAAAAAACTAGAGCCAAAAAAGTGTTATTCTATAAACCGCCCTTAAACCCCCTTTTTTACTAAGGTGCGCTAGCCAAATTAACACGTGCTAAATACTAACGCATCCATAGAATATAATGGACACGTTAGTGTTTAGCACATGCTATAATGGCTAGCGTGCCTTAGTAAAAGGACCCCAAAGTTAGACGTGGTTTATAGAATAGTGTTTATGCCTGGGAATCACACCTAACTTTAGGCACATGCCTAAATTTAGACACAGATGCCCTTATTCTATAATTACATGTGTAACTTAAAGGAATGTCCCTGATCCACCCATGACCCACCTATTTCTGCTCCTCTTCTATAACATCATGTGCAAAATGTAGGCGTAGATCTTGCACCTAAATAAGAACATAAGAATAGCCTTACTGGGTCAGACCAATGGTCCATCAAGCCCAGTAGCCCGTTCTCACGGTGGCCAATCCAGGTTCCTAGTACCTGGCCAAAACCCAAGGAGTAGCAACATTCCGCTCTTACCACACGTGTAACCTGAAATTGATTCTAATTAACACCAACAATTGCTTATTAAAATGCTAATTGGCACTATTTATCTTAGTCCATTAAATTGCATGTGCAAATTGGTTATGCACCCAAATTTGTACATGCAATTTTCAGTACCTTTTATAGAATTAGGGGGAAGTGTACACTCTTAACCACAAATGATTTTCATTTCAAATGCCTGCCTGTCTACTATCTACATGTTTAAAATTGCCTCAAAACATAACTTGTCAGTTAATATAACGTGTTGAATATTTCAATAAAAATCTTTCTTCTTCACAATTATTAATTAAAAGGAGGAAAAGACCTTAGGTATACTGGGCTTATCATAGTAAATGGCTCTTGGGGATTCTTTACTCTTTCATCAGTCAAAAACCTCTGCTTCCTTACTTCATTTATTTTATTGTAGTTTATTGAATCTTATGAGCCTATAAAATAAGTGTCATTGACATATGGATTTAGCAGAATGCTGAAGAAGCAGTTATGCAGTTTTTAAGTGAAATTAAAAAATTATGTATATATAAAAATGAAAAGCTTAATATACCACAATAAAACTAATGAAGTAAGAAATTGGAGGTTTCTGACCGATGAAAGAGAGCAAAACATCCCTAGGAGTCAGCCATTGTGATGATATCTGATGCCTTTCCCTTCTTCTCATAACTGAGAGGAAAGATTATTATTGAAATAATGTATATAGCATTTTGCATTTTCTAACAAGTTGTGTTTTGAGACAATTTTGTGAAAATAAGTCTGAATATCATTTACAATTGCAGTACAGTGAAAGATTTACAATTGCCGTACAGTGAAAGATTAGAGAAACTAGGCCTTTTCTCCCTCGAGCAGATTGAGAGGGGACATGATCGAAACATTCAAGATATTGAAGGGAATAGACTTAGTAGATAAGGACAGATTGTTCACCCTCTCCAAGGTAGGGAGAACAAGAAGGCACTCTCTAAAGTTGAAAGGGGATAGATTCCGTACAAACGTAAGGAAATTCTTCTTCACCCAGAGAGTGGTAGAAAACTGGAACGCCCTTCCAGAGGCTGTTATAGGGGAAAACACCCTCCAGGGTTTCAAGACAAAGTTAGACAAGTTCCTGCTAAACTGGAACGTATGCAGGTGAGGCTGGACTCATTTAGAGCACCGGTCTTTTGACTTGAGGGCCGCCGTTTCAGTGGACTGCCGGGCAGGATGGACCACTGGTCTGACCCAGCAGCGGCAATTCTTATGTTAGAACAGTTTGGAAGAGGGTGTGTTGTGGATGTGTTTTGGGTGAGCCAGGAAAGTATGTGGCCATGACAGGTTTAAATATGTGCTAACTACTCATTTGTACCTTGGCTTCAAGTCAGTGATTGATGAATGATTATGCTGACCTTTGTGGCCTTTATAACCATATCTAAATTTAAAAAAAAAATAAAAAACCACCTTGTTTTTCCTCACTGTTGTAAAATCTGATAACTAAGCACAACTTAGAAACAGAAAAAAAAGAGATAGATGAAGGCAGATAAAGATCATATGGCCTATCTAGTCTGTCTAACCCTGCTAGCTACTATCCCCTCCTCTCTCTTAGAGATCTAATATACTTTTCCCAAGCTTTATTGAATTCAGATACACTTTGGGATCCTTTTACTAAGATGCGCTAGAGTTTTTAGCGCACGCTAAACGAAAAATACTAACGCCAGCTCTATGGAGGCGTAGCGTTTCACGCGTGCCTTTGTAAAAGGAGCCCTCTTTGTCTCTATCATCTCACCGGGAGGCTGTTCCAAGTGGTCACCTTCATCCTATGCCCTCTCAGTCCAGAGTTTTCTTTTAACTGAGACTCGCCTCATGTGCATTTATGTCACTTAGATATTTATTTATACCATTCTCCCAGGGGAGCTCAGAACTGTTTACATGCATTTATTCAGGTACTCAAGCAGTTTTCTCGCTCTGTCCCAGTGGGCTCACAATCTAGCTAACGTACCTGGGGTAATGAGGAGATTAAGTGACTTGCCCAGGGTCACAAGGAGCAGCGTGGGTTTGAACCCACAACATCAGGGTGCTGAGGCTGTAGCTTTAACCACTGCACCACACTCTCTATCTTATCTCCTCTCTCCCACTTTTCCTTCAAAGTTTACTTATTGAGATCTTAAATCTGTCCCTGTATGCTTTGTGATCAAGAACACTGAACATTTTAATAGCCTTCTTCTGGACCTCCTGTTTATATCTATTTGAAGGTGCAGTCTCCAGAATTGACAATATTTTCAATGAAGTCTCACCAGAATATTATACTCTTCCTATGCACCCAAGCATCCTTTTAGCTTTCGCCAACACCGTTTTTAACCTACTTGGGCACCTAAATATCATCACATACAATCACACCCAAGTCCTACTCCTCTTTTGTTTACAAAGAACCTGATTTTATAAATGGCACTTAGGCTAGGCACCAGTAGACGCCTATATTGGCAGTTCCTAGCTGAATTCCACACCGAAGTTAATTTTTCTAATTGACAATTGGCGTGATACTTGAAAATACCATTAAAAGCTAATTTAAAATAAATTTTTTAAATGAAATTGGAAGACTAGACGTCCAAATGGCAGATGAAATTTAATGTAGACAAATGCAAAGTGATGCACATTGGGAAGAATAACCTGAATCAGTTACTGGATGCTAGGGTCCACCTTGGGGATTAGTGCCCAAGAAAAGGATCTGGGTATCATCGTAGACAATACGATGAAACCTTCCACCCAATGTGCAGTGGTGGCCAAAAAAGTAAACAGGATGCTAGGAATTATTAAAAAAGGGAATGGTTAACAAGATTAAGAATGTTATAATGCCCCTATATCGCTCCATGGTGCAACCTCATCTGGAGTATTGCATTCAATTCTGGTCTCCTTATCTCAAAAAAGATATAGTGGTGCTAGAAAAGGTTCAAAGAAGAGCGACTAAGATGGTAAAAGGTCCTCTTGTATGAGGAAAGACTAAAATTGTTACAAAATCCTGAGTGGAGTAGAATGGGTAGGAGTGGATCAATTTTTCACTTCGTCAAAAATTATAAAGACTAGGGGATACTTGATGAAGTTACAGGGAAATACTTTTAAAACCAATAGGAGGAAATTTTTTTTCACTCAGAGAATAGTTAAGCTCTGGAACACGTTGCCAGGGGATGTGGTAAGAGCGAATAAGGTAGCTGGTTTTAAGAAAGGTTTGGACAAGTTCCTGGAAGAAAAGTCCATAGTCTGTTATTGAGAAAGAAATGGGAGAAGCCACTGCTTGCCCTGTATCAGTAGCATGGAATATTGATACTCCTTAGGTTTTGGCCAGGTACTAATGACCTGGATTGGCCACCGTGAGAACGGGCTACTGGGCCTGATGGATCATTGGTCTAACCCAGTAAGGCTATTCTTATGTCCTTATGATTTCATTTAAGTTCGGTGCAGAATTCAGCACGACACCTACGAGGGGCAGCTGAAAAATTCTCAGTCCAACCAAGAAGAGAATGATGTGGAGCCATGAAACTCACAAGTTATTCTACACTTTTCTTGATTCTTTGTTTCAATGAGGCAAATGTATCTAGCAAATGGGCACAAGTATAGGGAAACCAAACCATTGTGACATCACTGATGAGGCTGGCTCTTCAACACTGGTGGAATGAAGCATTATGACATCACAACACAAGGGACTGCTAAAAGGTTCTCAGCTCAACCATAAGAACATAAGAATAGCCTTACTGGTTCAGACCAATTGTCCATCAAGCCCAGTAGCCTGTTGTTTTGCCACTTATTTCTGTCAAATGGGATGATCAGTGACACTCAGAAAAGCACACAGACAATATAAAGCATAAACAATAACACTTTATTATACTTATATATATAGATCAGGGGTGTCAAAGACCCTCCTCGAGGGCCAGAATCCAGTCGGGTTTTCTGGATTTCCCCAATGAATATGCATTGAAAGCAGTGCATGCAAATAGATCTCATGCAGATTCATTGGGGAAATCCTGAAAACCCGACTGGATTCTGGCCCTCGAGGACCGACTTTGACACCTGTGATATAGATGAATATAAAAATAGAATAACATCACCGTAATCTCAGGCAAACACTCCTCCTTCACAATTGGGAATCCCTGCAATTGATAGGGGGGTAGACACGGGAGACTGACCCTTTAGACATCTTGGATTCTGTCCCTGGAGACGTCTTGGATTCTGATGTTAGGGGCAGAATTCCATTCTTATATAGGAAAAACTGCTGAGTTCATAGTTACGATTCAGGTCTTTTGTTCTTTGTTTTGACAACACCTAGGTCAAGGAGGTGTTGTAGAGACCGGTTTCCCATCTGGCTTTATTGTCCTTTTGATGTTGTCATGGAGGTGTTGTAGAGCCCGGTTTCCCATCTGGCTTTATTGTCCTTTTGATGTTATCCAGGAGATGTTGCAGAGCCCGGTTTCCTATCTGTCTTTACTGATGTTATTTGAGCGACACACAGGTAAAGGAAGTCAGGATGTCAGATAAGCAGGGAGGTGTTGAAGAAATCAGCTTCCCATTTGGTTTTTCTTTTGATGTTGTTTGGACAACATTCAGGTCAGATAAGCAGACTTGAGGAGACATATTACGTAGTATGTTGAGTTTCAATTACCCCCTGGTCATAGGCATAACAGTCCACCCCTGGATCCTCAAGTCTGCACCTCCCAATAAGAAATCATCCGCATAAAGGGAGAGAGTGTCCGTTTGTATACACAATAGGTAAACCCACAATTTAGAAATGTTAACATATAGAGTAAGGAATGAAGAAACACCTTTTGTGCTGTAGCCCTCCCTCTAGTAAAAGCATCCCACCAAGGGTGTGCAGTGGTAGCTTCAATGTGATCTGTCACAGAATGCAAGTACATTGCTGATTTGCTTTATTTAGGATTGCTATATTTTGCATGGCTTTCTTTATAGAGGGCAATAAAATACATCGGCAAAAGAAAAATTAATATTTACATTTGATATACACATACTGAAAAGGGAGCTTGAATAGCAGGAATCACAAGTTCAACAGTACTGCTAGCAACACAAACATTTTTATGTGATATTTCTTGTACCTTGCGGTGGAATGGTCCATTGGCACAAATTGTAGATATGTTGTAAAGAACATGGTTCATAGATGACACATTTGTTTTATTTTGTTCATCTATTTGTTGCCCATGATAAGTGGGAAACCCTAATTGGGGTCCCAATGTCAAAGGCATCACCGTAAAAGGACGCATTGTTTCATTTCAAATTAAACCATTTTCTATCTAAGGGTACAGAAGGTGATGTGGTTTTAAATCAACGAGATAAAGTTAATTCTTTGTGGTAAAAACAAAACACAGTTAACATTAACTGATCATATCTTAGTGTTAGTTCATGATTATGTACAGTATTTGGCACCCATTCACCTTCCCATCAAAATACATCTGCTACTCTGGAGCCAAAATATGCTTGTTTGCCAGCCAGTATTTCAGAAACAATAGTATTTACTATACCTCAGGTTCTACATTTAGGTAAAGGTAAAATGGGAAAATTAATTTTCCCTTCATAAATTATTTCCTTATGTTCTTGCATTCCCTAATATTTCTTGCTAATTAGACATTTTACTTGAAAGTATCTTGTATAGGGAATCATGGAAATTAATAATCTTATTAATATTATATTTGTGCTCTTATCCATGGCTTACATACATTTAGGGTAGCTTCATATTCACCATCGATCACTGCAGTTATCTGGTATCCCGTTTTTCTTAGCAGCTTAGGTTAGGATCTGGCTATGCTCCAGTTTCAATGAGCTTGCTATGCCACTCACATGCCTTCATTCACGTAAGAGTCAAGTGCACCACCCCCAGAGACCAGCCCTAATGTGAAGTGACAGGATATAGGCTCACTTCTATTACCAAGTCGGTGGCACATTATAGCGTCATGGCACGGCACTGTATGTCTGGTTGAGTTTCATTATCTTCTCGATCTGGTGAAATTTTCTCTTAACCCAGCATGTTAGCCAAATCATCAGAATAAGAGAGCAGAGCTGACCAATTTTATCACAAAAGGATGAAAGTCTATATGGAATAACATTTCCCAGTACGTGATTTTCCAAGGAAAATATTTCATCATGACAGTTTAGCTTCAATGCTTTAGTTACAATAAACACCCCTAGTGTTAAAAGAGAAGATAAGAAAAAGAAAAGGGAGAAAAACCACTTTATGTACAGAATGTGATAACATGTGACACAATACTTGTGTGTAAAGTAGTATTTGTGTGAGATAAGAGAAACAACACTAATGCACTTAAAGGTATTCTGTAGGACATTCATAAAATACACCTTTTTATGTTCTGGACATAATTATTATGTCACTTAAGAGAGACCATACACACGTACTGATGGTAATACCAAAATAACTTATGTCAGAAATGTGCACTGCACTGTTTATACCTGGTAAGTTAAATAAAGAGAGACCATTTTTAATTTTATTTAGCAAATATCAAATAACAATGAGCACCATTTTACCAGGTATAAAGCTTTCTAATTTTTTCTCTTCAGATATCCTCTTATAATATAACCCCTAACTAAATTATAATTGGGCTGTATGAGCCATAGCATAAAATCATTGTGAGCATGGTTTTCATAAGATACTTTCTTGTATGTGGGGGAATCTTTTTTGGAAAGGGATATGGTACCATTTGGACTAATAGAAGGGGTGGAATAAACTCTGGAAATGGCCAATGTGCGATGTTTATTGGGGTACCCCATAAGCTAAAACAGACAACACATAACAGAAACAGACAAACACAGAGCTCCGGCATGCTTTCTTCCATCGGTAATGATTCAGGGTTGAATTTAATCTGTAAATAAGCACACTATTAATCAAAAGAGTCATAAACAAATTTGGTATCCATTGGATTCCCACTATCAGGTCACAGTGCTGGAAGTGTATTAAATATGGCACAGTGAAATTGGTTCTCCTGACCATGTCTGGATACTAAGCTTCTAAAAGAAAGAGAGATAGAAACTTAAGTTAATTGCTCTATAGTCTTGCTGGTCTCCTTTCTATCTTCTTCCATTTCAAAGCTCTGTCACACAATCATAAGAGAATGTAAGCAGGGACGTTTTAATCTATAAAACATACAAGAGAGGTTTACGTGCAGGTACAGTGGTTCACAATGTTAGTGTTTGAGGTAAAAGACTCATTTGCAAAATCACTTGGAGTGCAACTTCCTTATACTATCTAACAAAACTTTATACATTATAAAGGTCACTTAGCAATATTTCTACTCTTTTACTGTCCAACCTACCCCATATGTTACCCCAGAGGTGAAATATGTTGCCTCCAGAATCCAAAAAGGCCCAAGTCTGTTTTTTACTTTGGGGAGCAGGGAAGTTTACAATCTTCTGTTTAACTTTCTCTATCACCTCTCGGCATCCTTTTGCCCACTTTCTGCTATAATCTTGTGATAGAAAGTGGGACTATGTAAGTATTTTTGTGGTAGTCTGGTAGATGTATATTGCCTCCCTTGCCAAGTGAATGCAAATTGTTCTGGACATTGCTCCACTATAGGAATAGTAAAAAAAATGCATTGGTTCATGTTTACAATTTTAATGGAGATCGGTACTACTATTGGTTTGGATAATTTCCCCACCACTACTGATCTCATAGGAATGTCTGGCAATTTACCAAAACTATAGATTCCATCTGAAAGCTGTAATGTTAACCCTTTTAGGATATCTAGCCCTATTATATTTTAAGGAATCCCATAGATTTCCCAAATTGGTAATTGTCCAATTTTAAAATTTGTAATATATATATATTTTTTTCTTCTCGCTTGTAATTTTCCCCCCAATCCTGATATTTATATTCCTCCACCCCAGTGTCCACTATAGCTTGTACCTTTTGCTCCCCAGATTTCCACTAAATATTTATCTCTACATGCGGACGCTGTTCTAATTTGGTCCAGGCAAACACTGAGGCTTGGCATTCACATCATTGATCCTCCCAACACTTCCACCCTTTTAAATCAGGATAAAGAATGGAAGCAGTTTCCTCAGGAGGAGCCGTTGGCACCAAAATATCCTCCCTCTCTCCTTTGTTTACTTGTACTTGAGACATAGATCTCTTTCCCAGTCCTCTACTTTTGTACATTTCCCATAATGTCCCTGTATTTTTCCCATCTATTTCTTCCCCCTTTACACCATCTTTTATTAATGTCAAAAACATATTCCTCCGAGACAACCGATTAGCCCTGTTTGAATTGGATTGTCCTTTTCTCTTTTTATCAAAAGTATTTTGAGGTCCCCAGTCCCCCCGATCTCCTAACTGTCGGACCACTTCTAAGGCTTCCAAAATAGTCCTGTCTATTTGATTGATCAACAAAGTTATCATTACCTGTTTGTATGCCGGTGCAGCATACTTAATAATTTTATTTCTCATGGACACAGTAAAAGGTAATGACATATATGTGTCAGCGTGACCTATTACTAAGGCTGCCTTCATAGCCTCCTCCTTAATTCTCATTTGAGCATCTTTTAATGTAAACAAAATTTTATCATTTGAGGGCCAATCAGATTCAAGTGGATATCGCCTCGTGACACCCCTACTAATTATCTCTAATAAAGACCATTGGGCATATTTTGCAGGATAAGGATCCTTCCGCAATGCATTTTGCACTGCTACTTCTTGACTAATTTGAACAAATTTAGGGGCATCTGTGGCATCCAACATAATCCCTGCTGCGCCCAGCTCCTGCACCCGAATTACCCATTGTATTAATGGTTCCCCAGGCTGCTGTGTAAAGCATGCCATCGTATCCATGATTTCATGTGGAGTAACATCCTCCATAACATTATTTCTAGTTAGATTTTCTCCTGTTTGCAGATTTCCCTGTAATCTTTGTCTCCTCACAGGCTCTGCTTCTAAACTTTCTACCTGTTCTCCTTCAACACATATATCCTCCTCACTGTTATTAGAATTTGAATCCCAAATATCCCCATCCTGTTTGTTTGGATTCCAATCATCCGGCAGATGATAAATTAAGATTTTAACTTTTCTGTAACTCACTTTCCGCCTCCGTTTCTTATATTTATATTGTGCACATCGCACAGCTGCCTTTTCTGTTACATTTTGATGGGTGTCTACCTTATCCATTAACAACTTATTCTGACATTGTAGCATTTTAATGGCATGCTGTTGATTACACCTTTTCTTTTCCAGCTCTCCTAATTTCAATTGTAATTCCTGTTTAGCTTCATGCAAATTCCTCCAGTCTGACAAAATCATCCTTCCTTGTCTAAAAATTCCTTCTTGCTCTTCTCCTTTTGAGATTTTCACCTTTTGTAAGGAGGCACATAATTCATGTGGATCCCCACTTCCAAAAGTACAGGATTCACATAATCCTGCTTCTACAGACCACTCAGTGGCCATTAATTTACCTATACTGTCATTCCAATTCGGAATGGAGGGATTGGGAGCCTGCTCCTCAACCCCTTGTTTTCTAGGTAGCTTTTCTGACCACATTGATCACCCCACTTCTGGTACCAATATGTTCCGCCACTTATTTCTGTCAAATGGGATGATCAGTGACACTCAGAAAAGCACACAGACAATATAAAGCATAAACAATAACACTTTATTATACTTATATATATAGATGAATATAAAAATAGAATAACATCACCGTAATCTCAGGCAAACACTCCTCCTTCACAATTGGGAATCCCTGCAATTGATAGGGGGGTAGACACGGGAGACTGACCCTTTAGACATCTTGGATTCTGTCCCTGGAGACGTCTTGGATTCTGATGTTAGGGGCAGAATTCTGTTCTTATATAGGAAAAACTGCTGAGTTCATAGTTACGATTCAGGTCTTTTGTTCTTTGTTTTGACAACACCTAGGTCAAGGAGGTGTTGTAGAGCCCGGTTTCCCATCTGGCTTTATTGTCCTTTTGATGTTATCCAGGAGGTGTTGCAGAGCCCGGTTTCCCATCTGTCTTTACTGATGTTATTTGAGCGACACGCAGGTAAAGGAAGTCAGGATGTCAGATAAGCAGGGAGGTGTTGAAGAAATCAGCTTCCCATTTGGTTTTTCTTTTGATGTTGTTTGGACAACATTCAGGTCAGATAAGCAGACTTGAGGAGACATATTACGTAGTATGTTGAGTTTCAATTACCCCCTGGTCATAGGCATAACACCTGTTCTCAAGGTGGCCAATCCAGGTCATTAGTACCTGGCCAAAACCCAAGGAGTAGCAATATTCCATGCTACTGATACAGGGCAAGCAATGACTTCTCCCATGTCTTTCTCAATAACAGAAGGAAATGAGAAGGAGCTATGAAACTTACAAATTATTCCACACTTTTCTTGACACTTTTCATTACATATCACTAGGCGCAATTCTGTAAATGGTGCCTAAATTGGATTGACATGTGGTAGGCACCATTTCACTAGGAGTTTACGGATTTAGGCACCATTTATAGGATTAGACCCAAAACGTCTGCTGCAGAAGACACTTTTCCCATCTTTGATAGATACACACCAGCAAATGAACATCCTTTTGCAAAATGGGGCTTATAACTTGGTATCCTATTATACAATAGATACATTTATAAACATGCAATTAGCAATGCAACAAGTGAGTCTTGAATTTGACGTATTCATGAGTCTTATTTTCAAAAATTGTGTTGATCTTGTGCATGCTTGACATTATGCATCTCTGAAGATAGGTGTGCTACTGAGAATTTACCCCTATATTTTGAAATACAAATATTTATCTTATTAAGAACAAATTAATTTTACTAACTGGCAAATTAATTTTATTAACTAGCTGTTTAATTCCCTGGTTTAGGTGGGTAAGATCCCTGGGTATACTTCCTTTGCATTTACAGGAGCCATATACTTACATCATGTGCTCATTCCTCACTCAAAAAAATGTTTTATGGGTGATTTGAGAAAATTCAGGAATTACTAGAGTCTTTGTATTAGGCCAAGAAAGGGACCAGATCAAATTTTGCAATCTGGAACCATTCAAGTAATTTCCAGCAGTTTGAAGAAACGTGGAAGTTCAGATACAATTACAGTTAAATCATTTATATTCTGCTATTGCCAGCAATTAGTTATAGTGGTTAACATACAAAGACCATCATAAATCCATTGCTCTATTTTCTTTAGATATTTCTGCAGCTTTCGACACAATAGACCATGACCTACTCCTTAACAGGTTAGACTCAATAGGAATAAACGACCATGTACTCACCTGGTTAACTTCATACCTTGCCAACCGTACTTCATTAGTTAGGTTCAACAATGAACTTTCAAAAGTCTACTCTTCTTCTTTCGGAATTCCACAAGGTTCCATTCTTTCCCCTCTCCTGTTTAACATTTTTCTCTCTCCATTAATAAGCATCTGTCAGTCAATCAGTTTCACGCCTTTCTCTTATGCCGATGATATTCAACTTATTCACCCATTAGATCCAGAAAATATCAATGATATAGCATCGATCAATAAAAAGCTTGAAATTATTCAAAACTGGCTTAATCTAAATAAACTGGCTTTAAACATAAAAAAGACCAAAACAGTGCTTTTCACTTGGGAAAAAGGACACGGACTTAAAGACCCCATTTGTCCTCAATAATACTCCTTTACATTTAGTTTCCACTCTAAAAATTCTCGGAGTTGTTATTGACGATAAATTGCTTTATCATGAACGTATTTCCAACATAGTTAAGACTTGCTTTTATAAGCTACGCATGATCCGATCAACTACCAAATTTCTTAGCCCCAATTCAATCAAAATACTGATCCACTCTCTGATCATAGCAAAAATAGATTATTGCAACGCACTCTTACTCAACATTTCTCAAAAAGAAAAAAAAAGATTACAGACCATACAAAATACAGCGATTAAGTTAATATATAATGCCAAGAAATATGATCATGTTACACCTCTGATGACCGACGCCCATTGGCTGCCAATCAGCCATCGTGTACCCTTTAAGGTCATGCTACTTATATTCAAAACCCTGACTTTTAACGAACCTCAATTTATATCTAAAATGTTAATCCCCCATAACACTTTACGTCCACTTCGCTCATCTTTTCAAAATCTCTTATCCGTCCCTTCCTTAAAAATAGTAGGTACAAGAAGATCAGACATGTTTTCCATAATGGGCCCGCAAACTCAGAAACAGCTCACGGAAGATGGAGACCGTAGAGAAAGCCTGGTCCCTACTCAAGCACACGGTGCAAAAAGCACAAAACATGTACATCCCCAGGTTTAGGAAAGGGTGCAAACAGAACCAAACAAAAAACAAGGTGTGGATAACAAAGGAAGTGAAGAAGGCGATAAGCGACAAGAGATCATCATTCAGAAAATGGAAAAAGGACCAAACTGAGGAAAACCGGAAGGAACACAAAAAACACCAGAAAGAGTGCCACCGAGTGGTCAGGGAAGCAAAAAGAGAATACGAAGAGAAGCTGGCTGGGGAGGCAAGAAACTTCAAACCGTTCTTTAGGTACGTGAAGGGGAGGCAACCGGCAAGGGAGGAAGTGGGACCATTGGATGATGGAACCAGAAAGGGAGTGGTAAGAGAGGAAAAAGAGGTAGCAGACAGGTTAAACAAGTTTTTTTCGTCGGTCTTCACGAGCGAGGACACATCCAATGTACCAGAACCTGAGGAGATTATAAGTGGGGATCTAGATGAAAAGCTGGAGCAAATAGAAGTAAGCCATGAGGACGTCCTACGACAGATAGATAGATTAAAAAGCGACAAATCACCGGGCCCGGATGGAATCCACCCAAGGGTACTAAAAGAACTGAGAAAGGAAATAGCGGAAACACTCCAGCAAATATGTAATCTATCATTGAAAACTGGGGAGATCCCGGAGGACTGGAAAATAGCAAATGTCACGCCTATCTTTAAGAAAGGATCAAGAGGAGACCCGGGAAACTACAGGCCGGTGAGCTTGACTTCGGTTCCGGGTAAGATGATGGAAGCACTTATTAAGGACAGCATCTGCGAGCACATGGAAAAAAATGGGCAGCTGAGGGAGAGCCAACATGGCTTCTGCAAGGGAAGGTCTTGCCTCACAAACTTACTACATTTCTTTGAGGGAATAAACAGCCAGATAGACAAAGGGGAACCCATAGACATAATTTACCTCGACTTCCAAAAAGCTTTCGACAAGGTACCCCACGAACGGCTGCTTAGGAAGCTGAGGAACCACGGAGTGGAGGGGGATGTATACCGATGGATTAAACACTGGTTGGCGGGCAGAAAACAGAGGGTTGGAGTGAAGGGCCAATACTCAGACTGGCAACGGGTCACGAGCGGAGTTCCGCAGGGGTCGGTGTTGGGACCGCTCCTGTTCAATATATTTATAGACGATCTGGAGACAGGGACGAAATGTGAGGTTATCAAATTTGCAGATGACACCAAACTCTGCAGCAGGGTTAGAACCACGGAAGACTGTGAAAACCTGCAAAGGGACCTAACGAAGCTGGAAGAGTGGGCCAAAAAGTGGCAGATGCGTTTTAATATAGAGAAATGCAAGGTCATGCATGTTGGGAAAAAGAACCCGATGTTCAGCTATACAATGGGGGGAACATTGCTAGATGTGAGTACCCTTGAAAGAGACCTGGGTGTGCTGGTGGATACAACAATGAAAGCATCAGCACAATGCGCGACAGCCTCCAAGAAAGCAAACAAAATGCTGGGTATCATCAAGAAGGGTATCACGACCAGGACAAAGGAAGTCATCATGCCACTGTACCGTGCAATGGTGCGCCCGCATTTGGAGTACTGTGTCCAGTATTGGTCGCCGTACCTCAAGAAGGACATAGCATTGCTTGAGGGGGTCCAGAGAAGAGCGACGAAAATGGTAAGAGGTATGGAAAACCTTTCATATGCCGACAGGCTAGAACAGCTGGGGCTGTTCTCCCTGGAAAAGAGGAGACTTAGAGGAGACATGATACAAACTTTCAAGATCCTGAAAGGCATAGATAAGGTAGACAGGGACAGATTCTTCAGACTGTGGGGAACAACAAGTACAAGGGGGCACTCGGAGAAACTGAAAGGGGATAGGTTTAGAACCAATACCAGGAAGTTCTTCTTCACCCAGAGAGTGGTGGACACATGGAACGCACTCCCGGAGGTAGTGGTGGGGCAGAAGACACTACAGGGATTCAAAGAAGGTTTGGATAAATTCTTGAAGGAAAAGGGGATTGAGGGATACAGATAGAAGTAAGGATAGGTTTTTTTTAGGGCAGGGAACACTTGACAGGTCATGGACCTGATGGGCCGCCGCGGGTGCGGACCACTGGGTGCGATGGACCTCTGGTCTGATCCCGGTGGAGGCAACTTCTTATGTTCTTATGTTCTTAATTGTGAAATTCCATGCCACAATATATTAAAAATGAAAAAGATATTATGCTTTTTAAAAAATCACTAAAATCTTATCTTTTTATAGATGCTTTTAACATTTAATCTTATTATAAAATATGCTCTAGTTTCAACCCCCTCAATTTCCTTTTGTTTTTGCCTTGATTGTTTATTTCTTCTAAGACAAAATTGTAACTTTTCCTCCTTTCCTTCCGTCTCACGTCCGTATTTTATTGAAGAATTTTTGTTAGTTTGTTTGTTGTTATATGACTTATGCTTTTATTAAATGTTGTTCATCACTTAGTAATTCAAATAGGCGATTCATCAAATGTTAATAAAAACTTTGAACTTTGAAGAAGCTAAATCAGAGGTTCTCAACACAAGGTACATGTACCCCAGGGGTTACACATACCTTTGGCAGGGGGTGTGCGGTGCTGCAAGTCTCCCATCCTCTTCCTGCTGCCACTGTGCTTTGTCATCATGTCTCCCACCCTCTTTCCACCACCACAACGGTTTTCCCTTCCCTATCCCCCTGACTAGCAGTAGCTCACTGTGCATCTATTTCACTACACAGCCACCGGTAGCGTTCAAAATTCCGTCAGGAAAACTTGAGGCCTTTGTTAGGTTGGGTCTACCTTCGATGATGTAACTTCCTCTTTCTTTGGAGGCATGTCCAGCTTAGCAAAGGCCCCAAACCAGCTTGATGGAATCACTAACGCTTCTGGAAGCTTTGCAGGGAAGTAAATGCACACAGTGAGCTGCTTCTGGAGTTAAGGGGTGGACCTGGAGGGGAGGAAAAAGGAAGGGAGAAGAGCTGCTGGCCCTGGGGAAGGGAAGGAGAAGAGAGAGGTGCTGCTGGATCTGACTGGTAGGGACAGTGAGAGGGAGAGGTGTTGCTGCACTGGGGACAGAGGAAGGAGAAGGGTAGATGCTGTGGGGCTGTGGGATGGCAGTGGAGAAGCAGAGAGAGAAAGAGAAAGAGACTAGATTGGGGGAAGGAAGGAGAGAGATGTTGAACCACTGGGAGGGAGGGAAGCTGTACCATGAAAAGGGGGATGGAAGGAGAGAGATGCCAAACCATGGGACAGGAGAGAAATAGGAAGGGAAGGTGAGGCATGGAAAAGTAGATTTTAAGAATAAAACTGTAAAATGGAATAAGTTGAATGTTAAAAAGTTAATGCCAAAGATGGCTGTAGGGCAGGAAGTGAAGAAGAGAAAAACAGCCAATGGATAAGAAGGCCCTGGAAACACAGAAGGAAGTGCAACCAGAGACTGGAAAGGACAATTTTTTTAAAAAAATCACCAGACAATAAAGGTAGGGAAAATGATCTTATTTTTATTTAGTGATCGAAATGTGTGTTTTGAGAATTTATATCTGCTGTCTATATTTTGCATTATATATGTCTATTTTTTCTGTAGCTGTTACTGAGGTGACATGGCATATTTTAAAGAATCACTTCTTTGTACAAGGCTCTACAATTTTATTTTTTCTTAAGACAATTTTATATAGCCATCAAAAATCAGTCCTAAATTGTTAGGACTGATTTTTGGTACCTATATGGCAGTGGTCTCAAACTCAAACTCAAACCTTTGCAGAGCCACATTTTGGATTTGTAGGTACTTGGAAGGTCTCAGAAAAAATAGTTAATGTCTTATTAAAGAAATGACAATTATAAATCTTTCCTTTTGGCTAAGTCTTAATAATAATATTGTAATTTATAGCTAAAGAGAATGTGAAGAAACTGTTTTATTTTACTTTTGTGATTATGATAAACATACCGAGGGCCTCAAAATAGTACTTGGCGGGCCGCATGTGGCCCCCGTGCTGCGAGTTTGAGACCACTGTTATATGGCATATTTTGAAGTCATCTATCTTGACCTCTTTGATAAAAACAGTAGTTTAATTTTGTGATTATGAAAAATGAATGGAAGATATTTCATTACAATTAGTACTTTAATTATGGGGGTGGGGTCAGAGGCCATGCTTGGGTGGGTCTGGGGCAGAGCTTGGGCAGTTGATGGTCGGCGTACTTGGCCTGAAGAAGTTGAGAAACACTAGTGAATCTAGGATGTGCAAATAATAAAATCAGTCTAGGCAAAGAGAAATGCGATTGAATTTCTGGAACAAGAAAGTTCTGACTGTGTTTTTAAAGACATGAAAGGTAGTTATAGATCGTTTTTGAGTTGGCAAGGTAGACCATGCAAGAGCAGCCTTATAAGAGAAAAAAAAGTGGTAAATAACCTTTAGATATAACTACCTTTAAAGTAGTGAATTCCAGTGATAATTGTATCATGTACACTATAATATTGGCCAAACATGTAGGAAGGCAATATGTATACAGAAATCTGTACAATGGCTGCTATACATCCAAACCAATACTCAATAGCCAACATCAGTTACAAAGAAAAGATTAGGACATGATGTCCTTCAAGGCTTTAATTCATGGAATAATTTTAGGATCTCATATGAATTCCCTAAACCTTCTGCTCCAAGGCACTCTACCTAATTGTGATCCCTGACAAAATGTCCAGCCAGCCAAGCAACTCAATTGGTTGACCATCTGTTCTTCATTCCAAATAAGGAAGACTCATTATTGAGCATTAGCATCTGCTGATTGATTTATACGTTTCATTATTTATGGATACCACATACTGGATTAACCTGGCAAGAAAATCCCTTCAGAAGCTGTTCCCCACTGCTGGCTAATACCCAGGTTCTTGCTCTGAATGCAGCCTTTGGATACAGTTTTATAATTTTCAATATTAACAAGTACCATCTGGCAGCATTTGGCTATCTTTTAAAGGTTGACGTTATATTTAAAGATGAGTCGGTGACAGAGGCATGTGTACCTGTATATGCATATGAATATTTATTTTATTTCTTTAAAAAAAATGTATAGTTCACATCCTGTACTATTCTAAGTTTATTACATAAAACAAACATAATAAAACAGAACAATTGTTAGTTATACTGCCCCAAGATGCTAACATTCTTATAAAGATATGCATCCTGCTAGAAGCTTAACAAAGAGAAAATCCCAAGACATCATTAACAATGTCATCATGAGTCTGTTTCCATAGATCAGTGTCTCTCAAAATTTCTCAAGTCGGGGCACATTAAAGGTAGTGGTCCCGGCTTGAGGCACCCAGAAGTGCGCGGACGTTGCCGTGCTGACATCAGACATATGTGTGACATCATCACGTCGATGTCCGTGCATTTGCAGATGCCCTCCAGATGGGCCCTGAGACGCCAGTAGGGGATGCCAGCAGGGAAGAGGGCCAGAGAGAAGGAGAGGCACTGGCACCAGCTGATTGCCTATAGCAGTGTTTCTCAACTACTTCAAGCTAAGTAGTCTAACAAATATCAACTGAGTACCCCAACCATAGACCTCCCTAGGCTCACCTAAGCTCTGCCCCAGATCCCATCCCCTTTACTAATTATAAAGTAATTTTTTCCATTCATTTTTCATATGCACACAATATACACAGCAGATATAAATTCTCAAAACTGACACATTTCAATCACTATATTGAAAATGAAATCATTTTACCTACCGGCAATCCTCTGCAGGCTGCTGTAATTAGCTTTAAAGGTGAGACCGGGAGGCCAGGGGGGAAGCTGGAGGTCACTAGAGAGAAGGGGGAAACATGCAGGCCTTCGGCAAATCGGGTAGCGCTGGCGCTGTACCGCGTAGGGAAGTCAGCTGACAGGCACCTCTCTTCCTCCTCAGTGTACCGCAGCACACTGGAATCTCAGGAGGTGGTGCCTCGTCACACAGTTTGAGATACACTGTCATAGATCATTAACTTCACTACATAAACACAAATAAATAACAAAACACTAAACCTATCAGCAGTAAAACAACATATGAATATATAAAGAAATAAGGTAGAGCTAGACTGAAAATAAAATACAAATGCAAATAGTCATCATCGTTAATAAACATAATAAACATTAATATATTGATTGCTTAATATATAATTAAATTAGATAATAATGCAACATATAGGCCCCTATACAAAGTCGCAAAAATGAGGCTTCTGCGGTAAATGCACCGAAGCCCAGAGGAACTGAATGGACATTGGTGCCTTTCCCGCAGCATCGCTACCACAGCTTTGTAAAAGGGGCCCTAAAGGGGTAATTCCATAAGGAGCTGCCTGTAATTGGAGCAAGGTATCTGAGGTCTTTATTTTTCCTGCCTATACAGTCTCATTTACTCACATACTGGGGCATTTCTATAAAGCGCACCTACAGTTGGGACCAAAATTCAAGGTGCTAAGTATGAATTCTATAATGGGATCTGGGCGCCCAGATTTAGTTATAGCATAAATTGGCATTTATGAGCCAAATTTGAGGCCTGCCCATGTTTGCCTGCACCTAAAATATGGCGCTTAAGTGTATTACTATTTTATAACATGAGTACATGATTGTGGGAGACACCAATGCCCTGTCCACATGAACATCCCCGTCCATTTGTGCACTAAGTTGTAAAATGCATGTTAAGATCATAGAATGTCACGTAGAGCCCAACCAGCACTTGGATGTGAAAACTGAGCATGTGTGAGGTGACAGTGGGGTGTTCTAGACTACTGGAGGAAGTCTTCAGCTGGTGGGGCTTGAGGATCTTACCGTAGTAAGGATGCACTGCTGCTGGATGGCCCTAAGCAGAAAATAGCTAGGCCCTGGCTTATCCTGGCTAGGGTTACCATACGTTCGTGGAAACCCGGACATGTCCTCTTTTTAGCAGAATGTCCGGGTGCCAGGAGGGATTTCCAAATCCCGGCAGTTTGTCTGGGTTTTGGAAATCCTGAGCTTGGAGGCTGCGTTTGCAAACTTTTGCGCATGTGAGGCTGTCACCATGAAGACTTCATATGTATGCACACATGTGTGTGATGTCATTGCGTCGATGTCCGCATATGTGCGAAGGCTTCAAATGCGGCCTTTGAGCTCAGGGAGGTTTGTGTGGGGGCGGGCTGGGGGAGGAATGGAGTGGAGCCAGAGGCAGAACGGTATGGTTCTAACCCTGGCCCACCAATGGCTATACCCCTGCTACATTCTTTTATATAATATTAGCATAACCAGGTATTAATGCATTTAACATTTAGGCGTGATCATGTACACCTGCCATACTTAACTGTGGCAAGAATGTATGCAACTTACAATCTGCTAGATGCACTAAAGTCAGTGATCGTCGCTAAACCTGTTTTCACAGCTTTAGCGATGATCGCTTTTACCGCCCCGAATCACAAAACGGCTCACTGCGACACCAGAAAATATTTCTTCACCAAAAGGGTGGTTGACCGCTGGAATAATCTTAAAAACAGGTAATTGAGGCCAGTAGCGTACCAGATTTTAAGAAAAGATGGGATTGGCATGTGGGATCTCTTCATGGAGGTAGTTAGTGTGGGCAGACTAGATGGGCCGTGGCCTTTTTCTGCTGTCATTTTCTATGTTTCTATGTTCTATGTCTATGTTTTTCCCCTCAATCGCCCATTTTATGACCCGGCCATGCAAATTAGCTAAAACCCCATGCAAAGTAGCCAAGCAATTGATGCACTAGCATCGCTTGGCTATGCAAAAAAACAGGGGTTTTAGCAATTGGAAAACCTGTTTATCTGTGTTACCGACAGGTCTGCCTGGCTTTTTTTTTTCATTTTTTTAAAAATGGCACAGATATTTTACGTGTTACATATGCAAAATATCTGTCCTATTAAAAAATATGAAAAAAGTCCCCCACCACCGATGACGGCCCTCCCCGACGAACATGGCACCAGGAATCCCCCCATGAGAGAAAATTGGCAGGAGGGAAGCCTACTCCCTCCTGCCATGCTGACTCCACCCCCCATAAGAGAAAATTGGCAGGAGGGATGCCCACTCCCTCCTGCCAACTGAGCCACCCCCCAAAACAACCCCTCCCCTCCCCCTTTCCTCCTATAAAAAAAGGGCAGGAGGGATGCCCACTCCCTCCTGCCACCAGGTGCTCCCCACTCCCACTCCCACTCCCCAAACCACCTATACCATTTGTAGACATTGGGAGCTGGAGGGAAGAACGGTCCCTCCAGCTCTGAGGCCTGCCCATCAAAAATGATGGGCCTTTCCCTCTCTGTTATACCATGTGATGCACGGGAAGGATCTTAAGGGCTCCTCCTCTTGCATCACATGGTGCACCGAGGAGGAGAAAGCTCATAATTTTTGAAGAGTGCGCCTCGGAGCTGGAGGGATCCTGCTTCCCTCCAGCTCCCAACATCTTCCAAAAGTATTGGAGCAGTTCAGGGAGTGGGGGTGGGGTTCAGGAGAGAATCCAGTGGCAGGAGGGAGTGGGCATCTCTCCTACCTTTTGGGGGGAGAAATGGAGGGATGGTTCAGGGGGGGGGCTCCGTTTGTAGGAGGAAGTGGATGTCCCTCCTGCCATTTTCGCTGCTGCGGGGTGAGGGTGTTGGTTCCCATTGGGGGACATCGGGGAGGACTTTTTTCTTTCTTTTTTTTATGGGGTAGATATAGTGCATGTGTAACACATGCACAACATCTGTATATTAAAAAAAGAAAAAAAGGTTTCCTGCCCCAAACAGCTCAGTGGCATGAGGCTGCTTTCATGGCTTTCCCTGCCTCTCAGCTGCTTGGGCTTCCCTTTGCTGGCTTTGCGCATGTGTGAGAATCACTCTCACACCAATCAATTGGACGAGAGAGCTAGAGATTATGATGAGCCTCTGCACAAATCATTTGCATGCAGTTTTTTGTTACATCGATCGCTCTTCCACAATTGGTGGCCAACAGCGATCCATCCGGTATTAGCGATTATGTTTAGTGCATCTAGGCCAATATTTTGTAAGTTACAAACCTAACTTTGGGTCTTCTCCATGATCTGCCCCATGTATCCCACACACACACACACACACACACACACACACACATGCATATACATGCATGCAAGTTACATGTGCTAGTACATAATAACACTTAGGCAACATGCTAAATGTGCACTTAAACATGTTTATGCTGGGATTCTAAACATATACTGTATACTGTATTTGTAAATGTTGGCACCTATGTTATAGAATTGCCCCCTCCCCCCCCAATATTTATTTTCTTTTCTTATTTTTTTACATGGTGCTCTGGTTTTATAACACCCTTCCCATTGTTTTTTCCTTATTTTTAACTTTACCCAAATATTGTAACTTTTATCCCCATTCCTCAAATTCATGTATGTATTGTTTTAATTTTGAAATTTGAAATATTTTGTAAGTTTCTTCTATTTAAATTGTAATATGTACATCGCCTAGAATCTGTAATAGGCGATTCATCAAAAACTGAATAAACTTGAAACTTGAAACTAAGTTACCCCATTAAGGTCTAGATTCCATAAATGATGCCTGTTAGGCATCATTAAGATTCACACTAATTGTCTAAAAGTTGTTTAGTGCTAAGCAACCTTGTGAGGGAGTCAGTGGCATAGTATCGAGTATCCCTAGAAACACTTCCTCAGTGATGCTGTAGTTAAGCTACCTTCCAGCAGGTGGCACTAACTTGAGGAATGTTTGACTGGCTAGAAGGGCAGGACTCAACAGGATGCAGGAAGAATAAACCCTCTGGCAGGACAAAACAGAGAGGCACTGAATGTTAGAGGAGGGTTATCATATTTAAAAAAAGAAAGCTCCGGACATATGGCCACACCCTGTTATGCCCCAGCTCTACCAGGTTCCGCCTCCAGCCCCACACAGTTCTGCCTCTAGTCTCGCCCTATTCCACTCTCCAGCCCCGCCCCACCCCCAGAAAGACTCCTCTCTATGTGACGTGCTCCAGCCACATCTGGAGGGCCTGGAATATGCGCAAATGTGTATAACATCATCTGCGAATGCTCAGAGGCCCTCCAGATGCGGCCGGAGCTTGTAGGGACTTTCCAAAACCCAGACAAATGCTGAATTTTGGAAAGTCCATCTGGAAGCTCGGAAAGTCCTCTAAAAAGAGGACATGTCCGGGTTTTCCCGGACGTCTGGTAACTCTGCGTAGAGTCAAGAGGATGAGTCACAGTACTTAAAGAGACTGGACCAGGGAAGCAGGGTGGCTCAGGTACCTGTGTATGGGGATGCACTGTTGAGGTAGGAAGTCTGTTATCATTTTGAAGACCTAGATATTAGGGCACAAACTTAAGGCTGTTATAGGGGAAAACACCCTCCAGTTAGACAAGTTCCTGCTAAACCAGAACGTACGCAGGTAAGGCTAGACTCAGGGCACTGGTCTTTGACCTAAGGGCCGCCGTGGAAGCAGACTGCTGGACACAATGGACCACTGGTCTGACCTAGCAATTCTTATGTTCTGTATTTGACTGTATTTGGTTAGGGAAGTAAGAATTGGACTGCGTTTAGGGTGTGGACGGGGCCAGTCTTAGTGTGACTGTTTTCTATTTATTTGCAAAGAAATATTGAAGCTACTGTCTTTTGGTTACTCCTATCCCTTGTCTGCCTGCCTTCATGAAAAATCCTAGCCTGCTTAGCATGAAACTGGTATAAATCCTCATGCCCAACTAATGGCAGTTAGGCATGTAAGAACATAAGAATAGCCTTACTGGGTCAGACCAGTGGTCCATCAAGCCCAGTAGCCCGTTCTCACGGTGGCCAATCCAGGACACCAGTACCTGGCCAAAACCCAAAGAGTAGTAACATTCCATGCTACTGATCCAGGGCAAGCAGTGGCTTCTCCCATGTCTTTCTCAATAAAAGACTATGGACTTTTCCTCCAGGAACTTGTCCAAACCTTTCTTAAAACGTAAATCCAAATACTTTAACATTATGCCTAATTTGTTGGAACTTCCCTGACCTGCCCGTGCCCCTTCCCTGGCCATACTCCCTTTTGAGTAGCGTGCTATGAAATTTAGGTGCGTATGCTACATAATAGGGCATAGGAATCGTGCGTGCAATTAACTCCAATAATGAATTGTTAGTACCTAATTGACTAATTTCTGTGCGTATCTAGGATCCGCATCCAAATTTGGGCAACCTACATAGAATCCAGGAGTAAATGCTTTGATTTTAAAACAAAAACAAGCTTTAAGCTTTTTTCCCTGAATTCAGATATATTAATCTTGAATCTAAATTCATTAGTGAGGACATTCCACAAGGTCTCCCTAGCAACTGCAAAGGAACGACTATATATCTGATGAATGCAATAATTTAATCAATGGGAAGTCTAGTCAATTAAACCCCGTGGATCATGGTTTTATGTGGCAGTTTATAAAGTCAGATCAATGTTCTGAAACGCAAAGACGCTCCGTTACTTAATGCCCTGTGGATCAAGGTCAAGACTTTAAAATGAATTTGCCCAGCTACAGGAAGTCAATGAAAAATGTAATATAGGTAAAATATGGTTGCTATGTCGCATCCCGATGATTAATCGAGCAACTGCATTTTGAATTATATGTAAAAGGGTGCAGTGTTGATATTGGTAGTTCCAGATATACAGATTTGTAATAATCAAGGCCCAAGAGGTCTAGTTCCTGTATATAACTCTCTGAAAATTGTCCAGATAGAACAATTTATTTTATTTTATGCAAAAGCTTCAATTTATAAAAGTTGTTAGTTTTTTTTTTTTTTTTTTACTAAGCTGTGGTACAAATAAGCCTTAAGATGCCCTTCCGGGGGTCATTTCTGCACACTAATGTCATTTTTATCACATATATAAAAACCTCAAAGTCATTCTACTGTAAAAGGTATATGAGCCAGTGGGTTATTCACCTCTACTCGCAAGCTGTGTCGAAGGCATCATTCACATTCTTTTTGGCTCCGCCTAATGTATCAGTGGACTGTGCTACAATTCCTCAGTTTTACTCTCTACATATGAGTTGAAGGTGTCTGATTTGCTCTGATTTTGGTTTGTCATTTATGGATTTTTATCTTGAATTTGAGGTTTCTCAGTGCTTCAGAGGTTGGGGCAGCTCTGCCTAGGAGAAGACACAGACTCCTATCAGAAGTCTGTAACTTGGAGGGCAACTCTTTGTTTTTTTCCGAAACTGTTTATTGAATCGACAAAATACAAACAAAACAGCTGAAATAGCATATGCAATATACAGAGCACAAAAAAATAAACCACCAGAACAGGAGGGAACTGCAGAGTCCGGGTTGGGTTATTATACCCGAACTCGGCCACCCCCCACCCCACAGAAAATTCCCCCCACCCTTCCACTCTTGCAGGGCGACTCTTTTTTACAGGGTACCTACCTAGCCAACCTGCATTGACAGTTTTGGAAGCTTCGGGGATCACTCCCCTAGTAATAAGGCTCATTCCTGGTTATTATCGGAGCTTGAGCGCAGGCTGTGTGGCTCTGTGGTGGTCCTGAGGACTTTATCGGGTGCTGGCTGCATTCTTCCCCATCCCCCAAATAGGCATGTGGAGCTGTGGGGGTCTGGGGTCTTAGTCCATTTGATGGTATGACAGGGAAGCTCCTGTAACAGTTAAAAAGACTGCTAGCCAGTCAAAAGTACAGCCCTTAAAACTGCAATTCCTAAGATGAAGCCTGTACACCCTGCTAAAAGCACTAGTTTACTACAGCAAGCAGGAAGGGAGAAAAGGCAGGTGATGTCACAGCCAGAAATTCAGGCAGGGAGGGCACATAAAACACAGTCTATCCCCTATTACTCCTTTCCCAGAGCTAGAGAGAAGCGTGAGATCAACCCAGAAGGGGGTGGAGTTAGCCACCAAGTTCTGCAGTCACATAAGCCTAAGGTGACCATTTAAATTTTTCATCAAAAGGGGACATCTATTAATTCTCAGTTCCACCCCCAATCCTACCCTAGCCCCGCCCCAATCCCACCCTAGCCCACCCCAACCCTGCCCTAGCCCCGCCCCCAATCTTGCCCCAAATTTCTTCCATTCATTTTTCATGTACACATAATATCTTCATATTAATTCATAATGGTAACCTTAAAATTAAAAAAATCTACAAAGCACACTATTCACAGAGAAAATGTTAATTATCATTTAGATTTGGGGGGTTTCAAAGATGCCAAGGCAAATGACTTTAAAATATGCAATGTCACCTCAGTAACTATAGAAAAATAGATAAATATAGTGCAAAATATAGATAGCAGATATAAATTCTCAAAACTGACACGTTTTGTTCACTAAATTAAAAATAAAATCATTTGTCCTACCTTTGCTGTTTGGTGATATCATGAGTCTCTGTGTTTCCTTCTGACTGTGTATCCTTTCTTTCATTTCTTTCTTTCAGGCCAAACAATTGTCCCTTTCTAATCCCTCCCTCCTTCCTTCCTATGTGCTTAGTGCCCCCAGTGCCTCCTTCCCATGTCCCTAGTGCCCACAGTGCCTGTCCTGTGTCCCTAGTGTCTCCAGGGCCTGTCCTGTGTCCCTAGTGCCTGTCCAGTGTCCTTAGTGCCCCCAGTGCCTCCTTCCCATGTCCATAGTGCCCACAGTGCCTGTCCTGTGTCCCTAGTGCCCCAGTGCCTCTGTCCTGTGTCCCTAGTGCCCCCAATGCCTTCTTCCCATGTCCATAGTGCCCACAGTGCCTGTCCTGTGTCCCTAGTGCCCTCAGTGCCTCTGTCCAGTGTCCCTAGTGCCCCCAATGCCTCCTTCCAATGTCCATAGTGCCCCAGTGCCTCCTTCCCATGTCCATAGTGCCCCAGTGCCTGTCCTGTGTCCCTAGTGCCCCCAGTGCCTCTGTCCTGTGTCCCTAGTGCCCCCAGTGTCTCTGTTCAGTGTCCTTAGTGCCCACAGTGCCTCCTTCCCATGTCCATACTGCCCCCAGTGCCTGTCCAGTGTCCTTAGTGCCCCCAGTGCCTCCTTCCCATGTCCATAGTGCTCCCAGTGCCTCCTTCCCATGTCCCTAGTGCCCCCTGTGCCTGTCCTGTGTCCCTAGTGTCGCCAGGGGCCTGTCCTGTGTCCCTAGTGCCCCCAGTGCCTCTGTCCTGAGTCCCTAATGCTCCCAGTGCCTGTCCTGTTTCCCTAGTGCCACCAGTGCCTCCTTCCTATGTCCATAGTGCCCCAGTGCCTGTCCTGTGTCCCTAGTGCCCAAAGTGTCTCTGATCAGTGTCCTTAGTGCCCCAGTGCCTCCTTCCCATGTCCATAGTGCCCCCAGTGCATGTCCAGTGTCCTTAGTGCCCCCAGTGCCTCCTTCCTGTGTCCCTATTGCCCCCAGTGCCTCTGTCCTGAGTCCCTAGTGCCCCCAGTGCCTCTGTCCCATGTCCATCATGCCCCCAGTGCCTGTCCTGTATCCCTAGTGCCCCCAGTGCCTCCTTCCCATGTCCATAGTGCCCCAGTGCCTGTCCTGTGTCCCTAGTGCCCCCAGTGCCTCTGTCCTGTGTCCTTAGTGCCCCAAGTGTCTCTGTTCAGTGTCCTTAGTGCCCCCAGTGCCTCCTTCCCATGTCCATAGTGCCCCCAGTGCCTGTCCAGTGTCCTTAGTGCCCCCAGTGCCTCCTTCCCATGTCCATAGTGCCCCAGTGCCTCCTTCCCATGTCCCTAGTGCCCCCAGTGCCTGTCCTGTGTCCCGAGGACCTGTCCTGTGTCCCTAGTGCCCCCAGTGCCTCTGTCCTAAGTCCCCAGTGCCTCTGTCCCATGTCCATAGTGCCCCCAGTGCCTGTCCAGTGTCCTTAGTGCCCCCAGTGCCTCCTTCCCATGTCCATAGTACCCCAGTGCCTCCTTCCCATATCCATAGTGCCCCCAGTGCCTGTTCTGTATCCCTAGTGCCCCCAATGCCTCCTTCCCATGTCCATAGTGCTCCCAGTGCTTCCTTCCTATGTCTTCCCTTGCCTTTGTCCCTCCGCCGGAGCCAGCCTGCCTGCCTACTCCTTCCCTCCCTCCAGTGCCCGATTCAACCCCTCCTGCATATTCCACCCCCCCGTGGATTCAACCCCCCCCTGCGATTCAACCCACCCCCAGATTCAAACCGCCCGTCCATCTGCCCATGTACCACCGCTGCCTTCCTGTCTGCCTCCCTGTCGCGCTGATTCAAACACTGGGCCGCCGCTGCTTCTTCCCTTCTTCCCAACATCAATTTTGACATCGGAGAGGATGTTTGGGCCAGCCAGGCAGCAATTGGCTGGCCCGGAACGTCCTCTCCGACATCAAAATTGATGTCAGGAAGAAGGGAAGAAGCAGCAGAGGTGGCCCAGGGTTAGAATCGGCACCGCAGGGAGAGAAAGTAATCACCCGTCCTGGGGTCCCCGCGCACAGCTTCGGGACACTGTCCTTGAAAACGGGACATTTTGGTGGTACCGCTGAGGTCTTATTTTGACGTAGAGTGGAATAGAGGCAATGAGTCTGTAGTTGGCTGTTTGGTCTATCGGTCCTTTGGGGTCTTTGAGGATCGGGTTGATGATGATTTCGCTGAGGTTGGTAGGGTAGTGGCCATTTATTAGTGAGATTTGTATCCAGTTTAGAAGAAGAGCGCGGAATTTTGTGCTGGATGTTTTTAGGAGATATGGTGGACAGTTGTTGAGGTCACAGGATGCATGGCTGTATTTTTGTAGTATTTGTTGAATTCAGGCCATTGTATATTGGGGAATTGAGACCATATTCTATCTGCTGAAGTAGAATCTCGATCTATGGGGAGAATTGTGAATTCGTTAGGATGGGTAGAGGTATCATTGAGGGTAGCTCTTGCATTGGTAATTTTATTTTGGAAGTGTTCTGCTAATAGAGTGGCTGAGGGGGGGGTAGTATTGTTAGTGGTCAGGTAGGATTTGGTGTCGGTTAGGGTTTTTAGAATTTGGAATAGTTTTTTGGTGTCTTGGGTTTCAGTGCCTATTAGATTGGTGAAACATAGGTCTATGTCGGAGTGCCTACCCCACCCACGTAGATGAAGATGAGTATTTCTATTTAATTAATTATTTAAAACAAACTATTTAAAGTATGCATTATTGAGGCCGATGACGACTATGGGTGCCTGAATACTGTATGTTCTAAAAGTTTATTGGCATACATGCGGTACCGCTGAGGTCTATAAGCCAAATAAGATAAATAAGCTAAGTAAGACTCTATATGTGATTTATGGTGACAATTTGAAGTGGAGTCTTGAAAAAAGAATAGAAACTGAGCTGGTTGTCTGACTTGTATTGTAAATAGTATTATTAGCTGCAAGATGCAAATATTCTTTGGCAAAGAGCTGGATGATCTTATGGCCAGTGTGGTGGTTTGTCGCCCTAAGTCTTTGCCAGACAGTAGACCCCGTGCCCCTGGGGTATGTTGCCATTGTAATTTTTGTGGTTCTCAATGATTTTGTCAGTCCTTAGCGGGGTCCTCTGCTCAGAGATAGTTTTACGGCTCTCAGCAGCCATTTGGGGGATCCAAATGTGAGAATGTGAGAACTACTGGTAACATGTCTCCCGGGGGCTAGAACAAAAGACATCATCAACAACATCGAGAGGATCTTGGAGGGAGCCGAGACGGAGGAGACAGCAGTAGTGATCCACATCAGAACCAACGACATCAGCAGGAGAAACTTCAACAGGACTACACTAACTGACCAGTTCAGGACCCTGGGGAGGAAACTGAGACTAAGGACAAGGAAGATAGCCTTCTCAGAGATCTTGCCAGTACCGAGAGCGGACACAAAGAGACAGAGCGAACTACAATCAATTAACTTTTGGCTGAGGAGATGGTGTGAGGAGGAGGGCTTCCACTTTGTTAGGAACTGGACTACCTTCTTGGGGAAAAACAAGCTCTACAGAAGAGATGGACTGCACCTTAGCACAGCTGGGACGAGGATGCTGGCACGCAACGTCCAGAACGTCATAGACTTGGCTTTAAACTGAGAAGAAGGGGAAAGCCGATAGTCGACCAGACCTCGACACATCAGACATCAGTACCTGACAAAGATACTGAACTGGGACATTGTAAAAGAGGACTCAGGTCTGAGGGTGTATGGGTTGAAAAAGGACCTAAAGACGCATTGCAGGGATCAAGGGCACAAATGGACCAGGTAAGCGGCACCAACACAGAACAACAGAAAACAGAGGGACAAAGTCATTATGAAAAAGAGCCCAAGACTGAGTGGGAATTAGGAGAGCAGGAGGCGCAGGGGAAGCAGGCAGGGGACGTCACACACACACAACAGGAGGAGGACGAAGCTCAGGGGCTGGCAAACCATGAGGGAAACTGCAGGAATACCAAAGCACAAGGGAAACAAAGAGAGAGGACAAAAAACTGGGTCTTAAACTGCCTATACACAAATGCTAGGAGCCTGAGGGCCAAAATGGGAGAACTGGAAATCACAGCCAGCAATAAGGACCTAGACATAATTGGAGTCACAGAAACGTGGTGGACTGAGGACAATCAATGGGATGTGGCCATACCAGGGTACAAACTATACAGGAGAGACAGGACACATAAAAAGGGTGGAGGAATAGCGCTGTACATAAAAGACTCCATACCATCAGCCAGGACGGAAACAACAGTACGGGCAGATGGCCTGGAATCACTATGGGTTAAGCTACAGGGAGGAGCAGGAGCAGACATTAAACTGGGTCTGTACTACCGCCCACCTGGACAACTGGAAGAAATCGACCAGGAGATGGAGGCTGAACTGAAACAGATATGCAAAAGCGGAAATGTGGTGGTCATGGGGGACTTCAACCATCCTGGGATAGACTGGAGTATTGGGCACTCAAACTGCACAAGAGAGACAAAATTCATAGAAGTCACGAGGGACTGTTTCATGGAGCAGCTGGTCACGGAACCAACACGGGGCGATGCCACTCTTGACCTAATCTTCAACGGACTAGGGGGACCAGCAAAGGAGGTGGCGGTATTACCCCCACTAGGTAACAGCGATCACAACATGATCCAGTGCAAGCTTGAAATTGGATCAACAAAGGGGAAAAGAACCACAACGACGGCACTCAACTTCAAAAAAGGAAATTATGATGCCATGAGAAAAATGGTGGGAAAGAAGCTCAAAGGCAACATAGGGAAAACGGAATCCGTAGAAAAAGCCTGGACCTTACTCAAGGAGACTGTGCACGAAGCACAAAGCATATGCATCCCCAAGTTCAGAAAAGGGTGCAAAAAAAATAGAACAAAAAACCCAGTGTGGATAACAAGTGCAGTGAAGAAGGCGATAAGCGACAAGAAAGCATTGTTCAGAAAATGGAAAAAGGACCAAACAGAGGAGAACCAAAAAGGGCACAAAGAACGCCAGAAAGAGTGTCACCGAGTGGTTAGAAAAGCAAAAAGAGAATACGAAGAGAGACTAGCAAAGGAAGCAACAAACTTCAAGTCGTTCTTCAGATACGTCAAGGGGAAGCAACCGGCGAGAGAAGAAGTGGGACCATTGGACGATGGAGACCGAAAGGGAGTTGTAAAAGAAGAGAAAGAGATAGCTGACAGGTTAAATGAGTTCTTCACGTCAGTCTTCACGATGGAGAATATAACCAACATTCCGGAACCCGAGGAGATCGTAATAGGAGACCAAGACGATAAGCTGGTCAACTTAGAGGTAAGCCAAGAGGATGTACTCAAGCAGATTGACAGACTAAAGAGCGACAAATCGCCGGGTCCGGATGGCATTCACCCAAGGGTACTCAAGGAACTAAAAGACGTAATAGCGGAGCCACTTCGACAAATATGCAACCTATCCTTAAAAACCGGAGAGATCCCGGAGGATTGGAAAATAGCAAATGTCACGCCCATCTTCAAGAAGGGCGCAAGGGGGGACCCGGGAAACTACAGGCCGGTGAGCCTGACTTCAGTTCCGGGAAAGATGATGGAGGCACTGATTAAAGACGGCATCTGTGAGCACATCGAAAAAAATGGGCAGCTAAAACCAAGTCAAGATGGATTCTGTAAGGGTAGGTCATGCCTCACAAACTTATTGTACTTCTTTGAGGGAGTGAACAGCCAGGTGGATAAAGGGGAATCTATAGACATCATTTACCTTGACTTCCAAAAAGCATTCGACAAGGTGCCACACGAGAGACTGCTTAAAAAGATATGGAACCACGGGGTACAAGGGGAGGTCCACCGATGGATCAAAAACTGGCTGGCAAACAGGAAGCAGAGGGTTGGCGTAAAGGGCCACTACTCAGACTGGAAAGGGGTCACGAGCGGAGTTCCGCAGGGGTCAGTGCTGGGACCGCTCTTGTTCAATATCTACATAAATGACCTAGAGGCGGGAACAAAGTGTGAAGTCATTAAATTTGCAGATGACACCAAACTATACAGCAGGGCTCAAACCAAGGAAGACTGCGAGGAGCTCCAAAAAGATCTAACGCAGCTGGAAAAGTGGGCCGAAAAATGGCAGATGAGCTTCAACGTGGGAAAATGCAAGGTCATGCACGTGGGGAAAAAGAACCAGATGTTCACATACAAAATGGGGGGAACACCACTAGGGGTTAGTAACCTGGAGAGAGACCTGGGAGTGATGGTAGACGCAACACTGAAGGCATCGGCGCAATGCGCCACAGCCTCTAGGAAAGCAAACAGAATGCTGGGTATCATTAAGAGGGGTATTACGACCAGGACGAAGGAAGTTATCATGCCGCTGTATCGTGCAATGGTACAGCCGCATCTGGAGTACTGTGTCCAGTACTGGTCGCCATACCTCAAGAAGGACATGGCGGTACTTGAGGGAGTACAAAGAAGAGCAACCAAACTGATAAAGGGAATGGAAAATCTCCCATATACCGACAGATTGAAGCAGTTGGGACTTTTCTCCCTGGAGAAGCGAAGACTTAGAGGAGACATGATAGAAACCTTCAAGATCCTGAAGGGCATAGAAAAAGTAGACAGAGACAGATTTTTCAAATTAAGGGGCACCACAAGTACAAGGGGGCATTGGGGGAAATTGAAAGGGGACAGGTTTAGAACAAACGCTAGGAAGTACTTTTTCACTCAGAGGGTGGTAGATACATGGAACGCACTTCCAGAAGCTGTTGTGGACAAGAAAACACTAAATGGATTCAAAGAAGGTTTGGATAGATTCCTAGAAGAAAAAGGGATTGGGGGGTACAGATAGGTATAGACCATTGCTCAGGCAATGGGCCTGATGGGCCGCCGCGGGAGCGGACCGCTGAGCAGGATAGACCTATGGTTTGCCTCAGCGGAGGCAACTTCTTATGTTCTTATGTACATAAGTGTTAGTGCCAGTTGCACTCAGGTTGGTGGCTTTTTTGGGTCTACCTTGTTTGATGTTTCTATTGTTATTGGGTTCTTTAATTGTATTTGTTCAAGAGCAGAGCAGATTTGGCTTTGTCAGGGAGTTCCCCGTGCCCCTCCTTTTTTATTTCTCTTCTTATAGAGCTTTGGTACGAACTGAGGAGCCGCAGCATAGCCAACAGTTACACGAGGTAGAGCCAAAAAGAATGTGAATGATGCCTTCTACACAACTCATAAGACGTGAATAACCTAATGGTTCAAGATGCATTGCTACTAGAAAGTAGATTATTGAGGTAAGAACCTAATCTTCCCATTTTCAAAGTGATTTAACCGACTAGAAATGGCTGGCTTAATCATTTGTTTGGGGTTAACTGGTCATTTTCAGTGGCACTTAACTGTTTAGTGCCACTGAAAATGTCTGGTTAGCATCTGTCTAGAACTGACTATTTTAGGGGTGTTACAAGTCAGAATTAGCACTTGGATGATTAAGTGCTGATATTCAGCACTTAACCAGCCAATGTAGCCATGTAAATAGAACCGCAAAACAGTCAATCCTGTCTTTATGCAGGTTTTTATAGCTGGCTAAGTGTTGAATATCTCATGTACCGGGCTATGTTTTAGCTGACTCTGCAAACTTGGAAATTCAATGCTGATGCACCAGCTCTAGAAACATTTCCAAGCCTTCATATAGGCTGCCAAAGTGTACTGCTTTTTAAATCTCAGCAGGGTGATTATCATCAAGTCCGAATAGACTTTGCACACTAAGGCTTCATATTCAAGAGCCAAGCTGTAAGACCAAAGCACTCTGGATCCTGCAGGGCAATTGGGCCTTGAGAAAGGAATCCCAGATGACAGGGACACTTGAGCCCCTTGCCCCTCTGTAGACACACTGGTTATGTATACAATGGCTGTCTCAGCCAGTCCAGGGTAATTAGATTTACTCGCCATTATCTGAAGGCGACCAAGATGTGACATCATTAAACACAAACAGTGAGCACATTAACCTTGATTAAGGGTATGTATTGTACTAATGTTTGGCACAGGAGTATTCAACCTCAGTCCTTGAGAGACTCAGTCTAGTCAGGTTTTCAGGATTACTCCAATAAATAAGCATGAGATTATTTGCATGCACGACCTCCATTGTAAGCAAATAGATCTCATGCATATTCATTGTGGAAATCTTGAAAACCTGAGTGGGCGAGGGCTGAGGTTGGTCACCTCTGATTTAGCTCATCTACTGAATTCCCTGCTATAAATGTCACCTCATGCCCCTGTTGACAGCAATATAAGAACATAAGAACATAAGCAATGCCTCCACTGGGTCAGACCTGAGGTCCATCGTGCCCAGCAGTCCGCTCACACGGCGGCCCAACAAGTACAGGACCTGTGCAGTAATCCTCTATCTATACCCCTCTATCCCTTTTTCCAGCAGGAAATTGTCCAATCCTTTCTTGAACCCCAGTACAGTACTCTGCCCTATTACGCTCTCTGGAAGCGCATTCCAGGTGTCCACCACATGTTGGGTAAAGAAAAACTTCCTAGCATTCGTTTTGAATCTGTCCCCTTTCAACTTTTCCAAATGCCCTCTTGTTCTGTTATTTTTCAAAAGTTTGAAGAATCTCTCCCTCTCTAGTCTCTCTATGCCCTTCATGATCTTGTCATATTCCCTCTAAGTCTCCTCTTCTCCAGGGAAAAGAATCCCAGTTTCTCCAATCTCTCAGCATATGAAAGGTTTTCCATACCTTTTATCAGACATGTCGTTCTCCTCTGAACCCTCTCGAGTAACGCCATATCGTTCTTAAGGTATGGCGACCAATATTGGACGCAGTACTCCAGATGTGGATGCACCATCGCCCGATACAACGGCAGGATAACTTCTTTCGTTCTGGTAGTAATACCCTTCTTGATTATACCTAGCATTCTATTCGCTTTCTTAGCGGCCGCTGCGCACTGTGCCGTCGGCTTCATTGTCATATCCACCATTAGCCCCGTCCCTTTCTTGGGTACTCTTCTTCAATAACATCTCTCCCATTGTATAGCTGTACCTCGGGTTTCTGCTTCCCACATGTAGTACTTTACATTTCTCAACGTTGAACTTCATCTGCCATCTCGTTGTGCATTCCCCTAGTTTGTTCAAGTCCCTTTGCAATTCTTCACAGTCCTCTTTAGTCCAAGCTCCACTAAATAGTTTGGTGTCGTCCGCAAATTTTATTATCTCACACTTTGTCCCTGTTTCTAGATCATTTATAAATATATTAAATAGCAGCAGCCCAAGCACCGAGCCCTGTGGGACACCACTCGTGACCCTCCTCCAGTCTGAGTAGTGGCCCTTCACTCCTACTCTCTGTTTCCTACCCGCCAACCAGTTTCTGATCCATCTATGTACGTCTCCTTCCACCCCATGGTTCTTCAGTTTCCGAAGTAGGCGTTCATGGGGTACCTTGTCAAAGGCTTTTTGGAAATCTAGATATATGATGTCTATGGGGTCTCCTCTGTCCATCTGTTTGTTAATTCCTTCGAAGAAGTGTAATAAGTTCCTTAGGCACAATCTCCCCTTGCAGAAACCATATTGGCTGGTTATCAGAAGTTTGTTTCTTTCAAAATGTTCATCAATGTTGTCTTTTATCAGTGCTTCCGCCATTTTCCCCGGAACGGAGGTCAGACTCACTGGTCTGTAGATTCCCGGGTCACCTCTTGATCCCTTTTTAAAGATGGGCGTAACGTTGGCTATCTTCCAATCCTCCGGGATCATGCCTGTTTTCAGGGATAGATTGCAAATTTGCTGCAGTAGTTCCGCTATCTCCTCCTTTAGTTCCTTCAGAACCCCGTCCGGACCCAGGGATTTGTCAGTTTTTTATTTTTCTAGCTGCCTGCGTACATCTTCAAGGCTCATTTCCATGGCTCACTTCCAAGGCTCACTTTTTCTGCTTGATCTCCATTGAAGATTTGCTCGGGTTCGATATTTTGGATGTGTCTTCATTTGTAAATACAGACGAAAAGAACACGTTAAGTCTTTCTGCTACTTCTTTCTCCTCCTTCACCACTCCCTTCCTGTCTCTGTTGTCCAGCGGTCCCACCTCCAATGTAGTTGGAGGACTCCTGCTCAGCTTAGACGGAACAGTGCAGACAGGTAGATATTCTGGTGTGGTGCAGTGGTTAATGCTATAGCCCCAGCAATCTGGGGTTGTGGGTTCAAACCCACGCTACACCTTGTGACCCTGGGCAAGTCACTTAATCCTCCCATTGCCCCAGGTACATTAGATAGATTGTGAGCCCACCAGGACAGACTGGGAAAACTGCTTGAGTAGCTGAATAAATTCATGTAAACTGTTCTGAGCTCCATTGGGAGAAAGGTATAGAAAATTGAATAAATAAAAAAATATATATGATTTTTTTCCAAGATGTTGGGCTGGAAAGAATAAAATATCTGAATTTCATCAGTGTATAAACAATATATCACTCCAAAACTGGTGAGTTGTTTATAAATTAGACTTACGGTAAATAAATCTTGAATCATTTGAAAAGAATATTTGAATCTTGAATCATTTGAAAACAGAGAATATTATAATGGTGCGACTGCATCTCGAATGCTGTGTGCGACTCTGGTCACCACATCTCAAAAAAGATTCAGTGGAATTAGAAAAGGTAGAGAGAAGGGCAACCCAGATGATAAAGGTAGTAGAACGATTCCCGATGAGGATAGATTAAAGAAGTTAGGGCTTTTCAGGTTAGAGAAGAAGCAGCTGAGAGATCGTATAACATCATGAGTGGAGTAGAATGGATAGATGTTAAGCGATTGTTTACTGTTTCCAAAAGTACAAGGAGTAGGGATCACGCAGTGAAGATACTAATGCAGTACATTTAGAACAACACACCCAAAAAAAAGGAATCCAACGGATCTACAATAAGTGTCAAACAACAAAATCCAAAGAAGAAATTGCAGAACTGATGTACTTGATACAGGAGCTTTATTTTAGTCAATAAAATGTTTTAAAAATGGTCCACCTTTGTTATTTAGAAACAAGGACTCGGCACGGTCCGTGTTTCAATTAACATATCTTCCTTGGGGGTCCTATTACAAAACATAATAATGTTACCTAATGCAAGAGTGTGAGAACTATATAGTGTCATATAGGAGTGCTCATGGTGGCGAATGAAGTGAAGTAAGTGGTGATGAACACCAAATTGGTGTAAATGTATGGTGCAAGGTGTAATAACAAGCTGTGATGTGTGGTGTGACATTAATTAATGATTTATAAATATTGGTGCCATCGGAGGAAGCAAAGGGTAAAGCTAAATGTACTGGCGGACCAAAAAAAATGTCGGCACTCAACATGTCCTGAAACTTTGGAATTCTTTGTCAAAGAATGTGGTAAACGCGGTTATCTAACAGGGTATAAAAAAGGTGTGGATAATTTCCTAAAAGAGAAGTCCAGAAATCCTTATTAAGCAGTGGATTTCTTCAAGTCCAGATTCTCTCTTTCACTCTTTTGGGATCACTAGATACTTTTGACTCAGATTGGCCACTGTTAGAGACAAGTTGCTGAGCTTGATGGACTTTAGGTCATTCCCAGTACATAAGATTGGAGCATACGTGGTCACTCTTCGCCATTGATTGGGAGCGTATGGATGATAAGTATATTGGCAGATGAAGAAGCAGACTGCCACATAAATACTAGTACTCTGACATGCAGAAGTTTATTGCACAGCATATGCTTGTTTGTAACAAAAAAAGTGCGTTGCCTCCATAATTCAAGCGTGGAACTGCTGAAACATAACTTCACAGTTGGGGGAAGGGGGAGCAGAAGACAAATAGCCCAGTCACTCTCACTGTTGCTAAAAGAGACTGCTGCATTGTGAGATAATCGTGTCGCAAATTCTGACATGAAAGTGATAGCCTGCTGAATCATAATTGTCAATTCAGGAAGGAACACATCTGTTATGCAAAGCGGGAGGCCAATAACCAATCGTAAAGTGCTATTTATCAGTGTGGCCTCCACAAGGTTTTCAAATTGTTATAAGATTCAATGAGGACAGTTAATTAATTAGTAGAAATTAGGTTAGCCTACTTGCTATAGTCTAAGGAGCAACAACGTAAACTCAATTCCGGGAGCGCCATTATTGTCAGAGTAGTAAAAGATAGATTAAATGAGTGGTTTGGAGCATGTTTAAAACTATTTAACAGTATTCCAGGTTGAAAAAAATAATGTTGACAGCTCTGGCCCCACTACAGCTTAAGTTTCTAATTATGAAGGTGATTTTCCAATCTAGGAATGCTAAAAAGGATTAATGTGCATAAACTGCCTGGTCTAAAAACCGTCCTCTGCTCTGTTAAAGAACATGCATTTTTAACTGTGGGAAAACACAGCATTCAACTTGTCATGCCACTGAAAACTGGATCCAATGTGCTGATTTCCCCCCTCCCCCCACACACCCACCTTCCAGTCTGTACTGCATAGTATACAGTGGAGTAGGGACTGAGACGGTACTTTCTGACGGTCCCTAGTTCCACAAGGACATTTCATGTGCTCTCTTACAATCCTCGGCGTTGCCAAATTTATGCTGGGTAGTGAAGGAGTTATTGGGGGCCAGGGTTCATACACAAAGGACAGCAGTGACAATCTGGAATCTGCTAATTTAAACATTTGAGGGATGTACTGGAACTGCATATAGCTGAATGGCATTCTTTAACATAGGACATTCTTCATCCCTGAAAATATCAATGCGTCGAGTGGGAGGAAACTATAAATGGTGCCCAAAGTTAAGCGCTGAAAAGATCCATGCTAAACTACCGTAACCCCCTCTTTTATTAAGGCGCGCTAACCAATTAGTACACACTAATTGATTTAGCATGCGCTAAATGCTAACATGTGCATATTAGTCTATGGGCGCGTTAGCATTTAGCACATGCTAATTTGATTAGCGCCCGCTAATCGGTTAGCGCACCTTAGTAAAAGAGGGCCTAAGTAATCCGCTTCTAACTTAGGGTAGATCTTATGCTTAACTTTGAGAGTGGCATGTCCTGCTTGAAACCTGGTATTAATGCTGGTGGGCATTTAATGGCAGATGGGCCTGCAAAGGACCCTATTCTAAGGATAATGGGATTTAATATACTGCTTTTCTGAAGTACAGTTAAGGTAGTTTACATTTACTATATTCAGGTTCTTTCTCTGTCCCTAGGTGCTCATAATCTTTTTTTTTTTTTTCTATCTGGAGCAGTAGAGGATTAAGTGACTTGCCCAGAGTCACAAGGAGCTGCAGTGGGAATCAAACCCAGTCCCTCAGGTTTTCAGCCCACTACACTAACCATTAGGCTGCTCTTAATTTCTACTGCGCTATACCATCATGCCTAATTTCTGGGAACACCCCTGCCCCTCTCACGCCCAAGCCCCCTTTTGAGTTGTGGGCTATTAAATTTTGTAAACCCAAATAATTGCCAATTAACACCAAGTATTGACTGTTAATGGCATATCAGCTATAGGCAGTTCCCGGTTTAAGAACTCCCGACTTACGTCAAACTCGTACTTACGAACCCGGGGTTCTGCCTCTTCCATCCTCTGTCAACTCGCCCCTTCTTCCTCCCTTCATGTCCAAATGCAACCTCCTCATCCATTTCATGTTCCAACGCACCCCTCATCATCTTTCCTTCCGATCTGCATCCCAAATTCATGCCGCCTCCCACAGGTGTTTACCTCCTCTGGCCGGCTTCCTCCTCCCATCGCAGTTCTCTTTGCAAAGCAGCAGCTTGTGACTGATAGAGAAACCTAACCCTTCATGCCTCCCACAGATATTTACTTCCTCTGGCCAACTCTCTCCTCTCAGTGGTACTTCTGTTCGCAAAGCTGCGGTCGATGGCTTGTGGCTGACCCGGAAGCCTTTTCTCAGAAGGCTTCTGGGTCAGCCACGAGCCACGTGCAGGAACCAGTGGCTGAGGCTTCATGAAGAGAACTATGATGGGAGGAGGGAGCCGGCCAGAGGATGAGAGTATGTAAGAGGCATGAATTTGGGATGCAGAATGGAGGAAAAGAAGACGAGGGGCATGTTGGGACATGGAATGGAGGAGGAGGATCGCGTTAGGATAGGAAGGGAGGAAGAAGGCGTGTGTTGGTAGAGGAAGGGAGAAGCAAGGTCACGTTGGGACACAGAAGGAAGGGAGGGAGCACAAACTTCAGACGAAGGAAAGAAGAAAGGAAGGAGGGAGGGAAGGAAAGAGATGCTGAGGTGGGGGAGGGAATAGAAAGGGAGAATTGTTGGGCATGGCTGTCTGAGTGAGAGGGAAAGAGAGACAGTGCACATGGGGAAATGAAGAAAGTATTTCGTTTTGAGGACTGATTCTTTAATGTTTTTATAGACTGTGTACTGTACAGGATCTGAGTTACATACAAATTCAATTTAAGAACGTTTTAAAAAAACGGAACTCGTTCTTAACCTGGGAACTGCCTGTAAATAGTTTACACATGGATCTGGGACATCATATGCTTGTTGGGCAATATACAGCGCCTAAATCAGCTGGAACCTAGAAAAATTGTGCCAGACATGTATCAATCACTCTTTGATGCTGTTTACAGAATCGCGGCTAGTGGCACCTATGTAAAAACTTAGGCACCTGAAATATAGGCCAGGGTTTTAAAGGCCTACATTTCAGGCGTCTAAGTTTTTGGGAGAATCGCGCTTAGCTTTGCTTAAGTCAGGCTCCACCCCTAGAAACATCCATTTAGGCATCGGTGCCACTATGCGCCATGTGCTAAGCACCTATCTTTTATAGAATCAGATAGGTGCCTATTTTCCAATTAATTGAGGGGGGTTTGTTTACAAATTATTGGGGCTATTAAGTGTATTTTGCCAATTAAGTTAGGTGCCCTTTATAGAATCAACCCCTGACTATGTAAAATCCTTTTTTACGTGCTCAAATCTGTAATGAAATTACCATATATAGTCGACTATAAACCAAAATTTTGGGGCCCCAAAAATTGAGATCAGTGCTTATAGTAGATTTTGCACAATATTATGTCCTTCTTCCCTCCCCTCGTGATGACCAGCATGTCTCTCTCTCCCCACACCCATGGTGTCCAGCATTTCTCTTCATACTAGTACCACTTGGACGTTGCTGCTGCTGCTGCTATTGAAATAGAAGCAAGCAGGATTGGTCCTGGATCTTGAGCTTCTACAAAAGCTCAAGGCCTGCCAGCCCCAGATAGATAAATAGATAGATATTCACACAAACACAAATTATAAATAGTGGCAATTATAAGTGTAGCGTGTTAAGATTTGGCATGTTAGGATCGGTAGCTGTCACAGTTCAATTTTACCAAGACACCATGTTGAAGCGTGAACATGGAAGGAAGATAGAAGTTAAGCAACAGTAAGTACTATTTGATATTCCCTATTTTGCAAGAGCGGTTTGTGTGACTGGATTTAATTTTATGTAGCCTACTGTTTCATAGATTATTGGACAGTACAAGGAGCCCTGTTTGCCCTGAAGGATGCCTTGCAATACTGCTGTGAAACATTGGCTGGAACTGACAGACTGAAACACTGAGAAGGGAAGTAGTGGCAACATCCAGTCTGCCCCTTAGTGATACTCATTTAGAAAACTATATGATTCGATTAACTTGTCTCTTCTTTGATATTTCTGGGCCGTAGACTGTAAAGTCTGGTATTGTCTTAGGTTCCAAATGCTGAAGTTGCCATCCAAGCTCACTCCAGCCTATCCAACCATCCCATTGTTTGCAGGATATTTACCGTAAAGTTGGCCAGTAACATCCTCCTGTTCCATATTAGTTCACATTGATGCCCACCCCAGCCCATCCTACACCGAATCACCATATATGGGACACAGACCATGCAGGTCTGTCCAATACTGGCTTTAGTTCTTTAATTTACATCCTTCATTTTCTAGAGATCCTCTATTTTTATCGCACGCTTTTTGAATTCCATCACCGTTTTCCTCTCCACCACTTCCCTCCACCAGGAGGGCATTCCAGGCATCTACCACCATCTCCATGAAGAAGAATTTCCTAACATTTCTTCTAAGTCTTCCTCCCCACAACCTCAAATAATGCTCTCTAGTTTTACTATTTTTTCTTCTTTGGAAACGATTTGGTTCTATATTAATGCCTTTCAAGTATTTAAACATCTGTATCATATCTGCCCTGTCCCTCCTCTCCTCCAGAGTATACATATTTAGGTCTTCCAGTCTCTTCTCATACTTCTTTTGATTCATTTGATTTCATTTGATTCATACTTCTTATCATTTTCGTCGCCTTCCTCTGGGCCACTTCAAGTCTTTTTATATCCATCGCCAAATAAGGCCTCCAAAACTGAACACAATACTCCCAAGTGCGGCCTCACCAACGACCTGTACAGGGGCATCAAGACCTTCTTCCTTCTACTGGCTATGTCTCTCTTTATACAGTCTAGCATCCTTCTGGCAACAGCCACCGCCTTATCACACTGTTTAGATGCCTTTAGATCTTCAGACACAATCACCCCCAGGTCCCTCTCTCCATCTGTGCTTATCAGCCTCTCACCTCCCAGCACATACGGTTCACTCAGATTTCTACCCCCCAAATGCATCACTCTGCACTTCTTCACATTGAATTTTAGTTGCCAGACGCTAGTCCATTCTTCTAACTTTTTCAGATCCTTTTTTATGTTTTCCACTCCCTCTGGGGTGTCCACTCTTACAAATTTTAGTATCATCCGCAAAAAGGCTAACCTTTCCTTCTAACCCTTCAGCAATGTCACTCACAAAAATATTGAACAGAATCAGTCCCAGCACCGATCCATGAGGCACTTCACTACTCACCTGCCCCTCCTCTGAGCAAATTCCATTTACCACTACCCTCTGGTGTCTGTTCATCAACCAGTTTTTAATCCAGTTTACCACTTTGGGCCCTAACTTCAGCCCATGGAGTTTGTTTAAGAGCCCCCTATGAGGAACCATATCAATGGCTTTGCTGAAATCTAAGTAAATTACATCTAGCGCACATCCTTGATTCAATTCTCTGGTCACCTGGTCAAAGAATTCAATCAGATTTGTTTGGCACGATTTGCCTTTAGTATACCTATGTTGCCTCGGATCTTGTAATCCATTAGATTTTAAGAATTTCACTATCGATAAGTTTATGTTTGTCAGTGTGTTTGATTGTCTGTAGCATTGTTTGTAATTTGTTTTTAATCTACGTTTTTATTATACTCTGTTTTTATATTATGGAAAACCACTTTGAATTTTTAATAAGGCGGTACATCACATTTTTAATAAACCTGAAACCTGATCCTTTCTTTCAGCAATGTTTTCATTATTTTTCCAATAACCGAATGAGGTAGTTGTAGACAGAATGTAGACAACGATCCAAAATTGTTCACCAAAAGTTTCACTTAAACAATTGGCATTTCACATGAATGAAAGTTTTTTTTCTGCCAATGATGTGGGAAGTGGAGGTCAAGCTTATATAGGTTCACCGTTAACCTGAGCCCATTCTTTCGTTCATTATGAATTTCTTAGTAATTTGGTGGGGAGTTCTTGTTTCTATAAATTTAAATATTCCTCCACCCCTCTATTTTTTGATTTTGTAATAATTATAAGTGTAGCACATTTACGCGTGTACACACCACTCTTTATATGTGTCAAGCTGTGCTAGGCTTCTTAAAGGACCTCCAGAACTTTTATACTTTTATGTTCAGTGTCTGGAATTCATCACCACCATTGACCTTGATTGGTCACCTTGTAATCGAGCTACTGGGCTTGATGGACCATTGGTCTGACCCAGTAAGGCTATTCTTATGTTCTTATACATTTATGTCCTATATTCAAGCCACCCCCAGATCATTCCCCTGGTTCCAACCTGAAAATGTCTGTTCTCAGTTGCACTGTGCTTTGGACAGCCCTAGTCAGTTTCATACTGATCATGACATCTTTAACTTCAGGCAGCCACAAGCCAAAACGAAGGCATATGCAATTATCCATGAACTTCTTGTGGGAGAAATTGTGCATTAATCGCACATTCACCACATGAAGTTCAAGAGTTGTTAGACTGCTTTGCTTCATCCTCTTGACATCTGTGGCAGAAGTACGAGCCAGAGTCACCAAGTTAACAGCTGCTGTCAGGTTCTGCTATTTTCAACTTCTTGTCTAACTCTGTTAACATCATTGGTAACTCAGCTGCCTCAAGAACTGAGAGGAAATGAACTTTTGCAGCTTTGAAAGAGATAAAAAAATAAATAAATGGGGGGGGGGGTTGTGGTAGCAATTAAACACTGGATGGAACATAACAGGCTGATATTCAGTATTTGGAAGACACATGTGTTGTACGTTACAAGAACCCTGGATGCTAATGTTCTGGAGCCAGTTGAGTTTCTGGGGAAAAGAGTATTGGTAAGGCGTGAGATGAAGTATCTTGGTGTGCTTTTGGATTCAGGACTCACTATGAGAGGGCAGGTGCTTGCTGTGGTTCGTAAGGTGTATTTTCATCTTCGGTTAGTTTATGGATTGAGACTTTATCTAGCGGCCACATTGTTTAGGATGGTGTTACAGTCGATGGTTTTGTCCGTTTTTGACTATTGCAGTCTGGTGTTCTTAGGAGTACCAGAATCAGTCTTGGGGGGGCGCTTCAGGTGGCCCAGAATTCAGTGGTGCGCTCTCTGTTTAAATTGGACAGACATGAGCATGTAACAGAATATTTTATAAGGTTGTATTGGCTGAAAGTAAAGGATAAGATCCAGTACAAGCTACTGGTGAATGTCTTTATGTGCTTACAGAAATTGGCCCCTAAACACCTGGTCCGGTACAAGCTACTGGTGAATGTCTTTATGTGCTTAAAGAATTTGATCCCTAAACACCTAGTCCTAGAGCATCTTGCCACGTGAACTGGTTCGACTGCTCTGCTCAATTGAGCATTGTGATCTGTCTGTACCATCTGTATGGGAGTTAAGACATTCCTCTTCCAGAAACAGTGTCTTTCACTGCATCGGCCCCTGGGAGTGGAATAATCTTCCAGGATATATTCACCAGACATCTGTTCTGTAAAATGACATATAGGATCTGAGTTTGGTTAAGGGTGAAGGAGTGATGACTCTTGATTGCTGAGTGCTGGTCACGGAGGTGTTCGATGGTCTGGTTTGTTTTATTTGGTTTATTAATGTCTATTATTGAGGCATCTTGTATGACTTATGGAATTTTATATTTTGATGTATGGGTGGGTTTGGCCAGTTTTGGCCTTAAATGAAATTTGTCGTTGATGCGATGTGTATGTTATATGTATTTTGATTTGATTTATAAGTATGTAATTTGTTATAGTGTGTCTCTGAAGTGTTTTGTATCTTTTATTTTGTATGTTAATATGTAACTTGCCCTAGATAAGGGTGGGTGAGAAATAAACAAACAAGAAACAAAATTAGCACATATCTAGGCAGGAGTGAATCCTGCCTGGATGAGTGCCAATGAGAGGGATATTGAGCAGCACTAACCAGAAACTGCCACTATTTCCTCTGATTGTCTCAGCACTATCAGACAGTGCTTTGGTCCATGAGTGGAGCTAGTGAGGAGCCAGAGATAACTTAGAACAGAAAAAAAAGCTGTCTTAAATGCTATCCAGACAAACTATCTGAACAGTGGCTGAATATCACTGCTCTTCAGACAGCACTGTCAGCTCACTGCTCCATTCAGATATTCATAGCCAACACTATCCAGATACTGCCACTGAATACCAAGGGGGGTGGTTGCCCATGGCAACTAGTTTTCCTAAAATGTTGGCCGTCTTGTGCTCAGTATCGAGGGGCAGGTTATGTATTTATTTAATAGGGTAGAATCTGGAACGAGGTTTATTTCGAAGAGCTGCTTGGATCAGTATTTCAATTTCATAATTTATTTATTTATTTAAAATTCTTGCTATACCACAGTTCCAGAAAGTTCTCAAAGCAGTTTACAATCTAAAAATTACAAGATAAGGAAAGGAACTCATATGCTTAAAGGACAGCGTCAGACAAACATTCTTATCTATCTAAAAAAAGAAAAAAAAATCCCTTTAGCTACCCCTTTTCTCTTTTCTTTCCTTCCCTTCTCTTCTCTTTATCTGTACTCTATAGAAAATTATAGGAAAATTATAAGGATTAATTAAGAACATAAGAATTTCCGCTGCTAGGTAAGACCAGTGGTCCATCATGCCCAGCAGTCCGCTCACGCTACAGCTCTATGGTCAAAGACCAGCGCCCTGAGACTAGCCCTACCTGCATACGTTCCAGTTCAGCAGGAACTTGTCTAACTTGTCTTGAATCCCTGGAGGGTGTTTTCCCCTATGACAGACTCCGGAAGAGCGTTCCATTTTTCTACCACTCTCTGGGTGAAGAACTTCCTTACGTTTGTAAGGAATCTATCCCCTATCAATTATAGAGAGTGCCCTCTCGTTCTCCCTACCTTGGACAGAGTGAACAACCTGTCCTTTTCCACCAAGTCTATTCCTTTCAGTACCTTGAATGTTTTAATCATGTCCCCTCTCAATCTCCTCTGTTCGAGGGAGAAGAGGCCGAGTTTCTCTAATCTTTCACTATATGGCAACTCCTCCAGCCCCTTAACCAATTGATAGTATAGGTACAAGATCCTTTATTCAAAATCCTTAGGATAGGCATATTTCATTTTGGGGAGAATTTTTCTGTTTTTGGAATGATAAATGTTAACTCATCCCTCTGCAGCTTTTTCTGCCTCTCACTCCACCCTGAGTGGAATCTGCAGCTCTCTATTTGCCACTTTCCAGTCCTCTGACCCGAATTGTTCAGAGGTCAGGAGAAAAGCATGCACCTGCTTTGGTTTCTATAAAAAAAAAAAAACCCAAAATAGGAAGAGGCACAAACAATAAATAAGAGTAATCTTCCCTGACCCTAAAGTGGGGGTGGGGGGAGAGACAGCTCGAACCAACAAACTCTAAATAATATGCACTAGTATATATTTGAACACAACGGGTGAGCCCGAGGATGTTCCACAGTTAACACCCTTGTGGGTTATACATGTGACAGCTAGTGCATTAGGGGCTGTGTCCCCATTGCGAGCTGTGTGACTGAGGGCTCCCCGTTCTATCACAATAATTTATCCTATATAATAAAACGCTAGCCGCGCATGCGCACTCAGACCTGCGTGATCTGTAATCCCTGATCCGTAGGTCCGTGGCCAGAGTGCGTATGCGGCGGCCAGATCGGGAAAGCACAGCAGAGCCGGCGATTACCCCCTCCCACCCTCACTCACTGCCAAAACCACCACCTCCTCCTTCTCGCCGGCTCACCCGCGTTTAAATGGAGAGAAAAGCGCTGCACCGCTGTTTTCCTTCTGATTTGGTTTCCATGCTGACTCGGACTGCTGCTTCTTCACGTCATCACCAGTGTTGCTGTCACTATCACTGTCCTGCCCTTTTTCCATCTGTTCTCCGGAACTGCCACACGTGCCATAAACTGTCACAGGCTCCACCACTGTACGCATCACAGAAGCAACATTGAGAGAAAAGCGCTGCACCGCGCTACCGCTGGCTTTGCCGTCTTCTGTCTACTGCGGCCCGCCCTCTCTGACTACTTCCTGTTTCCGCTAGGGTTGGCCGCAGTGGACAGAAGACGCCGAAGCCAGCGGTAGCGCGGTGCAGCACTTTTCTCTCAATGCTGCTTCTGCGATGCGTACAGTGGTGGAGCCTGTGACAGTTTATGGCACGTGTGGCAGTTCCGGAGAATAGATGGAAAAAGGGCAGGACAGTGATAGTGACAGCAACACTGGTGATGGTGTGAAGAAGCAGCAGTCCGAGTCAGCAAGGAAACCAAATCAGAAGGAAAACAAAGCCCGTGCTGAGGGGGCCACTTCAGAAAACAAACAAAAACAGCATGATGAACGTTGAGAAGCTAACAGGAGAGGAAGCTACGAATGAGACAGAGAGGAAGGAGCCCTGTGCAGATGTTTCTAACCCAGTGAATGGTGAATTTGCAGCCCAGCAGAATGAGAATGGTGAAGACAAGAACCGGGAAGAAGACCACAGTTTGGGTAGTGTAAAGCAAGAGGTGCCGACTGAATATACACACAATGACACACACATTGATGCTAAGATGGAAAAGTTAGACAGTGACAGAGAGAGAGAGACAGATAGAAAGAAAGACAGAAAGCTGCCAAGGAGAGAGAGAAAGAAAGAAAGACAGACAGACAGACAGACAGTGGCCAAGGAGAGTGAGAGAGAGAGACAGAAAGAAAGAAAGAAAAACAGACAGTGGCCAAGGAGAGATAGAGAAAGAAAGACAGAAGGCGACCAAGAATATAGAAAGAAAGAAAGAAAGACAGTGGCCAATGAGAGAGAGAGACAGAAAGAAAAAAAGACAGACAGACAGGCAGTGGCCAAGGAGAGAGAGAAAGAAAGAAAGACAGACAGCAGCCAAGGAGAGAGACAGAAAGAAAGACAGACAGACACATCTATTCTAGCACCCGTTAATGTAACGGGCTTAAAAACTAGTAATTTATATATTATTTAGAGTTTGTTGGTTTGAGCTGTCTTTCCCCTCACCCCCGCTTTAAGGTCAGGGAAGATTACTCTTATTTATTTTCTGCTTTGGTTTCAGCCTGGGTCACGTTGGGAAAATTGACTACAGTGCTCCCCTGTGAATTCGCAGTCCGCAATTCGTGGTTCCGGTCATTTGCGGACAGGAGAGCTGTCGAGTGAAGGCCCGACTTTAGTACAGGAAGAGGCGGTCGGAGCATACCGCGAGTGATTTCCTTCACTCACCGGCACTCTGGCTGCCCTCTCCTGCCTCTCCGACTGCCTTCTTCTATCTCACCCGCTAAAAACCGTATTTGCGTTTTTTCAACATTTGCAGGGATTCCTGGAACGGAACCCCGTGAATGTCGGGGGAGTACTATACTTCTGGTTCAGACAGTGGCGTAGCAAGGGTGAGCGGCGCCTTGTGCAGTGTCGCCCCTACTCTGCCCTCTTCCCCACACCCCTACTGCACGCACACACCCCTTTCCACGTACCTTTTGAAGTTCTCCGGTGTGAGCAGCATACCCATGTTGGTTTTGATGTCACTTCCCAAGCGCGGGTCCAGGAATTGACGTCAGAGAAAGTGCCGATGCCAGTGCAGACAACAATCCACCTATAAGTTTGTTAATTGTCTCTCTTTTTAATTTTTTTAACTGTCAAACGCTTAGAATGTATGATTAGTGTTTTATCAGATTGTAATAAAAGTTGAAACTTGAGAAAAGTATGGAGGAAGGCAAGGGGCACACACGCGCGGCATGGAGAGGAGGAGGGGTATCACGCTCATAGGAAGACTGCACTTGGGGCGGACCGCACACCCCCTCATGCATCCTGTTACTACACCACTGGGTTAATGTCAATTTTCAGTTTTTGGAGCTTTTTGGAATTTCAGATAAGGGATCTTGTACCTGTATATAATAATAATAATAACAACTATTTATATCCCATCATACCTTTCAGTTCGAGATGGTTTACAACAAGAGAGGCTGCATGAATGCAGCGAAGTTACATCTTGAGCATGAAGTAGGAGTAAACAAACAGGCGTGTAACATAATTATATATATTAGAAGGCAGGAGCATGTAAGTAGACGTAGAGGAAATCGTTTGAGGAAGTTTAAACGAATTTGTCAAATAAATGGGTTGTCAGTGATCTTCTGAATGATTGGTACGACGATGAGTTAAGCAGTAAGTCACTGTTCCACCTTCCTGCTTGGAAGGAAAGTGTCTTGTCGACTGATAAATGCAAACTGTTTAGAAGATGATATTATGTTGCTGAGATTGAGATGTAAGAAAACGGTTCATAGACAACTCCGCGAAAGACAAAGGTGCGCACTGACAACTGAGCGCAAGACAGAGGCGTGCGCCGAAGAAAATTACAGTTTTTAGGGGCTCCGACGGGGGGTTTTGTGGGGAGCCCCTCCCCAGTTTACTTAATAGAGATTGCGCCGGCATTGTGGGGGGTTTGGGGGGTTGTAACCCTCCACATTTTACTGTAAACTTAACTTTTTCCCTAAAAACAGGGAAAAAGTGAAGTTTTCAGTAAAATGTAGGGGGTTACAATTTACAACCCCCCACAACGCGGCGCAATCTCTATTAAGTAAAGTGGGGGGTTTCCCCCCACGACCCCCCGTCGAAGCCGTAAAAACTGTAATTTTCTGCGCGCTGCGCTCAATTGTCTGCGTGCGCCTTTGTCCCGGCGCGCTTTTGACCTGACACCTAAGAAAACACCTATTTGTAGCCTATTTTATAAAGAGACATGGCTATCTGTAGTCTTCAATATGTACGCCTGTTTCCCAGATCCGGTGAATTCAGCCTTCCCCAGGTATATTATTTGGCAAACCTCTTGAGACTAGTCCTTTATCAAAAAGAGCTCTTGGTTTTTTAAAGCAAGCTGTTTTAATGGGGAAGAAATGTGGGGTCCTTAAGTGGATTTCTTCAGACACACCAACTTTGTTGCAGTGGTATTCATTGATTGCCCAGTTGACATATGAAAAATTGGATGCCAGAGATCTAAAATCTGTAAAAGGCAAAGAGTTTCTTTGTATCTGGGAGGTTTTTGGGAACTCATTTATGCTCCATGCCAGCAGTAGAATCCCCCCCTCCCCTCGTGTGATACGGACACTACCAAGTGCATTGTCACTTTAAATCTTCGGCAGTGCCCTATACCACATGTCTGGCGGTGTCTTTCCACCCAACATTGACTCATGGGACTATCAGTTCTTTGTTCTATGTGGAGCTGAGAAGCTGTGTCTTCAGTTTTCTCTTCAGCACATCAAACATTTTCCTACCTTTTTTTTTTTGCCTTCCTGTACTTATTTTTCTCTATTTTCCTCATAGTTTCTTGTTCTTATTGTGTTACAGTATTTTACCTGACTTTAGTTAATTTTGTCAATTTTTTGTTTTTTTTGACCTTCAGGCCACTCTGAACCTTTTTTTTCCTCCCAAGGGCATCAATCATTTTTGGTATCCTAATTACTCAACCTCCCTGGGCCATTGAGCCCTTTGAGCTTAGCATAGGCCGTTTTCTCCTCCATGTCAAAGAGGGTGCTGAGTGGCTTTAAGAAATGTTCTCAGTATAACTGGACCATTTCAGGCTCTGACCCACATAATTGGTATCCAGTGTCCTGAACATTGGGACATTAGCTGTCTCCACATACACTTTGGGATATCTGGTCAGCATTAACATCGAGATGACAGGGGACTCAGAGCTTGACACCCAGCCTACTATGACTCAGAGAACTGTCACCCAAGTGGGCAGTTGCTTATCTACTTTTATCCGATCTACATATATAGGCATTCCTGGGGCCTTGGCAGAGCAGAGAGGGAGAGAGAGAAAGAATTACAATGTGTGCACATTTTATAAAACCAGAATGCATGCGCACTTTTACTGCATCTCACTTTTGCGGTGTACAGTTGGATTGCGTTGATTGCTTTAACACAGGCGCTTTGCTTATTACCAATTTATATTGCGGTTTGTTTTAACCCTTACAACTCATGGACCCCTAAAGAAGGCATGTTCTCCAAAACATGGACCGTGTCAGGTCCCAGGGTTTGTAAACAAAGGGTGACAATAGTTACCGCATTTTATATTTGGTTAAATAAACACACCCTGCATCTTGTACATACTGTCTGCAGTTTTCTTTTTTGATTTTCACTTTTACTGCATCATCAGAGCAGATTTACTGTAAATATGTGTCAGCACTGCATGTCACAAGTTCTGAATCTGGAAACCATCTTATAAAGGCAACATAAACACCTTTATAAATAGGCACCTCACACTATTTATGGACCAGGAATATTAAGGAATGGATATCGGAACCTCATGGGTCCTCCTCCTATCCTGCAAATGGACTTGCATAAATCCCCCAAAGATATTTCATTACATATCTTCCCCTGTTGCCTTCCTGTCTTATGAGGATTAAATTCTCAGTCTGGTGAAGAAAAAATGTTTTATCACCTGGAGGCAGAATTAAATTCCTCTAGACAGGGATTGTAGGGAGGAAAGATGGCAGCTCAGCTGTGTGTTTCAGTTGTAAAGCAGCCTCAGAGATCTCCCCATGGTGCTGCTTTCCAGGGTTTTTTCCCCCTCCCTATCACAAATAATTAACTAAAGGTGTTTCTCTGTCCTGTGAATGTTATTTACCAGCATCTGTTGCTCAGGTCATCTGTTTGTTTATCTACAAGGCAGTCCACTGAAATGTGCAGGCACTCACTAAAATCTGACATGCCTTCATAAACAATCAATGACAGCTGGTTGGGACCTGTCCAGCTTCTCTGCACGGCACTGTATCTGTCTCTACATGATCCCTCTAGCTAGCTATTTATCTGCAAGATTATAACGAAATTCATGTAGCGCCTTGAGTATACACAGTCACTTATCTCCCATTGCCTCAGGTACATATACTTAGGTTTTTAGCATTTGATGCAGGAACTCATACCTTTATGTAATTTGTGGTAAAGTACCATAATTTGGCATATTATGGTGCTTGTTTTAGGCATTTGAAAACTGGTATTTAGATGACCAAATTGCAATTGTACAAAGACAAGATATAGACGTCTAATACTGTCCATATGGCAAGGAGGCATGGTCTGGGCATGTTTTGGGTAGGACTAAGGAAGGCTCAAAATATGGATGTTCAATGCCAATAAAAAATTACATAGACTAGGGGACACTCGATGACATTACAGGGAAATACTTTTAAAACCAATAGGAGGAAATATTTTTTCACTCAGAGAATAGTTAAGCTCAGGAACGCATTGCCAGAGGTTGTGGTAAAAGAGGATAGCAACAGATATCAAGATCAATGACAGCTTCAGGTACTCTCCACACCTAGGTGCGTCTTATGGTCAGCTACATCTTATAGAGCGAAAATTACGGTAGTTCCTAAACAAGAAACTTCATCATGACACACCACAAAAGCAATGTGGTTGCTCCCTATATCCAGAAGCACGGTGCACACCCCAAGGTCTCAGTTTTCCTAGAAGTGTCAGGCACTCTTCCCATTTCTCTGCAATATAGGCTTTTCACATCCTCTAGGGCAGTCTGCGAGAGGGACCCAAGAGCTCTCATGCAAGCTCTGCTGCAGCTGGCAGATGTTCCTAGATTGCTCACCAAATCGTGGGAGAGCCGACGAGAGGGAACATAACCTTGGACTTGGTATTAAATGGCATTAAAGGACCGACAAAAGAAGTAGAAGTCACAGTCCCGCTGGGGACAAGCGATCGCAACATGATCAATTTTAAACTTGACATCGGGAAGGGGAAACGTACCAAAACCTTAACCACGACCTTAAACTTTAAAAAGGGAAGATATGATAGCATGAGAGCCATGGTGAAACAATGGCTCAAGATAAGGATGGACAAAATTTAAATGGTAGATCAGGCATGGGCCCAACTGAAAAATACTATCACAGAAGCACAAAATCTCTATATTCCACGGCTTTCCAAAGGAAAGAAAACTAATGGCAAAGGAGAACTGGCATGGCTTACTAGAGAGGTGAAGGAGGCCATAAGAGAAAAGAAGGACTCCTTTAAAAAATGGAAACGCACGAAAACAACCGAAGCTTGGAGCAAACACAAGGACATGCAGAAGAAATGTCACAAGGCGGTGAGGGATGCCAAAAGGGACTATGAGGAGAAAATAGCGCAAGAGGCCAAAAATTTCAAGCCCTTCGTTAGATACGTAAAAGGGAAAAAACCCGCAAAAGAGGCAGTGGGACCGCTGGATGACCTGGGAAGAAAAGGGTACATCAAGGAAGACAAACAAATTGCAGACAGACTAAATTCCTTCTTTGCGTCTGTTTTTACAAAGAGGACACCACATCAATACCCGAAACAGTGAAACTGTTCAAGGGAGTAATAGAGGACAGCCTCACCACGGTAGAAGTGGACTTGGACCAGATATACTACCAGATCGACAAACTTAAAAGTGACAAATCCCCTGGACCGGATGGAATTCACTCGAGAGTTTTAAAAGAACTGAAGGTAGAAATCGGGGAACTACTGCAAAACCTTGCCAACACGCCAATTTTCAAAAAAGGATCAAGAGGAGAACCGGGCAACTACAGACCTGTGAGTCTTACGTCTGTCCCTGGAAAGATGGTTGAAGCACTGATTAAAGATAGCATAGTCCAGCACTTGGATACTCATGACCTGATGAAAGCCAGTCATGAGTATGCTTGACGAATTTACTTCAATTTTTTGAGACAGTGAACAAATTGATAAGAACATAAGAAGTTGCCTCCACTGGGTCAGACCGAGGTCCATCTCGCCCAGCGGTCCGCTCCCGCGGCGGCCCATCAGGTCTGCGACCTGTGAAGTGGTTTCTGACCACTTTTATAACCTACCTCAAGTTCTATCTGTACCCCTCTATCCCTTTATCCTCCAGGAACCTATCCAAAACCCTTCTTGAACCCCTGTACAGAGTTCTGGCCTATCACTTCCTCCGGAAGCGCGTTCCATGTGTCCACCACCTTCTAAGTATATTATATTCACAACCGGTGAATATAATATACTTAGACTTCCAGAAAGTGTTCGACAAGGTTCCACATGAAAGACTTCTCAAGAAACTACAAAGCCATGGAATACAGGGAGACATACTGAGATGGATAGGCAAATGGCTGTAGAACAGAATGCAGAGGGTTGGCATAAATGGGAAGTTCTCAGACTGGGAGAAAGTGACTAGTGGTGTGCCCCATGGCTCGGTACTTGGGCCCATCTTATTCAATATTTTCATCAATGACCTGGAAGAAGGAACGTCCAGTGAGATCATCAAGTTTGCAGACGACACAAAGCTATGCCGGAAGGATCACAGAAGGATAGCGAGGAACTCCAGAGCGACTTGTGTCAGTTAGAGAAATGGACAGAGAAGTGGCAGATGAAGTTTAATGTGGAAAAGTGCAAAGTAATGCATCTGGGCAGAAAGAACAAGGAGCACGAGTATAGAATGTTAGGTGCAACTCTGGGTAAGAGCGAACAAGAAAAGGACCTGGGTGTACTGATAGATAGGACCCTGAAACCGTCGGCGCAATGTGCGGCGGCGGCAAAGAAAGCAAATAGAATGTTAGGCATGATAAAGAAAGGAATCACGAGCAGATCAGAGAAAGTTATAATGCCGCTTTATAGAGCAATGGTCAGACCACACTTGGAATACTGCGTCCAACATTGGTCTCCCTACCTAAAGAAGGATATAAAACTGCTGGAGAGGGTGCAGAGGCGAGCAACTAAGCTAGTAAAAGGTATGGAGAACTTGGATTACAAAGAACGACTTAGGAAACTGGGACTGTTGTCCCTTGAGACTGCGAGGGGATATGATCAAGACTTTCAAAATACTGAAAGGAATCGACAAAATAGAGCAGGAAAAAATTTATTTACGATGTCCAATGTGGCTCGGACAAGAGGTCATGGACTGAAGATGAGGGGGGACAAGTCCAGGACAAATATCAGGAAGTTCTGCTTCACGCAACGAGTTGTGGACACCTGGAATGCTCTCCCAGAGGAGGTTATTGCAGAATCCACCATTCTAGGATTTAAAGGCAAGCTAGATGCACATCTCCTTGCAAGGCGCATAGAGGGATTCGAGTGACTAAGGTTACACCAGGGTACATCTGGCTGGGCCTCCGCGTGTGCGGATCGCCGGACTTGATGGACCTAAGGTCTGATCCGGAGATGGCAGTTCTTATGTTCATTGCAAGTAAAGCACTACCTAGTGACACTGTTCAGCAGTTGCATTAGTACCAATGGGAGGGCTCTCATCTTCTTCCTGCTAGGCTACCCTTCAGGATGATCACTCAAGTCCCTCACACAACCACACCCCCTTTCAAATTATATGCCATAAATAACAGGCCTAAATCTTATACGTGTTAAGCAGATCGCCCATAACTCCAAATTAACATCAATTATTAATTGTAAGTGCCTGATTAGCTCATTAATTTATTTGCAGATCTGTGATCCATTCAAATGTGCATCCAGCTTTGGGTGATCTCTACAGAATCTGGTGGATAGTGTGTACTCTAAGAAAATTGCAACCTCTGTACATATACACTGAATTCTAAAAGTTGATGTGCAAATTTCTGACTAGCATGCAAATTTCTAATCTAATCTAATCTACAATTTGTGAGTCGCTCTATGCCCAGGGCCAGATTAAAAGGTAGGCATGTGCCTCATACCCAAAAACAATAGGGGAGCCAGCCGGTGTGGTGCTATGACCAGGGCAGGTATTAGGAGAGGGCAAACAGGGCAGCTGCTCTGGGCCCCATTGTCTGGGCATCTCTTGCCCCTGTTGGGCCATCTCCCGCCCTTCCCCTCACCTTCGCAGCCCTTTCCCAAACCGATTTTCTATCTCAGAGGGGCCCTGATGTGCAGCCATTTGCACTAGATGCATGCAAAGCTTCTCCTCCGATATGATCCGGCAGAAACCAGAAGTTACATCAGAGGAGGAGCTTTGGGGTAGCCGCATGTAACTAGTGAGAATGGCTTCTCTATCAGGGCCCATCTGAGAGAGAGAACTTTGGTTTTGGAAAGCATCCGCGAAGGTGAGGGAGGGAGTACCATGGCTCAATAAGGTGAAGAGGTTGAGTGTCACTTTAGGTTTATTGTGTGGAGAAAGAGGGGACAGATGCTGAATGGAAGTGGGTGGGGGGTGGGTGAGAGAAGGGGACAGACGCTGAATAGAAGTGTAGGGGTGAGAGAGGAGGACAAACGCTGAATGGGAAGGATGGGGAGAAAGGGGAGCAGATGCTGGAAGGAAGTGGGGATGAGAGAGAAAAAAGGACACATGCTGGATTGGGGGAAGAGGATAGAGTTAGATACTGGAAAGGATGTGAGAAAGAGGTGGTAGACACAATGAAAGAGGGAAATTGAGGACTGAATAGTAAGAAAGAATTTAGACAGAGGCAAAAAATAAAATTGAGAAGGAAGACCTGGGAAGAAAAGGAGGAAGGGAGAGGAGAGAGAGAGATGCCAGAGAATGGGGGGGGGGGGAGGAGACAGATACCAGATCTGGGGGGAGGAAAGGAGGAAGGAGACAGATACCAGATCTGAGAGGAGGAAAGGAGGAGAGAGAGATGATTAAATCTGCTGGGAGGGAGGGAATGGAAGAAGACAGATGCCACACCATGGGGGGAGCGGAAGGAAACAGATGGATGCCAGAGGGAGAGATGGAAGGGAGAGGGAGACAGTTTCTGGAAGAGGCTTAGAAAGAGAGCAGATGTCACATGGAAGAGGCATAGAAAGAGAGCAGATGCCAAATGGAAGAAGCAGAGAGAGGACAGACAGTGAATGGAAGGAAGAGCAGATAAGGAAAGCAGAAATCAGACAAGAGTAGAAAAAAAAAATTATATTTCTTTTATTTATTTCTTTTTGCTTTAGGATAAATTACTATTGTAGCTGTGTTGATAAATGTTGATAAATAAAAAATAGAAATAAAGTGATCCTTTTTATTGGACTAATTTTAATACATTTTTTACTAATTTAGAGACCAAAACTCCTTTCCTCAGGTCAGGACAGGGATATCGTAACAGCAGTATAGTTTACTGACCTAAAGAAAGAGGTTTTAACCTCTGAAAGCTAATTGAGAAATGTATTAGTCCAATAAAATGGTGGGCACTAAATTTTCTTCCCGCCATGCCCAATGCCTCCTACCCAAATGCTGAAGATCTCTTCCTCTCACCCATTCCCATGTTCAGCATCTTTCCTCCCCTCTCACCCATCCCCTTGCGCAGCATCTTTCCAAACCTCCCTCCCATCCCCTCGCGCAGCAGAACCCTGCCGACCCTCCCACCCATCCCCTTGCGCAGCATCTTTCCATCAATCCCTCCCATCCTCCCATGCAGCAGAACCCACCAAGCCTCCCACCGCAAGACCGACATACCTCCACTCCAAACAGCAGTGGCAGCAGCACTCTGAACAGGCTGCTTTGTGGCCTTCCCCGCCAGGGCCTTCCCTCTGCCACATCACTGGGGGTTGGGAGGGAGGGATAGAAAGATGCTTCACAAGGGGATGGTTGAGAGGGGAGGAAAGATGCTTCAAATGGGGGTGGGGGGAGAAAGGAAAGATGAAGAATTGAGGTGGAGGAGAGGAAGGGAGAGATGATAGTTGTACATGAAAAAAATAAGACATCCCCGAAAATAAGCCCTAGTGTGTTTTATATAAGACACTGTCTTATTTTCGGGGAACACGGTATATAGATAGATAGATATTTTTTTTATATAAATATGTGAATGAATTGCACACATAGAGGTGTTTGCTTATAATCAGTCTCCTAGTGAATAAAGATTAGAAAAGGGCCAATCCAGTCTTCAACATTTTTGGTTTAGGATTCATGTTCCAGGAGTTTGGTAACACAGTATGAGTTCCCTGGCTACTGGTACACAATTTATGTTTGTCTCACTCCTCTAAAGTGAGAATTATTTAGACTTCCAGAAAAAAACAAAGTCAACATCACACATAATGTGCTGAAAAAGGATGAGCAGCACAGCTGCTAACTATAGCATGAGAACAATATAGTTCTTTCATGGTGATGATAAATGTATTTTCAGAAGATACAGCAGTAAAAGATATACCACAAATAAGCAACTGAGTAAACCAAAAAAATCTGGGTTATTTTTTAGTTCGTAATGTCCTCATTGTGCCATACTAGGGCTAGACTGACTGTAAGGTGCACTAATGTTTATTAAAATGGACCCATGGTAAACAACAAATGAGTCCTTTTCTTAAGATGTGCTAACTGATTTAGCGCATGCTAAAGATTAGTGTGCGCTAAATGCTAAGACATCCATTATATTCCTATGGGCATCTTAGTATTTAGCACACACTAATTTTTTGTGCACGCTAAATCAGTTAGCACCCCTTAATAAAAGGACCCCAAAGTGCAATAAAAATTAGCACATGCTAAGATGTTAGTGCACTTTAATAAATAAGCATAACATAACATTAAAAAACTTACCATATTTTTCGCGCAATATGACGCACCTGACCATAAGACGCACCCTAGATTTAGAGGAGGAAAACAAGAAAAAAACATTCTGAACCAAATTCTCCCTGCCAGGCTCTGCACCCAACCCTACATTCCTTGCCAGGCTCTGCACCCTGTCCTATTTCCCTGACAGACTCTGTCCCCTGTTCCCCCCCCCCCCCTCTGGTGGTCTAGTGGTAGGCTGGGACAAGGCGGGCAGGGACAAGGCATAGGGCAGGCAGGGACAAGGCACAGATGTCAAGACAGATGACTTTTTAAAATATGCAATGTCACCTCAGTAACAACTATAGAAAAATAGACAAATATAGTGCAAAATATAGACAGCAGATATAAATTCTCAAAACTGACATTTTGATCACTAAATTGAAAATAAAATCATTTTTCCTACCTTTATTGTTTGGTGATTTCTTTCTTTCTTTTCTTCCTCAGGCCCAACAATTGTCCCTTCCTCCCTCCTTCCTATATCCCCCTCAATGCCTTCCAGCCTTTGTCCTCTTCCTCCCCTGATGTCTGGTGATTTCTTTCTTTCTTTCCTTCCTCAGGCCCAACAATTGTCCCTTCCTCCTATGTTCCCTCACTGCCTTCCAGCCTTTGCCCTCTTCCTCCCTCCTCCCCCCCCCCCCCCCCCCCGCCATTGTCTGGTGATTTCTCTCTTTCCTTCCTTAGGCCCAACAATTGTCCCTTTCTCACTCACTCCTGTTCCCCTCACTGCCTTCCAGCCTCTGTCCTCTTCTCCCCCCCCCCCTCGAATTGACATCTGGGGTAAGGCTTTTGGGCCGGCGGCATGCAATCACTGCACCCGCCTGGCCTTTCCCTTCTTCTACTTTCAGCAGTGAGCAACCAGCAGCGGCGGCGGGCGAAGGGCGGGCAGCGGTCCTACATATTAAAGGGGGGGGATTTGGGTATTCGCTCCTTTTTTCCTTTTTTGGGGGAAAAGTGCATCTTATGGAGCAAAAAATACGGTATTTCTATACTGCAGTACCATCATGTTCTATGCAGTTTACAAAAGAAGGTTGAGTTACAATTAGATAAGATGCTTCAATTACCTAAAGATCTAGTGAACAAATATGTTTTTAGATCTCTCCTAAATTGTTGATAAGTACTAGAAATAACAATTAGGGAATTCAAATCCTTATCCCATAATGTTGCTTGATAGGACAGAAGACATTGGTGATATTTTTTAAAATTTGCATCCTTTAACAGATGGAAAAGTGAAAAAAGCATGTGAGTGTCTAGAACGTTTTAAATCAGCAAATATGAACGAATCCACAAGGTAGCTGGGTATGAGACCAGATGATAACCTTGAAGCATAAACAACCAAACTTAGGCCTAGAATTTTTTTAAACCGTGTTAAGAAACAACAGGCTGCTATCACAGCCATTCTGGTAGCAAATTTAAAAAAGTGAGTCATTCTCCAAAAACGTTCCTATAAATGAGGTTGGTGGAGAGTAGTGAAGACTCACTAAATTTGCATGTGCCCATCGCAGCTGATAGCGATGGACACATGCGCAGAAAAAATACAAAACAACAACAACAACGGGAGAGATGTTCAATCTCTCCCACTGCCAACCAATACCCCCCTCCACAGCGAGAGAGATACCCACTCTCTTCCACTGCCATGCGAAACCCCTCCCAGCAGCGGGAGATGCCCATTCTCTCCCGCTGCCACACAACAACCCCCTGCAGCAGGAGAGATGACCACTCTCTCCCACTGCAAAGCGTACCTCCTCCTGCAGCAGGAGAGATCCCCATTCTCTACCACTGCATCACAACACCCCCTGCCTCCAATCTCTCTTCCGGTACCTTAAATTAGATGGCTGACCGAAGGGATGCCTACTTCCTCTGGCCAGCTGGCCTGCCTCTTCCAAAATGGGCCTTTCAAATCACTAATTTCAAAACCCATATTTTAGACGTCTTTCTTGGCTGGTCATCCCCTGTTCATCTAAATTCCAAGGGGGCGTGTTGAAGGCATGTTTAGGGCAGGCTTAGGACTTGGATGTTTTGCAGGAATAATTGACCACTTAACAAAACATTCAGGACACCATTTAGACATTTGGGGCTCAACCTGTTTTAAAACCGAATAAGGGGCAGAGAGGTGCCCAATCTGACCAATGACCACTGGAGTGATTAAGGCATGACACCCCCTTACTCTCCCAGTGGTCCCCCTCCCATCACGCAAAGATGTGAAAGAAACAGTACATTCCAGCCTGCATTACATCTTCAGATGGCCACACAGATAAAGCTCAGCAGAGCAGAGGGTCACTCTAGGACAGGGATCTCAAAGGCCCTCCTTGAGGGCCGCAATCCAGTCGGGTTTTCAGGATTTCCCCAATGAATATGCATTGAAAGCAGTGCATGCACATAGGTCTCATGCATATTCATTGGGGAAATCCTGAAAACCCAACTGGATTGTGGCCCTCAAGGAGGGACTTTGAGACCCCTGATCTAGGAGGTACTGCAGTGAACATCACATTAAAAAGTTTCAAGTACACATCTGTTTATATTGTATGGTGAGCCCTCTAAAACCCACACAAAACATACTGTACCTACATAAAGATGACACCTGCAAGCATAAGGGCTATTGTTATGGTGTATAGGTGGGTACATGTAAATCATTCTGAGCTCCCCTGGGAGAACAGTATAGGAAAAAATGAATAAATAAATAAAATAATTGCTTTCATAATCCCTCTGACATCTTAGAACTGCTGTACTGCTTAATTGCATGTTATCCAGAATGCAGCAGTTCGACTGATTTTAAATTTGAAAAAGTTTGATCCTTTTTAGTTTTCAGTTTCATTGGCTGTCAGTGGAGGCCCGCATGAAGTTTAAGGCCCAGATTCTCAAAAGTTTAACACCGTTGCTAAACTGTTTTTCCATGGTTTAGTTTACATGTATTTTAGCGGCAGATTATCAAAATGGCTATCTCTGTTTTTAGAGAGGTTTCTAGCAGTCTCTTACACTGACATGCAAATGGGCTATTCAACATTGAAATGAGCACTCAGGTGGATTCTTTAAAATCAACAAGCCATTCTTCAAGAGCGGCATCAGCTTTTGATGAGAAAAATCAACAACTGGTCCAAGGGTGCTGGTACAGTGACAGCACTGTTTAAAACCCCAGCATGGCAGTGTTGGAGTCTGCTAGAAAAGCCATTTTGAGAAGCGACCCCCCACCCCCACCCCACTGCAGTGGGAGAGATGCCCACTCTCTCCTGCTGCGAAGCGAAACTCCCATCCCCCCCTGCAGCAGGAGAAATGCTCGAGGCTCTGATTGACCCCCACCAGCGGGGAGGGGGCCCAAGGCTCTGATTGGCCCAGGTTGTATAAGGCTCCTCCCAGGGCCAATGGCAGGGTGTAAGCCTTCAGTTTTGTTCCTGCCCTCTCATGCACCTTCATTACTTTTCAAATGCCTAGCCTCTCCTACCCCCTCCAAGATTTTATTAATTAAATTCAAAATCATGATCGCTACACCTCCACCATTCTCAGAAAAATCCTGGTCAATATCTTAAAGATAAAGGGACCCTTTTATTAAGATGTGGTAAGAAATGGATTTTAACATGGGACTTTCCGATGTAAAAGCCTATTTCTAGCACATCTCTAAAATAGGGCTTTTATATGTTTAATTATCGCAGGTTTCGAGCTCATTTTTCCATTAGCACACGAGACCTGGGAAAAAAATATTAATGCAGGAATACTTGTCGCCTCCTATTTAGGATATGTTCAGCCCCTCCTTTCTGATGCAGGGTCATATGCTCACCTTATGAAATGCCAAGTCCACCTTTTTATTTCAACACTAGCTGATGCCCCGGCATTGCACGGGTATTTAATTATAGCAATAACACTGTAAATGGATTCAAATAAAGATACTTTACAGTGGTGAATGAAATTATTTTTTTACAGCTTTATAAAAAGTACAATATTCAAATTATAATGTGAAATATTTGACAAAATGAATACAATACAACTAACACAAAACTTGATTATAAACAACATTTTTAGTTTCAACTCCAGGAGCAAGAATATATAAATTCTTGGGTGAACCCACCCTTGAGCAAGCAACATAGAGTTGACCATGGGAAAAACAGGGGGATCTTAAATCCACTCCACAGTATGTAATAGTCTGTCCCTGTGATTTGTTGATTGTGATAGAGAATGCAAGTCTCACTGGAATTTGCAAGCTCTTAAACTGAAAAGGAAGATGTGTTGCAAGTTTCGTTCAAATCGGGCAAGCCGTTTTTGCGTTGGCAGATTTTTACATTTTTGCCATTGACATGAATGGGTGAAATCTGATTTTCTGTTTGTAGTTCTGCCCACGTGTGCAGGAGGGCCGCAAGACCCCCAGAACATATCACCCCAGGTAGTGAGGGATCTGCATACCAAGTATCGGTCAAATCGGGCAAGCCGTTTTTTCGTTGGCAGCTTTTTACATTTTTGCCATTGACATGAATGGGTGAAATCTGAGTTTCAGGTTGTAGCTCCACCCACGTGTGCAGGTGGGACGCGAGACCCCCAGAACATATCACCCCAGGTAGTGAGGGATCTGCATACCAAGTTTCGTTCAAATCGGGCAAGATGTTTTTGCGTTGGCAGCTTTTTACATATTTGCCATTGACATGAATGGGTGAAATATGATTTTCAGTTTGTAGCTCCGCCCACGTGTGCAGGTGGGCAGCGAGACCCCCAGAACATATCACCCCAGGTAGTGAGGGATCTGCATACCAAGTTTCGTTCAAATCGGGAAAGCCGTTTTTGCGTTGGCAGCTTTTTACATTTTTTCCATTGACATGAATGGGTGAAATCTGATTATCTGTTTGTAGCTCCGCCCACGTGTGCAGGTGGGACGCGAGACCCCCAGAACATATCACCCCAGGTAGTGAGGGATCAGCATACCAAGTTTCATTCAAATCGGGCAAGCCGTTTTTGCGTTGGCAGCTTTTTACATTTTTCCCATTGACATGAATGGGTGAAATCTGAATTTCTGTTTGTAGCTCCGCCCACGTGTGCAGGTGGGCCGCGAGACTCCCAGAACATATCATCCCAGGTAGTGAGGGATCTGCATACCAAGTTTCGTTCAAATCGGTCAAGCCGTTTTTGCGTGATCGCGGCACATACACACACACATACATACATACACACATATATACCTCCGATTTTATATATATAGATTTCAGAGCACTCCATGATTAGTACTGAAGGAAACTGGAAATGACAGAAGATGAATTTCTTTAGCAAATAACCAAGTTCGCTGTTGACTCTGCTTCAGTGGTAAGCAGTCACGGCGCATTAAGAAAACTAGAGGGGTAACCAAGCCCAATACAGGGTAGCTCAGAAACTCAGCAACATCCCAAGAAAATATATGGTACACCAAAATGTCACTGAACATGGAAGCTCAGCTAAATTATACTGTGTGCTGGTCTGAAATGCCATTCCTTCAAATGGCTTTAAAAATGCTTGTGCGTGACTTGATCTGTTTATGCAGTAGAACAACCTGCTGGGCAAAAATGACAAGTGCCGACTGCCTGTTGAACGTGTAAAGATCTGCCGGGCTATTTTCAGCTTAAAAGGCCACTGATTGTTCCTGTCTCAGCATCCCCACCGGAGTGACGCTGCAGATTGATGTGGCGTGAGTCCTGCGAGGCCCAGGCCTGGCCCCGTGCATCTGCAAGCAGGTGGCATGTCCTGCTGTTTGCATTAGCAGAGATGAACTTCCCTACATATTCTCCCTCCCAGGTCTTAGAAACGCTGTTCATTTCCATCTGAATAATGCACAGCAAATTGGCATATCTTGCTTACGTAACAAGCCGTTCCATTTGTACGGGTACAGGTGAATCAGTCCTTTGCATTTAAAAACACAGTCCAGGAAGCTTGTTCTCACAGCCCTTTTCTGTCGCCATGTTACTGGGATTGTATTTCTCCCAGGCTCAGGATTGGATATAACATATATGTGCAGAGCTTATTTTGTTAGATTTAACTAATACCTTTTTTAGTGGTAGCTCAAAGCAAGCTGCAGTCAGGTACAGTAGATATTTCCTTGTTCTCAGGGGACTTACAATCTAAGGCCTTTATTTACTAAGCTGTGTTAAGGGAATAATATGCCTTGTTTATTTCTAATTACCACAACACATATTAAATAATGAGCTGTAAAGCCTGCTGATGCATGCAAAGTAGCTTATTGCTATGCAAAATGAATAACACATTTTGCATTAAACCTTACAAGCCTGTTGTTAACTTCCCTTCCTTAGATGCAACTTAAAGGGACCAGTGTTTAATAATAAAATAAAAAATATACCTCTCACACCTCTGATCACTTTAGAAATAGCAGCCACTTTTGAACACATTTCCACCCACAATCATTTTTCATATAACACCTTTCCTCAAATCCCCTCCTGATTAATTATAAAAGACCCCTAGCCCCTCGCACTCCTTAATAAATTTTGGGAATCTAAACTAAACCTTAAGTTTATATACCACATCCTCTCCATGATTGTAAAGCTCGGCACGGTTTACAAGAGCTTAATATAAGGAAGGAACAGCATAATGGGGTAGGAGGTTGAGTATAGGGGGAAGAGAGCATTACATTTTTGTGAATAGCCTAGTTTTCAGGCACTTTCAGAATAGTTGGAAGGAGCCCAGATTCAGTAGTGGGGCAGTAAGGTTATTCCAAAGCCCTGTGATTCTAAAGGATACCTTTTAGCGAGGGAAAAGATAGTTTAAGTTTTTTGGTGTACCTGGTGGTATCAGGACACAAGGAGTTCCAAGATAGTGGAATTAGGGGAGGGAGGATGCCGTGTAGGATCTTAAAAGCTAGGCAGGTGCATTTAAAATGAACCCTGGAAATTACTAGAAGCCAGTGAAGTTTGGACAGAAGTGGGGAAACATGATCAAATTTGCTTTTTGCTTTTTGCGAAGATCAGCTTGGCCACAGTGTTCTGAATTCGCTGAAGTCTTTGAAGACTTTTTTTGGTTAGACTTAAATAGATGGAGTTACAGTAGTCTAGTCTGGAGAGGATGATGAATTGTACAAGGACGGCAAAATGTTGTTGGTGAAAGCAGGATCTCGCTTTCCTCAGCATGTGGAGGCTAAAAAAGCATGACTTTACCAAGGAGTTGAGTTGTTCATTGAAAGAAAGCGAAGAGTCTATAATGATGCCTAGAACTTTGCTTGAGAACTCAATGTGGCGCCAGAAGGCAAAGAGATGAGGGTGGGTAGCTGTTCTAATTTTGGGCCGAGCCAGAGTAGTTTCGTTTTAGACTCGTTCTGTTTCATTTGTACTGTGAGGGACCAGGATTGGAGTTTCTACCTGGTGGGTAGTGGGAAAAGGGATCTGAAACAGTTCCCTAGTGCTTCTGCCTAGTAGTTTCTTCAGTAAAAGTGGCGGCCTCAGCAACCCTGGTAGTATTCTCATGGCGCTAATGTTAGGGTATTACGCTGCCAAATTTGAGAGCTTTCCTAGCTATTTTCGCATTGCTGTGATCAGTGATGTAGCGAGAGTAAGCGGTGCCTAGAGCAGTGGTGCCCCTCCCCTGCCCTCTTCTCTGCCCCCCCCCCGCTCCATCCTGACCCCTCCCCTGACATATGTGTGCCCCCTTTCCCTTCCCCCATACCTTTTTAATTTTCCAGGCAAGAGCAACAGCATGAACTTGCTGTTCACGTCAGGTCAACTATCCCTCTGATGTCACTTTTGAGGCGCGGGGCCCGGAAGTGACATCAAAGAGAGGCGACACCGACACAGGCAGCAAGTTCGTAATACTGCTCGCACAAGAAAAATTAAAGAGGTACGAGAGAAGGGAAAGGGCGCATGCATACAAGGGGGGGGAGAAGGAGGGGATGGAGAGGAGAATAGGTGCCTGCACCCGTTACAAAGACCGCCTTCCCCCTTACTACACCAGTGGCTGTGGTCTTCAATATGTGATCCGGTCAATAGTCAGCCAGTACTGATCAGCTCTTTTTTAAGTGTAGACCATCATCAGCAAAATTAAATGAAGAAAAAACCAAATTCTTTTTTGCTTCTCCACAAAAGACTATGATTGAACCATCACTTAGGATAAATACATCATCCTATATGATATGCTCAACTATTAAAATATTGGGTGTTGTTTTTGATCAACATCTCACTATGAAGAGCCAGATTGATGCTGTAATTCGTAAAGGATACTATACTCTGTAGAAACTGCGTAATGTTAGATCTTAGTTTAAAATTCTGGCTCAGTCATTACTGCTGAGTCTTCGTGACTATTGCAACATCATCTCTCTATCAAGTACTAAGAAAAATATGGCTAGGTTAAAATTGATTCAAAATACTGCTAAAGAAATACGATCATGTGATACCTTTATATCGCGAGTTGCATTTGCTCCCCGTGGAGGCCTGTGTCATCTTTAAGTTGGGATGCCTATATTATAAAGTTGCTTTTGGTTTGGTCCCTTTATATCTAGCAGATAGATTTTACATAGCGCCCCATAAGAATAGCAGAAAGTCACATTCCCCTTTCTGCTTCTCCAACCATTAAGGGATGCAAAAGTAAGCTCTATCTTGAACATACCTTAGCATATCAAGCAGCTCATTACGATAAAGATTTTCGATACCTACTGTTTACAACGAGTTCATATGAACAGTTTAGAAAACAATTGAAAACTTTCCTTTTTTCAAATTTTCTGAAGTGAATGCATTTGTACATGAACAATCTTATAAAGCTTTTGCTTCTGTACATGTTCTGTTATTGAAATTCAATAAAAATTTTCATGAACTTAAAAAAAAAAAATTTCTGAACTAATTGCCTTCATTGTATTAATTTTTATAAACTTTTGTAAACCGCATTGAACTAATGGTTATGTGGTCTAGAAATCTGGTGTTAGGTTATGTTATATTTGATGCCAGACCCTGTATGGGCATTGGCAACTAAGGGAGGTGGGCAGGTTGTGAAAATACATGCCTGCTGTTCTTGGAGACCATCTGCTACAGGTAAGTTCTTTGCTTTCTCTGAGGATAAGCAAGCATAATATTCTCAGATGTGGGAATCTCAAGTTTCCAGGATCATGACTCTGGATGAGGATAATAGATATATAAACTTGAGCCTGGTGAAACTTAAGAGGACTGGAGGGAAAGATGTTGCTCATGAAGTAAAAAGATCTGCAGAACTGCTTATCCAAACTGATTGTCTCTTCTGAAGTTTTGTTCCAAACAGTAGTGAGGACCAAGTAGCCACTTTGCAGATGTCCCCAATAGATGCAAAGCAGAAATATGCTACCTAGGCAGCCATAGCTCAGACATTGTGGGCTGTTACACATCCTTGTAGTGTCAGCCCAGCCCAAGTAAGTGTGAAGGAGTTACAGTCTGCTAGTCAAGTAGAGATGGTTCTCTTGGTAACAGGATCTCTGCGTCTGTTAGGGTCAAAAGCTATGAGGTTTAGTTCTGCCCAGGTAGTATGCCAGAGCATGTTTGTAGTCCAAGGTATGAAGAGCTGCTTCTCCAGGATGGGAATGTGACTTTGGAAAGAAGAAATGCAGAACTATGGATTGGTTGAGGTGGAATTATGAGATGATTTGGAGTATGAATTTTGGATGAGTTTGAAGCACTACTCTTTCATGGTAGAATTTTGTATAGGGAGGATACGACACAATAGCTTGAAGTTCACTCAGACGGCATGCAATGAAGAAAACAACTTTCCAAGTGGAAAATTTGAGAGAGCAAAATATAAGTGGATACACTGGAGACTTTATAAGAGCATATGGAATCACATTAAAATTCCAAGCATCAGGTGAAGGCTTGATAGATGATTTTGTGTGGAACGGGCTACCAACGGATGAACAAATAGAGGTTTCTTGTCCAAGGTAGAATGAAACACACTGATAACATTGAGATGTACTCAAACTGAAATTAGTTTTAGATCAGAGGTAGGGAGGTAGGAACATCGACTGTGCGTCAAGGTGCATCGAGATGTAGGTTGATGGACTGATGCAGAAAATAACTCCTCTGTTTATGATGATGCATGCATTGAGTGGGTCCATGCAGTGGTGTACCTAGCATGTGTGACACCCAGGGCCCATCAATTTTTTGCCCCCCCCCCATCTGTACGAAAAACATGAGTAACACGTCACACATGAGTACCTAGGAAAAGGCAGCATCTTACATACTGCAGTGAGAATTACAACAGCAATACACCCGTTGTAAAACTAAACAAGCCAGACTAATACAGATCAATCCTGCAGTCAATCCTAACAGAAAACCATGCCTTTCAAATACACAGAACACAGAAAACACCTTCGCCTAGTATGGAATAAGTAATCACAAACTTACCCCTCCCCCTTTTACAAAACTGTAGTGTGGATTTTAGCCACGGTGGTAACAGCTCTGACGTTCATAGAATTCTGAGCATCAGAGCTGCTACCACCACGGCTGGCGCTAAAAAATGCTCCACAGTTTTGTAAAAGGGGGGATAAAATAGAAATACATAGATAAAGGTTAAATTGAACCAGCAAGAAGCTGGACTCTGCATACAATGCAATACCGCCACAGAAACAGTGACACGTCTTCTAAAGCAATAAATAAATAGAAAATTTTTGTTCTACCTTTGTCTTCTCTGGTTTCTGCTTTCCTCATCGTCTTGTTACTCTCTTCCTTCCATCCACTGTCTGCCATCTCTCTGCCCCTATATGGCATCTTCTCTCCTTCTATGCCCCTTCCAGAAACTGTATGCGTCCCCCTTCCATCTCTCCTTTCACCCCATTGGTCTGGTATCTGTCTCCTCTCCTTCCCCCCTGCTCTGGCATCTCTCTCTCAGCTCCCTTCCTCCTGTTCTTCCCTGGTCTTCCTTCTCAATTTATTTTCTGCCTTTGTCTAAATTCTTTTTTACTATTCAGTCCTCAATTTCCCTCTTTCACTGTGTCTACATATAGCTTGCCACCTCTTTCCCTCACTCCTTCCAATAACTAACTCTATCCTCTTCCCTCAATCCTGCATGTGCCCTTTTTTTCTTTCTCCTCCTCACTTCCTTCCAGCATCTGCTCCCCCTTTCCCTCACACTTCCATTCAGCAGCTGTCCTTCCTCTCCCCCACACTTCCATGCAGTGTCTGTTTCCCTCTCTCTACCCCTTCCATCTACTGTTCACCCTCTATCTCGCCCCTTCCATTCACTGCCCTCTGTGCTCTTTCTATCCAGTGTGCACCCTCTTTCTCTCTCTCTCTTCCATATGGCATCTTCCCTCTTTCTATGCTCCTTCCATAAACTATCTATCCTGTGCCTCTTCTCTCCTTTGTACATGATTGATTTCAACTCTGTCACCTCTCCGTTTTTCTCTCTCTGTCACCACCCCCTCCACTATGCTCTCTCTTCTCCTTTCTTTCCTTCCCACCTCACAGTCTGGCATCATCCCATCCCTGATTCCCGGCATCTCTCTCCTTTCCTTTTCTTCCATCTCTCCCTCCCCCTCCATGCTCTGACATCTCCTCCTTCCTTTCCCCCTTCCTTTTCCCTTTATCTGGCATACCTTCCTCCTTCCCTCCATGCCCTGGTGTCTCTTCTTCCCTTTAAGCCCTGGCATCTCCTTTCATTCCCTCCAGTTGGGTACAGCAACACTCTCCCCAATTCTCTCTTCCTCTGCTCCCTTTCCTCCTTCTATCACCCAAGGCCTGGTATCCTGAACTTCTTCGGGCAGCAGCAGCATTCACAATTCACTGCTGTTGCCGGCTTCAGGCCTTCTTCTCTGTCGGGTCCTGTCTTCATGAAAACAGGAAGTAGGAAGGCCTGAAGCCGGCAACAGCAGCAAATTGTAAATGCTGCTGCTGCCTGAAGAAGATAATGGCACCAGGCCTTGGAGCACCCGAGGCAGACCGCTTCTCTCCCCTCCCAGCCAAACCCCCGCTGACCCTCCTATCTCTCCCCCCCAAGTGAACTCTTCCGACCCTCCCAGCTAGAGAAGCAAACCTCCCTCCAGTAGCGTCGGCTTCTTTGTGGCTTTCTCCTGCCGGTGCAGCGTCACTGATGATGTCATCAGTGATGCGGATGACATCACAATAGTCATCCCGCTAACCAACTTCACACCAGAGTTCCTTACCTCACTCTCAAGTATACTCACTCAGATAGAACGCTGGATGTTATCCTACAGACTAAAACTAAATTTTGCTAAATCCCGACAAAACAAAATTTTTACTAGCTACCCCCAATGACAAAATCAAAGACACCACAATTCAAGTGAAAGGATCTACTTTCCCCCTTGAACAAACCTTAAAAATACTGGGAGTCACACTAGATAAACATTTATCCCTGGAGAAACACACAGATATCACAGTCAGGAAAAGCATCTCGGTGCTATGGAAACTCCGCACCATTAAAAAATACTTTGACGAGACCTCATTCTGCCTGCTAGTACAATCCTCCATCCTTAGCATACTAGACTACTGCAATATCATTTACTTGAGCTCCACGAAGAAAACCGTTAGGAGACTTAAAATGATCCAGAACACTGCGGTCTGCCTCATATTCGGCCTGAAAAAATGGGAACATGTCACCCCTTTTTACCACAAACTTCATTGGCTACCCTTTGAATCTAGAGTCCTATTCAAATTCACCTGCTTCTGTTATAAAACAGTATTTGGCCTATCCCCAAGCTACTTAAACCCTCACTTCTACCTGAATCGCATAAACAAGCACTCCCGCAGAATTCAGCTGTTCACCTTCCCCTCCCTAAAACTATGTCACTCCAAAAGATTCCTTGACAAAACATTCGCCTTCCAGGTTGCCAAACTGAACCCATGGCTAGCCCAAATTGTCCTTGAGGCCCCCACCTACCTTGGGTTTAGAAAATCTCTCAAAACTCACCTATTCCATGGACAAGACACCTAACACCCCTCTCCAATGAACCACAACCTCCTCCTTTCCCCTTCCACCTCTCTACCCAGCCTACCCACCTCAATCCTCCCCCCTCCCCCGACCTACACATTCCCTTCTCTCTCTAACCTCAACTACTTCGTTGCTTCTAACTTTGTTCAATTGTTGTGAACCACTTGTAATTTTTTTGATAAACAAATGTGAACCGCCTAGAACTCCTTGGGTATGGCGGTATACAAAAATAAAGTTATTATTATTATTAAATTGAACCACCAAGAAGCTGAACTCTGCATACAATACAATACAACAGAAATGGTGACACATGGGGCTGGGGCTCTTCTCTCTGGAAAAAAGGAGGCTCAGGGGAGATATGATAGAGACCTTCAGGATCATGAGGGGCATAGAGAGGGTGGATAGGGACAGATTCTTCAGGCTGAAGGGGACAACAGGTACGAGGGGGCATTCGGAGAAACTGAAGGGAGATAGGTTCAAAACAAATGCAAGGAAGTTTTTTTTCACCCAAAGGGTCGTGGACACCTGGAATGCGCTACCGGAGGAAGTGATCAGGCAGAGTACGGTACAGGGATTCAAACAGGGATTGGATGGATTCCTGAGGGATAAAGGGATCGTGGGATACTGAGAGAGGTGCTGGGATGTAACACAGGTATAGAAAGCTAACCAGGTAATAAGTATAGAAACCCAACCAGGTCGTGCATGTGCAAGACCGGAGGGTTAGGACTTCGATGGGAAGATAGGACTCAATGGGAAACCAAGGTGGCAAAGGGGCCCCTTCTGGTGATTCTGTTTGGGCCGCCGCAGGAGCGGACTGCTGGGCAGGATGGACCTATGGTCTGACCCGGCGGAGGCACTGCTTATGTTCTTATGTCTCCTAAAACAAACAAATAAATAAATAGAAAGTTTTTTTCAACCTTTATCTTCTCTGGTTTCTGCTTTCCTCATCTTTTCTTGTTACCCTCTTCCTTCCATCCACTGTCTGCCCTCTCTCCGCCTCTTCTATATGGCATCTTCTCTTCTTCTGTGCCCCTTCCAGAAACTGTATGCCTCCCCCTTCCATCTCTCCCTTCACCCCCATTGGTCTGGCATCTCTCTCCTCTCCTTCCCTTCCCTCTCCAACACCTCTCCTCTGCAATCCCTTTCCTTTTTTCCCCTCATTTTCCTTTTCAATTTATTTTCTGCATCTGTCTAGATTATGTTCTTACTACCCTGTCATCAATTTCTTTTTTCACGGTCTGCCTACAGCTTGCCACCTCTTTCCCTCACCCCCTCCAGTATTTCATTAAATCAATCCTTATCCCCTCCTTCCATCATGTGCCCTCTTTCTCTACCCCTTCCATCCAGTACTTTCTCCTCACTTTGTCCACTTCCATCCAGCATCTGCTCCCCTCTTTCTCTCCTCCCCATTTCCTTCCTGCATCTGCTCCCTTATTTCTCCCATCCACATTTCCATCCAGCATAGGCTCCCCTTCTACCCTCCCCCACTAACATCCAATGTCTGCCCTTTTTTTCTCCATCCACCCCTCTTCCACCAGCATCTTCCCCTTGTCTCTCCCTTCCCCCCACTTCTATCCCATCAGCATCTTCCCCCTTTCGTTCCCTCCAATCCTATTCCCTTATGTCTCTCTCCCCTTTCCCTGCATACCAATTCATAGAAACATAGAAACATAGAAATAGACGGCAGATAAGGGCCCACGGCCCATCCAGTCTGCCCACCTTAATGTCCCTCCCCTACCTTTGCCCTGTGAATAGATCCCATGTGCCGATCCCATTTTGCCTTAAAATCAGGCATGCTGCTGGCCTCAATCACCTGTAGTGGAAGACTATTCCAGCGATCAACCACTCTTTCAGTGAAAAAGAATTTCCTGGTGTCACCTCGTAGTTTCCCGCCCCTGATTTTCAACGGATGCCCTCTTGTAGTCGTGGGACCCTTGAAAAAGAAGATATCTTCCTCCGCCTCGATGCGGCCCGTAAGATACTTGAACGTCTCGATCATGTCTCCCCTCTCTCTGCGATCCTCGAGCGAGTATAGCTGTAATTTGTCAAGCCGTTTTTCATATGGTAGATCCTTGAGTCCCGAGACCATCCGGGTGGCCATTCTTTGCACCGACTCCAGTCTCAGCACATCCTTGCGATAATGCGGCCTCCAGAATTGCACACAGTATTCCAGGTGGTGTTTCACCATGGATCTATACAATGGATCTATACAAAGGATCTATACAATTCCATCAGAACCACCCTTCCATACCACCCTGCCCCCTTTCTCTTCTTCCACCACTCTTCCATACTAGCAGTCCTGCTCTTTTCTCTCCTTTCATGCAGCAAGGTCCCGCAATGACTATGCCTGGCTGCCCTGCTCCGGAAGAAGTAAGTGACGTTGGAGGGGGTGGACCCAGCAGCCGCAGTCATCGCGGGACCTTGCCGCAACTCCCTGCTTCCGCCGGGTCATGTACTTTTTCCGGAGCATAGCCAGCAGACGTAGTTATCGTGAGACCTTCCTGCACCTCAGCGTGTTGGCCGACTCTGCTCCAGAAGTATGTCAGGGGGGGGGAGGGGTGGACTGGCAGCCGCGCTGAGGTGCAGGTCCTTTTGCACAGTTGGATGGGAGGTTCCGGTCCCGGACCCGGCCGACTGTGTACCCTCCTAGGGTGTGCTCCCGGGGCAGTCTGCCCCCCGTGCCTCTCCCCCTTGGTATGGCACTGGGGGTATGTGACCTCATAATCAGCTTCGATGTATCGTCAGGATGGGCTAAGGTAGCCATGGAAGTCTTTAACACCTTTGAAGACTGCATCTGCAGCAACCACAAAACCTCTTGTTTGAGTATAGTCTGGATCTCCTCCTAGAGAGAAGGTGCCATACTGGAAGAACCATTGGCAAGGGAGCAGTCTGATGTACTGGATGTTGGGACATAGGATACCTCAATGTTGAGGCACACCAACGAGGAGATATCGGCTGGATGGAAGGAGAGCAGTCTTTGGTGTGTCAATGCTCAGTGCCAATGTCGATGCCTGCTTCATAGGAGACTGTGTGTTAGTGAATGACACGGGGACAAATTTATCCCCGTCCCCATGAGAACTCATTTTTCCGTCCTGTCCCGGCGAGTTATTTTCCTGTCCCTGCCCCATTACTGCAAGCTCTGTCCTCATCTGCACAAGCCTCAAACATTAAATTCATAAGTGTTTGAGGCTTGTGCAGTTAAGACTGAGCTTACAGGAATGGGTCAGGGACAGCGACAAAACTTGCAGGGATTGATAAATTGAGTTCCTGCGGGGATGGAGAAAAGTTTGTCCCCGTGTCATTCTCTACTGTATGTCCAGTTCTGAGTCTCCTGCCATGCTTGATTCCGATGCCAATGCAGTACTGAAAAGTTTATCAAACTGAAGTTTTCAGGCTTTCGGTGACTTCTTTTGCATGCAGGAGCAGAGGTCACAGGAAGTGTCCTGATGTGGTCCGATTTAACATGGAGGGTAAAATGGCTATTGTTAAGTCAAAGGGCTCCATGGCCCTGGAACCTCAAGTAACTAGGATGCCAGAAATGGTTGATGCTTCTGCTAGGGAAAAAAGGGATTAGAGTGGCTCAAAAGCCAAAACAACAAACAAAAGTTGACAAAAATGAAACAAACTCAGGTAAAATACAGGAAGAAAAAACTCCCAATGAATTATGAGGAAAACAAAGAAAAATAAATATGGGAAGGCACAAAAGAAGGGTACAAGTTGAATGTGCTAAAGAGAAATCTGAATACACAGCTTCTCAGCTCTGCGGACAATGAAGAACTGCTAGTCCCGTGAGCTGGCTTCAGGTGGGAAAGCACCAGCATGTGCATGGTATTGGCATTGCCTGAAGATCCTATCCCAATAGCGCCATCAGCTGGAAGACATTGCAAATGCCCAAGCTGAAAGGTGTCTTTGCAATGCTTGAATTTCTTGAACTGTGCACAGACAGCAGTACTATTCAGTATAGAGGCAGCCCAAACTTTTGCAGAACCTAAAACATCAGGATAGCTGAATCTACCAACAAAAATCAACCCTCTGAATATATTGAGGTTGGCTTCCTCTGAGCACAGGTCCTGCATTGTCACATCCCACACCTCAAATCCTGCTGAACCAGACAAACTTCCAATAGTGAGGGACAGGCAAACTCTGCAGGACTCCTGTCCCTAGAATTAAAAACTCAGTATTGCAGTAGCACCCCGTACTGGCAACATTATAGTTCAGGGATCTCAAAGTCCCTCCTTGAGGGCCGTAATCCAGTCGGGTTTTCAGGATTTCCCCAATGAATATTCACTGGGGGAAATCCTGAAAACCTGACTGGAGGGACTTTGGCACCCCTGTATTAGAGGGAACAAAGTTTGTAGGGTGTAAGGGCTCACATGCAAACCAGTTAGCAAGCACTAATGTAGCTGTGCTTCACTCAATCTCTACCCCTGTCATGCCCCCTCAATAAAAGTTAGTGAGCACTTAGTGTGCACAGATTTGGCAGTTACTGCAAGATGTCTGACTGTGCCCCATGGTATGTCATTTTAAGGTGTATGTCAGCATCTAATGCAGCTTATTAAAGGACCCCCTCCCCCTCAGTTTGCAATATGCTCCTTTCCATCCACTCGCTGTTCAATAGTGGTCCCATAATTACTGAAAAGTCATCAGTTGTAATAATGACAGTCTTGAATTTAAGTAGAAAGAAAGGTCAACAAACAAGCTTCAGGTGAGACCTTTATACTGGATTAGCAACTTGTTTGTTGACCTTTTCCATTCTCTGCATCTCAACAGATTAGTACAGAAACCACAGTAATTATACTCAATCTTAATTCCGAAAGGATAATGAGTTATCTTACATTTTAGTGCATGTTTGGAGGAAAGGCAGGAGAGGGGAGATTTGATAGAGACGTTTAAATACCTGTGGGCTAGATTCACTAACCTGCCCGAATCAGAACAATCCGTTTCCGATTCGGGCAGGTCCAACTGATTCACCAATCAATCGTATTCAAATGGGGGCGATTGGAGGAATGCCCCCATTTGCGAACAGGAATCGCAAATGTGCAATCCCCGCTCATGCGCAGACCCTGACAGTAGTGACAGGAGAAGCAGCCTCCTGTCACTGCTGTCAGGGCTTTGCCCTGATCTCTCCTGCCTGCCCTGCTCTGCCCAGATCGCTCTTGCCTGCTCGCCAGACTCCTGCTCTCTGCCACCGTTCCCCGCAGTGCAAGCCTGTGGCAGAGAACAGGAGAGATCAGGGCAGGGCAGGGCAGGCAGGAGAGTCTGCAGCAGCCTGACACCCCGGCCCAGCCCAGCCCGACACCCCCCTTGAATCAACCCTGACCGACCCCACCGCCTCACCCACAACCGGCCCACCCGCCCCAAGTACCTTTTAAATTGTTGGGAGCAGGAGGGCAGGAGGGGTACCTGATCCCTCCTGCTCCTAGGCCTCAATCTTCAGGAGCATGAGGAAACGTGAAGTCCTACTGCTCCAGCACCCCCACTGGCCGCTGCGCAATAGCGGCCTAAGGCCATGCCCCAACGCATCATCTGATGTAGGGGGAGGGGCCTAAGGCCTTGATTGGGAAGGGCCTGAGTCCACTGAGACAATCAGGGACTTCCTTAGGCTCAACCTTAGGCAAGGGGAATGCCGGTCGGGGGGGGGGGGGGTGGCAGGAGGGAGAGTTGGCATCCCTCCAGCCATATTCACGCTGGATGGGGGGCAGCATCGTTTTTGGGTTGGTTTTTTATTTTTTTTTTTTGAATCGTCGATGGCAGGAGGGAGTTGGCATCTCTCCTGCTTTTTTCTTCGGGGGGGAGAGGGGGGGCGTGTTTGTGTGGGGAGGCACATTTTATTGACAGGCCTGCTTGTCTTTTATTAATTTTTTTTTATGGGGCAGATATTTTGCGTGTATAACACATGCAAAATATCTGTGCCATGGGAAAAAAAATGAATAAAAAAGACAGGCAGGTCTGCTGCAGCAGTCGGTTTTGCCTATAGTAAAACCCGATTTGAAATAGCCAAGCAATTGTTAGTGAATCAATCGCTTGGCTATTTTGCATGGGGTTTTGCTAATTTGCATGGGAAGGTCGGGATCGGATCGCTTTAGGCTTTAGTGAATGGGGTTGGAGGGAAACTTGGTCGCAAAAGGCTCACAAACCGATCGGTACACGATCGGTTTGCTTAGTGAATCTAGCCCTATGTAATGTAAATGCACATGAGTCGAGTCTCTTTCATTTGAAAGGAATGAGAGTGCATAGGAGAAAGTTAAGAGGCGATAAGCTCCAGAGTAATCTAAGGAAATACTTTTTTACAGAAAGGGTGGTAGACTCATGGAACAGTCTCCCAGAAGAGGTGGTGGAGACAGAGACTGTGTCTGAATTCAAAAGGCACGCGGGATCTCTCGGAGAGAGAAAGAGATAATGGTTACTGCGGATGGGCAGACTAGATGGGCCATTTGGCCTTTATCTGCCATCATGTTTCTATGCCTTTGTGCAAATTAATTTGTTCCAGTAAAAGCAAAAGCAAATAAATAAATAAATTTAAATAGTTTCAAGTTCCAAGTTTAATTCATATTTGATAAGATCGCTTTTTTCATAGATTACAAAGCGATGAACAATAAAAGTTAAAATAGGGGAGACAAACATTTTTTGGGGAATCACAGACATACATTCGATTAGCGGGAAATGCATGGAGGAACTAAAATTTGGTATAGGAAAGAGAACAAAGAAGGGATAAAACGATAGGGGATTTATTAGATCAGTGCTTGCCTGCTTCGAGTGGAAATGTTTACTGAGCTTCAAAGGCAAATTAATTAAAGCATCCCTATAGAGGTAACTTTTTAATTTTGATTTAAACTTTTTGAGGGTTCTTTCTTCCTATCGGTAGTAGGTTCCAGGTTTGGTGAGCAGTAATAGAGAAAAGTGTGTTACACCTAGTATTTATAATTCATAAGGATGGAATAGTAAGAAGTTTTTATCCTCAGATCGTAAGGAGCAGGAAGGAATATATGGGATGATAACTCGGTCTAGAAATAATGAAGCTTTGAATTGTAGGACTTTAAATGTGATAAGAGACTGTTTATAAGTTATTCTATGTTTGATAGGAGGCCAATGCACATTCTTTAATAAAGGTGTGACATGATCAAATTTTCTTTTACCTGTGATAATTTTTATTGCAGTATTTTGTATTATTTGTAATCTTCTAATTTCCTTTTGTGCGATGCCTTTGTAAAGTGAATTATAGTAATCCGATTTTAATATAATTAGCGAATGAATTAAAGTGTTCAGTGAGGGAGCATCCAAAAAATTGGCCAGGGATCTAATCATACGCAGCCTGTGGAAACAGCTTTTGACAATGCAATTAGTATGATACGATGACTGATGCATTCAAAATGCATTTGTCATGACTAGGCAGCAGTACCACAAGGTAACACCAGAGACCCTAAGCCTGGGTTGAATGCATTCCCCTGTAGCAGTCCACTTTCCCTTCAGGTTGAGCCCTCTAATACTCAGAGGTTGTCAGGACTTAAAGTAAGAGCCCGAGGTGTTCCTTATAGAATAAGTGCATACACCACTCACTCACCAAGCAGTACGAATAGGCTGGAGACATATAGGATAGCCGTGGTCACAGCAAAATGATATTGAACCGGCAAGCAGGAACATGGTCAGAACATAGGCATGGGTCAGGGCAGGAGGAACAGAATCGAAACCAAAATGCAAGCAAAGGTCAGCAACAGAATAGCCAAGAGAGGGTGACACCTTGGTACTCGCTTGTGAGATCTATGTAAGGGTAAGGTAGAGTGGGAGGTTCCAAGTTAAATAGGTTCATGGGACCAGTCAGAAAAGACAGGAGACAGGAATAAGCTTAAGCTCAACTCCAGTTCAGGAACATCATTCTTTACCTCTCCTGAAGGTATGCCTAGCCAGTTGGGTTTCCAGGATCACCATATGAATCTGCGTGAAATAAATCTGCATAAAGTAGACAGACGTTATTAGCAAATATATCTCAGGCATATTCAGAATAGTGGTCCTGTAAATCTAACTGGCAAGGTATACCTCTATAAGAAGCACTGTTTTAGATTTTTTAAAATATTATCCCACAAACAAAGCAAAATAAATGCTGTTGTATTTACAGTCTACAAGCTGGAGCTCTTGTCATTATATGTCTTTTGTTCACAGGTTTTTTTTTTTCCTTATCAAATAAATACTGGCTGCACTGTAATCTCCAAGAATTTATGAAACTAGTAAAGCACGAAAACAAGTAAAATATGAATCTCTAGCCAGTGATTTTCTCTTGAGAATTTCTAATGCATTTTCTGGAGGATTTCTTGAAGCAGTGTTCGGATCTAGATGGTTTACTTTAATCCCTGGAGTTCCCAGCATAATATCTACAGTTACCTGAGTGGCCAAGTGAACTAGTTCAAGAGATAGGCCTGTTCTGAATTTTTGACAACCTTATCCCATAGTGCTGATTTCAAATGGTAGAATCAGGAAAAAGAAATCCCTCTAAGCAGTGGCACTCAAAATATAAGATCAAAAAACCAGACCGACTTGGTCTCTACATAGAGGGACACTCAAGGCCAGGGCTGCCCAAGTCCGGTCCTCAAGATCTACTGGCTGGCCAGGTTTTCAGGATATCATCAATGAATATGCATGAGAGAGATTTGCCTGCACTGCCTTCTTTGTATGCAAATCTCTCTCTCATGCATATTCATTGTGGATATCCTGAAAACCTGGCCTGCCAGTAGCTCTCGAGGACCGGACTTGGGCATCCCTGCTCAAGGCAGTCTGCTGCCTAAGGCAGGGGTGTCCAATGTCGGTCCTCGAGGGCCGCAGTCCAGTCGGATTTTCAGGATTTCCCCAATGAATATACATGAGGTCTATTTGCATGCACTGCTTTCATTGTATGCTAATAGATCTCATGCATATTCATTGGGGAAATCCTGAAAACCGACTGGATTGCGGCCCTCGAGGACCGACATTGGACACCCTTGGCCTAAGGTAAAGGATTAAAGCCCCTCCCCATATATCAGGGGTGGGCAACTCCGGTCCTTGAGGGCCGGAATCCAGTCGGGTTTTCAGGATTTCCTCAATGAATATGCACGAGATCTATTTGCATGCACGGCTTTCAATGCATATTCATTGGGGAGATCCTGAAAACCTGACTGGATTCCGGCCCTCGAGGACCGGAGTTGCCCACCCCTGCCATATATCTTCACTTATTATAGAAGGTAAAAAACCCAGATCTGCTCGATCTTTTTACACATCTTAAATCCACTGACCTCTCCTGTTAGGCTACTGCAAACTCTCACTCTGATATTTTCTGCCGGACATCAGACCCTTATCTTTTAAAGATCATCAGCATAGTGGCAGTTCATATAGGCCAGTGGTTCCCAACCTTGTCCTGGAGGACCTCCAGGCCAGTCGGGTTTTCAGGATAGTCCTAATGAATATGCATGAGAGAGATCAGCATATAATGGAGGTGCCAGGCATGCAAATCTGCACCATGCATATTCATTAGCGCTATCCTGAAAACCCACCTGGCCTGGTGATCCTCCAGGACAGGTTTGGGAACCACTGATATAGGCCACCCTGCCACCAGCCTTTGGGTAGTGTTACTATATTTGTGAAGTCAACAAAGAGGACACATGACCCTGCCCCGTCCTGGCCCTGCCCCACCCTGCCCTTGCCCCACCTCTGGTTCCCATCAGTCTCGCCCCTGCCCCATCTCACCCCACGGCCTCACCCCTGCCTCCCACCACTCACCCTGGCCCTGCCCCCTCCCACACCTTTCACTCATTTCCTTAGTTCCACTGCCAATTCTCTATATCCTTTTAGTGCTTCTCTCTCTCCCTCTCCCTCCAACCCCCTCCCATGAGTGCTTCTCTCCCCATCCCTCTCACTCACTCCCTCTCCCAGCAGGATCAAATGGTGCAGGATCTCTCCTCTGTCCTCCATCTACCTCCTCCATTGAAATTTAATCTTTGGGCTGACCATCAGCATGCCCCAGAAGCCTTTTCTCTGCAGTGACTTCCTGGTCCCAAATAGGCAGGATGCTGCAGAGTGAAGGCTTCCGGGGCAGGACTCCGCAAAGTAGGCTCACCTCGCTGACACTGACAGCCAGCCCGAAGATTAAATTTCAATGGAGGAGGTAGGTGGGGGACATGGTAGAGCCATACCCCAGAAAGTTTAGAGAGCCTTCTGGACACCCAGACACAGCCTCTAAAAAGAGGACATGTCTGGGTAGATCCAGGCATCTGGTAATCCTACCTCAGAGTCTTCTTTATACTGTGACTTGCCTCTTAGGAAACAGGAAGTTATGTAAGAGGAGATGGGTTGCAGTACAGAGAATTCTATAACAGTGCGCATAAATGTTAGAAATGCCAATAATCTGCCCAAGCTCTTCCTCTAGCCACACACCCTTTTCAGATTTGCACATGAGAACCGATGGTGCAGCAATTTGTAGAATTTGCCTACCAAGTTGTGTGCACAACTTTTAATTAGTACTAATCAGCGTCAATTGTTGGCGCAATTAGGCATATTAGAAAATTAAGTTGTGCACACGAATTTGCACACACAACTTAAAATACCATATACAGCATTTGAGGGGTGAGCTCTATCAGCAAACTAACAGTTTTGAAGTGCAGCTCTAGAAATCCTACTTTTTCTGATACCAGCTTTCAATTCTTTCCATAAAAGAATAGACCAGGGGTAGGGAGCTCCGGTCCTCGAGAGCCGTATTCCAGTCGGGTTTTCAGGATTTCCCCAATGAATATGCATTGAAAACAGTGCATGCAAATAATCTCATGCATATTCATTGGAGAAATCCTGAAAACCCGACTGGAATACGGCTCTCGAGGACCGGAGTTCCCTACCCCTGGAATAGACAATCAAAGATCAGATTGTGAGTGAAGCATTCTGACTCAAAAATACCTAACTTCAAATGGACATAAATCAGGGGTGTCCAATGTCGGTCCTCGAGGGCCGCAGTCCAGTCGGATTTTCAGGATTTCCCCAATGAATATACATTAGGTCTATTTGCATGCACTGCTTTCATTGTATGCTAATAGATCTCATGCATATTCATTGGGGAAATCCTGAAAACCCGACTGGATTGCGGCCCTCGAGGACCGACATTGGACACCCCTGACATAAATATTTTGTGCTAGTACCAGGTACATTTCTAAACCCCACTACAGGAGTCTCTTTGCATAACTTTTATATCAAAACAAAATCCTATAAATGAAGTGTCCCTCAGTTACTCTGAGCCTGCTGTAAACATCGGCTGATTTATTTTATTTATATATTGGGACTTATTAACCACTTTTATGAAGAGATTCACCCATGGCAATGTCCAATAGGTTTACGTTACCACTTTCTTTCATTGGTCAAAACCTTCAAATTTCTATTTTATTAGAATACCAAATTTTCAATTAACTTTTTTACATTTGTTTTTCTTTTAAATATATGAGGTTTATTTTTTTAAAATTTTTTATTCAGGCTTCCTAAACTAAACTAAACTAAACCTTAGGTTTGTATACCGCGCCATCTCCACAAGTGTAGAGCTCGGCACGGGTTTACAGGGTTAGGTTGAAAAGGAGCTACAATGAAGGGTTATAGGAAAGGATTATTAATTCCAAGTTTATTAATTATTTATATACTGACTATTAATGGAGGTTGCCTAACCCCCTCTTCTATTAAACTCTATGAGCGTCAGGAAAAGCACGGGCCATTCAGCGCGGCTCCCGCGCTAGAAACTGCTAGCGCAGTTTAATAAAAGATGCCCTAAGTGGTTTTACATTCAAGTACTCAAGCATTTTGAGTAAAAATATATATTTTGGCTTGCTTACCCCCCTCCCCCCCACCTGTCTTTTACAAACCCGTAGCATGATTTTAATGCTGGTCACAGTGGTAACAGCTCCGCTGCTCATAGAATTCCTATGAGCGTCAGAGCTGTTATTACTGTTGGCACTAAAAACCACGCTATGGATTTGTAAAATGGTGGGTTAATGTAATTGCAATGACTCACATTAAGAGCACTTTAAACCAGCAAGGTATCCTGTCTTGTTTCCAAAACTTAAAAAATAGCACTTACCTTTGAAACTCAATGTGGGCTGGCGTTTTACCTTGGGTCTTCCTCAGTATCATTGTGGTACTACAGCTGTTTATTTGCCCCCACATTGTGGAACTCTCTCCCCCAATTTCTTCGGGATGAAACCCAACTACTAAAATTTAAGACTAATCTTAAAACCTTTCTATTTAAAGATGCCTATGCCAAATCTTAATCCTTTTGTCCACTTGTTTACCCTTTTTTATATCTAATCTTTATCTTCAGCGCATTTCGCTCATATCATGCACCCCCGCCCTCTATGTTATATCCCTTCCCTCTATCTCATTTCTACTAAGATTATGTAACTTTTTCCCTACCTCCCCATTTACCCTCACTGTCAGGTCCGTTTGTATGTTTTATATGTTGTTATTTTTCTCACCAATCTTCCTAAATCTCCATTAAATATGTCATTTCTTCCTATTTAAATTTTATTGTTAACCGGCCAGATATTTGTTTTATGGTCGGGATATAAAAAACCAATAAACTTGAAACTTGATTTGTTCTGGAACTTTAATGCTGTTTTATATGTCCTTGTCTGGTTCCATCTACAACAAACAACTAGGATGCCATCCAAGATAAACATCAGCACCATCGTTGCATTAATCTCATGAATTTCAGCTAAAGTCCAAGAAAACGTCGAAGACAAAGTCTCTGCCTGTTTGGCTGACATTGCTGACTGGATGTCCTGCTGGCTTCTGAAACTAAACATGTCCAAGACTGAGCTGCTCCTCTTTCCTCCTAAACCAGGGGGTGTCAAAGTCCCTCCTCGAAGGTCACAATCCAGTCAGGTTTTCAGGATTTCCCCAATGAATATACACGAGATCTATTTGCATGCACTGCTTTCATTGTATGCTAATAGATCTCATGCATATTCATTGGAGAAATCCTGGAAACCCGACTGGATTGCAGCCCTCGAGGAGGAACTTTAACACCCCTGTCCTAAACCCTCTGCTCCTCTTCCTCGGATCTCCATCTCAGTACATAATATTGTCATCGTTCCAGTTTCCTCTGTTTGCAACCTTGGAGTCATCTTCGATTCCAACCTCTCATTTTCTGTGCACATCCAACAAACTGCTAAGGCTTGTCCCTTTCTTTCTCTACAACAGGGATCTCAAAGTCCCTCCTTGAGGGCCGCAATCCAGTCGGGTTTTCAGGATTTCCCCAATGAACATGCATTGAAAGCAGTGCATGCACATAAGTCTCATGCATATTCATTGGGGAAATCCTGAAAACCCGACTGGATTGCGGCCCTCAAGGAGGGACTTTGAGACCCCTGCTCTACAACATCACCAAAATTTGCCCCTTCCTCTTTGAGCACACTACCCGGACTCTTGTCCACACTCTCGTAACCTCACCCTTAGATTACTGCAATCTACTTCTATCTGATCTCCCGCAGTGCTGCTTTCATCTAGCTGCCCTCTATGCCTGGAATAAATTACCCGAGTTTGTCTGCCAAGCCCCTTCCTTTACCTTGTTTAAAAGCAGATTGAAAACCCACCTTTTTGATTCAATCCATAACCTTACTCCCCTCTGCCCACCAACCCAGCCAGCAGATTAACCGTTCCCCTTAACTGTATCCATGACATCCTGTTTGTCTTGTCTTTTTAGAATGTAAGCTCTTTCGAGCAGGGACTGTCTTCTTTGTGGCTCTGTACAGCGCTGTGTACATCTGGTAGTGCAATAGAAATAATTAATAGTAATAATAATAGGCCCTGTTAAACTATGAGAGTTCACAGTCTTTTTTTTAAATTTTTTTTAAAAAAGCTTGTTTTTGGTTTTTAACACGTTTTTTTGTTGCAGATGAAAACCAGTCAAGGGCATACGACAAAGCATTAATGTGAACAATTAAAATAGCTAAAGCACAACTCTGTTCGTGCAGAAACCATAAGTTGAAATGGCGGCCCCTGTTGACTTTTAAAATTAAGTGATTTTTTTTCTTTTTTTAAGTTTGGAAACAAGACTGGATATCTTCTGGCTTAAAGAGCTCTTAATGTGAGTCATTACAATTACACTAAGCAAACCAACATACAGTATATATTTTTACATAAAAATCAAAAATATTTTTTTATATAAAAATTCCAAAAGACCTAAATTGAGAATTTGTACTCTAATAAAATCAACACCTCCCTGTTTTATCAAGCTCTGCTGCAAGCAGCATGAGCTAAATGCCAAACCACCTATAGGAATAGAATGGGCAGCTCGGCATTTAGCTTGCACTTCTCAGCAGCGCTGCTTGATTTTTTTTTATTTTTTTTTTAAAAAGGGTGGGGTTGGTGAATTTGGAGGTTTTTGACCAATGAAAGATAGTGGTAAATCCTAATAGAGCTGATGTTTACAGCAGGCTCAGAGTATCTTAGATTTGTTCTTGCTTTTAAGCATATTGATGAAAAGGGCTCTATGCTTCTATAAGGGACACTTTCTATCACTCTGAGGATTTTGTTTTGCCACCTGGAAGTTTCTGCCTTTCTCGCATGCTCCATAAAATAATGAATGATTCCTGAATTCCTGTCTGCCTCTTCTCAAACACCATCTTCTCCCTTCTCCTTTTTATCCCCCCCCCCCCTTCTGCTGGGTCTTTTTCTGCTTTACACCAGCCTGTACCTCTATATTCAGAGCTCCAGCTCTTCCTTCTACTATCAATAAGGCCTGTGCTTTCCTTACCTTATAGAAGCATAGAGCCATGACACCTTCTCAGTTCTTTCCTCCCTTTCAATGATATCCCATTTCCTCTCTCTTCACTTCCTATTACTCTTTCCTAAATTTGCCCTTTTTTTTCTCCCCCCCCCCCATTTCCATTGTTCTGTAGCCATCTTATATTTTGCTCTCTTGCTTTACTTTCTCTCTCCCCTTTCCTCTTTTTTAATCTCCGTGTCCCTCCAGCAGGTTTTTACATTTTGTATATTTATTTCTAAAAATGTATATTCCACCTCCTTATCAAAAATCATTCAAAGCAACTTATTAAAACATAAAATGTGAACAATTCACAGACAGCTTTAGTCTAAATAGAACATAGAATTTGGCATTGATGCATCCAGATCAGGAAGTGTACAGTTCCAGTAATATTTTAAAACCTTGTTTCCGGATGCCAGCTAGCCCAGCTGTTTCCTCTGCTGGCGGTCCCGCCCCTTCTCTGAGCCCTGCTGCGCTGCTTCCTCTTCCGGCGGTCCCGCCCTTTCTCTGACATCAGAGAAAGGGCGGGACCGCCTAAAGAGGAAGCAGCGCAGCACAGGGCTCTGAGAAGGGGCAGGACCGCCGGCAGAGGAAGCAGCTGGGCTGGCATCCGGAAACAAGGTACACAGCTTCTCTATGGGGGAGGGGGGGGAGGCTGTGGGGGTGCGAGCAGTCCTTCGGGTGGGGGTGCGAGCGGTCCTTCGGGTGGGGGTGCGAGCGGTCCTTCGGGGTGGGAGTGCGAGCGCTCCTTCCGTGTGATGAATCGGGCGTCGGGGGGGGGGGGAAACTATGTAAAAAAAATTTTGTACAACGCGCTCACGCGTATAACGCGCAAGGGTATGCGCGGTTTGTAAAAACCACGTATAACGCGCGCGTTATATGCGAGAAAATACGGTACCTGGGGCATTGGGAGACCAAATGACCTACCCAGAGTCACGAGAAGCAGCGCGTGTCAGAACCCACAATCTCAGGGTTTTGAGGCTGCAGCTCCAACCTCCACACCACAATCACAGATATAACCCTCTTTTACAAAGCCGCGCGGCAACAGCCCTGAAGCCCTTTAAATCTCTATTAGGAGGATGGATAGTGTGTTTCACTTGATTACTATTGATATAACTAGACCATTTCAGGACCTGATTAACATAACTGGTGTGTCCAGTGTCTAGGCCGTCAACATCAAGACATTTGCTGTGACCTCTGCTCCCGCATGCAAAAGAGGTGACTGAAAGCAAGAAAGCATCACTTTGAAAAACTTTTCAGTAGTGCATCAGCATCAAGCATGGTTGGAGACTCAGAACCTGACACTCAGCCTCATGACACAGGCATTGACATCAGTGCCGAGTGCATTGACACCACATCCAGAGCATCAGGCTCCTTATAGAGGCAGGACTCTAACTCATCTTCATCTATGCATTAAGCATCAAGGCACGCAGCACATAAGAAAGCTAAGAAACACAAACATTCTTCCCCTTCTAGGCATGGCATTGCATCCTCCCAAGCATTGACTTCCTTGATGCATAGTAAGGGTCAACATACCAAAGACCACTCTCCTTCCACCCAGCTGATTTCTCCTCAAAATTGAGGTCTCCTAAGCCCTGACATCTGGTACATAAGATTGCTTCCATGCCAATGTCTCTTCCATTACCAGCACCATCTCTCCACGAGGAGATCCAGGCTATGCTCAAACAAAAGTTTTTGGGACTACTGCAAATGCAGTCTTCACAGGTATTAAAGGCTTCCATGTTTGTCTCAGCCCAGACCAAGGATATATTGAAGCATCGATCGAGGATGTGGTCATGCAACCTTGCTCAACATCAAGAATTGGAGTTGGCACAGATCCATTCATTGACAGAAAGGTTATATCCTGGGTCAGACTATTAACCTACACTTCTACACACAGTTTACGTTCCTCTTCACGTACATTCCCTGATTCACCTCCAAGGAGTACTTTGAGGAATCTGACTCAGATATCTCCAGCCATTCAGTTGAGGGTTTGCTGGAATAATCAGCTGTTGAATACTATGCTATACCTCCTGATCCTTCTCCTCCACCTCAACAATACAAGTCCACCAGAAAGCATGTCTTTTACTGACTTTATTAGGTATATTGGTCAGGCTTTGCCATCAAAATGGAAACAAAGGAGGAACCTCACTCTGAGGTTTTCGACCTTCCTTGACTATGAAACACCAACAAACAAATGCATTAAAGTACCTTTGCATAGGGTCATGTAGAATAATTTATTTATGATAGATACAATGTACAGAATTCAGAAGTGTCCAGGATTTGAACAAACTCAACTTGAACATCATTCATTAGTTGTGGAATCTTAAGCTTCTGCTCCTCCAGGCAGAGAATCCAAGACATTACACATTTTTGGCAAATGCATTTTCCAATTATCTATGCTCATCAATAGAATTATGGACTACGTCCATTTATTTTAAAATCTTACTTAAAGAACTCTCAGAGTTTGAGGAATTTCTCATTCCAGACAAACTAAAACAGTTTCAATAATTATCTAAGAACTTGTTCACTATAAGAAGATACTGTAAAGATTGAAATTACTGCATAGAATAAATATTAATTTTTCCCTTTTGTACATATATATGTCCAGGGTGGGGTGGTTGGTGGGAATATTTTATGATTTCTTATGCTTATGAATGATTGTTGGGTATAAGGGAGGGGGAATATTTGATGAGAGTTCGAATTTGATGATGTTAAAGTAAAAAATGATTGTATTTTATGTTACACTTATTGTGTTTTAAAAATGAATAAAGATTTATAAAATAAAAAAAGAAAGTATATGGCTAAAAGAATTTATGATGCATTTGATATTTCTTCTCAAACATCTGCAGTTGCAATTGTAATGTACCTTTTAGCCTGGCATAGAGTCTATGATTTGGAAACTTGAGTTCAAGAAAACCTTTTGAATGTTTTTTGTAAGGGAGACAATCTGTTTGGGGATAAAACTGAAGAAGTTACAGATGATATAAAAAAACACAAAGATACTATGACAACTTTATCCAAGCCACAAACCTCTCAATCTTCTTCATCTAACATCAAAAGGCATTACAATCATCCATATTCTAAAGTTGCTGCTCAATCCTCCTCCCCTCACTCATTAACATTAACAACGTGATTTCTTTCACTTTCACTGACCAAGTAAATCCTTTTTTCTTCTTGGCTGCAGTTTCTGCTGTCATTGAAGTATCTAGAAAACCTTCCACTCAGCGCTGTTACTGCTTCAAATAGATGGGATTTTCTTCCTGGTGTGCATTGCATGCTCTGAGACTCGTCACATGTCCACTTCCATTCATGCTAGACTACCTTCTCCAGCTGTCTAACTCTAATCTAAAAACCAATTCAGTTTGAGTACATCTAAATGCTATCAGCGCATTTCACTCTCCCTTGGACAAGAAATCTCTGTCTGTTCATCCCTTGGTAGCCTGTTTCATGAAAGGCCTATTCCATATAAAACCACCTATTGATTGAGATCTTAGTGTGGTACTATCTGTTCTTATAAAGACTCCCTTTGAGCCATTTACATCTTACTCTCTCAAACTTCTTATTTGGATAGTTGCCCTCACCTTTGTATGCCATGTGAGTGAACTTCAAGCTGTTATGTTGAATCTTCCCTACACGTTTATACAATGACAGAGTAGTGGTTCAAACTCATCCAAAATTCCTACCTAAAGTCATCTCAGAATTCTACCTCAACCAATCCATAGTTCTATCTCTTTTCTTTCCAAATCTACACATTCCCATCCCAGCAGCTGCGATCAGCTCAGTGGCCCCTTTTTCGGCACTTATACGTTTTGACTTAGACCAAGTCAAAATAGGTATGTCTATGTTAAAACGTATAAGTGGCGACTAGGCAACCTGATCAAACTTTTGGTTATACCTGCTGTATGTCTAGGTCGGATCACCTCCTGCCCTTTCCCCTCCTCTAAGAACGCCTCTTTTCGCTCTATGCGTTTAGAGGCAGGGGAAAGGCCTAAGCTGATTTTAGATACATCTAAACCCAGCTTTGATTATCGGTACTTGGATGATCTGGCTTTTTGATCGTCCAAGTACCGATTTGCGCCACTTTTAAGACTTTTTTTGTTTTAATTATGAGCCCCATAGTGTTTAAAAAAATACAAGTGTGGACATGTTTTGAAGATCCCTCATATAATGGCTGTCACCATTACAATTTTTTTCAAACACACTGCTAGTCACCTGACATAGGATTGCATTGGACTGCAGACTTAGAAAAAAATATGATACAGCTCATTCACATAGAATTTACTGCAATAATGTGAAGATCTCAGACATATTCTTTCCATTCAATTAAACATTTATGCACTTCCACCAAATATGGATCCCACTATTAAATTTAAAAAGCCTCTTCTAAAGGATAATTTCATGCTATATGAACCCTGCAGTGAATCTTATCTGTAGGTCTGCAAATCAGGCACATTTTGCCATATCCATGTAGCAGCAGGATAAAATACCACTGATGGTTATATTACAAAAGCACAAAACTTTGCAAAGAAAACTCTCTATCAATAAAGTTTATCAATAACAATGAAAACAAAACAGAAAACCAAACCTCTCCCCAGAATTGCTAATCCAGTCCCCTTTTCTCATGCACCTCCATGCCAACTCCTCACACCTTCAGTCTACCACCTATCCTTGCATCTCTCTCTTCCCTGGTGGTCTAGTGGTATGGGACAACGGAGACCCCTCTGTCCCCACTCTGTTTGGCGCCTGATGAAAAAAGATGCTAATAACCATAGCAGCTATTGTCATGATCTAAATACATTTCGATCCTCCCCCAGAATTCCTGAATAGCAACTAGAAAAACTATCCTTCCCCTCGCTAAAAGGTATCCTCTATGCAGTGGCGTACTTAGCATACGTGACACCCGGGGCCCATCATTTTTTGACACCCCCCCCCCTCATCTGTACGAAAAACATGATTTTTAGTAACAATCCACACGTCACACATGAGTACCTAGGAAAAGGCAGCATCTTACATACTGCAGTGAGCAGTACAACATCAATACACCCATTGTAAAACTAAACAAGCCATACTAGTACAGATCAATCCTACACCGTCAATCCTAACAGAAAACCATGTCTTTCGAACACACAGAACACAGAAAACACCTTCACCTAGTATGGAATATGTCATCACATATTCCCCCCCCCCCCTTTTACAGAACTGTAGTGTGGATTTTAGCCACGGTGGAACAGCTCTGATGCTCATAGAATTCTGAGCATCAGAGCTGCTACCGCCACGGCTGGCGCTAAAAAATGCTCCACAGTTTTGTAAAAGGGGGGATAAAATAGAAATACATGGACAAAGGTTAAATTGAACCAGCATGAAGCTGGACTCTGCATAAAATGCAACTCCACAAAAACAGTGACACATGTCTCCTAAAGCAATAAATAAATAGAAAATTTTTGTTCTACCTTTGTCTTCTCTGGTTTCTGTCTTCCTTCCATCCACTGTCTGCCATCTCTCTGCCCCTCCCTATATGGCATCTTCTCTCCTTCTATGCCCCTTCCAGAAACTGTATGCCTCCCCCTTCCATCTCTCCTTTCACCCCCATTGGTCTGGCATCTCTCTCCTCTCCTTCCTTCTCCCACACCTCTCTTCTGAAATCCCTTTCTTCCCTCATTTTCCTTTCAATTTATTTTCTGCATCCATCTAGATTATGTTCTTACTACCCTCTGTGAGCCTGCCGGTGCCGGGTTTTGCAAATGGCCACCGACCAGGGCTCAGCAACGACCGATCTTGACGTGCCTTCAAAAGATGTTGAAGGTCCTGCTGGTACTTATAAGTAAAATAAAGAAAAATGTCAGGGACAATAAAGTTTTTCAATAAACTTGAGTCCAACTTTATTTCCTACGTAGCAACTGCCACAGTTCAGGCTTTTAGCTCAAAACATGAACAGAAAATTTGGGCTTGCAAAAACATAGCCCACACCTTGCTTGCAGGTAAGTGTCCAAATGGTATTATTGTAGCACTGCCCTATCAGTCCCACAGTCAAAAGGGCAAACTAAGACTACAGGAATTACCCAGCCTTTACACTGGTCATTCACTATGTTTTAAACACTTTTAGAACGTGCTGCCTAGGCCTGGTTTTTAACAGGCCTTCCCCAGCCAACTTAACAAGCAGCTGGTGGGGGAGGGGAGTAGCTGAATCCACTATACTTTAACTTGCCAAAAATTGGCCCCACAATCCCAACCCGAGGATCTTCAGTGGATTCTCCCCACTACTACCCCTTTCACACGGTCAGCCACAAAGTCCCATCCAAACAGAAAAAGGCAAAAGTAAAAATGCACAAAACACACTTCCTTCAATGTCCCAAAAATAAGGCGCCAAATCCAGCCGTGAGCCTAGCACTGCTCATGCTGCCTGCACTCGCCTTGTGTTTCCAGACAGCCCAAAAGAAAAACCAAAATTCAAAACCCACAAACAGTCAGGAAATTCCACTTAACTCTCATCCATGTGGATTTCTTCAGGTTCCATGGAAGTATCCATAAGCTCTATGGCATCCGGGTTGGCTGTCTGGTTTGCCTCAGGGACAGTGGTTGCATCCAGCATTTCAATGTCCTGGTTCTGTTGGAGTTCAGGAGCCCACTCCTTCGAGCCTCCTTCCTGGGCTGGCCCAGGGTAGACCGATTTGGTCTTTCTCAGCTCAGCTTCTAAAGCACTGAGCTGGCCACGCCCTAACCTGTGAGGGGGCAGGGCAACATGCTGCTTCTGCTGAGTTCTCCTTTGGGCCTTAATTGGACCCAGCAGTTGTACATTACCTGAGCTCTGAGCCTGCCTCTTAGGCTGTCCTTTTTTTGTAAGGCACCTCCTGCTGCTCCAGGCTGTTCTCCCACTCATGTTCCCCTCCCCAGGGTTCTGTAACATGGTGGTTCAACTGGAACTCAGACCCTATTTGTCTGTCTGAGTTTAACCTGTCACACTAGTTAGCCCTTTTCAGGGTAAGGCTTGGATTATGAGGAGATTTACCTGGCACAAGCTTAGCCTTAAGGCTGGGGTTGTGACACCTCTCATCAATTTCCTTTTTTACTGTCTACCTATAGCTCGCCACCTCTTTCCCTCACCCCCTCCAGTATTTCCCTAACTCAATCCTTTTCCCCATCATGTGCCCTCCTTTTATTTATCCCCTCCTTCCATCATGTGCCCTCTTTCTCTATCCCTTCCATCTAGTATCTTCTCCTCTCTCTGTCCACTTCCAGCATCTGCCCTGTCTCTTCAATCCAGCATCTGCCCATTCCAGAAACTGTATGTCTCCCCCTGCCATCTCTCCTCTAGCCCCCCCCCCCCCTTCCTTTGGTCTGGCATCCATCATCTTCCCTCTGTTCCCTCATGGTCTGACATCTTTCTCCTTTCATCTCTCTTTCCCCCCCCCTGTGGTTTTTAGCATCTCTCTCTTCTCATTTCCTCCACTCATATCTGATATCTCTGTCTCCTTCCCCATTCTCTGGCATCTCTCTCTCCTGTCTCTCTTCCCTTTCCTTCTCTGGTCTTCCTTCTTTATTTTCTGCCTCCGTCTAAATTAAATTCTTTCTTACTATGCAGTCTTCAGTTTCTCTCTTTTCACTGTGTCTACCCACAGCATGCCACCCTTTTCCTTCACCCCTCCACTATCTCACTAACTCTATCTTCTTCCCCATCCAACATATGTCCTTTTTCTTTATCCCTCCTTCCATCCAGTATGTGTTCTCTTTCTCCACTTCCATTCAGCATTTTCTGTCCCTTCTCTCCACTTCCATCATTTGCCCCTTTTCTCTCTTTCCCCCACTTCCATCATCTGCCCCTTCTCCTCACTTCCATCATCTGCTCTTTCTCTCTCTTTCCCCCCACTTCCATCATCTGCCCCTTCTCTCTCTTTCCCCTCATTTGCATCATCTGCCCCCTTCTCTCAAACTCTCCATCAACCACAGGCCCATCTCTCTCCCTTCCTCTCACCTTTTTTTCCGATTTGGCAACAAGATCGGCAACGCCCCCCCCCCCCTCCCGCAATGACACTCAAGATTGGCAACGGGCCTCCTTCTCCCCCCGGCATCAACAGAACTTCAGATCGGCAACGCGGTGCTCAGTCCAAAGCTTCCCTCTGACTCGAACTGCCTGGGCAGAAACAGGAAGCTGAGTCAGAGGGAAGCTTTAGGCTGCCGCGTTGCCAATCTGAAGTTCTATTGATGCCGGAGGGGAGAAGGAGGCCTGTTGTCGAACTTGAGTGCCGTCACGGGAAGGGGGGAGGCCCGTTGCTGATCTTGAGTGCCGTGGGAGCCCGTTGCCGATTATGAATAGTATCGCGGGGGGGTGCTGCTGTCACTCATCGCCAGACGCTGCCGATGGCCCCAATTCGATCTTTCCGACCCTGCGCGGATCAGCAGGAATTTTCTGCGGACCGGCACCAGACGACCCGGACCTGGCCAGCTGTGCACCTCCCCTAAGGCATGCACCCAGGGCAGACTTCCCCCCCCCCCCGCCCCCCTTTGGTACGCCACTGCCTCTATGTGGGAAGATTAGAGAAATCTCTCTTCTTCAGAATCACAGGGCTTTGGAATAACCTTTCTGCCTCACTACGGAATCTGGGCTCATTCCAACTATTCCGAAAGCATCTAAAAACTAGGTTATTCACAAAAATGTAAGGCTCTCTTCCCCCTATATTCAACCTCCAACCCCATTATGCTGTTCCTTCCTTATATTAAGCTTTCTTGTTCAAGAAAATTTTATTGGTTTTAGAAAGCATAACAAAATCTAACCAAAAAAAGAGCTTCCAAGGAAGCATAGGTTATAAACCGGGTGCTTTTGTAAACCGTGCCGAGCTCTATAATTATGGAGAGGATGCAGTATATAAACTTAAGGTTTGGTTTAGTTTAGTGTACTTGTGTGCCTAGGGGCCCTCAATGAATTAATCCTGCCCTGTCTGCTGTCATCTACTATGTTATTATGTTAAATAAATAAATCATATATATATATATATTCATTGGGTATTTCCTGAAAACCCAACCTAATTGTGACCACTACTTTACAGCAAACCCAGCCTTCAAGTCTGAGCTGTTAAACCTCTGCTTTCTGAGATACTTTTCTTGTGATGTCTCCTGCATGGAGATATATTCCTGCCCATCAAGGCGCTCTAGTGACCCTATTAAATGCAAGTCTCCACCATTTAGTTTCCAGATGCTACTTTACGACTTTTAGGACAGATCTTCAGACCAATAATTTTTATTTAAATCAGTTTTAAACAAATGTCATATGATTTATCCTAGTGTCTCCTTTCTTGCAGAAAGATCAGCAGACTCTCAGTTACTGTTCAATGATATCAGGACAACAGAGGACAGGGCTGGAGATTCATGAGCCATCTCTACCATGCAGTGACTGACAGCATTAAAAATGATTGAACTGCTTATCTAAATGAAATAAACTAAGCAGACCATAATTTAAAGTCACAGAGAATACAGGGATAGCTAAAGATCTCTTTTCTACAGACCCATTTATCTGCACTTGATCCATCCTATACCTGATATTGGTTTTAGAGAGATTTGTTTTGTCCATCCTGTAGGATTCCTCCTCCCCTCCCCCCCCAACCCATTCCCTCTACATTTGTGCAGCCAGATGCATAGCTTTTTCTTGTAAGGAATTTTCCGTCTCTGCTTTAAAGTCCCTTCTGTTGTTTACCATCACAGTTTTCCTTGGCAGCTGGTTCTGCGTACTGACTGCATTTGGGTGAGAGCAGAGTTTCTTCTCTCTCTCCAATTTGTATTCTCACCTTTCCTTTTGAGATAATTGCATGCCACCCGGTTTGTCTTCACAAAATAATGTAAATAATATTCCTGCCCAGTGTTTGCATTTTTCAGGTAAGAACAGATAGCAACATATTCTGAGACTGGTACATCTTATTTTTACCTTGCTTGTTTTCTTTTTTTTTATTATTATTATTATTATTAAGTTACTGTTGTCCAAGGTAGCAAGAAAACACATACATTTTTCAGTTGTTCCAGTTTTCAGGTTGACTGCCCCAGTCTTAAATTTGGAGGTTCCTGCACCTAAGCAATTTGTAGCACACTAGCCAGTATGTAGTAGTGCTGCCCGATTCAGGAAAAAAAATTTCAATTCAATTCAGTCTATTAAATCGATTTTTCGATTTGATTCGATTTTCTTGCCCAAGTGGGTGTTTTTTTTCAAACATCCTGATGGGTTTATTTTATAGCCTTTTACCCCTTTTATAGCCTCTTCACCCCCTTTGCCTTCTCCTAACCACACTGGCACTGTGGTGTAAACAAAATAAACAAACAAAAAAGACTTTTTCTCTCTCTGTTAAATCCTAGCTCACGTTTGCAGTCTAACACCAGCTCTGGCAGGATACACATTTCAAATCTGACATTGTAATCACAAAACAGAAAATAAAATTATTTTTTCTACCTTTTGTTTTCTGAACATTATTCAAATCTTGTTGGTCCCAGGCTCTGGTTGTCTTCTGATAACTTGCTTGCCAGGGTCTCCTTCTTTCTCCGTGCTAACCATCCATCTTCTATCTCTGTCCTCCCCTTCCGTTTCCCTTCCCTCCCCTAGAGGTCTGGCATCTTTCCTTTTTTTCATCTCCATCCATAGATCCACCTTTTCTCAACTACCCTTTCATCCAGCATCTCTCCCTCCTTCCCCCACCCCAGGGTCCACCATCTCTCCCTTTCTTTTCCAAACTGCCCTCCTATCCAGTATCTCTATCCCCCACTCCACACATCCCTTGTGTCCAACTTCTCTCCCTTTCTGTTCCTTCCCTCCCTAAATTCCATTGTCCACCATCTCTCTCTGTCTCCTCTGTTTTTAGACCCATTATTTCTTCTCCCTAAAGTCCGGCATATGCACGTCTCTTTGACCCCCCCTTTCCTCCCTCCCTACATCCGTGTACTTCTACACCAGGTCCCCCCTCCCCTGAAGGTTTGTCCCCCCCTTGAAGATCTTCACCCCCCCGAAGGCCTGCTTGTCCCCCCTGAAGGCCTGTACCACCATCCCTGAAGGCGTGTGCCACCATCCCTGAAGGCCTATGCCACCATCCCTGAAGGCCTGTCCCTCCCTTGAAGGCCTGCACCCCCCGTGAAGGCCTTTTCCCCTCTGAAGACCTGCACCCTGAAGGCCTGCCTGTCCCCCCTGAAGGCCTGTACCACAATCCCTAAAGGCCTGTCCCCCATGAAGGCCTGCACCCCCCCTCGAAGGAATGCACCCCCCCAGAAGGCCTGCATGTTCCCCCTGACCTCCCGCGCATCCGCGCATCCCTCTGCCACGGTCCCGCAGGATCGCGGCAGAGGAAACAGCTCCGAAGGCCTATAGCAGCTTGCAAAGATCGCTAGCACTGGCGATCTTCTCTGCAGGCTGCTGATATTAGATAAATAGATGCGCGGGAGGCCGGGGGAAGCCAGACACTAGCACTTCCCGACTGACCCTCCCCCCTCGCCCTCTAAAGCAGTAGCGACAGTGGCCAGCCAGCAAGAGGCAGCGCTGCCGCTCCTGCTTTAGGGGTGCGATGGGGGAGGGTCAGTCACCGAATCGGCAAGCTGATTTTTATTTATTTATTTATTTTTAAAAAATCGATTCGAATCGATTCACCCGAAGTGAATCGGTGAATCAATTTGAATCATGAAACGGGCAGCACTAGTATATAGCCCATAAAGAAATCCTCCCTTACCATGCCACAGGCCATGGCAGAGGCAGCCTTTTTCTCCAACTCTTCCTCCAGAAAGAAGACATAGGGTGTTTTATCTACAACTATGTATCATTTCTGTAGTGCTGCTAGACATACACAGCGCTGTACATTAAACAAATCAGAGACAGTCCTGGTTCGTCAGAGCTTACAGTTATTCTCACCTGCTTCCTCCTCTATGGACTTCACTCTGAACCATATGGACTTATGTAACAGGCAAAGCTGATGAAAAGGTATTGGATACACTAGGTAAACCTTAATTCCCCCCACCCCCTGAACTTCAGGCATATAGACTACAGCTACAGAAATATTTTGATAATTAACCTCAACAATCATTATCACTACACACACCCATCATATAAAACTGCAGGTAAAAAAAATGTCTGTGTCATGGTTCTTTGAGTTTGTTTGGCTGTTGGGATTTATTGTTTTCCATGGACTAAAGATGCTTTTTGCTGCCCCCAAGAAGCCACTGCCCTAGATGACTGCCTTGTCATACCCGAGCCAGCCCAACTATTAGTGAACAGGATTTTCGTTCACCATGTTGCATTGGTGTATGTACTTATTTGCCAGAGCACTGCTCTTAGCGAACAAGACCCCTATGGTCAGCACCCCCACAGTACTCTGTTGGGTTTGACTTGTTTAACTTGGACATTGTCACAACCCTAGCCCTAAAGCTCGGTTTGTGCCAGAGAAGGCTCTGCCTAACCCTAACCTGGCCTTAAAGCGGGCTAACCATTGTGACAGATTAAACACCCATAAGAAGGAAGGCTCTGAATGTACATTTAAACCTCAGCTTACAAAACCCTGGGGAGGTGAGAAGCATGAGGAGAACAGCCTGAAACAGCCTCACAGCAAATCCACCAGGTCAGCTAATTCTCAGCTGCAGGGTTTAATTAGAAGCCCCAGGAAATCTCAGCACAAGCTACAGGCTGCCCTGCCCCCACACAGAACTGGGTGTGGTCGCCTCAGTGCTATAGAGGCAGCACTGAGGAGGAACCAGTCAGTTTACCCTGGGACAGCCCAGGAAGGAGGTTCGCAGGATAGCTCTCCTGAACCTCAGAGCTTCCAGGACATTGAGATGGTGGAAGCAGCCCCTGTCTCTGAAGCCAACCAGCTAGCTGATCCAGAGCCTATGGAATTGATGGACACTATCATGGATACAGAAGCCGGTGTAATGGATGAAAGTTAAGTGCAAGACCTTTTACTTTCTGGTGTGCTTAATTTTTGTGAATTTGTTTTTTTTTTTGTTGAAACCTGCTTGCACCTGGTTAGAGCCAGTGAGTAGTGCTGGGCTCTCACTGCAAGGTGCCTGAAACCTGGAAGTTTTAAACCAGGTTTATTTTGCTTGGAAGTGTTTGTTTGTGTTTGCCTTTTGAGACTTGAGTGAAACTGCAATATGGACTTTGTATAGGGGTATTAGCATGGGGAGAATCCACAGAAGATCCTCAGGGCGGGATTATGGGGCCATTTGTGGCATACTGTTTAAAAACAGGTTTGAATAAGTGGATTCAGCTACTCCCCTCCCCCCACCAACTACTTCTGAGTTGGTTGGGGCCAGGCCTGCTTCAATCCAGGCCTGGGTGCAGTACTTTCAGTCTTCAAGGAAAGGGCTATTGGTTTTTTCCTGTCTGCTGGTTAAAGACAGATGAACTAAGACTGGGCTATTACAGACTAAGTGACTACTCACCTGTTATACCTGTACGGAAGGTGTGGGTTGTTTATTTTTGCAACCCTTTATTCTTTCATGTTTTCTTTTGTTCATGAAAGGAATGAACTAAACCCTATTCAGGGTCTGTGAACTCAATAAATTGGGACTTTACTTTATTTTGAACCTCATTGTTCCTGACCTTTTTTGTATTGCTTTATTGACTGAGAGACCAGCAGGACTTCCAGCCTCATCTGGAAGCACGTGAGACGCAGGCTATTCTGGGCGCTGACCAGGGCCATCGTACAAACCAGCACCGGCGGTGCCACAACATCAATAAACATCTTTTGCGGCATCTTGGTGGCTTTGTCTGATCCATTGGTTTTGATCTTCGGGTTGAAGGTCCATTGTCCCATCCCACTCTCTTCTTACTTTGATTTAGATGCCACAATGTTGCATGCTGGGAGTCAATTCTGTATCAGCATCTGGGCATGCCTAAGACATTATACAATACTAACATAAATAAACTTTAGTGCGCTATACTTTAGGTATGACTCCTTATACCAGGTTAATGGCTGGAGTAAATGGCATGCCTAAGTGCAGCATGCAATATGTGTATTCTATAAGTTGCAGGTGCTACTTGGTGATATGCCATTTGAGGGTGAAAGTAACGGCGACTAAAAAAAATATTCACACAAAAACAATTTTATTTTTTTAAACAGTTGCTGATGTTCTATGGCCTTCATCAACATCACAGAACTGATTTTGTCCTGCTATGTGTTTAAGACTCCTGAAGAAGGTACTTTTTTGAGTACTGTAATGCTGAAAGCATTGAGTTATCCGTCACTGTTTCATAATAAAAGATTCCATACGGAAGCATCTCGTCTTCTCCCACTCTTTCTGTGTGTCATTTGTATCCTCATGGGGTTCTGTTGCCGCTCTTTTTTGTTGAGCATCGTTACTGCCGCTCATGTTCTACCAACATCGATGTGTCCTTGCAGTTATGTGTACTAACACATGCTACTGAATAGAATAGTGCTTTATGTACTCCCGTGTATAATGCCATTTAAAGTGCCACTTATGCACCCATGATATACTGTACATAATGACACATGTCCAGTTGAAAGGATTCAAATGTTATTGTGAAGCCAGCAGAGGAGATGCAGACACAGGTAAGACAGACAGTTCTCCTTCTAGCAGGACTAGGAGAACATAAGAATAGCCTTACTGGGTCAGACCAATAGTCTAGCAAGCCCAGTAGCCCATTCTCACGGTGGCCAATCCAGGTCACTATTGCCTGGCTAAAACCCAAGGAGTAGCAATATTCCATGCTACTTATCCAGGGCATGCAGTGGCTTCCCCCATGACTTTCTCAATAACAGACTATGGACTTTTCCTCCAAGAAATTGTCCAAACCTTTCTTAAAACCAGCTATGCTATCCGCTCTTACCACAACCTCTGGCAATGTGTTCCAGAGTCTATTCTCTGAGTGAAAAAAAAATTTGTCCTATTGGTTTCTTAAGTATTTCCCTGTAGCTTCATCAGGTGTCCCCTAGTCTTTGGAATTTTTGACAGAGTGAAAAATTGATTCACTTGGATTTTGTAGACTTCAATCATATCTCCCCTCAGCTGTCTCTTTTCCAAGCTGAAGAGCCCTTCCATCCCCTTTACCATCTTGGTCATTATTCTTTGAACCTTTTCTAGTGCCACTATATCTTTCTTGAGATAAAGAGACCAGAATTGAACCCAATACTCCAGATGAAGTCGCACCATGGAGCGATACAGAGGCATTATAACATTCTTAGTCTTGTTAACCATCCCTTTTAAAATATTTCCTAGCACCCTGTTTGCTTTTTTGGCTGCAGCCACACATTGGGCGGAAGGTTTCATCGTATTGTCTAGATACCCAGATCCTTTTCTTGGGCGCTAACCCCCAAGGTGGACCCTAACATCTGGTAATTGTGATTCAGGTTATTCTTCCCAATGTGCATCGCTTTGCATTTGTCCACATTAAATTTCATCTGCCACTAGGATACCCAGTTTTCCAATTTTCTAAGGTCTGCCTGCAAATTTTCACAATCCGCATGCATTTTAACAACTTTGAACAGATTAGTGTCATCTGCAAATTTAATCACCTCACTCATCGTTCCAATTTCCAGATAATTTATAAATAAGTTAAAAAGCACCGGTCCATATAATATTCTCAGTTTTGTTTTCCACTCCACTGTTTACTCTCCTCCATTGAGAAAAATGACCATCTAACCCTACCCTCTGTTTTCTATCCGATTGCCACCTATCCCATGACACTTTAATTTTCTCAGGAGCCTCTCATGAGGAACTTTATCTGAAAATCTAACTACACTATATCAACCGGCTCACCTTTATCCACATGTTTGTTCACACATTCAAAGAAGTCATGCAAATTGGTTCCACAATTTCATTTTTTATAATTGTTTCCACCATTTTGTCTAGCACTGAAGTCAGGTTTACTGGTCTGTAATTTCCCAGATCTCCCCTGGAGCCCTTTTAAAAAATCGTTGTAATGTTGGCCACCCTCCTATCTTCAGGTACTACAGACGATTTTAGCAACAGGTTACAGATCACTAACAGCAGGTCAGCAATTTCATGTTTGAGTTCTTTTAGTACCCTGAGGAAAGGCAAGATGACTGTGTTGGGGGCAGAGCAGACATATGAAGGTATAACCAGGCATGAACAACAGAGAGTAGGGACAGGGATTTGGGTTCTGCACCCTGCTAAAGTCAGCCATGCTAGTTCAAGTCAAAGGTTCCCACCCGAACGAAAGACATGCAAAGCCCCAAGTGCAGATTTTGTCAAAAAATTCACAAATTTGTCCCCATATAGATTATATTTGTACCAGATGTTACTGTACACTATACTGTGTGGTGACTTTTGAAAGAAAATATCTTTGCAACGTTTTCCATCAGAGCAGTGTGTGATTGTGACAGGGGGTCTGAAACACTTCAGGTTACTTCATTATTTACTACATCTGATTGGAAATTGGGCTTTCATGGGTGTGCAGAGAATAGCAGCTCTCTGAAATACAACACTGATGATGTATACAGCCAGCGTGAATTCATATGTTAACAGAAATAAATTGATCTCCACGCCAGATTACTAAATTATCTAGTCTAAATCACTTGAAAAAAAAAATATATATATACCTGGAGTGTAAAACTCCTAGGAAGGAAATGCCAGAAACATGAAAATTAGCATTCAGTTGAAAGGAAAATTTATAGGCTAGCTACTGTCTGAAGCGTTTGTGGAGTAAAGATATATATGAATTAAGGAGACTGCTCTGCAAGTTATCAGTCTTCTGTGATCCTCACAGAAATTTAGACAGATGAGGGACATGGTCACAAGGGGCCTTGGCTGTAGCCACAGATAATGAAACACAATAAATTTCATCTTACTGGATTGAGGGCATGTGCTGGATGTGCTATACAGTAAATATATTTCAGGCAAGTATGTGATATAGTTCTTCAAAGGGGGCTCATGAATAAATTCAGCAGACAGAGGATGGGATCCAAAGTGGTTAACTGGATAAGAAATCGGTTGACTTACAGGCGACAGAAGGAACAGTAAACGGAATTCACTTGGAAGAAAGAAAGATGAGTAGTGGAGTGCCTCAAGGATCTTTCCTTAGACCGATTCTGTTCAATATTTTTCTGAGCGATATTGGCAAAGAGTTAGAAGGAAAAGTATGCCTTTCTGTGGACCACACAAAGATTAGCAGCAGAGGGAAAATTAAATGTCTAAGGTAGGCACTGCTCGGTGCCTACATTGAGGATGCCTAGTGATGCCTAACTTACCCCCCCCCCTTTACAAAATCATAGCACAGTTTTTAGCACCGGCCACGATGGAAACAGCTCCAATGCTCATAGAATTCCTATGAGTGTTGGAGCTATTATTGCCAAGGCAGGTGCTAAAAATGGGTTAAATGACATGGTAATCGATCACGGCATTAAAAAAACATTTTTTTTATGTATAACAATTTTTATTGAAAGAATCAAATAATCAGTACAATAGGATAATACAAAAATGCATTCAATACAATAAGAATTACAATAATATTTTATACAAATTTAAATCATTCTTTTTTTTTTTAATTAAGATTTCAGTTTTTCATAATCAAATAAATCACTCAATATTAACAGTACAATAGCAAAAATAAAAAGTAGGAAATAAAAATGAAATGATTCTATTTCCTTATTTTTACTATTAGTTAGTCCAGCTTGAATATCAACTTAGCTGGCTAAGTTCGAGGTGGCGAACTTTGACCCAGATATTCAAAAGTTGGTGGCCGGATATGGTCCCAGCATTGAATATCCGAGATCGCCACAGTCCATGGGAGGTAGCTGGGCTGCCTCCCAAGGTCTGAATATCGGGGCCAATATCTGCCACAAGAAATGCCCTCCCATGAGATTTGAACCCGCTGGGTTTTCTGCCAGCACAGAACAGGAGCTGCCACATAAATTAAACGAGTAGGAACAGGCAGAGGAAACTATGCTGAAAAAGCATAGATGAGGCAATGGACAGATACTAGTGAAAAAGAGGGAGAAACTTGGCCGATGTATATACAAAGGAGAGAGATGCAGGAAAGAGAGGTGGGAGGATGATGGGGAATAGTAAAAACATAGGGGAAGTCAGGAAAGGGAAAGGGACTTGTAATGGTATACTACCTTTTTGTAATTATACGACCACACTCAAAGCAGTTTACATACAGGTACTTCAAGCATTTTCCCTGTCTGCCCTGATGGTCTCACAATCTATCTAATGCAGTGGTTCCCAACCCTGTCCTGGAGGACCACCAGCCAGTCAGGTTTTCAGGATAGCCTTAATGAATATGCATGGAACAGATTTGCATACCTATCGCTCATGCATATTCATTAAGGCTATCCTGAAAACCCAACTGGCTGGTGGTCCTCCAGGATAGGGTTGGGAACCACTGATCCCTGGGGGAGTGGAGGATTAAGTGACTTGCCCAGGGTCAGAGGAAGCAGGGTGGGGTTTGAACCCACAACCACGGGGTGCTGAGGCTGTAGTTCTAACTACTGTGCCACATTCTCCTCTGAAGAGGGCAGATAGCCAGATGTTGGGTAAGGAGGCACAAGCAGCAAATAAATGTCGAGGGGAGATGTAGCATATTTTGATGCTTCATCATTTAGAATTTTGGTGCAATCCCTTCTACCGAGCCAACTTGATTACTGTAATATCGCCTATCTGGCAGTTTCCCAGAAGAATATGCAGCGATTACAATTCATGCAAAATGCGTCGGTCAGGCTAATTTTGGGGTTGAAGAAGTTCGATCATGTAACACCTTCCTACCAACTTCTGCATTGGTTGCCGATGGAGGTGCGTGTGAAGTTTAAATTTGGATGTTTTTGCTTTAAGGTACTATTCGGTTTAGCCCCTATATATATAACTGCCCTTTTCTCTTTCTTAACCAATAGACATTAGAGGATGTGAATTTAAAAGACATCATCAACATCTTTTCTCATATCAGGCAGCATTATGGGATAAAGATCTGGAACAATTACTTATGCTTGCTAATACCTATGAGGAATTTAGGAGACACCTAAAAACGTCTGTTCCTGAAGTACTTGGGTAGCTGATTCGCACAATCTTGCCCACAATAACTAATCTCTGGAGCTATTAGACACCAGTTTTTAACTTTGTTAGTTCTACTCAATTTGTAGCATTTTTAATCATTGTAAACCGCATAGAACTTCATGGGCCTGCGGTATATAAACTGTTATTATTATGTAGAGAACAGGCTACTAATAAAGAGCAAGTAAAGCAAGGGGAAAATGCTGTGAAAGAAGGGAGGTAAAGTAGATTCTGTGGAAGAGGTTTCTAGGGAAAAAGAAATAGGAATGGGGCTGATGTCAGGGGGGAAGAGACAAGGGGCAGTTGGAGAAGAGGAAGAGAGAAATGGGGTTGTGGTGGGGGCAAGATGTAAGAAAATGGTAGAGATAGGATTTGTTGTCTTCTTGAAGAGATTCACCAAAGGAGGTACATTGTAGGGATGAAGAATGATATGGAGACAAGAGAATGAAGTAGAGAGAATGGGAAATAAAAGGAAGTATAAGAGAAGAAGCTAGAGATGGAGTGAAGGAAGGGTATGTGTGAAAAAAAGCCAAAGATGGTAATGGGAAAAGGAAGTGAAGGAGAACGTGTCTGAGAAACAGCCAGAAGTTGTGATAGGGATAGAGGGCATGAGAAGCAGAGCTAGTGATTAGGAGGGAGAAATATCTGAGGCACACACATAGGTTGTTTGGGATGGAGTGGATATGTGAGAGCTTGAAAAGGCGATGGGGAAAGGTATAGGAGAAAGAAAAGTAGAGAATATTAGGGAAAGGAAAGACAGGCTAGGCAAGGATGACTGAGGTTGAAAATGGACCTGAAAGAGGGTAATTTGGAAAGCATAAGAACATAAGCATTGCCATTACTGGGACAGACTGAAGATTCATCAAGCCTAGTATCCTGTTTCCAATAGTGGCTAAAAGAGGTTCAAGCAAGCACCTGGCAAGGTTCCTAAACATTAAAACAGGCTTTATGCTGCTTATCCTAGAAATAAGCAGTGGATTTTCCCAAGTTCATCTTAGTAATGGCTTACAAACTTTTCTTTTAGGAAGTTGTCCAAACCCTTTTGAAACCCTGCTAAGCTGTTTTTATCACGTCCTCTGGCAACAAATTCTAGGTTACACATTGAGTGAATAAATATTTTGTCCAGTTTGTTTTAAATTTAATACTTAGTAGCTTATTATATGCCCCCTAGTCCTTGTATTTTTGGAAAGAGTAAGCAAGTGATTTATATCTACTTGTTTCACACAAATGAGTATTTTACAGCCAACTCGTCTCCAAGCTGAAGAGCCCTAGGGCTCCTTTTACTAAGTTGTGCTAGCGGTTTTAGCATGCGCTGCATTTCCACACATGCTAGATGCTAACGCCAGCATTGAGCTGGCATTAGTTCTTGGCGTGTAGCGTGAAGTTAACACGCGTGTTTAACATTTCCTCATAAGGAAGTTGGTACATCACCTTAATAATTTGTGTTGTCCTCGCTATCTTTTTAAATTCCACGATATCATTTTTGAGATGTTAAGAACCATAATTCAAGGTGAGGTTGCACCATGGAACAAAACAAAGGTATTATAATATTCTCAGTTTTGTTTTCCATTCCTTTTCTAATAATTCCTAACGTTCTGTTTGGATTCTTAACTGCCCCTTTACATTGAGCAGAAGGTTTCAACCTATCATCAGAGATGTCACCTAGATTAGAGAATGACACGGGGACCGTTTACCGCGGTAAACCCACAGGAATAGAGACATTTGCAACTAGTTTACCGCAGGAATGGGGACAAGACCTTTTACCGCCCTGTGGGAGTGGTGAAAAGTCTTACTCATGTGGTAAAAAAAATTGCGCCTGTGTCAGACTTGGCTCCTCTTGCGCCTATTTTAGTTTCAGGAGCCAGCCATGCCACAATGAAGACAGAAGGAACCTAAAACCAAAGCCTGAGACCAATGTGATTTGAAGAATAAAATTACCAGACATAACTGGGGAACGCAAAGTCCAGGCTGTGCTTCTTTAGCTTTCAGCTGGCATAGGGCTCTCTCTCTGACCAGGGGGCAGTTGCCCTAGTTGCACTCCCCTAATATTATTCTTGCCATGTGTGACTAAAGTATTCTGTTAATTTGATTTTTCTATGTAGCATTCTGTAGTAATTTGGTTTGTTCAGTTTTCACAATAGTGAAGGGGGTATTTGTGAAAGGGAAGGGAGATGGGTTTTGTTGAATCTTGCTCTGTTTTATTTGTGTTTATAAAATGACAATTGTCAGAGGAGAAGCTTCCGCCCACACACATGCGACTGCAGGGCGGCACAGGCAGGCTTCGCTGGCATCAGTTTCTTTTCTAAAGCGCTGAGAAGGTAAGGGGGAGGGAGGGAGATAGATTTGGCCGGAGGGAGGGAAGGAAGGGGCCCGCGCGATCAGTGATCGCGCACCTTCCCTCCCTTAAGTTTCTTTACGCCGCAAAGGTAAGGGGGAGGGAGGGAGATTCTCAGGCTGCTGAAGGGCGGTGAGGTGGCGAGAGGGAAAGGTGGATGCTGCGGGGACGGAGCGGTGAAGGGGACGGTGGTCAGGTGATGGGGTAGTGACGGGGACAGATTTTTTTCCCCGTGTCATTCTCTAACCTAGATCCTTTACCTGGGAAGTGACTCCTAGAGTTATAGTTTGGGTTTCTCCTTCCCATATGCATCACTGTACACTTGCTCACATTAAAAGTTATCGTCATTTTGGATATCCAGGAATGAGAGGAGGATAATTCACTGAGGGAATCAAGTTGGAAGGGATGGAAAAAATTAGGTATATGTAAGTTACAAGTCCAGCTCTTCTGCTGGTGGAGGAGAATGGGGCTCAGGATAGTGCAAAACTTGCTGTGGTGTTGCGAGAATTGAACAAATTCAAAAAATATGCTTCAGAAAAAAAACCCAAAAATGCTGAGAACTACTGTCCTACAGAACAGATAAATACTCTGCACAAAAGCAGCCAAGTACTGGCAGAAGCAGTCAGGAGAAGCAAATGTACAGTATTTTGGAAAGTATTCCATAAGTCCCCACTAAACTGTTTTATCCAATAATTATATTAGGATATTTTGGGTTGCAGACTTCTTTAAGTACTCTTAAAGCACAACTGTTAAAGATCGTTCTAATGTTAATGCTTAAAACTATTTTCATTAATTGGAAGGATTTTTCTAAATTAGAATATAATACGTGGTGGAATATGTTATGTCTGTATAGTAAGTATGAGAAGATTAAAATAAATGTGGTAATTTTGAGAAATTTAGGCACGTTTGGGAATGTTTATTGAAACGTAATGATTAATATATTATGCTTAATTTGGATTCATATATTATGTTTATTATGACACCCTATGACTTTTTCTGTTTGATGCTTTTCTGTTTGCATTTTTCATTTGATTTGATATGTTGTATCTTTATAAATGTTTTTTAAAAAGTCAATAAATTATTTAATGGGGGGGGGATGTAGTTAATGAAATGTGGAAATTTAAGAGGACCATCAGATGTGCAACATAGGCCACTTTCAGAAAAGTTTCTAGGGCTGTTTTACATTTCCAAGAGGAAGGAACAACAATCCTAATGCAGAGAGGGATGCAGAAACTTTATAGCAGGGGTAGGGAACTCCGGTCCTCAAGAGCCGTATTCCAGTGGGGTTTTCAGGATTTCCCCAATGAATATGCATTGAAAGCAGTGCATGCAAATAGATCTCATGCATATTCATTGGGGGAATCCTGAAAACCCGACTGGAATACAGCTCTCGAGGACTGGAGTTCCCTACCCCTGCCTTATAGCATCAGAGTTTCTGATCTGAGCGTTAAAAGGACACTTCTCAGGCTCTTAAACTGAATGTGGGATTGCAACCCTCATGTACATCAAATGAAAAAGCACACCCTATAGGGCAGGGGTGGGCAACTCCTGTCCTCGAAGGCCGGAATCCAGTCGGATTTTCAGGATTTCCTCAATGAATATGAATGAGATCTATTTGCATGCACTGCTTTCAATGCATATTCATTGGGGAAATCCTGAAAACCTGACTGGATTCCGGCCCTCGAGGAAAGGAGTTGCCCACCCCTGCTATAGAGTTACCATATGGCTCCAGAAAAAGGAGGACGGATTGAGACATCCAGGTTTTACTTCCATTGCTTTCAATGGAAGTAAAGTCCAGATGTCTCTACCAGTCCTCCTTATTTCTATTGCTTTCAGTAAAAGTAAAACCCAGATGTCTCAGTCTGTCCTCCTTTTCCTGGAGTCATATGGTAACCCTATACTGACATACCAATCAGAACCAAAGTTAAGTGCCTTTCTTGTTACAGAGATTGCTATGGAAACAGGAAAGAGCTATTTTGTTTTTAAAAGAAAAAAAAAAAACCCTAAGATTTTTGTTTGCTAGTAATTTTCTCTTCTGCTTTTCCTATGAGATGGCTGTCATCTCTATTGCTTCTTGTTTGCAGAGATATACAGCATGTTGAGCCTTGTCATTCTGGTTTTTTGGTGGTTTCTTTTTTCCTGCTACTCTGCCTCTCTACTCAGGATCAGGACAGATGGGGGCAGAGCTACATGCTTGAAGGATAAGGCATTTTCCAATAGACGAAAAAGAGAATGCATTGGGAAATGCTCACAACACGAGGATATGAAGTTTGAAGGTGGACTAGTGGGGTGGATGTCATTGATACCAGGGCCAGTTTTAGACATGCTGGGGCCCAGGGCAGAAATTAAGGAAGGGGCTCCTGATCCCCTTTCCTCTCTGCACCTTCCCCCAATATCCCCACTTTCCATTACTGCCACATATAAAACAACTTTAAATGACTTCTTTACACACAAAATACAGACAGACCTTTACCAAATATAGAACAAAGGATCACAAAGTTGAAATTGAACTGGGAACCCCAAGAAATTAAACTCAGCAAGTATTACAACACTGGATAAATAAAAATATATATGCATTTCTTTCTGTTCTGAGCACACAGTGGTCCTAGGCCGAGGTCCACCAAAAATTAGTCATCTCTATTGCTGTGGTTAAGAACATAAGAATTGCCGCTGCTGGGTCAGACCAGTGGTCCATCGTGCACAGCAGTCCACTCATGCGGCAGCCCTCTGGTCAAACACCAGCGCCCTAACTGGGACTAGCCCTAACTGCATACGGTCTGGTTCAGCAGGAACTTGTCTAACTTTGTCTTGAATCTCTGGAGGGTGTTTTCCCCTATGAAAGACTCCGGAAGAGCGTTCCAGTTTTCTACCACTCTCTGGGTGAAGAAGAACTTCTTTATGTTTGTATGGAATCTATCCCCTTTCAATTTTAGAGAGTGCCTTCTCGTTCTCCCTACCTTGGAGAGGATGAACAACCTGTCCTTATCTACTAAGTCTATTCCCTTCAGTACCTTGAATGTTTCGATCATGTCCCCTCTCAATCTCCTCTGTTCGAGGGAGAAGAGGCCCATTTTCTCTAATCTTTCGCTGAAGGGCTAGTTGAAGACCACTTCCTCTAGTCTGGCAGCCAGAAATCTGCAACTTTGGGTTCAGGGCCACTGCCCACCTCCAACTCCTTACCCCCTATCAGCTGTCTGGCAAGCTACTGAACACAATGCAAATATCTGTGATGCACATATTCCAAAGCTAACATATTCAAGGTAATATATTTAAAATAAAATACTTTTTTCTGTCTTTGTTGTCTGGACATTTTATTTTTCCATAATTCCCATTTTGCTTCTTCTGTTTTCCTGGGTCTTCTGATAATTCCCTTTTCAGTAGTTGCTGTTCATATGTCTTTTTTCTCATCTCTCCTGTCTTGTTTCATTCCTTCATGTCTTTTGTCTTTGATATACTGATCTTTCCTTTTTAGTTCTTCTTGCCCTTTTTTTGCTTTTCTGCTTCTCCATCCACTCAAATTTCACTCTTGTCCTTCTTTTCACTTTTAAGCTACTTACCAACTTTCCATCTCTTTTCTCATGCTCTCGCTCTCCAATTTCCCATCTCATGCCTTCCCCATCCTCCTATTCTCATATATCTTTCATCTACATCTCTGTACTTACTATCTTCCTCTCATTTGTCTCCTTACCACCCCCTCAGTCTCTCCCACATGATTCCACTATTTCCAGTATATCCCTTCACTCCATTCATGTAACCCAGCATAGTTTAATAGTTTCATAGTTTATTTAAAATTTGATTGCACGCCTATCAAAATTCTAGGCGAAAATACAATATTGATAAAAATAAGGGTACAATAGTTTAAAACACAAATATCTTCAAACTAAAGACAGACCATACAAATTATACATGGAAAGGAGGTAGGAACTACAATAAAGTTAAGAAAAGAAACATATAAGGAACAAACAAAAGGGAGGGGAAGACACATTTTGTGCTTCTAAGATTCTGTTAAAAGAAAGAAAAGAAACAGGATAAGGCGAATAGGAAATACGTAAAGGGTACTTGGCGTCACTAGATATCTTTAAGTGGAAAGAGTATCTAGAGTTCAAAGGCATCCTTGAATAAAAAATATTTTAAGGCGTCTAAGTTAGTTTCAGATTGTGGGGGCTGTTACAGAAAATATTGTTGTACGGCAAGTGCCAATTATTTTCAATGAGGGTACGAAAAGAAGATGTTCATTTGAGGATCTAAGTGTCCTAGATGGTTAATGAGGAATAATCAATTTATCTAGAAATGCTGGTTCATTCGTTTTCTATATTTTAAATATTATCAGGGCAAGTGTATATGTTATTCTGTGGGAAATAGGAATCCAGTGTGCCTTTATCAACAACAGAGCATCTCCTGTTCCTCTCTCCCTCATGGTCTGACATCTCCCTATCCTTTATCCTCCACCATCTTCCTGCCCTATCTTTCTGCCTTCCTGTCTTTCTGCCCCCTATGGTCCATCATCTCACATTCTCTCTCTTCTTCCTCTCATGGTCCAACATTGCTCATGCTCTTTCCTGGTGTTCTTCCCTTCTCTCGTCCCATGAGCAAGTATCATTCCCACCTGCTCACCCCATCATCCAACATTTCTCAAGTTTCAAGTTTCATGAACATTTGATATATTGCCTATCTTTAATTGTATATGATTGTACATAATATAATAAAATCAGGGGGGTTCAATAACAACAAAGTAACTTATCACAAAGACAGGACAGACTAACGAGATATAAGAGGGAGAGTGGTGAACTACAATAAGATTAAGAAAAAGAGAACGGAGAAGGATAAGATAGGAGAAGAGGGAGATATTGTTCATACTGTCTGGAAATTCAAAAAAGAGAGCTAAGAAGGAGTACTCATGTTTGTACTCAAAGGCATCTCTAAATAAAAAACTTTTTAAAGGACCTTTAAATTTATCTAAATTTGATTCTTCCCTGATTTGGTGGAGGGGGGTAAGGAGTTCCAAATAAAGGGCACAGTAATAGCAAAGCAGGTTATACGGCGAGTGCAAAAAGTCTTAAGAGAGGGAACGAAGAGTAGATTTTGGGATGAAGATCTGAGAGTTCTGGTGGGTATGTGAAGAATGAGTAGTTTATCAATGAAGGCTGGTTCGCTAGATTTAAGAGTTTTGAATGTAAGCAATGCAATTTTGAAAGTAATTCTATGAGGAATGGGCAGCCAGTGGGTATTTTTAAGTAAAGGGGTGAAGTGATCATATTTTTTTCCCTCTCTCTCCTTCTCATTTCCTCTTCCAACATATTTCTTGTTCTTCCCAACTGCCCTTCCATCTAGCATCTTCCCCTACCATGGTCTGCCTGCCTGTCTCCCCTGTGTCCACCATCTCTGCTATTCTTTTTTTTTATTATTATTTATAAGATGTTCACATTATTATCAAGCATATCATCTTGTACAGAAAGTGTAATCAAGAAAACATAATATTTAAATTTACATTCAATCCTGAAAATAAATCAAACTATAAAAAGAAAACAGATCTTAACTTAATCACACACTAGTCCTCAATTTTAGGATCCAAAATTAACGACAAGAGTAGTTAAATTAAACATAACTTAGCAAACGAAATCACGTAATCTGCTGCTGAAAGAGAGCTAATTATTGCTTAGGTACAGGTGTTTCTTCATACTCAAGACGCTTCAGAAAAAGGAAAGCAGTCAAATGAGCTGGTTCTACAAACACTTATTTTAAGAAGCGGTATCTAATGACACATTTACAGGGATACCTAAGAAAGAAAAAAAACCCTATCTGAGTCACACCTGGTTTCAACATTAGAAATTACCTTCTTCTCTTCTGAGTCTCTTTCGAGACATCAGGAAATATTTGAATGTGGAAGCCCAGGAAGTCCTTAGATCTATTTTTAAAGAAAAGTTTAAGGATCCAATCCTTGTCTGGAATTAAAGCTACAGACAATAAGAGAGTGGCTGAACTAGCCACTTCTCTATCTGATTGTTCCAATAATTGTCAGTCCCACCCCTTTCCTATATCCTTAGTGCCCCCAGTGCCTCCTTCCCATGTCCTTAGTGCCTCCTTCCATGTCCTTAGTGCCCCCAGTGCTCCTTCCTATGTCTCTAGTTACCCTTCCCATATCCTTAGTGCCCCCAGTATCTCCTTCCTATGTATTTAGTGCCCCCCAGTACCTCCTTCCTATGTACGTAGTGCCCACAGTGCCTCCTTCCTATGTCCTTAGTGCCTCCAATGCTCCTTCCCATGTCCTTAGTGCCCTCAGTGCCTCCTTCCTATGTCCTTAGTGCCCCTTCCCATGTCCTTAGTGCCCCAGTGCTTCCTTCCTATGTCCTTAGTGCCTCCTTCCTATGTCCTTAGTGCCCCCTCCCATGTTCTTAGTGCCCCTCCCATGTTCTTAGTGCCCCCAGTGCCTCGTTCCCATGTCCTTAGTGCCCCAGTGCCTCCTTTCTATGTCCTTAGTGCCCTCCCTCCCTCCTTCCTATGTCCCCCTCACTGCCTTCTAGCCTTTTTCCCACCCCCTCCCCCGAAGCCAGCCAGCCTGTCTACCTCCCTCCCTCCCTGCCAAAAGTTTGGGAAAATAAAAGATGGCCACAGAGTGCTCCATGCACAAAAACTTTAGAACATCCCAATGTAGGTGATCTAGAATCGTATGTAGATTGCATACAAGCATGATCACACATACCTTACCATAGTTTACTATGTTATCATGGTAATTTACAAGGTGCTATTTTACGTCATAGAATAAGCACCAAATTACTGTAAAAAATTGCCTTTTCAAATTGAGAAGAGACTCACAATTTCATTTAATCGAAACACTAAACTCATTGTAGCCTTTGTACTGGTGCTGCTCAACAATGGTTTGGGCTTGCAGGATATAATTATGGTATTGATTTATAGTTCATGAACAATAATGTTTTCACAGGCTTTTTTCCTCTGTAACACAAAGCTACTCAAATATTTAAATCATTTCTGCCTCATCTTTAAAACCTCAACCATGTTTCACTTTAGATATTATTATAGGGTTTATTTACTGAAATAATCTACCATACATTTCTCAGATATATACTGTACAAATCTGTGACAACATTTTCGAACCCTCTAGTGTGTTTTGCCATTTGTACTCAAGACATAATGAGATCTTAATCTAAATTCTGATTAGAGAGAAAAGGATTTGCTTTATTAGATTAACAAAATAATTAAACAAGAAATTTCCTTGTGTGAATAAGTATGTGAACCCTTCATTCAATAACTAGAAGCACACCTTGAGAAGCAATACTTTCAACTAAAGGATATATAACCCCCCCACCACCACCACCACCACCATCCGCCGCTGCTTGCTGCTCAGAAGTCTTCTTCCCGACATCAATTCTGACGTTGGAGAGGAAGTTCTGGGCCAGAATTGACGTCGGGAAGAAGGCTTCTGGGCAGCAAGCAGCGGCGGCGGAACAGGGATGGTGGTGGTTTAAGTCAGCGCTGGAGGGAGGGAAGGAGGGAAGCTGGCAAGTAGTGGTGGACAGGGAGGAGGGGGTTGAATCGTGCGCTGGAGGGAGGGAAGGAGGGAGGCTGGCTTTGGCATGGCAGGGAGGGAGGGGAAGCGATTGCCTGTCCCATTGTCCCCACGCACAGCTTCAGAACGCTGTCCCTGAAAACGAGACAGGGGATCTAAAAACGGGACATTCCCATTCAAAACGGGACATATGGTCACCTTACCTGTTAACCACCTAGAAACTTTCTCTCTGCAGCATTGTGCAGGGAGATAGCTTCTGGGTTGGCAAGAGGCAAGGCTTGAAAGAACCGATGGCATAGAACTGCAGCAGCAGCAACATTTAAGGTAAGGAAAAGAGACACTGGACCGTGGGGAGGAGGGAAAGCAGAGAGACACAGGACCATAGGAGGTGGGAGAAGGAAAAAAAATGCATTTCTACCTGTGGGGAGGTGGAGGAGAGAGAAGGAATGTGTTGCTCCAACACAGAGGTAGGCATTTCCACTCCTTGAGAGCCACAGGCAGGTCAGGTTTTTAGGATATCCACAATGAATATGTATGAGATGGATTTGCATGCACTGCCTCCTTGAGATGCAAATCTGTCTCATGCATATTTATAGTGGATATCTGAAAACCTGATCTGTCTGTGGCTCTCGAGGACCGGAATTGCCTACCCCTGCTCCAACACAAAGACTATACCCAGGCCCCCCTAAATTGGAGGGCTGCCTAAGCCCCTGTAAAATCCCTCCCTCCCTGTATTCTATTTCCTACCGTCTCTCTGTCTCGTTCACATCTCCGCCCCCCTTTCATAATTTGTTTTTCTATCCCTCCCCCCACCTCTGGTCCACATTTACCCCTCTTTCTCATTCCCTGGGCTAACTCCCTCCAGATGAGGCCCCGAGCTAGGGGAAGGAGACAGGAGATTCATGTGGGGGTGGGGCTGGGGTAAAATGAGGCAGGGCCAGGTGTCCTCTTTGTTTAAAGAAGAAATCTGGTAACCTTATTTAAACTGGATTGAGTAGCCCATGCACAGATTATTTTTCAGCGTTTGTCTTCACACAGGCTTCAGTTTGTTTTGTGTTTTTATTTGATCCCCTTTCAACCTGTGACCCCTGATGAAGGTGTGTACCGAAACATGGACCATGTTGGGTCCCTTGGTTTACTTTTAAGGTGTTGTTTTTAACCGCAAACAATTTATAAACATAAATAAACTTTGCCTGTATCATTGTACGTGTGTCTGCAGTTTTCCTTGTTTTGTCTTCGCATCTTCCACTACAGACCCTGTTGGTTCTTCTTTTTTGTTTGTGTTGAATTAACCCTATTTAAACAGCCAGAAGTATCTTCTGGCCATTTAAATAACTTTAAATATTATAGCTGGTAAATACTAAGGTATCAATATTCAAAGTGGTTTTAAATGGCCAGAAATGGTTTCTCGCCATTTAATTTGCTTGTTTGGGGGCTAACTGGGCATATTCGGTGGCATTTATTCAGATAGTGCTGTTGAAAATGCCCAGTTAGCAAGCAAGTCAAAACCAGCTATTTTGTGGACATTTTAGGGGCGGAGTCAACACAGCTGGTTAAGTGCCAATATTTAGCACTTAACCGGCTAAGATAAATGCATAAATAGGACTGCATTAAACACAGTCCTATCTTTATGTGGTTCTTAGCTGGTTAAGTGCTGAATGCTGTACATATACTCAGATATTCAATATTGAAGCCCAGGCATGGGCCAGCAGTGAATATCCAGTCATAAAGATGTTGGCAGTCAGCAAAATGCTGACTGCTGCTGGCTGAATATCTACCCTAAAATAAAAGCCCCATACACTTCTCACTCCATATTCGCAGGGGTTAGGGGATTAACATGACTGCAAATACTAGAAAACCACAAATAACTTTTTCTTATGTTATTCGCGGTTTTCTTTTAAAAACCCTCCCTCATTTGGTGAAACCGCGAATAACAATCTCGCTTTCCGGTAGCTCAACCTTACTTCATCCCGTTCCCCCTCTGACACAACCACTTTCCTTGTGCCGCGTCCCACCTCCCCTCTTGATTCAACTTCCTGTTTCCGTGGGGGCAGGCGCGGTAGAGGGAAAGCTCCAGGGCCACCGCAGGCAACCCCATGTAAACTACCGCCACTGCCATCAACCTCAGAGACAAATTTGAAGGTAGAACCAGTAGGGTTTGAGAATGAGCGAGAGATATCAGACCTTAGTAGGAGCGTGGAGGGAAAGATCCCGGACTGTGGATGGAGGGGAGGAGGCATACTGACTGGGGAGAGCGCAAATGTGTGTGACTTGGTCTCTTTTGACTGATTCTTGAAAAGAGACTGGTAATCTGTGATTTTCTGTGTGCACGCTTCGAATTGATGCTTGGAAAATCATGGCACAACCTAATGGATAACCTAATTTGGGTGGGAGGAGCCAGAAGGCAAAAAAACCCCACAAATAATCAAAACCGCGATTGTGGAAACCACGAATACGGAGGGAGAAGTGTACATACCATAGAAGCAAGGTGAAGCTATCACCAACAGTCAAATAAAAACTTAATCCATGCTCTATTAGCATGAGATTAGTATGTAGGCCTGGCATTCGTATCATTGTCAAAAATGTGCATCTCATTCATCCCATGCCCCATTTTCTTTTTATCGATAGTGAAGCACATATAAGAGGTACAGAGTGAAGCAGGGGTCAATAGGGAAGATAAAGTAAGACCAGTAAATTTCACTACTAATTCTGCTTTTATTAGTTATTTCAGTGAGATTTTAGAGTACACAAAACTGCAGAGATTCTCCAAGGTCTTTGGATTATTTGGTCAAATAAGCAATGGTGTCTGACATTTTCTTTCTATCAGTCAATGAGAATACTGTCTTTGGGTATGAGCAGGAAGGCTGTGTGAATTATTATTTTCTCTTATAGATCGCAGCTTTCTGCTTGTTCCATTTCACTAAGGTAACGTTTTACTAAACTGCAGTAAAGTTTTACAGTTTCCACATGGTAAAATGCATGGCCTCTGCATTAACTGTTGTGGATGTGCCCAGTATCTGAAAATATACTTAGCTTCTTTTAACTGCCCTACAGCCTATGGCCTGGCTGCCCTGGATAGGCCCACTTGTGCTATTGGAAGCTAAGCAGCGTCAGGCCTGGCTAGTACCTGTGTGGGTGACCACTGGGGAATACTAGGTGCTGTAGGTTGTAGGGCCTTATGTTGGGCAGCAGCAACATGGTGGAGCCACACACTAAACAGAAGGCAATGGCAAACTACTCCTGTACTCTTTCTTGAAACATCACAGGGAAGATTCCTCAGTGTCCATGCAGCCATGGGTCAGTGATCAACTCAAAGGCATACACACAGAAGGGGATGGAACTTGATATACCACCTTTTAGTGGTTCCAATCAAAGCAGTTTAAATATTATATACAGGTACTTATTTTGTACCTGGGGCAATGGAGGGTTAAGTGACTTATCTAAAATCACAAGGAGCAGCAGAGAGAATTTAATCCAGTTCCACTGATTTTCAGGCCACTGCACTAACCATTAGGCTTTTCCTCTACTCCAGATGTACTTTAACATCACCTATCGGGGTACCATTAGTCTCAGGCTCACCCAAGCTAATATCTTTTCGAGACTACACTAATTTAAACAAATCATCAGTCGCCTCAGCTATCAAGTTGAACATCAATGACTTTGACAATCTGTCACTTGAAGACCAATTATCCAAGTGGGATAACTTTTGTACAGATTTGTTAAATAAATTAGCTCCTACTACAACAAAGTTAATCTCGATTAAAAAAACAAAAAAACCCTTGGTATACAGCTGAGCTAACATTAATTAAAAAACAATTACGTGCTCTTGAAAGAAAGTGGCGTCAGACTAAAACACCTTCAAATTTAGCAAAATATCAGGAACAAGCAAATCACTATAAGATTAAAATAAATGCTGCAAAGAAACAGTACTATAAGAAATGAATTGGAAATGCAAAAAACTCAGCTATGTTATTTTCAATACTAAAATCATTAACTATGTTTAAACCTCAAAGTAATACAGATTCTGATATTACAGTTACTGCACAAGATCTAGCACATTACTTTAAAGAAAAAATCATCAATATCAGAAGTCAATTCAGATCAAAAACTAAAATAGACCCGACAGAATCTGATAATATGCTACCTTTTTCAAAATGTGCCCGGTTCAATATACCATCTATCAGCGACATACAACGGCTATTTCAATCCATAAACTTCAAAAAGTAATAAATCAGACATTATCCCACCATATGTCTTAAAACATCTGTACAATAAGTTAGGGCCATATATTCATAAAATTGTTACCCAGCAGCTTAGAAACAGGACTCCTTCCTAAATCCTGGAAACAGGCAACAATCCACCCAATTCTTAAAAACCCAAAAGTAAATCATAACGGCATTACGAATTTCCGACCGATAGCTAAAATTCCATTCCTAGCTAAATTAACTGAAAAGATAGTATTCAATCAGATATCTGAATTTATAGATAAAACAGGAGAATTACACCCTAACCAAACAGGATTCCGGAAATACTATTCAACAGGACATTTGATGATTGGTATGACTACAGCTATCCTTTATTTTTTAGATCACCACCGATCTGTTCTTCTCATATCCATAGATCTTTCCTCCTCATTTGACACCATCAATCACCATCTTCTTATCGAAAGACTGAACTATAGGAATTAGTGAAATTGTGCTACAATGGTTTCAATCTTATTTTTCGGAAAGATCATCAAAAGTTATCTTTAATAATGCCACTTCAGACCTGATATCTACCAACTATGACATCCCACAAGGATCGATATTATCTCCCCTACTATTTAACATCTTTCTAGCACCTCTGCTGACTCTCTGTCAATCTTACACGGATGATCTGTAACTCCTGCTTCCACTAGACTCATATTCTATCGAGGAATTCCAAAACATTAATAAGAAATTAAGCATAATTTCTGATTGGCTTGATGAAAATAAATTAGTAATGAATACAGATAAAACAAAAATAATACACTTCCCTTGGAAAGAAGGACTAAATCTCACCACCTCAATAAACATAAATAACATCCAACTGCAGGAAGTCACTATGATTAGAATTCTAGGGGTTATTCTGGATCAAAAATTGACATATCATAATCAAATTAGCACAATAGTAAGAGGTTGTTTTCAGAGGTTAAGAATGATTAGATCAATCACCCCTTTTCTGGACTCATCATCACTGAATATTCTTGTACATTCGTTGATCATTTTGAAGTTAGACTATTGCAACTCGCTCTATATAGGAGTAGCTCTTAAAGAAATCCATCGACTTCAATTAATTCAAAACACCTCAATTAAAATTATAACGAATAGGAAAAAATTTGATCACGTGACGCCTCTTCTTAAAGAAGCTCATTGGCTTCCAATTGTTCATAGAATCTCCTACAAAATAGCAATATTAACATTCAATATATTAACAACAAAAGCTTCATCATTTTTAGAAAGGTACATTATTTCATATATTCCTACTAGAAGTTTGAGATCTGTGGACAAAAATCTTCTAGTAATTCCATCACTTAGTATAATAAATACAAGACAAGATACGATTTTTGCAGTTACAGCACCCAGAATATGGAATTCCCTACCATCATTTATTAAAGAAGAAAACTCATTGAGTAAATTTAAAGGACTGTTAAAGTGCTGGTTGTACAAGGATGCTTTTGAGACCTAATTATTGGAATCCCTATTGATCCCATTTGATGCTTAAACTCATTAATCCTCTGTCTTGGGCTCTGAAAATTTGAAAAAAAAAAAGTTCTTAATTTTCTACTATACAGTGGTACCTTGGATTACGAGCATAATCCATTCCAGGAGCATGCTCGTAATCCAAAATTCTCGTTTATCAAAGCGAGTTTCCCCATAGGAAATAATGGAAACTCGCTTTGATTCGTTCCTCCCCAACCCCCCCGATAACCGGCATTGCTCCCCCCACTCACAAAGGCCCCCTCGCTCCAACCGCCCCCCTGCGCGAACCGGCTCCCCCGCCCAAACAACTTAAACTTACCCCCCCCCCCCCCGTCTGGCACCAGCACCGGCATGCAGGCACAGATCGTGCCAGTGCCTAGAAGATCTTCCGGCGAGAGGGAGAATTAGAAGTCCTTGAGCATGCGCAGATGCATGCTCAAGGCAGGCAGAAGCTGGAAGATCTTCTAGACACCGGCACGATCTGTGCCTTCGTGCCGGTGCCAGACCGGGTGGGGGGAGGGTAAGTTTAAGTTGTTCGGGCGGGGGAGCCGGTTGGAGCGAGGGGGCCTTTGCGAGCGGGGGGAAGCGATGCCGGTTATCGGGGGAGGGGGTGTGTGCTCGCAAATCAAGTCAACACTCGGTTTGCGAGTCAAAAGTTTGCTGAGTGTTTTGCTCGTCTTGCAAAACACTCTTAAACCGGGTTTCTCGCAAACCGAGGTTTGACTGTACTTTTATAAATACTTTTAAACTTTCTTACCCTCCATTTGTATTTTCCTTGTATGTATCCTTTACTATAGTTATTGTAGTTCTCCCTACTTCCCTTATATATTGAGACGTCAGGTCCGTTTCTGTTGGTTTTAGTTAATAATTAAGTCCCTGTTTTTAATTGTAAATTGCTTTGAATTAATGATATTGCAATACATCAAAATTTTAATAAAACTTGAAACTTCTGTGTTATCTGCTACCTTAATAATATGTGGCAATGGACTATGAATTAAATGTAAGAAACACCCCATATATATACACACACACATACTGTGTTTCCCCCAAAATAAGACAGTATCTTATATAAATTTTGGGTCCAAAAAACGCACTAGGTCTTATTTTCGGGGTATATATATGATCTCTCCCTTCCTCTCCTTCACCCCAATTCTTCCTCTTTCCTTTCTCTCTCCCACATATACAGAACCTTTCCTCCCCTCCCTCCCTCCCATCCCCCTGTGCAGCAGAAGTTTGCCCGGCTTGCCTTCTATCCTTCCCTCCCTCCCATCCCTCATGCAGCATAACCCTTGCCCAGCTTCTATCCTTCCTACCCTCACATCCCTCGTGCAGCAGAACCCTTGCCCAGCTTCTATCCTTCCCTCCCTCCCATCCCTTGTGCAGCAGAACCCTTGAGCACCCCCCCGCCCCCACCATGCAGTCGAACCCCTGCTGACCATCCTTCCCTCCCCACCAACCGCGAATGAGCGTTGGGCCAGCAGCACTCTAAACAAGCTGCTTTGGCCTTGTCTGTCGGGGAATTCACTCTGCCGCGTTACTGATGACATCATCAGTAATGCAGCAGAGTGAATTCCCCAATGGACAAAGCAGCCTGTTTAGAGTGCTGCCAGCCCAATGCTGCTTTGGATGAAGGTAGGGCTCATTCGTGGTTGGCGGGAAGGGAAGGATGGAGGGTCAGCAGGGATTTGGCTGCGCGGTGGGCTTGGCGGGGACAGGGGGTGGGTTGAAGAGTTGCTGCCGGCAAATCCCAGGACTAGGGTTTATTTGGGGGGTAGGTTTTATTTTCAGGGAAACATGGTAGTCTTCTCCACATTCCATGTTTGTCAGTCAGTGTGGGGATTAGCGCATGCTAAGAGCCATGCCACTATACTAATCGTTAACACAAGCATCCACTGACAACTTGTGCTAGTTCACACATTAATTACATAACAGAGTTTAGTAAAAGAGCCTCCAAAGTCTATTTATCATTCTATTATGCATCCGATGTATATTCTCCTTTATGTACCTTACAGTTTTCAAACCCTCCACTATTAGCCACCTGTTCTGCTACTCCTCAATTTCTCTCTCTTTTTTTTATTATCTCTGTGACAGTTCTAATCTCATTTTATGTTCTTCATGGTATGGGCATCAAGTTCACCAAGTCCTGTTCCCAAAAATGACCAATGAAGATCACAAGTAGGATCTCAAAAGGTTGCATGATTCCATGCTGATTATCTCCAAGAATTATCAGTAGTTTTCCTCAGATCTACTTCAATAATAGTTTATGGACTTTTCCTCCAGATTCTTGTCCAAACCTATTTAACACCCAGCTACTCTAACTGCTTTTACTACATCCTCTGGCAGCAAATTCCAGATGGACTAACAAATCGATTGTGGAAGAGATCAAACCAGTTATGTTACTCGAAGCCCAAATGATAAAGTTATAACTGTCTTATTTTGGTCACACCATCAGAAGAGAGAGACCACTGGAGAAGGACATCATGTTTGGGAAGATCAAAGGAACCAGGAAGAGAGGGCAACCTGCAATCAGATGGCTGAACATGTTGAAAAAAAGCATGGGGATGACGCTGAAGGACCTTACTAGCACATACCAATTTCTTTTTAGATCTGTAACTTATCAAGTCACTAGGACTCGAACATGAGTCGATGGCACCTAACAACAACATTTATTTTCTCCAACTTGTTTTAAATGTACTACTTAGTATCTCTGCAATAAGTCCCCTAGTCATAGTACGTTTTGAAAGAGTAGATAATTGATTTGCATTTATCCATTCCACCCCACTCATGATTTTCTGTCATATTTCCCTTCTGATGACTCTTCTCCAAGCTGAAAAACCTAACCACTTTAGCCTTTCATCTTAAGGGAGTCATGCCATTCTGTTGATTTTGGTCACCCTTTTATGTGTATGAGTGACGAGCTATCCCATGTCTTGTCCAGCAGGGATTGCATAGAAGCACACCCATTTAACACAGCATTTTATTTCAAAGTCATATAAAACAAATCAGCTAATCATTGGAGCTAGAAAGTGGAAAACAGCAGGTTCTCTATCAATATCCGTTCATGTGGTTTTCAAAGTTATTAGAGAGCAAGGACTTGGTTATCTGACAGACCAAGTCAAGTAGTACTCTACTCTCCAACTCGTCCATATTGATCCAGTTAGTCAAACATACTGGCTGTTCTATCGGTCAAAAACTAAGAGTGAGCAAAACTAAAGAATGATTATGCACTGGAAGGATCCCTACACTCAACCCTGACCTCAGGAATCAAAAATCTTTCAAACTTGGCTGTTTGATCAGCTTTATCCTTTTACCTATGTAAAATGTAGAAATTACCTATGTTTCTTCCACATTTTTAGTATACTTGTATATTCCTTATGGGCAGTAATGGTGGAAGATCATATATTGACAAGTCTGTGGTAGAGAGTTAAGTAGTTACTCTTTTAGGCTGTTCAAGGTTTTATTAAAATTTGATTTAAACACTTATCTAATTTCTAAGCAAGTTTACAATATATATAAAAAAGAGCATCAACATAATAAAAATGCCATTAACAATATCATTAATACTTACAAAAAGAAAGCAATTACAAAGAAACATCAACTAATAATTGGCATATTAAAAAGGGATAAATGAGACAGACAGATGGGAGACAAAAGGAAATAGGGTTAGAAATACAATTTGGTTAGGAACGAAAGACAAATAAGGAAAAAAAAAACAAAAGGAAAGGGCTCGTTGCTGCTTAATTCCTTAAGGGAGTTAAAAAGGATACTGTAAAATTTAAATCAAATGTTAAAAACTTCTTTAAATAAATGACTCTTGAGTAGGCTTTTGAAACATTCGAGATTAACTTCTATGATTATTGTCCTCCTATTGGATAGGATATTTTATCCAATTGATTTGTCATCGTACATGGTGATTGGAAAAAAGAAAAGCTGCGCATCGAGGGCTAAATTTTATAAATGGCACAGAAGAAAGCGCTATTCTATAAGCCACACTTAAATTCAGGCGCGGTTTATAGAACTGCGCTTACACCCAGGAACTGCGACTAAATTTAGGCATGGCTGTTTGCACCAAGGAAAACATGGTGCAAAAGCCTGCGCTTAATTTTAGACGCAGATGCCCTTATTCTATGATTACATGCAAAACTGAAAGTAACACTCCTGATCCACCCATGGCCCGCACATTTCCTCATTTCCTTTTTTGACACACACATAAAATTTAGGAGCAGATCCCACACATAAATCTACACACTTAACTTCTTAATTAGCACCAATATTTGCTTGTTAAAAAGCCAATTACCGTATTTTCACGTAGATAACGTGCACCCGTGTAAAACGTGCACACGGGTATAGCGCGCAGGAAACACAAATTTATGTAAAAAAAATTTAATATAGCGAGATAGAGAGCGAGACCAGAAGGCTTTGAGCATGCGCAAATGCTCAAAGCCTAGTCCAGCCCGGCGCAGGAAGAAGGAGGATCTCTCCTGCACTGCACCGCCCAGCCCAGCCCAAACCAATGAGGGAGGATATTTGGGCACTGGCACTGGCACGTCCTGTGCATTGGTGCTGGTGCCGGTGCCCAATCGGGTAAGAGATGTTTGGTGCTGGGGGGATGTAGGATCGCGGGGGAGGGGGGGTGACGCGAGCGGGGGGGGAGGATGCTGGTTCGCAGGGGGATGCCGATCGGATTGAAAAAAAAAAGTTGTAAAACGCGCTCAGGCGTATAACGCGCAAGGTTATGCACGGTTTGTAAAATCGTGTATAACGCGCGCGTTATATGCGTGAAAATACGGTACTGGTGCTAATTAGCTTATTATTCAGTTAAATTGCAGGTACAATTTGGGTAAATGACCAAAACTGCACACTCAATTTTTAGCACTTCTTAAGGTACAGCGATCAGTATTGAACGCAGTACTCCAGATGTGGTTGCACCATTGCCCTATACAGCGGGAGGATAACCTCCTTGGTTCTGGTAGTGATACCTTTTTTGATGATGCCCAACATTCTGTTCGACTTTTTTGAGGCCGCTGCACATTGTGCCGCTGGTTTCATTGTTTTATCCACTAAAACCCCCAAGTCTTTTTCTAGGTTGCCTTCCCCCAATATCGTCCTCCCCACCGTGTAGTTGTACATTGGGTTTCCTTTCCCTATGTGCATGACTTTACATTTCTCAACATTGAAGCTCATCTGCCATTTATTTGCCCACTCACTCAGTTTGTTCAGGTCCCTTTGAAGTTCTTTACATTCCTTAACAGATCTAACCATACCGGAGAGTTTTGTGTCATCCGCAAATTTTATAACTTCGCATTTTGTCCCTGTTTCCAGGTCATTAATGAATATGTTGAACAGCAGTGGTCCCAGCACTGACCCTTGCGGGACGTCACTCGTGACTCCTTTCCAATCAGAATAGTGTCCCTTTACTCCTACCCTTTGTTTCCTGTTCGCCAGCCAGTTTCTGATCCATCTGTGTATGTCCCCTTCTACCCCGTGGTTCCACAGTTTCCTTAGTAGGTGCTCGTGAGGTACCTTGTTGAAGGCTTTCTGGAAGTCCAGGTATACTATGTCTATGGGGTCACCTTTGTCCAATTGTTCACTTATCCCCTCAAAGAAGTGCAGTAGGTTCGTTTGGCATGATCTTCCTTTACAGAAACCATGCTGGCTTGCTCTCATCAGCTTATTTCTTTCTATATGCTCATTGATACTGTTCTTGATTAGTGATTCGGCCATCTTCCCCGGAACTGAGGTTAAGCTGACCGGTCTATAATTCCCTGGGTCACCTCTGGATCCTTTCTTGAAGATAGGTGTAACATTCGCTATCCTCCAGTCTTCCGGGATTACCCCGTTTTCAAGGATAGGTTGCAAATCTGCTGTAGTAACTCTGCTATTTCGTCTCTAAGCTCCTTTAGTATTCTCGGGTATGCAAATCTCTCTCATGCATATTCATTAGGGATATCTGGAAAACTCGACTGACTAGTGGTCCCCCAGGACAGGGTTGGGAACCAGTGCTCTAAAAGAGGACATGTTCGGGGAAATCCAGACATCTGGTAACCCTGCATATGCCCCCATAATCAACACTATATTTTTAACACTCACTTTAACTCAACTACAACATTAACAGACAGACTCATCTCACTAGTATTGACTCAGAATTAGTATAGCTCTCTTGATTTTGGCTATGTACATTATTTGCTTATTTGTAACAAAACAGTTGTAAGTTAAGAAAACAAGCTCTCTCTTATGGAAAATGATCTCATTTAATGTGCTGTACTTGAATACGTATTATGAAGACAGTAGAAGCACACAAGCTAATGAGTCTTCATAAAAGACTCAGATCAAGACCCGACAGCAAAAGTACATGCTTCCCTCTCTTTTAACTTCCCTTCCCTCTCATGTTCTCTTTGACATATGGATAAGTTATAGGGAAGCTCAGCAGGGTCCAGAACACTGCAAATTGCTGTTGAACTCTAAGCTGCTGCCTTCTGTACAAGAAAATCAGCATAGTTGTCACCAGTTGTTGCTGTAAAGCACTAGTTCACCTTTGCCAAAACTCCACTCCTGACAAGGAGCAAGTTAACAGCTCTTCACATGAAGCCCAAGGGCATACATAGAATTCTGCTAACAGTACTGTATAGTACAGAGGGGAAGCATATCCCAGTGTTTAGAGCAGTAATTGAGAACCAGGGAAGCCACATTCAAACCACACGGTTGCTCCCTGTGGCCTAGGGCACGTCACGAAGGGAATAATTCTATAAGGAACGGCCTAATCATGGGCAGTACAAAGGCCCAGAAACAGCAGCAGCCTAATGGTTAGTGCAGTGGGCTGAGATCCTGAGGAATTGGGTTCAAGACATACTGCAGCCCCTTGTGACCCCTGGGCAAGTCACTTAACCCTCCATTGCCCCAGATGCAAAACTTAGATTGTGAGCCCAAAAAGGATAGAAAAGGTACCTGCACACAATGCTTGTAGCACTGTGCATGCCTAATAGCACTATGGAAATGATAAGTAGTAGTATTTCAGTCATTTTATATGTATAAGCAACCATATATGCATGTAAATGATCTCTCATAGAACAATGGGCTAAATTCAATAAGCAAACCTATAATGTACTCCTTTGCGACCCAATTTCCCTCCAACCCAATTCACTAACCTGTGTCCCGATCATCATCCGATCTGTACATTGAAATGAGGGGGAATGGCATTCAAATGATGGCAAGCAGCGATTCATTAACAAAAAACCTGCAACACCGACTGGGCTGGCCAATCACAAACAAGCAACTTCTGAGGACCAGTCGCTCAGGTCCTTTCCGACTACCCTGCCTTCTGCTGCCATGCTCTCTACCCTGTTTTTCTGCTCTCTGCCCCAAACTTTGAGGCCCGATCTCCTGCAGCCCCGAACTCCTGCAGCCCCAATCTCCTGCCTGCCTCGATCTCTTGCCTGCCCCGATCTCCTGCCTGCCCCGATCTCCTGCAGCCCCGATCTCCTGCCTGCCCTGATCTCCTGCCTGCCCCAATCTCCTGCAACCCCAATCTCCTGCAGCCCCAATCTCCTGCCTGCCCTGAACTCCTGCAGCCCCGTTCTCCTGCAGCCCTGACTTTCCTACCCTTCCCCGCAGTGCAAGCCCATGGTTTTAACCATCGGGCTTAAAGCGGGTTAAAATCACAGGCTTGGGAAGAAAAAAAAGCAAAAAAAAGAAGAAATTTCCTGCTCTGCCGAGCACAGGTCTGCGCATGCTCAAGGATCACTGTTCAGCGATCCAATTCAATCTGTTGGGGTCGTGATTCCGAACCTCATTTGCATGAGGGCGATTTGTGAATCAGCCCCCCGGACACGGATCGGATCCTTCATGGATCACATCAGATCCGTGCCCTTAGTGAATCTAGCCCAATGTACTTTGCCAGGGACAGACCATAGGTGGAGCAAATGAATACATATAAATTATAGAATTCTATTATTTACATGCGTTCCCCACCAGTACAAGGTGTGGATTTTACATTAGCTATATGTGCTTGCCCCTTAAAAATGGGGCATTTCTGTCCATTTGTACTCTCTTTTAAATACAACTATTGTTAACCGAGTCGAACCTTGTTTCTCAGGAATGGCTCGGTATATAAAGCCAAGATTTAGTTGAGTAGTGTAGTATTCTATAAGGAAAAGTAGGTGTTTGAACTTTCTTCATAGAATAAGCCTGAGACAGACACAATAGCCCTGATTCTATAAATGGCATCCAGGCTGGGTGCCATTAGGCACCTAGTCGATTTCCACATGGAACTTAATTTTTTTAAATTGACTTAATAATTGAACACCCCATTAAATGCAGATTAAAACATTTTAAATGATTAATTTAAGTTCCACACAGAAATTGACGCCTACTGGCACCTACCCACGCTTACCTGAAAAGTGGGCTTGGTTAGGGGTGGAGTCTGGGCATGGAATGACTTAGGTGTTGGTAAATGTCTGTGTTAGGTGCAGGTAAATTAAAGCAGGAAAGCTCTAGCCTAATATACTGGTGCCTAACATTATGACATCTACCAGTTAGACGCCAGTAGGTGCGATTCAATAAACGACGCCTTAATTTGACTAACATGCAGTAGGCACCATTTCCCTAGGTGCCTAACAACTTAGACACCGTTTATAGAATCGGGCGCAATAAGCATCACCTTTGGTAGGCTCCCTATTATAGAATTACCCTCCATACCCTCCTTTTCCTCAGATATAAGCTTACAATTCTTTTCTGTAAACTGCATGTGTTAAACGTGGGGGAAAAAGGCTCACTGTGAAATATAATGTGTCCTGCAATACTTTCCTGTCAGCATGCGTTAATCACATGCTATTTCTATTTTCTAAATTGTTGGGGACAGGGTGTGCCATGGGTGAGGAATGGGCTTAGAAGCATTATTCGGCTAGTGTGTTCTAAATAACAAGTGCTAACTGGCTAACACTGGTATAATACAGAAGCCTCCTAAATAAAGAGGCAGTAAATGCTTCTATGTGATTTTTTTTTTTTTTTTTGCAAGTCCCGTATGCTAACGGAAAAATGAGCAAATCCAAAATAAGGACCAAGGGCCTTGCAGAAATGGACAATGACGTTCCCTTTACTAAATGACCCAACACAGACCATGTTTTGGCAACAGTGCCTGCATCAGGAGTCCATATGTGTCCAGAGTGTCAAATTGGTCAGTAAATAAGAATTCCTTGGAGAATTCTTATTTATTGACCAATCTGACATTCTGGACACATTGTTGCTAAAACATGGTCCGTGTCGGGTCATTTAGTAAAGGGAACGTCATTGTCCCTTTCTGTGAGGCCCTTGGTGCTTCTTTTGGGTTTGTTGTTTGGTGTGTACTTTGATTCCCTCTTCTGACTCTTGGCTCAGTGGAAAAATTAGCAAATAAAAGAACATTCTCACTAAACTGTCACATAAAATATAGGCTTAGCATACAGGACTGGTCTCACATTAAAATGCACTAAGCCCATATTTTAGTGTGTTTTACTGAATGCCCCTTAGATTGTAAGTCCTCTGGGGACAGGAAAATATCTACTGTACCTGACTGCAACTCACCTTGAGCTATTATGAGAAAGTCATGAGCTAAGTGCCTTTCCCCATAATGAATTAAATATTCTCTGACATTTTGTTTCTTCTGCACTCTCGGGGGCTATTTGCTGCACTGTGGGGTTCAGAAAAGGAGCAGCTTTGAAGGCTAGATATTGCAGGAGAAGCAGGAACCAAGATCAGCTGGTAGGAAAATGGAACAAAAGACAGAGTAAAAACATAATTCTTTCTATGCCTTTGTTCAACGTTTAGATTAATGACATACATACCTTAGGCAAATTTTCACACGCACAAAGAAATTTTCAACTAAGGTGCCCTGCTGTTTTTACTGGAAAGGTCAGATATGTATCCTGTTCTAATTCTCTGCTTTATTAGACGTGTATGAGCAGTAGGTAAGGAGAACAGAAAAACGATGCATACTTTCTGAGCTATTCTGAAATCAGTACCTGATATTTTCAACAGTAGCCAGAATATATCCGGGTAGTGACTGATTTAAAAAAAATTTTAGGAGCTTGTTGAAAACGTTCCTATTTAAAGATGTGTTTCATCTGAGGTGTGCATTTAAGGTGGAGCAGAAACAAGTAATGTAAATTTATCTAAACCAAATATTTTATATTGTTTTATGTTATGTTTTACTGGTTTTAGATTGCATATGTTTCTTTTGTAATCCATCTAGAAACAGACTGATCGAGCAGAATAGAAATGTAATAAATATATAAATAAAACTGTGTTGTGAGGATAAGCAGAAGGAGGTGCCCTGAGGATGCATGGGAAAAGCCTATACAGTAATGGTACCTGAGCACCCAGGTTCCATTATAAGAACATAAGATTTGCCGCTGCTGGGTCAGACCAGTAGTCCATCGTGCCCAGCAGTCTGCTCACGTGGCGGCCCTTAGGTCAAAGACCAGTGCCTTATTAGAGTCTAGCCTTACTTGCGTATGTTCTGTTCCAGTAGGAACTTATCCAACCTTGTCTTGAATCCCTGAAGGGTGTTTTCTCCTATAACAGCCTCCGGAAGAGCATTCCAGGTTTATACCACTCTCTGGGTGAAGAAAAACTTCCTTACGTTTTTACGGAATCTTTTCCCTTCTAACTTCAGCGAGTGCCCTCTTGTTCTCTTCACCTTGGAGAGAATGAACAGTCTCTCTTTCTCTACTAAATCAATTCCCTTCAATATCTTGAATGTTTTGATCATGTCCCCTCTCAGTCTTCTCTTCCCAAGAGAGAAGAGGCCCAGTTTCTCTAGCCTCTCGTTGTACAGCAACTCCCCCAATCCCTTAACCATTTTCGTTGCTCTTCTCTGGACCCTTTTGAGTAGTACTATGTCCTTTTTCATGTACAGCGACCAGTGTTGGACGCAGTATTCCAGGTAAGGGCGTACCATGGCCCGGTATAACGGCATGATAACCTTTTCAGATCTGTTTGTGATCCCCTTCTTAATCATTCCTAGCATTCTGTTTTCCCTTTACGCTGCTGCCGCGCATTGCGCGGACAGTTTCAGTGACTTGTCTACAAGTACTCCCAAGTCTTTTTCCCGGTATTTGATATACCTCCCTTCAATCAAGAATCAAATTGCCACCTAAATAGTGGGGTACCTTACTGCTGTGAACTTCACAAAAAGAGTGCCATGTCTTCTCCTCAGCCAAACACAAACTTCTCCACACACACACACAGATCGTCCAAATTTGGGTGCCCAGGACAGATACATGCTGAAATTAGTTAAAGAGGCATCGACAATCACTAATCATCAGGGGAGCGTGTGGAACAGTAGTTAAAGCTAAAGCCTCAGCACCCTGAGGTTGTGGGCTCAAACCCACACTGCTTCTTGTGACCCTGAGCAACTCACTTAATCCCTTCCACTGCCCCAGGTACATTAGATAGATTGTGAGCCCACCAGGACAGACAGGGAAAAATGCTTGAGTACCTGAATAAATTCATGTAAACCCCCCTGAAAGAATGGTATAGAAAATTGAATAAAAAAAATAATTAGAGTTAATTGGCAACAATTTGAATTTGTGTGTGCATCTGTCCTAGTTCCTATACTTTGAGGGTTCTTCAAAAAGTTTCCACACTTTCATATTTTATAGGAAATGGTTGGGGGTGGGAGAAGTGGTAAGAGGGCGTGTCATAGAATGTCATGTGACTACACTCCTCCCTCCATATTCGCGAAGGTTAGGGGTAAAGTCAGCCCACGAATAAGAAAAATTTGTGAAATAACTTTAGGGCTGACTCTGACCCATCTCCACCTCCTGGAGCTGACTATGATCCACCCCACCTTCCTCCCACCTCCTGGACCCCTCCACAACTTACTTTGTAAAGCCTGGTGGTCTAGTGGTGAAGCAGGGTGGGAGCGATCTTTCTACGCTCCTGCCCTGTGCAGAGCTGCGAACATAAATGGCTGCCATGAGTTCTCACTTGTCTCACCTTGCAAGTAGTGATTCAATTTGCTTTTCAGATATTTAATAAATAGTGCTAAAAAAATAAAAGTGCAAAAAAACTTCCTCATATAATATCTGCACCTAAATTTTATAGCGCCCATCTCAAAAGGGGCATTCCCAGAAGTTAAGCATGGTGCTAGAGAATAATGTCATATTTGTCTAAATTGGGCACCATTACACTGGGTTTCTGCTGGTGTAAATCCAATGGCTAGGATTCTGCCAAGGGCACACGCCCTTTACAGATTTCTAGCTTAGCTTGGATCTTTTTGTCTCCCAACACTGGGTGTCATTTATCGAATGGCCCTTAGGGTGAAATTCTATAAAAGATGCTAAATGTCAGATGCTGCTTCTGCATTCAGGGCAAAAAACTGTCATCAATGGATGCAAGGTAATAAATTGATACATCAGGGAATATACGGTAAATTGCCCAGTAACTTTAATGAAATCTTATGTATGTATCAGCCAGGACGCACACTGAGACCCGAAAGCCGAATGTTGCTAGATGCGGGAAGATGTGAAAAAGTGCATTATGTTGATACAGCAAAGCCCTCCTTTTCAGTGGCAGGTCCAGTTATGTGGAATGCCGTGCCTGGGACTTTACATCTATGTGTCAACGTTTTGAGGTTTAGGAAATTTTTTAACCGTTTTTTTTTTTGGTCTGGGCATTCTAGTAAACAGAAGATCCATGAACTTTACGGGTGATGTAAATCAGTGTTCTTCAACCACCGGTCCATGGACCAATGCTGGTCCACAGAAATTTCCTGCCGGTCCACAGGGCCAGCACGTGCATCAGGCCCAAAACAGTGTTCTTCAACCGCCGGTCCATGGTGCGATCGATGCGGCGTTATCTTCGAGCCAGCTCCCCTTCCTCACTGATTCAGTGCACAAAGCCACGAGCAGTGGCTCCTACGGGCGTCCTACGCCTGAACCGGAAGCCTTCTCTCTGACGTTGCAACGTCAGAGGGAAGGCTTCCAGATGAGGCATGGGACGTGCAAGGTGCAATTAGTACTATTATGGGGGCGGGGTCTGGAGTGGAGATTGGGTAGAGATGGGCGGGGTCTGGCCCACGACTTAGCCCAGTGTTCTTCAACCGCCGGTCCACGGACCGATGCCAGTCCAAATAATAATTATTTTATTATTGCCAGTCCATAGGTGTAAAAAGGTTGAAAAACACTGATGTAAATGATGTTTTATTGGTTTTAATGTTTGTTCAATGTTTTATTGTAAGTTGCCTAGGTTTTAGGCAGATAATTAATATTCTAAATAGATAGAAATAAATAAATAAATAAATAAAGACACCAAAATAAATAAATAAAGACACCAAAACAGGGCAAAACCATCAGAAAACACCTTCCCTCCCTCCCTCCCCCCCCCCCCATTTATAGAATAGCACTTAAGTATTTCTGTTGCAGATCTGCAAAGGGGCATAGCCATGGGAGAGCTAGAATTTGGGCAAACTGCACCCAGCTTGCACATCAAGATACGCAGTGGGTTTCAGTTGGTGTAACGCCCCACCCCCAAAGTTCAGTGCGAACTGCAAATTCCAGTGCCTCATTCTATTCTTTAAAGGGCACCGATCCTGGAACACCCATAATAGAACATCATTCAGCACAGATTTTTTTTTCAGCACTGAATTTTGAGCGCCATTTATACAATTTTTCCCAAAGCATGTAACGTGTGTAAGGTGAGCCCCCAGTTTATAGAATTGCCCTTTTACTGAATTAACTTGGCGTATGGTATGAACACCAGTGAACTTTCAAACAGATGTGCAGCTCATAAAATCTAAGATGATTAAGAGTATCACCAGGAGCAAAATTAAACGCAAGCACTCATTAGAGATTAATCCATCTGCTCTTATATAGGACACTGGCAATGAATTACTGGCCTCCTGCTGAAGAGTTTACTGCATAATGCAGTGCTCCGCTCAACAAGTTGTAAAATCACCCGTGTTTGCAAATGCCAGCTGAACAGCGGGTGATGATGTCTGATAGAAGATTCCTTGCTGAAAATATTCAGAGAAATGTAGCATTTATATAAAGATATGCAGTCGAATGATTAGATCATAAAGGTGAAGAGGTAGGATGCAGGTTTCCTTGTTTTCCAGAACCATGCTAGATGATGGCAGATACAGGCTGAAATGTCTGGGAAGGTGGTTAGAGGGATATCTGCTGCTCCATGCCATCCTTGCTGCTCTCTGTGGGTTACTCCTCCTTCAGCCTTGCACGCATATTTCTGTTTAGAAGTGCACAGTCATTTCATTGTTGTTTTGAACTGAAATGCTTCCGCGCTGCCTATTAAGATACTGCTTGCATTGTACTGATATTTATCATATTTCTGTTATATGATTGTTCTACAGTGCGTCAGTCCAGTTACTGGGTTTTATGCCGTTAACAACATTGTAAGCTTTATCTTAAAACTGTACCTGCTGTACATTGACTTGGGTGAATCGTTGCATAAATATGGTTAAGAAATCTCCCCCAAATAAATAAATAATACTTTCCATGTGTTGCCATTTAGGGATCCTCTGTATATTGGGATGGCCTCTCAGAGCTAGGGTTACCGGATTCTCTGGTCCGAAAATCTGGATCCTTGGCCCCCGCCCCCCTAGGCCCGCCCGGCTTTGCTCCATTCAGCCGATGTCAAGCCCCATCCTGCCCCCAGCCCCACGCCCACCCTCCTCAACCCGTTTGCTTGTCAGGAGGGTATCTGCACCTGTGCTGGTGTGACGTGATGACATCACACATGTGCACGTGACATCACCACGTCGTATCCGTGCATGCGCAGATGCCGTCCCGATGTCGCTGCTGGCTGGAAGCTTTTCAAAACCCAGAACAAAGTGCCGGATTTTGAAAAGCCGTCCGGACCCCCGGACATGTCCTCGAAAAGGAGGACGTGTCCGGGGAAATCTGACCGTCTGGTAACCCTACTCTGAGCGGGCCCAGGCACCAGTCCGAGCGGTTTAATGGCATGGCAAAGAAATACAACTAAATGGTTCTTAAAAGGGTTTCAAAACAGTACTCCAAAATCTGTTACCCAAACAAGTTTATTCCTTGGATTAAAGTTTGTTTTTCCTTCATAAACAAGTATCTTTGGTGCTTCAAACAAAAAAGAGGAGACATCATGCAAACAGCCAGAAAACTCATAAGAATTTCTGCTAGATTCACTAACCTGCCCGATCGTGACCGATCCGTGTCTGATCCGTGCAGGTCCGATGGATTCACAAACCGGCAATATTCTAATGGGGGCGATCGGAGGAACGCTCCCATCCGCCGACATGGATTGCTAGTGTGTAGATAGTCTGTGCATGCGTCTAAGACCCATCTGAGACACAACTTTTACTTTTTTTTTTTACTTTACTTTTAGTAGCCCAGCGAGCTCATGATTTTAATCCACTTTAAACCTGCGGGTTAAAACCACAGGCTCACAGTGTGGGGAAGGGCAGGAGAGATTTGAGGCGGCAGGCAGGAGAGATTTGGGGACGAGCAGGGCAGCGATTTGGGGCGGCAGGCAGGAGAGATTCGATAGGGCGTGCAGAGATCAGGGCAGAGAGCAGGGCGGTAATGGAGCTGGAGAGTCAGAAAGGACATTTGCGACTGGTCCCCAGCAGTCCCTTCTTGGGTTGATCGGCCAGCCCAGTCGGATCGCAAAATTTGTTTTGTGAATTGCGTCCCTGCTTACTTTGCATGCCATTCCCCTCATTTGCATGCGCGGATCGGAATCAGATCGGCAGAGAGGTAAGAAAATCGGGTCGTAAAGGGATCGCAAACTGATCGGTTTGCTTAGTGAATCTAGCTCATAGTGGCTTAAACATTCCTTTCAATTCAACAATTCAGCTTCCCTAAAGTCATAAACACTCTACTTACTAGCACAGTTCAAAATCTTGTCAAAGGTTTGTACACAAAGAAAATGAAAATAGTGTTCAGTGCAGGCCCCACTCAGGCCTGAGCCTGGGCCACACCCTAGGCTTCCTTCAGCAAGCCTTACAATACTTATTTCTTCTATATTTCTTCAGTTTGGTTTCAATAAACATTCCAAGCAGTACCTTGAATTATTCTTCCACTGAGCTTTTCACTATCCTGACCCAGTGAAGAAGGAACAATCCACCCGTTGAATATGATCCCCATTCTTTTCCTGCTTTTTCTAGGCCCTGGACGATTTAGGCGCTATTTATAGAATCAGCCCCTAGGTGCCTACTGAGTTAGACACCTACCACCCAATTAATTTTAATGTAAGCCAATTATCAGGTGCTAATTGCTTGTTATCAGCACCAATTAAGCTTTTAAAATAATTAACCGCCCCTTTTTCAAAACCATAGCGTGGTTTCTAGTGCCGGCCGAGGCGGTAATGGCTCCGACACTCATAGAATTCCTATGAGCATCGGAACTGTTACTGCCACAGCCGGCGCTACAAACCGCGCTGTGGTTTTATAAAAAGGGGGGTAAGTCAGGCCTTAGATCAGCTAGGTGCGTCAATCTAGCTGCCTAACTTTAGGCATCTTTGTATAGAATCAGGGTCATATTGTTCTCAGTTGATGTGTGCAATTCACAAGTCATGCAAGCTTTGTATTGTGCTTCTAAGTGAATGTGCATACTTGATCCAGTATACTGCAGCTGCACTCTAGGGGTCATTCTAGAACATGACTGCCTACAATGAGGTGCCACATATGCACATCAATCTTTGAATGCTGGTATATATATACGTAGGTGTGCACATATGTCCATATAAGTCAATATGTTGCCTAAGTTCTATTCTACAGTATAACTCTATGCATATCTCCAGAACATGCTTAGCCCCCTTGAGACCCCCTAAGGAGCCCAAAAGGAGTTAAGGAGCTGGAATTTCAGTCTGTTGTCCTAAGGTACTGTTTTGGTTTTTAAAAATGCTTAAGCAGAAAGGGAAGACCAAAGGAGCTAGTACTCCAAAGACTGGACAATGGATAAACACGTTCAAATGAATTTACCTACTGCAACTTTGGGTGAAGTTCTGGCTGCTCTGCTGGCTGCCTTTTCAGTGCTTCTTTGGAATCGGGAGTGGTATCGGAGGACTGGAGAAGGGCGGATGTGGTCCCTCCCCACAAAAGTGGAAGTAAGGAAGAAGTAGGGAACTACAGGCCGATAAGTCTGACTTCTGTGGTAAGTAAATTAATGGAAACACTGTCAAAACAGAGAATGGTGACATTTCAGGAATCCAATGGATTTCAGGACCTAAGGCAACATGAATTCATTAGAGGCAGGTCTTGTCAGACAAATCTGATCAATTTCTTTGACTGGGTGATCATAGAATTTGATAGAGGGAGTGTGCTAGATGTGGTGTATTTAGATTTTAGCAAAGCCTTTGATAGCGTTCCAAACAGCTGTCCAATAAATAAACTGGGTGCCCTCAGAATGGACCCCAAAGTGACAGACTGGGTGAGGAACTGGTTGAGTGGAAGGTGACAGAGAATAGTAGTCAATGGAGATCTCTGTAAGAAAAGGGATGTTACCAGTGGTGTACCTCAAGTTTCAGTTCTTAGATCTGTTCTTTTTAACATTTTTGTAAGCAATAATGTTGAAGGACTATGAGGTAAGATTTCACTCTTTGCAGATAATACCAAAATCTGCAATAGATTAGACACCCCTGATGCTTTGAATAACATGAGGAAGGACCTAGCGAAGCTTGAAGAATAGTCTGAAATTTGGCAGCTAAAATTTTATGCTAAGAAATATAAGGTCATGCATTTGGGCTGCAAAAACCCAAAGGAACAGTACAATTTAGTGGGGTGAAGAATTAGGAGCGGGACTTGGGAGTAATAATATGTGATGATTTTCAGGTGGTCAAACAGGTCAACAAAGTGATTGTGAAAGCCAGAAGAATGCTAGGGTACATAGGGAGAGGTATGGTCAGTAGGAAACAGAGGTATTGATTCCCCTGTAAAAAAGACTCTGGTGAGTCCTCATTTAGAATATTGTGTACAATTCTGGAGACCACACCTTCAAAAAGATATAAACAGGATGGAGTTGGTCCAGAGGAAGGCTGCTAAAATGGTCAGTGGTCTTCGTCATAAGGCGTATGGGGACAAACATAATGATCTCAATATTTATACTTTGGAGGAAAGCCAGAAGAGGGGAGATATGATAGAGACATTTAAATACCTACATGGCATAGATGTGCATGAGATGAGTCTAAACTAAACTAAACTAAACCTTAAGTTTGTATACTGCATCATCTCCATCAAGATAGAGCTCAGCACGGTTTACAAGTAATTCAATAAATGAGAGAAGGACATAATAAGAAATTAGAGGTTATGAAGAGGATAGCTCTTTCATTTGAAAGGAAGCTCCAGAAGGAGAGGGCATAGGATGAACTTAAAAGGTAATAGACTCAGGAGTAATCTAAGAAAATACTTTTTTACAGAAAGGATGATAGATGTGTGGCATGGGCTCCCGGTAGAGGTGATGGAGACAAAGACTGTGTCTGAATGCAAGAAAGCGTGGACAGGCACGTGGTATCTCTTAGGGAGAGGAGGAGATAGTGGATGCTGTGGATGGGCAGACTGGATGAGCCAATTGGCCTTTATCTGCCATCATGTTTCTAATCCCATCTTCTACTAAACCACGCTAGCGGTTTTAGTGCGGGGAGCCGCGCTGAATGGTCCATGCTGCTCCTGACACTCATTGAGTTCCTATTAGCATTGGGAGCAGCGCGGGCCATTCATCGCAGCTCCCTGCGCTAAAACCGCTAGCGTGGTTTAATAGAAGAGGGGGTATGTTTCTGCTGTACTAATTTTTTTTTTAAAGGAAATTAAGTATCTGCTTTCTTTTATAGAGCACGTGTCCTGTAGGCACCTAAATACATGCCATTGCTACATAATTATTTATTTTACTGTCTCCGTTGGGCTTGCCTGTGGTTCAAAAATTATGTGTTTATAATAAAAGAATAAGTTTACAAGTAAGCCCTAATAGGCAGTATACATTTTCTCATTAATTTTTCTCTGTTAGAAGGAGACCTGCCTGCCTATTTTTGTAGAGTGCATTACAGTAATAACCTGTCAGATGGGATCATGATTTTGGAAATGAATCCTCCTGCATTTTGTCAGAAGCCTGTCCCTAATATAGTAGAGGGGACAGGCTTCGTATGTCGGTGCTAGGCAGCATGTCACATATGGAGCTGTGCCGATGGCCCTGAAGGAATGCCGCAGCATTAGAAGCCAGGCTTCTGCAGTTGGCAGCATTACATTAAAATGCAAAGACCCTGTTTCCAAAACCGTGCCTCTTAGAGTTAGTGATTAGTGTTTATGTACATTAAAAAAAATATTTCAAATGTGCTTTTACTAGATTGAAGTGAAGCATAGATCTTTCAAATAATATTTTGCAAATTGTCTAAAGGCTTTTCAGTTCAGCTTAATTCAGAAATAAATTGTTCATGATTGGTTGCCTAATTCAAATCCGTTAGTGTCAGAATTATGTAGTCGTTTATGTGGCAGTCTGGAATTTGTAAGAGCAAGCCCCAGAGGAATCCAGGACTGCTTTACCCTTCTAGAAGCCAGATGCAGTAAGCATTTTTCTCATAAACACCAAATGAGAAAAACACTTTAGTACATCCGCCCCTGGGTCATTAAAGCTGAAGCGGCAGTCAGAATAATATTTAGACTATTACAAGTCTCAAATGGTTCAACATTGCTCTACCGTGTTCAACAAGGGATTGACAGGATGGAGGAATGATGTTTTGCTGCTCTCAAATATTCATGTCATTATTATTTTCCTATATCTAGTTCAGCACACTCCTCATTCAACTTTTCTTCACGTAAATTTGAAATCTATTCCATTTCCGTTTCAAATACTTTCAGTAAAAGGATTTGACACAAAAATGGAATGCATTTCAATCTAGCTTGAGGAAAAGTGAAAAGTACAATCCCCCTAATTAGTTATCTGAACTGCCTAGCAAAATAAAGTATGTTAGTACGTGCAGTTTCACCAGCTGGCAAAGCTGAACAAAGGCATAAAATAAATCATATGCATAAACTATACAAACCAATGAGGGGAGCAAATAAACCAGGACTTTGCACATCTGCCCTGGTGACCCCAGAGCCAGTCAGGTTTTCAGGATATCTAAATTGAATATACATGAGCTATACTGTACAGTCCCATTTTAGAAAGGACATAGAAGTCAGAATTGAAATGTCCAGGTCAGAACAAAGCTTCACAAGCATTTTAGAACAGAATCTGCTGATACAGAGGCTGTTTTAAAATTCAAGAGGAATGGACATTTATGTGTCAAGTACATGCAATATAAACTAGAGATCTGCACGGGAACGGGGATTGCGGGAATCCCGTGGGTCCCAAGATTTTGTATATCTTCTACTACAGTAATTCTCTATCCAGGCCTCGGGAACCACAGTTTCATCCCCATGGGAGTCCCGTGAGGATGAAACCGTGGTTCCCGAGGCCTGGATAGAGAATTACTGTAGTAGAAGATATACAAAATGATGGGAAAACAAAATGTCCCACCAGCTACAGAAAGGGAGTTGTTCATTTTGACGGGGGCTAAGCTCATAGTGGGAGGCCCAGCCCCCCTCTCATGGTTAGGCCATCAATTGGGTTTAATACAAAATGAAGTTTTTGCTGAGTTTGTTTTGAGGTTTCCGGTTCAGTTTTGGCCCATTTGTTTATGCAACCATTGTCCTGAAAAGTGCCTCTTAATTCTGTTTTAAATAATTTTGATGCTTTATTGTTTGATTCTTTACTTATTGCTGCATTAAAAATCTCACAAGTTACCTATGCCAGATGGTGGAACCAGATTTGTTTGCTCTACAGACATGAGCTTTATATTGCCAAAAAATCCAACTCATTTCTTTTAACAAGAAATGGTTGACCCTAAAGTCACATGGCCTAATTATTATTATTATTTATTTAATTCATTTTCTATCCCATTGTCCCCATAGAGCGCAGAACGGGTTACAGGTTAAACATACATAATATCAGTACAAGAGTACAATACAAGTTTTTATCCTAGTTGGCACATATTAGGTGTAGTTATCCTTATGTGATACAGACTAGTTTAGTTACCAAATATACAATTCTTTGTAGTCCATGGATCAAGGGTAGGGGGTCAGATGAAGAGGTATGTTTTTATTGCTTTTCTAAAGTTGAGGAGACCTTCAAGAGATCTGATCTGTGAAGGCAGTCGATTCTAGTGACTTGGTATGAAGTGGGAGTAGGACTGTTGTTTGGCAGTTTATAGTTGAAGGGCACGACCAGGGGGCGTTTTGAGGCATATTTCATCCTGGGAGCGGAGGGACCGGTTTGGCACATATGGAGGAAGTTTAGCCATCACATAGCCCTGTCGTGCAAGGATTTTAATGCTAGCATCAGGCCCTTGAAAACACGTTTAGCTACAGACAGCCAGTGGGCCGACGCTAGAGCCTGGAAGACAGGGTCACGAGCATGGAGGTTTTTTTAGAAGCCTGATTGTCACGTTTTGAGCACACTGGAGCCGTCGTACATTCTTTGCTGTAAGACCATTGAATAGTGCATTGCAGTAATCCATGTGGAAGAGTACTAGGGCATAGAGTAGTTGGGCAAAGTCAGACTCTGAAAAGTAGTTCCTTATTTTTCAGATTTGTTGCAGGTAGTAAAATGAAGAAGATGCCAACTGAGAGATATGGTCGGAGAGCGACAGGTTGCAGTCAAGGAGTCTTCCTAGGCTGCGCACTTGGTCTTTTGCAGTTAGAATAGTCGAGTCCCAGCACAGCAAGGAATGGGCAAGGTCGCAGCATTCTTTGCAAATTCAAAGGAGTTCGGTCTTGGAGGCATTTAATTGAAGTTTATTGACGGACATCAAGTTTTTGATTTCTGAAAGGCAGTTTAGGATTTTTTCAATCTGGGCGTCACGGACTTCGCCTAGCAGTAGGTACGGTTGGATGTCATCTGCAAAGGAGTGAATCTATATTTGATATTTATGGGCTATGTCTAGGACAGGTCTAATGTAGAGATTGAATAATAGGAGGGATAGTAGGGTGCCCTGTGGAACACCATATTTGATTGGTTTGGGTTTTGAAAGCATGTGATTGAGCAGAACATTTCGGGGTCTGTTTTCCAGGAACGAGGAGAATCATTGCAGCGCAACGTCTCAGATTCCAATTTCAGAGAGCCATTCAATGAGGCAAGAATGGTCAATAGTGTTGAACGCCGCACTAAAATCTAGAAGCACCAAAAGGACATCATTACCTTTGTCCATGAGTTTCCAGAAGTCATTGATGATGTTTAGAAGGATGGTTTCCGTACTCTGGGATTTCCTGAATCCTGATTGGAAGGCGGATAGGGCTCCTTGTTCGTCGATGAAGGAGAGTATTGGTTTAACACTGTTTTCTCCAGGATCTTAGAGACGAAGGGTAGGTTGGAGACAGGTCTAAAGTTGCCGGGCACATTAGGGTCGAGTGTTGGTTTTTTCAAGATTGGCATGATAACCGCCAACTTCCAGTTTGAGAGCACTATGCCTGTTTATAGTGAGGTGTTATTGAGAGGAAGGATAGAGTCTACAAAGGTGTCTTTTACCGCCATTAGGAGATGTGATGGACAGGGATCCTGGTTGGAGCCAGAAGGGTGAACTGAGCCTAGTATTTCAGCGATGTCGTTGCGGGTAACTGTATTGAAGTTAGTTAGGTTCCCAGTTGTGGTTTTAATTGTTTGATCTAAGTCACGAGGGGACAATGTCTGCAGCTTGGCAGAGTCAAGGTGAGACCGTATTTTGTCTACTGTGTCCTTAAAGTAGTTTGAGAGTGTTTCACTGTCAAGTTCAGTGTTAAGGTACTGATTGTCACCTTGTGATGTTGTGAGTATCTTTTTTGTTAGTTTGAAAAGATTTTTTGATCTATTGCAGGTCTTTGAGAGTTGTCCAGTCTTTTTTGCCTCTAGGGTGGCTTTTTTATATTCTTCATGTAGTTCCTTCCATTTGGACCTGTCACTGTTAAGTTTGGATTTGAACCATTTCCTTTCCTCTCGCCTTAGTTCTCTTTTCTTAGTTCTTAAGTCATCAGTAAACCAGTGGGAGGAATACTAGCGGGAGTAGTATTTCATTTCTTTGACCAGGAGTAGCCTTTCATATAGAGTTTTTACCTCAGTGTTCCAGTCCATGGCAGCTTAATTGACAAATTGAGATGTTTTCTAATTCTTTCCGGTGAGGTATGCATCTCTTATTTTTGTTCACTGTTATTTGTTTGTATTGTATTTTATTGTTGGTTTAAATAAACTAAGACTTTAAAAAAATCAAAACTGTCAGAAGCAATTGTTGCTCTTTATGGGGACAGGTACCTTTTAGGGGGGGGGGCAGGGACGGAGGGGATTCCTCATGGGGTCGGGCGGGGATGGAGGAGATTCTGGCGGGGATGGGTGAGAACAGGTGGGATACTGGTGGGGACGGGTAGGATTTCTGTCCCCGCACAACTCTCTAGTATAAACATCGATTTTAGAAAAAAACATAGAAAATCTTAATGGGCTAAATAGCAACATAAACATATATGTGCCAGTATCCCTTTCCAGTCTGGCATTTTGGGGTGACAAAAACTGCTACTTCTTATCATTTCTATAGTGCTGCTAGACAAACACAACGCTGTACATTAAACAGGTAAGAGACAATCCCTGCTCAATAGAACTTACAATCTAATTAAAACAGACAAACAGGACAAATAGGGATTAGGGAATTTCTCACAGAGGGAATGATAAAACACACATGGGTACTTTACAAGTGAGTGGGAATTAGGAGTTTTACAGCAGCCTCAAAAAAGTGGGCTGTTAGCCTAAAGTTGAATACTGCCAGCGATGGAGCTTGACTTACTGATTCAGGCAGTCTGTTCCAGGCATACGGTGCAGCAAAATAGAAAGGATGGAGTCTGGAGTTGGCAGTAGACCTACACAGAAGCCGTCCTTGGTGAGCCAGTCCCCCTTGCCACAGGAACTCTCCTCTAAACTGACAAAGAGCAAAAGAATGCCCACCTTTGGCAGGAACACTTACTTCTGGGTTGTAGGAGTGCTGCTGTTTCTTTGAGGCTGAGTGAAACCCTGTCTCTGCTCTGGCCTTTGAGATTCTGAATGACGTTGACTGGATTAACTGGGAGAGAAGCTGTTGATTTTCCCTGCCAGTGAGTCACTTTATGGTTAGTGCAGCAGACTGTGATCCTGGGGAAGAGGGATCAGTTCACACTGCAGCTCCATGTGACCCTGGCCAACTCACTTAACCCTTCCTTGCCCCAGGTACAAAAACTTAGATTGTGAGCCTATTAGACACAGAGGAAGTACCTGCATAAAATGTGTACAGCACTGTTTACATCTAGTAGTGCAGTAGAAATTATTAGTGGCAGTAGTAGCAACGGCAGGAAAAGACACCATGATCTGGGCAACCAGATAGAAACTGTGGAGGTCCCTCTCAAATATTCATCAGTGACATCTTGCCGCCCTCAGTTACTTATATTTTGCCTGTTTTATAAAGGCACGTGGTGCTGCATTCCTGATAGGACGTCTAAGTCTGACTTTGGACATTTTGAAAAAGCATCCAGAAATCGGGTGGAGAAAATGTCCATGTTTGAAACCGTAAGATGTCTATCTTGTTTTTTTTAATGACCTATCTAGATGTTTTGGCCCTTAGTGCGTCTATCTTTTGGGGCTGAATACAGGTACATCCAAATGCAAAACATCCAAAACCAAGCCATTTGGACGTAGGCGGGGCTACCATCTATACTAGATTGGCCACACGGATATGCCAGCAGAGCAGTGGGGCACCTTAGGGGGGCACTGCTGTGAACTTCACATAAAGGGTGCCAGGTTCACATTTCACCAGAACCCCCTTTACATTGTATGCTGTCTCCTCCAATACACCCCCAAAACCTACTGGACCCATCTGTCTACCACCCCAATTGCCCTTATGGGCTGCAGGTGTCACCTTTATATCAGTACAGTAGGTTTTGGTGGGCTCACATTTTTTCCCACAAGTGTATTAGTTAGGGTGGGATATGGGCCTGGGTCCTCTTCTCTGCAGTCCACTGCACTGGTCATCAGGCTACTCCAGACACCTGCTTGCTATTGTACTAGGACTGGTCATGCAGCTGTCATAGAGACAGATATGTAGTGCTGCCCGATTTAGGGAAAACTTTTTCAATTCGATTCAATTTGGCCTATTGAACTGATTTTTCGATTCGATTCAATTCACTTTTCCTGCCCAATTGGGCAGGTTTATTTTTGTAGCCTCTTCACCCACCCCATACGCCTTTGCCCTCTCCAACCCCACGACGGTGCTGTGGTATAAACAAAACAAAAAAGACTCTCCCTCCCTCTGTTAGATCCCAGCTCACGTTCGCTAACACCAGCTCTGGCAGGATACACATTTCAAATCAGATGTATTGTAAACACAAAATAGAAAATAAAATTATCTTTTCTACCTTTTGTTGTCTGGTCATCTTATTATTCAAATCTTGTTGGTCATGGGCTTTGGTTTCTGTTTGTCTTCTGTTAACTCTTTCACCAGGGTCTCTTGCCCATTTGACATTTTCTTCTTTCTCCGTGCTCACCATTCTCCTTCAAGTAGCTGCTATCCATTTGTCTTTTCTACCTTCTCCTGTCTATTCTCTCACTACACCTGCCTCAGACATATTGATCATTCCTTTTTAGCTCTTTTCTGGCTCGTTCTTACCCTTCTCCTCTTTTTTTACACTTTTCATCTGCCTATCAAATTTTCATCTTCTCTCTCATTCCCCATCTCTTTCCGTCCTTAGGCCTCCATTCCCTTTCACCTTCAATGTATCTCCATGACCATATTTCTATCCTCTGTTATATCTATCCTCTAATCCATTTCCTTGCCACACTCTCCTCCCCCCTCAGGGTTCTACTATTCTCAGCATCTTCCTTCCTCCACCCTTATAGCCCAGCATCTCCTCCCCACCCTCATGGACGACACCTTTCTATCTCTTCCCTGCTGCACTCTCCCACTCTCTTCTCTCACTCCCATTTCCAAGCATTGCTCCATCACTCCATTCTGCTCCTGGATCCAACATCTCCCTCCTTCTCACCTTCCAACTCCTGTGTATCTCTATCTCTCTCTCTCCCTCTCATCTACTCCCATGTCCAACACTTCTCTCACTCCCTTCCTTGTGCCCTATGTCAAATCTCTCTATCCCCCTCCAAGCACCATCTCTCTCTTCCCTCCATTATGTGCAATTTAATCTTCTCCTCTCATCATGCATATCTCCCTCTCCTCCCCCTGTGCCAACATCTTTCCTTTCACCCTCCCCTAACCCTGTGCCATCAACTTTCCTTCCTCTTAACTTTTCCCTCCCCCTGTGCCACTAGCTTTCCTTCCTGAAGATCCTTTTACCTCTTCCCTCCCCCAGTGCCATCAACTTTCCTTTCTCTCCTCCTCTGTACTCCAAGGTTCGTTTCTTCGGGTCATGGTATCAGCAGTGACTCTCAGAGGCCTGCCGCTAACCGAGAAGTCTCCCCTATGCCACAGAAATACTTCTGAGTCAGCAGCAGACGTGTGGGAATTGCTGATTTACCATGACACAGCAAGATTCGATGCTGACACAACCGGCATGACAAGATTCAGCGCAGGAAAAGGGAATTCCATTACTCCCGCCGATCCCCCTGTGCAGCACTTCCCGATCAACCCGCGCCCTGTGAGACATCAAATTTTGGGCCACCTAAAGCAGCAGCAGCAGTGGTGAACAGGCTGCTCGTGGCCTGCTCTGCCATGTCATCAGTGATGTCATCAGTGACATGACAGAGGGAAGGCCCCTGCGGGCAGGCCAGGAGTAGCATGTTCATCCTTGCTGCTGTTTTAGGAGACCGAGATGAGACTCAGAACTCACTGAATAGGTGAGTCTGATTTTATAAGGAAACAAATCGATTCAAATCGATTCACCAAAGTGAATCGGTAAATCAATTTGAATCGATGAATCAGGCAGCACTAATATATGCTGTTTCATTCAGATCTTTAGGAAGTGGGAGGGGGTTAGTGACCACTGGAGGAGTGGGGGTGGGGGGCATGCATTAAACTCTTCAGTGGTTTTCTGGTTAGTTTGGATACTTTTTTGGCCTTTATTCATTTTAAAAACAGGTCTAGCTCAAAACATCCAAATTGTGCCCTGGACATTTTGTAAAATGTTTGATCAGTATTGTAAAATATCCAAGTGCTAAGCTTGCCCTAATCCCACCAAAAACACGCTTCTAACATGCCCCCTTATCATTTAGACACACCGGAGACAAAACAACCAGAAAGACATGTAAAAAGTCAGTTTTGAAAATGCACATGTGGATGTTTTAACTAGTATGATGTCCAAATGCCGGTTTATGCCATCTTTTGGATGTCTATCTCTTTTGAAAATGAGTCCCCTAGCCTTCTTTGGCAACCTGAATACTTTGAGACCCTGGGATTATTAAAAAAAAAAGAGGCCTTTTACATTAATTAAAAAAAACAAAAAACAAAAAACAAAACATACATTCTATGCATAGAAAATTTTCTGTGGAAATTACCCCACAGTGATTTTATTGCACTTTTTGCTGTTGAAAAAAATATTAGGCATGCACAGTTATTTGAAATGTGTATATTACTTTTCCTGAGAGAATTAGTCCAGTATTACTCTGAGAACAAGCACTGAACTGGCAAAGTATAACTCTGTATTTTGGCTCCCCTAAATGAATATGTCTCATGTCTAAAGCTGGTGAATTAGCTCCTTGATTGATGTACATCTAATGCAATTACACTAAATATAAGTACTCTCTGAGGTACCTTCTTCGCAATGTTGCATTGCAGAGTTTGCTATCACTTAACTGCTTTGCACCTGATACTCATTAATAATATAGGGAATATGTTAGAATGAACGTGCAGGAAACAGAACTCTGATTAGACATGACAGGCTCATCCATGCAAACAATGATTCATGTTTGGGTTAATGGGACTCTGTAATGTTCTGCAGTTATTCCATAAAGGTGTTAAAAACTTAAAAAAATATATTCAGAAACCATGTACTGATGGTCCACCATTCTTTGAGAGAGCAGAAAAAAAATCCAACAAAAACTGCAGTGAACCAAGCAGCAAGCAAAAAACAAAACAAAAACTGCAGACTATGTGCAGGATGCAGGCACTGTTTATTGTACCATTAATAAAATGTGGTAAATATACAACCTTATTGCCAACCTTATTGCCAACCTACACGGTCCGTGTTTCGGATAACACGCCTTCCTCAGGGGTCCATGGTGGATAAGGTATTGAAACAACGAACAATCATATCTAGTATCGGACTCACACAGGCATTTGTTTGATTCCTTTTTATTGCAGTTTGTTTCAATACCTTATCCACCATGGACCCCTGAGGAAGGCGTGTGTTATCCGAAACACGGACCGTGTCGGGTCTCTTGGTTGGCAATAAGGTTGTATATTTACCGTATTTTATTAATGGTGCAATAAACAGTGCCTGCATCCTGTACATAGTCTGCAGTTTTTGTTTTGTTTTTTGCCACCATTCTTTGACAAATGTGTGCCTTAATTCAGTGCAAAAAAAGCAAAGCAATTCCATATATCATCAATTTTGTCATTTTGACTGGAAAATGGTGTTTTGTTTTGTTTTTTCTCTCCACTCCTAACAATGTAAATCAACCCCCCTTTTCTCCTTCAACCCCCACTTTCATGTTTGTATTTGTAAAGTCTTTAATGTGCACTTTTCCCCCTTTTATAAGCATTATTTTAATTCTTTATTTTAATATAGCATTGTAAACCTGCTGGATACTTGTTGATGGTCGGTATATTAAAAATAATAAAACTTAAAACCTGAAACTTGTGTTTTAGGGGACTGTTCCCAAAATATTGAAATTTCACTCGTGGTCCTACTGATGGCTGGCTATCAGGAAACTCACACTCAAACATTTGAGGGTAGTTTGAAAAATCTGGTAAAAAAGCAAGTTAAACAACATAGTCTCTATCGAGGGCTATACACAGTCCAGCAAGTTTCCAGTTTTTTCATATCGTAGGAAAAATAGCTTAAGAAAAAGCTGGAAACTCACTGGACAAAGGGCCTCGTCTATCAAACTGCACTAGCAGTTTGTAGCGCAGTGAGCCGCGCTGAATGGCCCGCACTGCTCCCAACTCTCATAGAGTTCCTATGAGCATTGGGAGCAGCGTGGGCTCTCTGCACTAAAAACTGCTAGTACAGTTTGATAGAAGAGGCCCCTAAATGTATAGCCCTTGATGGACACTACAGTATTTCACTTGTTTTTTTTTACCAAACTTTTCAAATTATCTTTGTATACCATATGGGAGATGTTGTTCTAATTTCTGTGGAGACAACTTTATATATCTAAATCATTTTTGTCACCAATTTCATTTTTAAAACTTGATTAGATATATATCATATAAATAATTTGAATAATATTTGAATTTTTTGTGGTGCTCAGACCCACAGCCTATAGTGCATTGTGACTAAAACACATATCACTGGTTGTCTGTAAGACCATCACCAACTTCACAGTCTTAACCGCCTGATATCAAACACCATACGGCATTATTGGGATACTGTTTTAATTATCAACACTTATCTGTATTCCATTGGCGGTTTTGTGGTCTACTACGGCAACCAGAGCTTAATACTATTGACTTGAATGTGCTGTCCCTGTCTGGTTGACCCCCAGACTCAGGTTTCGCTGGAAAAGCTTTCTCAGGTGGGAATATATTACCCAGCCAGACTTCCACATGTGCGCCAGATCCATGCAAACAACTTTATATATACATGGCAATTCCTTACACTCTATAGCTGGAGTGAGCTTTGACAGCAGCTCTAGAGGTAAACCATTTTGATCTAGTTCCATAAATGGCAAAGTTGGATCGGGATCAAGGCTAGAGTGGGCTTCAATGACAACTTCAGTAGTTAGGACATAGAACCAGTGATGGGCAGCTTTCTATGGCCTGTGCCCCAAAATTGGCAGGGAGAGATAGAGGTTAAGAATAACATGTTATATCACATTCAAAGTTTATCCTATCATTGCAGGTGCTGTGTATCTTTATGGTATGGGAGGGTAAACTTGTACAGTTGATATTAGCAAAAAAATGATGCTAGTCAGTGGTGGGGGAGCCCATCTACTCTTTAAACAGGGATTTTATGATCCCATTTGTGGTCTCGACCCACAGTTTGGGAAACTCTAGACTGTACTCAATAGTATCTTGGCACGATTATGTTAAGGTTATATCTACTCATGCCTATGTCCCTTGACTAAACAATTCTTAGTTGAACTTTTTAGTGTCTCTCCTGGTAGTGTCTCCATTTGCTGGTCTACTGCTCACTGAATCATTCAGTGCCTCCTCTATAAAGAAATGCATAAAGAGTTCTTTCAGACTCCTAATGCTCCCTCCACATTTTTAAGACAACTTATAGTGTATCGTAAATGGATCCAACTGAAGTATATATATATTTCCTGCTTCTTATTGCAAGTACTCGTTCTTTTCTTCATATACCCCCCTTTTTTACTAACATGTAACGCAGGTTTTAGCACCGGTAGTGGCGGTAACTGCTCCGACGCTCATAGAATTCCTATGAGCGTCGGAGCAGTTACCACCACTGCCGTAGCTAAAACCAGCACTACGCATTAGTAAAAGAGGGGAGATAGTTCTCAGACTTCACAAACTGTAAATTCTCCAACTGTCATGAGACTAGGAGAGAGAGGATAGGGTGAGAGAAGTGTCTTCTCTCACCCTATCCTCTCTCTCCTAGTCTCATTACAGGTATAAAAACAGGATCAGATATATTCCCTGTGTTAGGATAAGGTTTTATTATGCGTTAGGGCTTATGTTTCCATAGGAATGCTTTCCAGCTGGGGAATGATCACACCAAGAATCATGCCTGGGATTCAGAAGCTAGTTGAGGATCTGCTCTTTGGTGATGGGATTTTTTCCTTTCAGTATATTAATCATAGTTTTATACACCTGTGACCTGGGTGTCTCTAGCCCCTATTCTGAACATGGGTATAGTTGAAAAGTCTGTGCCCTGGAATCAGCATGGATATCTGGTAATTTTGCATGGAGCATCAACTAAGCCAGACCTAAGGAAAGAACTGGGAGGTTTGTTAATGAGACTATGAGACTTATTTTCAAAATGAAAAACATCTAAAAAGTGGCATAAAGGGGTAGATGGATGGTTTTCTTGCCAAACCCTTCCAATTTTTAAAATCTGTTTTCTAGATGAATTTCCATGCTGTTCATCTAAATCTCAAGGTGGGGGGGGGGGGGGGGCAGGGTGCATGATATAGATGTAAAGTGGGTAGGACTAGGGCAGGCTTATGACTTGGACACTTTTCTGCCATGAATATTTTAGAATACATCCAGGGCACAATTTGAATGTTTGGGGCTAGACCTGCTTTGATAATGAATAAGTGCCCAAAAAGTGCCCCAGACTTTTCAGATGACCAATGGAGGGTGCAAGCATGACTCTCCCACATTCTCCCAGTGGTTACTGACCCTCTCCCACTTCCCAAAGATGTAAATCAAACAGTACACACCTGCCTGTATAACAGCTTCAGATGTTCTGGGCAGTCCTATTAGAGCAGTAAGCAGGTCTCTGGAGTAGCTTGGTGGTCAGTGCAGTAGACTGCAGAGAGGGGGTCACAGGCCCATATCCCACTCTAACTACTATGGTGGAACACGAAAGCCCACAAAACCCTCCCAAAACCTACTAGACTATCATATAGGTGCCACCCGCAAGCATAAGGGCTATTGTTGTGGTGCACAGTTGGGTTGTGGTGCACAGTTGGGTGCAGTAGGTTTTGGATAAGTTTTGGAGGGCTCATCAAACAACATAAGGGGATTATGGTGAGATGTGTACTTAGGACCATTTTATATGAAGTTCATTGCAGTGCCCCCTGAGGTGCCCCATTGCTGTGCTGGGATGTCTGTGTGGCCAGTCTACTACAAATGTCAGTCTCTCCTACATTCCAATGGCATGTTTTGTGCATTTTTCATTTGGGTGAGGTTTTGGGGTTGTTGTTATTTTTTTCAAAAAAATGTTTGAAAAAGATAGAAACACATCTGAAAAATTGCTATTTTTGAAACAAACAAACACAAGATAGATGTTTTGCAGTTTTGAAAATGGGCATTTTTGATACTAGATTTTTGAGTGTATTCCACAAAAGGTCTAAACTTGGATTTAGACATTGTATCAAAAATGCCCCTCTACAAATACTTAGGTTTTGTTGGGAAAGGTATTTTTTCATAAACCCTGAACACCAAAAGGGAGCAGTTTACCCATGAAACTCAAGCCAACCACTTTGTCTGCTTCACACAGGTTGCAAGGCCTGCGATAAGAAACACTTTCAATGAAAGAAGCTAAAGTCATAGATTTGATACACCACCTTTCTGTGGTACAACCAAACTGTTTATCTTTATTATATGCAGATACTTTCTCTGTCCTTAATGGGCTCACAATCATAGCTTTGCACCTGGGACAATGAGGGTTAAATGACTTGCCTAAGGTCACAAGGAGCTATGGTAGGAATCAAATTTATTTAGTCATTCAATTTTCTATACCATTCTCCCAGAAGAGCTCAGAATGATTTACATGAATTTATGCTGGTACTCAAGCATTATTCCCTGTCTGTCCTGGTGGGCTCACAATCTACCTATTATACCTGGGGCAATGGGGGGATTAGGTGACATGTGCAGGGTCACTGCACCATACTCTTCCCCCTCCTCAGGGTCACAGCCCCACTGCACCAATGATTAGGCTTTTCCTGGCTTTGTACTTTTGTGAGCTGACCTTGGCAATTCTAACTCAGCTCAGCTTTTTACTAGGTACAGCATGAATGTAGCCACATTTTTCTTCCAAGCTGGCTTGAACACTGCACTAAGCCAAGCCAGTGGGATCTCTGAACACTGATAGAGTTGGAGGCAAAAGAAAGACTGAAGCATTATTAAACATCTTTTTTGATTATTATTAGAGGAGTCCTCTTTACACCAAAAAAATAGGTTTAGTATGATATATATATTTCATGTGATTTGCTTAAGTAATGCATTATTAAACATCTTTTTCCATTATTATTAAAGAGGAGTCCTCTATACCCCAAAAAATAGAAGCCCCATTCACCTATATGTGGATGCCTCTGGCACACCTATGTGACTCATAAATCACGTCCACCTAACTCGTGCCCAATTAACGCCAAAAAGTAGACCTGGTTTTGCAATGCCTACAGACACATTAGGATGCTGATGTGATTCTGTAAATGGATATCCATATGAAATTTGCGCCCACGCCTATCCTGTTAGGTGTAGCTTTTTCTGATGGGCATCTACAAAATTGTGGACGCCTATTTCAATTATTGCTTATTAAAGTCGTTAATTGGGCGTATTATCCAATTTATTTGGATGCCTAAGTTTGCTGGATGTCCACATTGTGGACGCCTAACTTTAGGCATCCTGTGTAGAATTTGCCCCCAAATGTCTAAAGAAAGCCCAGGACATTTTGCATGCATTCTACATTCGCCAACAATCCTTTACTTGATCAAGATCCAGATATTGTGTCCTATACATGCAAATTCTCCTTACAAAAAGGAGAAGCATCCATACGGTATAAAATTATACAATTACATGAATCATACAATTCATCAGGATCAGAGTCCATATGGGAATCAGAACTCAAGAACTCAATTATCATCTGCCCAATGGAAAGAATTATGGTTATCTACAACTAAAACTTTGTCATCTGCCTTAATGTCACAGACTATATTTCTTATATCATAGGACATATTGGATACCCTATTGACTATCGAAGATAAAAAATACAATTTCTGACAAATGTTGGTCATGTAACCAAGAAACAGGGACCTTACAACACATGTTATATTCTTGTCCTGTACTTTATAGATTCTGGTCTGAAATATGGACAATAATTCAACAACTTCTAGATATCAATGAAACTTTAACTTTTAAAATACTGTAATTATACTAGGTGCAAGAGGCTTAGGGCTCCTTTTACTAAGGTGCACTAGCGTTTTTAGCGCATGCAGGATATTGCCGCATGCTACGCAGCTAGAACTAACGCCAGCTCAATGCTGGTGTTAGCGTCTAGCGCATGCGGCAATGTAGCGGCGCTATTCCGCGCGTCAATGCCCTAACGCCGCTTCATAAAAGAAGCCCTTAAATATATCTCTACCTGAACATAAGGCTACATTGCTGAAAATCCTATTGCTCTTAGCAATCAGAACTATACTAAATGAATGGAAAGATTTTTCTCATATAAATTATATGTGTTGGTGGAACACTGTATGTTTAACTGCTAAATATGAAGGTATTGCTTCAGAAAAGAAAAACACCTTACAAAGCTATAATAATATTTGGTCTCCACTCCAAGATTACTCCTCTTTACAGTAACCTTTTCATTCAGTTATGGTATCAGTATCAAAATTAAACACTTAATACATCTCTTGAATTGAATACTAAGATGGTTAATATTTCCATGGGGTCGATATTTCAGATATGAGTGTAACTCTGTATTCTACTTACCTTTACTTGACGCCCCCACAATGTGACTTTTACTCTGTTTTTCTTCCTCCCCACAAATATGCATGTATTCAAAGACATCGTTGTTATTCTAAGAATTCATTGTACGCAAGGACTTCATTGTTATGTCTTCGCTGACTGTCCAGCTCTTCTTATTGTAAACCGCCTCAAACTACTTTGGCTTTGGCGATATATAAAAAATAAAATTTAATAATTATTATTATTATTACTTATGTCATCAAACAGATCATACTGTCACATATCCTACCTTTGTACTTGCATCTTTGAATGACATCTTATTGTTATGAAGGCTTTGTAAACTTTGTTATCTACTTGTTGTTTTATATAAAAAATGTTCAATAAAACTTGATTGAACTTAAAAAAGGCCTCCAAGTCCTAAGCCCACCCAAAATATGCCTCTAACATGCCCCCTTAAGATTTGGACGCACTGGAGACAAAATGATCAGAAAGATGTCTAGAAAGTCTGTTTTGAGAATGTCTGCTTGGATGTTTTGACTAGTAAGGTGTCCAAGTGTTGGTTTATGCTGTCTTTTGGATGTCTATTTTTTTTTTTTTTTTTAATGTTTTCCATTGCTACCATAATGAAAAAATTCCCCCCCAACTCTACATAAAATAGTCCTGGAAATGACACAAAATGGAAATGTTCTGGCTGCTTACACCTAAAATACTGCTTTAAATCATTTGAAGAAACCTTATCTATATCATGTTCCTTTTGCTCCTGTTTTCCCTGACTGAGGGCTATTCCAGCTGTTTGATTTGGTTGGGTTATTAAATTAGAGCTCTACTTAAATTGTCCATTTATTGAGCGGACTCATTTCTACCGTCATCTCTCTGAGGGGAAAACTCAAAGATATAACTAGAGACTAGGAGAGCTGTAAAGAGTGAGGGCTTTGGGGATAATTCTGCCCCCTCTTCCAACCAACAGAAACTATCATTTTATTGTTTGTGTAGCCCCAGGGATCATCCTTAAACATACCATACATGCCATACCATGCATGCATGTCACAGTATTTAGAACGATTCTGTTTGGAGTACTTGCCCCCATGAGATCAACAACACACATTTATTCAGAAGAGGCAATATGGCATCTTAAACATATATGTAGCATAAAAAAAGGAAAGAAAAGAAACACCCTCTATCTTGCTTGAAGAGCATTTTTCAAAAATAGAAAAGCCTGAACAAAGTAAAATGATGTTCCCTTAGGGTCAATCTATCTGTGTAGAATAATGGTAGGTTTCTTCTACTTTCTTCTACTTATTATCTGAGGGACATAATACTTGGCATTATCTAAATTCAAAAATGATGAAATACAAGTGCTGCAATCATTTCTTTAAAAGACCACATTTTAAAATGGCCTGCTTAATGTTTTGTGCTCATTCTCTCACGCTTCTGAAAATTACAGCTGGGGCAGATTAGTTCTGAGGTAGCTCTCTTTTGAAATGGGTTCTTTTCATGTCCAAATTGCCATTTTTCCTAGCACTTTTGAAGCCCATCTGCATGATATTCTGTGACTGAAAATTTGTCATACTTATTGTCTGAGAGAAGATGACTGACAGAGAAAGCATGTTCCTCTCACATTTCCTGTGGCTGGCTCACTATGGCCAATACTGGGGTTAGGAACACTACCCTAATGCCAGGTCTAGTTAAATTTTGTCACTTCTCTGTATGGGAGGAATAGGGTTCTCACACATTTGCTGATGGGGCTAAAGTGGACTACTAGAGCGTACGTGAGTATCTTCTTTGAGATAATCTGAATCTTTGTTCTTCCTGGACTCCTTCCACTAATGACTGTCTAGTTTACTTAGATGTTTTCCTGATTCATCTGAACCCCAGGAGATGCCCAATGAGTCATCTGATGTCCTGATTCATCTGATCTCCAGAGCACCAATGCTGGAGCAAGGTGCCATGTCAATTGTACTAGCAGGCAAAAGTAGTCGTAAAGGATGTCCCAGTGGTCAATGGAAATTCCTCAGGAGCTTATGGAGATAATAAACTCCACAAATATTTCCCTCCTCATGTTTGTTATTTTATCTTATCTTGTGGTGTGTGTCTTCTTGTTTTGTTTATCGATTGATTGATTTGTTAAGGTATCAGAGTGTTAACAGGCAGAGGTTCAATGCAGGCCACTTGTATATATCCAGGTCTCCATATTCTTGGCAATTGTATAGTTACATAGAAACACCTTAAAAACATATAGGAAGAAATATTTTTTCACTCAACAAATAGTTATGTTTTGGGACTCATTGCCAGAGGATATGGTAACAGCAGTTAACATAGCTGGGTTTAAAAATAAGTGTGGACAAGTTCCTGGAGGAAACGTCCATAGTCTGCTATTGAGACAGGCACAAGGGAAGTACTGCTTGTCCTGGGATTAGTAGCATGCAATGTTGCTACTATTTGAGTTTCGGCCAGGTACTCGTAATCTGGATTGGCCACTGTTGGAAAAAGAATTCTGGGCTAGATGGACCATTGGTTTGACTCACTATGGCTAGTCTTATATTCTTATATAAATGATAGCCCTGTTCTGTCCTGTTTGTGTGTGTCATTTGATCCAGCTGTATCATTATCCTGTTCCTCTCTTTGCCCAGGTCAAAAAATGTTTCTGCTCCCTCTGGAAACTTCGCACCATTAAACGCCACTTCGACCACCTTTCCTTTCGTCTTCTGGTCCAATCACTAATCTTAAGCATACTGGACTATTGTAACATCATATACCTGGGATCCTATAAAAACACCATCAAACGTTTAAGAATAGTCCAAAATGCTGCCGTCTGTCTCATCTTCGGCCTCAAAAAATATGACCATGTAAGCCCCTATTACACTAAACTGCTGCCGGTGGAGGCAAGGATCATCTTTAAATTCGCCTGCCTATGCTTCAAAATCTTAGCAGGCTCTTCACCAATCTACCTATCTGAGCACCTTGAAATTGCAGGCCCCTCTCGTACACGAAACACTTACCTGTTCTCCTTTCCTTCCCTGAAGGGCTGCCTCTACAAGAAATTCCTCGACAGATCCCTAGCATTCCAAGCGGGGAAATGGAGCAAATGCCTCACAGCCCTCATCTCCAATTCCCCCCTCCCCTATCAAATGTTCAGGAAGTCAATCAAAACCTACCTTTTTGACAAATTCCTCTAACTTATCCCCCCCCTCTTCCCTGCCTCCTCCTCTGACCTCAACTTACCTCCAGACTCTTCAGGAAAGTGCTGTATTCTTGATCCCAATCTCAGATAATATGGATAATAGGACTCATGGCCAAGCGTGTCAAAGGCTTCACTCAAGTCTAGTTGGATGAGAAGTACATCCTGACCTTTGTCCATGTAGCTCTAGCAGTCATCCATTAAATCTAGGAGTACTGTTTCAGTGCTGTGATAGCTCCTGAATCCAGATTGGTAGGTGGAGAGAGCATTTTAGTTCTTGATGAATGTAGTTATTTGGTGGAGTACTGTTTTCTCTAGGAGCTTTGATGTGAAGGGAAGATTGGAAACTGGCCTATAGTTGCTTGGTGTGTCTGGATCTAGGGAGGGTTTTTTCAGCAATGGTTTGATCACTGCAGCTTTCCAGGGTGTTGGAACTTCTCCTTTTCACAATGAGGCATTGATTAAGGGAAGGACTGATTTGAGGAAAGGACCTTTCACTGAGTATAGAAGGGAGTGTGGGCAAGGGTCATGAGCTGAGGTGGTAGGGTGAATTGATTCCAAATTTTATTCGAGTTCTGCTGATGAGATTTCATTGACGTGGTTGAGGGATGTTGACGGGTTTTGTTGAATTGGTGCAGAATTCAGTGAGGAACTGTAGGAAGATGTGGATAGGTTGAGGTTGTTTTGAATCTTTTCTTGAAAGAACAAGGCGAAGGATCCTGCATCCACTCCTATGGACTGATTGTTAGTGGGACATTGGGCTGATGAAAAGAAGTTCCTGGTCAAAGAGAAGATGCCCCTGGATCGATTGGGATATTGGATAGTTGGATGTAGTATTTTTCTTTAGCTCTTGCTATTGCTTGTTTGTAGGTGTTTGACTGTGTTTATCAGGTCTCTTTGTCAGAAGTTTGATTTTGCAACAGGTTCTTTCTGCTTTTCATGTGTTTCTCTTCAATATCCATAAGAACATAAGAACATAAGCAATGCCTCTGCTGGGTCAGACCTGAGGTCCATCATGCCCAGAAGTCCGCTCACGCGGCGGCCCAACAGGTCCAGGACCTGTGCAGTAATCCTCTATTTATACCCTTCTATCCCCTTTTCCAGCAGGAAATTGTCCAATCCTTTCTTAAACCCCAGTACTGTACTCTGCCCTATTACGCCCTCTGGAAGCGCATTCCAGTTGTCCACCACTCGTTGGGTAAAGAAGAACTTCCTAGCATTCGTTTTGAATCTGTCCCCTTTCAACTTTTCCGAGTGCCCTCTTGTTCTTTTATTTTTAGAAAGTTTGAAGAATCTGTCCCTCTCTACTCTCTCTATGCCCTTCATGATCTTATAAGTCTCTATCATATCCCCTCTAAGTCTCCTCTTCTCCAGGGAAAAGAGACCCAGTTTCTCCAATCTCTCAATCCTTAATTCTTGATCAAACCAAGGAGATAAGGAATTGTTAGGGCATATTCTGTGTCACTTAGTTTTCATAGAGTTCACGGAGCCCTGACTGCCAGGTGTCTGTCAAGGCTGATAAGGGTTGTTGGGATTCCTCTAGCTGTTTTGTAAGATTAATTAGGCCTGCTTCAAAAGTAGAGAGGTTTACTGTAGAGGGGTCTAAGTTAGGTTTGGAGATACTAGAGGGTTGGTAAATGGCTTTCTTCAGGGCTATAGTGCTGATAAAGGAAATGAGATGGTGGTCAGATCATTCACTTTGGTGGACATTAGCAGGAAAGTTGTTCATCACAAAGATGAGATCCAGGATATTACCAGAGTCATTGGTTGGCAGATTGACAATCTGGGTGAAGCCAAGATCAGACAGGGTGTTGATGAAATCTAGAGCTTGGCCTGAAAGAACTGGGAAGTCAGGAAAATTGAAGTCTCCTAGTATCCATAACCACTGACGAGAGATGATCAGTTTCCCTATAAGGGCCAATATGCTTTCTAGAGTATTCATCGGGGAATGTGGGGCTCTGTAGATGAGGACAAAGGTGCTCTTTTTCTCTTAGCCAACAGTAAAGATCAGGCATTCTAGGCCTTCAAAGGTGGATTGGTCTATGATTCAAGGATGTAGCTGTGCTTTGATGATGGCTGCAACTCCCCCACCTCTTTTTTTGTCTATACATTATGATGCAAAGGCTTGGTAGTTGTTGAGGCAGAGTTGTCTCAGTTGTACTCTGTCATTGTCTGTCAGCCAGGTTTCAGTGATGAGGAGTATATCATAGTTGTTTTTGGATATGAGGTCTAGAATGTGAAAGATTTTGTTGTTTATGGATCAGACGTTGATTAGACCTGTGTTTAGTGGAGATTCTTGGGTTTTCTCACAATATCGAGGGATCGGAATGAAGAATTGGTGTCTAGAGATTGGCTTTTGTCTGTGGAGAGATCTAAGGTCACCGTATCTCCCTTGGTTGATGATTACTGGAATTCTCGATGTTTGGCTTGTAAGGCACATTTTGAGTTGACATCTAGGTGATCAGGTTAGGGTGGGTGGAGGTGATCTAGAGAAATCTGAAGGTAATTTCTTGGGTGGGAGAATTATAGTGTAAGATGCCCTAAGAGGTAAGTTGGCTGTCTAGAAAGAACTATACAAAGGAGGGAAATGGGCTTTGTAGGACTTAAATCAAGGCCTTTGATCTAGTATAGGTGGTTGCAAGGTGGGGGTATAAGGTAGGAGAAATATATCCTTTCTCAGGCTTTGGAGAATAGACCAATATTGGTTGTTGAGCATGAGAAGATAATTGGTGACCTGAATGGGTCTAATTGGTTGGAAAGGTTTTTGTGTTTTTGGGAGGTGCAGCGACTAGAGCTTGCTGGTATGCTCCAATCAATTTTGTCATCTGACTGGTAGCATCTCCTCCCATCCTCCCAGTCTGCATGAAGGGCCACACAAAGGTCCCTTTGGCGTGGCCCTTCAGTGAGGCCTGCTGGCAGGAAAAGCCCACTGGATGTTGGCCCTTTTACAAGGGCTGAAGAGGCTGCTCAGCTGCAGGTGGGTGTGGCTTCAGCTCAGTGATGATTGAGTGGGAGACGGAGGCACAAGATGGAGGGTTGCCTCTTCCTTCTCCCTCCTGGAGCCGAGCTGTATTTCTTCTTCCCTGCTGCCTGGACATTGGCCCGTAGGAGATAAATTGAGTTACACAAACAAAAGGGAGACCAAGTGGACTTGCTTGTGCTCTAAACTGGGGTAAATCTATTTTGTAGAGGTATCTTGAAGGTGAACCAAAATTATTTCTCTGTGTAAATGAATATTTATTTATCTGTTTATTTATTTAATTCATTTTCTATCCTATTCTCCCCAAAGAGCTCAGAATGGGTTACAGGGTAACACAATATACAGTGAACAGGTTACAATTTGCCATAGTTACAGTGCAAGATTTATCAATACAAGTTTCTACCCTAACGCGACACATACCGAGGATCTAGTACCAATATACATTTCTTTGTAATCCATTTCCTTTGTGGGTGTAAAGCAATAAAGTCTATTAATGAAGAGCATTGGTGAATTCTCCCTCTTGCATTCCACAATTGCCTTTGTGAATAACTGTTTAAAAATACACACTGAATACCAGTAGAATGCCACCTATTCCGATATCCAGGAAAACCTAGTATTGAATTCAATGTATTTATGATACCCTTCCTTCTCATATAGCTACTGTTCATTTCCTCGAGGCCTAAACCACTGGGGCTGAATTGAGTTCAATACAAATAATTTGAAATTGATTTTCTTAAAGCAGCAGTCCTTCGGGAAAAATTATGGGATGTCATCCCATAATAAACAACAAAAGAAAAAGTATTTTGGTAGTAAATAACATTGGGGATAGGTTAACCAAGAATTCCATACTTGTCATATTGCCAGCAGTTGTTGTGTAAGCTGTATTTCTAATCATAGAAAAGGTCACTGTGCTTTTCTTGATACGAGTACAATAGAACAGAAGGGAGGAATGTTTAACCATGCACATGTCAGTGGGGGCCTCACAAGGTCCATGGTGCACAATAAGAGAGTGTATTATTCTGTCATTTTTCATGGCATTTTGTTTTTTAACACAGAAAAATCTGCTGTCCACTGAAATTGTAAAGGGACGGTTCTGTCATAAATGTTCATGCAGTGGCTAAGCTGTAAAATAACATTTTTTGCAGGTTGAACATAAGAACATAAGAAGCGCCATCTCCGGATCAGACCTTCGGTCCATCAAGTCCGGCGATCCGCACACGCGGAGGCCCTGCCAGGTATACACCTGGCTTATTTTATAGCCAAATATTCTGTGCCCAATATTTCCCACTAGTATCTAACTATGAATAAGGTAATATCAATTCTAATATAAGAGAGTTAGCCTCAGTAATGGAGCCTACGCGTAGCCATTCAATGACTGGGAAATTCAGCGTAGCTATACTTGCTCCTTTAATCTCCAATCATTGGCCTCACTCTCATTTTTATTAATCAAACTTACTAAAATTATATCCTTATTAATCTTTTTTTCTTTTTTTCAATATATAAATCCTTAAAAAATCTATCTTCATACACTTCCTATCAATTCCTATCATTCATCCTTATTCACATGTATGAGACTTCACTATCTTTATTTTTCATTACATTTATGGGATTCTTAGTTTCAGCGTTATGTAATCACTCAAAACTATCATTATTCTCTAAATAGTGGCTTATACCAGCCTACTTATCAGTCAATCAGCACTTATATTTCATAGCTAGAGCCAGTTCTTAACAAACATAAGCTTATCCAAGCCTACTTATCTTTAAGGCTTATCCTTCAGACAGCATTCAACTTAAGTCAGCACTCGTATTTCACGAATATAGCCAACGTGGCCAACGTTTCGTGAGCGAAAATTCAAGCTCACTGCATCAGGGCCAGATTATTTAGGAAACAAGATGCTGAAACATAAACAAAAATGTAAAATCAAAAAAAGTAATTTTACTTACAATTTCCTCACCTACAGCTCTCTTACTTACTGCTCAAAGTGCATTTTGTTAGTGGTCTCGAGATAGAGCCAAAATGGCGACAGCCTCATTTTAAAACAATTGGTAGTGTTCTGACGTCAAACAGAGAATCAAATTACCTTAAAGCGGACAGTCTCATATACAGAGACAAAACTTGTAAACCCCTATTCTAGCCTCACAATCAATAAAAATGTTGCCATTCGAATTGTCTATTCAGACCATTCGGGTGTAGTGTATCCAATCGACTAATCCATCTTTGTTCATGTTGAGCCAACATACGCCTAAAGTCCCCCCCTCTATTATCTGGTTTGACCACTTCTATGATGATAACTCTTAATGTTCCAAAATCATGTTTACTTGTGATGCAATGTTTTGCCAAAGGGGCCCCCATGTTAAGGTTTTTAATATTACTTTTGTGTTCAGTCAGCCTAATATTTAACTGTCTCGATGTTTGACCTATATATAAGAGGTCGCAAGGACATCTCAAAATGTACACCACCCCACGCGTTTTACAATTGGAGGAATGATTTAAATTATAGACTCTTCCATCTCTAGGATTCACAAAAGTTGTAGTACAATCCATAAGGGCACACATTTGGCATTTGCCACAAGTTAAGTGGCCTAACATTTCACCAGCTAAGTTACCTACAATCTTCTTAGGGCGGGACGGGCATAACACTTCCTTAAGATTTCTATTACGCCGATATGCTATCCTAAGGGAATGATCTTGAAACGTCCCTGCTATTTGTAACATCTCCCAATGTTTCCTTAGGGATTGGGCTAATTTATGACTATGGGCCGAGTAGGTTAGCACACATGTCATAACTTTATCGCAAGTTTTCACATCATTCTTAGCACTAGGGGTCAATAATAGTTCCCGATGGTTATATAGGGCACGCTTATAGGCAGTGTTAATAATTTTTTTCCGGGTACCCTCGTTGTTGAAATTTATATTTTAAAGGCATAGCTTGTTTCTTAAAGTCATCCACAGAAGTACAAATTCTGCGGATTCTCAAGAATTGAGAAAACGGAAGGCTTTTTCTCAACGGACTGGGGTGAGCACTAGAAAAATGCAATACTGCATTGCTGTCAGTCGGTTTGGTGTATACTTGTGTAGAAAAATCACCATCTATAATTTTAACTAATACATCCAAAAAAGAAATTTCCGTAGTGCTCAAAGCATGAGTAAATTTTACTCTCGGATGACACGTATCAAGGTATGTTAAAAAATTATCAAGTGTATCCAAATCTCCATTCCAAATAAGGAACACGTCATCAATATAACGAGTCCAAAGTTTAATTTTACTTGAAAAATGTGACGGATACACCCATTTCCGCTCGAAGTCATCCATAAATAGGTTAGCAACAGCCGGGGCCATTGTAATCCCCATTGCTATCCCTGACTGTTGTTGAAATAACTCATCTTCAAACATGAAAAAACTATTTTGCAGCACTAATTTAGCCAGTTGATATAAAAACTTAGTAGGCACCCTAGGATCAGTTCTTAAATCCAGAGTTCTACAAATAATTTCAAGCGCCTCCTCTTGGGGGATAATAGTATAGAGGGAACATACATCTATCGTAACCAATATAGTCTCAGGATCCGGTTTGAACTGCTCAAGTTTTTTAAGGAAGGCTGTAGTATCCTGCAAAAAGGACAAGGTTTTTTTAACAAAAATTTGTAAAAATTTATCTATATATATAGATGACGCTTCTAGCAGAGATCCTTTATTAGAGACAATCGGTCTCCCTGGTGGAGCTGTCAATGATTTATGGATCTTCGGGAGCAGATAAAATATTGGAATCTTTGGGTATCTTACATTTAGAAAGCGAAACTCCTTCTGAGTTAAATAACCATGATCTAAGGCTATTTTCGTCAGTTTATTGATCTTAAATTGTAGGTTTTCAGTCGGGTCTATTGTTAAAATTTTGTAGTCCTCACTATATAACTGTTTATAGGCCTCTGCCATGTAATCTACTTTCTTCATTAACACAATCTTGCCCCCTTTATCAGCTCTCCTAATTATCAACTCTACATCAGATGTCAGTGTCCTAATAGCATTCTTCTCTTCTCTACTTATATTGCTGGTATAACTCAACTGTTTTTCTTTACTGATCTTATCAATGTCCAATTTCAGAAGTTTATGAAAAGTTTCCAACACCGGATCTACCGGACCTGGAGGTACCCAGCTTGATTTAGGTGTCACAATCGACTCAGTATCTTCTGACCCCGAAGTGTCATGTTGAGAGAAAAAGGATTTGATCTTTAAAGTACGATAGAATTTTTCTATATCAATATTATCTTGAAATTTATCCACTGGGACCATCGGAACAAATGATAAACCCTTTGACAATATCGAAATTTCATTAGTAGTTAGAATATGACTAGAGAGGTTTACAATCAAAGAGTCATCTGGTAAACTTACACGAGATTGTATAATGGGGGGGGCAGGCCTGCTACGGAAACGGCTGTCCTCGTTGTGAGCGGGTCTGTGGTCTTGGGTATTGAAAAGTGCTTTGATTTTGATATTGTCCATAATTTGGATATTGTCCAGGCATTTGATAATTTCTTCGATTATTTCCTCTTCGTCGTTGTCCTCGATGTACCAACTGCGGTTTCTGAGCTAAAAAATCTTCATCTGAGCTTGAGCCACAGTTGGAGGATCCCGAAGTCTGTTCAAAAGCAACTTTCTTACCTTTCCCAACATCCCCCCCCTCTTGTGATTTTAACCAGGGATATACTCTTTGTTGTACATGATCATTTTCATCTCTTTTGAATTTCTTATATTTCTCTTTTTGTAGTTCTGCCCTGAAGCTGTCCACTTTTCTTTTCAATTCATCCTGTTGATTTTTAAAGTCATTCTCTGTTGTGTTAAGTTTCAAAGATTTTAGTTTGTCCTCAATTTCCGTTTTTATGGTTAACACAGCGTGTTTTGTACGATCGATGATCAGTACCATCAGGTCCAGGGCACATTTATTCAAAATCCCAATCCATTTGAGATTGAATTCTTTATCATCATTAAACATCCTCGGTTCTTTATACACACGAAGTCCCCTCGGAATTAGTTCCTTCTTACAGTATTCAGTCAGGGTTACCCCATGTAGTTCTGCTCGGATGTACCGTTTTGATAAAATCATTAATTCATCCCATAATGTGGAATTTTTTATGTTGGATTGTTCCCAATTCAATGTCGTTGGAAAATCAAGAACGGAGCTGATAAAATCTGCACTAAAGCTAAGTGTATTTTGCCAGGCTTGTTGTGTCATTTTTGGCTTAAGGGGGATAATTTAAGTAAACACACTATATAGAGATCCCCAATGGGAAAACATATAAATAATATTCTGTGCCCAATATTTCCCACTAGTATCTAACTATGAATAAGGTAATATCAATTCTAATATAAGAGAGTTAGCCTCAGTAATGGAGCCTACGCGTAGCCATTCAATGACTGGGAAATTCAGCGTAGCTATACTTGCTCCTTTAATCTCCAATCATTGGCCTCACTCTCATTTTTATTAATCAAACTTACTAAAATTTTAAGATTAATAAGGATATAATTTTAGTAAGTTTGATTAATAAAAATGAGAGTGAGGCCAATGATTGGAGATTAAAGGAGCAAGTATAGCTACCCTGAATTTCCCAGTCATTGAATGGCTACGCGTAGGCTCCATTACTGAGGCTAACTCTCTTATATTAGAATTGATATTACCTTATTCATAGTTAGATACTAGTGGGAAATATTGGGCACAGAATATTATTTATATGTTTTCCCATTGGGGATCTCTATATAGTGTGTTATTTTATAGCCAACCATATCTTTATATGCCTCTCTCAAGGAGATATGCATCTAGTTTGCTTTTGAAGCCTAGGACTGTCGATTCCGCAATAATCTCCCCTGGGAGAGTATTCCAGATGTCAACCACTCTCTGTGTGAAGCAGAACTTCCTGATATTTGTCCTGAACTTGTCCCCCCTTAGCTTCATTTCATGTCCTCTTGTCCGTGTCAAATTGGACAATGTAAATAATCTTCTCTGCTCTATTTTGTCGATTCCTTTCAGTATTTTGAAGGTCTCGATCATATCCCCACGCAGTCTCCTTTTCTCAAGGGAGAACAATCCCAGTGTTTTAAGTCGATCCTCATATTCCAGTTTCTCCATACCCTTCACTAGTTTAGTTGCTCGTCTCTGCACCCTCTCCAGCAGTTTTATATCCTTCTTTAGGTAGGGAGACCAATGTTGGACGCAGTATTCCAAGTGGGGTCTGACCATTGCCCTATAAAGCGGCATTATAACTTTCTCTGATCTACTCGAGATTCCTTTCTTTATCATGCCCAACATTCTATTTGCCTTATTTGCCACTGCCGCGCATTGTGCCAACGGCTTCAGGGTCCTATCTATCAGTACACCCAGATCCCTTTCTTGTTCACTTTTTCCCAGAGTTGCACCTGACATTCTGTACTCGTATTCCTTATTTTTACTGCCTAAATGCATTACCTTGCATTTCTCCATGTTGAACTTCATCTGCCATTTCTCCGCCCATTTTTCTAACCGACACAAATCGCTCTGGAGTTCCTCACTGTCCTCCTGCGATCTGATTGCCCGGCAGAGTTTTGTGTCGTCTGCAAACTTGATGATCTCACTGGATGTTCCGTTTTCCAGGTCATTGATATAAATATTAAAAAGGATCAGCCCAAGTACCGAGCCCTGGGGTACACCACTAGTCACTTTCTCCCAGTCGGAGAACTTCCCATTAATGCCCACTCTCTGCTTCCTGTTATCCAGCCATTTGCCTATCCATCTTTGTATATCTCCCTCTATGCCATGGCTTTGGAGTTTCCTGAGAAGTCTTTCGTGTGGAACTTTGTCAAATGCTTTCTGGAAGTCCAAGTATATTATGTCCACCGGCTTTCCACTATCAATTTGCTTGTTCATGGTCTCAAAGAATTGGAGTAAATTAGTCAAGCACGATTTCCCTTTCCTGAATCCATGTTGACTGGGTTTCATCAAGTCGTGTGTGTCCAAGTGCTGAACTATGCTATCCTTGATCAGTGATTCAATCATCTTGCCGGGGACAGACGTAAGACTCACAGGTCTATAGTTGCCCGGTTCTCCTCTCGATCCTTTTTTGAAAATTGGCGTGACGTTCGCTTTCCTCCAGCTGTCTGGTATCTGACCAGTTCTGATTGACAGGTTTGCAAGTTTTTGCAATAACTCTCCGATTTCAACCTTCAATTCCTTCAAGACTCTCGGGTGAATTTCATCCGGTCCAGGGGATTTGTCACTTTTAAATTTGTCGATCTGGTAGTATATCTGATCTAAGTTCACTTCAATTGTGGTGAGGCTGTCCTCTATTTCTCCTGTAAACAGTTTCTCCGCTTCAGGTATTGTTGAGGTGTCTTCCTTCATAAAGACGGGTGCAAAGAAGGAATTTAGTTTGTCTGCAATTTGTTTATCTTCCTTGATGTACCCTTTTCTTCCCTTGTCGTCCAGGGGTCCCACTGCCTCTTTTGCAGGTTTTTTCCCTTTCACGTATCTAAAGAAGGGCTTGAAGTTTTTGGCCTCCCGGGCTATTTTTTCCTCATAGTCCTGTTTTGCATCCCTCACCGCCTTGTGACATTTCTTCTGTTCATCTTTATGTTTGTTCCAGGCTTCGGTTGTCTTCGTGCATTTCCATTTTTTGAAAGAGTCCTTCTTTTCTTTTATGGCTTCCTTCACCTGTATGGTAAGCCATGCCGGTTCTCCTTTGCCTTTAGTTCTCCGATCTTTGGAAATCCTCGGAATGTAGAGATCTTGTGCTTCTGCAATAGTATTTTTCAATAGGCACCATGCCTGATCTACTGTTTCAAGTTTGTCCACCATCTTCTCGAGTCGTTTTGTTACCATGGCTCTCATGCAATCGTATTTACCCTTTTTAAAGTTTAAGGTGGTGGTTAAGGTTTTGGCATGTTTCCCTTTCCCGATGTCAAGTTTAAAGTTAATTACATTGTGATCACTCGTTCCCAGTGGAACCATGACTTCTACTTCTGTTATCGGTCTGGTGAGACCATTTAGGACCAAGTCCAAGGTGGCGTCGCCTCTTGTCGGCTCTTTTACCATTTGCTCCAGGAAGCAATCCCCTAGCACCTCCAGGAACTTGGCCTCCTTGCCGCAGTTGGAGGCTCCTAGTTTCCAGTCTATTCCTGGGAAATTGAAGTCTCCCAATATAACTACATTGCCTGTCTTGCATACTTGTTTGATTTCCTCCATCATTTCTGAGTCAGTGACCTCCGCCTGTCCTGGGGGACGATAGTAAAGGCCAATTTTTGTATCTGCGCCATTGTGACCAGGAATTTTGATCCAGAGGGACTCCAGCTTCTCTTTCCTGTCTGTTGTAATCATTCCAACAGAATCTATTCCTTCCTTAACATATAGGGCAATACCTCCACCTTTCTGCCCTTCTCGATCCCTTCTATATAGTTTGTATCCCTGTAGTACTGTGTCCCATTTGTTTTCTTCATTCCACCATGTTTCTGTTATGCCAATGATATCCATGTTCTCATGTCTTGCTATCGTCTCTAGTTCTCCCATTTTGTTTCCTAGACTTCTAGCATTTGTATACATACATCTAAGTTCCCTTCATGTTACCTTTTTGGACCTTCTACTCTTGGCTGTCCTTACAGTTTCATTTACGGTATCCTTTACTGCTCCTGTGTTATCTCCCATGTTTGCTGTGTGGTCATCCCCTCCTGTGTCTGAGTTGTCCCTTCCTGCTTGTTCTCCTTTGTTGGCTGTGAGGTCGACCTCTCTTGTGTATGAGTAGTAGTCCTTTGTTCCTACGTCGGGGCATCCTGTTGTCCGTGCCATCGACCGGTGGTCGACTGTTGGCTTTCCCCTGTTAAGGCATTTATTTGGCCATCCTCACTGTATTTAGAGAAAGGGCCTGGATATATGTTAATACTGTTCTAACAAAAGTTATCGTACCTGCAACACTTCTGTTTTCTCTCTGATAAATACAGCTGCTCTGTAACCCACCAGAGTGAATTATTCTGTGAAATCAGTGCTCGTTTTTCTCATAGTATATTTTCAGCTCAAGTAGCAAACATTTGGATTAATAGGTTGGCGGGTGCCAGAATCAATGGCACTTCATTTCTTTGCAGCTGGGAATTGTGCCTCTTGAGCGCCAAAAGCACTGACCAAGACCATTATTTGGGCACTCATGCCTTGTTATTTTAACTTTTTTTTAAAAATCACAGCTATATCTTGTCTGTCATGAAGTTGCAATGACTTTAGAGAATAGTGGAGGGTTTCTTTATAGAGACTTTTGAAATATATATATATATAATTTATATTCTGCATGTACTACAATTCTATGCGGATTACAAATTATTCAGGTACTCAAGCATTCTTCCCTGTCCTGGCAGGCTCCCACTCTATCTAATGTACCTGGGGCAATGGGGATTAAGTGACTTACCCAGGGTCACAAGGAGCAGTATGGGATTTGAACCCACAACCTCAGGGTGCCAAGGCTGTAGCTCTAACCATTGCACCACACATCAAGAGAGAGAATGAGAAAGAGAACTGTTTTGAATATGTCTCAAACCTGTGCAGTCTTCTATTGCAGTCTAAAGCAAACCTATATCACTTTTCCCTCTACAGGGGCTGCTACCTAGGAATCAGTTCAGAAAGAATAAAAATTATTGAGAGGTGTAACAGAACGTCTGTCTTCAGCAGGTAGTGTCCCTGTTTTACATATTACTTTTGTCTGCCATCCAATAATGCTTTTTTTTTCATCAAAAGAAATGCTAGTGCTTTAAAAATATGTGTGTTCATTCTTTGCGATTGTTACTAATGATTAACTTTGAAGAAATACCAATGACTTTAAGGAAAATTGATAGTATAGTAGAAAAAAATACAATAAGGCTGATATTCATAAGCAATTGTAAGACTGGGATGTTAGAATTATAGTGACATTTGATTAATTTTTGTGATTTAAAAGTCTCTATCATATCTTCCCTCGCCCACCTTTTCTCCAAAGTGTACATATTGAGATCTTTAAGTCTGTCCCCATACGCCTTATGATGAAGATTGCTGACCATTTTAGTAGCCTTCCTCTGGGTTGATTCCATTCTGTTTATATCTTTTGAAGGTGTGTTCTCCAGAATTGTAATAATATTCTAAATGAGGTCTCACCAGAGTTTTATACACAGGGGAATCAATACCTCCCTTTTCCTACTGGTCATTCCCTATGCACCCTAGCACCTTTTGCCATTGCCTTTTCAACCTTTTTGGTCACCTTAAGATCATCACATATTATTACACTGCTCCTCTTTTGTGCACAAAAATTCTCCATCCCCTAAACTGTACCGTTCCTTTGGGGGTTTGCAGCCAAAATGCATAACCTTGCATTTCTTAGCATTAAATCTTAGCTGCCAAATTTCAGACCATTCTTCATGTTTACTAGGTCCTTCCTCATGTTATTCACACCATCAGGGGTGTCTGTTGCAGATTTTGGTATCAGCCGCAAAGAGGCAAATCTTACTTCATAGCCCTTCAGCAATATCGCCTACAAAAATCTTTAAAGAACAAGCCCAAGAACCAAACCTTGAGGTACACCACTAGCTGGCATAAGTGCTAGCACCCATGATTGGATGCAGGAATTGGCACGATGCGCTATTCTATAAAGGGTGCTCTCTGAGCATACTACCCAGACCCTTGTCCACACTCTCATAACCTCATGCTTTGATTACTGCAGTCTACTTCTAACTGGTCTCCCACAGTACCACTTCTCCTCCCTGCAATCTCTGCAAAACTCTGCTGCACGACTCATCTTCCGCCATCTTCGCTAAACTCATGTCACCCCTCTTCTTAAATCACTTCACTGCTTCCCTATCCACCTTCGCATGCAATTAAAGCTGCTATTGCTGACCTACAAGTGTGTTCATTCTGCTGCCCCTCAATATCTCTCCTCTCTTCTCTCTCCTTATACATCCCCAGAGAACTCCATTCCTCAGATAAGCTTCTTTTAACTGTACCCTTCTCCTTCACTGCCAATTCCAGACTTTGTTCGTTTCATCAAGCTGCCCCCATACCTGGAATAAATTACCCGAGTTTGTCCGCCAAGCCCCTTCCCTTGTTTAAAAGCAGACTGAAATCCCACCTTTTTGATATAGTCTTCAATCCATATACCTACTCCCCACTGCCCACCAACCCAGCCAGCAGATTAATTGTTCTCCTTAACTTTATCCAACACATCCTGTTTGTCTGTCTTATCTGTTTAGATTGTAAGCTCTTTCAAACAGGGACTGTCTTCTTTGTGACTCTGTACTGCGCTGAGTACGTCTGGTAACACTATAGAAATAATTAATAGTAGTAGTAGTACTAAGCCTTTGTAGAATAAGGCTTACCATGGATTCTATAAAGGATGCCCAAATATCTGCACCCAAATTTGGGCACAATCTCAAGATGTGCATGCAACCTAATTGATTAACAGGCCAATTGACACCAGCAGTTGGACTCTAACAAATTACTGATGTTAATTGGTACCAATTAGGGGCTGCATGTGCATTTAGCTGCGTCCTATTCTATAAGCCGAGGTGCTCAAATCCCATAGTGCATAATCCAAAAGGTGGCCTGGGCAAGTCTCAAAAGATGTGCACAGTGTTATAGAATTCCAGGAATCCATATTCAACTTGCATGCCAGAATTTACACCAGTTTTCAGCTGGCATAAGTTTTCACACTGATAGATGGGTGGGGATTGGATTTATTCATTTTTTATATACCTCTGTTGGACAGAAGCACTACAGAATGACACGGTGGCTGTTACCCGCGGGTAACCCACCAAAACGGTGGGGGGGGGGGGGGGAAAGTGCTCACTGTGGGTCTAGGACAAGGCCATCCACTGCCCCGTGGAGCAGTGAATGGCCTTATCTCTGCAGTTAATGGAGGGAATGCTTGCGGTCACCGATTGCGCATGGCCTCCTTCCTACCTACCGGCCACATCTATCTCCTTCCCTCCCTCCCCATTACCTTCCTGGCACGTTTTACTTTACAGTGTTCAAGCTGCTGGAGCCTCAACTTCAGGCAGGCTCTGGCAGCTTGAACACTGCAAATTAAAACGTGCCAGGAAGGTAAGAGGGAGGGAGATGCTCGGACCGCGCGAGGGGTGCTGAAGGGTGGTGGAAAGAAATAGATGCTAAAGGGGGGTGGCGAGAGGGAAGGGTGGTGGTGGAAAGGAAAGGAACAAACACTGAAAGGGGGTGGCGAGAGGGAAGGATTGTGGTGGAAAGGAAAGGAACAGATGCTGGAGGGGGTGGAGAGGAACAGACACTGAAAGGAAATGGGGAGGAGATAATGGAGAGAAGATGCTGAAGGGAAATGGGAAACAGAGAGTGGGGAGAAGACCCTGGAAGGGAAGAAGACAGAGATGCCAGACTATGGGGGGAGCAGAGGGAAGAAGATGGGTGCCAGACCAATTAGTGGGGGTGGAGGGAGAGATGGAAGAGAGAGGCACAGTAACAGAGCAAATGGAAGACACAGAGAGAAGGCAGACAGTGGGTGGAAGGAATTGAATGAGGAGAAGATGAGGAAAGCAGAAACCAGACTACAAAGGTAGAGAAAAAAATGTTCTATTTATTTATTTATTTTGTTTTATGATAAAGTAGTATATTAGTTGTGTTGATAAAAATTTATAAACAAAACCCTGCCAGCTGAACATCTCTTTCTCTAGTTCAGCAGCCAGAACTTTGAGTTATAAGGAAAGAATAAGCTAAATATTGCAGTACTGAGGCTTGTATGGATTCTGCGGGGATAGTAGCCAGGGGGACGGGGTGGGGACAGTGGTCACGGGGACAGGGAAGGGACAGCAGTCACGGGGATGGGGCAGGGACAGTGGTCGCGGGGATGGGGCAATGATGGGGACAAAATTTTTCCCCGTGTCATTCTCTAATACGCACAATACAAAAAATTCATAGCAGTTACAACAACACAATAAGTGCAAAAGTGCAAATATACATACAAGGAAACTACAGTGCTTATATTAAAATTACTAGCAATCCCACAGTCAATAATTAATTGACCCATAATATTACTGAAACAGAATTGTCTTGATTAATTTATGCAAAACTGGATAAGAAAGATTATTATGGAAACTGTCAAGTGGAGAATTCCAAAGTTTAGATCCAGCATAGGAAAAGACTCTGCTCCTTGTAGACAAAATTTGACCTTTTTATGGCCAGGTAATTGAAACTGGTCTTTTTGAGAAGAGCACAATGGTTTTGATGGAATATATTTGAACAGTTTCTTAACCGATACACTGGTTGACCCAGATGCCAAGCCTTAAACATCCTGTTATACGGCTGATGTTCTTAATAATCACACTAATACTTTAATAATATGAAAATACCTTTTTGAAAAGTTTTTAAGCACTTTTCTTTCTTCACTGAAGCTCTGTCAGCTGGGGACTGCTGCCAACATGTTTCACCGCTCAGACTTTTTCAAGGCATAAAGAAGACGATGTTATTTATATTTGAGCTGCAGTTTCAATTCTTCGTGTATTTTTTAAAATTACTACTTCTAAATTACCTAATAAAAAACGGTTACCATGTAACAACTTTTCATTCAGTGGTCATGCACTCGCTTGTCTTTTACTTTCACTATCCCCCATCAAGTCTGTTTGTTTTTTTGACAAGATGGCGGCGGCATTTTTTTCACCCTCTTTTATTCAAAGTTGTCAATGACATCATTGGAATATTACTCTCTCATTTGTCCTCAAATGTCTCCTTTATTTTTTGCTTTATTTTTTACTACTATGAAACAATTTTACAGCCTTTTCACATACTGCCTACCTAGATCTTTATATATATATATTTTTCACAATAGAGTTGTCCACTCAGTTTCTAAATTTAAGCCGTTTGGTGTTACGGTATTCAGCATAAAGATCCACCTCTGTTCCTTTTAATTCAACCTACATTAACAATTGCCACCCTCCCACCCCTCTATAATTTGATCTATATTTCTCCACTTCATGTCGGTCCAACTACAAGCAACCGCCCCAGTTCAACATTGGAAAGAATGTAGACATAGTTGGACTGATATGAAGTGGAGAACATATTTTAGAGGGGTGGAAGGGTGGCAATATATAAATACGATTATTTGAAAGTGAGTGGAGAACAAAACAGATTTCATTATGCCTCTGTATAGAATGACCATACCTTGTGTATTGTGGGAAATTCTGGTTGTTCCATCTCAAAAAGAATATAGCAAATCTGCAAAATGTTCGGAGAGGAGTGAAAAAACAATAACGGGGATGGATAACCTCTCATATGAAGAGAGGTTAAACAGGTTAGGTCTCTTTGGCTTAGAAAAGAGAGGAGATATCATAGAAGATGATAAAACTATGCATAAAGTGTTATGGACAAGTAGGAAATGGTTGATTAACCTTTCAGACAACTGTGAAATTAGTGACTAGCAGATCATAGAAAGTACTTTTTCATGCTGTGCATAAGTAAACTGTGGATTTGTTTAAAGTAAAAAATATAATAAGGTTCAAAGGAACTTTGGACAAATGCCCAGAAGAAAAGTCCTTCAAAATGATTAACCAGGAAGACTTGCCAGAGCCGTTGCATCATTGCTTTTCCCTGAAAATGAGTTATGAGAAATTTGATCTACATTTTGGAACCTGCCAGGGAATTGATTTGGACCAGCCACTGTTGGTGACAGGATGCCAGATTTGATGGACCTTGATCTAATTCAGCAAAAACATTAGCATATAAATTTACTTTACAATTACTAATAATACAAACTAAGGGCTTCTTTCACTAAATGGCGCTAGAGGTTTTTAGCAAGGGCTGGCAAGGCAAATGCTCCGAAGCTCATAGAATTCCTATGAGTGTTGAAGCATTTACCTCGCTGGCCCACGCTAAAAACCTCTAGCGCCGTTTCTTCCTTAATTATAGTCAGTATTTGCCTGGAACTCCTGGTAGCTGAGGATCCTGGAAGACATTTCACTATTTTGGTCTCCTCGCCCTGTGTTCCAAGGTTAATGCCTCTGATGATGGAATCCCCCAACAGTAATAGATTTCTGTTTTTGAAATAAAAAAGCCAAAAACAGAAATCTATTACTGTTGGGGGATTCCATCATCAGAGGCATTAACCTTGGAACACAGGGCGAGGAGACCAAAATAGTGAAATGTCTTCCAGGATCCTCAGCTACCAGGAGTTCCAGGCAAATACTGACTATAATTAAGGAAGAAACTAAGGATTTTAACACAGATGTTGTTATCCATCTGGGAACAAATGACCTGGCCAACAACTCCACACTTGCAGCACAGAAAACTTTTCGGGAGCTTGGTGAGGGCGTGAAACCTTTTGTAAAGACTTTAGCTTTTTCTGAAATACTGCCTGCATATGGAAAAGGAGAGCAAAGAGTGAAAAACACAGAGGACTTTAATAGATGGCTCAGAGCCTGGTGTCATCAAGAAGGCTTCAGGTACATAGGAGGATGGGGAAATACATGGAAGGACAAGAAGCTATATTGCACTGATGGGCTACATATTACTACAGCAGGAAAAAGAAACCTTGCAGAGAAATTTAGACAATATTTTTCTAGGCATTTAAACTAGAAGGTGGGGGTGGTGTATGTACGAAGGACAATTATAGAGACCACACCCGGCAAAAGAAAAGATGTGATAGTAGTAAAGGCTGCAACATAAGCAATATCAGCAACTCATTTCTTAGTATTGCAACGGAAAGTGAAACGACACAAAAATCCATACGAAAAAGGAGATTATCGCTGAAAAATAGCTGGAAAGCGATGACCACAAATGCTCGCAGTCTAAGCAACAAAGTTCATGATCTGCAAGCCCTGATATTAGAGGCAGATCTAGATATTGTTGCTATCACAGAGACATGGTTCAGTGAATCACATGGATGAGATGCAAACATACCGGGATATAATCTTTTTAGGAAGGACAGAGATGGTCATAAAGGTGGAGGAGTAGCTCTCTATGTAAAGATCAATATCCAAGCGACCGAAATGCAAGGGACCTGGGGAGAGGAAGAAGCGATATGGATTGCTCTGAAAAGAGAAGATGGAACTTCTATCTACGTGGGTGTAGTCTACTGACCTCCGACTCAATCGCAGCAAATTGATAAGGATCTGATTGTGGATATCCAAAAGTTTGGAAGGAAAGAGGAGGTTCTGCTGTTGGGAGATTTCAACCTGCCGGATGCGGACTGGAATGTCCCGTCTGAGGAATCGGAAAGAAGTAGGGAGATTGTGGATGCCTTTCAAGAGGCTCTGCTCAGACAAATGGTGACGGAACCCACAAGGGAAAAAGCGATATTGGATCTGGTCCTCACAAATGGAGAGAGTATCTCTAATGTTCGAGTGGGTGCTCACCTGGGTAGTAGCGATCATCAAACGGTTTGGTTTGATATAACAGCTAAAGTGGAGAGCGGCCGCACGATACTTAAAGTCCTAGATTTCAAACGAACGGACTTTAATGCAATGGGAAAGTACCTGAAGAAAGAGCTGTTAGGATGGGAGGACATAAGAGAAGTGGAAAGACAGTGGTCTAAGCTGAAAGGAGCGATAAAAATGGCTACGGACCTTTATGTGAAGAAAATCAATAAAAACAAGAGAAAAAGGAAGCCGATATGGTTCTCCAACCTAGTGGCTGAGAAAATAAAGGCGAAAGAGTTGGCGTTCATGAAATATAAAAAAACCCAAGAAGAGGAGAGCAGAAAGGACTACAGGGTGAAACTGAAAGAAGCCAAGAGAGAGATACGTTTGGCGAAGGCACAGGCGGAAGAACAAATGGCTAAAAATGTAAAAAAGGGAGATAAAAATTTTTTCAGATATATTAGTGAAAGGAGGAAATTAAAAAATGGAATTGCTAGGCTAAAAGATGCTGGGAACAAATATGTGGAGAGTGATGAGGAGAAAGCAAATGTGCTAAACAAATACTTCTGTTCTGTGTTCACAGAAGAAAATCCTGGAGAAGGACCGAGATTGTCTGGCAAAGTTACACGAGAAAATGGAGTAGATTCTGTGCCGTTCACGGAGGAGGGTGTTTATGAGCAACTTGAAAAACTGAAGGTAGACAAAGCGATGGGACCAGACGGGATCCATTCCAGGATACTAAGGGAGCTCAGAGAGGTTCTGGCGAGTCCTATTAAAGACTTGTTCAACAAATCTCTGGAGACAGGAGTGATTCCTGGGGATTGGAGGAGAGCGGATTCATAAAAGTGATCACAGGGATGAAGCAGGAAACTACAGGCCGGTGAGCCTCACTTCAGTTGTTGGAAAAATAATGGAAGTGTTGCTGAAAGAAAGGATAGTGTATTTCCTTGAATCTAATGGGTTACAGGATCCGAGGCAACATGGCTTTACAAAAGGTAAATCGTGCCAAACGAACCTGATTGAATTTTTTGATTGGGTGACCAGAGAGCTGGATCGAGGACATATGCTAGATGTAATTTACTTGGATTTCAGCAAAGCCTTTGATACAGTTCCTCATAGGAGGCTGTTGAACAAACTTGAAGGGCTGAAGTTAGGACCCAAAGTGGTGAACTGGGTCAGAAACTGGCTGTCGGACAGACGCCAGAGGGTGGTGGTTAATGGAAGTCGCTCGAAGGAAGGAAAGGTGACTAGTGGAGTCCCTCAGGGTTCGGTGCTGGGGCCAATCCTGTTCAATATGTATGTAAGTGACATTGCTGAAGGGTTAGAAGGAAAAGTGTGCCTTTTTGCAGATGATACCAAGATTTGTAACAGAGTAGACACCGAAGAGGGAGTGGAAAATATGAAAAAGGATCTGCAAAAGTTAGAGGAATGGTCTAATGCCTGGCAACTAAAATTCAATGCAAAGAAATGCAGAGTAATGCATTTGGGGATTAATAATAGGAAGGAACCGTATATGCTGGGAGGAGAGAAGCTGATATGCACGGACGGGGAGAGGGACCTTGGGGTGATAGTGTCCGAAGATCTAAAGGCGAAAAAACAGTGTGACAAGGCAGTGGCTGCTGCCAGAAGGATTCTGGGCTGTATAAAGAGAGGCGTAGTCAGTAGAAGGAAGAAGGTGTTGATGCCCCTGTACAGGTCATTGGTGAGGCCCCACTTGGAGTATTGTGTTCAGTTTTGGAGACCGTATCTGGCGAAAGACGTAAGAAGACTTGAGGCGGTCCAGAGGAGGGCGACGAAAATGATAGGAGGCTTGCGCCAGAAGACGTATGAGGAGAGACTGGAAGCCCTGAATATGTATACCCTAGAGCAGGGGTGCCCAACGCGTCGATCGCGATCGACCAGTAGCTCAGGAAGGCAACTCGAGTCGATCGCACTCGTGTTGCCGTCCTGATCTATGGGCCGATCAGCCTTCCTCTCCAGTGTTCTCCCTAGGGCCTTTTAGCTGGGCGGTCCGTCCAGCTGTCATCTGCCGCTGCTGAACATTAAAACCCCCCCCCCAAAAAAAACCGGCTTGGAGATTTCAGCCCCTAGCGAACTTATGCTCCGGGCTCTAACGTGTGCGTGCAGGCTTCTCTTCTCTTCCCTCCGAAACCGGAAGTTATGCCCGGGGAGGGAGGGGGGGAGAAGGGAAGCCTGCACGCACATGTTGAGAGCCCTGAAGCAAGCGTTCGCTACGGGCTAAGGCGGGAGACATGTTAGTGAAAAGCATTTCCTCTTCTTGCTGCCGGGTCCTGCCTACTTTCTGTTTCCGCGAAGGCAGGACCCGGCAGCATTTCCCCCAACAGTTCCTCGCGATGCTGGTCGGCCGAAGCAGGGAGAGGTTGGGGCGGCATCGGCTTTTGGGCGTGTTATTGGTGGCGGTTTGGGTCCTGGTCCCCGATGGCAGTTTGGGTCCCCGATGGCAGTGGCAGTGTCTTGGGGGAGGGCAGGGAGAAAGAAAGAAAGAAAAAGGGCAGGCAGGGAGACAGAAGGAAAGAAGAGAAACAGAAAAAAAGGAAAGGGAGGCAGAGAGAAAGAAAGGGCAGGGGAGAGGAAGGAAAAGTTGGGGGAGGGAATGAGGTGTGGAGGAGAGGAAGCATACAGGCTGAAAGAAGGGAAGAAAGACTGGATGCACAGTCAGAAGAAGAAAGTGCAACCAGAGACTCATGAAATCACCAGACAAGGTAGGAAAAATGATTTTATTTTAAATTTAGTGATCAAAATGTGTCTCAATTTATATCTGCTGTCTATATTTTACACTAAGGTCCCCTTTTACTAAACCGCAATAGAGTTTTTTAGCGCAGAGAGCCTATGAGCGTCGAGAGCAGCGCTGGGCATTCAGCGCAGCTCCCTGCGCTCTAAAAACTGCTATCGTGGTTTAGTAAAAAGGGAGGGGGGTATATTTGTCTATTTTTGTATGGTTGTTACTGAGGTGATAGTGCATAGAGTCATCTGCTTTGACCTCTTTGAAAAACCCTGGAATAGGAATGATAATTAACATTTTCTATGCGTACAGTGTGCGTTGTGTTTTTTTTAAATTTTATTGTTGGTAGATCATTTTGACTTGGTCATTTTAAAAGTAGCTCGCAAGCCCAAAAAGTGTGGGCACCCCTGCCCTAGAGGAAAGGAGAGACAGGGGAGATATGATTCAGACGTTCAAATACTTAAAGGGTATTAACGTAGAACAAAATCTTTTCCAGAGAAAGGAAAATGGTAAAACCAGAGGACATAATTTGAGGTTGAGGGGTGGTAGATTCAGGGGCAATGTTAGGAAATTCTACTTTACGGAGAGGGTGGTGGATGCCTGGAATGCGCTCCCGAGAGAGGTGGTGGAGAGTAAAACTGTGACTGAGTTCAAAGAAGCGTGGGATGAACACAGAAGATTTAGAATCAGAAAATAATATTAAAGATTGAACTAGGCCAGTTACTGAGCAGACTTGTATGGTCTGTGTCTGTGCATGGCCGTTTGGAGGAGGATGGGCAGGGGAGGGCTTCAATGGCTGGGAGGGTGTAGATGGGCTGGAGTAAGTCTTAACAGAGATTTCGGCAGTTGGAACCCAAGCACAGTACTGGGTAAAGCTTTGGATTCTCGCCCAGAAATAGCTAAGAAGAAAAAAAAAATAAATTTAAATTGAATCAGGTTGGGCAGACTGGATGGACCATTCGGGTCTTTATCTGCCGTCATCTACTATGTTACTAGTAAAACCCAGTGTAAGTATAATACTATGACAAGCACATTTTTGAAATTTTTTTTTTTTTTTTCGCTATTTCATAGTAATCTCGCAATACCCAGCCAGGACAACGCAGAAATGGCAAATGTTTGATGACAAAAGAATGCCTTTAACTCTTTTCAAAACAAGGGAACTTTTAAAATTGTTGCAGAAACACTTCAGTCGAGTTCAAAAAGGACTTTCAAATATTTCTTTTGCCCTTAGGGCTCCTTTTACTAAGGTGCGCTAGCGTTTTTAGCGCACGCACAAGATTAGCGCGCGCTAGTCGAAAAATTACCGCCTGCTTAAAAGGAGGCGGTAGCGGCTAGTACGTATGGCATTTTAGCATGCGCTAAAACCGCTAGCGCACCTTTGTAAAAGGAGCCCTTAGTGAAGATCCTTTAAGCTTCAGAATAAAGCACATAAGGAAAAGGTAGATGCCCTATGTGTATACCACAAATTGTTTTGGGTTTTTTTCTTTAATATACAATGTCAGGTTCAGCAAATGCCACAGAAATAGCTTAATTCAGAACACAAAAGATCTGAAAAATGTTTTTCATTATTCAGGAATGGATCTAACAAGACCTTTTACTTTCTGTGCCACCTGCACACAAAGGGGGTAATTTTGTAAAACTTATTCAGCATGTAACACAACGGCTTTCATGCAGACACTAACTCTGATAAAAAATGTACCCAGGTATTCTTATGTAAAAAGCAGACACAACACTCAGGGCTCCTTTTATAAAGGTGTATTAGGGCCTTAATGCGCGGAATACGTGCGCTAAATTGCCGCACGCGCTAGACCTTAACGCCAGCATTGAGCTGGCGGTAGTTCTAGAAGCATAGCGCGCACTAAAATCTTGCGTGCGCTAAAAACGCTAGGGCACCTTAGTAAAAGGAGCCTCTAATTTCTTTTAAATCTGGATGGCAGCTTTCCTGGAGCCATAGCTCAGGCAGAGATAGGGCAGAGTTATATTATTACCCATTGGGGTGATATTCAAAGTGATTTAAATGGCCAGAAATGGCTCCTGGTCGTTTAAATCGCTTGTCTGGGACTAACAAAGCATATTCAGAGGTACTTAACCAGATAAGCCCCAGTTCTATAAATGACGCCTACCGGTGGGCACCCCGATCACAGCATCTAACTTACCTCCCCCCCTACCTTTTTTTACAAAACCATAGTGTGGTTTTTAGTGCTGGCCGTGGTGCTAACAGCTCTGATGCTCATAGAATTCCTATGAGCACTGGAGCTGTTACCGCCGTGGCCAGCGCTAAAAACCACACTATGGAGTTAATTTTTTTTAATTAGCAAATTGGCACCAATAATTGAAAGCACCATTATTTATTTTAAAATGTATATACCGTCTAAAAACTAAACAGTTTACATCAATAAAGCTTACAGAAAATAAGTTAGAAAATAAAATCTTAAAATCTTCAGAATTGAATTATTTCTTTTCTTCAAATATCAACTAATAAATCACAAGAATGCACTAGCAAACAATTGAGTTTTTAACTGTTTCTTAAATTGGGGCCGAATTGCACATCATCTTAATTGACCCACCAAAGCATTCTACATCTTAACACCAGCCCTATTATCAACATGATTCTCATACACTATCGAGTCTAATAACTTGATTTTCAGATCACAAAGGTCTATTTGGCTTATAAGGCACCACAACTTGCCAAAAATACCATGGTGTTTGGTGATAAACGGTTTGATGAACCACAGAAATAACCTTATACTGCACCCAAAATACAACTGTCACCCAATGTAATTTCTTCAAAACTGGCATCCTATCAATACCCAAAACCAGCCTTACTGAAGTATTTTGTACTAATTGCAAAGGTCCTGATTAATAAAAAATAAAAAAAATGAATTAGCTAGTGGTTAGGCACCTACAACTTCGATGTCGGCATCTACACTGAGGCACCTAACCCAAAGGTAGGTGTGATTATTGGCAGAGTTTGGGTGTAGATTGAGTTAGGCGCCTATTGGAAGAAGTAGGGAATTATAGGCTGATAAGTCTGACTTCTGTGGTAAGCAAATTAATGGAAACGCTTTTAAAGCAGAGAATGGTCAAGTATCTGGAATCCTAGATTACAGGACCAGAGGCAATCTAGATCCATTAGAGGTAGGTCTTGTCAGACAAATCTGATCAATTTCTTTGTCTGGGTGCGCTGGATGTGGTATATTTAGATTTTAGCAAAGCCTTTGACAGTAGCAAAGCCTTTGACAGTGTTCCACACAGACGTCTAATAAATAAACTGAGTGCCCTTGGGATGAGTCCCAAAGTGACGGGCTGGGTTAGGAACTGGTTGAGTGGAAGGCGACAGAGGGTAGTGATCAATGGAGATTGCTCTGAGAAAAGGGATGTTACCAGTGGAGGGCCCAGTGGTGTACCAAGGGGGGGGGGGCGTGGGGGGCGGTCCGCCCCGGGTGCCAAGCCCTGAGGGGGTGCACCTGGTCCGGTCCGGTTCCCCCCCTCCCCTGCGCCGGGTGTTGCGTCTGGAAACAGCCTGCAGCAAGATCGCAATCCAAGCGATCTTTGCCTGCTTCGGCTGTTTCCTCCGCCACGGTCCCGCCCCTCCTCTGACATCAGAGGAGGGGCGGGAGCGCGGCGGAGGAAACAGCCTAAGCAAGCAAAGATCGCTGGCATCGCGCGATCTTGCTGCATGCTGTTTCCCCAGGGAAATGAAGCGGGGAGGCCGGGGGAATAAGCAGTGCTTCGTGGTGGTGGTGGTGGGGCCGAGCGGTCCTTCGAGGTAGTGGGGGTGGGGGTTGGGGACAGCAGGCCTTCAGAGTGGGGCGGGCAGGCAGACCTTGTGGAGGGGGGGGAGATAGGCCTTCAGGGGGACAGGCCTTCAAGGAGTGGACAGGCAGGCAGGCCTTCAAGGGGGGGACAGGCCTTTGGGGAGGTGCAGGCCTTCAGGGGGGGACAGGCCTTCAAGGGGGACAGGCAGGCCTTCGGGGTGGGTGACAGGCCATCGGGGGGGGGTGCAGGCCTTAGGGGGGGACAGGCCTTCCAGGGAGGGCACAGGCCTTCAAGGGGGGGACAGGCAGGCAGGCCTTCAAAGGGGGACAGGCCTTCGGGGGGGGGACAGGCCTTCAAGGGGGACAGGCAGGCCTTTGGGGGGGGTGACAGGCCATTGGGGGGGGTGCAGGCCTTGGGGGGGAACAGGCCTTCCAGGGAGGGCACAGGCCTTCAAGGGGGGGACAGGCAGGCAGGCAGGCCTTCAAGGGAGGGACAGGCCTTTGGGGGGTGGTAGCCTTCGGGGGGGGGGGGTGACAGACCATCAGGGAGGGGTGCAGGCCTTAGGGGAGGACAGGCCTTCCAGGGAGGGCACAGGCCTTCAAGGGGGGGACAGGCCTTCAAGGGGGGGACAGTCCTTCGAGGGGGGTGTAGGCCTTTGGGGGGTAGGCCTTCGGGGGGTGGTGCTGGCCTTCGAGGGGGGTGTAGGCCTTCGAGGGGGGTGTAGGCCTTCGTGGGGGCAGGCCTTCAAGGGGAACAGGCAGGCAGGCCTTCAAGTGGGGTACAGACCTTCGGGGGGGTGTAGGCCTTCAGGGGGGGTGCAGGCCTTCAAGGGGGGGCAGGCCTTTCGGGGGGGCAGGCCTTCAAGGGGAGCAGGCAGGCAGGCCTTCAAGGAGGGGACAGGCCTTCAGCGGTGGGATGCAGACCTTTAAGGGGGGGGACGTGCATATGCCAGACTTTGGGTGGGAAGAAATAATGGGTCTGAAAATAGAGGAGAGAGAGAGAGATGATGAACATGGGTTTTAGGGAGGGAAGGAACAGAAAGGGAGAGAAGTTGGACACAAGGGATGGTGTGGGGGGGGGAGGGGGATAGAGATACTGGTTAGGAGGGTAGTTGGGAAAAGAAAGGGAGAGATGGTGGACCCTGGGGTGGTGGGGAAGGAGGGAGAGCTGCTGGATGAAAGGGTAGTTAAGAAAAGGTGGATCTGTGGAGGGAGACAAAAAAAGGAAAGATGCCAGACATCCGGGGGAGGGAAAGGAAATGGAAGGGGAGGACAGAGATGGCAGATGGATGGTTAGCACGGAGAAAGAAGAAAGAAGGAGACACTGGCAAGCAAGTTATCAGAAGACAACCAGAGCCTTGGACCAACAAGATTTGAAAAATAACCAGACAACAAAAAGGAAGAAAAACTAATTTTATTTTCTGTTTTGTGATTACAATATTTCAGATTTGAAATGTATATCCTGCCAGAGCTGGTGTTAGACCGCAAACGTGAGCTAGGATTTAACAGAGAGAGGAAAAGTCCTTTTTGTTTCTTTATTTTATTTACACCACAGCACCAGAGTGGTTAGGAGAAGCCAAAGGGGGGTGAAAAAGCTATTAAATAAACCCACCAGGATGTTTGAAAAAAACACCCAATTGGGCAGGAAAATTGAATCGATAAATCAATTCAATTGGCTGAATCGAATCGAATTTTTTTTTCCTGAATCTGGCAGCACTAGTTTGCACTACTGTCTTAGACTTTAGGACCTGGGATTGGGGAGAGATGGCATCCTCAGTACTTTATAATGCAAGTGAAATGAGGATTTGGTCAGATTTTTGAAGGGTCTGCACTCTGCATAAGAAAAATATTATATAGGCCGGGGACATGAGACAGCAGGAAATGGGAACCTTTCTTCCTTCTATTTTTGTGAATGGAAAGGCTGAGGATGTCAGAGAGTTCAGTTAAAATATGTGCTTTATAAGAAAATATAATAATGTGTTTTATAAAGTTTATAGCATTGCTGGCCTACCCGGTGAGGTGTTCCTAGTGGTGGTGGCGGCAGCGTGTCAATGTGTTGAGAGGAAGAGGTGATCTGGGAAATTCTGCTGAGCAAACTCCGGGCCCATTTCCACCCCCCCCAGTTAGTCCACTCCACTCAACTGGTTCACACACTGGTTCACAAAGTGGGTCTTTGGGTGTTGTTCCTGGGTAGTTGTTTTGGGATCTCTTCCAGTGGTTTGTCAGTATCTCCTTCTGGTCCAAGGAAGGAAACTTTGTTAACCTTAGCACTGACCTACAGAATATGTTTGTAACAGCGCTGCGTGTGTGGCATTAGTCTATGTAGTGATCGAAAGAAAAAACCAGACCTTTGCACATTTTTGCACTATATGGTGGGTGTATGAGGAGATTCACATTTCCTGCACAGCTAAGTCCGTGTGAAGTTACCTTGTGCTGTATTTGACATCTAGCAAAGTCTCTGTTTGGAAGGAAAGATCTCAGCTTAAAAATGAAGTGGCCAGAAGTTATGGTAAAAGCAGATAGCGTAGCTGGTTTTATGAAAGGTTTGGACAAATTCCTGGAGGAAAAGTCCATAGTCTGTTATTAAGACATGGGGGAAACATCTGCTTGCCCTGGATCGGTAGCATGGAATGTTGCTACTCTTTGGGTTTTGACCAGGTACTAGTGACCTGGATTGGCTTCCATGAGAATGGGTTACTGGGCATGATGGACCATTGGTCTGACCCAGTTAGGCTATTCTTATGTTATGTTCTCATCTGTAGGGGCCTTTGTTTTCACTTCTTATTTTAATGTATTTTTTTTCTGAGAACTTATCAGTGTTTTTTATAATGGGAACAAAAATGGAAGAGAATTAATGTGTGTGGAATGGGGGGGGGGGGGTAACTAATTTCTTCAGCTAAAAAATTCAATCCACCTCAACCAGACATAGGAGAACTCACGCACCATTCACACACCCTCCAACCAAAAACGTCAAAAGAAAAAAACAGTTCGACAACCTCCTAGCCATTCGAGCTGCAACACTCGACCCCCAACTCTACAACCTATTGACCTCGACCACAAACTACAAAACCTTCAAAAAAGAAATAAAAACCCTTCTATTCAAAAAACACATAAAACCGAACTAACACAATCAGAACTGTTCCAAGCATCACCTGCAACTACTCCATATGTACTTCTGATGTCATGACAATTTAGACATAATTTATGTTATGTTATGGTATGTTTGGTATAATGGTTACATATATGAGGTTCAAGAAAAGAAAATTTTCACTGCCTGTTTCTATTATGACCATTTATTCAGTTTCATGGTTATTACAAAAAATATTTTTTTACATGGGGGGGGGGGTGTCAAAAAATTATGGGCCCTGGGTGCCACATACCCTAGGTACGCCACTGGGTGGGCCTCAAGGTTCTTTTCTTAGGCCTGATCTTTTTAACATTTTTATAAATGATATTGTTGTTGGGTAAGATTTGCCTCTTTGCGGATGATACCAAAATCTGCAATAGAGTAGACACACCGAATGGTGTGAATAACATGAAGAAAGATCTGGCGAAGCTTAAAGAATGGTCTGAAATTTGGCAGCTAAACTTTAATGCTAAGAAATGCAAGGTCATGCATTTGAGCTGCAAAAACCAGAGGGAATGGTACAGTTTAGGGGGTGAAGAACTTTTGTGCATGACGGAAGAACGGGACTTGGGTGTGATTGTATGTTATGATCTTAACGTGGCCAAATAGGTTGAAAAGGTGATGGTGAAAGCTAGAAGGATGTTATGTTGCATAGGGAGAGGTATGGCCAGTAGGAAAAAGGAGGTATTGATGCTTCTGTATAAGACTCTGGTGAGACCTCATTTAGACTAAATTAAACTAAACCTTAAGTTTATATATCGCATCCTCTCCATAATTATAGAGCTCAGCACGGTTTACAAGAGCTTAATATTGGAAGGAATAACAGAATGGGTTTGGAGGTTGAGTACAGGGGGGAGGAATACATTACATTTTGTGAAAAGCCTTGTTTTCAAGTGCTTACGGAATAGTTGGAAGGAGCCCTGATTCCATAGTGGGGCAGTAAGATTATTCCAAAGCCCTGTGATTCTGAAGAAGAGAGATTTTCCCAATTTTCTGGAGGCTGCACCTTCATAAAAGATATAAAAAGGATGGAGTCAGTCCAGAGGATGGCTACTAAAATGGTATGTGATCTTCATCATAAGCTGTCCAGACCCCCAGAAATGTTCTCAAAAGAAGGACATGTCTGGGGAAATATAGATGTATGGTAACCCTACACTTATTCAGATAAATGCCAATGTTCGGTGCTTAACCGCATAAGATAACCACATAAATAGGACCACATAAAACACAGTCCTTTCCTTACATAGTTAAATGCTGAATATTCACTTAACCACAAAAGTTTTAACCAGCCGAATATGCCCGGATATTCAGTGCCAATGCCTGGACATGGCCCAGCATTGAATTTCCACAGAGATCTATTCTCATTAACCTTTGAGTATCTGTCAGTGAGTTATTACTAATAACCAACATTTGAGTTTCTTCTAAATTCACACTCGTCCCACAAGCAATAAGCCAATATGAAACCGTTTCAATAGTGCATGCCATTTTCACAGATGCCTCAGTAAAGTTACCACTCAGTGGCAAAATATATCATTACATTGTCTGCAAACATTTTGGGGATAAAAACATCCACTGGCTCTCTATAACATCACAGAGGAGATGGCTACATTTTAATTTAATACAATAATAATAATAATAATAATAACTTTATTCTTGTATACCGCAATACCATGGAAGTTCTATGCGGTTAACAATAGAAGAGACTGTACATTTACAGCGAAGTTACATTTACAGCGTTGTTACATTTACAGCGATGTTACATAAATGGCAGTGAAAATTAACAGCGAAGTTACATACATTTACAGTGAAGTTACATATTACAGCGTTTTTACAATTACAGCGATGTTGCATATATGGCAGTGAAAAGGCATGTGCTAAGAAGAGGCTGAACATTTACAGCGATGTTACAAATTATAACGGTGTTACATTTACAACGTTGTTGAATATAAGGCCGTGAAAGGCATATGCTATGGAGGCCTGAGGGGCCTTTAGATCAAAACTGAGATTGGGTAAGAGGGTCATATCGAGGAAGGGAGGGAGCAGGGAAGGAGGGAAGGCAGAGTTAGCGGAATTTGTCGAAGAGGAAGGTTTTTAGTGACTTCCTGAACAGGTGATAAGGCGGGGAGTTGGAGATGAGGTCAGTTAGGCAATTGTTCCATTTGCCCGCTTGGAATGCTAGGGTTCTATCAATGAATCTCTTATAGAGGCAGCCTTTTAGGGAGGGAAAGGTGAATAAATGAGTGTTTCGTGTGCGAGAGGGGCCTGCTATTTCAAGATGCTCAGACAGGTAGATTGGGGAGGAGCCAGTTAAGGTTTTGAAACAAAGGCAGGCGAACTTAAAGATGATCCTTGCCTCAACTGGGAGCCAGTGGAGTTTGGTGTAGTAGGGGCTGACATGGTCATATTTTTTGAGATCGTAAATGAGGCGGACGGCTGCATTTTGGACTATTCTTAGACGTTTGATGGTGTTTTTATAGGTTCCGAGGTAAATAATGTTGCAGTAGTCTAATATGCTTAGCACCAGAGATTGAACGAGTAGTCGGAAGGCTTGGTGGTCGAAGTAACGTTTGATGGTGCGCAGTTTCCAGAGGGTGCAGAAACATTTTTTCACCTGGGCACTGGTATGGTCATCGAAGGTTAGAGTGCGGTCCAGGATGACTCCAAGGATTTTTATGGTGGGTAGGATAGGGTAATCTAGTCCATTCAGTTTGAGGGAGGTGTTTGTTAATTTATGGTTTGGACTCGCTAGGAAAATTTTGGTTTTTTCAGGGTTCAGTTTTAATTTGAATTTGGAGGTCCATATTTCTAACTTGGTGAGGATAGAAGAGATGAGTTGTTCCGTTTCTAGAGTGAGTGAGGTGATGGGAATAATGATGGTGATGTCGTCTGCATATATGAACGATTTTAGGTTTGAGTCGGCTAGGGATCGTGCCAGAGGGGACAGGTAAATATTGAATAGGGAGGGGGAAAGAGGAGAGCCTTGTGGGACTCCACAAGGGTTACGCCAGTGGTGGGAGAAGGCTCCATTACTATGGACCTGGTAGGTACGGTTAGTTAGGAAACCTGTGAACCAGTTTATTACTTGGCCAGAGATGCCGATGGAGTCAAGGCACCAGAGCATAATGTCGTGGTCGACTAGGTCGAAGGCGCTGCTCAGATCGAATTGGAGTATCAGGGCGCTTTTGCCCTGTGAGAACAGGTGGAGGAGGTAACTTGTCAGGGCAGTTAAGATTGTTTCTGTGCTATGGTTTTGTCTGAAACCGGACTGGGAGTCGTGAAGAATGTTGTACTTGTCAAGGTATTTCGTGAGGTCGTTGTTGACAAGGCCTTCCATGAGTTTTTGGAAGAGTGGTATGTTGGCGATGGGTCTGTAGTTGGTGATGGAAGAGATTGGTTCCTTGGGGTGTTTAGGGATAGGGGAGATGAGGATGTGGCCAAGTTCAGTCGGGAAGTGTCCAGTGGATAGGCATAGAGATACCCAGTTGAATAGTTCTGCTTTGAATGAGGGGGGGGGCGGATTTCATGATGGTGGGAGGACAGGTGTCTAATAGGCAGTTGGAGTTGGCGTATTTAGAATAAAGTTTGAGGAATAGATTCCAGTCAGGATTTTCAAAGGAGGTCCAGGTCATGTCGGCTCTTGAACCTTCAGTATCTGTTGTAGGTAGGTTGGGTGGAGGTTCGGGGCTGGGAGTTATAAGAGACAGTTTAAGAGTTTGGATTTTGTTGGCGAAGTGGTCGGCTAGAGTGGTAGCGGAGGGCGGGAGGACGGAGATGGGGCGTTTGTGAGAGTCTATATCGAGTAGAGAGTTAACTAGTCTAAAAAGTGCTTTACTGTTTAGAGAAGGGGAGTTTATTAGTTGGGAGTAGTATTTACTGCGCTTATCGGTGATCAGTTTTTTGTATTCTTTGACTTTTAGTCGCCAGGTGAGTCTGTCTAAGTCAGTCCCTGATTTACACCAGATTCTTTCATGTTTCCGAACTTCTCGTTTTATGGTCAGGAGGTCCGCGTCAAACCAGCTGTTTGAGGGGCGAAGTGTTTTCGAGCTCTGACTTCCGGTTGCGTCAGAGACGACTTTTATGGCAGCCATATGCAACGACAACGCTCCGGCGGCTAGAAGAAGGCCGTTTAGACATCGCCGGTCACAGGGCAGGGAGGTTTGTCGGACCGGGCCTGTTGTCAGTCGGTCGGTCGGGCGGGGGTGAAGCGCCACAAAGGTAAAGGGCAGGGAGGGAGAAAGGGAGGAAAGGTGGAGTGGAGAGGAAAAGACGCTTAAGGGAAATGGGTAAAACAGAGGGGGGAGAAGGACGCTGAAAGCACATGGGGAAGACGGTGGGGGGGAGAAGAATGCTGAAAGGAAATGGGAAAGAGAGAGTGGGAAGAAGACGCTGAAGGGAATTGGGGAAGAGAGAGTTGGGAGAAGATGCTGGCATGAAAGAAGACAGAGATGCCAGACTATGGGGGGAGCGGAGGGCAGAAGATGGGTGTCAGACCAATTTGGAAGGGGGAAGAAAGGGAGAGGCACAGTAACAGAGCAAATAGAAGATGCAGAGAGAAGAGAGACAGTGGATGAAAGGAATTGAATGAGAACATGAAAGCAGAAACCAGGCAACAAAGGTAGAAAAAAAATTATATTTCTTTTTTTTTGCTTCAGGATAAAGTAGTATATTAGTTGTGTTGATAAAAATTTATAAACAAAGCCCTGCCAGCTGAACATCTTTCTCCAGTTCAGCAGCCAGAACTTTGATTTATAAGGAAGGAATAAGCTAAATATTGCAGTACTGAGGCTTGTATGGATGCTGCGGTGACGGTGACGGGGCAGTGAATGGGATGGCGGTGATGGGGCAGTGAAGGGGACAGTGCAGTGATGGGGACAGATTTTTTCCCGGGTCATTCTCTAGTGCTCACGTCAAAAGCTTCCCTCTGACTCAGCTTCCTGTTTCCGCTTTTGACAGCACCGCATTGCCGATCTGAAGTTCTGTTGATGCCAGGGATAGAAGGAGGCCCGTTGCCGATCTTAAGTGTCATCACAGGGAGGTGGGGGGATTGCAGATCTTGTTGCCAAAATCGGAAAGCTGAGGAAGGGAGAAAGATGGGCCTGTGGTGGATGGAGAGATTGAGAGAAGGGGGCAGATGATGGAAGTGGGGGAGAAAAGGGAGAGAGAAGAGGGCAGATGATGGAAGTAGGGAAAAGGGGCAGATGATGGAAGTGGGGAGAGAGAAGAGGGCAGATGATGGGGGAAAAGGATTGAGTTAGGGAAATAGTGGAGGGGGTGAGGGAAAGAGGTGGCGAGCTGGAGGTAGACAGTAAAAAAGGAAATTGATGAGATGGTAGTAAGAACGTAATCTAGATGGATGCAGAAAATAAATTGAAAAGGAAAATGAGGGAAGAAAGGGATTGCAGAAGAGAGGTGTGGGAGGGAAGGAGAGGAGAGAGATGGCAGACCAATGGGGGTCTAGAGGAGAGATGGAAGGGGGAGGCATACAGTTTTTGGAAGGGGCATAGAAGGAGAGAAGATGCCATATAGGGAGGGGCAGAGAGATGGCAGACAGTGAATGGAAGGAAGAGAGTAACAAGAAGATGAGGAAAGCAGAAACCAGAGAAGACAAAGGTAGAACAAAAATTTTCTATTTATTTATTGCTTTAGGAGACATGTGTCACTGTTTCTGTGGTGTTGCATTTTATGCAGAGTCCAGCTTCTTGCTGGTTCAATTTAACTTTTGTCTATGTATTTCTATTTTATCCCCCCTTTTACAAAACTGTGGAGCGTTTTTTAGCACCAGCCATGTGGTAGCAGCTCTGATGCTCAGAATTCTATGAGCATCAGAGCTGTTACCACCGTGGCTAAAATCCACACTACAGTTTTGTAAAAGGGAGAGGGGTTAGTTTGTGATGACATATTCCATACTAGTCGAAGGTGTTTTCTGTGTTCTGTGTGTTCAAAAGACATGGTTTTCTGTTAGGATTGACGGTGTAGGATCGATCTGTACTAGTCTGGCTTGTTTAGTTTTTCAATGGGTGTATTGATGTACTGATCACTGCAATATGTAAGATGCTGCCTTTTCCTAGGTACTCATGACGTGTGGCTTGTTACTAAAAATCATGTTTTTCGTACAGATTGGGGGGGGGGTGCCAAACAATGATTGGCCCCGGGTGTCACATATGCTAGGTACGCCACTGTGTTTGAGCAATTATGTAGAGTCTTCTAAGTTATATCGAGTGTTGTTTGAGTAATTATGTAGATTCTTGAGTGAACGCTACTGTGTGATCTTCCGTGACGGTACTTGAAGCCGAGTACTGTCACAGATCACACAGTAGCGTTCACTCAAGAATCTACATAATTACTCAAACAACACTCGATATAACTTAGAAGACTCTCAAGACTCCTGAAGCAGGCCTGTTGGCTGAAACATGTACATGTCGAGTCATTGAGTTATTGGATGAATAAAGTCATTTGAACCATTGGATGAGTAAAATAACATATTTTTCATAATTTGTGGTCATCAATCTGATTAGGACTGTATGTATTTGAATTTGTGGATTTGTTTCATCTGTTTTATTCTGTAACTTATTGGACAGCACCTACAGTGGCGTAGCGAGGAAGGTTGGCTCCTGGCATTCCCCCGCTATTTGCCTCCCCATACACACACTCTTCCCCGCTGCTTGAGTGCCCCTTCCCCCTGCTCACCTTATACCTCTTGAAATGTTCACTAGTGAGAGCAGCATTTTCCACCCATTGCTTGCGCCGGCCTCAGCCCCCTTCTGACATCACGTTCTGGTCCCGCGAGGCCGGCGCAAGCAGCAAGTGGAAGATTCTGCTTGTGCCGGCAAACATTTAAAGAGGTATGCGGGGATGGAGAGGAGAGGAGCTGGTGCCCCCATGAAGTCACGTCTGGGACGGTCTGCTTACCCCCCCCCCCACCTCCACGCTGTTGAGCACCTATGAGCTTCATATTTGTGATGGGAAATAATATTCCTCTCATCCATGTAGTGGCAAATTATGCTGCTTCTATGTAAGAGTGCATGAGAAATAAGAAATAGGAGTCTTCAGAAGTCTAAGAGGCTGATTGAACGATGGCATCAGGTACTTCAGTAACAGTAGCAGAAATATTGAAAACAGGAAGAGGTCATGTCAAGTGGTAGGATGGGTATTACTCAGGCTTCAAGTTTTTGGGGGCTTTTATTTTTATGCAAACATGTGGGTTTGAATATTTTGCAACTTTTTTCTGAAGAAAAATAAGATACAATAATATTTTTATGGGATCAACAGAAAATGTTATATATAAAGGCTTTATATCTGTTCTCCCTTTCTTCCTACGTTGGACTCTTAAGACTGACTCACTGTCTTCTATCCATTAACCATTCTGAGTCACATATGACAAGTGAAAATTGCAAAATTGGTAATTATTTTGTTGTTACTTTGAGTATTTAAAGACAGACTGAGGATTCAATGATTTATTTTGAGAGAATCATGGAGTTTTGTACAGTGAGTAATTAAATTCTGTGCCTTTGTGAAAAAGCTATCCAGTTGTACTGAGTAGTTTGCGCACCGAGGTCTCTGCCAAAAGAGCTGCCAATACGGGGTTGTTGTTGTTTTCTTGTTCATTCTCTGCCTGCCTGCAGGAGATTTTCCCCCCAGTTTTTCCCTCTTCCGTGTGGTGGAGAAGACAACTATGGTATCACTGTTCTCGCCTCTTCTCTTTCTACTGTATGTGCCACAGGATTTATCCACTTGTTTGGTGGGGGAGGGGAGGGGTGGTTGTGGTTCTCTCCTCTCATAAACCCAAGAAAGCACTGGTATAGCCTGCACAGGGTAGTAGTTGGTAATGTAGGCCCTTTTTTACTAAGCCGCAATAGAGTTTCTACTGCGCTTCGGGACGCTAAATACTCCGATGCTCATAGGAGTTCTGTGAGCATTGGAGCAATTAATACTCCGGGCGGCAACTTAGTAAAAGGGGGAGGTTAGTCTTTTAGAATGTAGTTAGCGGGGTGACTGATTGGCAGTAAAGATCACTTTGTAAACTGGCTGCCTGGTACAAAGTTGGTAAATACCTTGGGGAGTAATTATATAACATTACCACTATGCAGTGTATATAGGAATCCTCGTACATGCCTTAATTTAGGTGAAACATATTGAGTATGGGCTAGTGAAGAAGCCATAGCCAGTGAGAAGAATTTTGGCAACCAAGCAAACACAAAAAATTGTGTGGTGACCAAATGACATGTCTGAAGCCAGATGGCTTAACCCCAAACAGACCCCCTCAACGCAACTCCCCCCTCCTCCAGTTCCCTTCTCTTTAGCCTCAAGCATATCAACTGCTTCCCTAACGGTATATATACTGGATCTGCACTATTTCCTATTTGTACAGCATCTTGTAGCTCTTGAAATATACAGCTCCATTATTCTTGTAACTTCTCCTGGAAATGACCAGAATTCTCTCTGTAATTATCCTGGAAATGTCCAGTTGTCTCTTTTGTAATCCGCCCAGAACTGCAAGGTTGAGGCGGAATCGAAATCAGTAATGTAATGTAAAGCAATCTATTAAGAAGAGAGAGCGGCATTGAGAGATATAGTTGTGGTATTAATTTAGATGAGAGCACTTATGTCGGCCATAAAGCTGAACGCACACAGGAGGTCTGCTCACACTCCACCCAGATTACACCTATGTGTATACTGATCTGTCAAATATGCACTATGCAGGATACGACCACAAAAAACAGGGAGGAATGGAGGGAAATGTAATACAAAAACAGAATGTTTTGTGAATGAGCTGACATGGTCTGCCCGGATTGGCAGGTTCGTGTTCAGCTGACCTGTCACGTGATCCTGACAGGGCTGGACATGGTTATAAGCCCCACAACAGTGCCTTGAAAGTTGTGGTTGAAAGCAGCAGTTAGGATCTGCGTACTGTAAGTAGCTGAATGAGCTTTTGCTCTTTTTCAACTTTTAGCAGGTGAGCAATTTCATTTCCCTTTTGGGTTTGTGTTTTGTGTTATAGGATAGCCTGGATTTGGCGCTAAGGCCCTGAAGCAGTGGTTACCGGCCACAAAACGATCGTCGGCCTGGCCTATTTGAATTCAGTGGTTTTTACCATTAATCATTCTCGGCTATTTTTTGCTCCCACCTGCTAACTTTAAACTTGTACAAAAGTTTTTTGCCTATGATGCTTTGGTGGAAGAGTGTGGGTACACCTCTCCGTTTGTCTGAGGCTTTTCTTTCGCTTAAATAATAACCTAGCTTTCTTGGCTTGGGTGGTGCTTTTGTTTTGGAGTGATATTTTTGAATTTTTGTACTATGCAAGATTCGAGCATATTTACAAAATGGTGCTTAGGCAAAATTGTGACACTGACACCCGTCTGTGCACTCTCCCCTTAACAATCAGATCTGAAGCCAATTTTACAAAGTTCAAAAAGAACCTAAAGACGTTTTTTAGAAGTTTCTTAATATATACATTCTACTGTATGCATTCTAGATTAAATTTGTTCTTCCTTTTACATTGGTGGTTCTGAACTAGTATGTCACCGAAAGGTGGGACGTGTGCAACTAAATATTTGGCATAAATGGCAAGTCTGTAATTCCCTTAACAACCATCCTCAACAACTTAATCCTCCATTGCCCCAGATACCACAGGTGCTTTTAAGTGCCTGAGTGTAAAAAAAAAACCAAAATCACTTTGATGGTATTGCAAAGGGCGGTATACGAGTACCTTAATAATAATAATGTGTGCTGGTAAGTTGGGGAGAACAGAGATCCAGAGCCTCAGGCAGTTAAAAGTCCCATAACTGTTCCCTATTTCTGCCTCCTCATTATCCCCCATCATAATTGATGTCACCAGTCCCAAAGCTGCAGGTCTGCTGTCCATAGATTCTGCTTGGTACATAGTTTCCCAGCATGATGATTGCAGGATTTTGTGTTACTTCACAGTATCTTGCAGAGGAGGAATGTTGTGTTGTTGTTACTGAAGTGACACCAACATTTATGTATTTATTTAATTCATTTTCTATTCCGTTTTCCCCACAGAGCTCAGGACGGATTACAAGTTAACATACATAAAATACAGTTAACAGGTTACAATTTGTCATAGTTAAAGTACAGTTTTTTCCGTTACAAGTTTTTATCCTAACTTGACACATACTAGGAGCTCCTTTTATGAAGCCGCATTAGAGGCTTTATCACACACACCTTTTTGGCGCGTGCTAACCCCCAAGCTAGCCGAAAAACTACTGCCTCAAGAGGAGGCAGTAGCGGCTAGCACGGCCGGCAAATTATTGCACGCTATTACGCGTGTTAAACCGCTAACGCGGCTTCGTAAAAGGAGCACTAGGAATCTAATACCAATATACAGTATATAATACGAGTAAACAATTTACAGGTTAAATTTGCCATAGGTACAGTCCAAGATTTTTCAATACAAGTTTTATCCTAACGCAACACATATCGAGGATCTAATACCAATTTATATTTCTTTGTAATCCATCAGTTGTGGCAGTGGAGTTAAGTGTATGTTTTTATTGCTTTCTTTTGTTGCCTGTATTACCGGTATATGGAGCCAAGTAAGTCTCTCAAATGCCAATAGATGTATCAGGGACTAAGAAAGTGTGAAGGAGAGATACAGATATAGTTCCAAGATGATAAAGGGATGATATGAGGAAAGACTAAAATGGTTAGGGCTCTTCAGCTTGGAAAAGAGACAGCGGAAGGGAGATATGATTGAAGTCTACAAAATTCTGAGTGTAGTAGAACGGGTACAAGTGGATCGCACATTGGGTGGAAGGTTTCATCGTATTGTCTACAATGATACCCAGATCCTTTTCTTGGGCACTAACACCCAAGGTGGACCCGGTAACTATGATTCAGGTTATTCTTCCCAATATGCATCACTTTGCATTTGTCCACATTAAATTTCATCTATTTGGAAGCCCAGTTTTCCAATTTCCTAAGGTCTGCCTGTAATTTTTCACAATCCTCATGCGTTTTAACAACTTTGAACAGTTTAGTGTCAACTGCAAATTTAATCACCACACTCGTCATTCCAATTTACAGATCATTTATAAATAAGTTAAATAGCACCGGTCCCAGAACAGACCCCTGTGGCACTCCACTATTTAATCTCCTCCATTGAGAAAAATTACCATTTAACCCTACCCTCTATTTTCTATCTGATAACCAATTCCTAATTCCACAATTGAACTTTGCCACCTATCCAATGACACTTTAATTTTCTCAGGAGCCTCTCGTGAGGAACTTTATAAAAAGCTTTCTGAAATTCAGAAACCAGCTCACCTTTATACATATGTTTATTCACACCTTCAAAGAAGACAAGCAAATTGGTGAGGCAAGATCTCCCTCGGCTGAACCCATGCTGATTCCGTCTCATGAAATCATGTTTGTCTTCGTGTTCCACAATTTTATTTTTTATAATTGTTTCTACCATTTTGCCTGACACTGAAGTAAGGCTTGCCGGTCTGAAATTTCCTGGATCTCCCCTGGAGCTCTTTTTAAAAATCGGTGTAACATTGGCCACCCTCCAATCTTCAGGTACTACAGATGATTTTAGCGACAGGTTACAGATCACTAACAGCATGTCAGCAATTTCATGTTTGAGTTTTTAGTACCCTGGGATGCATACCATCTGGTCCAGGTGATTTATCACTTTTTAGCTTGTCGATTTGGCTCAGTACATCTTCCAGATTTAATAAGATTTCTTTCAGTTCCTCCGCATCATCGCCCTTGAAAACCATTTCCGGTTCAGGTAGATCTCTTACATTTTCTTCCATAAAGACCGAAGCAAAGAATTCATTCAGTCTTTCTGCTATGGCCTTATCCTCCCTGAGCGCCCCTTTTGCTCCTTGATCATCTAACGGTCCCACAGATTACCTCACAGGTTTTCTGCTTCTGATGTACTTATAAAAATTGTTATGAATTTTTTGCCTCTCTTGCAAGTTTCTCTTCATATTCTTTCTTAGCTGTCTTTATCAATGCTTTGCATCGAACTTGCCAGTGCTTGTGATTAATAATAAATAAAGAATGGTAAGTAAGCCTAGGTTAAATACTTTGACCTAAGCAGAGGGAAGAGGATCACCTTAACTATAGGTTATTTTTATTTTAGTCACAAATTTAGATAAGAAGGCAAGAGACTGCAGTTGAAATGAAGACCAAACCTTGGAACCTGCTTGAGTAGAAACATCCTAGCTCTGTGCTCTAGAATGGGTAAATATTTCTCGATGTTAACTGTAAGTTTAGTGTGGATTTGCCTCCCATTCAACCCCAACTCCAATCTGCTGACAATGAAGCCCAACTATAAAACATTCAGCAAAGAACTGAAAACTATGCTATTTGAGAAATTTGTCAAATGATCTAAGTAAACCTTATCGACCCTTCCCCAGATCCCAATGCATATTCTATGAATTAACCTTGTAATCTTCCTGGGAATTCCCAGGCCAATTCTTTTTGTAAACCACCTAGAACTGAAAGGTATTGGCGGGATAAAAGGCGCCAATGTATAGCCAGACTGCCCTATAGGCCTGATAATCATACCATGGGAGGCAGTTTGGTTATCTCCTGCATTTGGCAGTGAACCTGTGCTGAATAATAGCACTTAGCCAACTAAGTGCTATTTAACCAGCCAAGAGCCATTCCTGGCTGGTTAAATAGCGCTGAATATCAGGCAGATAAAAATGGTATGATATCTTAAAGTCCATATCAAGAAGCAAGAAGAAAGAAAATGAACTATCAATCACTCAGGTCCCCCTCTTTCAAAAATTAACCCCCTGACAAAAATAAAAAAAACCCCAAGGAGCTTCTTAACCCCATACTAATAAGAACAATTCATTCAGTATTGTATCCAAAACCTTATCTTTTTTCTACTCTTCCAATACAAATTTTTTCAAGTGTGAAGGACTGAAGAAAATGTAGTATAAAACAAAATCAATCCTGATTAAGAATATTTCATTTGTATTATTTTAACAATGGCATATATGACAGTTTTCTTTTTGTTCCGCTGTGAATTTTCGTGTTCGGTGTGTCATACATATGAATATTGTCAGGTGTGTCATAACAAAAGAAAGGCTGAGAACCACTGTTTTACATCAATATTTTATGTTATTCTAGTTTGCTCTACATGAAATTGCCATTGTAATCTACTCTGAACTCTTTACATATAGCTAGATATGGAATATAAGACCATGTGTTGTATTGTATTCTAATTATTTATATATTTTACTCATAAATGTTAATGCCTATTTTATAGAATTATTCCACTTCAATGCATCTCCTAGCTAGGATTTTAGACAGTGTTGGGGAGGAGCCAGCAACTATATATTACATGGTGATACAGGAATGTACAGTGGTCAAGATCCTAGAACCCAAATTTAGACTTCTATTAGAAAATTCATAGCCATAGCCTCCAGTGTACCATTCTCAGAAATGTTTTCCATTCCACATGCAAAAAATCCCACAGGCAGGCTAAGCTCAGTGTGTGGATGAGACAGTAATGCATATGATAGAAACTAGGTAACACTTTTAGGAAAGAGGAGCCTATCCTAACAGGGATGCCACTTTAATCAAGATAGAACCTGATTGCTGGTGCTAACATTGAAAAAGAAAGATTAGGTTTTAAAGAAGATCAGGAGAAGGAATCGCAGTCACTCAGAAGCCCCTGGTTCAAAGAAGTATATCGTCTAAGGATACTGGCAAACCAGGAAATGTAGAACAGAGGTTCTCAACACGCAGGAGGTATACCCCAGGGGGTACACATACCATTGTCAGGGTATGCGGCGCCGGCACTGTATGGCTCCCAACTTCCTTCTGCCATCCTGTAGCTCCTGGGACTCTCACCTTCCTTGTCTTCTCTCCCCAGCCTAACCCCTCCCGGACCAGCAGTGGCAGCTCACTGTGTGCTTTTAACTTCCCCACACAGCTGCCACTAGCGTTAGTTTAGCCAGCGATTCCATCAGGCAGCCTTGGGGCCTTTGCTAGGCCGGCCCACCTCTGATGATGCAACTTCCTCTTTCATCAGAGGCAGGCCGGCCTAGCAAAGACTCCAAGGCTGCCTGATAGATCCGCAACCAAACTAACGTTAGCAGCAGCTGTGTGGGGAAATTAAAAGCACACAATGAGCTGCCGCTAAGGAGAGGAGAGGTACTGCTGAATATGGGGAAGGAGGAAGAGGGAAAGGGAAGGGAGAAAGGGTACTGCTGGATGTGGGGAGAGAGAGAGGTGCTGGACAGGGAAGAGAAGAAGGGGAGGGGGTGGGGAAGGGAAGTATGGAGGGGGAAGAGAGGGGAGGGGTTAAAGGGGGAGGAAGTAGAAAAGGGGAAATAGTTGATTGAATTTGTCAGATTTGAGAATTCACATCTACTGTGTATATTGTGTGTATATGAAAAATGAATGGAAGAAATTGCATTACAATTAGTAATGGGGATGGGGTCTTAGGCGGAGCTTGGGCAGTCAATGGTTGGGGCACTCAGTTGATATTTGTTAGAAATACTTGTTAGAAATACTGTGGGCTCCTTTTACTAAGGAGCGCTAGCGTTTTTAGCTCATTCTACATTGCCACACGCGCTAACCCTTCGCTACGCGCCAAAAACTAACGCCAGCTCAATGGTGGCATTAGCATCTAGCACGCACGGCAATTTAGCGAGCGCTAAAACCGCTAGCACAGCTTAGTAAAAGGAGCCCTGTGTTGATATTTGTTAGAAACACTGATCTAGAATATCCAAACAGCGAAGTTGTGGTAAAGATTGAAATAATCAAGATGCCCTACATTAAGAGTAGATAGAGATAAATAATGACAGATTACCCTTATTAACTTCATAGGACAGACCCATGGTGTGACTGTACCTTACGTTCTGTGTAGGGCAGGATTAACCAATAGGCCAAGTAGGCACGTACCTAGGGCCCGAAATGGTCAGGGGGGCCTGATGAAGGAGGGCATCAACATTGTTTTTTCCAAACGGCGATGGGCCCCTCCAGCATCGATCGGCAACGCGGGCCCCCCCCCCCTCATCAATGGAAAGTAAGACAAGCAAGCAACGTGGGTACGAAAGGCAACGGGAACTGTAATTGTGCAAGTGGTGCTGCTTGCCCAAAGCTTCCCTCTGACGCAGCTTCCTGTTTCCGCCTGGGCGCATGGTAGGGTGGGGCGGGGCAGGGGGGCCAGTGTACTTGTGTGCCTAGGGGCCCTCAACAAATTAATCCTGCCTTGGTTCTGTGTGCAGTGCTGGTCTCAAAGGTCTGAAAGGCTCCTCTACAAGGAAAGACTAAGCAAGTTAGGGCTGTTCAGCCTAGGGAAGAGACAGCTGAAAGGAGACATGAATCCATGAATGGGGGGGGGGGGGGAACAGGTAAATCAGGAGTAGTTATGTAGTTGTTCAAAAAGTACTAGGATTAGGGTACCTTCCAGAATTCTAAGAGGAAGCACTTTTCAAACAAACTGGAAAAAAAAAATTCACTGAAGGGGTCTTTTACTAAGACATGCTAACCGATTTAGTGCACGCTAAATGCTAACACGTCCACAGAATATAATGGTGAAATCAATTATCATAGCTGGGTTTCAAAAAGATTTGGACAAACGCCTGAAAGAAAAGTCCATAAACCATTATTATTATTTTTTTATCAAGGTCATAAGGTTAGCGCTTTTAACCTGGAGGCATACTTAGCCAGTTGAGTTTTGATGATTGCCGCAAAGAATAATTGTGAGATAAATCTGAATTTGGTTGGGGGTGTTAAACCTAGTGGAAATTGCCCCTCCATGAACACTGTTAAGGAGTTAGCTTAGTATTAGGGGGACAGAAATGACTCCTAGGCCTCCACCATGTGTATAAATGAGGAAATGTAGATTAACACAGTATCTGCATAGAACCAATAGGTTGACTCCTAGTAAATACACATGCTTCCTAGAACATACGAGTGCCCTCTATACTAGTGGTCTCAAACTCAAACCCTTTGCAGGGCCACATTTTGGATTTGTAGGTACTTGGTGGGCCTCAGAAAAAATTGTTAATGTCTTATTAAAGAAATGACAATTTTGCATGAGGTAAAACTCTTTATAGTTTATAAATCTTTCCTTTTGGCTAAGTCTTAATAATAATATTGTAATTTATAGCTAAAGAAACATATGATCAAGAAACTGTTTTATTTTACTTTTGTGATTATGATAAACATACCGAGGGCCTCTAAATAGTACCTGGCGGGACGCATGTGGCCCCCGGGCTGTAAGTTTGAGACCACTGCTCTATATTTATCATGATATATAAAGAATAGGCGTATGAGTAGCTCTGGAAGCAAGCATTGCAATGTCCAAAGTAACTTTTTTTTTTTAACCAGACACTGGCACAAACATCCACACTGCAGCTTGAAGAACCAGTAATTCTTCAGCATTTATTTTTGAAAGTTAAAAAAAAGGAAGAAAGTGTTAAAATTCCTGTAAAGTACGCTCGCCTGCCTGCCCCTTGAGTATTGTGCTCCAAGGTCACCATGTTTCAGAGAAGTGTCCCTGGAATAAGGCGACAGTAGAATTCCCATGCAAGAAATAATGAGGATGTGTGGCTGTAGTGTTGACAGTGATATGTAGTTAGCATAGGAAGGGAATGGTGCTGGTGTGCTTTTTTTGTGAAACTACGGGAATTATAATGGCCACAGCAGGAGTAATGATGCAGATAATGTTGTGCTGGAGAAAAGGGTGACTGCCTGGGAGGGAATATCATTTACAGAGGTGAAAGTCAGTAATAGTTGGTGATGGCAGGGATGTGACAAATGAAGATGCTGCTAATGATGGCCCAGTTCAGCATGGAATAAACTACTGTTCCTTTGTCTGTGATGTGCATGGGCATTACCACATCACAGAAAGGTAGCAGGTATGGTGACAGTTCCCATCAAAAAGCATAACAAACCTAGAAAGGCAAGTACAGTCCTTAGGTTTATAATAGAGAGTGGCACGGGGACAAATTTGTCCCCGTCCCCACAGGAACTCAATTTCCTCGTCCCATCCTGGCGAGTTTTGTTGCTGTGCCTGTCCCATTCCTATAAGTTCTGCCTTAACCACACAACTAGAGCACGTATGAATCTCAATCTGAGCTCTAGAATGTTGCTACTTATGATTTTAAAGTGTTTGAGGCTTGGGCAGATGAGGACAGAGCTTGCGGGAATAGGGCAGTGTCAGGGACAGAAAAAGAACTCGTGGGGACGGGACAGGAAAATGAGTTTCCGCGGGGACGGGGGAAAAATTTGTCCCCGTGTCATTCTCTAGTTTACAAGTCCTATTTTTGATGTACACCTGTAATCCCTAATTTGAGCAAACTGGATTTTGTACATGTATAACCACACGTAGAATACAAAGCGGGTATGGTTTGGGCAGGACTCAGGCAAAACCAGTTTTGCATGTGTAGTCCCTATTTCAGAAGAGAACTGCACATATATGTTCTAATATAGCATCAGGATTTCCTGCTACTCCCTTTCACATATAGATTTATAAAAAGTGTTCATTTGGGCCAGCCCATTAGAAGAGGATTCAGGGAGTTCTCCCACTTAATCCCCTGTTGCTCATTTCTCTCTTCAAAATTACAATAAATAAGAACTGTGGCCTAGGTTATTTAACTAGTGCCATTCACACATGTAGGTTTGCACAATAGTAGGTATACAAGTGTAACTTGTGAAACACCAACTTGTATGTTTATCTTACACATACAGATTGATGTTCTGCAACTTACACATGTAAATTACTACTACTATTAAAACGCTACCAGACACACGCAGCACTGTACAGAGTTACAAAGAAGAAGAAAATAGTCCCTGCTCGAAAGAGCTTGCAATCTAAACAGACAGCAAGACAAACAGCATGTCCTGGATACAATTAAGGGGAACGGTTAATCTGCTGGCTGGATTGGTGGGTAGAGGAAAAGGGTTAAGGATTGAAGGCTATATCAAAAAGGTGGGTTTTCAGTCTGCTTTTATACAAAGGAAGGGAAGGGGCTTGGCAGACAAACTCAGATAATTTATTCCAGGCATAGGAGGCAGCTAGATGAAATTCCATCTGTATGCCTGCAATTTTGCAAATCTACATGTGTAAGTTTTGAAACATTTACTTGCATGTGAAGCTTAGACTTCCAAGAAACTGTTAAGTTTTTAAAAAACTTTTGCCATTGTAAAATGGCTGCCCCTTTTACATATGCACAACTGCATGCATTTTTTTTAAAAGCTCTATGTGGGCAGATCATTTCTAAAATAGTCCATGGTTCACCTTTATGTGTTATACCACAAATAATAGCAAGCAAAAACAAAAGAGAAAACTGCAGGCTGTGTTTATTAAACCAAATATAAAATGCGGTAACTATTGTCACCCCTTTTTTTACAAACCCTGGGACCCGACACGGTCCATGTTTCAGAGAACACACCTTCTTCAGGGGTCCACTAGTTGTAAGGGTTAAAACAAGCCTCAATATAAATTGTTAATAAGCAAAGCGCCTGTGTTAAAGCAATCAATGCGATCCAACTGTACACCGCAAAAGCAAGATGCTGGAACAAACCATCTCGTTTTTGCGGTGTACAGTTGGATCGCATTGATTGCTTTAAACACAGGCGCTTTGCTTATTAACAATTTATATTGTGACTTGTTTTAACCCTTACAACTAATGGACCCGTGAAGAAGGCGTGTTCTCCGAAACACGGACCATGTCGGGTCCCAGGGTTTGTAAAAAAAGGGGTGATAATAGTTACCGCATTTTATATTTGGTATTTTATATTTTATATTTGATCAAGCTTTCTAATTCATATGTGGAATTTAGGAGACATCTAAAGACACATTTGTTCTTGAAATATCTGGGTAACTAGCTTGTATGGATAATTGTAAGCTTAATAATCTATTTAGATTTATATAATTTTATTCTAATCATTTTATTTCTCTCTCTTATTCAATTGTATTTTTTAATCTTTTGTAAGCCACACAGAACTTCATGGTTCTGCGGTATATAAATTGTTATTATTATTATAGCAATATAGTGCTACTGGGTGTTCCATCCACTGTATTAACAGCACTATAGTGTGCACAGAATTCTGTCATCCGCACATTTAGGTTATCAAGGTGTGATCACGTATCAGAATTTTACATTAAGTTGTACTGGCTTAAGGTAGAGTACAACGTGAGGTATAAATTGTGGTTGCTAACCTATTTAGCCATACATTGATTGTCACCGCGGTACTTGTCAGAGGTAATCACATACCAGATTTCACTCTTAAAGTTACGTTCTGCTGGTAACGGTGATTTGGCGATACCATCTAGAAAGGAGTTGCAGTTGCAAACCATGAGGGCTGCGACATTTTCATATGTAGGCCCAATAGAGTGGAATAAACTCCCAGGCTATATATTACATTACATTACATTAGGGATTTCTATTCCGCCATTACCTTGCAGTTCAAGGCGGATTACAAAAGAATTATCCAAGATGTATTACAACAAGAACTTACAAAAAAAAAAAAAAATTGGTCATTTTCAAAAAGAGTAAGAAATGGGTAAGGTTATTTGTTTGGGGTAGTTGGCTTTAGTGAGAGGTGGAGTTTGAGACTTGCGGAGGGGGCCGGTAGGGCTAGAAATCCCAGAGGAAAAGCGGGGAAGTGGGGTGGCAGGAATGTGGGGAAGCTGAAAGCTAAGAGGGTAAAGGCTGAGAGCAAAGCAGAAACACAGAGAGCGGGAAAACTGCCAGAAATCCAAGGGCAAGTGGCCCAGGTAAATGCAGAGGTGGAAGAAAAACGACGGGACCTGCGGTGCTTATACGCAAATGCAAGAAGCCTCACGGCCAAGATGGGTGAACTAGAAGTCGTGGCCAAGGGGGAGGACCTGGATATAATTGGAATTGTAGAAACCTGGTGGACAGAGGAAAATCAATGGGATGTAGCGCTGCCGGGGTACAAGCTCTATAGGAGGGACAGGACCCACAAAAAGGGGGGAGGCATAGCACTATATATAAAGGACTCTATCCACTCGGTCAGGATGGATATGGCAAGGAAGGCAGAGGGGCTGGAATCGCTGTGGGTCAAATTACCGGGAAACAAGGGTGCGGGCATAAAACTGGGGCTGTACTATCGACCACCTGGTACGCCAGAGGGAGTCGGACACGACTTGGAAGCAGAATTGAGACAGGAGTGCAGGACTGGAAGTGTAACAGTGATGGGAGACTTCAACTACCCAGGGATTGACTGGAGTACGGGTCACTCCAACTGCACTAGGGAGACAGGATTTGTAGAAGCTGTGAAGGACTGCTTCATGGAGCAACTAGTCAAAGAACCGACGCGAGGGGGTACTACTCTTGACCTCATCCTAAACGGATTAGGGGGGCCTGCAAGAGGGGTAGAAGTGGGAGGACCACTAGGCAACAGTGATCACAACACGATCAGATTCACATTAGAAAGAGGGACACCCATAGTTAGGAGGACCGCAACAACTGCGCTGAACTTCAAGAAAGGGAACTATGTTGCTATGAGGGAAATGGTGGGGAGGAAGCTCAGAAAAATCTTTAGGATGGAGACTGTGGGAAGCACCTGGACCCTATTCAGGGACACCCTGCAGGAAGCACAGAGAATGTACGTCCCCAATTTCAGGAAAGGCTGCAAGAACAAGCGATCAAAGGACCCGGTTTGGATGTCAATAGAAGTAAAGAGGGCGATAAAGGACAAAAAAGTATCTTTCCGGAGATGGAAAAAGGACCCAACAGAGGAAAATCACCAGGCGCACAGGAAATGCCAAAAGGAATGCCACCGGGAGGTTAGAAAAGCAAAGGGGAAATACGAAGAGGGGCTGGCCAGGGAGGCAAGAAACTTCAAGGCATTCTTCTGTTACGTTAAGGGGAAGCGACCAGCGAGAGAGGAGGTAGGGCCGTTGGACGATGGGGACAGGAAGGGAGTGATTAAGGAGGAAAAAGAGGTAGCTGAGAGGTTGAACACGTTCTTCTCGTCGGTTTTCACGAGCGAAGACACATCTAATATACCAGACTCAGAGGAGCTCATGAGTGGGGAGCAGGCTGAAAAATTAGAGCACATAGAGGTAAGTAGGGAGGATGTCCTCAAACAGATAGACAGGTTAAAATGCGGCAAATCACCGGGCCCGGACAGGATCCACCCAAGGGTTCTGAAGGAACTAAGACAGGAAATAGCAGGCACAATCCAACATGTTTGCAACCTATCCTTGAAAACTGGTGAGGTACCAGAGGACTGGAAATTGGCAAATGTCACACCCATCTTCAAGAAGGGATCGAGGGGTGACCCCGGGAACTACAGGCCGGTGAGCCTGACTTCAATTATAGGGAAGATGGTGGAAGCTATGATCAAGGACGGCATTTGCGAGCACATCGAGAGGAATGGCCTACTGAGAACAAGCCAGCACGGATTCTGTAAGGGAAGGTCGTGCCTAACGAACCTTCTGTACTTCTTTGAGGGAATAAGCAGTCGGGTGGACAATGGGGAGCCCATAGACATCATTTACCTCGACTTTCAAAAGGCTTTCGACAAGGTGCCACATGAAAGGCTACTTAAGAAGCTGTGGAACCACGGGGTGGGAGGGGATGTGCACAGATGGATCAAGCACTGGTTGTCGGGTAGACTGCAGAGGGTTGGAGTAAAGGGTCAATATTCTGACTGGCGGGGAGTCACAAGCGGTGTGCCACAGGGATCGGTGCTGGGGCCTTTACTCTTTAACATATTCATCAATGACCTGGAAAAGGAGGCAAAATGTGAGGTTATAAAATTCGCAGACGATACCAAACTGTGCGGCAGAGTTAGGACCAGGGAGGAGTGTGAGGACATGCAAAGGGACCTGGACAAGCTGGAAGACTGGGCAAACAAATGGCAAATGCGCTTCAACGTGGACAAATGCAAGGTCATGCATATAGGGAAAAAGAACCCGTTGTTCAGCTACAAATTGGGGGGGGGGGTATTGTTGGGAGACAGCAGACTCGAGAGAGACTTGGGTGTGCTGGTGGATGCATCACTGAAGCCATCTGCACAGTGCGCAGCAGCCTCGAAAAAAGCCAACAGGATGCTGGGAATCATAAAGAAGGGCATAGCAACCAGAACACGGGAAGTCATCATGCCATTGTATCGAGCGATGGTGCGTCCACATCTAGAATACTGCGTTCAGTATTGGTCGCCGCACCTCAAGAAGGACATGGCGGTACTTGAGAGAGTCCAAAGGAGAGCAACGAAAATGGTAAGAGGGCTGGAACACTGCTCATACGCCGAGAGGCTGGATAGGCTGGGGCTCTTCTCTCTGGAGAAAAGGAGGCTCAGGGGAGATATGATAGAGACCTTCAAGATCATGAGGGGCATAGAGAGGGTGGATAGGGACAGATTCTTCAGACTGAAGGGGACAGCAAATACGAGGGGGCATTCTGAGAAACTGAAGGGAGACAGGTTCAAAACAAATGCAAGGAAGTTTTTTTTCACCCAAAGGGTCGTGGACACTTGGAATGCGCTACCGGAGGAAGTGATCAGGCAGAGTACGGTACAAGGATTCAAACAGGGATTGGATGGATTCCTGAGGGATAAAGGGATCGTGGGATACTGAGGGAGGAGCTGGGATGTAACACAAGTATAGGAAGTTAACCAGGTAATGAGTATAAACCAACCAGGTCGTGCATGTGCAAGACCGGAGGGCTAGGACTTCGATAGGAAGGCAGGACTTAAATGGGAAACCAAGGTGCCAAGGGAGCCCCTTCTGATGATTCAGACAGGTCTTGACCTGTTTGGGCCACCGCGGGAGCGGACTGCTGGGCAGGATGGACCTGTGGTCTGACCCGGCAGAGGCACTGCTTATGTTCTTATATTTCTCTGAGTTTTCTTGAAGAGTATGGTCTTTATTTCTTTTCTAAAAGTCTTGTAGTCGAGGGATGCTGTCAGTAGATTGGCGATTTGGTTGTCTAGTTTGGCTGCTTGAGTGGCCAGGAGGCCATCATATAGTTTTTTCTGTTTGACCTCCTTAATTGGGGGTTATGAGAATGGGGTGTGAGTTTTCCTATGTCTGGTTGCGATGTTGTGGATGAGGCGGTTATTCAGGTAGTTTGGACTGTCTCCGTATAAAGTCTTAAATAGTAGGCAGTAGAATTTAAATTGTATTCTTGCTGGGATCGGAAGCCAGTGCGATTGGAGATATGCTTCTGTAATGTTATCGTGTTTCTTTAATGAGTAGATGAGTCTTAGTGCTGTGTTTTGGATAGTTTGTAGTTGTTTTGTTATGATTGTAGGGCATGGGAGGTAGAGGATATTACAGTAGTCAAGTAGGCCTAGTATTAAGGACTGAACTATGAGCTGGAATTGAGTTTTCTTGAAGAATTTCCGAACGTCTTAAGTTTCTCATGACTAAGAATGACTTTTGTATTGTTTTATTGAATTGCGGTTGCATGGTGCAGCATCTGTCGATAGTTATTCCTAGCAGTTTTAGGGTGGTTTGTATGGGGTAGTTGATTGCATTGATTTCAATGTTGGTTATGGTTGGTATTTTGTTGTTTTCTAGGAGGATGAATTTTGTTTTATCTGGGTTCAATTTCAGTTTGTGATCTTTCATCCAGGTTGCTATTGATTTTAGTGTTTGGTATATTGTGTTCGTCATGGAGAGTTCAGGTTGATCGAAGGGTATGAGAATGGTAATGTCATCGGCATAGCTGTAGGAGGTTATGCCTTGTTTGTCCAGGTGAGAGCAGAGGGAGGCTGTATAGAGGTTGAAGAGAGTCGGGGATAGAGGGGATCCTTGGGGAACTCCGCAGGGATTTGACCAAGGTTTAGATTTTTGTTTGTCTGATTTTACTCTATAGGTTCTTGATTTAAGGAATCCTTCAAACCATGTGTATACTTTATCTGTGATACCTATTGTATCCAAGATTTGTTGTAGAATGTTATGTCCACCAAGTCAAATGCAGCAGTAAGGTCTAGTTGTATGAGCATCATTTTTTTTTCCTGTGCTGAGATGTTGTCTGGCTGTGTCCAAGAGAGATCCTAGTAGTGTTTCCATGCTGAAGTTGTTTCTGAAGCCGGATTGTGTGGAATGGAGTATGTTATGGTTTTCTAGGTAATTGGAGAGGAATTTGGCAATTAGTCCTTCTATTATTTTGACATAGAATGGAATAGAGGCAATGGATCTGTAGTTGGCTGTTTGGTCTATCGGTCCTTTGGGGTCTTTGAGGATCAGGGTGATGATGATTTCGCTGAGGTTGGTAGGGTAGTGGCTGTTTATTAGCGAGATTTGTATCCAGTTTAGAAGAGCGCGGAATTTTGTGCTGGATGTTTTTAGGAGATATGGTGGACAGTTGTTGAGGTCACAGGATGCATGACTGTATTTTTTGTAGTATTTGTTGAATTCAGGCCATTGTATGTTGGGAAATTGAGACCATATTCTATCTGCTGCAGTAGAATCTCTATCTATGGGGAGAATTGTGAATTCGTTAGGATGGGTAGAGGTGTCATTGAGGGTAGCTCTTGCATTGGTAATTTTATTTTGGAAGTGTTCTGCTAATAGAGTGGCTGAGGGGGGGTAGTATTGTTAGTGGTCAGGTAGGGTTTGGTGTCGGTTAGGGTTTTTAGAATTTGGAATAGTTTTTTGGTGTCTTGGGTTTCAGTGCCTATTAGGTTGGTGTAGTGTGCTTTTCTCTTGTCCTTCAATTGTGATTTGTATTGTTTGTTGATTTTTTTCCAAGCGGATTTTGTATGATCCAAGTTCGATTTTCTCCATTTTCTCTCTAGTCGTCTATATTGTCTTTTGAGTTGTAGCAGTTCAGAGTCGAACCATTTATCTGATCTCCTGCTAGGTCTGGATTTGGTTTGCAGTGGGGCTAAATCATCAAGGGTGTTGGAGCAAAGTCTTTCCCAATGTAAGATGAAGTCCTCGGGGTTGTTTTCTAGAATAGTTTCATCTATTTTAGACCAGAATATGGAGGGTTCGATGTGTTTGCGTGAGGTGTATATTATTTTATTGAGTTTTGTTATAGTTTTTTTGTTGTTAAGTCAACAAGGGTATCTCACTTCATTTAAACGTTTGGTGAAACATTATGTAATGTAATGTAATGTAATTTTATTTCTTATATACCGCTAATCTGTTTTGTCAGATGAAATATGGGTGCTAAGAGAGAAGATAATACAGCGTTTCAACTTGAATGTATAAATAACAAGTGCCAAACTCAAGGCCCGCAGGCCAAATCCGGCCCTTTTATGCGGCCCGTGGTGCGATGCAGCATTTTCATTGCCACCCCCGGTGTTATCTTCTGGCTGGCTCCCTCCTCCTCACTGCTGCAGTGTGCACAAAGCCGCGGGTGGTGGCTCCTACGCACATCCTGCACCTGAACCGGAAGCCTTATCTCTGACGTCGCAGAGGTTGTTATGGTATGAAAATGTACATTGCAAACTTTTCATACCATAACAGCGCTAATTCTCAGGACTCAAACAGCAACAAGCCTGCCTATAAAAATAACAGCACTACAAACATTACACCTGGCCCTGGAGCCCTAATACTAATACTGTAGTGTGGCCGTCCCTTAGGGTACAGCAGGGACAGGCACATGCCACTGATACAGCCCTGGCGTGCTTCCCCAAGTAGGAGGAAGTCCCTGTATTGGTGGGCTTACCTAGCTTATAATAGTCAGAATGGTCCACAATAGGTAAACGTTCAAAAATCAAATAGAATTTATTTGGCATTCAGGTTTGTATGAAAATTCAAAACAAAATGGGTCCCGAAATACAACCAACAAAAAAACAGCAAAAACAAAGTTTCTCTCACCATCCTGGTCTGGTAACCACCCTGAGTGCTCAGTTCATGTCCCAGGTAAGCACAGCTAATTTTCCAGCAAACAGCAAAAGCACGAATCACAACATCATCATTATTCAGTTCTTTAGCCAAAAGAAAAAAAAAACATTCTATCTCTGGCATTGAGGATTTCCAGTCCTCTCAGTGCTCCAAGGAGCAAAGGTTGGTGGATTTACCAAATCGGCACTTTGTCAAAACAAAATCTAATAACCCACAAATCCCTCCACAGAGATGACGGGCAAATCCTGCCCCAAACCTTAAGGTCTCTAAAGCTCCAATGAAGACCAAACAAAACTGTCCGGGTAACATTAGTCTTACCTCTGCCTAACTAAAGCAGAGTTTCTGCATGCAGCGGCAGCCATCTTGAAATAAATAAAAGACCTTCAGCAAAAAAAAAAAAAAATTCACTACCAGGTTTCCAGGGATAAACTTTTCCCTACTAAAAGTCCCAACAGGTTCACACAATCCTAATAGAACTCTCAGTCAAACAATTTCCCTCTGAAGCAAGTAGTAACCCCAGCAAACCAAAAACAAAACTCTTGCAGAGAGGAAAAAAGAACCTTGGCAAAACAAACAGTCAGTTCGACTCACTTCCATTGCTTCAAAAAGTGGAAGCTCAGGCAAGGCATTCCATTCCATGGCTTCAGGTAAATTGTCCTCTTGATAATCTTCTCCTGCTTCAGGTGACTGCATTTCAATATCCTTCAGTTGCTGGGACTGTGGAGGCTCCTCCAGCATAGGAGCTTCCCTGGGCTGCCTCCTTGACTGTGGTTCCCAGTCATCTAAGTGCTGCAGAGCTTCAGAGCCACGCCCAGCCCTGCACGGGATGGTCTCTGCTCAGCTCTGACTGCCTCTCAGCCTGTTTAGCCAGAAATTTCAAGATGGATGCCCTTAAAGGGGCATAACCCTGTTTTCCCTGACTGTGACTTGAGTTCTGTTGGGGCTCAGCCTGATCTCCATATTCCTGATCCTGGGCTGCAGGGACACACTGATCAGCCCTAACCAGCTTAACGGGATTTTTTCCTGCGTCTCCTAACTGGCACAAGGCTGGTATGAGAGTCGGACTTGTGGCAATACCAAGGTAGTAAAGTAGAACAAGCTGAACTGCTTCAAATCCTAGAGGTAGCAAGAATGGCCCACCCTACTAATTTCTTGGGATATAAATCTCTGTACTCCCATCCCCTAGCCACCTTTCAGCTAGCCTGAATTAATTACCCATCTCCCCTCTCCCTTGCCTATCTCAGGGGGAGGGAAAGACATAGTGGAACATAGCAAGTAGAATGAATAATTACTGGATTGTTGGTTCAACATTGCCTTGATAATGAACGTAACTGTTGATAAAGGTCTTTATCTGCCATTGTTACTATGTTACTTTGTTACACATATACAGATTGAAACCCCCATCTCTTAGCCTTAATCACTTCATCCTCCAGAAGCACCCACTTTGCCTGTTAACTCCTTCTACCCCTATTCAGCCCTCCTCCCCTTGGCCTCAATTGCTCACACAACTCCCCAGCAACTTCTCCCATTAAAAGAAATACAGCCATGAATATGATGTGGTTAGACAAACATAAAGTGTTCTTTCACTGGCTTGAACTATGCATAAATTGGTAAAGTTATTGCTCATTTGCAACTTTTGTAGTTGAAAGTCAAATGATTTTAATTGCAGGAAGAGATGTGCAATTTAAAGAACATTCTGACAAGATTCTGCTGATCGAGCAAAATTTGAGATCTGTGAAAAGTGTTAATGCGCTTATTCAAGATAAAAATGATGTTGGCTAGAAAGATTGAGCACTTGGAAAATGTTTCAAGCCACCTGAATTTTCATTTTCTTAGCTTCCCTAAAATGCAATGGATTCCAAAAGTAGTTTACAAAATATGTGTGAGAAATTCTTAGGAGGAATATTTATTCTTTGCTAGCTGTAGGAAAATTATTTTATTTCCCCAATCTCAAGAAGGAATCTTTTGTAAAAATGTGAGATATTTTTTTTAACTTTATTTTTAGTTTTGTTATCATTTAAACTAACATAGCTGTGTGTGTGTTGGGGGGGGGGGGGTCTTTGTGGGGTCTGGGCTTCCCACTTTGGAATCAGGCCCTTCTAGAACTCCAGCACTAACTTTTACCTTACTAGCAGGGTTGCCGAGCCCCACCAGCCAAATAACTATAGTGTCACTACTCCCTGCTGTTTCCCTCCTGCTCTGAGCATATCGGGACTTCTCCTAGCCTCCTTCTAGTTGAAACAATTTTGATAAGTGGTTAGTGGTCCATGGTCCAGATCCCTATCATGTGGGGAGTGGGATAGAACAACCTTGAGACAAACAATCTTTATTTCCTCAAATTATAATACATATAAAACCATATGGATAAAAAGTCCCATAAATAAAATGTCCTATGTTGGATGGATCCAATAGATGACTCGACAAGGTCCGTGTTTCGGCCACCAGACGGTGGCCTGCCTCAGGGGTGGGATTGTGTGTCCACTAGATGTCACTCCAGTGCTGGGAATACAAACTTTAAAAATAAAACCTGAAATGTCTGCTGGACTCTAAAAGTGATCTGAAACGTTCTTATCGGGAGACCTTAGTGTACCCCAGTTTCAATTCTTCTGCAATTATTTCTGAGCCCTGCAGACGTTTTGGATCACTTTAAGAGTCCTGCAGATGTTTCAGGTTTTATTTTTAAAGTTTGTGTTCCCAGCACTGGAGTGATACCTGGTTTCTCTTCTTATCTTTCACTAACTCATTAAACCCCCATTTCCTTCTTCTATAGGCACCCCTTCCACAGTTCTCATGTACTTTCCCCTTCTTAATCATTCACCCCTTCTCTGCCTCCATTCTCTATTCTTTTACCCTTCTTCAGACCCCACCCCCTTTCATCCTCTCACTTCCTGAATGGCACCCAGCCCTTTCCCACACTCTCTCACCCATTCCTCAGCCCCTTCATACATATCTCAACCTTTCCTCTATTTTTAGAGTCCCCATTGTTTCAAGTCTTCACTCAATCCCCTAGTCCATCTCCCCCTGTCCAGTTCATAAAATCTTTATTATCCTCCCCTTCAAAGCTTCAAAGCAGTTAAAGCACCTAGGGAAGATATTCAGTATTACATCGCCCCTTCCCTCAGGTTTTATTATTATCATTATTATTGTTATTATTTGAGCTTGCTATAATTGTCAGGCTGGAGAGAGGGTTGAATGGAGCAGACATTCTCCTCAGGACCTGCCGGAGTCAGACGATCTGTCTCTCTATCCCTTGCTAGCCCATCCAGATCCTGTATACCATATTTCTATCCCTTCCTCCTGATAATAGTCAGGTAGCTTAATTCTGTACCAACCAAAGATGACAAATTGACTATCTGATAAACTTTCATACAGACTGTTACAATAATCAAATTAATTCACAAGGCTTACACCATATTAAGCACATGACTCCTCTCCAACAAAGGAAACCACAACCACAAATGAGCAAAGCAAGCACAAACCATGTTAGAAATCCACTTCTCAAAATATAGTTGGGAGTCTAGCAAAAAAGCACAGTTACTTACCGTAACAGATGTTATCCAGGGACAGCAGGCATATATTCTCACATGTGGGTGACGTCATCTACGGAGCCCCGATGCAGAAGCATTTTCAAGCAAACTTGATTGAAGATTTAAGTTTGCTCTGCTGCTCCACACATGCGTGCCTTCCTGCTCCACTAGGGGGCGCATCCCCTCGTGGTCTCCAGTTCACTTAACTAGCAAAGAAGCCAACCTCGGGGAGGTGGGCAGGTTGTGAGAATATATGCCTGCTGTCCCTGGATAACACCTGTTACGGTAAGTAACTGTGCTTTATCCCAGGACAAGCAGGCATGATATTCTCACATGTGGGTGACCTCCAAGCTAACTGAAAAGGGATGGAGGGAAGTTGGCAATTTAAGCAAATAGATTTCGCAAAACCGATTGGCCGAAACGGCCATCGCTCCTAGACAGTGAGTCCAGACAGTAATGGGAGGTGAAAGTATGAACCGAAGACCACGTGGCAGCCTTGCAGATTTCCTCAATAGGTGTGGACCTGAGGAACGCTACGGAGGCTGCCATCGCTCGGACCTTGTGTCCCGTTACTCGACCATGCAGTGCGAGACCAGCCTGAGCGTAGCAGAAGGAGATGCAATCGGCCAACCAGTTGGACAAGGTGCGCTTGGAGACTGGGTGACCTAACCGGTTTGGGTCGAAGGACAAAAACAATTGTGGAACTTTCCGGTGTGGTTGAGTGTGTTGGAGGTAGAAGGCCAACGCTCTCTTACAGTCAAGAGTGTGGAGCGCCACCTCTCCGGGATGAGAGTGGGGCTTGGGAAAAAACACAGGTAAGACAATGGACTGATTGAGATGAAAATCAGACACTACTTTAGGCAAGAACTTTGGATGAGTGCGGAGTACCACCTTGTCGTGATGGAATACCGTGAAGGGTGGGTCCGCCACTAGAGCTTGTAGCTTACTAACCCGCCGAGCGGAAGTGAGCGCAAGCAGGAAAATCACCTTCCAAGTGAGGAACTTTGGATGGCATTTGTCTAGGGGCTCAAATGGAGGTTTCATTAGTTGAGCCAGAACCACGTTAAGGTCCCAAACCACCGGAGGAGGTTTGAGAGGAGGGTGGACATTCAGAAGACCCTTCATGAAGCGAGAGACTAGGGGGTGGAGCGAGAGGGCTTTCCATTCCAGGGGCTGATGGAAGCTGCAATCGCACTGAGGTGTACTCGAATGGAGTTGGTCTTTAGGCCGGAGTGAGATAATTGAAGTAAATAGTCAAGGACCAGGGGGACGGGGACCGACACCGGGTCCTGGCTGTGAGAGGAGCACCAGGCTGAGAATCTGGTCCACTTTTGGGAGTAGCAGGTTCTCGTTGAGGTCTTTCTAGAGGCCTCCAATATCTCCTTGACTGATTGAGACACGGGGAGAGAAGTCAGGGGGAAAGAAACCAAGCATTCAGATGAAGAGATTGAAGATTGGGATGTAACAGCGAACCCTGACCCTGTGATAGTAGAGAGGGAAACCGAGGCAGAGGCAGTGGATCTCTGACACTGAGTTGTAGTAGAAGGGAAAACCAAGGCTGGCGTGGCCAGCGAGGAGCAATCAGGATCAGGGTGGCTTGTACTGTTTTCAGGTGGACAAGCGTCCGCAGGATCAGAGGAAACGGCGGGAACGCGTACAGGAACCTTCCCTCCCAGTCGAGAAGGAAGGCGTCGGCCTCGAGCCGGTCCGGGGAGTACATCCGGGAGCAGAAGAGAGGCAGTTTGTGATTGTGGGGGGATGCGAACAGATCTATTTGAGGTGTCCCCCACTGTTTGAAAACCTGTCGTAGGGTTTGAGAGTGCAGTGACCACTCGTGTGGCTGGAGGAGGCGGCTGAGTCTGTCCGCCAGACAGTTTTGTTCTCCTTGTATGTACACCGCTCGAAGGAAGGTGTTGTTGGAGATTGCCCATTTCCAGTGGCGCAGGGCTTCCCGACAGAGGGACCAAGACCCTGTTCCTCCTTGTTTGTTTATATAGTACATTGCTACCTGGTTGTCGGTTCGGATGAGGACCACCTGGTCGTGGAGCAGATGTTGAAAGGCTACAGCTGCGAGATAGATGGCCCGGAGCTCTAGCACGTTGATGTGACAGCGGCGGTCTTCCGCTGACCACATCCCCTGCGTGCGTAGGCCATCCAGATGGGCTCCCCAAGCGTACTCTGACGAGTCTGTGGTGAGTACTTTGCTGTGATGAGGGGCGAGGAAGAGTAAACCTTTGGAAAGATTTGAAGAGTTGGCCCACCAGCGGAGCGATCTTTGCAAGGAAGGAGTCACTGTCACGGGACGGTCGATCGAGTCCCGGTCTTGACGCCATTGAGAGGCCAGGGTCCATTGAGGGATTCTCAGATGGAGGCGGGCGAAGGGTGTGACATGGACGGTGGAGGCCATGTGGCCTAGGAGAGTCATCATCTGTCGAGCTGATACCGAGGTCAGCAGAGAGATCCTTCGACTCAGACTTACTAACGCCTCTAGGCGCGGAGGGGGGAGGAAGGAACGGAGGCGAACCGTATCCAGCGTGGCCCCGATGAACTGTAGGGACTGCGAGGGGCGTAGTTGGGATTTTGGGAAGTTTATTTCGAACCCCAGACTTTGTAGATAGGTAATAGTCTGTTGGGTCGCTGAGATAACCCCTTCCCTGGACGGGGCTTTGAACAGCCAGTCGTCCAGGTAGGGGAATACCTGGAGGCCCTGGGAACGTAAGGTTGCTGCGACCACCACGAGGCACTTGGTGAAGACCCGAGGTGATGATGCTAGGCCAAAGGGGAGGACTCGGTATTGTAGGTGCCAGTCCCCTACCTGAAAACGCAAGAATTTGCAGTGAGCGGGGTGTACTGGGACATGTGTGTACGCCTCCTTCAGATCGAGGGAGCAGAGCCAGTCGCCCTCGTCGATCAGGGGGTAGAGGGTCGGTAGGGAAAGCATCCAAAATTTTTCCCGTACTAGAAATTTGTTGAGGCGTCTCAAGTCTAGTATTGGGCGTAGGTCTCCCGTTTTTTTCGGTACCAGGAAGTAACGGGAGTAGAAGCCCTTCTCCCGTTGGTTGGGGGGAACCTCCTTCACTGCCCTGAGGCGAAGCAGATCTCGGGCCTCGGAGAGGAGTAGGGGTAGCTGCATCCGGTTGGGAGGGCAATTCCTTGGGGGGTTGTCTGGAGGAATGGCCCGAAAGCTGAGAGAGTATCCTGATGAGATCACGCCAAGGACCCATGCATCCGATGTGACTTGTTCCCAGCGAAGGTAAAAGGCTTTGAGGCAGCCCCCGATGGGAAGGAGGCCTGGGACTATGGTGGAGGGGGCCCGCCCCCTTCCGCGAATCCCATCAAAAGGACGGGGATGGTTTGGAAGTTGCAGGCGGTTGGGACTTGGGCATGGCCCGGTGGTGGGCTTGCGGATGCCTGGGTGGAGGCCGCGAGAAGGGAGGGGTGGATTTTTGTGGGTAGCGGCGTGGAGGGGCCCTGAACGGCCTGGGCGCGGGTGGTTTAGGTTTTTGCCGGATGAGGGAGGCAAACGAGCGTTTGTGTTCGGAGAGGCGTTTTGTAGCTGCCTCGATCGTGTCATCGAACAGTTCTTTTCCCACGCAGGGTAGGTTAGCCAACCGGTCCTGTAAGTTGGGGTCCATGTCGACCAGGCGCAGTCAAGCTAGTCGGTGCATGGCGATAGCAAAGGCTGCCTCTCTGGAGGAGAGTTCGAAGCCATTGTAGGCCGCGTGGAATAGATGGAGGCGCAGGTTGGAGAGGGACTCTAAAAGCAGGCCAAACGCTCCTTGGCGGGAGGCCGGTAGGTCAGTCTCAAAGGCTCTCAATAGTCCAATGAGGTGTTTGAGGTAGGATGTGAAGGTGAAAGTGTAGCTTTGCACCCTAGAGGCCATCATGGCATTTTGATATAGTCTCCTGCCGAACTTGTCTAGGGTTCGGCCTTCTCGGCCTGGGGGGACCGCGGCTGAGACCCTGGATGGGTGGGCCTTTTTCAAGGAGGATTCTACTAGCAGCGACTGGTGGGAGAGCTGTGGTTGTTCGAATCCCGGGTAGGGTACTGTGCGGTACTTGGCCTCCATTTTGGAGGGTACGGCTGTGACCATGTAGGGGGTCTCCAGGTTCCTGAAGAAGGCCTGTTGGAGTACCGGGTTAGGCGGTAAGCGGAGGGGCTATCTGGGCAGGGATGGCATATCCAGCTCCGCTAGGTATTCCTTAGAGTATCTGGAGTCGGACTGGAGGTCTAAGTCCAAGGCATGGCCCATGTCCTGGACAAAGCGAGTGAAGGATTGGCGAGATGTTCCCGAGGCCCCGTGCGGGGTCGGTGAACGAGACCTCCGTCGGGTGGAGAAGGATGGGGAGGCTTCCCTCGAGTATCAAGGTTCCTGCTCCGATCCACGCTCCGAGACCGGGGAAGTACTGTGAAAGTGTTCCGGGGTCGTAGATCTCTGACGTCTCGAGGAGCCCCTCGGAGACGATGTCGGCATTTGAGGTACCGATCGATGTCGAATCGGTGACCTCGACCCGGACTCCCTCGGTGAAAACCTGCGACCTCGGGTCGGAGTCCCGGTCCGAGGGGGGGTTCGGAGGATGCGCGGGTTGGAGAGTGATAACTCAGCCACCCTTAGCGGTCCCGTGCGAGGTATAGGTGAACGGCCTCGTAGAGTGGGGGAACCCCGGGCCTTCTTGGAGGTACGGCGGTTCGAGGTTTCTGTCGTTTTAGCACGACGTTTTGCACCGCGGCGGTCTGTGGAGGGAGAGCGCCTCGGGTGCCTCGGTGAGGAGTCCGAGGAGGATGGAATGCGGCGAAGCTTGCGCGCTTTTCTTCGAGGTGGCTCAACGCGAGGCTCAGGCTGGTCTGGCACATGCGGGGTCGAGGTCGAGGCCAGTTGCAAATGGGCCATTGCAGCGGACAGCTCCGACGAGATCATCGCTCGGAGTAGGTCCTGGAAAACGGGCACGGACAGCATCGAGGGCATGTCCACTGCCTCGGTGCACTCCACCGGGGGCGACCTCATATCAGAGTATTCCCGTGTGGTGGAGGCACGGCCCAAAGGCTTGGAGGGCTTCGCCGGGGCTGTAAGCATGGGACTTCCGCCATGCGTCGCCGGTGTCCCTGAGGCCGGTTTCTTTGCTGGTACAGAACCTGAAGAGGGAAGAGGGGACTTACCCGGAGCCGAGGTCTTCTGTTGTCCCGAGGGCTTCGGGTTTGAGTCTCGAGGCGATGCCGAGGTATTCGGGGCCGAGGTCAAGGCCGGGGCCGACCTCGAGGTCGAGGTGGAGGGTTGGTCCGGGGTGAAAAGATCCGCCATGCAGGCTTTCCTTCGACAGAGGGCCCGGTTCTGGAAAGTAGCGCACTGGGGGCAGGAGTCGGTTGGATGAGTGGCCCCCAGGCAGAGGATGCACCGGCGATGCGGGTCTGTGATGGAAAGAAGCCGCTCGCACCGGGAGCACTTTTTAAAGCCGGTCAAAGGCCGGGACATAGAATCGAAACTGGCCGCGGCTCGAATAGCCACGCGGCCACGGGGACCCGGAAGCCTCTGGGTCGGTGAAAAACGAAGCAGGAACAGTTAAAACAAGAAAAAACTCGCGCACAGCGACTAAATTGAGAAAAACAAGAAAAAATTGCAGTGCTAGAAGGCAGTTGGGGCAGAGCCTGAAAAAACACGACTTCTAGGCTCAGCGGAAAATTTTGAACTGGAGACCACGAGGGGATGCACCCCCTAGTGGAGCAGCAGAGCAAACTTAAATCTTCAATCAAGTTTGCTTGAAAATGCTTCCGCATCGGGGCTCCGTAGATGACGTCACCCACATGTGAGAATATCATGCCTGCTTGTCCTGGGATAATCCCAAACTCTGGGCTATCATACAGAACTCCAATGGAAAGCCAGCCAAATAAAGTTGAATACCAAGAGCCCTACTCCTCTAACTAAACCAGATGCACTCTGATTTTGTAGGATTTACATTAAGCCTCTTCTATTCAAATGACATACTCCACATATCCAGAGAGTTGCTAATACTGTGTAATTTCTCTGGGGATCTCTCCCCAAGATGTTCCAGTATTTGAATATCATCAGCAAATAAATGGTACCTAAATCAAAATTTCTCCACTTGGGAAATCACTGGACTCAAAGAAAGAAAAGAAAGCTATGCAATAATAGTGAGAACTATGAACCTTATTTATTTTAAAAATTTCTAGTTTGCCTATCAACTAGGCGGATTACAAGTTCACATACATAATGAAAATGACATACTTAAAATGTACAAATTCAACATCTATGCACAATTTAAAATAATGCAACATATCAAAGTCTGTATTAGGTTGAGAAGGATCAGTAATGGGTCAGCTGCAATCTGAATGTCACTATTTATTGATTTGATGTTTTTAGCCTATCCTCCTAAAGGATCTCAGAACGGGTTACAAATCAGGCACTCAAACATATTTCCTATCTGTCCCGGCAGAACCCCTTCCCCAACTCCACCTGTGTTTCAGCCATCCTGCTGTGGCTTTCTTCAGGGTCTGCTCTGTAGTCTGCAGTGTGACTTTGGAAATAGTGAGTTCACTGACCTGATTGGGAACAGGGCAGTTCATCAATTTGAATTTTGGCGGGAAAGTCAGTTGGTCAGAAATTTGAATTTTGTTGTGAAAGTCCATAGAAACCTGCAATAAGCACAATGCCAGCTGTGGAAACCCTGAGAGAGAATTTAAACTGCTTTGTCACGCATCCACCTCTCCCTCTTCCTGTGAGACTGTCACTGGAATGCTTTCATGTTTTCCTTACATATTATATACTGATATTTGTCAACATTTGCTTATTTCTGGTCTGAGGAAGAAGGGGATTACTTTTGAAAGCTAATCATGCGCACTTAGGAGGCCATGTTCCCTGCCACCGTGGTGTCTGCTTCCGTGGCCGTATTCCATTTGTGGCACCTGGGGCAGCTTGTGGTTCATGGAGCGGTGCGCGACGGCATGCGGTGGCTTGTGGCGGTTTGCATGGTATGAGTGATTCAGTTGCTCCGATTGTGGATATTTTACTGCCGCATCGATAATGATCCACCAGCCTGTGAAGAACAGGACTCCGGCAATGGTGTTGAGATTTTCGGTCCAGTCGATGCACTTGGAGTACCTCACACTGTCCAGGAAGCCAGACATTGCGTTTCCCTGAGGCTGCCCACCGCGAGTCCCGCAGCTGCCCCTTCTCTGGTGCCCTTCGACGCAGCTCCTCTTTTTCCGATACATCCCGCCGTGCCACAAACAGGGCCAGAGAGAGATAGGCAGGTGGCCAGGGAGAGAGACAGATAGAAAGAAGTGGAGAGGGAGAGGGAAAAGGGGCTGCTTTGGTGGGAGGGGTGTGCTGTAGGGCAGACAGCAATCATGGTTTGCTCGGGGGGCCAGAGAGAATTAGGCAGGGGGCCAGGGAGAGACACAGACAGAAAAAAGTGGAGGGGGAGAGGGAAAGGGGGCTGCTTTGGGGGGAGGGGTATGCTGGGGGGTAGGCAGCAATCTTGGTTTGCTCGGGGGGCCAGAGAGAGTTAGGAAGGAGGCCAGGGAGAGAGAGACAGAAAAAAGTGGAGGGGGAAAGGGAAATGGGGCTGCTTTGGGGGGAGGGGGGGCAGGCAGCAATCTTGGTTTGCTCGGGGGGCCAGAGAGGTAGGGGGCCAGGGAGAGAGACAGACAGAAAAAAGTGGAAGGGGAGAGGGAGAGGGAAAAGGGGCTGCTTTGGGGGGAGGGGTATGCTGGGGGCAGGCAGCAATCTTGGTTTGCTCAGGGGGTCAGGGAGAGAGACAGAAAGACAGACAGAAAGAAAGACAGACAGACAGCGGCTAAGGAGACAGAGAGACAGAAATAAAGACAGACAGACACATCTATTCTAGCATCCGTTAATGTAACGGGCTTAAAGACTAGTGTTTATATATTATCGTTAGAAATCCAAAGAGAAAATTGGTAGGGGCCTATGATAAGTAAAGACTGACTGTTGTTGCACGTAGTGAGTTCTTTGAATGCTGCACTGTTTATATATTCTGAGAATTAATGTGTCAGTTCTCTATTCTGCATAATAGCATACAATTTTTGAACCAGATGCAGGTTAAAACCATATACCAAAGAGCAATATAATAATTATTTATTTCAAAAGACAACAAACCACTTCCCAGAACAGTCACCATCAAATACTTAATTATCAGCCTCATGACTGCGCAGTCATCTCATGATACTCCATTATAAACGAAAGCACTTAAATATCTCCTAAATAATTAGATTTTCAAACTACCATTTATCTTCCTTAATTCTGAATATAGGGTTCAGTCAGTGACTGGCACATGGGCAAGCTATTTACCGACATCACACTGTAGCCATGCTCGGAATGCTTCTTCCAGCTTCTACCAGACATCCTGGAGCTGTTGTCTGCAGTGTGGTTGTGCAAATCTAGAAGCAATTATGAATGTCAACCCTTTTTTTTTTTTTTTAGTTAAGCTGATCATGTACTACATATCAGAGAATAGTCAAACCTACAACTGCTGTACAGAGTCTAGGTGGCATTGCTGAGAAGGGCAAGACCTCTCAATAGTGTTTTTATTTATTCATTCATTCAAGTTTCTACACTTCCCCCTCCGTATTCGCGGGGATTAGGGGCAGAGCCGGCCCGCGAATATTAAAAAACCGCGAATAATATTCAGGCTGGTTCTGCCCCTATCCCTCGCTTCCCCCGGCTATTTTAAGCCCTGAAAGCCCCCCCCTTAAGCCTTACCTGGTGGTCTAGTGGGTTTTCAGGCAGCAGCGATCTTCCCACGCTCCTGTCCTGTGCAGATCGCTCACAGGAAATGGCTTCCTTGAGTTCCCGTAGTCTCTCAAGCCATTTCCTGTGAGCGATTTGCACAGGACAGGAGCGTGGGAAGATCGCTCCTGCCTCAAAAACCCACTAGACCACCAGGTAAGGCTTAAGTGTGTGTGGGGGGGCTTATAGGCCTTAAAATAGCCTGAAAAATGAAAATGCATTAAAAAAAACAAACAAACTGCGAATAAGCGAATCCGTAGATACGGAATTCACGAATACGGAGGGGGAAGTGTATACTGTTCTCCCAGGGGAGCTCAAAACAGTTTACATGAATTTATTCAGGTACTTGAGCATTTTTCCCTGTCTGTCCTGGTGGGCTCACAATCTGTCTAATGTACCTGGGGGCAATGGGGGATTAGGTGGTCACAAGGAGCAGCGTGGGTTTGAACCCACAACCTCAGGGTGCTGAGGCTGCAGCTCCAACCGCTGTACTGCATTCTCTGACATAGTATGGTGAATGACAGAATGGCCAACATTGATAAAGATGGCAAAACATAGTTAACAAAACACGGTCAAATATAATATGATAAAATATGGTATGGTGAGACATAGCATGGTGAGTATAGTTCGGCAAACATAGTATTACAAAGCATGGTTAATATATGACATGACTGGTAGGCAAGCGTGCATGATGAAATATAGCATGGAAGACATGCAGTGCCATACTAAGGGTAGGAGGCACCAAGGGTAGCGGCACCCCTGTGCCCTCCTCTCTGCACCCCCACTCCTTCTGCGCACCCCTCCCGCTCCTTCCTGTCCTCCATTCCACACTTGCTCTCTTCCTCTCCCATACCTCTTAATCTTCATCAGTGTGAGTGGCTTCTGCAGCATGCTCCTCGCGCCAGCATTGAGTTTCCCTCTGATGTCACTCCCTGGCCCCGTGACCCGGAAGTGATTCAGACAGGAACAAGACTGGCTTAAGCAACAGGCAGAAGTTGCTTGCGCTAGTGAATATAATACAGAGGTATGGGATGGGGGGAGGGATGGTGCGAGCATGGCGTGGTGTGGCAGGGCAGGACAGAGAGGTGTCAGTGCCCCCACCAACTTGGCACCCAGGGTGCTCCACCCCCCCCCCCTTATTACGCCACTGAAGACATAGAATGACAAATATTGTGCGGCAAATGTGGCATGAAAGATTGTAGCATGGCAGACATAGCATGGTAAATATGGTGTATAGTATAGTATAGGTTCAGATAGCAATAATGTTATTCAGTCATGTCTAAGTCCCAAGGACATGGGCATTAACCCCTATATCTAAAGCAGTATCACTTTTCTTTACATTATTAAAAGGATTTGATAAGATAGACCAAGAAGCAGAAATGCTAACATTTTCAGATGTGACACGGACAAGAGGTCATAGCCTGAAACTGAGTGGCAGCAGGTTTAGGACAAATGTCAGGAAGTTCTGTTTCACTCAGTGAGTGGTGGGTGCTTGGAATGCACTCCAGGAGGCGGAGACTACGGTACTGGGATTCAAGCGCAAGTTGGATGCACACCTTCTTGCATATCATATTGAGGGATACGGTAAAGTCGGGTCTCCAAAACGGAGTACCTAATTGGGCCGCCGCGTGTGCGGAGCACCGGACTAGATGGACCTCGGTCTGATCCGGTGAGGGCGTTTCTTATGTTCTTAGATGATTTCATAAGATCTTTTAGGAGGATCTTGCGACCCCCATCTTGCCTGCATACCCAGAGCAAAAGTTGGCAACTATTTTCACCCCCGACCCAAACGTGGCTGAATTCCAGCTGCCTCATGAAATTCACTTATTGGTTCACTGTCTACTTATTTAATTTCCAAAAGCCTTTCCTTTGTGGGGTTTGAACACTGAGATGAATGGACCACAATAAACTCTCCCACTAGAACTGACAAGTACGAAGGTGTGCTGAAAAGTTCTCAGCCCAACCAAGAAGAGAATGACGAGGATATGGTTTATTCAATGATCTGAAATAATGTCAAAATATAGAATTTTGTTTCTGCAGATTGGCACTTAATGAAATAAGATAAAACTTTTTTCTGCTACAGTGACAAAATAACACTAAGAATTTTGGAAGTTGGTTGGTTGGGCTGAGAACATTTCAGCACCTCCTCATATGTGAAGAGCAAATTTCCCTAGATGGTGAATGCCATTTCCTACTTTGCTGCCACTGTGTGAATCATCTCAACTCATGATCAGCCAGTGGAAGAAGTGATAGCAGCCACAAGGAGTCCTTAAAAGCTCAAAGCCTTGGACGATCATCCCAAACCAACCCTCTTTCCGAATCAATCCTGAAGTGTCATAACCAGGGTACTTGAAGATGTGAATGAGATATGCAACCACTCGGGGTGTTAGACTCAGTGCTGCTATCACTATATCTGTACAGGAACCTCTTCTGTCCATTGAAATCATGTTGGGCCCTCAGGTTTTCCTACACTCTACTATAGGGGCTAATTTTGCTTTGAGACATTTCTCCAATTGTAAAACAGAGGAACTGATCTATGTTGTCATTTGTCCCTGCAACCTCCTCTATGTTGGTGAAACAAAAGACAGCTTAAAATAAGAATTATAGAACACAGGAGCGCAATAAATCACAAGGTGACAGAAAAACATTTGTTAGAACATTGTATCACAAAAAAGACATGCATTACACCAACACTGCTTTGTGGCAAAAAAATAATAATCTATCCTTTCACGAAGGGGAGGATATATTGACATGAAATTACTACATGAAGAACAGAAATTTATATTTAGTCTTAAAACTGATTTTCCTAATGGATCAAACTCAGAATCAGATCTAACAGTTTTCTTGTAACATCAAGGAATTTTAGTGACAAAAGGCACACATGGGTGGACATTTTCAAAAGAGCATCCGAATCAAAACGTCCAAAAATAATGTCCATCTTAGAAATATAAAGGCTAAATGGTCCATTTAGTCTGCCCATTCACAGTAACCATTATCTCTTTCTCTCTCTGAGAGATCCCACTTGCCTATCCCAGGCCCTCTTGAATTCAGACAGTCTCTGTTTCCACCACCTCTTCCAGAAGACTGTTCCACGCATCTATCACCCTTTCCGTAAAAAAATTCCTGCACCACGTAGGAGCTCACACAGTTTGCCTAGCTGTTCACCACATCGTTATTTTCAGTTGCTATCCATAAGGTTTCCCTGTATATGATACACTCTTGGACCCCTGAGGAAGGAGTGTTTCTTTAAAACACGGACCGTGTTGGGTCCTGGTTCACCAACCTTTGTGAATACAAACTGTTTTTTTATTACGTTTATGATTATATCTGTTTGTTCATTAAAGACGCATCTTGTACACCATTCCTGCAGTTTTTTTTCTTTTGTTCTTCGACTCGATATATCATAGCAGTTCTGTTGGATTTTTCATTTGTGCTTATTTTATGTTTAATGCATACGCATGCATATCACTTTGGGTACTTTCAGAATGCCTTATTAATTAATTTATGTTCATGTGATTAAACATTTTTATTTTAGATTTGCTGCAGGATGTATGATATTTTGGTCCAGCTATTATAGTTTACACCATTCATTATCATCATTATGGTTTCATAATTTTTGATATGCACATTTTTTTATTGATTATTTATGTTATTTTAATTTGTTTATATTTTACTTTTTAAAATAATTACTTTTTATATAATTGTTCATTTAGACTCCTGAAGCAGGCCCTTTTTGGGCTGAAACACGATTGTGTTGAGTCTTGATATTTAATGAAAGGCATTGAACACCAGAGTTTCCTTCACTGTTTGTTCTCCGCTTTCCAAATTTTGGGAAGTTGGCATCACCTGTTTTCCTGGCATCACCATGTTTCACCATATTGCCCATTTTTTTCCTTCATTTGCATCTTAGCTTTCCTGATTACTTAACCAACTTCTCTTAACTTTTCCATATATTTTTGCCTATCAAAGTGTATCTCTTTTTCAAACTAAAGATCTCTAATCTATGTAGCCTTTGCTTATACAAGAGGAGTTCCATCCCCTTTATCATCCTGGTCACTCTTATGTGAACATTTTCTAATTCTGCTATATCTTTTTTGAGATACAGCGACCAAGATTGAATGCAATACTCAAGGTAAAGTTGCACCATGATGCGATACAGAGGCATTATAATATTCTTGGTCTTATTTACCATCCCTTTCCTAAAAACTCCTAGCATCCTGTTTGCTGTTTTGGCTGCCACAACACATTGGGCGGAAGGTTTCAGTATATTGTCTATGATGACACCTAGATCTTTTTATCGGGTGCTGACCCTTAAGGTGGAACCTAGCATCTGTAATGGAAGATTAGGTTCTTACCTTTGGCAATCTTCTTTCTGTTAGTGTCCGGAGGATTCTGTACCGTAGGTGTTCAATCCCAACCCACAAACCATGTATTGCAGAAATCCACACTTTTCCTTAATGTGCTCCTTCCACTTTACTGAGTAGACACAGAGCCCCCTTCAGTTTCAATTTCTGCAAGCAAACCATACAGAAGCCATTCTGCTCTGCTTCTTCTCTTGTTTTTCTCATCTTAAGTAAAAGTCTGTAAGGTTGGTTGTTTTGCTTGGAGACTATCCCTACACAGCTGCTGGCTGTAAGTAATTGTGTTTCTATGTTACAATCAAGCTGTAGTAATTGGTTATGCCCTGTTCATATGGAAATACTATTACAATCTTTTGTAAAAATAAACACCTAGAAAGATTTTTTTTTTTAAAAATTTCAATTGCAGATTTGTCCTGCTCTTCAGTGGCGTAGTAAGAGTGAGGAGCGCCTAGGGCAATGGTGCCCCTCACCCACTGTGCACACACACCCCTTCCCTTTCCCCGTACCTCCTTTGATGTCACTTCCTAGCTGTGGGTCCCAGAAGTAACATCAGAGAGAGCGTCCAAAAGGTATGGGGAAGGCAAGGGGCGCGCACAGCAATGAAAGGAGCGTGCAGGTGGGCAAGCGAGCAGGCAAGCAGACAGGTGAGTAAGTAGCGAGCTGAGGGGGGCAGAGAGGAGGAGGGGTGCAACCGCGCCCATAGGAAGATGGTGCCCGGGGCAGACTGCACTCTTCGCAACCTCCTTACTACGCCACTGCTTCTCTTGCTGATCTAGAGGAAGGCACGCTGTGCTCCTTTTCCCTCTAAGTATGTACTACTGGTCACTTTGATATTCTTTGTGATGTCAGTTGTACACTATGTATGCATCCTTTTCATACTGAGTACACTATATTTTTTACATATGAGATTGTTTCAAACATAATATTGGATTATGAGAGCTGGTTTTACTGAGTTGATATGGCATTTAGAATCACTTTTTTTTCTGTTTCTGTTCTTATTATATGATAATATGAACATCATCAACATTTTTTCCGTCTGTATTTACCGAAGAGGATATATACAATATACCAGAAGCCGACAGGCTATACGCAGGAAACAAAGATGAGAAACTGACAGGGTTGACGGTCAATCTAGAAGAGGTATGCAGGTAGATTGATAGGCTTAAAAATGATAAATCCCCGGGACCAGATGACATCCATCCAAGGATAATCAAGGAACTGAAAGGGGTTATAGCTGAACTGCTCCAACTAATAGCCAATCTGTCGATCAAATCAGGAAGGGTTCCCGTAAGACTGGAAAGTGGCGAATGTTACGCTGATCTTCAAGAAAGGTTTGAAGGGAGATCCAGGAAACTACAGACCAGTGAGTCTGACCTCGGTACCGGGAAAGATGGTAGAGGCACTGATAAAGGATCGCATCATTGATCACCTTGATAGATACAATCTGATGAGGACCAGCTAGAATGGCTTTAGCAAAGTAAGATCTTGCTTGATGAACTTACTGCAGTTCTTCGAGGAAGTAAATAGGCAGATAGACAAAGGTGACCTGGTCGACATTGTATATCTGGATTTTCAGAAAACGTTCGACAAGGTCCCGCATGAACACTACTTCGAAAAATTGCAAGCCATGGAATCAAGGGTGAAATACTCACGTGGATTAAAAACTGGTTGGCGGATAGGAAACAGAGAGTGGGGGTAAATGGATAATACTCGGACTGGAAAAGCGTCATGCTAGAAATTAGTACGACGAGCGAGGTGATTAAATTTGCAGATGATACAAAGTTATTCAGAGTAGTGAAGACACAGAAGGATTGCAAAGACCTGCAACGTGACATAAACACATTCGAGAAATGGGCTGCAACATGGTAAATGAGGTTTAACATGGATAAGTGTAAGGTGATGCATGTGGGTAACAAAAATCTTATACATGAATACAGGATGTCCAGTGCAGTACTTGGAGAGACCCCCCCAAAGAAAAAGACTTGGGAGTACTGGTAGACAAGTCAATGAAGCTGTCCACGCAATGCGTGGCGGTGGCAAAAAGGGCAAACAGAATGCTAGGAATGATTAAGAACAAGATCACAAACAGATCAGAGAAGGTTATCATGCTGCTGTACCGGGCCATGATATGCCACCATTTGGAATACTGCGTCCAGCACCGGTCAGTGTACAGGAAGAAGGACATAGTACTACTCGAAAGGGTCCAGAGAAGAGTGACTAAAATGGTTAAGGGGCTGGAGGAGTTGCCGTACAGTGAGAGATGAAACTGGGCCTCTTCTCCCTTGAAAAGAGGAGACTGAGAGGGGACATGATCGAAATATTCAAGATAATGAAGGGAATAGACTTAGTAGATAAAGACGGGTCGTTTACCCTCTCCAAGGTATCTCCAAGGTAGAGAGAATGAGAGGGCGCTCGCTAAAGTTAAAAAGGGATAGATTCCGTACAAATGTAAGGAAATTCTTCTTCACCCAGAGAGTGGTTGAAATCTGGAATGCTCTTCCGGAGGCTGTTAAAGGGTAAAACACCCTCCAGGGATTCAAGACAAAGTTAGACAAGTTCCTGCTGAACCAGAACGTACACAGGTAAGGCTAGTCTCAGTTAGGGCACTGGTCTTTGACCTAAGGGCCGTCGCGGGAGTGGACTTTTGGGCACGATGGACCACTGGTCTGACCCAGCAGCGGCAATTCTTATGTTTCCCCCTCAGCCCAACATCAACATCATTTTACTGTTCAACCTCTAGTTGTAGTACAGGCAGTCCCCGAGTTACAGACACCCGTCTTAACTACAACTTGTACTTAAGAATGCGGAGGCAGTTTCATTTGATTTCGCTTAGCAGTATTTCCAGTGGCATAGACTCTTACACTTCTCTTACAGCAGATTCAGGAATGATACATGGCTAACGTGACCATTTATTTTTTTCATCAAAACGGGACATCTTAACATTCAGTCCCGCCCCCAATCCCACCCTAGCCCAACCCCCCAATCCCAACCTAGCCCCGCCCCCAATTTCTTCCATTCATTTTTGATGTACATACAATATCTTATTATTTCATAACAGTAACCATAAAATAAAAAAAAAACCATAAAGCATCCTATTCCAAAGAAAATGTTATCATTTATATTTGGGGGGGTTTCAAAGTTGTCACCTCAGTAACTATAGAAAAATAGACAAATATAGTGCAAAATATAGACAGCAGATATAAATTCTCAAAACTGACACATTTTGATCACTAAATTGAAAATAAAATCATTTTTCCTACCTTTGCTGTCTGGTGATTTCATGAGTCTCTGGCATTTCCTTCTGACTGTGCATCCTTTCTTTAATTTCTTTCTTTCTGCACTCAGGCCCAACAATTGTTCCTTTCTATTCTCTCCCTCCTTCCTATGTCCTTGGTGCCCTCAGTGCCTCCTTCCTATGTCCTTAGTGCCCCTAGATCCAGTGTTAGTTCTCCTTTGTACTTTGTTCCAAGTCACCCTCTCTCTCCCTCCTCTGTTATGATCTTGCCTCTCTCTGCTCTTCCTCAGGGTCTCTTCCCCTCTGCACCTCCCAAAGTCCTGCTTCTGCCTCCTGTCTTTCTCCTTTGGTCCAGGCCTTTATCTCTCTAGTCTTTCTTCTACTTACAATCCCCCCTTTTCTCTGCCTCTTTCTCTCCTTCCTTCCTTCCTCCCTCCTTCCTATGTCCCCCTCACTGCCTTCCAGCCTTTGTCCCAACCCCTCCCCCATAGCCAGCCTGCTTACCTTCCTCCCTACCGCGCCGAATTCCACCACCCCCAATCCGCTGCCGCTGCTTGCAGTCCAAAATCCTTCTTCCCTGGCTTCAGGTGACATCATCCAATAGTATGGCCCTTTAGAGCTGAAGCTCCCACTTGTTTGAGACTTAAAACCTCCCGATTTAGCACTAGCACCCCTTTTCCCGGCCCTTACCAGTGCGTTCCTGCAATCGGAAGAGTGGGGGGAGAAGAGTGATGCCGCCAAAAAGAAACCGATGATTGACAAGGTGCCGTTGGGAGGATCAGAGCATAGAGCCCTGCACCGCATGGGAGCGGTTCTAAAATGGTTCGGGTGATAGCGATTCCCAGCTTGAGTCAGGTCAGGATGAACCGCGGGCTGCCTCCCCGTCTCTTAAAGGCTGCAATAACAAAAACCGATCTGCAGCGAGAGGTGGCCAGAGTCAAGGGGCAAATTAAGGAAGCGGTTCAGAAGATTAGGCAGAATCCTTCTTCCCGACGTCAATTCTGACGTCAAGAGGAAATTCCGCGCCAGCCAATCACTGCCTGGCTGGCCCGGAACTTCCTCTCCGACGTCGGGATAAAAATTCTGGACGGCAAGCAGCGGACCGGGTGGGGATGGTTTGAATGGCGCTAGAGGCTGGCAAGCAGCAGCTGCGGTGGACTGAGGGGAAGCAATTGCCTGTCCCGTTGTCCCCGAGCACAGCTTCTGGACACTGTCCCTGAAAACGGGACATTTCAGCGTCCCGAAGCTGTGTGGGGGGACAACGAGACAGGGAATCGAAAAACGGAACTGTCCTGTTGAAAACGGGACGTATGGCCACCTTAAGAACAGTGTATGGTTGTGCATGTTGTACTTCAGAGGGAACACTGGTAGGGACAGTTGGCCCTTTTGTCAGCTGGGAGCAGAGGTAAGCAGCTAGAGCCTTAAAATCTGCAATTTCTGAGTTACATGCAAATCCAACTTAAAAACAGCTTTAAAAATATAACTCGTTCTTAACCCAGGGACTGCCTGTACTGCAAAATTACTGCTAGGGGTCACTTGCATAATTTTGCTTCTGAAGCTGCAGGAGCAAGAGCAATTGGGGATTGCTTCTGTTCTTAGTATACCACCAGAGACCCCTGGTGAAAGCTGGGCATAGGATCGGGATGTAGGGGTGGGGGTCTGTCTAGGAAGGTGGTTTTGATGTCTATTAGGTGCCATGACATTTATTTATTCAATTTTCTATACTGTTCTCGCAGGGGAGCTCAAAACCATTTACAAGAATTTATTCAGGTACTCAAGCATTTTTCCCCGACTGTCCTGGTGAGCTCACAATATATCTATTGTTCCTGGGGCAATGGGGTATTAAGTGACTTGCCCAGGGTGACAAGGAGCAGCATGGATTTGAGTCCACAACCTCAGGGTGTTGAGGCTGTAGCTTTAACCACTGTGCCACACTCTCCCCCAAGCTACATCCTTTCCAGTTTTGCCATGCTGTATATCTTCATGTGTAAACAGAGACATTATAAAATCACTGTTTGCATGTGTAGCCCACCTACATGTGAACACACTGCTACTTAATCATGGAAAAGCTTCTGCAATAAGTGCTTTAGTAACACAGAAGAAAGCGGCACCGCTCTCTCATCCAGTCTGCCCAGTTATTCTGCTCACACTATTAAGGACGCATCTCAGGTTCCTTCCACACAGTACGACAGCCTGCTGGATACCTTTTCATCTGTATTTTCTGGTTTCATTTTATTTGGCACCATCACCATTCGGAGTCCTCTGCTTCCATTGATGTGAAGGGAAACAATTTAAATGCAGAACTCAATGTCACGAGAACGCAAGATGTTATCAAACACAATAAACAGCTGAGTAAAGATACTGATTTTCTATTAAAATGTGCCGCTTTGATCATCTATGCTTGAATCAGCTCGCTGTCGCTGCATGGCTTGATATTTATAAGCATAAACATGATGGCCTTAACCTACCTGCTAAGGTCTCTTGCTTAGGCATCCTCCCACGGCATTACTGTCTTCAGTAGATAGCGGGGAATGAATCGACATAACCCAAATCCAATGTCATTGGGAAATAATCTAAAACAGTGTTCTTCAACCACCGGTCCATGGACCAGTGCCGGTCCACAGAAATTTCCTGCCGGTCCACAGGACCAGCACATGCATCAGGCCCAAAACAGTGTTCTTCAACTGCCGGTCCACCGTGCAATCGATGCGGCGTTATCTTTGAGCCAGCTCCCTCTTCCTGATTCAGTGCACAAAGCCACGGGCAGTGGCTCCTACGGGCATCCTGCGCCTGAACCGGAAGCCTTCTCTCTGACGTTGCAACGTCAGAGGGAAGACTTCCAGATGAGGCACTGGAAGTGCAAGGTGCAATTATGGGGGCGGGGTCTGGGGTGGAGATTGGGTAGAGATGGGCGGGGTCTGGCCCACGACTTAGCCCAGTGTTCTTCAACCACCGGTCCATGGACCGATGCCGGTCCACAGAATAATTATTTTATTTCTGCTGGTCCATAGGTGTAAAAAGGTTGAAAAACATTGATCTAAAAAACGCCCACAGGAGAAGAATTTTAAAGGAGCACCACATGGGGAACAGGATCCTTATATAAAATGGCAAAACAGTGGTACTTAACTCGCCCATGCTATTATTTTCTTTAATTATAATGAGTAAAAGAAAAGATGTTTGTTTATTAAAACACTTTATATACCACTTAGCTACCTCGTAAATGAAGAGACCAAAGCATTTTCCAAAATAGTCAATAAATCAGTGTCTCTCAAACGTTCTCGAGCCGGGGGCACACTAAAGGTAGTGGCCACAGCTTGAGGCACCCAGAAGTGTGCGGACATCCCCGTCATGACATCACGCATATGCGTGGCATCATCACATCGACGTCCGCGCATGTGCAGAGGTCCTCCAGACGGGCTCTGAGATGCCAGTAGGGGGTGCTATCAAGGAAGAGGGCCGGAGAGAAGGAGAGGCACCGATGCCAGCTGATTGCCTACAGCAGTGTTTCTCAACTACTTCAAGCTAAGTACCCCCTATATCTAACAAACCACAGACCACCCTAGGCCCACCCAGATCCCATCCCTTTTACTAATTGTAATGCAATTTATTCCATTCATTTTTCATATACACACAATATACACAACAGATATAAATTCTCAAAACTGACACATTTCAATCACTATATTGAAAATAAAATCATTTTACCTTTCAGTGATCCTCTGCAGGCTGCTGTAATTAGCTTTAAAGCTTAGACCGGGAAGCCGGAGGACGCTAGAGAAAAGGGGAAACATGCAGGCCTTCGGCAAACCGGGCAACACTGGCGCTGTATTGTGTAGGGAAGTCTGCTGGCAGGTACCTATCTTCCTCCTCAGTGTGCCGTGGCACACTTTGAATCTCAGGAGGCACATTAGTGTGCCTCTGCACACAGTTTGAGATACAGTGCAATAAATAATAAAATTGAAAAGAATTCCATTAAAATAAGAAAGATCACTATACAAACACCCAGAACAGACAGAATCATTCATCATATTCATGCTATTTCAGATGATAACTCTGAACTCAAGTCCCTTTAATCTCAAATAAAGACCAATTGAAAACAATGGGTCTTAGAATGGCTTTTAAAATTCTTCAAAGATTCTTCTTTACATAATGCTATAGACAAGCTGTTCCATAAGATTGGTACTAAACAACAACAAAAAAATTGCAGTCCCTTGTAGATAGGGGCATAGGTAAGGGCGAGTCTGGGTGGGCCCTGTCCCCCCCCCCGTCCCCCCCCAGTTTCTTTCATGGCAGAATGGCGATGCAGTGCAGGCCATTGAAGTTTGCTACAGTGGCTAAGGTATTGCAATAAGGCCAAGCTGCAGTACTGGTCCCACTCACAGTGGGTTCGCGTCTCCATGCAGCCCAGCACTCTGCCTCTGGGGAAGGGTGAGTCGCCACCTGCCGCAGCCCCAGCTCCAGAGGTGGGGAGCAGGCAGGGCTCAATAGCATGCTTGGTGTCCCTATCCTAGATTCAGACGTAATGGATGCTTACTATCCTGATTCATTTGTGAGCATTTCTCCAGAAAGAGATCATTTTCATAATCTCAAAGGCCCTGATGCAACCCAAGCACATGGTGGTCCTGCAGATCTTATCCCGCCACAGTCACACTCTTCCAGGGTAGGCATGCTGCACGTGTGGGCAGAGAGGGGCTTCTGGGTGTGCCCACCCAGTTTGGGCTCGGGCCCATCCAAACTTGGCTGCCTGGCTACACTGCTGCTTGTAGATGCAAGACGTGCTCTAGAAAACTATGAAGATACAAATAGGACAGAAAGCAAGAAAATCCCACATATTTTTAATTAACTTATTGTTTAATAGCTAAAAATTATACTTGGGAGCATGTCACTGGGAGGAGATCTTCATGCAAGTGAAAGATGAAATAGAGTGAAAAGAGACCTTACAAATGTCAACTAACAATAAGAAACAGGAAAAAAATGTTTCACTGATTGCTGCCTGGAGAAATGAAAGCTTAAATTCAGGAGAGCTGAAATCCTATTTTTGTGCATGATGATGTTTTGCATATGGTTTATATGTTAATCATTTTCCAAATAATTTTGCGCTTACAAGGCAGCAGCACTGTTCTTCCATGCTCAGTTCCCTTTGTGGCTAAGATGCTTAGTTCTAGTTATAAAAATGGCCCTTGACTTTGCTTGCAAGTTGAAAAGCAAGCACATATTTTGCGAGACCCCCTCTGTTCCCTATATGTACTTGGACAGCATGCACTTTGAATCATTTAGTGAGATTAAGGCTGTGGGCATCTCAGGTGTTCGTCCCACCTGCGGAAGGCTAATAAATATTTCACCAGCAGTTTCTTGTAAGGTTGACCTCCTACCGTGGTGTATAAAAAGGAGAGCAGCGCACTTGAAGGGACTATGAATACAAATGATCTGGAAGTCAGTCAGCAAGAGAGAGAGTGCAGGCACGGCAGGGGAAGGATGTGGGTGTCCTAAATGAAAGCAATCCTAGTTTATTTCAGGTACCAGCCCTATCTGTCACTGTTCACTGGTAAGAAAGATAAGGAGAAGGATTTCAGGAAAGTCTGACAAGTAGGCTGGAAGTAATTTGTCATGTAGTTTCATTTATTTATTCATAATTTTATATGCCTTCCTAGGATTGCCCAACATGAGTTTCATAAAAATATCAAACATAATACAAATCATAATCCAAAATGGCTGACCTCACCTGACGCCTGGCTGGTCTTCTCTGTATTTTTCCTATTTTGATACTGACCTGACCTGATGCCTGGCTGGTCTTCTCTGTACTTTTCCTATTTTGATACTGACCTGGAGTGCTAGATCAGTAATTTTATATGCCGAAACGATGGGGAAGGAGTGCCACTTGTGCCTTGTGGTATCCCGAACCCATGATTCCGGTGTTGATTGAAAGTTTCTTGAGAAGGTTTAAACAGAGACTCCATTGGAGGGTGGCCCGCTGGAGACACCGGCATGGAGTGAAGGCTCATTTGATCTCCCTGGGTGCATACTACATTGAGCCCCGACCAGAGAGCTCCTCCTCCTCAGCCGCAGAGTACGAGTTTCCCACAGCAAGATTTGGGCACACTGAAGTTGGTTGTTGCAGGATTCGGAACGATCCAAAATGGCGGACGTGTAGCGGTAGCGTCCTGGCTACTTTTTTTATTTAAAAAATATATCGCCTTTTTGCTTCCGAAAGACCTTACCAATATGCCCCATACTAAGAGGAAAGGGGCCGTGAGAGTATCTCAACCCGCAGCTCTTACCTCCTCACCGACGCAACAGATGCTTCAGTGTTTCTTTGAGCCGCGGAACGCTGCTGACCCTCAGACTTCCCACTGGCGGTTGACTTCCATGTCGGCTTTGAGTGAGGGAGCACTCGAACCATTGGAATTGGAGACCTCTCTGTCACCACTTACGATCTCTGCACCATTCTATCCAGCGGGCGGGCAGAGCAGCGACTCGTTCTCCGGAGGGGAGGAGGGAGTTGTCCCAGAGCAGGTAGCGGGCGGAGCTACACTCTTGGCTGGAAAGCAGGGGAGGAAGAACTCTGAGGGAGCTGAAGCCTCAGCAAAAAACCCTGCTAACACCCTGGATATCCTTGTGGAGGCCATAAGGAGAATGGAAGAGAAGGTGGGGAAAACTGCTTCAGATGTCCAAGCATTGGTAACTAAAGTAGACTCATTTACTTCAAGCATTCAAAAAGTGAAACAAGAATGTTTAGAGAAGATAGACTCTAAGACTATTCCTTTGAAAAACTCCATTCCTACTATAATTAGAGACCAACCACTCTTTCATACAAGTAGAAATGATTGAAAATTATAATCGTCGACTCAACTTGAGAGTACTGAACTGCCCGAAAATTTTTTCCATGTCGCCGATTGAAGCCTTCAAAAACTTTCTGGTGGAGAATTTGTCTTTTCCACCAGATCAATTACCACCTATAAATAAGGCTTATTACTTTCCAACATCCTATATAATAAAACCCTAGGGCACGCATGCACTCTTGAAATTTCGTGATCCCTGCCGCTGTGATTTATGATCCGAGGCCGCGTTCCATTTTAGAACGCGGAGGCAGGGATCACTCTAGCCACTCCCCTTCTCCTGCCCTCACTCACCAACCGCTGGAGGAAGCGCAGGCAAGCTTGGTCCCGATTGGTGCTGGCGGCGGCTACCGGGAGGAAGGCTTCGTGGAGCACCGCCAAATGCCAACACCTCACAGTCTCCTGAACCGCGTCCTCGCCATCCCGATTGCCGGCGTTCAGTTTTCACGCTTCCGCGACGCAGGGTAAGGGTAAGGGAGCCGAGTCAGCGGGGGTTGGGTTGGGAGGGAAGAGAAGTGGTCTGCCTCGGGTTTTTCAAGGTCTGGCTTCTTCGGGCAGCAGCAGCGTTTACAACTCGCTGCTGTTGCCAGCTTCAGGTCTTCCTCTCTGGCGGGTCCTGCCTACTTTCTGTTTCAGGAAGACGACCCGACAGAGAGGAAGACCTGAAGCCGGCAACAGCAATGAATTGTGAATGCTGCTGCTGCTGCCCGATGAAGTTCAAGGAGGAAAGGGAGCAGAGGGGGGGAGAATGGCTTGGAGGGAAGAAGAGATGGCAGGGCATGGAGGGAAGGAGGAATGTATGCCAGACCAAGGGAAAAGGAAGGGGGAAAGGAAGGAGGAGATGCCATATGGAACAGAGAGAGAGAGAGAGAGAGGGTGGACACTGGATGGAAAGAGAAAATAGGGCAGTGAATGAAAGGGGCAAGACAGAGGGTGAACAATATATAGAAGGGGTAGAGAGAGGGAGACAGACACTGAATGGAAGTCTGAGGGATAGGGGGAGCAGACGTTGGAAGGAAGTGGGGAAGAGAAAGAAAAAAGGGCAAATGCAGGATTGAGGGAAGAGGATAGAGTTAGAAATAAAGATAGACAGACAGGGGGCCAGGGAGAGACAGACAGAAAGAATGACAGACAGACAGCATCCAAGGAGAGAGAGACAAATAAAAAAAAAACAGACAGACATGTACTCTAGCACCCGTTAATGTAACGGACTTAAAAACTAGTGATTCTATAATTTCCTTAAATACTCTGCTTTGTGTAATTTTGGATCTAAAATGGTGGACTTGATAAAGTTTAGTCTATTATATTTTCTTGCCTTTTTTTTCTTTTTTCCTCTTTTAATTTGAATCTAGACTATATCATTCTTTTCTGTACAAGTGTTTTGCTTGATATGATTAATGAAATACAATAAATAAATAAACTATAATACAAATCATAATAACAGCGGGTCATAAATAAAGAACAATTGCTATCACAAAGCATCCATAAAATTAAATAAATGCTCAAAAATAAAAATTCAAAAGTCATCAACTGAAAACATCAAATCATACAATCAAAACATGTTCCAGCCAACAAGAGTATGCAATTCAAAGGGCTCCTTTTACAAAGCCATGCTAGGGCCTTAATGCGCGGAATAGCATACGCTAAATTGCCAAGCGTGCTAGCCGCTACTGCCTCCTTTTGAGCAGGTGGTAAGATTTTTGTCTAGCGTGGCTATAGCACGCACTAATCCGGTGCGTGCGTTAAAAATGCTAACGCACCTTTGTAAAAGGAGCCCAAAGTGTCTTAACAGTACCCAAATTCCATATAAGACAGCAACCACGACAAATTGGCCCAGAGGTATGCTATTGCTGTACTTTCAGAATTGCACATAGAACTCTTGGTTCTGTGACATATATAAATTGTTATTATCGTAATTTTCGCTGTACTTTTTGAATTGCATGGCCTTCTCCTAACAGGCCCACTTGGAAATTTCTTCCAATCTGTATACCTTATACTCTCGCTCAGCAAATTGTATATCTATAATTTTGCTTCCTAAATGTTTCTGCACTCTGTATTTCCTCTGACTATCTGCACATTGTAATTCGCTGAATATCCAGCTCTCTTGATTGTAAACCGCCTAGAAGTCGCAAGATTGTGGCGGTATAGAAGAATAAAGTTATTATTATTATTATTACTATCAGAGGCCACAACTGGAACTAGCAATTGTTTTGGTTTCAGTGGTATCCCATGAGAGTAGATAAAAACATGATTAGAAAGTTGTCAGCGGCTCCTAAGACAATAAGGATCAGTGGAACAACACAGAGTGTTTTGAGATAGAAAGGCATTGAGCCACATGGTCAAAGAAACTGACCAAATTCGGAGGATAAGAACATAAGAAGTTGCCTCCGCTGAGGCAGACCATAGGTCCATCCTGCCCAGCGGTCCGCTCCCGCAGCGGCCCATCAGGCCCATTGCCTGAGCAATGGTCTATACCTATCTATACCCCTCAATCCCTTTTTCTTCTAGGAATCTATCCAAACCTTCTTTGAAACCATTTAATGTTTTCTCGTCTACAACAGCCTCTGGAAGCGCGTTCCATGTATCCACCACCCTCTGAGTGAAAAAGAACTTCCTAGCGTTTGTTCTAAACCTGTCCCCTTTCAATTTCTCCGAGTGCCCCCTTGTACTTGTGGTGCCCCTTAATTTGAAAAATCTGTCCCTGTCTACTTTTTCTATGCCCTTCAGGATCTTGAAGGTTTCTATCATGTCTCCTCTAAGTCTTCGCTTCTCCAGGGAGAAAAGTCCCAACTGCTTCAATCTGTCGGTATATGGAAGATTTTCCATTCCCTTTATCAGTTTAGTTGCTCTTCTTTGTACTCCCTCAAGTACCGCCATATCTTTCTTGAGGTACGGTGACCAGTACTGAACACAGTACTCCAGATGCGGCCGTACCATTGCACGATACAGCGGCATGATGACTTCCTTCGTCCTGGTCGTAATACCCTTCTTAATGATACCCAACATTCTGTTTGCTTTCCTTGAGGCCGTGGCGCACTGCGCCGATGCCTTCAGTGTTGCGTCTACCATCACTCCCAGGTCTCTCTCCAGGTTACTGACCCCTAGTGGTGTTCCCCCCATTTTGTATGTGAACATCGGGTTCTTTTTCCCCACGTGCATGACCTTGCATTTCCCCACGTTGAAGCTCATCTGCCATTTTTCGGCCCACTTTTCCAGCTGCGTTAGATCCTTTTGGAGATCTTCGCAGTCTTCCCTGGTTTGAGCCCTGCTGTATAGTTTGGTGTCATCTGCAAATTTAATGACTTCACACTTGGTTCCCGCCTCTAGGTCGTTTATGTAGATATTGAACAGGAGCAGTCCCAGCACCGACCCCTGCCGAACTCTGCTCGTGACCCCTTTCCAGTCTGAGTAGTGGCCCTTTACGCCAACCCTCTGCTTCCTGTTTGCCAGCCAGTTTTTGATCCATCGGTGGACTTCCCCTTGTACCCCGTGGTTCCATATCTTTTTAAGCAGTCTCTCGTGTGGCACCTTGTCGAAGGCTTTTTGGAAGTCAAGGTAAATGATGTCTATAGATTCCCCTTTATCCACCTGGCTGTTCACCCCCTCAAAGAAGTACAATAAGTTTGTGAGGCATGACCTACCCTTGCAGAAGCCATGTTGACTCGGTTTTAGCTGCCCATTTTTTTCGATGTGCTCACAGATGCTGTCTTTAATCAGTGCCTCCATCATCTTTCCCGGGACTGAGGTCAGGCTCACCGGCCTGTAGTTTCCCGGGTCTCCCCTTGCGCCCTTCTTGAAGATGGGCGTGACATTTGCTATTTTCCAATCCTCTGGGATCTCTCCGGTTTTTAAGGATAGGTTGCATATCTGTCGAAGTGGCTCCGCTATTTCGTCTTTTAGTTCCTTGAGTACCCTTGGGTGAATGCCGTCCGGACCCGGCGATTTGTCGCTCTTTAGTCTGTCAATCTGCTTGAGTACATCCTCTTGGCTTACCTCTAAATCGACCAGCTTATCGTCTTGGTCTCCTATTACGATCTCCTTGGGTTCCGGAATGTTGGTTATATTCTCCATCGTGAAGACTGACGTGAAGAACTCATTTAACCTGTCAGCTATCTCTTTCTCTTCTTTTACTACTCCCTTTCTGTCTCCATCGTCCAATGGTCCCACTTCTTCTCTCGCCGGTTGCTTCCCCTTGACGTATCTGAAGAACGACTTGAAGTTTGTTGCTTCCTCTGCCAGTCTCTCTTCGTATTCTCTTTTTGCTTTTCTAACCACTCGGTGACACTCCTTCTGGTGTTCTTTGTGCACTTTTTGGTTCTCCTCTGTTTGGTCTTTTTTTCATTTTCTGAACGATGCTTTCTTGTCGCTTATCGCCTTCTTCACTGCATTTGTTATCCACACTGGGTTTTTTGTTCTATTTTTTTTGCACCCTTTTCTGAACTTGGGGATGCATAGGTTTTGCGCTTCGTGCACAGTCTTCTTGAGTAAGGTCCAGGCTTTTTCTACGGATTCCGTCTTCCCTATGTTGCCTTTGAGTTTCTTTCCCACTATTTTCCTCATGGCATCATAATTTCCTTTTTTGAAGTTGAGTGCCGTCGTTGTGGTTCTTTTACCCTTTGATGATCCAATTTCGAGCCTGCACTGGATCGTGTTGTGATCGCTGTTACCTAGCGGGGGTAATACCGCCACCTCCTTTGCTGGCCCCCCTAGTCCGTTGAAGATTAGGTCAAGAGTGGCATCGCCCCGTGTTGGTTCCGTGACCAGTTGCTCCATGAAACAGTCCCTCGTGACCTCTATGAATTTGGTCTCTCTTGCGCAGTTTGAGTGCCCAATACTCCAGTCTATCCCAGGATAGTTGAAGTCCCCCATCACCACCACATTTCCGCTTCTGCATACCTGCCTCAGTTCAGCCTCCAGCTCCTGGTCGATTTCTTCCGGTTGTCCAGGTGGGCGGTAGTACAGACCCAATTTAATGTCTGCCCCTGCTCCTCCCTGTAGCTTAATCCATAGTGATTCCAAGCCATCCGCCCGTACTGTTGTTTCCATCCTGGCTGATGGTATGGAGTCTTTTATGTACAGCGCTATTCCTCCACCCTTTTTATGTGTCCTGTCTCTCCTGTATAGTTTGTACCCTGGTATGGCCACATCCCATTGATTGTCCTCAGTCCACCACGTTTCTGTGACTCCAATTATGTCTAGGTCCTTATTGCTGGCAGTGATTTCCAGTTCTCCCATTTTGGCCCTCAGGCTCCTAGCATTTGTGTATAGGCAGTTTAAGACCCAGTTTTTTGTCCTCTCTTTTTGTTTCCCTCGTGCTTTGGTACTCCTGCAGTTTTCCTCATGGTTTGCCAGCCCCTGAGCTTCGTCCTCCTTCTGCTGTGTGTGTGTGACGTCCTCTGCCTGTTCCCCCTGCACCTCCTGCTCTCCTAATTCCCACTCAGTCCTGGGCTCTTTTTCACAATGTCTTTGCCCCTCTGGCTCCTGTTGTTCTGTGTTGGTGCCGCTTACCAGGTCCATTTGTGCCCTCGATCCCTGCAATGCGTCCTTAGGTCCTTTTTCAAAACATACACACTTAGTCCCGAGTCCTCCTTTACAATGTCCCAGTTCAGTATCCTTGTCAGGTACTGATGTCCGATGTGTCGAGGTCAGGTCGACTATTGGCTTTCCCCTTCTCCTCAGTTTAAAGCCAAGTCTATGATGTTCTGGACGTTGCGTGCCAGCATCCTCGCCCCAGCTGTGCTAAGGTGCAGTCCATCTCTTCTGTAGAGCTTGTTCTTCCCCAAGAAAGTAGTCCAGTTCCTAACAAAATGGAAACCCTCCTCCTCGCACCATCTCCTCAGCCAAATGTTAATTGATTGTAGTTCGCTCTGTCTCTTTGTGTCCGCTCTCGGTACTGGCAGGATCTCTGAGAAGGCTATCTTCCTTGTCCTTAGTCTCAGTTTCCTCCCCAGGGTCCTGAACTGGTCAGTTAGTGTAGTCCTGTTGAAGTTTCTCCTGCTGATGTCGTTGGTTCCGATGTGGATCACTACTGCTGTCTCCTCCGTCTCGGCTCCCTCCAGGATCCTCTTGATATTGTTGATGATGTCCTTTGTTCTTGCCCCCGGGAGACATGTTACCAGTCTGTCCTCTCTCCCTCCGGCTATATGACTGTCTACTCCTCTCAGGATTGAGTCCCCATCCACGATAGCCGATCTCCCCTTCTTCAACTGTCTCTCTGGTCTCAGATCTGTGTCATATGTGCAGTCCATTTGTCCATCCTCTGGGCTCTGCTGTGTCTCCGCCCCTGGTCTCAGGTCTGTGTCATCTGCGCAGTCCGCTAGTCCTTTCTCCTGGCTCTGATGGATCTCCTCCTCCTTTGCCTGCCCAGGTCCTCCGCAAGGTCCTAGTTCCATGGTGTCTGGTGGCTCCTGTCGTCCAACTGTCGGTTCTCTCCTGGTGTGTTGGTGGTCCTGTGCCTCCACCATCCTGCAGGCCTCCTCAATGAATATCTCGAGCTCCCTAACTTGTTCCGCGATGTGGCTCTCTCTGACGGTGTCCTTGGTTGTCCAATGTTCTTCCATGGTGCACAGTCCCTCCAGTTCTTGTACTCGAACCTGCAGTCTCCCGACCTCCTTCTTCAGGCTATCCAGTTCCTGACATCGATTGCATATGTATGCCTGCCTCCCGGAGGGGAGGTAGTCATACATATGACACTCGATGCAGAAAACTGGGTAGCTCCCCTGAGTTCCTGTAGCCTCCATTCCTGTAGCCTCGGTGATTTGGGAGTGGTGCCTGGCGTTCAGTTAGCTGAAAAAGTAGAGAGAGAGAAAGAGTGAGAAGAGGAGAAAAGTATTTTTTATTTTTTTTTTAGTTAGAAGTTATTGAGGTTAGAAGTTGGATTAGATTTGCTGCTGGGCTGCCTGGGCTCCTTCACAAGGCTTCCTTCGCAAAGGCGCTCTCGCTAAGGCGAGCGCCTTTGCCGCTCGCCTTCGCCGCGCGCCAAACGGCTGGGCGCCGTTGGCTCCCTTCTACTTAAAGGGGAGCCTGGGCGCCGATGCGACCTGTGACGCGGCGGGGGGGGGGGCGGAGCTACCTCTCGCCGCGACCCCGGGTCTTTCTGCCTGCTTCTGGCTTCCTGCCCTCGCTGTCTCTCCTGCCTTCTCCGGCCCCTGCCCTGCGACAGCCGAACCTGTAGAAAAAAGAAGAAGAAAAGCAAGGCAGAAACCGCTGAGGTCTGCCTCGTGCCCTGGCTTCCCTTCTACTTAAAGGGGAGCCCGGGCGCCGATGCGACCTGTGACGCGGCGGGGGGGCGGAGCTACCTCTCGCCGCAACCCCGGGTCTTTCTGCCTGCTTCTGGCTTCCTGCCCTCGCTGTCTCTCCTGCCTTCTCCAGCCCCTGCCCTGCGACAGCCGAACCTGTAGAAAAAAAGAAGAAAAGCAAGGCAGAAACCGCTGAGGTCTGCCTCGTGCCCTGGCTTCCCTTCTACTTAAAGGGGAGCCCGGGCGCCGATGCGACCTGTGACGTGGCGGGGGGGCGGAGCTACCTCTCGCCGCAACCCCGGGTCTTTCTGCCTGCTTCTGGCTTCCTGCCCTCGCTGTCTCTCCTGCCTTCTCCGGCCCCTGCCCTGCGACAGCCGAACCTGTAGCAAAAAGAAGAAGAAAAGCAAGGCAGAAACCCCTGAGGTCTGCCAGCAAGGCAGAAACCGCTGAGGTCTTATAAACTCTTATAAACTCTCAGAGCCTGGCTTGTGCTTGTGGAGACATGTCACAGCAACATGATCTTGTCTTGATACGGGAAGTATATTAAATACAAGTGTTTAAAATAGTAATTAAAATACATCATAGGTATTTTTTGCATATATTTGAAATACTATCCTGCTTTGGTATACAACACCAACAGTTTCACAAGCAACTTTAACATTTAGTTGCAGACATTGTCACCAGTCATTGATGAGGAGGGCCATTTTTGATAGGATGGCTAAGTCCAACTTTGGATGTCTCCCACAAGATGTCCAAAATTTGGAGCAGGAAAATGACCATTTTGAAATTGCAAGATGTCCAACTTTTTTTTTAATGACCCATCTAGACATCCTGGCCCTTAGAACATCAATCTTTTTTGGCCATTTTCAAAAAACAAAATGCCCAAAACCAGCCCATTTGAACATGGGAGGGGGGTCAGCATTAAAATGGACTGTCCACACAGAAATGCCATCAGAGCTATGGGGCACCTTAGAGGGCACTGCTGTGAACACATAAAGAGTGCCAAATAAACATGTTACATAAGCCCCATGTAGTGTACGATGAGCACTCCAAAACTTTCCCAAAACCTACTATACCAACCTGTCTACCAGCCCAATCACCCTTATGGCTGTTACCTATATGGCAGTACAGTAGGGTTTCAGTGGGTTTTGGTGGGCTCACAGTTTCCACTTTAAATGTAGTGGGTACCACAGGATATGGGCCAACATACCCCTCTTTATGGTCCACTACACTGGCCACTATGCCATGGACTGCCAGAAGAACTAACAAATTGATTCTGGAAGAGATCAAACCAGCTCTGTCACTTGAAGCCTAAATGATGAAGTTACGACTGTCATATTTTGGTCACACCATCAGCAGAGAGAGATTACTGCAGAAGGACATCATGTCTGGGAAAATTGAAGGAACCAGGCGAAGAGGGTGACCTTCAACCAGATAACTAGACACATTGAAAACAACCATGGAGATGATGCTGGAGGACCCTTCTTGACTAGCACAAAACCGATTTCTTTTTAAATCCGCAATTCATCAGGTCACTTGGACTCAGCATGAGTCAATGGCACCTAACAACAAACACTGGCCACCAGGCTGCTTGCTGATCTACTAGGATGTCCCATAATATCTGAAGTTGCCATAGAAACTGGTGTGTACTGTTTTTCTCACATCTTTGAGAACATAAGAACATAAGCAATGCCTCTGCTGGGTCAGACCTGAGGTCCATCATGCCCAGCAGTCCGCTCACGCGGCGGCCCAACAGGTCCAGGACCTGTGCAGTAATCCTCTATTTATACCCCTCTATCCCCTTTTCCAGCAGGAAATTGTCCAATCCTTTCTTAAACCCCTGTACTGTACTCTGCCCTATTACTCCCTCTGGAAGCGCATTCCAGGTGTCCACCACTCGTTGGGTAAAGAAGAACTTCCTAGCATTCGTTTTAAATCTGTCCCCTTTCAACTTTTCCAAGTGTCCTCTTGTTCTTTTATTTTTCGAAAGTTTGAAGAATCTGTCCTTCTCTACTCTCTCTATGCCCTTCATGATTTTATAAGTCTCTATCATATCCCCTCTAAGTCTCCTCTTCTCCAGGGAAAAGAGACCCAGTTTCTCCAATCTCTCAGCGTATGAGAGGTTTTCCATCCCTTTTATCAAGCGTGTCGCTCTCCTCTGAACCCTCTCGAGTAACGCCATATCCTTCCTAAGGTACGGAGACCAATATTGGACGCAGTATTCCAGATGCGGGCGCACCATCGCCCGATACAATGGCAGGATAACTTCTTTTGTCCTTGTTGTAATACCCTTCTTGATTATGCCTAGCATTCTATTTGCTTTCTTAGCGGCTGTTGCGCACTGTGCCGTCGGCTTCATTGTCATGTCCACCATTACCCCCAAGTCCCTTTCTTGGTTGCTCTCATTCAATAATATCCCTCCCATCGTATAGTTGTACCTCGGGTTTCTGTTTCCAACATGCAATACTTTACATTTCTCAACGTTGAACTTCATCTGCCATCTCGCCGCCCATTCCCCCAATTTGTTCAAGTCCCTTTGCAATTCTTCGCATTCCTCTTTAGTCCCAGCTCCACTAAATAGTTTTGTATCGTCCGCAAATTTTATTATCTCACACTTCGTGCCTGTTTCTAGATCATTTATGAATATATTAAATAGCAGCGGCCCTAGCACTGAGCCCTGCGGAACACCACTCGTGAGTCGTGACCCCCATCCAGTCCGAGTAGTGGCCCTTCACCCCTACCCTCTGTTTCCTACCCGCCAACCAGTTTCTGATCCATCTATGTACGTCTCCGTCCACTCCATGGTTCTTCAGTTTCCGGAGTAGACGTTCGTGAGGCACCTTGTCAAAGGCTTTTTGGAAATCAAGGTATATGATGTCTATGGGGTCTCCTCTGTCCATCCGTTTGTTAATTCCTTCGAAGAAGTGCAATAAGTTCGTTAGGCACGATCTCCCCCTGCAGAAACCATGTTGGGTTGTTTTCAAAAGTTCGTTTCTTTCCAGATGTTCATCGATGTGTTCTTTAATCAGTGCTTCCGTCAGTTTCCCCGGAACCGAGGTCAAACTCACTGGTCTGTAGTTTCCCGGGTCACCTCTTGATCCCTTTTTAAAGATGGGCGTGACATTGGCTATCTTCCAATCCTCCGGGATCATGCCTGTTTTCAAGGATAGGTTGCAAATTTGCTGCAGTAGTTCCGCTATCTCCTCCTTTAATTCCTTCAGAACCCTGGGATGGATTCCGTCCGGACCCGGGGATTTGTCAGTTTTAAGTTTTTCTATCTGCCTGTGTACATCATCAAGGCTCACTTCCATGGATGTTAATTTTTCTGCTTGATTTCCATTGAAGATTTGTTCAGGTTCCGGTATGTTGGTTGTGTCTTCGTTTGTAAATACAGACGAGAAGAACATGTTGAGTCTTTCTGCGACTTCTTTCTCCTCCTTCACCGCTCCCTTCCTGTCTCCTTCGTCCAGCGGTCCTACCTCCTCCCTAGCTGGCTGTTTCCCTTTAACATATCTGAAGAACGGTTTGAAATTTCGTGCCTCCCTGGCTAGCCTCTCTTCATACTCTCTTTTGGCTTTTCGAACCACACGGTGACATTCTTTTTGATACTTCCTGTGCTCCTTCTGGTTCCCTTCAGTTTTGTCCTTTTTCCATTCCCTGAATGAATTTTTCTTATTGCCTATCGCTTCCTTCACTATTTTAGTCATCCATACTGGGTCTTTTGTTCGACCCTTTTTGCACCCCTTTCTGAATCTGGGGATGTGCAGATTTTGTGCCTCGCTCACTGTGTCTTTGAAAAAAGACCAGGCATGTTCTACTGTTTGCCATTTTTTGGAAGTGTTCCTAAGTTTCTTCCTTACCATTTCCCTCATTGCTTCATAGTTTCCTTTCCTGAAGTTGAAAGATGTCGCTATGGTTCTCTTTCCGTTCGGTATGCCTACTTCAACCTTGAACTTGATCATATTATGATCACTGTTTCCCAACGGTCCCACTACTTCCACTTCCTTTGCAGGTCCCCTTAGTCCATTTAGGATTAAATCCAGAGTGGCATTTCCTCTCGTCGGTTCTCTAACAAGCTGCTCCATGAAGCAATCTTGTATAGCCTCCAGGAATTCTGTCTCCCTAGCGCATCTTGAGCTTCCAAGACTCCAGTCTATCCCAGGATAGTTGAAGTCTCCCATAACAACTGTGTAACCACTTTTGCATTCTCGCTTCATCTCGGCATCCATTTCTTTATCGCTATCTCCGGTTTGCCCGGGTGGACGATAGTATAGGCCCATCTTTATTTCATGCCCTTTCCTACCTGGTATTTTAACCCATAGCGATTCCAGTTTGTTGATCATCTCTGCTGTGTCCATTCTTGTCGATTGTATGCTTTCTTTTACGTATAGGGCTATTCCTCCTCCTTTCTGACCTGACCTATCCCGGCGATAGAGCTTGTACCCCGGCAGTGCTGTATCCCATTTGTTTTCCTCATTCCACCACGTTTCAGAGATTCCAATGATGTCTATGTCCTCTGCATTGGCCATGGCTTCTAGCTCCCCCATTTTGTTTCTTAAACTCCTTGCATTAGTATATATGTAGTTTAGATCCTGGCATTTTGTCGTCTTCATTTCTTTTCCCTGTGCTTCAGTCTTTGGTGTCTTCTCTTTTGCTACAATCTTTCTAACCTCCTCTTCTGGGTTAGTTGACTCCTGTAATTTGTCTCTTGTTTCTTCCCTGCCTTTTTTCCCCTCAGTATCTTCATGTGATACCTTCTTCCGAATCATCGACGCTAGGTCGACTGTCGGCTTTCCCCTTTCTCTTAGTTTAAAGCCTGTTCTATTCCTCTCTTGACGTTGTTTGCTAGAAGTCTTGTTCCCGCCACGCTCAGGTGCAGTCCATCTCTCCTGTAGAGCTTGCTCTTGCCCCAGAACGTTGTCCAGTTCCTCACGAAGTGGAACCCTTCTTCCTCACACCATCTCCTCATCCATGCATTTATTGATTGTAGTTCTTCCTGCCTTTTCACATCTGCCCTTGGTACCGGTAGGATCTCTGAGAATGCTATCTTCTGGGTCCTCATCTTCAGTTTCCTTCCTAGAATCTTGAACTGTTCTATCAGCGTGCCTCTTCTGTAGTCTCTCCTGCTGACATCATTCGTCCCGATGTGGATCATTACTGCGGTCTCTTCCGTCTCCGCTCCTTCCAGGACCTTCCCAATTTTGTCCACGATGTCCTTGTTTCTCGCTCCTGGGAGGCAGGTCACCAGTCGATCCTCTCTTCCTCCTGCTATGTGGCTGTCCACATGCCTCAATATTGAGTCTCCCACCAGGATCGCTGACTTTCCCTTCTTCAATTTTCTTATCGGTCTCAGGTCAATGTCCTCGGTGTGCTTAGCTCTCTCTTCTTCTGGGCATCGACTAGCCAATTCTTCCCCCTCGTGTGGTATTCTTCTGTGGGTGTCTTCTTTGAGGTCATCTGCTTCTTGCTCCCCCTTCCAAGTTGGTGTTGCATCATCTCTCATCTGGAGTTCGTTCTCTTCCACCCTCCTCCTGTATGCTTCCTCAATGAATTCCTCGAGTTCCCTGACTTCCTTCTCGATGTGTTTCTCACTCCTGAAGTCTTCAAATGCCCTGGTAGGGTCCTCCGTGGTGTAAAGTCCTTCTAGCTCCTGTATCTTGTCCTCAAGTCGCTTGACTTCTTTCTTCAAGCTTTTCAGCTCCTGACACCGACTGCATACGTATGACTGTCTCCCCGAGGGGAGGTAGTCATACATATGACAGTCCGCGCAGAACACTGGAAAGCTCATCTTCTGGTTACCTTCTGCTTCCATCGGGGTTACTACTTTAAGAAAACAGATAAGTTTACGTGTTCCTTCGGTGCCTGCTTCCTTCTGCACCTGATTCTTGCTTTACTGCCTTCTGCCTTTGTATGGACTGCCTACGCTCTACCTTTCCTTACTTTTGTTTGTGTGATTGTTCTTTCTGTGCCTGGTGCCTTTGCACAACCTTGCCTAACTTTTGCTTGTGTGTGGTTGTTCCTTCTGTATCTGCTTCTTGCCTTGCTGCTTTCTTGTGTGTGCTGTCTTTTCTCTTCCTTACCTTACTGCTGCTTGTGTGTTCGTCTCTTCTGCGCTGCTTGCCACTTCCTTACCTTTCAGTCCTTCCCTGTGCTCTTGGGTGTAGTGACTTGGCCCTTCTTGAGGCCCTTCGCAAAGGCGCTCTCGCTAAGGCGAGCGCCTTTGCCGCTCGCCTTCGCCGCGCGCCTAACGGCTGTGCGCCGTTGGCTCCGCCCCCTTTTATGGGGGGTTCGGGTGCTGACTCCTCTGACGCGGTGGGGGTGGGCGGAGCTAACTCTCGCCCAGCCCCTAGCCTCCTGCTCTCCTCTGTCTCCCTCCTCTGCTCGTTTTTGCTTCTAAAACTGCTTTTCTCCCTTGCTGCTTCTACTCCTCTTGCCTGATGCTGTGCACCACGTTCGTCGTTGGCTCCGCCCCCTTTTATAGGGGGTTCGGGTGCTGACTCCTCTGACGCGGTGGGGGTGGGCGGAGCTAACTCTCGCCCAGCCCCTAGCCTCCTGCTCTCCTCTGTCTCCCTCCTCTGCTCGTTTTTTGCTTCTAAAACTGCTTTTCTCCCTTGCTGCTTCTACTCCTCTTGCCTGATGCTGTGCACCACGTTCGTCGTTGGCTCCGCCCCCTTTTATGGGGGGTTCGGGTGCTGACTCCTCTGACGCGGTGGGGGTGGGCGGAGCTAACTCTCGCCCAGCCCCTAGCCTCCTGCTCTCCTCTGTCTCCCTCCTCTGCTCGTTTTTGCTTCTAAAACTGCTTTTCTCCCTTGCTGCTTCTACTCCTCTTGCCTGATGCTGTGCACCACGTTCATCGTTGGCTCCGCCCCCTTTTATGGGGGGTTCGGGTGCTGACTCCTCTGACGCGGTGGGGGTGGGCGGAGCTAACTCTCGCCCAGCCCCTAGCCTCCTGCTCTCCTCTGTCTCCCTCCTCTGCTCGTTTTTTGCTTCTAAAACTGCTTTTCTCCCTTGCTGCTTCTACTCCTCTTGCCTGATGCTGTGCACCACGTTCGTCGTTGGCTCCGCCCCCTTTTATGAGGGGTTCGGGTGCTGACTCCTCTGACGCGGTGGGCGGAGCTAACTCTCGCCCAGCCCCTAGCCTCCTGCTCTCCTCTGTCTCCCTCCTCTGCTCGTTTTTTGCTTCTAAAACTGCTTTTCTCCCTTGCTGCTTCTACTCCTCTTGCCTGATGCTGTGCACCACGTTCGTCGTTGGCTCCGCCCCCTTTTATGGGGGGTTCGGGTGCTGACTCCTCTGACGCAGTGGGGGTGGGCGGAGCTAACTCTCGCCCAGCCCCTAGCCTCCTGCTCTCCTCTGTCTCCCTCCTCTGCTCGAAGGAGTCAGTGAGCACTGGGGAAATGTGGGAGGAGCATGCTTTCATCCTTCCAGTGGTCATCTGGTCAGTTTGGGTACCTTTTTGGCCTTTATGCACTTTGAAAACAGTTCTAACTCTGAATGTCTAAATGACGCCCTGCAAGACGTCCAAGTCCTAAGGCCGCCCTAATCCCGCCAAAAACACAATTCAAACAAGCATCCTGGAGGGTAAATGACCTGCAAGACATCTTAAAACTTAATTTTGATTTTGGGAGAAAGTCTGTATTCAACTGTTTCGTTGTACACCATGTCTCATGCGCTTGTGTGTATTGTTTCCTTTTTGAAAATTAATAAACATATTAAACATAAAACTAACATTTTCCAGTAAAAAAAAAAACCCTTAATTTTGAAAATCAGCAGTTGGACGTTTTGGTGACTAAAACATCCAAGTGCCAGATTTTGAATATCTTTATTTTTTGAAAATGATAGTGTAAGCGGCTGCACCTAAACGTTGGCATATAAATGCCGACTTGTATTCTCTAATTGTATTCTCTAATTTTCTCTACCTTGTTTGGTAGATTGGATAGACCGTACAGACTTTGTCTGCTGAGATTTACTATCCGCTCCTGGCCTGGTAAAAAGCACATATTAGCCTAAGCGCTAATATTCATTGTGAGATGGCCACTGAATATTAGTGGTTAATGGCTAATGGATAGCTGGCTATGTTGCAAGACTTAGCTGGCTATCCGCAAAACTGAAACTACTGGGCAGCTAAGGCAAATGAACCAAATTGGGTTGCTTAAATAGTTGGCCATTGTTAACTTAGCTGGCCAGTGCTGAATATTAACATGGCCGGCTAAGTTTTTAGCAGCCAAAAATAGACCAGATATTCAGTGCCGGTCACTGGAAACAGCCCAGTATTGAAAATCCAAGCTCAGCACATACCTTGGGAGTCAGCCTAGCTAACTCCCATGGTCTGAATATTGGGCCCTATGTTGCCATGTCCCCCTCCTGTTTGAGTGAACCTGCCTTGCCTACTTCAATTGTAACTAGCAGCTGATGCTATTTTTATTATTTATATACCACTTATAGTCAAAGTGGTTTATATTCAGGTACTCAAGCATTTTTTTTTAACTGTTCTGGTGGTCTCACACTCTATCATAGTAACATAGTCAATGACGGCAGATAAAGACCCGAATGGTCCATCCAGTCTGCCCAACCCTACATGCTCCATAAAAATCAATCATAAGAACATAAGAAGTTGCCTCCACTGGGTCAGACCAGAGGTCCATCGCGCCCAGCGGTCCGCTCCCACGGCGGCCCATCAGGTCTATGACCTGTGAAGTGGTTCCTGACCATTTCTATAACCTACCTCTGCTTCTATCTGTACCCCTCAATCCCCTTATCCTTTAGGAACCTATCTAAACCTTCCTTGAACCCCTGTACTGTGCTCTGGCCTATCAAAACCTCTGGAAGTGCGTTCCATGTGTCCACCACCCTCTGGGTAAAAAAGAACTTCCTAGCATTTGTTCTAAACCTGTCCCCTTTCAATTTCTCTGAGTGACCCCTAGTACTTGTGGTTCCCCACAGTCTGAAGCATCTGTCCCTGTCTACTTTCTCTATGCCCTTCAGGATTTTGAAGGTTTCTATCATGTCTCCTCTAAGTCTCCTCTTCTCTAGGGAGAACAGCGTCAGCATTTTCAACCTGTCAGCGTATGAAAAGTTTTCCATACCTTTTATCAGTTTAGTCGCTCTTCTCTGGACCCCTCAAGTACTGCCATGTCCTTCTTGAGGTATGGCGACCAGTACTGGACACAGTACTCCAGGTGTGGGCGCACCATTGCACGATACAGCGGCATGATGACTTCCTTTGTCCTGGTTGTGATACCCTTTTTAATGATACCCAACATTCTGTTCGCTTTCTTTGAGGCTATCGCACACTGTGCCGATGCGTTCAATGTTGTGTCCACCATCACCCCCAGGTCTCTTTCAAGGTTGCTCACCCCTAGCAATGATCCCCCCATTTTGTAGCTGAATATTGGGTTCTTTTTCCCTACATGCATGACCTTACATTTCTCTATGTTAAAACTCATTTGCCACTTTTTTGCCCACTCTTCCAGTCTTGTTAGGTCCCTTTGTAGGTCTTCGCAGTCTTCCGTGGTTCTAACCCTGCCGCAGTTTGGTGTCATCAGCAAATTTAATAACCTCACATTTCGTCCCCGTCTCCAGGTCGTTAATAAATATATTGAACAGGAGCGGTCCCAGCACCGATCCCTGTGGAACTCCGCTCGTGACCCATTGCCAGTCTGAGTAATTGCCCTTTACTCAAACCCTCTGTTTCCTGCCTGCCAGCCACTGTTTGCTCCATCGGTGGACATCCCCTTGCACCCTGTGGTTCCACAGCTTCTTGAGTAGTCGTTTGTGAGGTACCTTGTCAAAGGCAGTCAAGATAAATGATGTCTATGGATTCCCCTTTATCCATCTGGCTGTTTATTCCCTCAAAGAAGTACAGTAACATACAAACATAGAAATAGATGGCAGATAAGGGCCACGGCCCATCAAGTCTGCCCACTCTAATGGCCCTCCCTATTTATCTTTGCGGATAGATCCCACATGTCTATCCCATCTGGCCTTAAAATCTGGCACGCTGCTGGCCTCAATAACCTGGAGTGGAAGACTGTTCCAGCGATCAACCACCCTTTCAGTGAAGAAGAACTTCCTAGTGTCACCGTGCAGTTTCCCGCCCCTGATTTTCCACGGATGTCCCCTTGTTGTCGCGGGACCCTTGAAAAAAAAGATATCTTTCTCCACCTCGATGCGGCCCGTGAGATACTTGAATGTCTCGATCATATCTCCCCTCTCTTTACGTTCCTCGAGTGAGTAGAGCTGCAACTTCCCTAACCGCTCCTCGTATGGGAGCTCCTTGAGTCCCGAGACCATCCTGGTGGCCATTCTCTGGACCGATTCCAGTCTCAGCACATCCTTGCGGTAATGCGGCCTCCAGAATTGCACACAGTACTCCAGGTGCGGTCTCACCATGGATCTATACAGTGGCATAATGACTTCTGGTTTACGGCTGACGAAACTCCTGCGTATGCAACCTATGATTTGCCTTGCTTTGGATGAAGCTTGCTCCACTTGGTTTGCAGATTTCATGTATTCCCTGACAATCACCCTTAAGTCTCTTTCTGCTTCAGTTCTTGTCAGGATCTCGCCATTAAGGGTGTAAACCTTGCATGGATTTCGGCTCCCCAGGTGCACGACCTTCCCTTAAGAACATAAGAAGTTGCCTCCGCTGAGTCAGACCAGAGGTCCATCGCGCCCAGCGGTCCGCTCCCGCGGCGGCCCATCAGGCCCATTGCCTGAGCAGTGGTCCTTGACTATTTTTATAACCTATCTCTACTCCTATCCCTATAACCTAATCTCAATCCTTATCTGTACCCCTCAATTCCCTTGTTCTCTAGGAACCTATCCAAACCTTCTTTGAAGCCCTGTAACTTGTTCTGGCCTATCACAACTTCTGGAAGTGCGTTCCACGTATCCACCACCCTCTGGGTGAAAAAGTACTTCCTAGCGTTTGTTCTAAACCTGTCCCCTTTCAATTTCTCTGAGTGGCCCCTTGTACTTGTGCTTCCCCATAATCTGAAAAATCTGTCCCTGTCCACTTTTTCTATGCCCTTCAGGATCTTGAAGGTTTCTATCATGTCTCCTCTAAGTCTCCGCTTCTCCAGGTCATTTATAAATATATTGAACAGGAGCGGTCCCAACACCGACCCCTGCGGCACCCCGCTCGTGACCCATTTCCAATCTGAGTAGTGACCCTTCACTCCAACCCTCTGTTTTCTGCCTGCCAGCCTGTTTTTGATCCATCGGTGGACCTCCCCTTGTACCCCGTGGTTCCATAGTTTCTTAAGCAGTCTTTCGTGTGGTACCTTGTCGAAGGCCTTTTGGAAGTAAAGGTAAATGATGTCTATGGATTCCCCTTTATCCATCTGTCTGTTCACCCCTTCAAAGAAGTGTAATAAATTAGTGAGGCATGACCTACCCTTGCAGAAGCCATGCTGACTCGATTTAAGCTGTCCATTGGTTTCGATGTGTTCACAGATGCTGTCCTTGATCAGCGTTTCCATCATCTTTCCCGGGACCGAGGTCAAGCTCACCAGCCTGTAGTTTCCCGGGTCGCCCTTGAACCCTTCTTGAAGATTGGCGTGACATTTGCTATTTTCCAGTCCTCTGGGATCTCTCCAGTTTTTAAGGATAGGTTGCATATTTGTCGAAGTGGCTCTGCTATTTCGTTCCTTAGTTCCTTGAGTACCTTTGGGTGAAAGCCGTCTGGACCTGGTGATTTGTCGCTCTTTAGCCTGTCTATCTGCCTGAGGACATCCTCTTGGCTTACCTCTAGTTGGGCCAGCTTATCATCCTGATCTCCATTTACGATCTCTTCTGGCTCCGGAATGTTGGTTGTGTCCTCCCTCGTGAAGACTGACGTGAAGAACTCATTTAACTTGTCAGCCATCTCTTTTTCCTCTTTTACCACCCCCTTTCTGTCTCCATCGTCCAAGGGTCCCACTTCCTCCCTTGCTGGTTGCTTCCCCTTAACGTATCTGAAGAATGATTTGAAGTTTGTTGCTTCCCCCGCAAATTTCTCTTCATATTCTCTTTTTGCTTTCCTAACCACTCGGTGGCACTCTTTCTGGTGTTTTTTATGCTCCTTTAGGTTGTCCTTTGATTGATCCTTTTTCCATTTGTTGAACGATGCTTTCTTATCACTTATCGCCTTCTTCACTGCATTTGTTATCCACACTGGGTTTTTCGTTCTATTTTTTTTGCACCCTTTCCTGAACTTGGGGACGCACAGGTTCTGTGCTTCGTGTACCACACCCTTGAATAGGGTCCAGGCTTTTTCTACGGACTCCATCTTCCTTGCGTTGTTGAGTTTCTTTCCCACCATTTTCCTCATGGCATCATAATTCACTTTTTTGAAGTTGAGTGTTGTCGTTGTGGTCCTTTTCACCTTTGACGATACAATTTCTAACCTGCACTGGATCGTGTTGTGATCGCTGTTCCCCAGTGGGCCTAGTACTGCCACCTCCTTTGCGGGTCCCCCTAGTCCATTGAAGATTAGGTCAAGAGTGGCATCTCCCCGTGTTGGTTCCAAGACCAGTTGTTCCATGAAACAGTCCCTTGTGGCTTCCAGGAATTTGGCTTCCCTTGTGCAGTTTGAGTGCCCGATACTCCAGTCTATCCCAGGGTAGTTGAAATCCCCCATCACCATCACCCTTCCGCTTTTGCTTACCTGCCTCAGTTCAGCTTCCAGGTCCTGGTCGATTTCTTCCGATTGCCCAGGTGGGCGATAGTACAGACCTAATTTCATGTCTGCTCCAGTTCCTCCCGGTATCTTAACCCATAGTAATTCCAAGCCATCAGCCCTTATTGTTGTTTCAATCCTGGTTGAAGGTATGGAATCCTTTATATATAGCGCTATTCCTCCACCCTTTTTGTGTGTCCTGTCCCTCCTGTAGAGTTTGTACCCTGGTATGGCCACATTTGTTGTCATCAGTCCACCACGTTTCTGTGACTCCAATTATGTCTAAGTCCTGGCTATGACTTCCAGCTCTCCCATTTTGGCCCTTAGGCTCCTAGCATTGGTATATAGACAAAGTAAGTCCCGGTTGGTTGCCTTCCCTACTGGTTTTCCTCGTGGTCTGGTGCTCCTGCCGTCCCCCTCATGGGCTGCCGGACCCCGAGCCTCGCCTTGGTCATCCTCCTCCTGTGGTGCGCCTGTTTCGTCCTCAGCCTGATTCCCCATTTTTGGTTGTCCCGAATCTGCTGTGGTTCCTCCGCTCCCCTTAATGCAGTCCTCTGCCTTTAAAGCAGTCCTCTGCCTCTCCGACTGCGTTCTGTTCCTCTCTCCCACTGTCCCGTTCACCTCCACTCCTCTGTCTCTCTTGCAGAAGCCGTGCTGGCTCGCCTTCAGTTGACCATTGTTTTCTATGTGTTCGCAGATTGTGTCCTTAACCAGTGCTTTCATCATCTTTCCCAGGACCGAGGTCAAGCTCACCAGCCTGTAGTTTCCCGGGTCACCTCTTGATCCCTTCTTAAAGATGGGCGTGACATTTGCATTTAATTAAAATTGTCCTTTTTCTTAGATATTTCTGGGCCATAGACCCAGAGCCCTGCCTGGTAATGTGCTTAGGTTTTATCTACTGGAGTTTCCATCAAAGCTCACCCCAGCCCATCTTAACCATTTCAGCCATCAAAGCCCTCCCTCAACTGAATGCCCACATACGGGACACATACCATACTAGTCTGCCCAGTACCGACCCTAGTTCCTTCAATATATGCCCAGTATTTTCTGATTAGAGATCCTCTGTGTTCATCCCGCGTTCGTTCAAACTCTGTCACTGTTTTCTTCTCCACCACCTCTCTCAGGAGTGCTTTCCATGGATCAACCACTCTCTCCGTAAAGAAGAATTTAATGCACTGGGGGCAATGGGGGATTATGTGACTTGCCCAGGGTCACAAAGAGCAGTGTGGGATTTGAACCCACAACCTCAAGGTGCTGAGGCTGTAGCTCTAACCACTGTGCCAACCACTCCCACTGTATGTAGAATCCAGTCAATGGAAGGCAGCTGAAGTCATAGGAAGGCAGGAGGCGATCTGGAGAAAGTTTATATGCTGTAGAAACAACGTTTCTGTATGTGGTGGAAATGGAAGTGCAATGACCCCCCCCTCCAAAAATTCTCCTGGTACATTGCTATGGGAGCAGTTCTATCCCTGCAGTATAAATATACCAATTCATTGTATCATAGTGATTAAGGATTTGTACCTTTCAAACTGCCTTCCCCTCTTATCTCCTCTCCTGATCTAGACACACACGTGCAAACAGGCATACTAACACACAAACGCACATGCATAGACATACACAAACTTGTACAGACAACCCCTCCCCCAACACATATTCACATATTTATTTAACAACCCCCCCTCCCTTTTTATCAAGCTGCACTATCAATGCAGGCCAGCGAGGTAAGTGCTCCGACACTCTTTGGAATTCTATGAGTGTCGGGCATTTACTGCGCAGGCTTGCGCATAGAACCTTCAGCTCAGCTTGCTAAAAAGGGGCCTTTATTTATTTGTTTTGATGGGAAAGAATTCCATGAGCCATGAGCTGCCTGCTTTCCCCCACTTCTTTGATTATCTATTTTCAACATTTAGATTCTGCTCAATTTTAAAATTCTAGGCGGATTGCAGTGTTGCTTTTCTTCCTATCGATGGCTAGCTAAGCCCAATTTATTAAGAACATAAGCAGTGCCTCTGCTGGGTCAGACCAGAGGTCCATCCCATCCAGCAGTCCGCTCGCGCGACAGCCCATTCAGGACAAGGACCTGCATAGTAATTCTCTATCAGTAACCCTCAATCCCTTTTTCCTGCAGGAAATCATCCACTCCTCTATCTATACCCTTCAATCCCCTTATCCTTCAGGAATTCATCCAAACCTTTCTTGAAACCCTGTAGTGTACTCTGTCGTATCACACCCTCTGGAAGCGCATTCCAGGTGTTCACCACCCTCTGGGTGAAGAACTTCCTAGTGTTGGTTCTGAATCTGTCCTCTCTTAACTTTTCCGAATGCCCCCTCGTTCTTGTATTTTTCGAAATTTTGAAGAATCTGTCCCTTTCCATGTTCTCCCTTCATGATCTTGTAGGTCTCTATCATGTCCCCTCTAAGCCTCCGCTTCTCCAGGGAAAAGAGCCCCAGCTTCTCCAATCTTTCGGCATATGAAAGGTTTTCCATACCCTTTATCAGTCGCGTTGCTCTCCTCTGAACCCTCTTGAGTATCGCCATATCATAAGAACATAAGCATTGCCTCTGCCGGGTCAGACCAGGGGTCCATCGTGCCCGGCAGTCCGCTCCCGCGGCGGCCCCCCAGGTCCATGACCTGAAAGTGTTCCCTACCTAACCTAAAATATCCATACCCTATTCACTCAATGTCCTGTAAGGTAAACCTCTATCTGTACCCTGTTATCCCCTTCGCTTCCAGGAAGTCATCCAATCCCTTTTTGAACCCCAGAATTGTACTCTGTCTTATCACCTCTCCGGGAAGCGCGTTCCAGGTGTCCACCACCCTCTGAGTGAAGAACTTCCTTGTATTCGTTATGAATCTGTCTCTTCTCAGTTTTTCTGAATGACCTCTTGTTTTAGTTGTCCCTACTAGTCTAAAGAATCCGTCCCTCTCCACCTTCTCTATGCCTTTCATGATTTTATAAGTCTCTATCATGTCCCCTCTCAGTCTCCGCTTCTCCAGGGTAAAGAGCCCCAGCCTAACTGTTCGGCATATGAAAGGTTCTCCATATCCTTTATCATCCTCGTTGCTCTCCTCTGGACCCTCTCGAGTATTGCCATGTCCTTCTTGAGGTATGGCGACCAGTATTGGACGCAGTATTCCAGATGTGGGCGCACCATTGCTCGATACAGTGGCAGGATAACTTCCTTCGTTCTGGTAGTGATACCTTTTTTGATAATGCCCAACATTCTGCTCGCTTTTTTTGAGGCCGCTGCACATTGCGCCGCCGGCTTCATTGTGTTATCCACCAATACCCCCAGATCTTTTTCTTGGCTGCCTTCCCCAAGTACCCTCCCTCCCATCGTATAGCTGTACATGGAGTTCCCCTTCCCTATGTGCAAGACCTTACATTTCTCCACATTGAAGCTCATCTGCCATTTTTTTGCCCACTCACTCAGTTTGTTCAGGTCGCTCTGCAGTTCTTTGCATTCCTCAACAGTTCTGACCCTGCTGGAGAGTTTTGTCTCATCCGTGAACTTGATAACTTCGCACTTCGTCCCCGTTTCTAGATCATTAATAAATATATTGAACAGCAGTGGTCCCAGCACTGACCCTTGCGGAACACCACTTGTGACCCCTATCCAGTCAGAGTAGTGCCCCTTTACTCCTACCCTCTGTTTCCTGTCCGCCAGCCAATTTTTGATCCAATTGTGCACGTCCCCTTCTACCCCGTGACTCCACAGTTTCTTCAGTAGGCGGTTCATGGGGCACCTTGTCGAAGGCTTTTTGGAAATCTTAAGGTACGGTGATCAGAATTGGACGCCTGCATGGGGAATAGCTCACACACTGACAGGAAAGAAGAAAGGAAAAAAAACCCATTTCTTCCTAGTATAGAGCATATGTTTTTTTAACAACCATGATCATTTGTATGCCATTAGTACGCTGAATCAAGAGCAAATGTTATATGCATCATATGCATTAGAATACTGTTGGCTTAAGTTTATTACATCAGCTCTTGAGAAACAAGTCGGCCTACCTGTGGCTCTTTTCCCTCTCCACCTAAAGGTTTGTTTCTCTTCCTGCATCCATTCTCTCACTGTGCTGTATCTGGCTCTAGACTCACACCTAAACAGCGTGAGAGATTTTTTTTTTACAAGTTAGTTTTCTGTGACATTGAGTAATGGCCTGCGCGTGCCTCTTGCCCTTTCTTGTATTTCTCCTACCCTTACTACGCTATATCTGGCTCCAGACCCACAGCATGAGAAATTTTTACGTCAGTTTTCTGGGACACTGAAAAACAGCATGCCTGTGCTTCTTTGCCCTCTACTGTTTGGGTTTTTTCTTCTACCCTCGCTAATGTCTGCTTTACCTGCCTTCACATATACACCCAGGATTATTGCTAGCATTGGGCATTTCACTACATCATGCCAGGCTTGATTGGCCACCACTGGCTGTCATTTTGGTATTGAGTTCAGCTGGTATACAAATATGTGCATGAAATGCTAAATATGGAACATTGTGCTCTTTAAGTGCCTGTATTTACCAACAAGGCCATTGAGATCAGGTCAGCAGGGATTTCTTATAATGCCCTCTTTAGATGTTGCTAAATTATCTGAGTTTTGCTCTAAGATGGGCCTCAACTGAGTGAGATTCCACTGAGCATTTATCAGAAAACTTCATACCTGAGTTTTTGAAAAATGCTGAAAAATTGAGGAAACTTTTGTGTGCAGTCACAGTTTTCACTGTATTGTTACTTGTGAGATTTATTGTTAGTGTTGAGTTGTGAAGAGCAAATTTTTAACTGGACACTTGCATAGGGTTACCATATTTTTCTCCAGGAAACCCTGGATACATGACCACACCCAGTTCCGCCTCCAACTCCATGCCATTCTGCCTTGGCCCCGCCCAGTTCTGCCTCCAGCCCTGCCCTGCTCTGCCTCAAGACCTATCCCCACAAAGCTTCCTCTCTAGTGCTGCCTGATTCAGGAAAAAAAATTGATTTGATTCAGCCTTTTGAATCGATTTTTCGATTCAATTTTCCTGCCCAATTGGGTGTTTTTTTTTAAACATCCTAGTGGGTTTATTTTATAGCCTCTTCACCCCACTTGCCCTCTGCTACCCACACTGGCGCTTTGGTGTAAACAAAAAAAAACAAACAAACAAAAAGACTTTTCCTCTCTCTGTTAAATCCTAGCTCACGTTCGCGGTCTAACACCAGCTCTGGAAGGATACACATTTCAAATCTGACATATTGTAATCACAAAACAGAAAATAAAATTATTTTTTCTACCTTTTGTTGATTGGTCATTATTCAAATCATGTTGGGCCCAGGCTTTGGTTGTCTTCTGAAACTCGCTTGCCAGGGTCTCCTGTCCGTTTGTCGTTTTCTTCCATCTCTACCCTCCCCTTCCATTTACTTTCCCTCCCCATGAGGTCTAGCATCTTTCCTTTTTCTGTCTCCATCCCTGCAGCTGCAGCAATGGACCCCACCATCCCCAGATCCATCATCTCTCCTTTTCTCAATTACCCTTTCATCCATCATTTCTCCTTCCTTCCTACCACCCCAGGGTCCACAAACTCTCCCATTCTCTTTCCAACTACCCTTCTATCCAGTATCTCTGTCCCCAACCCCCCCCCCCCTCCACACCATTCCTTGTGTCCAACTTCCTTTCTGTTCCTTCCCTCCCTAAATCACATTGTCCACCATATCTCTCCCTCTCCTCTGTTTTTAGACCCACTATTTCTCCCCCCCCCCCCCAAGGAATAAATTTAAGTACTCCGATCTATTTCCTCTGAAGACCTTACAGATTACAGGCAATGTTTTAAATCTGACTCTTTAAGATACTGGTAGGCAGCTCATTTTTTTTCTTTTTCAGAAAGTGTGTAATGTGGGTGACTCCACTTGTAATTTTTGTCACCAGCTATATACATTCTGAATTGTCACTGGTGCAAACTCTTTGTGGTCAAACCAATTTACAATGCATTTTTGAGCAATTCGGCCATATCACCACCACACAAATCATAGTGATCAGATTTTCTTTCTAGATGTATACAAAGAGCTTTTCTAGTTGATACAAATTATAAAAGCTTTGTCTGAACTTGATGAGATCAAAGTAAATGAATGGGTCCAGCAGTATCCCAAGCTTTCTAATCTGTGATTTTAGGGGCGATTCATTATTTCAATAAGGATTTTGATGTCAGGCTTTGGTCATCCACTCTAGAAGCTTACGAAGTTTGTTCTTTTTGCTCATTTTTTAAAGCTGATGTAGGGGGAGCAATCTATCTATATATATAAAATCGGAGGTATGTATTAGAGAATGACACGGTGACGGTTTACCCGCGGCCACCGCATTTAAGTCGCGGGTCACCGCCGAAAACGGGGAAGAAAACTAGCAGTCGCTGCGGTGACGGGGACAAGGCCATTCACCGACCGCGGAAACGGTGAACAGGTTTGTCCCCGCGGGCCAATGTACCCCCTTCTAGGAACCGCTATTTACCTGTGTTTCACCGTGCTCCTCATTTGTCAGATCAACCCTTCCTGCCAATCGCAGCAGAAGGGTACCCAACCCCTCCTGCCGGTCCTCCCAATGGCCTCCCCTAAGATCGCCGGCAGGAGGGTACCCAACCCCTCCTGCTGGACCCCCCCCCAACGAACCCTCCCACCCCGGAACCCCCTTAGTCTTACTTTCCAAGTTGGACCGGACAGCTCCTCGCTCGTCTGGCCAGCAGGCCTGCCTCCGTCCAAATGAGGCGGGCCCGCCCCTCCCCTCCCCTGCCTAACCCACAGGATCCTAGGGCCTGATTGGCCCAAGCACCTAAGGCCCCTCCTATAGCGGGAGTGGCTTTAGGTGCCTAGACCAATCAGGATCCTGTGGGTTGGGCAGGGTAGGGGCGGGCCCGCCTCATTTGGACGGAGGCAAGCCTGCTGGCCATACGTGTGAGGAGCCGTCCGGTCCAACTTGGAAAGTAAGACTAAGGGGGTTCCGGGGTGGGAGGGTTCGTTGGGGGGGGGGGTCCAGCAGGAGGGGTTGGGTACCCTCCTGCCGGCGATCTTAGGGGAGGCCATTGGGAGGACCGGCAGGAGGGGTTGGGTACCCTTCTGCTGCGATTGTCGGGAGGGCCGTTGGGGGGGTCTACAGGAGGGGTTGGGTGCCCTCCTGCCGTGATCGCTGGGGGGAGGGGAGACTTGCAGCACTGCTTATACAGCGACTCTGGCTGTGAGGAACTACAGTAAGGCCAGTGTTGAACAGACTTCTATGGTCTTTGTTCCATGTGTGGTAAGACAGATTAGGATGTGTTAGATAGGGCTTCAACAGCAATTTCAGTAGTTGGAACATTAGAACAAAGTCAGGCAGATTTCTACAGTGTGTGTCTCATGTATGGCAAGACAGATTAGAATATGCTTCAATGGCAACTCCAGTAGTTGAGACTTAAAGAGAACACCAAGCAGACTTCTACGCTCTGTGTCCCTTCATGGGTTCTAATTTTGGCCATTGGGGTTCCTTGGAATAATTGTACCTAAAGGGAGGCCCTACATTCTTTGGGCTAAAGTACTTTCGGAAACCCTTTTGGCCCAAATGAGGTGTATGGGATGGGAGCTTGGGGGTTTGAAGGAGCTCAGTAAGATCTCTAGTAAAGAGGTGGGACTTTGTAAGCATTTAAAGTACATGTCGTGTTTGTTTTTGCATTGCTAGCCCCAGGGGTGGTGGAAGATTAGTGATTGAAAAACTGTATGAAAAATAACTATTTTAAATTTAGTGATCAAAATGTGTCAGTTTTGAGAATTTATATTAATTAATTTTTTCTCTGCGTGTTTTGTTTTTGTATAGTTATTAACTAATATTTAACTAAGTTTTAAAGTTTTAAAGAATGTTTCCTTTATACGTAAATAAAGAAAAGTGAATGGGATTGCAGTGGCGGTGACGGGGCGGTGAATGGGGTGGCAGTGGCGGTGACGGGGCGGTGAAGAGGATGGTGAGACGGGGACGGGGCGGTGACGGGGATGGTGAGACGGGGACGGGGCGGTGACGGGGATGGTGAGACGGGGAAGGGGCGGTGACGGGGACCAATTTTTTCACCGTGTCATTCTCTAGTATGTATGTGTGTGTGTATGTGCCGCGATCACGCAAAAATGGCTTGACCGATTTGAACGAAACTTGGTATGCAGATCCCTCACTACCTGGGATGATATGTTCTGGGGGTCTCGCGGCCCACCTGCACACGTGGGCGGAGCTACAAACAGAAAATCAGATTTCACCCATTCATGTCAATGGAAAAAATGTAAAAAGCTGCCAACGCAAAAACGGCTTGCCCGATTTGAACGAAACTTGGTATGCAGATCCCTCACTACCTGGGGTGATATGTTCTGGGGGTCTCGCGGCCCACCTGCACACGTGGGCGGAGCTACAAACAGAAAATCAGATTTCACCCATTCATGTCAATGGAAAAAATGTAAAAAGCTGCCAACGCAAAAACAGCTTGCCCGATTTGAACGAAACTTGGTATGCTGATCCCTCACTACCTGGGGTGATATGTTCTGGGGGTCTCGCGGCCCACCTGCACACGTGGGCGGAGCTACAAACAGAAAATCAGATTTCACCCATTCATGTCAATGGAAAAAATGTAAAAAGCTGTGGGACCGATTTGAACGAAACTTGGTATGCAGATCCCTCACTACCTGGGGTGATATGTTCTGGGGGTCTCGCTGCCCACCTGCACACGTGGGCGGAGCTACAAACAGAAAATCAGATTTCACCCATTCAAGTCAATGGAAAAAATGTAAAAAGCTGTGGGACCAATTTGAACGAAACTTGATATGCAGATCCCTCACTACCTGGGGTGATATGTTCTGGGGGTCTCGCGGCCCACCTGCACACGTGGGCGGAGCTACAAACAGAAAATCAGATTTCACCCATTCAAGTCAATGTAAAAAGCTGTGGGACCGATTTGAACGAAACTTGATATGCAGATCCCTCACTACCTGGGGTGATATGTTCTGGGGGTCTCGCGGCCCACCTGCACACATGGGCGGAGCTACAAACAGAAAATCAGATTTCACCCATTCAAGTCAATGGAAAAAATGTAAAAAGCTGTGGGACCGATTTGAACGAAACTTGATATGCAGATCCCTCACTACCTGGGGTGATATGTTCTGGGGGTCTCGCGGCCCACCTGCACACGTGGGCGGAGCTACAAACAGAAAATCAGATTTCACCCATTCAAGTCAATGGAAAAAAATGTAAAAAGCTGTGGGACCGATTTGAACGAAACTAGGTATGCAGATCCCTCACTACCTGGGGTGATATGTTCTGGGGGTCTCGCGGCCCACCTGCACGCATGGGCGGAGCTACAAACAGAAAATCAGATTTCAACCATTCAAGTCAATGGGAACAATGTAAAAAGCTGTGGGACCGATTTGAACAAAACTTGATATGCAGATCCCTCACTACCTGGGGTGATATGTTCTGGGGGTCTCGCGGCCCACCTGCACACGTGGGCGGAGCTACAAACATAAACTCATATTTCACCCATTCATGTCAATGGAAAAAATGTAAAAAGCTGTGGGATCTCCAGTTATTTTACTTAGCAACCTTGACCCACCAAAACTTTGCAATGGCACAAGGCTTTGTGTAAAGAGGTTACTGTCCAATGTAATTGAAGCGACTATCTTAACCGGAAAGGGACAAGGTGAAACCGTATTTATCCCGCGGATACCACTTATTCCAACAGATCTTCCTTTTCAGTTTAAGAGATTGCAAATTCCAGTGAGACTTGCATTCTCTATCACAATCAACAAATCACAAGGACAGACTATTACATACTGTGGAGTGGATTTAAGATCCCCCTGTTTTTCCCATGGACAACTCTATGTTGCTTGCTCAAGGGTGGGTTCACCCAAGAATGTATATGTTCTTGCTCCTGGAGGTGAAACTAAAAATGTTGTTTATAATCAAGTTTTGTGTTAGTAATATTTCACATTATTATTTGAATATTGTACTTTTTATAAAGCTGTAAAAAAATAATTTATTTCACCACTATAAAGTATCTTTTTTTTAATCCATTTACAGTGTTATTGCTATAATTAAATACCCGTGCAACGCCGGGGCATCAGCTAGTCAATTCATATAAGTAAGTAGGACAGATCCCAGAAGTGTGAGCAGGAATAACTAAGTACAGGGCCAATTATGGTTTTTTTTCGCGGACATTTATGGTGTTAGCAATACTGGTAGAATTCACAGAAAGGGCACAGAGCAGACAGTCGCATTACTATCATAGGGAAAGAGGGAATACACATAGGAACAGCATAAGCCCTATTATCAGCCGAGATGCCAAAGGTGCATGAGGCAGGCAAGCAGAGATGAGTATTAATAACCTGGGACTCCTGAGGCAACAATCTTGCCAAATGGGGAGCCAGCAATACTAGAAGTGAAGAAGAAATGGTAGAGGGCTATACTGCAAGGCTTCTGTGTAGAACTGTATTGGAAATTACTTAAATCATAACCAATACAGGACAGGAATCAAGCCAGCAGGCTATGGCCACCTTAATGGCTCTGAATCCATTTGTAAGTGCCGGCATCAGTGAGCAAACTTGGTGTCGGCATATCGCGACTATGTATATGGTCGCCAGCTACCCGAAAGATATGCCATATCTGCCAAGGAAACAAAACAGAGTGACATACTAGGGATTGGCACTGAGCCTGCACCCCCCTATCCCCTGTGCCCCAAGACAACAAGGAGGCCACCAGCAGTGATATCTTTATTCGGTTGGTTACTCACTAAAGTGACAGCCATACACCCCCGAATGGCTGGTGAATGGGAAAGGAAAGAACACCCTGTGGCTTTCCACCAGCAGACCCCCCCTCCCTCCGCTGGGGCACCTGTATGGTAAGCCCCCACAATCCCAATCTGCCACATTGCAGACCCATGGCCGAGCAAATCCACACTAACTAAAACCATCCGAATGGGTAGCGATCAGGGAAGGAAAGGAACTACCCTTATGCTTCCCCCCTTCTCCCCCTCTCCCCCCGCCCAGGACAATCCGCCCCCGAGGTCCCCTGGGAAAAGCGGCACAGAAAAATTAAATGAATAGATAAATAATGAAATAGCGAAGTACCCAGGAAAAAGGCAGTACAGTTACCAATCGAGAGGGCAGTAGAACATCAATACCTTTAGATTAGACATGTTTTCAGTCGTGGGCCCCCAATGGTGGAATTCATTGCCCCAATATATAAAAAATGAGAAAGACATTCCCTCTTTTAAGAAATCTTTGAAAACATTTCTTTTTAAAAAGATTTTTAATACATAAAAATTTTGTTCTTTTTTAATATAAAATTTTTTTTTGTTTCAATAATTTTACTACCTCCTCAATGTTTTACCCTTAAATGTGTTTCTTATTATAAGATATGTAACTTTTACCTCCCTTTCCTCCCAATTGTTGTCTGTCTTGTCTAATATCTAATGTTTATATATTTATTGTATGTTTTTACCTTAATCAATTGTATTTTAATGTACATCGCTTTGTATAAAGAAATAGCGATTTATCAAATATTTAATAAACCTTGAAAACTAAACAAACTAAATTAATGCAGAGTGATCCTACAGAGACATTCAATGCTGTAATCACAATTAAACTAAACACGTGCATACCAATGGAATAGCACTCCAATAAACAAGAGCGTATCCATGATTTGGTCAGCCATGTGGAGGCCTGAGACCACGAGGAGACCCGAAGCTACGTGGATGTCCGAGGATAAGGCACGTTGATAACCACTGCGGCCTACCCTCCAATAACCACCGCACCCTGGAAACACGCCTAATGGCTGTTGATGGCAGAAAGAAAAAACCAGGAGGAGTCACTAACACCGCACAAAGGTCACACACTGGATGCCCTACTGCCCCCCCCCCTCCCCCGGTAGTGACCTCTCCTCCGCCCCCACATGATACTACCTTAGCCTGCCTTGCTCCAATATGGAGTTGCCCTCTCCCCTCCTGCTGAGATCAACAACTGGCGTGCTGATGCTGAGCACGCTCACTCCAGCATGAGAACCGGCCTCTCCCCTCCTGCCTGGACTATCAACTGGCACGCTGATGCTGAGCCGAGCAGGCAGGGGCGTCCTCCTCCTCTAGGCCCGAGCGCATGTTGAGAGCACGCAGCCATGTGCAGGAGGTCGCTCCCTGTGCGTCGGCAACCCCACCTCTGCCCGTCTCAGGCACGCAGCTAGCCTCGAACCTTCCTTCTCTCTCCGCCACCGCTGCCCTGCACCCCGACTGCCACAGTGGTAAGCCCCAATTCCAAGCACTGTCCTGATCTCCCCCCCATGCTCCGCTGGAGCCCTGATGAGGGAAATGTGACGCCGACTACCGCCACAGGCAGTAGGAAGAGAGACCTGAGGAGGTAAATGTAAGTGCTCCTGTCTCCCGGGTGCATGGGAACCATGCGGACACCCATGCCTACCTGCCTTGAGCTTCCCCCATGACGGTGCTAATCGTACCCGGCCAGCCCAGAACAAGGCAAGGTAAGCAGGCAGCGAGGTGCTAAATGCCGAGACACTCCCTTGGCAATGTTTGAACTGCAGCTTCTGCCTCAGCTCTGGTCACCTTGCCTCCCTTTCCCCAGCCCCGGTGCCTATGTCCCTGCTCCTAATTGGCTCACTGCCTGTTCCCCTCTTCTCCCTTGCCCCCTCCCAGCCCCTCACTCACCTACCCAGTCTCCTCTCCAGACAACGGCCTCGGCCCTTTTATCGCCGCCCCCCCCCCCCCTGTAGACGTGGGGGAGCTTGTCCTTATCCTCAGTTTTAATTTAAAGTACATTGGCTACCTATTCAGACTCAGTTTTATTTAAATTGTATTGTCTGTTACACAAAACCTTGTAAGGATCTGCCTCTAGGTATCTGAATGCTCGATTCATTTTGGCAGACTGAGAAGAATTCAAAACCCTCGTACTTTTCCCTCAATCAAGGGAACAAAAAGACTGAGGATGTTAGAAGGTTCACTGGCATTTCAAGCTGCAAAATTGGGTGTACATATTATAAATATATTATGGGATACACCAGATTACAAAATCTTCGGAAGGGTAATTAAAACAGTGCTATTTGAAAAATGATTGTTTATTGGTGATATGATAATCTGTAATTCCTGGAAATATCCAGCTTTAAATTTATTGCAATTTGCCTAGAACTGCAAGGTTAAGGCAGAATAGAAGTCAATAAATGTAATGTAATGTAGAGAATGACACGGGGAAAAAATCTGTCCCCGTCACCGCCCCATCACCGGCCCACCATCCTCTGCACCGCCCCGTCACCGCCGATCCCTTCACTGCCCCGTCACCGCCATCCCTTTCACCGCCCCGTCACCGCCACTGCCATCCCATTCACCGCCCCGTCACCGTCCCCGCTGCATCCATATAAGCCTTTTTCCTTTCACTCCCTCCTTCCAATTTGAGCCGGGAACACTAGCGATCGCACTGTCCCCGCGGCCACTACCTGCCTGCCCGGTCGATCCTGGTGTTTGGCCGGCTCTCTCCCTTCTCCTCACCTTGGTTTGTGGGTTTTCTTTTTCGGCAACCTGCGCGCTTTCCCAGGGAGCCGCACACGCGCGGCTGCTCAGTGTTCGATCTTCTGCTCTGCTGCAACTTCCTGTTTCCTGTTGCGTCAGAGCAGAAGATCGAGGCTGAGCAGCGGCGGGTGTGCGCGGCTCTCTGGTAGCGTGCGGGTCGCCGAGGAGGAGGATCTGCGGACTGGGGTGAGGAGAGGGGAGAGAGCTAGCTGGATACTGGAATCGATTGGGCGGGCGGGTGTGAGCTGCGAGGACCGCGCGATCCTTCATGCCTCACTGCGGGGGACAAGACCATTCACCGCCCCGCGGGCGGTGAATGGCCTTGTCCCCGTCGCCGCAGCGACTGCTAGTTTTCTTCCCCGTTTTCGGCGGGTGACCCGCGGCTAAAATGCGGTGGCCGCGGGTAAACCGCCACCGTGTCATTCTCTAATGTAATGTAATCCTCCCAATAGACTCATACAATTCCCACTCCCAGTTTATTCTGTGATGTGTAACATAGTAGATGACGGCAGATAAAGACCCGAATGGTCCATCCAGTCTGCCCAACCTAATTCAATTTAAATTTTTTAAATTTTTTCTTCTTAGCTATTTCTGGGCAAGAATCCAAAGCTCTACGTGGTACTGTGCTGTGTATACAGAGGAAAATGAGAATCACAGACATGTAATTCGTACTAAAAAGCTGTGCCAGTGGCAGGTGCAAATAAGTATGCATAATTTCAGTAGGCAAATTTTCAAATTGAAAATATGTACCGGTATATATTTTTGCTTTGAAAATCCAGCACAATAAAATTGCATAGTTAAAAAGGGCCAGATTTTCTAAACAGTGCCGTTAGTGGTGGCCACTTAGAAAAGCAGCGCTGTTCACATGTCAAGTTTCAAGTTTTATTATCTTTAATATACCGACCATCATGTCAATCATGCAAGGGCGCTGTTTAGAGAATCATGGCCATGTTGAAAATATGTGCCAGAAATATAGGCCAGGGTTGTGCAGGCCTACATTTCTGGCACCTACTGTTTACAAAAATTGTGTCCATGGAGTCTACTTCTGGCATCTCTATGGACGGGAGTTGATTGCCATCATTTGTAGGCGCTTCAAGTGCCTACATTTTTTTAAATTAGATTTTAATGGTTTTAAATGATGTGGTCAATTATTGCATTGTTCATCACCAATTAAAACAATTATGTTAGGCAGCAGTAGAGCATCTAATGCCACCTGACTTATTGCATACTATAGAGAATTTGGGCCAAAATGAATATGTCAGCATTCAAATTCCAGATATATGCCTATGTTGGGCATAAGAAGTTTTGAGCTACACAAAAGCAGACCACAAGATTCGGGGAAAGGGAGAAGGATAAATGTTTTGGGAGAAGGATAAATGTTTTTATTATTTCATTTTACTTTTAGCATTAATAATCCAACTATTCCTTTTATTAAGAAATATAGAAAGGATTAATAATAATGATAAAGAATACAACACCAAAAACAAAATATGACCAAACATATTAAATGGTATTAGCTCAGCAGGGTTTAAATCTTTTTCCATACTCTAAGGTTAACTGTTTCAGCCCTACAGCACTGAAAAGTAGATTTAGCTTATCGGGTCTAAATTCTTTACATTAGTATTTTCCTTTGCCGGTGTTTAACTGCCTCAAATAGAAAGGGTGCTTTTGCCATAAGGTGAGGAAACAGTGCTACTGAGCTAAATCAAGTATTAATTATGGCACTGTTAGGAAGGTAGAGCAGGTACAAAGGTCAATAGGACAGATTGTGTTAATTACCAAAGGGCCTGTTAGAAGCATTTTCCCTAGAAGCAAAGATATGTCATCTGTTGTATATAGAGAGGAAAGATCCTAAGGGCCTTCTTTTCTTTTGGAGTTCTGAGAGAAGAGGAAGTATTTGTTAACTTTGCTCTGCAATTATGGTGACTTGGAATCTTACAACAGAACAAAATTTGTAGGTTTATAATATAACATAAAATTTCCTATATACTGCAGCTACCTTGCGGTTCTGTGCGGTTAACAAAAATTAAAATGCAGGTGTACATGGTATAAACAGTTAATAAATCAAAATATTTCCCGAATAAAACAGTCTTCATAGATTTTCTAAATGCCAGGTAAGAAGTAGGGAAAGAAAAATCCATACTAAATTGTTTATCCCATAATTCTGCCTGATATGCTGAGATCTTACACAAATCCTTTTACAGAAGGAAAATCAAAGAATCGAAGATCACGTAGATGTTTTCTATTGGCAAATTTAAAATGATCCAATAAGATAACTGGGTAATAATCCACTGAGAGCCTTGAAACATATACAGCCAAACTTAAAGATCACTCTTGCCTCTATTGATAAAAATAGTTTTGAGCTTAATTTAAAATAAATAAATAAATAACAACCCAAAGATCATTTATTAATTTGTTTGAATAGTCTAAAAATATTTTTGCCACAGTTTTACAGTCTTGAGCATTAAAAGGTAGGTAATAGCCGAACAAGGCTTAAAATCTTTTTGCCATAGTTTATTTTAATAAATTCTTTATTGTGCAAAACACAACTATGTATACTTATAATAAATCAAGAAAAGCACATTCATCTTACAGACATACATGAGCAACCATTTTATCCCAGCCACCCACCCAATGACTAAACAATAAAAACACAAAAACATAGGGCTCCTTTTACAAAGCCGTGTTAACGGCTTTATTGCACGCAACTGTTTAGCGCACGCTAACCCCCGCGCTAGCTGAAAAACTACCACCTGCTCAAGAGGAGGCGGTAGTGGCTAGCGCGGCCAGCAAATTAAGTCCCTCCTTGAGGGCCGCAATCCAGTCGGGTTTTCAGGATTTCCCCAATGAATATGCATGAGATCTATGTGCATGCACTGCTTTCAATCCATATTCATTGGGGAAATCCTGAAAACCCGACTGGATTGCGGCCCTCAAGGAGGGACTTTGAGATCCCTGCTATAGCTGGAGCATAAATTCGCCCACCAAAAAGGAAAATTGAGGCGATCATAATTTTTCCAATTACGAGTTACCAACCGCATAGTTGCCATAGTTTAAAAATGAATTGCTGTAGCCTACAGCATTGAAAGGTTGGTATTCAATATCTGAGCCTAGTCCAGTCTTCTAGTACAGTCCACCTGGCTAGATTGCAACAGACAAATGATAAAATGATGATATTGTAACAGAATTTAGGGAAGCTAACATATTTGGCAAAATTGTAATAATGGGTGATTGGATAACACAGCATAGAGTGAAAAAAGGAGCATTTGTCGAACAATTTACATCAAGATATGTTTCATTTTCAATACTATAGTTATGAACTTGATAAGTTTTGTTTTTGAATTTTAGTTATTATGAGTATGGTTTTTTTTAAAAATTTTTTTACAAATCACAGATTACAATACAGACATTGCCAAAAATCAGGTCAAACACCAATACAGTTAACCTTTAAACTATCCGTACTTAGGCAATTGCTTATTTGTGAGGGGTCATATTACCACATAGTTTATTTGCCATCAGTGTAAACTCAGTTGACAAATCATTCAGATGTTTCATTTTATTTTTGATTAACATTGCAGATGCTATAAATAGTTCCTCCGTTCAATGTTCAGTGCCATTTGGCCTGCCAGGAACGGATCATGGCCAGCCAAATAGCACATAGCCAGCTATATCCCACTGAGTATCCCATTCGGCAGATTGGCGAGTGACCGGCTATGTTGCGTGACCAGAACGCAGCAGAGAAGAGTTCCAGGTCAGCTGCAGACAGCGAATAGGAATCGCTACCGCAGCCCCTGGCTCTTTAAAGAAGCTAGCTGCTGAAGGGAGAGAAAGAGGGAGATGCAGAACTCCAGAGAGTGTTACCCCATGCTGGCTGAGATGTGCAATGTGGCTGGGTGGGCCTGAGCCTCAATTGAGTGGGCCTAGGCTTACTCTATTATTGGGTGGGCCTGAGCCTTAATTGGGTGAGCCTCGGCTTACCCTACTACTGCCTATATCCTTTATTTTTGGGTGATGGATGGGAGTTTCTTTAAGATTCTATAATGGATGACTAGTATGTTGCTGTTTTATCTGTTTCTTGGTTTGTATTTGTCATCAATAACAGCCGTTGCTGCAAACTAAGGGCGGAGGGGAGAGAAAGTTTTAAAGGGAGGGGTTTAGGTTATTGGTTTGATATTCTGTGGATGAACAACATGAAAAAAATTTTTGATGATGGAGATTGTGGATTTACTGTGACATACCATTCTTGTTGCTCTTCTTGTGCTGTGTTTGATTTTTATTTTTTGTATGTATCTGATCCTTTCATCAATAAAAATTGTTTGAACAAAATTTAAAAAAACCCTAACATATTTTATTTTGCTTTTTCCATTTGTGAACCTTTCTTCACTTGTAAAACATTGTAAATGTATAGCTTGTATACATAGAGGGGCATTTTCAAAACAAACGTCTAAGTCCGATTTGGACATTTCAAGCAAAACGTCCAGATTGGAAGCAGAAAAAAAGGCCATTTCTGAAACCCAAACCGCTTGACATCCAAATATATATGTTTTTTGAAAATCATCTACTTAGACATCTAGGTCACCAGGGTGTCTAGACTGCCAGAACATCCAAAGTTAAACTCCATTTTCAACTGAAAAATCATCCAAGTTGGAAACGTCCAAATGAACTGCACTGTGGCAGAGGTCAGCATTATGATGGACTGGCCCCATAGAAATGCCAACAGAGCACTGCTATGAGCTTCACATAAATGGTGCCACATATACAAGTCACCATAACCCCCTCAACAGTTAGAAACATAGAAAAAGACGGCAGAAAAGGGCTATAGCCCACCAAGTCTGCCCATTCCAATTATCCGCCCCCCAGAGTTCACTCCCCTAGAGATCCCACGTGAATATCCCATTTCTTCTTAAAATCCGTCACGCTGCTGGCCTTAATCACCTGCAATGGGAGTCTATTCCAATGATCCACCACTCTCTCGGTGAAGAAGTACTTTCTGGAGTCGCTACAAAATTTCCCTCCCCTGATTTTCATCGGATGCCCTCTGGTGTTTGAGGGTCCCATGAGATAGAAGAGATCATCTTCCAACTCGATGCGTCCCGTGATGTACTTATACGTTTCAATCATGTCTCCCCGTTCTCTTCTTTCCTCAAGTGAGTACAGCCGCAACTTTTTTAGTCTTTCTTCATACGTGAGATCCTTGAGCCCCAAGACCATCCTTGTCGCCATTCGTTGAACCGACTCGATTCTTAGTATGTCTTTACGGTAGTGTGGTCTCCAGAACTGAACTCAGTACTCTAAGTGAGGCCTCACCATGGATCTGTATAACGGCATCATTACTTCAGGTCTCCTGCTGACAAAACCTCTGCGGATGCAACCCATCATCTGTCTTGCCCTGGAGGAAGCCTTCTCCACTTGATTGGCAGCCTTCATATCCTCACTAATAATCACCCCTAGATCGCGTTCTGCGGTGGTCTTAACCAATGTTTCCCCATTCAGTACATAAGTTCTACGCGGATTACTGTTGCCCAGGTGCATTATCTTGCATTTTTTAGCATTGAAGCCTAGCTGCCAAGTAGTTGACCATCTTTCCAGCAGTAGTAGATCATGTGTCATATTGTCAGGTAATACGCTTTTGCCTACTATGTTGCAAAGTTTGGCGTCATCAGCAAACAGTGCAACCCTTCCTTTAAGTCCTTGCGTCATATCTCTTATGAATAAATTGAATAATCGGTGCTGGGGCCGTTACTCTTCAACATATTCATCAATGACCTAGAAAAGGAGGCAAAGTGTGAGGTTATAAAATTTGCAGACGATACCAAACTGTGCGGCAGAGTTAGGACCAGGGAGGAGTGTGAGGACCTGCAAAGGGACCTGGACAAGCTGGAAGACTGGGCAAACAAATGGCAAATGCGCTTTAACGTGGAAAAATGTAAGGTCATGCATATAGGGAAAAAGAATCCGTTGTTCAACTACAAATTGGGGGGGGCATTGTTGGGAGACAGCGGTCTTGAGAGGGACCTGGGTGTGCTGGTGGATGCATCACTGAAGCCATCTGCACAGTGCGCAGCAGCCTCGAAAAAAGCCAACAGGATGCTGGGCATCATAAAGAGAGGCATAACAACCAGGACGCGGGAAGTCATCATGCCATTGTATCGAGCGATGGTGCGTCCACATCTGGAATACTGCGTTCAATATTGGTCGCCGTACCTCAAGAAGGACATGGCGGTACTTGAGAGAGTCCAAAGGAGAGCAACCAAACTGGTAAGAGGGCTGGAACACTGCCCATACGCCGAGAGGTTGGATAGGCTGGGGCTCTTCTCTCTGGAAAAAAGGAGGCTCAGGGGAGATATGATAGAGACCTTCAAGATCATGAGGGGCATGGAGAGGGTGGATAGGGACAGATTCTTCAGACTGAAGAGGACAACAGGTACGAGGGGGCATTCGGAGAAACTGAAGGGAGATAGGTTCAAAACAAATGCAAGGAAGTTTTTTTTCACCCAAAGGGTCGTGGACACTTGGAATGCGCTACCGGAGGAAGTGATCAGGCAGAGTACGATACAAGGATTCAAACAGGGATTGGACGGATTCCTGAGGGATAAAGGGATCGTGGGATACTGAGAGAGGTGCTGGGATGTATCACAGGTATAGAAAGCTAACCAGGTAATAAATATAGAAACCCAATCAGGTCGTGCATGTGCAAGACTGGAGGGTTAGGACTTCGATGGGAAGCTAGGACTTAAATGGGAAACCAGGGTGGCAAGGGGACCCCCACTGGGGATTCAGATAGGTCTTGACCTGTTTGGGCCGCCGCGGGAGCGGACTGCTGGGCAGGATGGACCTGTGGTCTGACCCGGCGGAGGCACTGCTTATGTTCTTATGTTCTTATGAATAAAATCGGGCCCAGGACTGAGCCCTGCGGCACCCCACTGATCACATCCGACGCTTGGATGGGATACCGTTCACCACCACCCTTTGAAGTCTACCGCTCAGCCAATCCCTAACCCAAGTAGTTAGAGTGTCTCCTAACCCCATCGTTTTCAACTTGTTCAATAGCCTTCTGTGTGGGACGCTATCAAATGCTTTACTGAAATCCAAATATATCACATCCAGTGATTCTCCGGCATCTAGTTGTCTAGTAACCCAGTCAAAAAAGTTAATCAGATTAGATTGGCATGATCTACCCTGGGTGAACCCGTGTTGGTGGGGGTCACGTAGGTTATCCTCGTTTAAGATTGTGTCAAGATTCTGTTTAATCAGAGTTTCCATGAGTTTACACACTACAGATGTGAGACTTACTGGTCTGTAGTTTGCCGTCTCTGTCCTGCAGCCCTTTTTGTGGAGTGGAACTACGTTAGCTGTTTTCCAGTCCAAGGGGACTCTTCCTGTGCGTAAGGAAAGATTGAAAAGCACAGATAATGGTTCCCCAGGACTTCGCTCAATTCCCTGAGCACCCTGGGGTGTAGGTTGTCCGGTCCCATGGCCTTGTTTACTTTGAGTCTTGATAGTTCGTTGTAGACGCTACTTGGCGTAAACTCGAAATCCTGAAACGGGTCTTTCTGGTTATCTCCCGTCTGAAGTTGTGGACCAGCTCCTGGTGCTTCACAGGTGAAGACTAAACAGAAGTATTCGTTTAGTAGGTTTGCCTTGGCAGAATCTGATTCTGCAAAGTTACCGTCCGATTGCTTCAGCCGTTCTATCCCAACTTTGTTTCTTTTCCTGTCATTAATATAGCTAAAGAAAGTTTTATCCCCTTTCTTAATATTCCGTGCTAGCTCTTCTTCCATTCGGAGTTTGGCCTCTCTGACTTCTTTTTTGACAGATTTAGCTCTGTCTAGGTAGTCCTTTTTCGCCTCCTGGTACCCTAAATGTTTGTAGGTGATGAATGCTTCCTTTTTATTCTTAACTAGGTCCGAAATTTCTTTAGTGAACCATCGGGGTCTTTTGGTTCTCCTGCTTTTACTTACTGTTCTTATGTCTCGGTTTGTTGCTTCATGTAGGATAGACTTCAGAGACGACCACATATCCTCTAAATTGTCAGATTTTGTTTGTTTATATAGCTCCTGATAGGCGAAATCTCCCATACGGTTGAAGTCCGTGCCTCTAAAGTTGAGAACCCTTGTTGCTGTGGTTGACTTAGAGAAACTTTTCCTGAGGTTGAGCCATATCATATTATGGTCGCTGGAGGCCAGTATATCACCCACCGAGACATCTAAGACGCTATCCCCGTTGGTGAGTACCAGGTCCAGAATCGCCTGGTCCCTGGTGGGTTCCAGCACCATTTGCTTGAGACGTGCACCCTTTATAGAGGTTAATATTCTTTTACTGCTACCTGTAGTTGCGGTGAGTGTGTTCCAATCTACATCGGGCATGTTGAAGTCTCCCAGCACTACTGTGTCCCCGCGTAGTGTGATGTTCTCTATGTCTTCGATTAATTCCATGTCTTTGTTTTCCTGTTGCCTGGGAGGTCTGTATATCACACCAAGGTAAAGTCATTTTGTAGTGGGCAGTTGTAGTGAACCCCCCAAAAAACTCCCCCAAAACCCACTATACCCATTTGACTACCAGCCCAATAGCCCTTATGGTGACAGGTGGTACCTATATGGCAGTAGAGTAGGATTTTGGTGGGCTCAAACTTTCCCATAAATGTGGGTAGAGTGGCTTATGGGTCTGAGTCCTCCTCTCTAAGGTGCACTAGGCTACTCACTAGCCTACTTAAGACGCCTGTGTGATGCTCTAGTAGGCTTTCCCATAGGAGAAGCTGTCGTTTTGGCAAGAAAAACATCCAAGTGCTGACTTAGGTGCTTTTTTGGACGTTTGGATGTTTTGATTATAAGCCCCATTGCCCTTAAGTTTTATGCTTTTGAACAATCCATCCTTGGGATCTCTGGTTTGTACCAGAGTGAAATAACTTGCCCAGACTATCTGATTCAAAGCCCACTGCTTCAGAGTTGCCAAGTTACTCAGTTCCAGGAGAAAGACTTTTACGCCAGTCTTGTTTTTGAACTTACGTATATCCCAAGTCAATGTTCGATTTTCCTGCTCAATTGGGTGTTTTTTTCAAATGTACTGGTGGGTTATTTTGTAGCCTCTTCACCCACCCCACCCCCTTTGCCCTCTCCTACCCACACTGGCACTGTGGTGTAAACAAAAAAGACTTTTCCTCTCTCTGTTAGGTCCTAGCTCATGCTTGTTGTCTAACACCAGCTCTGGCAGGATTTCAAATCTGACACATTGTAAACCGAAAACAGAAAATAAAATTATTTTTTTTCTACCTTTTGCTGTCTTGTCATTATTCAAATGATGTTTGTCTCAGGCTCTGGTTTCTATTTGTCATTTGTTAACTTGCTTGCCAAGGTCTCCTGCCCATTTGACGTTTTCTTCTTTCTCCATGCTTACCATCCATCTTCCATCTCTGTCCTTCTTTTCCCTTCCCTCCCCCGGAGGACTGGCATCTTTCCATTTTTTTTTTTTTGTCTCCATCTCCGCAGTCCAGTATTTCTCTAATGACACCTCATCCCCCCCCCCCCATTCCTCTCCTCCATAAGATCCAATAAGGCAGTACTCTTACATTCTTCAGGCCACCAGCAGCGTACGTGAAGCTTTCCTTCTGCTACTGCTTGGCGCCTAAGAATGAAATTGCGGCTGCAGTGATGGATCCCACCATTCCCAGAACCACCATCTCTCCTTTTCTCAACCACCCTTTCATCTAGCATTTCTCCCTCCTTCCCAACTACCCCAGGATCTATCATCTCTCCTTTTCTCTTCCCTCCTATCCAGTATTTATATCCCCCCTCCCTGCACACCACCCCTTGGGTCCAACTTCTCTTCCTTTCTTTTCCCTTGTTCAACACCTCTCTCCCTCTCCTCTGTTTTCAGACCCATTATTACTTCTCCTTCACCCTCCCCCTGCTCAATCCAGCATATGCCTCTCTCTTCAGACCCCCCTCCCTCTGTATACTTCTAATAGCTACCCAGGGGGCCCCCCGAAGGCTGGCATATTTCGCCCTTCTCTCTACCATCGTCCGGCATCCCCCTGGCCTCCCGTTCTCACTTTAAAAACTGATTACAGACTGCAGAGGATCACCAGTGCTGTAGCATCTAGCAGGCTGCTGGTGGCTTCCATTGCACATTCCCTCTGCTGTGGCCCTGCCCCTCCTCTGACGTGATGTCCTGTTTTGGTCTGGGATGGACTGCAGCAGAGGAACATACCACGGAGGCCGCCAACAGCCTGCTAGATACTACAGCACCGGCAATCCTCTGCAGTCCATAATTAGTTTTTAAAGTGAGACCGGGAGGCCAAGGGCACGACAGATGACGGTGGAGAGAAGGAAACATGCCGGTCTTTGAGGGGTCCCCTAAAGCTGTGGGGCCAGGAGTAACTTGTCAGGTGAGGTCCCCAAATATTGGGGGTACTCGGGCACCCACAGCGCTGGTGGCTATGCAGCACTTCCTGACCGACACCCCACCCCCATCGTGAGCTCTGACAAACCATCGGGACCTTCTAAAGCAGGAGCAGCAGCGGCAGTAGATGGCCAGCAAGAGACAGCACTCAGGACAGGTTTTCCACGGCCAGAGTACTGCTGCTTCTGCTTTAGGAGGCCCAAAGGTATGTCAGGTCTCACTGAAGTGAATCAGTGAATCGATTCAAATCGGTGAATCGGGCAGCACTAGCTAGCACCTTGCTGGCACCTCTCCACCCTCCCCTCATGCCACACTCATGACCTCTCTTCCCCACCCATGCCCCCGTACGTCTTTAAATCTTCACCAGCATGAGTAACTACTCTGGCTTACTGCTCATGCTGGCTCCCTCTGAAATCACTTCCAGGTCGCAGGGCCAGGAAGTGACATGAGGGAAAGTCAATGCAGTCATGAGCAGTAGACCAAAGAAGCTGCTCGCGTTGGCTAAGATTTAAAGAGGTACAGGAGTAGGAAGGGAGGACAGGAGTGTGGCATGTGGGGTATGGAAGATGTGTAGGAGTGGCACGGAAGGAGTAGTGAAGCAGAAGGAAGGGCACGGAGGGGCACCTCCTACCCTTGCTACACCATTGTCCACTTCATTCTCTCTTCTCCTTCTGCTCCTCCACCAATGTCACAATGGTTAGGCCTGACCACTCAGCAACAAAGTTCTTTCTTTTCTTCATCAGCAGTATCATCCTCAAGCATTGATGTCGCTGTTTGCCCGACCATGGAAAAGCTGCAGTAATTGAGGAAACAAATCACCATCGCTGCCAGTGCATGTTTATCTTTTATCGCCATCAACATTCTTTTAAAATAATAATAAAACAATGCAATATCGAATGCAAAAATTCAACTCGCAGGAAAAAAAAAATCTATGAATCCAATTTTTAAAAATCTAGTTTTACTGCTTCTTTCAGTCTTTCTCTGCAAATTTCTCACAAAACTCCACCAGCACTTCCTGGACACAGACTCTTTGATGTATTAGTAACAAACTTGTTGATAATTTCTGCTGAGCTTCTGGAGGTGATGGATTTTCCCTGCAGAATTTACTGAATGCCTGAATCCAGTGAATTATGGAACCTCATTTGAGTTTGATGGTCTGAGTCAGATTTTATTTTTTTTAGAATTTCAGAAAAAATCTGACACACTTCCATCAAACTGATTTTGGAAAGATTCATACAGCCCAAGCTATAACCTCCAGGGCAGTGTAGTGAACCCTGCAATCACTTAAGTATAAACCATGGTACAGGGCAGTGACGTCTGTAATGCAACTCTAAACTCTAACACATTGCAGGGTCCTCCTATAAATCCAGGGGCAGTGAGTATAAATATTGTACTGACAAACTCTCAGTTCTGCCTCCCAGCGCTGCCAATACTTCTTCACTGTGAAGGGCAGTGCTGTATTTATTACTGTGGACATCCAATATCCCATAGTAAGGGTCTATCTTTGGCTGGCTGCTCCTTATTTTAGGTTACATGTCTCTTTTTAAAAAAAAAGATTCAAAGTCCCCTCTCACTTTATCTTGCTGATGCCTCTTAATGAAGTCTTAGATCTTTGTATTAACCTCTGTTCGTTTGTAAGGCTTTTGAACCTTGCAGATTGCTCCAGTGACCTCTGTCTATTCCACTCATCCTCCCCAAGACACTTTGATTCCCCATTTTTAGCAAGAGGCAGATTAACCTTTTAACATAACACTGAATATTAACAGCATAACAAGGAGACTGTATAGCTTCCCCCTGCATGCTTATGCAGTCTGTGGAAGACAAAAGAGTCCTGCTAGACATCCTAATCAGAAAATCGCAGTTATAATCCTCAGTGAATCATACATTATTAATCTAATATATTCCTTTTCTAAAATATGAATACAGTACTTTCTTCCAACTGCTTCCTCTGCCTTGGATGTGGAACCAAAGGGAGACAAAAAAAAATGTCACCAGCTTCACTATTCTTATACACCACATATATAGACAATGTTTCTTCAAAAATCATATTTATTGTACAGATTTTGTATCCCTCGTTAGGAATCAATGGATTGCCAAAAACTAGTCTTGCATAATGCATGGAATATAGAAATGCTATTCAGGACAGGTGCTATACATGCCAGAGCAAAAATTTGGAAGGGGACCTCCACAGCCTACCAGCAGGCTGTATCTCTCTCTAAGATTTTGGAAGTCATGGGGCCCAGGGCAACTGCCTTGTTTTCAAACCCCTACCACACATCACCCCTCCCCCCTCTAACGCTAAATTCCACATGGAGGAGTCTCTGGCAAAGAACATCCAGAAGGGAGATAAATCCTTCTTCAGGTATATCAGTGACAGAAGTAAAAACTCAGGCGGGATAGTACGTCTTAGGAAACCAGATGGAGACTATGTGGAAAAGGAGTCGGAAAAAGCCCAACTGTTAAATGAATACTTCTGCTTAGTCTTCACCTGAGAAGCACCAGGGCTCGGCCCTCAGCTACAGACAAGGGTTGACTCAGTTGACCCGTTTAGTAACTTCGAATTTATGCCCAGCAGTGTCTATGGTGCGCTGTCAAAGCTCAAGGTTAACAAGGCAATGGGGCCTGACAACCTACACCCCAGGGTGCTCAGGGAGTTGAGTGATGTCTTGGCAGAACCACTGTCCGCGCTCTTCAACCTCTCCCTTAGTACAGGCAGCGTCCCGTTGGACTGGAAGACGGCTAACGTCATTCCACTCCACAAGAAAGGCTCAAAGATGGAGTCAGCAAACTACAGACCAGTGAGTCTAACATCAATAGTGAGCAAACTAATGGAAACTCTAATCAAACGCCAATTGGATAAGATCCTGAATGAGGAGAATCTACGGGATCCCCGTCAACATGGATTTACTAAGGGGAGATCATGCCAATCCTACCTGATCAGCTTCTTTGACTGGGTGACGGGGAAGCTGGATGTTGGGGAGTCCCTGGACATCGTATACCTGGACTTTAGCAAAACATTTGATAGCGTACCACACCGCAGGTTGCTGAGCAAGATGAGTTCTATAGGATTGGGTGACACATTGACGAAATGGGTTGGGAACTGGCTTGGAGGTAGGCTTCAAAGGGTAATGGTGAACGGCACCCCCTCCGAAATGACGGAGGTGATCAGTGGAGTGCCCCAGGGCTTGGTCTTCGGCCCGATCCTATTCAACATCTTTATAAGAGATTTGGCAGAAGGACTTCGAGGTAAAAATAACATTATTCGCCGATGACGCCAAACTAAGTAATGTAGTGGGCAAATGCACAATGGACATGATGCACGACCTACTCTTACTGGTCTAGGACCTGGCAACTCAGCTTCAATGCCAAAAAATGCAAAGTTATGCACCTGGGCAGCCAAAATTAATGCAAGACTTATACCCTTAATGGCGAGATCCTAACAAGAACGTTAGCAGAATGAGACTTAGAGGTGATCGTCAGTGAGGACATGAAGGCTGCCAATCAAGTGGAGAAAGCTTCATCCAAGGCAAGACAAATCATAGGTTGCATACACATGGGTTTCGTTAGCCATAAGCCGGAAGTCATTATGCCATTGTATAGATCCATGGTGAGGCCCCACCTGGAATACTGTGTGCAATTCTGGAGGCCGCATTATCGCAAGGATGTGCTGAGACTGGAGTCGGTTCAGAGAATGGCCACCCAGATGGTCTCGGGACTCAAGGATCTCCCGTACGAAGAACGGCTAGACAAATTACAGCTATACTCGCTCAAGGAGCGCAGAGAGAGGGGAGACATGATCGAGACGTTCAAGTATCTCACGGGCCACATCGAGGCGGAGGAAGATATCTTCTTTTTCAAGGGTCCCAAGGCAACAAGAGGGCATCCATGGAAAATCAGGGGCGGGAAACTGCGAGGTGACACCAGGAAATTCTTTTTCACTGAAAGGGTGGTTGATCGCTGGAATAGTCTTCCACTGCAGGTGATTGAGGCCAGCAGGGTGCCTGATTTTAAGGCCAAATGGGATCGACACATGGGATCTATTCACAGGGCAAAGGTAGGAGAGGGTCATTAGGGTGGGCAGACTAGATGAGCCGTGGCCCTTATCTGCCGTCTATTTCTATGTTTCTATGTTTCTAACCATGGCTCCTTAAGAGGGGTATATTAGCTTAAGATGGTACACAAAGAATTTGTAAAAAAAATCTGTATTCTAGTTTCAAGTTTTTAAAATTTTTGATTGAACGCCTATCACAGGTTCCAAGCGTAGTACTTAAAAAAAGGGATATATGTTAAAAACAAAACTTATATATATATATATATAACTTATATATAAAAACAACAAATATCTTGGAGAATAACATACTCACTGATAAAAAAGGAATAGGGTAGAACTAAAATTAAAGTTGAAAGTAAACATGTAAAGGGAAAAAACTAGAGAATAAGTTTCAAAAATTATAATCAACCACCTACATAGAAACTGTGTATCAAGGCAATAGCGGTTGTCAGAGAAGTGACAAAAGATGGAGATATTTATTGTTCAAAAGCATCTGAAATGAGAGGGCACAGAATGAAGTTAAGAAGTGATAGGCTCAGGAGTAATCTAAGGAAATATGTTTTTACTGAAAGGGTGATAGATGCATGGAATGGTCTCCCGATAGAGGTGGTAGAGACAAAGGCTGTGTCTGAGTTCAAGAATTTGTGGGACAGGCACATGAGATCTCTTAGGGAAAGGAGGAGATAGTGAATGCTGTGGATCGGCAAACTGGATGGGCCATTTGGCCTTTATTTGCCTTCATGTTTTTCTGTTTTCACCAGAGTTTCCATCTCCCTCAGGGAGTAATTGGGCTTCCTTCTTTCCTCCATCACACCATCTATCACTCAAGTAGTCACTCGTTCACACACTCACTCTCTCGATCATACCCTCTGAGGTCACTCTCTCTATCACACCCTTTCTCAACCTCTGTCTCTCACTCTCACTGTCTCTCTAGCTGTCGCTCACATTTTCTTTGTATCTTTCTCTCATATTAGCACTCTCTCAGTCTCTCACTGTCACCCTGTCTTCCTTGTTTTTGCTATTTAACTACAATTACCTCTCCTCTCTCCTACCACAACTTCTTACTACACCCATAAAAAATTGTTATTCTACATGTAGGGCTATATATACATTTTTCACGCCATAAGACATACCTTTTCCACCCCCAAAAAGGGGGTGGAAAAGGGATTGCATCTTATGCAGCAAATACACCTCCCGGCGTTCTGCTGCTGCTCGTTGCTACCACACACCCCCTCCCCCCCTGCTGCTGGTGCTGCTCACCGCTCCAGGAAAGGAAGAAAAGGGGAAAGCTTATGGGCTCGATTGCACGCCGCCGGCTTTTCCCTTCATGGAGTTGCAGCAGCAGTGGGCGAGCGACTGACCAGGGAGGAGGAATCAGCATGGCAGGGAGGAAGGCAGGCTACATGGAGTTGCGGCAGCAGTGGAAAAGCGACGGACCAGGGAGGAGGAATCGGTGCAGCAGGGAGGAAGGCAGGCAGGCTTTGGTGCAGGAGGGAGGTAGACTTCATTGCGGCAGGGAGGGAGGGAGGAAGGCAGGCAGGCTTCGGTGCAGGAGGGAGGAAGGACAAAGGCTGGAAGGCAGTGAAGGGGAGGGGACAAGAACTCGGGACACAGGAAGGAAGAAAGGCAGGAGGGAATAGAAAGAGGCAACTGTTGGGCCGAAAGAAAGAAAGAACTATCTAGTGCAACCAGAAATCACCAGACGACAAAGGTAGGATTTCAATTTAGTGATCAAAATCTGTCTGCTGCAGTATATTTGTCTATTTTTCTAGGGGGCTGGGTTCAGAGGCACAAATTGGTTCAGAATATTTTTTTCTTAGTTTTTCCTCCTCTAAATCTAGGGTGCGTCTTATGGTCAGGTGCGTCTTATGGAGCAAAAATACGGTAGATGTGCAGGACATAGGGAATGTCCTATTACTACCATGGTGATGTCATCAGGGATGTTTTAAAGGGATTTTTTACTTTGGACTTCTTTCAGGTATAATCGAAACTTGTAGGATATCCCAAGTTAGACGTCGGAGGGGGTTTAATAATAGAAACCGTTATGGACGTCCAGCAGAACAGGTTTTATATAGTCATATTGTAAACATTTGGTTACTTCATTTTCTAAATGTCCTGTCTTCCTGGATGTCTTTTCGATTTTGGAGCCTTTTTTTTTTTTTTTTTTAAATGTCCCTCTATGCTTTTAAATTTAGACCTGCCATTTATTTGCCTAGATTTATGAGGCTAATATATGAGTCTAGTGCTGAAAATTAGTACTAAGCTCCAAATTTTCTTTTCACACCCTAAATCAGCTGGTTACCAACCACTTTTTAAACTCCTAAATTTAAGTGAAACTTTAAGTACATATTTAGGCACTCTGCCCTAGTATATTTTTTTCTAAGAGGCTAATGTATGTGCATAACTCTGAAAGGGTCCATAGGAATAAATTGAGGCCTGTAGCAGAAGGCTAATTTATAGTAAAAGACCCCCAAAGCTAGGAGCATGAATCATTTGACTATTGAGCCCATTAGTTTTGTTTTATTTTATGATTGTTATCGGCTCAGAATTTAAGATGGAATGAATAAAGCTTATTTTAATAAAGGTTCAGCTTTCTGCTTCTCCTCTCCTGGTCCTCTTATCCTTGACAGGAAGCATGTCTTCCTCCTCCTCCCTCTCAAACTATAGCTTCAGAAGAGACATAGCGACTCTTTTCTCATTTCTAACTTTTGCATTTCTAGACAATGTATGCACATCTGATAGGGTTTCACTAGATTCCTTGTGACAGCCTAAACTAATGCTCTTTCATTTTCACATGTATTAGAATATTTCTGTGATAAAGGTCAACTATTGCTTTTCTATCTCCTCCTTTAGTTATAACTGTTGCCTTTAATTGTCTGTCTAGGACTTTCAAACCATTTTTAACTTCTTCAGCAACATTAACATGAATATTAGACAGAATGCATTTAATAACTTACATAGGTTTGGAAGCAGATCCTCTACACTACAGCTCTGTGCCACTCTCCATCTTCAGAATACTTACTAGCTAAGCAAGCAACTCCATTGTTCTTGTATGGCACATCATATTCTTACAGCAATCTTGAATTATGTGAGTACTTTCAGCTTTTTGCCCAATTCAATTAACTTTCAGGTTTTGGCACTACAAATACATTTTGATTATCAAATAGAACATTCATAACACAGGCGACCAACAACAAAAAAATTCTTGGGGGGGGGGGGAGTTTAACCTGTTCCTAAGGTTATTTGGGCTGCTGATTCAGAAAATTGCATTGGATAGACCGCATCAGCTCTAGTTTCTTAGATATGGTTGAATTTATTAATTATTTTTTTTTTTTACCACTGTTTAAAAGATCTCTGCAGAATCGAGATGTCATAACAAGCTTTCTTTTTTGAATGGGAAATTTATGTATTTAAATTACCCACATCAATGGGTGATTTGCATTGAATTGAAGATGGTTAATTTTCTTCTTGATCAACAAAGTGGCTACACGAGGTATCCTTGCTTTTTATGCCTTTAGGATAATACAGCCAAACATAAACATTGAGCAAAAAAAGATTGGCCTCCGAGGGAATATATGGTAGTTAAAGGACAAAATGTAATCAATGAACTTTTGGTAGCACAAGATAGAATCATACTGCCACCACTACATATAAAGCAAGGTCTGATGAAACAATTTGTAAAGGCTTTGAATAAAGACGGTATGTGCATTGAATACATAATGAAAAGATATGTCTGCGTCCGATTCGGACGTATGGTACAAGACACCCAAAGTCGGCAGTGGGAAAAATGTCCATTTATGAAAAATATGTCTAGAATATTGTTTTCCCGAAAACCGTCTATCTGGACATTTATTTATTTATTCACTTTTCTATACCATTCTCCCAGGGGAGCTTAGAACAGTTTACATGAATTTATTCAGGTACTCAAGCATTTTTCCCTGTCTGTCCTGGTGGGCTCACAATCTATCTAATGTACCTGAGGCTGTAGCTTTAACCACAGCACCACTCTAGAAATCAAATTGTAATCAAAGTGAGACAAGTCTAGGACAATCAAGCCATTGTGACATCACTGATGAGGTTGGCTCTTAGGCATTGGTGGAATGAGGCATTGTGATGTCACAATACCAGCTCTGGTTATCAGAGGCTAAAGCTTTTCACACTATTTATTTATTTATTCAATTTTCTATACTGTTTTCTCAGGGGAGCTCAGAACAGTTTACATGAATTTATTCAGGTACTCAAGCATTTTTCCCTGTCTGTCCCTGCGGGATCACAATCTATCTAATGTACCTGGGGCAATGGGGGGATTAAGTGACTTACCCAGGGTCACAAGGAGCAGCGTGGGTTTCAGCCCACAACCTCAGGGTGCTGAGGCTGTAGCTTTAACCAATGCGCCACAAACTCCCCACCATCCACTCCATTGATCATCCAGACTGCCAGTACGTCTATCTTTATACCACATTTTTGACCAAAAATTAATCTAAGTCCCAAACGCCCAGAACAAGACCATTTGGACATGGGAGGGGCTAGCATTGTGATGGACTGGACACCCAGACATGGCAACAGAGCAGTGGAGCACCTTACAGGGCATTGCTGTGAACGTCACAAAAAGGGTGCCACAAAAACATCTCACCAAAACTCCCATATAGATTATGGTGAGCCCCCCAAAACCCATTATACCCACCTGTCTATAACCCCAATACCCCTTATGGCTGCAGGTGCCACCTATATGTCAGTAGAGTACAGTTTTGGGGGGCTCACATTTTCCATCATGAATGTAGTGGTTAGAGTGTCTTATGGGTTCACTAGCCCACCCCCCAGGCTACTTAAGACACCTATATGCAGCTCTATTAGGCTTTCCTATAGCAGATGCTGATGTTCCGGAGACAGGTATGTACATTTTTATTCTGATATTTGTGGCAATGTGAGGGGGTCAATGATCACTGGACAAGTGTGTGGGGGTTATCTGGCCACTTTGGATACATTTTTGGCACTTATACCTGCTTTTATATCATCTAAGAAGTCACAATGTATAAGTTTCATCCAGGAAGTCTTGTGAAACATTCGATTATCCCTGCAGGACAACTAAGTCTAGGTCGGCCCACATCCCGCCCTAACCACTCCTCCAGATACAGCTCTTTTAGGTTGTCCAAGTGCCAACTTGGGTGAGTTTTTAGACGTGTTTAAGTTTCGATTATGAGCCCCATAGCGCATATATTACCTGGACTTACCATGGAAAAACTGAAGGCAGGAATTTTTGATGGTCCACAAATCAGACAACTTATAAATGACCCATATTTTATAGCATCAATAAATGAAATTGAATCATGCGCCTGGTCTTCATTTGTTCTTGTTGTGCAAAACTTTCTTGGCATCAAGAAGGCACACAAACACACATTTCAACAGGTTTGGTTGTAACATAAATGTTAAAGTCCATTACCTGCACAGTCAGATCACTTTCCAGAGACTGAGAGGGGACATGATCGAAACATTCAAGATAATGAAGGGAATAGACTTAGTAGATAAAGACAGTTTGTTCACCCTCTCCATGGTAGTGAGAACGAGAGGGCACTCTCTAAAGTTAAAAGGGGAAAGATTCCATACAAACGTAAGGAAGTTCTTCTTCACTCAGAGAGTGGTGGAAAACTGGAACGCTCTTTCAGAGATTGTTATAGGGGAAAACACCCTCCAGGGATTCAAGACAAAGTTAGACAAGTTCCTGCTAAATCAGAATGTACGCAGGTAAGGCTAGACTCAGGGCACTGGTCTTTGACCTAAGGACCACCGCGGGAGTGGACTGCTGGGCACGATAGACCACTGGTCTGACCCAAAAGCGGCAATTCGTATGTTCTTATGACTTAAGTGAAGAGCAAGGTGAAAGATTTCACCAAGATATAAAAACAATGGAAGCCAGATACCAAGGAAGATGGGATGCACACATGATGGCAGACAATTGTTGGAATCTTATATGGGATTGTCTTGGCAGATCTTACTCTTAGAAGCCTTACAAAATGAGCTTCTTGTGTGTCAAATAGTTTATGAAACAAACTTTCCAGTCATTTGACACACAAGAAGCTCCTTTTGCAAGGCTTCCGAGAGTGGGATCTGCCAGGACAATCCCACATAAGATTCCAACAATAGTCTGCCATCATGTGTGACTGGAAAGTTTGTTTCATAAACTTGTGCTTATGGTATGAAATAAGTAGATTTTCATGTTGTATACTTTTCTTTTAATTTTTAATGTTTCCTTCATGCTTAAAAGGTATTAATATAAACACTACATTAAAATATCCTGATTTTTTAATGGATGAGCAGAGTGAAGAGTGATATATGGCACATGCTCTGTATTTCAGAAACTAGAGCTGATAGAAAATTGGTGCCATTTTTGGAATCAGAAATAGGTCTAACATTTGAGGTCCAAAATGAGTGTTGGCCAGTGAATCACTACAAAAGCACCCTTTCTAGAATGAACTCTCATAAGCATCAACTTCTTATATGTTTTGTGTGTGTTTTCTTCTTAAGAGCATAGCATTCCAATGGAAATAAGAATATAGGAGGGTAGCAGATTAAACTGAGTCAAAGCTGCTAAAATGACACGAATATTCTAAGGCACCAAAAGAGGTGCAGCATAAAAAAAGAGATGGGCAGTCCAAGATACTATAACAGTATTAGAGAAGGAGTTTACCTTGCTTTTAAATCAATTGTAGGAATTTTCCTTTCTAATATCAGTAGGGAAAAGATTCTGTACCCAAGGAATTCTGTAGTTTGTTCATTTTTCCAGAATACATTTTCAATTATATTTATATATGATAGCACAATTTAGGATTTATTGTTAGTGTGTGTTCATTCATTTTCAGAGTTAATATTGGATTCTGATTTGATATGCTTCCCACCCTATCATGTTTGCCTTTGTAAAACAGGCATAACATATGCCCCTGTATGCCTCAATTGTCTAAATCCCCTTTTATAAAAATTACTTGTCACATGCATGTACACTTGTGTGCATACTGCCTGTATGCACATAAAATTTGCTTGACCTAGGCAGAGGCATTCTTGGGGGCAGGACTGAGGATTTGCTGTATACACACACACACACACATATAAATAAATTAGAAAATTTGTGCATAGTAAAAAGCAGGTGTAAATATGTCCAGGCTCTTTCAATGGAGTAATTTTCAATGGGAAAGGTAGGTGGCCTTTTATTTTAAAAAAATCCTTTAATTATCATTGCAAGCCAAACATTTTTCTATCATTTCATGGCCATGTTTTAGAATTAGACTGCAAAAACCTTCTTTTAAAATGAGAAACGCAAATCCCCACATGCATTCCCATCCATACCATCAGACCAAACCATACCATACCATACCCTCCACACTAAACATACCCCGGACAGATCAAATACACACACCAACCATACCGGTTTGAGAGTAAGCAAACAATGAGGATGCCTGGGAGCCCAGCAAGAGACAGCCGTCTCGGCTGCTGACAGAAACATCTGCCACAGGGACATGTACAAACATCTGCCACAGGGACACGTACAATCTTTTATCGCTAGATAAAGCAGAGTGGTGAGTTCGGATCTCAAATGCAGCAACCTCCTTCATCTTCTGTCTCCACTGTTGAAAGGAAGGAAGATGACTTCTTCATGTTTTCCTTCTGGCCCTTACCATCTGTGGCTTTACTTGATAATCAGTAGATTGTAGCTACAAGCTTTCCTTCTTTGGGCCTTGTATATGCTGATCATTCTCGATTGTTGTTTCCATGTTGAACTCCTTGTTCCCTTTCCTGGGTTGTTTGCATTGCTGTTTAATTTCCATGTACCATAATTCTTTTTGTTGCTTTTTCTTTGTCTTGGCTGCTTTATCAATAAAAATTATAAAAAAAAAAAAAAAAGAATTAGAATAAAGTAGTTACAATCTCATCAACACATTTGGATTCTAGTAGAAAATTCATACTGTTAGAATGCTAGAAACAAACACAAAAAAATCTCACTTTGGCTTTGCTGCTTAAAAACATATGATGTGGCATCAAGAGAAACTGTGGTGAGAATGGAACAAAGCCATTAGTCTAATTAATTATGGATATTCCAATACAGGGTGTAAATGATGCTGTCAGAAGATACAGTTTGAACTTCATCCCACTGTTATTTATTTTAGTAACATGTGAATTTTGTTTGATGTATATTAGCAGGAGCTGTGGAAGTATAATTTGTGCCTGACAGAAAGCATATTGCATTAAAAGGAAAGACCCAGAGGAAGTTTACGATTTGCCTCCCAAGCTCTTAATTAAACACAACAGACATTTTACTACACTCAAGCATTAGGGCCTCTCTGATTAAATCTGACCTAATAGACAACCAAGTCTCCAACCTATTGACAACAACCCCAGACTACAAGATGTTCAGAAAGGAAATAAAAACTATACTCTTCAAGAAATCCCTTAATAAAGCTTAATACCATGATAAAGCTTAACCCCCCTCTTACCATCCCCTCCCTAATCCCAGATCCTACTTTTCCCTCTCTTGGAAACCTCTGATCTAACGTTGTAACCCTTCTTCCATAACTCTTTTTGTAATCCGCTTTGAACCGAAAGGTAATGGCGGAATAGAAATATGTAATGTAATGTAATGAATAATCAAAGGTTCTCTTGGAAAAAGAGGGTGGGTTGGAAAAGGGAGGAGAAAGTAAATGGAGTTGAATAAGAAAAATGGTATAGCTGTTGCAAGATATAGCTGTTGCAAATCAGAAGTCACTATGGAGTTGATAATGACATTATGCACATTTTGGCAAGCCATGTGAGTCATTTTGTCTTGGTTGTTGTAGCTATGCTGTGTTCTGCCTGATTTTTGACTGGTTATGTTTTTACGGAAATGTATGTCTGAAGTTTGTATTTTCAAAATTAGGCATGGTTTTCTCCCTCAACCTGATTTCACACTGGAAACGTCTCAAAATTGTGTATGTGCTCTTGTCCCCATTCTATCTTCACTTTGGAAATACGAGTAGCTCCTTAAATCCAAAGTTAATCGTAACAAGCAAACTGTTGGCCATGAAGAAAGTGGGGAAAATGAAATATCACAAGCATGAAGAGTTGATTTAGTGTGCATCCATTATGTGAATAATAGTCTGCTGGCATCCCTGATCAACTAATGATCATGCTTCTATGGATGAGTAAAAGACCTTGAAGCTGCTTTATTCAAAATCTTTGGATTTACATATACTTCTGGCCCATTTGGTTGCAAAATGCTCAGATTTATTCACCTAAGAAGCCCTTTGTTAGCATAGCCAACCTAACAGATCCAAACCCCCCCCCCCTCCCCGGCAAGCTCCATTGGTGGCCCCTGCATGCTTCCACCAGAAGAAGAAGGCTACTTGGATTGTGATTTCCCTTACTTCAAAAAAAAACCCAAAAACCATAAGAATAGCCTTACTGGGTCAGACCAATGGTCTATCAAGCCCAGTAGCCCATTCTCATGGTGGCCAATCCAGGTCACTAGTATCTGGCCAAAACCCAAGGTGTGACAATATTCCATGCTACCAATACAGGGCAAGCAGTGGCTTCCCCCATGTCTTTCTCAATAACATACTATGGACTTTTCCACCAGGAACTTGTCCAAACCTTTCTTAAAACAAGCTACGCTATACGCTCTTATCACATCCTCTGGCAACATGTTCCAGAGCTTAACTATTCTCTGAGTGAAAAAAATTTCCTCCTATTGGTTTTAAAAGTATTTCCGTGTAACTTCATCGAGTGTCCCCTAGTCTTTGTAATTTTTTGACTGAGCGAAAAATCGATCCACTTGTACCCGTTCTACTCCACTCAGGATTTTGAAGACTTCAATCATATCTCCCCTCAGCTATCTCATTTCCAAGCTGAAGAGCCCTAACTGTTTCAGTCTTTCCTCATACGAGAGGAGTTCCATCCCCTTTACCATCTTGGTCGCTCTTCTTTGAACCTTTTCTAGCACCACTATATCTTTCTTGAGATAAGGAGACCAGAAATGAACGCAATAGTCCAAATGAGGTTGCACCATGGAGCAATACAGGGGCATTATGACATCCTTAGTCTTGCTAACTATCCCTTTTTTAATAATTCCCAGCATCCTGTTTGCTTTTTTGGCCACCGCCGCACATTGGGTGGAAGGTTTCATCGTATTGTCTACAATGATACCCAGATCCTTTTCTTGGGCACTAGCCCCCAAGATGGACCCTAACATCTGGTAATTGTGATTCAGGTTATTCTTCCCAATGTACATAACTGCATTTGTCCACATTAAATTTCATCTGCCTTTTGGATGCCCAGTCTTTTTCACAATCTGCATGCATTTTAACAACTTTGAACAGTTTAGTGTCATCTGCAAATTCACTCGTCATTCCAATTTCCAGATCAATTATAAATAAGTTAAATAGCACCGGTCCCCTGCGACACTCCACTGTTTACTCTCCTCCATTGAGAAAAATGACCATTTAACCCTACCCTCTGTTTTCTATCTGATAACCAATTCCTTATCCGCAACTGAACTTTGCCACTTATCCCATGACTCTTTAATTTTCTCAGGAGCCTCTCATGAGAAACTTTGTCATTTAAGGCTCATACAGATTTATTGGTCAAAAGATGTTTTATTACTCTTTGGAAGCTGCGTACCATTAGAAAATATTTTGATTTATATATCATTTAAAATACTGGTTCAATCCTCAATTCTCTCAATGCTGGATTACTGTAATGTTGTTTATTTGGGTGCTCATAAAAAAACAACTAATAGATTAAGAATAATTCAAAACACAGCAATTTGTTTGATTTTTAATCTAAAAAAACATTATCATATCAGTTCATATTATCAAAGGCTCCACTGGTTGCCGTTTGAGGCTAGAGTGTTGTTTAAATTTGGATGCATTTGCTACAAAGTCTTATTTGGGTTGGCCCTATCTTATCTTGTTGCTCATTTTAGGCTGGTTTTATTTTCCTTCAGCGAAAGCATGCTGTTTTAAGAAATTTTTAGATAGGACTCTGGCATTTCAAGCAAGAATAATGAATACATACTTGAATGCTCTTATTACTCCAGCCCTCACTTATCAGCAATTTCAGAAAGATTTTAAGACCTATCTATTTAAACAGTACAATACTTAATAGATATCAATATCAATTTGATAAATAGATTTTTATTATTTTTATGAAATAAGGTTTACAGAAGCTTATCTATTTTAGTATAAATAATCTGTATTGTGCATACTTTGTTTGAATAAGTTAGGATTGTACTTTGTCAGTTAGTATCTTTTATTGAAATGTGTTATTTCCTTTTATAAGACACTGTTATCTGGCTCTGTATCTTAAATACTTTGTAATTTACTTTGTAAACCGCCAAGAACTGATGGTGTGGCGGTATACAAAAATAAACTATTATTATTATCAAAAGCTTTCTGAAAATCTAGATATACTATATCAACAGGCTCACCTTTATCCACTTGTTTATTCATACCTTCAAAGAAGTCAAGCAAATTTGTGAGGCAAGTGTGGCTGTGAACAAGACTGACTAGCAATATATTTGGAACTTTATAATATGTGATATGTGGTTTATCAAGCCTTTGTAATAAATAAATAAAAGTTTATTCAACTGATAGAACTAAAGATTTATGGCAAGTACCAACAGTGCACTAAAACAATTGAGATACTAAACTTCTTGATGCATAAACATTTAGAGAAGAGCAAGAATTTCCTATAAAGGAAACATTATATCTCCCCCATTTCCAATTTCCAGGAAGATATGGGTTGCAGTGGCTCCTCTGCTCCTGTGTGGAAGGGTCACTGTTCTACTGTCTCTAGGCTGCTGGGCTTCCCTTCCTGACTGGAGGGGTTGCTGCAAGCAGTGTAGAGAAGGAAGGAGGCACCTGGGGCAGTGGCATCCGGCATTGCTGTGCCATGCACCTTCCCACACTCTTCCCTGCTGCGACCGCCTCCTCCCTATGAACCTCTTCACATTTTTGCTGACAGCAAGCAACATTTACCTGCTGCTCACACTGGCCTCAGATCTTCCCCTGAGGTGGGTGGGTAGAGAGAGGAAATGACCAGCGTCCCCACCAAGACAACACCCAGGGTGTCTGCCACCCTCCCCTCCCCCCCTCGCTATATCACTGATTGCTGCTCAACCTGCTCTCAATTGCTAGACTTTCCTCACATCTGTAAGTATTTCCACTCTACCAACTCTATGCTGCTGGAACTTCTTCTCACCTGAAAGAGTCACTGTTCTGATCTTAGCTCTACCTGAACAATCTGAGGGTCATCTGTCAACTGTTGCTCAATCATTGTAAATGACTGGCAGACTGACTGGATTACATAGAAACATAGAAAATGACGGCAGAAAAGGGCCACGGCCCATCTAGTCTGCCCACACTAATGGCCCACCCCCTAACTACCTCCATGAAGTGATCCCACATGCCAATCCCATCTTTTCTTAAAATCTGGCATGCTGCTGGCCTCAATTACCTGTTTTGGAAAATTATTCCAGCGGTCAACCACCCTTTCGGTGAAGAAATATTTTCTGGTGTCGCCATGAAATTTCCCACCCCTGATTTTCAACGGATGCCCTCTTGTTGCCGTGGGTCCTTTAAGGAAAAAGAGATACTCTTCCACCTCGATACGGCCCGTGACATATTTAAACGTCTCGATCATGTCTCCCCTCTCTCTGCGTTCCTCGAGTGAGTACAGCTGCAACTTACCCAGTCGTTCCTCATACGGGAGATCCTTGAGTCTTGAGACCATCCTGGTGGCCATTCGCTGAACCGACTCAACTCTCCGCACATCTTTTTGATAATGCGGCCTCCAGAATTGTACACAGTATTCCAGATGGGGTCTCACCATGGATCTGTACAACGGCATTATGACCTCGGGCTTACGGCTGACGAAACTTCTACGGATACAGCCCATGATTTGTCTAGCCCTGGATGAAGCTTTCTCCACTTGATTGGCAGTCTTCATGTCTTCGCTAATAATCACCCCCAAGTCACGTTCTGCTACAGTCCTTGCTAGGATCTCACCATTTAGGGTGTAAGTCCTACATAAATTTTTGCCGCCAAGGTGCATGACCTTGCATTTTTTGGCATTGAAACTTAGTTGCCAAGTCTTTGACCAATGCTCCAGCATGAGTAGGTCCTGTGTCATACTGTCGGGCATTGAGCTTTTGTCGAGCACTGTGCTTTCATCTGTTGTGCGGTTGCCCACTATGTTACATAGTTTGACATCATCGGCAAATAATGTAATTTTACCTCGAAGCCCCTCAGCCAAGTCTCTTGCGAAGATGTTAAATAGGATCGGGCCCAAGACCGAGCCCTGCGGCACTCCGCTGATCACCTCCGTCGTATCGGAGAGGGTACCGTTTACCACTACCCTCTGAAGTCTACCTCTAAGCCAGTCCCTAACCCATGCGGTTAATGTTTCACCCAGTCCCATCGAACCCATCTTGCTCAATAACCTGCGGTGTGGGACGCTATCAAACGCTTTGCTGAAATCCAAATACACGACGTCCAGCGACTCCCCTATATCCAGCTTTCTTGTTACCCAGTCAAAGAAGCTGATCAGATTTGATTGGCAGGACCTTCCCTTCGTAAAACCATGTTGATGGGGATCTCGTAGATTCTCCTCATTCAGGATCGTATCCAATTGGCGTTTGATTAGTGTTTCCATAAGTTTACTCACTCACGATAAAACTGTCTGACAGACTGTGTTGGTAGATTGAACTGAGTGGATTTGCTTACTTGACTAACTGGCTGGACTGACCACCTGACTGACTTTTTGACTGACTGACTAGGTTGACAGCTTGATTCAACTGACTAGGCAGACTGACTTGACTAACTGGATTGATTGAGTGACTGACAAGACTGATTGAGTTGACTGAGTGACCAGTCCATCTTTTCTCTTTCTTTCCTCCTTTCCTGCCCTTGTAGTCTAACATCTTTTCCTCTCTTCCCTCCCTCAGGTCCATCTATTTCATCCTCCCCTCCTCTTCCTCTTTAGGTCTATAAGTTTCTCTGTTTCATCTCTCTCTCCCTTCCACCCTGATTCTATCTTTTCTCTCTCTCTCTCTCTGTTTCTTTCTTCCCTCCCTCTACTATTCTCTATCATTTATCTCTCTTTCTTCCCTCTCTCCTGCCCTTGTGATCCAACATTTCTTCCTCTCTTCCCTCCCTCAGGTCCATCTATTTCATCCTCCCCTCCTCTTCCTCTTTAGGTCTATAAGCTTTTCTGTTTCTTCTCTCCCTCCCTGGCACCCTGGTTCTATCACTTCTCTCTCTCTCTCTCTTTCTCTTCCCTCCCTCTACTATGCTCTATTATTTATCTCTCTTTCTTCCCTCCCTCCTGCCCTTGTGATCCAACATTTCTTCCTCTCTTTTCCCTTCCTCCCCTCCAATGTTAGGTCCATTAAGTCTCTTTATTTCTTCCCTCCCTCCTTGGGTCCTCCATTTCTCTCTTTCTTGCCTCCCTTTCCACCTCAGGGTGCATTATCTTTCTTTCTCTTTCTCTCTACCACTTCCCTTTAGCACCTCCCCCCCCCCCCCGATCTACCTTACACTGTTTATACCAGGAAGACTCTGGTATTGGCAGCACTAGACACATACTGTTTGCAGCCTGCCCAGAGTCTCTCTTCTGCTGCAACCTTCCCCAATGTAAACAAGTTGTGGAGTCAGCAGTATGGATTGCTGCAGAGAAGAGGCTCAAAGCAGGCCACAATCAGTGTCTGTCAAATGTTGCCTCTGCTGGGGATCTCCTGGGAGATACAGTGAAAAGCAAATGGGGGATGATGAATCATGGAAAGGGGAAGGAAAAGTGGAAGAGAGAGGGAGAAGGAGACAAACAATAGCATACTGGATCAGATAGGGGGGTACTAGGCCCTTACACACTGTTCAGTTGCCTAAGTGGTCAGTCCAAGCCCACTACAAATTATTGCTTAACAATGAGTCCTGCTGTTTAGTAGTCTGCCATAAGTCAAGCCATCATTCTAGCACAGTTAGATTACTGCAACTCTCTTTTTATTTGTCTAAGAGCAAGTTAAGGAGGTTACAGTTGATCCAAAACACGGCAGCCAAACTGCCCTTAGGGCCCCTTTTACAAAGCTGCATTAGCAATGCAGCTATGGTAAATGCAGCGAAGTCCATAGAAATTGAATGGGCTTCAGTGTGTTTACCATTGCTACTGTGGCTTTGTAAAAGGGACCTTAGTGTTATCAGCGGCTATCTTGGTTTTGCCAGTTTTAAAGCAAGTTTTACTTTTTCAAAGAGTTGGATATTTTTCATTTTCTCTTAATAGTAGAGATCATGCCCTTTATATTGATATATTTTATAAACTGAAACAATTATTATAAGGGTGCTAAAATTGCTCTTAAAGTCATGGCAGCCAAGTTGTTTTCAGCTATTTTTAAACAGTTTGAAACTTGGATTTTAATGCAGGATTCAAATATTTGGGTTATGCCCATCATGGGTATTATATTTATTTATGTGAAATGAAGAATTTTTTAATGTTGTTTTTTTTATTATTATTATTGATTTTAGTTGCACCAGCCATTGTGTTCCCCTGTGAGATCATTAAAACACATAGCTGGAACATATTGTGGGGTTGTTGTTTTTTTAGCATTTTTATGTATTTAAATCATTTTTTAAGGATTACAGTAGTTTTCATTTGAATTTGTGTGCTTCTTATTTTTCTGATATTTGATATTTTATTCTTGATATACCATTGCTGTGAAAGTTTTTCTGTGGTCATATGACTCTCCTAGATATGCCACTTGAACAGTAACCCCCACCCCTCTCCCCGAGTTTGGAAGTCCTGCTAAGTGAATTCTAGTTATATTTTTAATCAGGTTCTTATCCAGTATACATGCTTGATTTTATTTTTAGCCACCCTTCCTTTTGTTTTGTTCTCTATATGTTTTCTCTCTACTTGATTATTGTAGTATTGTATTATTTCCCTTTTGTTCTCGTTTGTCTTTGTTTTTAAATGTTTTTAATAATTATTGTTTTTAATGATGTTCTGTCATCTTAAATATGTTTTTTTTTAGTCAATACATGTTTTTATGACTTTGTACACCACCTAGAAGGTTGATTGTAACATAGTAACATAGTAGATGACGGCAGATAAAGACCCGGATTGGTCTGCCCAACCTTATTCAATTTAAATTTATTTATTTTAATTTTTTATTCTTAGCTATTTCTGGGCAAGAATCCAAAGCTTTACCCGGTACTGTGCTTGGGTTCCAACTGCCGAAATCTCTGTTAAGACTTACTCCAGCCCATCTACACCCTCCCAGCCATTGAAGCCCTCCCCTGCCCATCCTCCACCATACGGCCATACACAGACACAGACCGTGCAAGTCTGCCCAGTAACTGGCCTAGTTCAATATTTAATATTATTTTCTGATTCTAAATCTTCTGTGTTCATCCCACGCTTCTTTGAACTCAGTCACAGTTTTACTCTCCACCACCTCTCTCGGGAGCGCATTCCAGGCATCCACTACCCTCTCCGTAAAGTAGAATTTCCTAACATTGCCCCTGAATCTACCACCCCTCAACCTTAAATTATTACCATTTTCCTTTCTCTGGAAAAGATTTTGTTCTACGTTAATACCCTTCAAGTATTTGAACGTCTGAATCATATCTCCCCTGTCTCTCCTTTCCTCTAGGGCAGGGATGTCCAACCTGTGGCTCGAGGGCCGCATGCGGCCCAGTGAAGTATTTTGTGCGGCCCCGGTCGAGGGCGATGCAGTGTTTTTCTCTGCTGCCCCCGGGCGTTTACCGTCTTGCCAGCTCCCTCCTGTGTCTTGCTGCAGCATTTGCACATTTGTGCGGCCCCAGAAACATTTTTTCCAGCCAATGCGGCCCAGTGAAGCCAAAAGTTTGGACACTCCTGCTCTAGGGTATTCATATTCAGGGCTTCCAGTCTCTCCTCATACGTCTTCTGGCGCAAGCCTCCTATCATTTTCGTCGCCCTCCTCTGGACCGCCTCAAGTCTTCTTACGTCTTTCGCCAGATATGGTCTCCAAAACTGAACACAATACTCCAAGTGGGGCCTCACCAATGACCTGTACAGGGGCATCAACACCTTCTTCCTTCTACTGACTACACCTCTCTTTATACAGCCCAGCATCCTTCTGGCAGCAGCCACTGCTTTGTCACACTGTTTTTTTGCCTTTAGATCTTCGGACACTATAACCCCAAGGTCCCTCTCCCCGTCTGTGCATATCAGCTTCTCTCCTCCCAGCATATACAGTTCCTTCCTATTATTAATCCCCAAATGCATTACTCTGCATTTCTTTGCATTGAATTTTAATTGCCAGGCATTAGACCATTACTCTAACTTTTGCAGATCCTTTTTCATATTTTCCACTCCCTCTTCGGTGTCTACTCTGTTACGAATCTTGGTATCATCTGCAAAAAGGCACACTTTTCCTTCTAACCCTTCAGCAATATCACAAACATATTGAACAGGATTGGCCCCAGCACCGAACCCTGAGGGACTCCACTAGTCACCTTTCCTTCCTTCGAGCGACTTCCATTAGCCACCACCCTCTGGCGTCTGTCCGACAGCCAGTTTCTGACCCAGTTCACCACTTTGGGTCCTAACTTCAGCCCTTCAAGTTTGTTCAACAGCCTCCTATGGGGAACTTTCAAAGGCTTTGCTGAAATCCAAGTAAATTACATCTAGCATATGTCCTCGATCCAGCTCTCTGATCACCCAATCAAAAAATTCAATCAGGTTCGTTTGGCACGATTTACCTTTTGTAAAGCCATGTTGCCTCGGATCCTGTAACCCATTAGATTCAAGGAAGTACACTATCCTTTCTTTCAGCAACACTTCCATTATTTTTCCAACAACTGAAGTGAGGCTCACCGGCCTGTAGTTTCCTGCTTCATCCCTGTGACCACTTTTATGAATAGGGACCACATCCGCTCTCCTCCAATCCCCAGGAATCACTCCCGTCTCCAGAGATTTGTTGAACAAGTCTTTAATAGGACTCGCCAGAACCTCTCTGAGCTCCCTTAGTATCCTGGGATGGATCCCGTCTGGTCCCATCGCTTTGTCCACCTTCAGTTTTTCAAGTTGCTCATAAACACCCTCCTCCGTGAACGGCGCAGAATCTACTCCATTTTCTCATGTAACTTTGCCAGAGAATCTCGGTCCTTCTCCAGGATTTTCTTCTGTGAACACAGAACAGAAGTATTTGTTTAGCACATTTGCTTTCTCCTCATCACTCTCCACATATTTGTTCCCAGCATCTTTTAGCCTAGCAATTCCATTTTTTATCTTCCTCCTTTCACTAATATATCTGAAAAAATTTTTATCTCCCTTTTTTACATTTTTAGCCATTTGTTCTTCCGCCTGTGCCTTCGCCAAACATATCTCTCTCTTGGCTTCTTTCAGTTTCACCCTGTCGTCCTTTCTGCTCTCCTCTTCTTGGGTTTTTTTTATATTTCATGAACGCCAACTCTTTCGCCTTTATTTTCTCAGCCACTAGGTTGGAGAACCATATCGGCTTCCTTTTTCTCTTGTTTTTATTGATTTTCTTTACATAAAGGTCCGTAGCCATTTTTATCGCTCCTTTCAGCTTAGACCACTGTCTTTCCACTTCTCTTATGTCCTCCCATCCTAACAGCTCTTTCTTCAGGTACTTTCCCATTGCATTAATGTCCGTACATTTGAAATCTAGGACTTTAAGTATCGTGCGGCCGCTCTCCACTTTAGCTGTTATATCAAATCAAACCGTTTGATGATCGCTACTTCCCAGGTGAGCACCCATTCGAACATTAGAGATACTCTCTCCATTTGTGAGGACCAGATCCAATATCACTTTTTCCCTTGTGGGTTCCGTCACCATTTGTCTGAGCAGAGCCTCTTGAAAGGCATCCACAATCTCCCTATTTCTTTCCGATTCCGCAGACGGAACATTCCAGTCCGCATCGACAGGTTGAAATCTCCCAACAGCAGAACCTCCTCTTTCCTTCCAAACTTTTGGATATCCACAATCAGATCCTTATCAATTTGCTGCGATTGTGTGGTATAAGAAATTTTAAATAAACTTGAAACTTGTCTTTTTGCTAGTTTTATATTGTGTAACTGCTGTTTTTGCTCTTTCCAAAGTACTGCCTTTTGGTGAAGTGAATACTACCGTGTTTTCCTGAAAATAAGACCTACCCTGAAAATAAGCCCTAGTATGATTTTCAGGGTAGGTCTTAATATAAGCCCTACTCCAAAATAAGCCCTAATTGAAGCACAGGATTCGCCGTTAGCAGCGTTTCCCCCGCCTTACTGCACCCCCCCCACCGCGTACCCCTTCCCACCGTTCACACCCCAGCTGACCCTTCCATCTCTCCCTCCCATCTAAACCCAGCCAACTGCAAGACTGAAATACCTTGTTCCAAACGACAGCGTTGGTAGCAATCTAGATAGGCTGCTTCGCGGCCTTCTCCCGGTGGGGCGTTCCGTGTGCTGCATTGCTGATGACATCATCAGTGGAGGGGGAGGGTGCACGATGGGGGGGAGGGGACGGGAGGGAGTCTAATTACCTTTAGAGCAACATATTAAATTTAAAATACTGTTTAGTTTTAAAAATTTTGAATCATATGATTTTTCCTGTGATTTCTGCCACTTTAAAGGTTTATAATAATAATAAATACCGTTAAGTTCTATGCGGTTTACAATAGATTAAGCGAGGTACAAATTGATTGAATTTAAGAGGGGGGAAGAGGAGAGTTAATAGGACCGGAAATGCGTTGTTGAGGAGAAAGAGATTAATAGGACAGAGGAATCACTATGGAGGAGAAAGAAGATGAGTGTCTAGATATTGTAGGAACATTTGAGTTTTTAGACGTTTTCTGAATTCCTCATAAGTAGTGGGCGAAAGCAGTTGATCTAGGTCTTTACCCCACAATGCTGCTTGATGTGAAAGAAGGTGTTCATGGTGTTTTTTCAGTTTACAACCTCTAACTGGGGGAAAACGAAGTAGGAATGAGAGCTTCTCTTGTGTCTGTTGGCAGAAAAGGAGAAAAGGTCAATTATGTATTTAGGGGCAAGTCCGTTTAACATTTTAAAGCAGAAGCAAGCGAATTTAAACTTTATGCGTGCTTCCATCGGTAGCCAATGTAACTGCTGGTAGTAGGGTGATACATGATCGAATTTCTTTAGTCCAAAGATTAATCTGACCACTGCATTTTGCATTAGTTGTACACGTCGCATATTTTTTGGGGAAATGGCTAAGTAGGCGATGTTACAGTAGTCAAGTTGACTTAGTACGAGGGATTGGACCAGGGTTCTGAATGCCAACGTATAGAAATAAGCTTTAATGGATCTGAGTTTCCAGAGAGTGAAGAAACCCTTTCTGATTAAGGAGTCCACCTGGTCTTTCATGGTTAGGCATTGATATAGAGTTACGCCTAGTATCTTTATGGTGGGCTGGATGGGGTGATTAAATTCATTGATGCATAGAGGTGTTTTGGTGTCAAACGGATGTGGTGAAGCAATGAAGAATTTTGTTTTTTCTGAATTAAGTTTGAGCTTGAAGTTTGTCATCCATTGCTCCATCATGTTTATGGCTTCTGATGCCTTGGGAATAGTTTCTGAGATAGAGTCAGCAAATGGGATTATAATCGTGAAGTCATCTGCATAACTGAATAGTTTTATCCCCAGTTGAGTTAATTGCAAGCTCAGTGAGGACATGTAGACGTTAAATAGCAATGGAGACAATGGTGACCCTTGTGGCACACCGGATGGATTGCTCCAGGTATCGGAAAGCTCATAATTGAAGCGTACCTGATAGGTGCAGGATGTAAGGAAGCCACAAAACCAGTTCAGCACCTCGTCTTTGATACCAATGGTGTCTAGGCATTGTAGCATTTTCCTGTAGTCTACCAGGTCAAAGGCTGAACTCATATCGAATTGCACAACCAATGCATTGAGGCCCCTGCTAAATAGTAGGCACAGGTTGTCTAAAATAGCTGCAATTACTGTCTCCATACTGAATAAAGGTCTGAAACCGGATTGGGTTTCGTGTAGAAGAGAGAACTAATTAAGATAGTCCATCAGTTGGGTATGTACTAGTCCCGCCATGATTTTTATAGTAAACGGAATGGATGCTACCGGTCTGTAGTTGGTTATTAGGGCTGAGGGTTCTTTGTGATTTTTTAGAATTGGGGTTATTATTATGTGACTGTTATTAGAGAGGAACTTCCCATTTTTTAAGTTGTGGGCCAGGTATTGTAGCAGTGATAGTTTGAATTGTAATGGTGCTGCTTTCATAATTTCTGGGGGGCGCATGAGTCCAGTTCATCAACCTGTTAAGTCATTGCACTCTTCTGATGGTTTATTACTACTGTGTTTCACCGAAAATAAGACCTAGTGCGTTTTTTGGGCCCAAAATTAATATAAGACAATGTCTTATTTTCAGGGAAACGCGGTATAAACGTACACAGTATAATGAGCTCTACCTTGGTTCCCAAACAATCTGTAGAATGTTAGGAATTATCAGGAAAGGAATGGAAAACAAAAATGGAAGTGTTAAAATGCCCTTGTATCGCTCTATGGTGTGCCTGCAACTTGAATACTGTGTACAGTTCTGGTTGCCGTATCTCAAAAAAAGATACAAGCAGACCCCGAGTTACAGACACCTTGCTTGAATATGACTCATACTTAAGAACACAGTTGTGGCTTCATTTGATTGCACTGAGCAGTATTTCCAGTGGGGCATAGACTCCTACACTTCTCCTGCAGCAGGTTCAGGAATGGTACATGGCCATATTAAGAACAGTGTGTAGTTGTGCAAGCTGTATCTTAGAGGATCATGTACTGTTTTGTCTTTGTTAATATCACACCAAAGGCTGACAATAGATAAGTACATAAGTACATAAGTACATAAGTAGTCGCCTCCGCCGGGGCAGACCAGAGGTCCATCCTGCCCAGCGGTCCGCTCACGCGGCGGCCCATCAGGCATATTGCCTGAGCAGCAGTCCCTGACTAATTTTATGCCTACCTCTACACTTATCTCTAAACCTTCCACTGCTCTTATCTGTACCCCTCAATCCCTTTGTCCTCCAGGAACATATCCAGGTCTTCCTTGAAACCCTGCACTGTGCTATTTCCTATCACGGCTTCAGGAAGGGTGTTCCATGTGTCCACCACCCTCTGTGTGAAAAAGAATTTCCTTGCGTTTGTTCTAAACCTGTCCCCCTTCAATTTCATCGAGTGACCCCTTGTTCTTGTGGTTTCTTTCAAATTGAAAAATCTGTCCATGTCAACCTTTTCGATGCCCCTCAGGATCTTGAAGGTCTCTATCATATCTCCTCTGAGTCTCCGCTTCTCCAGGGAGAACAGCCCCAGCCTCTTCAGTCTGTCAGTGTATGTAAGGTTTTCCATACCCTTAATCAGTTTAGTTGCTCTTCTCTGGACTCCCTCAAGCATTGCCATGTCCTTTTTGAGGTACGGTGACCAGTACTGTACACAGTATTCCAGATGCGGGCGCACCATAGCCCGGTACAGTGGCAGGATGACTTCCTTCGTTCTGGTCGAGATACCCTTCTTAATGATACCTAACATTTGGTTTGCTTTCCTCGAGGCTGTGGCGCACTGTGCCGATGCCTTCAATGTCGTGTCTACCATCACTCCCAGGTCTCTTTCCAGCTTACTGACCCCTAGCGTTGATCCCCCCATTTTGTAAGTGAACATCGGGTTCCTTCTCCCTATATGCATGACCTTGCATTTCCCCACGTTGAAGCTCATTTGCCACTTTTTCGCCCATTCTTCCAGTGTCGTAAGATCCCTTTGGAGATCCTCGCAATCTACCGTGGTTTCAACCTTGCTGAATAGTTTGGTGTCATCTGCGAATTTGATGACCTCACATTTTGTTCCCGCCACCAGGTCGTCGATGAATATGTTAAACAGGAGCGGTCCCAGCACTGACCCTTGAGGAACCCCGCTCGTGACCCCTTGCCAGTCTGAGTAGTGGCCCTTTACACCAACCCTCTGCTTCCTGTCTGACAGCCAGTTTTTGATCCATCGGTGGACCTCCCCTCGCACCCCGTGATTCCATAGTTTCCTGAGCAACCGCTCATGTGGTACCTTATCGAAGGCTTTCTGGAAGTCTAGGTAAATTATGTCTATGGGTTCACCTTTGTCCACCTGGCTATTTACCCCCTCAAAGAAGTACAACAAGTTTGTGAGGCACGACCTACCCTTGCAGAACCCATGCTGGCTCAACCTTAGCTGTCCATTTTTTTCGATATGATCACAGATGCCGTCCTTAATCAGCGCCTCCATCATCTTTCCCGGGACCGATGTGAGGCTCACCGGCCTATAGTTTCCCGGGTCGCCCCTTGAACCCTTCTTGAAGATGGGCGTGACATTAGCTATTTTCCAGTCCTCCGGGATCTCTCCAGTTTTTAGGGATAGGTTGCATATTTGCTGAAATGTCTCTGCTATTTCATTTCTTAATTCCTTGAGCACCCTTGGGTGAATGCTGTCTGGACCTGGCGACTTGTCGCTCTTTAACTTGTCTATTTGCCTGAGGACATCCTCCTGGCTCACCTCTAGTTGGACCAGCTTGCTATCTTGATCTCCATTTTCTATTTCCTCTGGTTCCGGAATGTTGGATGTGTCTTCCCTCGTGAAGACTGACGTAAAGAAGTCGTTTAACTTGTCAGCTATTTCTTTTTCCTCCCTCACTACTCCCTTTCTATCCCCATCATCCAAGGGCCCCACTTCCTCCCTCGCTGGTTGCTTTCCCTTTACGTACCTGAAGAATGATTTGAAATTTTTTGCCTCTCCTGCTAGTCTCTCTTCATATTTCCTCTTTGCCCTCCTAACCACTTGGTGGCACTCCTTCTGTTTTTCCTTGTGATCCTTTTGGTTGGCCTGCGTTTGATCCTGTTTCCACTTTTTGAACGATGCTTTCTTGTCACTGATCGCCTTTTTTACAGCAGCCGTTATCCATGCTGGGTTCTTTATTCGATTTTTCTTGCACTCTTTTCTGAACCTGGGGACGTACAGGTTCTGTTCTTCGTGCACCGTACGCTTGAGCAGGGTCCAGGCGCTTTCTACGGACTCTATTTTCCTTGTGCTGCCGTTGAGTTTCTTCCCCACCATTTTCCTCATTGCATCATAATTCCCTTTTCTGAAGTTGAGCGCTGTTGTTGTGGTTCTTTTCACCCTGGATGATCCCAGTTCTAGTCTGCACTGGATCATGTTATGATCGCTGTTCCCCAGTGGGTCTAATACTGCTACTTCCTTTGCAGGTCCCCCCAGTCCACTGAAGATTAGATCAAGAGTAGCTTCTCCTCGTGTAGGTTTTGTGACCAGCTGCTCCAGGAAACAGTCCCTCGTGGCTTCCAGGAATTTGGTCTCTCTCACGCAACTTGAGTGCCCGATACTCCAGTCTATCCCAGGGTAGTTGAAGTCCCCCATCACCACCACACTTCCATTTTTGCATACCTGCCGCAGTTCAGTCTCCAGGTCCCGGTCAATTTCTTCCGATTGGTCAGGCGGACGATAGTATAGACCCAATTTGACGTCTGCTCCAGATCCTCCTGGTAGCTTAACCCATATTGATTCCAAGCCGTCCGCCCTTACTGCTGTTTCCATTTTGGTTGAGGGTATGGAGTCCTTTATGTATAGCGCTATTCCTCCACCCTTCTTGTGCGTCCTGTCTCTCCTGTAAAGTTTGTACCCTGGTATGACTACATCCCATTTATTGTCATCAGCCCACCACGTTTCTGTGATTCCAATTATGTCTAGGGCTTTTTGACTGGCTATAATTTCCAACTCTCCCATTTTGGCCCTGAGGCTCCTCGCATTTGTGTAGAGGCAAATAGGTCCTGATTTGTCGACCGCCCTGCTGTTTTCTTTCCATGGCTCGGCGCTCCCACCTGGCTTGGCTTTACTCGGTCATCCACCTCCCGTGGCGTGTCTGTTTTGCCCCCAGCCAGTATCCCCTTTTTTGGATGGTCCCCTGGCTCCCATTTTACTCTCTCGACCCTGCCTGTTAGATTCATTTGGGCACTGGGCCCCTGTATTGTATCTGTGGGTCCTTTTTCAAGAGATTTCCACTCAGTCCCTTTGTCCAAAAGTTCCCTCCTAATCCCTTTGTCCAAAAGTTTCTTCTCAGTGCCTTTGTCCAAGATTTTGCTCTCAGTCCCATCTGTGGGCCCCTTTTCTGAAGGTTCACATTTAGCCCCTTTGTCCAAAAGTTCCTTCCCAGTCCCTTTGTCCAAAAAGTCCCTCTCAGCCCCTTTGTCCAAGAGTTCCCACTCAGTCCCTTTGCCCAAAAGTGTCCACTCAGTCCCTTTGTCCAAGAAGCCCCTCATAGTCCCTTTGCCCAAGAATTTCCTCTCAGTCCCTTTGTCCAAAAGATCCCACTCGGTCCCAAGCTCTCTTTTGCGATGTTCTTGCTCAGTATCATTTTTTGATACCAATGTCCGGTGTGTCGAGGCCAGATCGACTTCAGGCTTTCCCCTACTCCTCAGTTTAAAGCTAGGTCTATGGCGTTTTGGATGTTTCTTGCCAGCAGCTTCGTCCCAGCCGTGCTCAGGTGCAGTCCGTCTCTCCTGTAGAGCTTGTTCTTCCCCAAGAAGGTCGTCCAGTTTCGAACAAAGTGGAAACCCTCCTCCTCGCACCATCTCCTCAGCCATCCGTTCATTACTTGTAGTTCGCTCTGTCTCCTTGCGTCTGCTCTCGGTACTGGCAGGATCTCCGAGAAGGCTATCCTCCTTGATCTCAGCTTCAGTTTCCGCCCCAGGAACCTGAATTGCTCAGTCAGTGTAGTCCGGTTGAAATTTTTCCTGCTGACGTCGTTGGTTCCAATGTGGATTACAACTGCCGTCTCCTCCGTCTCGGCTCCCTCCAGGATTCTCTCAATTCTGCTGATGATGTCCGTTGTTTTTGCCCCCGGGAGACATGTCACTAGTCGGTCCTCCCTCCCTCCGGCAATGTGACTGTCCACTTCTCGCAGGATTGAGTCTCCCACTACAACAGCAGATTTCCCCTTCCTCAGATGTCTCTCTGGTCTCAGGTCCGTGTCCTCCGGGCTCTGCTGGATCTCCGCTGATCCTTCCGCTAGGTCCTGTTGGGTACCATCATTTGCTTTTTCAGACCCTACGCAAGGTCCCGCTCCCATGGTGTCTGGTGGATCCTGACCTCCAGCTTCCGGTTCCCGTCTGATACGCTGGTGGTCCTGTATCTCTGCCATCTGCCAGGCCTCCTCTATGAACTTCTCGAGCTCTCTGACTTGTTCTGTGATGTGGCTCTCTCTGGTAGTATCCTCCGTTTCCTCACACTGTTCCTCTATGGTGCAGAGTCCCTCCAGCTCCTGGACTCTAACCTGCAGCCTTCCGACCTCCCTCTTCAGGCTATCCAGTTCCTGGCATCGATTGCATATGTATGCCCGCCTCCCAGATGGGAGGTAGTCATACATATGACATGCGATGCAGTATAATAAACTCACTTATAGTTATTGTTCTCAGTTGTATGGACCTTCAGATTGCAGCCGGGTACAACGCTACCGGTTGCTTTACTCTTTGTCAGTCCAGCCTTTATTAATTATTCATGTTAGGCACTTTGGGATTTTTTTTTTTTTGTCTTTATTTTTTACTTAGAATTTTCTATATATTAGCTTATACTGATCTTGTCCTATATTCACCTCTCCTACTGGTAGGGACAGTTGGCCCATTTGTCAGCTGGGAGCAGAGGTAAGCAGCAAGAACCTTAAAAACTACAAATTCTGAGTTACATACAAATCCGACTTAAGAACAGCCTTAAAAACATAACTCATTCTTTAACACGGGGACTGCCTGTATAGCGGAATTAAAAAAGGCACAGAGAAGGGTGATGAAATTGATGAAAGGTTTGGGACGACTTCCCTATGAGGAGAGGCTAAAGTGGCTAGGGCTCTTTAGCTTGGAGAAGAGATGACTCAGGGGGGATAGGATAGAGGTCTATAAAATGCTGAGTGGAGTGGAAAGGGTAGATGTGAATGCTTTCCAAAAATACTAGGACTAGGGGGCATGCGATGAAGCTGCTAAATAGTAGATTTATAACAAACTGGAGAAAATATTTCTTCACACAATATGTAATTAAACTCTGGAAATCATTGCAGAAGAATGTGGTGAAATTATTTAGCTCAGCAGGGTTTAAAAAAGGCTTGAATAATTTCCTAAAAGAGAAGTCCATAGGCCATTATTGAGATGGCTTGGGGAAATCCACTCCTTATTCCTAGGATAAGCAGCATAAAATCTATTTTACTATTTGGGATCTAGCTAGATAGTTGGGACCTTGGTTGGCCACTGTTAGAAAGAGGATACAGTACTGGGCTTGATGGACCTTCGGTCGTTCCCAGTATGGCAATTTTTATGTTTTTATATGCTATTGATATATTGTAGTATGTCAATTTGCATGTTTACATATTTTTCAGATAATTTTACATGTATAATCATTTTTATTTATCTGTATACAATGATGAGATGAAGATGATTTAAGAGTATGTGTTCTGCTTCTGTGTCATTTTGCTGTGATCTCATATTTATTTATGCCATTTTATTTGCTTTTGCAGTATTGCTTTGCTTCTCAAGTTGCCCATTCAGGATGAAATAGGGCTATTTTGGGCACATTTTTATTTTGCTTCTAATAAAATTTTGCTTTGTATTGACTGAATCTGCTTCTGTGATTTGTCTCCTATTGGACCTAGTAGAACCAACCAGTGGCGTACCTAGGGTATGTGGCACCCGGGGCCAATCATTTTTTGACAGCCCCCCCCCCCCCATGTAAAAAAAATATTTTTTGTAATGACCATGAAACGGAATAAATGGTCAGAATAGAAACAGGCATTGAAAATTTTTTTTATCGAACCTCATATATTACATTACATTACAAGCAGCGCTGTTACAAACATATTCTGAAGGTCAATGCTAAGGTTAACAAAGTTTCCTTCCTTGGACCAGAAGGAGATACTGACAAACCACTGGAAGAGATCCCAAACCAACTACCCAGGAACAACACCCAAAGACCCACTCAGTGTGTGAACCAGTTGAGTGGAGTGGACTAATTAGGGGGTGGAAATGGGCCCGAAGTTTGCTCAGCAGAATTTCCCAGACCACCTCTTCCTCTCAACACATTGACACGCTGCCACCACCACCACCATTAGGAACATCTCACCGGGTAGGCCAGCAATGCTTATAAACTTTATAAAACACATTATTATATTTTCTTATAAAGCACATATTTTAACTGAACTCTCTGACATCCTCAGCCTTGCCATTCACAAAAATAGAAGGAAGAAAAGTTCCCATTTCCTGCTGTCTCATGTCCCCGGCCTATACAATATTTTTCTTCTGCAGACCCTTCAAAAGTCTGACCAAATCCTCGTTTCACTTGCATTATAAAGTACTGAGGATGCCATCTCTCCCCAATCCCAGGTCCTAAAATCTAAGACAGTAACCATTATTCCAAACAAAACATAACATAAATTGTGTCTGAATTATCATGACATCAGAAGTACATATGTAGTAGTTGCGGGTGATGCTTGAGACAGTTCTGATTGTGTTAATTTGGTTTTATGTGTTTTTTGAATAGAAGGGTTTTTATTTCTTTTTTGAAGGTTTTGCAGTATGTGGTCGATGTCAATTGGTTGTAGAGTTGGGGGTCGAGTGTTGCAGCTCGAATGGCTAGGAGGTTGTCGAACAGTTTTTTTCTTTTGACGTTTTTGGTTGGAGGGTGTGTGAATGGTGCGTGAGTTCTCCTATGTCTGTTTGAAGTGGATTGAATTATTTAGCTGAAGAAATTAGTTACCCCCTCATCCCACACACATTAATTCTCTTCCATTTTTGTTCCCATTATAAAAAATACTGATAAGTTCCCAGAAAAAAAATACATTAAAATAAAGTGAAAACAAAGGCCCCTACAGATGAGAGCATAACATAAGAATTGCCTAATTGGGTCAGACCAATGGTCCATCATGCCCAGTAGCCCATTCTAATGGTAGCCAATCCAGGTCACTAATACCTGGTAAAAATCCAAAGAATAGCAACATTCCATGCTACCGATCCAGGGCAAGCAGACACTTCCCCCTTGTCTTAATAACAGACTATGGACTTTTCCTCCAGGAATTTGTTCAAATCTTTCTTAAAATCAGCTACACTATCTGCTTTTACCATAACTTCTGGCCACTTCATTTTTAAGTTTAGATCTTTCCTTCCAAACAGAGACCTTGCTAAATGTCAAATACAGCACAAGGTAACTTCACATGGACTTAGCTGTGCAGGAATGTTTTTTTCTTTCGATCACTACATAGCCTAATGCCACACAAGCAGCGCTGTTACAAACATATTCTGAAGGTCAATGCTAAGGTTAACAAAGTTTCCTTCCTTCAACCACAAGGAGATACTGACAAACTACTGGAAGAGATCCCAAAACAACTACCCAGGCACAACACCCAAAGATCCACTCAGTGTGTGAACCAGTTGAGTGGAGTGGACTAACTGGGAGGTGGAAATGGGCCTGGAGTTTGCTCAGCAGAATTTCCCTGACCACCTCTTCCTCTCAACACATTGACACGCTGCCTCCACCACTAGGAACACCTCACCGGGTAGTCCAGCAATGCTTATAAATTTTATAAAACACATTATTATATTTTCTTATAAAGCACATATTTTAACTGAACTCTGACATCCTCAGCGTTTCCATTCACAAAAATAGAAGGAAGAAATGTTCCCATTTCCTGCTGTCTCATGTTCCCGGCCTATACAATATTTTTCTTCTGCAGACCCTTCAAAAGTCTGACCAAATCCTCGTTTCACTTGCATTATAAAGTACTGAGGATGCCATCTCTCCCCAATCCCAGGTCCTAAAGTCTACGACAGTATCACAAACTAGTGCTGCCAGATTCAGCCTATTGAATTGGTTTATCGATTCGATTTTAATGCCCAATTGGGTGTTTTTTTCAAACATCCTGGTGGGTTTATTTTATAGCTTTTTCACCCCCCTTTGGCTTCTCCTAACCACACTGGTGCTGTGGTGTAAATAAAATAAAGAAACAAAAAGGACTTTTCCTCTCTCTGTTAAATCCTAACTCACATTTGCGGTCTAACACCAGCTCTGGCAGGATACACATTTCAAATCTGACATATTGTAATCACAAAACAGAAAATAATATTAGTTTTTCTACCTTTTGTTGTCTGGTTATTTTTCAAATCTTGTTGGTCCAAGGCTCTAGTTGTCTTCTGATAACTTGCTTGCCAGGGTCTCCTTCTTCCTTCTTTCTGCATGCTAACCATCCATCTGCCATCTCTGTCCTCCCCGTTTCCCTTCCCTCCCCCGGATGTCTGGCATCTTTCCTTTTTTTTGTCTCCCTCCACAGATCCTCCTTTTCTTAACTACCCTTTCATCCAGCATCTCTACCTCCTTCCCCACCACCTCAGGGTCCACCATCTCTCTCTTTCTTTTCCCAACTACCCTCCTAACCAGTATCTCTATTTCCCCCCTTCACAACATCCCTTGTGTCCAACTTCTGTCCCTTTCTGTTCCTACCCTCCCTAAAACCCATGGTCCATCATCTCTCTCCCTCTCCTCTATTTTCATACCCATTATTTCTTCCCACCCAAAGTCCGGCATATGCACGTCTCTTTGAACCCCTCCCCCTTCCCTCCGTGTACTTCTGCACCAGGGCCCCCTCCCCTTAAGGCCTGCCCCCCCTTAAAGGTCTGCATCCCACCCCTGAAGGCCTCTCCCCCCCCTTGAAGGCCTGCATCCCCCCTCGAAGGCCTGTCCTCAACTTATAGGCCTGCACCCCCTCTCAAAGGCCTGCACCCCCTCTCGAAGGCCTGCACCCCCTCTCGAAGGCCTGCACCCCCCTCGAAGACCTGTCCCCCCCCTTGAAGGCCTGCACCTCCCCTTGAAGGCCTGTACCCCCCTCGAAGGTCTGTCCCCCCATTGAAGGCCTGCACCCCCCTCTTGAAGGCCTGTCCCCCCCTTGAAGGCCTGCACCCCCTCTCGAAGGCCTGTCCCCCCCTTGAAGGCCTGCACCCCCCTTGAAGGCCTTCACCCACCTCTTGAAGGCCTGCACCCCCCTCTCGAAGGCCTGTCCCCCCCTTGAAGGCCTGCACCCCCCTTGAAGGCCTTCACCCACCTCTTGAAGGCCTGCACCCCCCTCTCGAAGGCCTGTCCCCCCCCTTGAAGGCCTGCACCCCCTCTTGAAGGCCTGTCCCCCCCTTGAAGGCCTGCACCCCCTCTCGAAGGCCTGTCCCCCCCTTGAAGGCCTGCACCCCCCCTCGAAGGCCTGTCCACCCCTTGAAGGCCTGCACCACCTCTCGAAGGCCTGCACCCCCTCTCGAAGGCCTGTCCTCCCCTTGAAGGCCTGCACCCCCCCTCGAGGGCCTGTCCCCCCCTTGAAGGCCTGCACCCTCCCCCGAAGGCCTGCCTGCCCCCCCCTTGAAGGCCTGCCTACCTGTCCCTTCCTTGAAGGCCTGTCCCCCTGAAGGCCTGTCTCCTTCCCCCCCCAAGGCCGGCCTGCCTGCCCGCCCGCCCCACCCTGGAGGCCTGCACCCCCTCCCCCGCCTCCGCAGGACCACTCGCCCTCCCACCACCTCGAAGGACCGCTCATCTGCCCAGCTTGCCTGCACCATTTACCTGAAGCAGCCTGCAGCAAGATCGCGATCCCAGCGATCTTTGTGCTGCTTTGGCTCTGTTTCCTCTGCCGCGGTCCCGCCCCTCCTCTGACGTCAGAGGAGGGCGGGACCGTGGCGAAGGAAACAGCCGAAGCAGTGCAAAATCGCTGGGATCGCGATCTTGCTGCAGGCTGCTTCAGGTAAATGGTGCGGGAAGGAATCCAGATGCGAGACGTCGGGGCTGAACCGGACACAGGGGGGGGGGGGGAACCGGACCAGAGCACCCCCTCAGGGCTTGGCACCTGGGGTGGACCGCTCCCCACGCCCCCCCCTTGGTACGCCACTGGATCCAACCCAGCCGGCTGATTAACCGTTCCCCTTAACTGTATCCATGAGAGCCTGTTTGTCTTTGGGAAGCAGAGCTGAGATTGTGATGTCTTAATGCTTCATTCTACCAATAAGAGCCAACCTCATCAGTGATGTCACAATGGCTTCATGGTCCTGTACTTCCCTCTGCCCTTCAACCCAGCCAGCTGATTAATTGTTCCCCTTAACTGTATCCATGAGAGACTGTTTGTCTGTTTAGATTGTAAGCTCTTTCGAACAGGGACTGTTTTCTTACTCTTTGTGACTCTGTACAACGCTGCGTGTGTCAGGTAACGCTATAGAAATAATTAATAGTAGTAGATCAACTGCCAGTTTGCTTTTTGGAACTATTGCACAATGGTGCACTTGTTGAGGAATAGTGCACATTGTTGAATAGTGTGAACTATTGATGACAAAGGGGGAAATTTCAATATTTTTTCCTGTAGTTTCAGATTAAAAATCATGGGAATGTTGTTTTGAGTTAATTCACATTAGAGTGACCAGGTTACTCATTCCAGATGAGATACTTTTTGGCCTTTCCAGGATTTCTGCCAACCTCATCCCAGTGCATTATGGGACCAGCAGCGCTGATTTCAGTGGACTACAAATACTACACTGCTTTGGGATGTTATTTTAAAACCAGGACTGGCCAAAAAGTCTGGCTTCTGGAATTGGTAACCTGGTCACCCTAATGCACATCTCTAGTATGCAATTGACAGAATCCATTCTTGCTCATATATAAATATATGGAGATGAGGAAGAAAGCATGAGAAGCAGAGTTTCATTTTGAATGTGATTACCGTTGTACTAAAGAAAAATCTGTTTGCCTGCTTTTCTACTGCCTGCCCGACAGCAGCCCTGCAACTACAATCGGTCCAATTTGTAGCCTTAACCCAGTGTTTTTCAACCTTTTTTGGGCAAAGGCACACTTGTTTCATGAAAAAAATCACGAGGCACACCACCATTAGAAAATGTTAAAAAATTTAACTCTCTGCCTATATTGACTATATATAAAGTAATTCTCTTGAATAGGAATCAAATAAACACAAAGAAAGTATTTTATAATTACTTTATTACGAAATAAAAATTATAAAAATTATAAAATACTTTATTCAGTGCGAAACCTGGGCCTGTTTGGCTGAACACAAAGCTGATATTCTGGCTGGAATCGAAGAAAGACACACACGTAGCTCTTCGTCAACAGCTCTCAGTCTCTCTCTGTATTTGGTTTTTATAGCATACAAAAATAGACAAATATACCCTCCATCCTTTTTATTAAACCACAATAGCAGTTTTTAGCGCAGGGAGCTGCGCTGAATGTCCAGCGCTGCTCTTGACGCTCATAGGCTCCCTGCGCTAAAAACCACTATTGCGGTTTAGTAAAAGGTGACCATATTGTAAAATATAGATAGCAGATATAAATTCAGAACTGTGCATAGTAAGTGAAGGGAAGTTTTCATCTCTGGGAATTTACCCAGTTAACTATTAAGTTATTTGGGCAAATTCCTTTGAAAACTGTGGTAATACTGCCTCCACTTTGCTAAATTTAAAATAAAATCATTTTTCCTACCTTGTCTGGTGATTTCTGGTTGCACTTTCTTCTTCTGACTGTGCATCCAATCTTTCTTCCCTTCTATCAGCCTGTATGCTTTCTCTCCTCCACACCTCATTCCCTCCCCCAACTTTTTCTTCCTCTCTCCCTGACCTTTCTTTCTTTTTTTCTGTTTAAGTTTCAAGTTTATTAAAATTTTTGATTAATCGCTTAATCTTGCTTCAAAGCGATGTACATACATAAAAGAAAATATTTAAATTACAACTTCTTTCCTTCTGTTTCCCTGCCTGCCCCCTTTCTTTCTTTCTCCCTGCCGTTCCCCAAGCCACTGCCACTGCCGCTGCCATCGGGGAACAGGACCCACCAATGGATAACAGGCCCCAAAGCCGACGCCGACGCATGCTCTCCCTGACGTCAATTCTGCAATCGGAGAGGAAGTTCCGCCCAGCCAGGCAGCGATTGGCTGGCCTGAACTTCCTCTCCGACTGCAGAATTGACGTCGGGGAGAAGAAGACTTATCGGCTCGATAGATTAGATCGCCAAGACAAAGTGAGTCATGGGTGATCGACTCACTTTGCCTTGGCGAGCTACTGGCGCCCCTGCCTCGGGCCCCCTGTCAGCTCCGGGCCCGGCGGCCCTGCGGCACACCAGGCAACATCTCGCGGCACACTAGTGTGCCGCGGAACAGCGGTTGAAAAACACTGCCTTAACCAACAAAGGGGTCCTTTTATGAAACTGTGTTAAGTGCTAACACACAATGAGGGAAAAAAGGCTTACCACAAAGCATTTTGCAGTCATTTGCCTGTCAGCCTGAGTTAATCATGTGCTATTTAGTTTTTTAAAATATTTTCAAGAGTGGATGTGTTATGAGCAGAGAATGGGTGTGGAAGTTTAATTACAGGTAGCATATTGACATTAGCATGCACTAACTAACATCCTAAGTGGGAGGCAATAAACGCCCTGATTGTATAAAAGACGCCTACAATTAGGCACCTAGGTCGGCATGCCTAGTCGATCTAGGCACCTTTTTAATTGGCTTAATCGGTGCTGATAATTGAAAGCACAATTAAAAGCTAATTAAAATGATTTTTTAAAAAAATATCTTTATTCATTTTAAAGCCAAAAATAAGTGCAACATATTATACAGACAGTTTATACTTTAACAGCACTTAATTCTATCAAATTATATATTATGACAAATACATATATCATCCCCCCCCCCTTTCTACATATCCAACAATTGTACTCAAATTAAAAGTATCTCCCACCCACCCTGGACGTGTATGATCAAAGGGCAAAATAAAAAATTACTCCTTACAGAATTTTGTCAATGGCTCCCAAACATCCATAAATTTCCTATAATGTCCGTTGTATGGCCATCGTACGTTCCATTTTAAAAGTGTGGCATAGAGATTCCCACCAGAAAGTATAATTTAACCAATCCCAATTTTCCAATTCCTCAAAATAAGCTGTATGGCAACCCCTGTCATAATAAAGAGAAATTTATTATTATGGGAAGATATTTGACTTTTAGCCATCATTAACATGCCAAATAGCACGGTATCGTACATCAATGCCACAGGATTTTCCAATAAATTATTCACTTGACCCCAAATGGATCTCTAAAACTTAAGTATCAAGGGACAATAGAACAGTAGATGATCCAATGTCCCTACATCGAAATGACAGTGCCAGCATCTATTAGACTTGGAACTATCTAATTTCTGTAAACAAACAGGGGTCCAAAAAGATCTATATAACAAAAAAAAAACCGTTTGTCTCTTAGATGCCAACGCCATATATCTCATCCTCCGAGTCCAAATTCGTGGCCATCGAGATGCAGAAATCTGCTGCTTTATCTCAATGCTCCAAATGTCACGAAGACCAATTTTTGGTTTCATATTCAAAAATTCAGATATTAATTTGTACCACTGAGCAGCCTGATGTCCCAGGAAATCTGTCTGGAAGCATAGGATTAGCAAACTATACTGATTTTTAAGATTTCGCCAATCAGGGAACCCCTTCTGAATGGCTTGCTTCAACTGCAACCACTTATAATTTTGAGACTTAGCAATACCAAATGGTTGTTGCAGTCGTGAAAAGTCACGCAGCTTTCCATCTGATACTACATCATCCAGAGTAGGTATGCCTGCCTTCATCCAATGCTTCCAGATGACCTTAAAAATGATTTTTAAAAATTTAATTTGTGGGAGGTGCCTAACTCAGTAGGTGCCTTCCACTCCGAGATAGACATCTACCCGAGGCACCTACCAGTGCCTACCCCCCCCCCAAAAAAAATGGAGAAACACCTCTACGAAATATTTATTTATTTATTTAAATGTATGAATCACTTAAATCTAAGCGATGTACAAAAACATTTACCAGCACATCCACAATTTCAAACACAAACATTGGAAAATGCAATAAACAAATGTCAGTCTCCCTCACAAAATTTCCTTAACACAGAATTAGTCAAATCTAAAACAAATAATAGCCACAGACAGGGCAGGATTAATTCATCGAGGGCCCCTAGGCACACAAGTAAACTGGGCCCCCTGCCCCGCCCCACCCCACCATGCACCCAGGCGGAAACAGGAAGCTGCGTCAGAGAGAAGCTTTGGGCAAGCAGCACCGCTTGCACAATTACAGTTCCCATTGCCTTTCTTACCCGCGTTGCTTGCGTGTCTTACTTTCCGTTGATGGGGGGGACCGCGTTGCCAATTGTGGTGGGGCCCGAATTACCGATCGATGCTGGAGGGGCCCATTGCCGTTTGGAAAAAACAATGTTGGTGTCCTCCTTCATCAGGCCCCCCCTGACCATTTTGGACCCTAGGCACGTGCCTACTTGGCCTATTGGTTAATCCTGCTCTGGCCACAGAGTTAGGGAAAGGCATCTACAAACAATTGTATTTTTAACAATTTCTTGAAAGACAAACGATCCTTGCATAATCTCATTATATCTGGAATTGAATTCCAGAGACTCTGGCAATTGAGAAAATAGATATTCTAGATTTTACATTACATTACATTACATTAGGGATTTCTATTCCGCCATCACCTTGCAGTTCAAGGCGGATTACATAACGAATCCCATTTTCTTTTAAACTGATGAGCGACCCCCCCCCCCCACCTCAGATCTCAAACATCTTGCACTCAATCAACAAAAGTAGAGATGAAACAGATGCTTCAAATAAATCAAGCTTCCTTTTAGCTTGATTTATTTGGACATAAGAGACTGATATTGTGGTGTTTGAGGTTTTCTGTACCATTATATGAAGTGTCATTCTCCAAACAACAGAATATATCAACAGTTTGACTCCTGAGGAAGGCACTAAGGTGCCGAAACACAGACTGTGTTGAGTCTGGTGTTTGTTTTAGTGCAATAAAGTCCCAGTTGAAGCATCTCTTTCATCTCTACCTACCAGTGCCTACCAGCAAGTAGGCGTGGTTAGAGGGCAGATTCGGGAAGAGTTTGGCTGTGGATTGACTTAAGCACTGCTAAGCGCCGACCTTAGACACACTCATTTAGGCCAAGAAAACCCTGGCCTAAATGACATTGCGCCTAAGGATACAATGTCTAGTGGCATCTAAGTCCTCATAGGTGCCACTAGGTACGATTCTATAAACAGTGCCTAGCGGTTGATTGACAGCCATGCTGATTAGCGTCTAGGAGTTAGACACTGTTTATGCAGGGCCTAGATGTTCTTAGGTTAATATTTTTTTTCAGATTTCGCATGCTAATGGAAAAATTTGCACATGACCTGCAAAAAGAAAAAAAAATCCCTAATTTACCCCTCCCTCCCCTTTTTACAAAGTCATGCTAGCAGCTGCCTCTGCGGTAACTGCCCCGAAGGCCATAGAGATTTAAAGGCTTTTGGGGATTTTGCCACTAGCTTGGGAAGGGCTTAGTGATGCACTAGAAGTAGACATTAGCATGCAGGAAAATCCCGCCTTAAAATGCGTAAGCACATTTCATTTTGGCACGGACAGTAGCACACATTGGTTCTTCAAGCCAGCAGTACTTTCCATGATGAGTAAAAGATCATGGTGATTTTGTCTATCACAACTTAACTACAAGACACCTGAGTCAGGCCCCTTATGGGCCGAAACACGATCATGTCGAGTCAATCACAATAAAAAGAGACTGAACACCATTGGTCACCTTTGTTGTTGTTTTTTTGCTATTCACGGTTGTGAAGGCAGATTCTCCTGTTCGTATTCTAAGCACATCTTACTAAAAGGGCCCTAAAGTCCTAATATTGCTTCTTACCAAACATTCGCTAAATCAACAATGTAACCAAGTCCCCAGGCACAAGTCAAACATTTTATGCAAATACTTCCTGCATATTGTTTGCAATGGGCTTTTCAGTGGACCTGTCCAGGGAAAAATTTATTTGAATTGGACCTTAATGCTGCCACACATTTCTATTTGGCCAGGACAATAAAATCATCCTGTTATAGCCATGGTAACTTTCAAGCTAGAGATCTTCTAAGAGCAATTTTATATTCTATTAAACTGGTTCAATAAAACGTGCCCTCCCCTCTCCTTCTAGATATATAGTTGAAAGAGATATCACTGCATTCTTTTTATCGATGGATAAACACATCTGCAATGTTTTCACGCAGGCAAGCAATTCTTCTTCTGTATATTACTCTGAAAGATTTGCACTTTAAAAAGAATCTGTGAGGCTTCGGAATAGGCCCCACCAGAACATGCCAGCATGTCAAGCGTCTCATTAAGCAGTGAAATCTCACCAGGAGTGAGCTGAACTGGGCTACTCGTACAATCTTGCTGACTCTATAAAGCTGGAGTCTACCTCATTAAGAGTGTGTTAAATCAGAATTATGGAAGGTTTGATTATCTGCAGGATTTAATTATAGCAAGGCACGTCCCTCTGCCACACAAGTTTGTTATGATAATTATATCGACAAGGCAAACTTAATAAGGCTGTAGGTGGTTACATTTCAATATGTCATGTTAAAATGTATATAGAAACACATATGTGTGTGCCTATAAATTAGTGTTTCTGTATTATTTCAGCAGTGCTTCGCATACCACCTTGGGTGAACTTCTTCAGAGGCAGTTCATAAATCCAAACAAAATAAATATAGTACAATAGATGAATTTATTTATTTTTAGTGTTTAAATACCACTTATAGCCTAAGTGGTACTTTCAGGTACTTAAGCTTTTTTTCCTTATCTGTCCTTGGAGCAATGGGGGATTAAATAACTTGCCCAGGGTCACAGGGAGCAGTGTGGGATTTGAACCTACAACCTCAGGGTGCTGAGGTTGTAGCACTAATCACTGCACAACACACTCCCACACCCACTCTAGTACGGTAAGAAGGTAAAGCATGTCTCAAAGTAACCCACTCATTGCTAGGACTCCAAGTTTGCAGAGTAGCTTTTGCTTGCTATTCCCCCTTCTACCGTGTTTCCCCGAAAATAAGACAGTGTCTTATATTAATTTTAGGCCCAAAAAATGCACTAGGTCTTATTTTTGGGATAATTTTTTTTTTTTTTCATATACATGATCATCTCTCCCTTCACCCCAATTCTTCATTTTCACTTTCTCTCCCTCACATGTGCAGCATCTTTCTATCCCTCCATCTCTCCCATCCCCCTGTGCAGCAGTACCCTTGCCTAGCTTCTATCCTTCCCTCCCATCCCTTGTGCAGCAGAACCCTTGAGCACCCCCCGCGCCGTGCAGCCGAACCCCCAGTGACCCACTAAGGACCAACCACAAGGGACTCCGAAATGCTTCCCCAATTGGCCATTACACCATCCATCACCCTCACGAGCCCCGCCCTCACACAACTCAAACAAGTTTGGGAAGAAGGGAGGGCAAAGAGGAGCGAGAAAACCCTTTAAAACTAAATGGAGAACCTGGCGGGCTGCCAAAGCCAAGGTGCAGCCATGACAGTGGCGCCTCCATTCAGCCCTTTGCCCTCATTGAGTCACGGATCTTGACGGAGTGGGGAGTGCCCGACTGCTGGTCACGAGCCCCGCCGCCGCGGTGCTCACATCACCCAGCAAACGGCCGCCAACGCTCCCTCCGTCCCCCCTCTCCTGGCGATGGCAAAGGTAAAAGGGTCGGGTTCAAAACACTCATAGACTCCATCTTCCCTGCAGCTGAGCTGCCCCACTCCGAAGTTCTATCTGTCAGCCGAGGACAGCGAGAGGCTCCTCCTGCATCCAAGGCCGTTATTCTTTGGGGTAGCGGCACAAAGAGGTTTATTTTCAGGGTAGATCTTATTTTCGGGGAAACATGGTATTTCTATTCTTTTATGCTTCTCTTTTCTCTTTCTTCTTCAAAGTGCAAGAATCATAGGTGTCTCTCTGTAACTTTTCCCATCATATACTTTTCTCTGATTGCCCCTGCCTCTCCTGTCCAGTCTCTCCCCTATCTATCATGTCTAATTATTTTTTCCTGTGCATGTTCTCCATCTCACAATATACCGTAGTCATTCTTTCTGTGTGTCTAGTTAGATCTCTTTTGTTTAAACTACTTGTAATGGAATGGAGTAGTGGCCTAATGATTAGACCAATGGGCTAAGTTTCAAGTTTATTAGGATTTTATATACCGCCTATCAAGGTTATCTAAGCGGTTTTTACAATCAGGTACTCAAGCATTTTTCCCTCTCTGTCCCGGTGGGCTCACAATCTATCTAACGTACCTGGGGCTATGGAGGATTAAGTGACTTGCCCAGGGTCACAAGGAGCAGCGCGGGGTTTGAACCCACAACCCCAGGGTGCTGAGGCTGTAGATCCAACCACTGCGCCACACACTCCTCCCAAAGAAGGCAGGGATTCAGAGCTCTCTGCTGCGCCTTGGGCAAGACCCTCTGGTGTCTTGAGATAACTCACTTTGAACTCCAGAGGAAACATAACAACATAAAAATTACCGCTGCTGGGTCAGATCAGTTGTCCATCATGCTGAGCAGTCCAATCCCGCGGTGGCCCCTAGGTCAAAGACCAGTGCCCTAACTGAGACCAGCCCTACCTGCGTACGCTCCGGTTCAGCAGGAACTTGTTTAACTTTGTCTTGAATCCCTGGAGGGTGTTTTCCCCCTATAACAGCCTCTGGAAGAGTGTTCCAGTTTTCCACCACTCTCTGGGTGAAGAAGAACTTCCTTATGTTTGTATGGAATCTATCCCCTTTTAACTTTAGAGAGCGCCCTCTCGTTCTCCCTGCCTTGGAGAGGGTGAACAACCGGTCTTTATCTACTAAGTCTATTCCCTTCAGTATCTTGAATGTTTCGATCATGTCCCCTCACAGTCTCCTCTTTTCAAGGAAGAGGCCCAGTTTCTCTAATCTCTCACTGTACGGCAACTTCTCCAGCCCCTTAACTATTTTAGTCGCTCTTCTCTGGACCCTTTCGAGTAGTACCGTGTCCTTCTTCATGTACAGTGACCAGTGCTGGATGCAGTATTCCAGGTGAGGGCATACCATGGCCTGGTACAGCGGCATGATAACCTTCTCCGATCTGTTCGCGATCTCCTTAATCATTCCTAGCATCCTATTTACCCTTTTTCGCTGCCGCCGCGCATTGCACAGATGGCTTCATCGACCTGTTGACCAGCAATCCCAAGTCTCTTTGCTGGGGGGTCTCTCCAAGTAACACCCCGGACATCCTGTATTTGTATATAAGATTTTTGTTACTAACATGCATTATCTTACACTTATCCATGTTGAACCTCATTTGCTATGTCACGGCCCATTTCTCAAGCGTGTTTATGTCACGTTGCAGATCTTCGTATGAGCTAAATCCAAATATAAATTCCATTTTTATAGAGTAGAAGTTAACGTTACAATGAAGCGTTTTCTTTAACCCTGTAAACAACTGTACCACACAATTTGTAAATCCAAAAGCCTTGTTTTAGAGTCCCATTTCCTTCTTCCTAGCATTTATACTCAAATACAAAATAAATCAAAGGTGTCAAGGTCTGGAGAGGACCTCAGTGCGTCAAACCCTGCTATCTAATCAGTTTTTGATCAAAACAGCTATTAGCTAATTGGGATATCTTGAGGGCATTTGCACAGACTTACTCTTTCTATATACGGTAGATCTGAAAGAATTACATGTGCTCTCACTCCTTGTCAACTTTTCATGCTTCAAAGCACTATCGTTCTTCCCATTACTTTTTTAATTTTTTTATAAATTTTAAACCCTCCCCTTTTTTCCTCTTGTGCCATGTTGTGACAATTCAAATTCACATATATATGTCCTTTCCACTGTTATTAATTATTTTGTGTTTGTTTTAAAAAAATTGTTTTGTATTTTAAACCATTTTGGCATTAAAGTGGTATGTCAAGCCATAATAAACTTGAAACTACACAGGGTGATATTAGGTGAGAGAAAATATCTACCAAAAATCATGAGGAAACTGACTGTTGCCCATCCAAGAATGCAGAAAAGCAATTGAGAGAATGAGGGTTTTTTTGTTTGGTTGGTTGGTTTTTTAAAAATCTTTATTGATTTTCAAACTTTGACAGTGCAATACAATTAATAAAACATAAAACACTGCATAAAATGCACTATTAATTACACAAGTAATACATAAAACAATCATTTTCTCCCACCCTCCTCCCAATTATTAATACAATAAGACATATGTGATTACAATATTATAATTAAGTAATTTTAATCCTCAAAATACATAAGCCGTTGCACCTGTTGGAACTGACAAATGATCATACCAAATGACTAGGAAGCATGATGTGCAGTGGTATGGCTGGATTAGCCAGCTCCTTAGGACATGAAATCAGGTATCCACCCTACCATGGACTAAGTACATATTGTAGATACCCCTGTGCAACATTTAAGAACTCAAATTTACAAATGGGCTTTGTGGATGAACCAGAATTTCTTACAGAAAATGGGTCATCAATAATAATCCACTAGCTGTCTTTGCATATGAGGTTAGGCACGCTACCAACAACCCTGAAAATGGAATCCCAGTTCCAGAAATGTGACATGTTAGCAAGTCATTTGAGGAACAACAGATAGTTTTTACTGATATGTGGTAGTCATGGCTGAATGGTTAAGGGGTCTCTTCATAAGAATTCAAGGCCTTCTGCCTGCAAGGCTGCTCATTCATCTTGGAGACAAAAAAATGTATCTGAATTCAAAAAAGCTTCAGACAAATACATTGGATCTCTAAGGGAAAGGAAGAGATAGTAAATGGTATGGATAGGCCATATGCAGTCTTTATCTACCAGCATTTTTCTCTGTTTCTTATCGTTTCTAAAGAGTATTCCCAGACATACATAGACAGTGCTGTTCAGACACATATAAGAAAGACAGGCCATGCTCCATAGAGTTTTTAGACATAGTTCAGATGTAAAAGCAACCTATCTCCTTTGGTCTATGTGTTCATGCCCCCTCCCTGTATTATTTACTTTATCATGCTTTTCATATCAGTGAAATGACACATGGTGTTAAGATGTAGGAAAGAGTGGCCTAGTGCTTAAAGCTGCAGCCTCAGTACTCTGAGACTGTGAGTTTGATCCCAGCCTGCTCTCTGTGACTCTGGGCGAGTCACTTAACCTTTCATTGCCCCAGGTACCACAGATAGATTGTAAACCTGCCAGAACAGATAGGGAGAATACTTGATTACTTTGCAATGTATTGTAAACTGCTTTGGATGAATATTTTCATTAAAAGGCAATTAATAAATCTCAATAAATAAATAAAAATATTTAAGGAGATATGTTCTCTTAGGTTTCCACACTGGCATCATGATTGTAGCAGTTTTCCAGGTCTTGCCGTGTCTGTGTAGAAAGAACTGACGTTTCAGCCATTATGTTGTGGCTTTCTTCAGGGTATGCAGTAAGAACTGCAGTATGTCTTTATATATATTGGGTCCACGGAGCTGTTTGAGAACAGGGCAGTCTGTTGGTCAAGAAATTTGAATTTTTGGCGGGAAAGTTTGTTGGGCAGGGAACAGATAAGTCTGTTGGTCATGAATTTGAATTTTGGCGGGAAAGTTTGTGGACCCAATTTTTAAATTCTGGAGAGAGTCTGAGGTCCCACTGTTAAATTCTGTCAGAAAAGAGGCTGGAACTTTTGAAATGGAGGAAAAGGGCATTTGTCCTTGGCACCAGTCCTTTTTGTGCTAAGTTTCTTTTCGATGAGAGGTTGTCATGCTTTGTTTATAGAGAGCCCTTTATCTGCATTGAAGTTATTGGGGTGTTTTGCAATTTCTATTGTCTCTTTGATTCTTCTCGGCCACCATCAGTCTTCTTTCTCCAGGACTTTTGTGTTTTCAAATCTGATTGTATGACCAGTTTCGCTGCCATGGAGGGCTACAGATGATTTTTCTGTGTTACGTGGAGGGGCATAATAAAAAAAAACATCTAAATCCCCTTTTGTCCTAAGGCCTTAAACGTTGAAAGTAGAAGCAGTGAAAATGTCCAAAAGGAGTTTAAAAAAAAATAAATAATGGCCTGCCTCTTTGTTCAGCTGTTTAAACGCCCAGACCACCACTATGTCTACACTAACAACATATAATCAACCTAAAAAAAGCCTAACTCCTAAACACCCAAAACAAGAGCTTTTAGGCGAAGGAGGAGCTCTGACATCAGAGGAGGGGTGGGACCGTGGTGGAGGAAACAGCCGAAGCAGGCAAAGATCGCTAGCATCACGATCTTGCTGCAGGCTGTTTCCAAACGCGACACCCGGCGCAGGGGGGGGGAACCGAACCGGACCGGGAACACCCCCTCAGGGCTTGGCACCCGGGGCGGACCGCCCCCCACTCCCCCCCCTTGGTATGTCACTGCCTAGACCAGCGCTCCAGTAGGAGTAGGTCGTGCATCATGTTGTTGGGCATTGAATCTTTGTCCGTTGTGCATTTGCCCACTACATTACTTAGTTTGGCGTCAGTACCCTTATTTTGGGGTTTAGCTAGGATTTATCTGACAAGAATAAGTATCATTTATCTTTCGGAGTCAGGTATAATTGTATATAATCCTAAATCACTCACTCTTTTTTGTTCGGTTGTTACATTTCCATGTAAATAAAAGAGCTTGTCTAACTGCTTGTCAGGGTTCAGGGGTAAAATTTGGATCACAGTGGAATCTTACATACTGAGTGCTACATAAATTCCATTACACATTCACGTTCCTTATTACTATCTGTGGGGCCCCCTGACCTAAAACCCTATATGCCCCACAGACTCACACTCAGCTTAGAGGGAACATTGCTGGGTATATCTCATATGACTCCTGCAGATATATTCAGTCGTGGCAGAAATATCTGTACCTGAATTCATACCCAGTAATGATGTAATAACCATTTTTTTCCTCTAAGCTAAGTGGAAGTCCTCCATCTATAGTCCTGTCAGTGGGAAAGGAGGTATTGTTTTTCGACCGCGATTTGGCGTACAAGGCACACAACGTTGTCAGTGCCCTGCGATTTCATTCACACATTATTGGATGCTCCAACACAACTCAAATTTTGCGGTATTGAAAAACCATTTAAACCCCAGAGAAGGGTTATCCATTACTGAAACTTCCTTATGTTTGCCCTCTCATTCTCTTCACCTTGGAGAGGGTGAACAGTCTCTCTTTCTCTACTAAGTCAATTCCCTTCAATATCTTGAATGTTTCAATCATGTTCCCTCTCAGTCTTCTCTTTTCAAGGAACATTGGTAATAATATATCTGAGAAAGGAAGAGAAGCAGGCATAGGGTTACCATATGGCTCCAGAAAAAGGGGAGTTATAATGAGAGTTATTCACACACATATATACATGGTGGAGGAATCCTGTGGAGCCACAACATAAGACCACCTAAGCTAGAGAGGACAAGATAAGTGTCATTATAACATTATAAAGAACATAGAATAGAAAGTAGTTCCAGCTGTGGTGACAATGAATAAGGTTGAAATTAAGAAATAAATTATACCAGCTAAAGGGACCCATAAGTGTTATGATGGTCCCTAAATGATCTCGCTGTGGCTCCTATACAGGAGATTGGGCACTGAACACTTATGAAATATTCTAAAATCATATAAATTCATGCACATTTTTTTTTTTTAAATCTTAATTTGATCAATTGCACAAGTATTTTTATAAATATATATAAATAACTAAATAAACCAGTGATTAGTTTTTACAAATCCAGATAAAGGAGGACAGATTCAGACTTCCAGGTTTTATTTCCATTGAAGGCAATGGAAGTAAAACCCGGATGTCTCAATCCGTCTTCCTTTTTCTGGAGTTATATGGTAACACTACCCAAGAGTCCTCTCACAAAGCTCAAATCCAAAGAACAGGTCTGCAGACACAGAAAAGCTCCTCTGAACTCAGATTTGAGCTCAACTTCCTAGCATAAAGCCAAAAGGAAACAGGGGGATTTTGCAAAAGAGCTCCTTCTTAGCAAATGCAAGGTAACAGAGAGCTGTATGAACTGTGATTTTCTAAATCAGGTCACAAACTGACAGAACCTGCTAATGAAATCCTCTCAGTCAGAGCCTGGGGCTGATGCTAAAGTACTTCAGGAGCTTCTCAGCACAAAGTTATACCTCCATTATACTTCTTTGCCCCAAATTGGGTTTTATTCATCTTTCCTGTTTTGCTCTGCCAGGTTAGCAAAGCTGATGTGTATATATAGAAATCAAACCTTAATTCTTTTCTTTTTTATTGAATTTAAATATATATATTTTTTATATTCTTTATTAATTTTCAAAACTACAACAGTGCAATAGAACCAATGCAGTCTCATAATAATACAATAAAAGCACATTCATCTTTCTCATGTTCATAATCATTCATTTCCCATCCACCTAAACAATTATCATTCCATATAACACAAACATATATTATCATAAATATCTTATCTATTCTGAATAATGATATCTTCACAGCTATCCCAATTATAAATATTCAAAAATCAATTTATGACATAAAGAATCCCTCTCTACCCCCTGCCCTGGATATGTACCATAGTAAAGAACAAACTGATTCACAGTCAACAAACAGTTACAATGAGGTAACATAAGATGCCAATGGGCCCCATAGTAATTTAAATATATTACCATGTCCTAAATTTTCAGCATTTATTCTTTCAAATCTATAACTAGAGCAAAGACTTGCCCACCAGAATGAAAAATATTATCGTTATACAAATAATAACAAAGAAAGGATTTTACAAACAAAGGAATAGGAAAAATAATTTTATACCAAATTGGTCACTAGGGGCTCCGTTTACAAAGGTGCGTTAGGGCCTTAATGCGTGGAATAGCACACGCTAAAATGACGCGCGTGCTAGCAGCTACCGCCTCCTCTTGAGCAGGCAGTAGTTTTTTCGGGTAGCGTGCACTAATCCGGTGCATGCGCTAAAAACGCTTACGTACCTTTGTAAAAGGAGCCCTATATCCTCTAGCCCACATCATGGGAGCAGTAATCCTAAACATAGTTTAGGAAATAACAGAAAAATAATCATGATTTAGAATCAACTATCAATGGTGCATAAACTTCTTTCTGAACTACAAATTCTATTTCAGTCAAATGGGGACTAATTACTAGGTTCATGTAACTGCAAAAATCACTCAATGTACAGAGTCCCAAAATATATATTCACAATCTTTATATTTCAAAACACATTTACATGGAAACTTAAGATAAAATGTGGCTTCCAGGGCCAATACTCTTGGTTTTAAATCCAAAAAATGCTTTTCTTTTTAACTGAGTTACCCTGGTCATATCAGGAAAAATTAGGACTATCTCCACAGAATTTTGCTTAATTCTATATGTTTTTGTGCTTTCTTACCTGTTTATTAGTGTGTTTTCAGCTTGTTATATTAGCACCTTTTTTTCCAAAGCCACCTATGAACTTTAAATTAGTGAATGACACAGAACTCAATTTTCCTGTCCCATCCCCACAAGTTTTGTTGCTATCGCTTTCCCTGTCCCTCCATTCCTGTAAGCTCTGCCTTAACTGCACAAGCCTCGGACACTTAGGATTTTAAAGTGTTTGAGGCTTGTGCAGATGAGGACAGAGCTTGCAGGAATGGGGCAGGAACAGGGAAAGAACTTGTGGAGACGGGACAGGAAAATGAGTTCCCGCGGGGACAAGGAAAAATTTGTCCCCTTATCATTCTCTACTTTAAATTCTCGGATTGAAAAGCAATCAGCTTTCAGGTAGAGCTCATTTCTAAGTCTTAATGAATGTCTACCCCACAGCCTGTAGGATCCTCTACCTAATCAATGAGTGCTATTGTTTTAAAAGGATATGAAAGTTGTGCAAACACTGTGTAAAAATGTTTTACACTTCCACCCTGAAGACATAATTCAGTATAAATTAAATCCTGTTGAGTAGCCTTGCCTAGAGCTAAGAGGAGGAGATCATGGGCATAGGATGAAGTTAAGAGGTGATAGGCTCAGGAGTAATCTAAGGAAATACTTTTTTACAGAATGGATGGTAAATGCTTGGAATAGTTTCCTGGTAATGGTGGTAGAGACAAAACTGTATCTGAAATAAAGAAAGCGTGAGACAATCATGTGGGATCTCTTAGGGTGAGGAGGAGATAGTAGATGCTGCAGATGGGGGAGACTGGATGGGCCATTTGGCCTTTATCTGCCATCAGGTTTCTATGTTTCTATGTCTAGCCAGCCCTGCTGTTTGCCCCAGGAGTGTGTGTGTGTGTGTGTGTGTGGGGGGGGGAGCAGCATGTTCTGCTCTAAGATTCAGTGTCGATATAGTATTTCATGAAAAGATTTAAAGTGCTGTAGTTCAGTGAAGACCCTGAAGACATAAGACATAAGCAGTGCCTCTGCTGGGTCAGACCAGAGGTCCATCATGACCAGCAGTCCGCTCACACGGCGGCCCATCAGGTCCAGGACCTGTATAATAGATAGAGGATTACTATACAGGTCCTGGACCTGATGGGCTGCCGCGTGAGCAGACTGCTGGTCATGATGGACCTCTGGTCTGACCCAGCAGAGGCACTGCTTATGTTCTTATGTTTTTATGTCTTCAGGGTCTTCACTGAACTACAGCACTTTAAATCTTTTCATGAAATACTATATTGATCCTATGAGGCATTAACCTGTCCTGAAGTAGAAATGCCAGGACTACCCACAGTCCCCTGATAGCCTCTCAGCTTTCTGTACTTTAGTTCAAATAGTATAGGAAATTTAAGGTGATGCTTAATTAGTCTCTGCTCCATAGACTACAAACAGGTGTTGTGCCTCTGAAAGTTTTCATCAATCGTATTTGTACTAGGCTGCCTTGCAAACCTTAACAATTTGCTTCCTTTCAGCTATATCTGCTCCTAGAGTTTCAATATGAAAAGCTTATTAGCTATGAGGCAGCTCAACATCACCAGGAGCAATCTTTAAACCAGTCTGGTTTGATTCCCAATGCTTGAAATGAGGATAAACTCAGGATTAGCTCAGCCTGTCCTTGAATGACCAAGTAGCATTAGTTCTTCTTACCAGGTTGTAACAGCAAGTTGCACTTTGTGGTTTTACTTCCGGTATATATTGGTGTTTTAAGAGCATGTAATACCAATGATCTGTGTATATGTGACTAATGGGAGGTATTTGGATCTCTGTAGTTTCTGTGTAGAAAATCTGTTCCTTAGTGAGGAGCCTAAGGGAGGAACCTGAGGCGCCTGAGCCAATCAGGGCCTTAGGCCCCTCCATGTGCATCATATGATGCACTGGGGCAGGGCCTAAGGCCCGCATTACGTCACTGGAGGCCGGAGGAGCAGAAGAAACTGAGCACCCCTCCTGCTCCCAATTTACAGGTACCGGGGGGGTACCGGGAGGGGCCGGGCCAATGTCAGTGGGGGGTGTTCCTACAGCAGGAGTGAGTTGGCATCCCTCCTGCCATATGTAAGTTCAGGGGGGTTCAGCGGGGAAGGGGAGTTCCGATAGTAGGAAGGAGTTGGCATCTCTCCTGCCATATTTGTGCAGGGGAGGTGGGAGCATCTGGTGGCAGGAGGAAATGGGCATCCCTCTTGCCATTTTTATTGGGTTCAGGGAGGGGGGAAGGGAGGGAGCGCTTTGTTGGGGGGAGGCTTTTTTTCTTTTTTTATTCACCAGATATTTTGTGTGTGTAATATACCAAAACGTCTGTGCCATTGCAAAAAAAGATGAAAGCAAAAAAACCAGACAGACCTGTCGGTAACACAGTTACCAACAGGTCTCCGATTTAAAATAGTCAAGCAAATGTTAGTGAATCAATCGCTTGGCTATTTTGTATGGTGTTTTACTAATTTGCATGGGTTAAATCGGATCGGACAACACACAGTGGGCTGTTTAGTGAATCGGATCTGTAGCAGTGATTGTCACTAAACCTGTGAAAACTTTAGTGAATCGGGGCCTAAGTGACTTGCCCAGGGTCACAAGGAGCAGTGTGGGGTTTGAACCCACAACCTCAGGGTGCTGAGACTGTAGCTTTAACAACTATGCCACTCTCTCCTAAAGCAAAACACTTTGGATGGATAGAAATAATTCTTTGATGTCCAATATCTGCTTAAATTGGAGCAGGAATTTAATTATGTTCAATATTTGTAGTCCTCTCCATACCAAAAGGAACATGCGTATGTTAGGAGTTGAGGAGTAGCCAAATGGTTAATGGACTGAGATCCTGGAGAACTGGGTTCTCATTACAGCTTCCCGTGACCCTGGGTAAGTTACTTAACCGTCCATTGCCCCAGGTACAAACCCCCCTCCCCCCAAAAAAAAAAAAAAAAATACTTAGATTGTGAGCTCACTAGGAACAGAGAAAATATCTGCATTTAAAGCTGGCTTCTGAAAAAAATAAGTGCCGGTAGGCATGATCTAGGCGTTTAACTTAAAACACTTGTTTTAAGTGGAGTGATAATTGGTCATGCCATTAAAAAACAATAAAAAAAATATATATATTAGATGCTGCTAGGCAGCCTCTGGGGCCAGCGCCTGGGTCCATGGTGCCTAGTGATGCCAAAGGCCAGAAGTGGGCATGTTTAGGGGCAGCAGAAATGTAGGATTGTAAAACCCTCCACCTGGTATATAGATGACTGACTATATACCACCTGGTCGCTCTCTCATGACCGAAACAGCCAACAAACGCTCCTACTCGTATTTCAGACCTAGATTAAGGGACATCATTCCCCATCCATTAGATCACTAGACAAACTATGGAATTTCAGGAAAGCCGTGAAAACCTTCCTCTTTACTAACCCAGCACCCTAATGACCGGCACCTCCGTGACTCAGTGTCTCTACTACCTGTCTGATGAAACTCAAATGCAACTCATAGTATAACTTAAAGTGCTTCCTACTGAAACTCAAATGCCATTCCTAGTCCAACTTAAATAAAATACCTAACTTAATGACCACTCCTAATATAATGTAAATGTACGACCTACTATAAATCAAAGGCCACTCCTGGTTTAACTTAATTGCTACCTACTGTAACACAGATGCTAGACTATCAGCCATGTTCAGGTCTGTAATGCAGAAACTGAACTATCATCTATGTTATGACTATAACGGAGATGCTGCATTACCAACTATGCTATGTCTGTAAAGACTTTATTACCACTTATGTTATATCTGTCATGTCCTGACCTATATTGTGAATGTACTCTTGTAACCCGTTCTGGGCTCCTTTGGGAGGATGGGCTAAATAAATGAACAAATAAAGAAATTTCTGGTGCCTAGGGTCCTGGGTAGCCATGATTCTGGGTGCCAGTCTGTGATCGACATGCGTTAGGCGCCTGTTCGCTTACAGAATCAGCCCTTTAATGTGTACAGCGCTGCATACGTCTAGTAGCGCTATAGAAATTAGAAATAGTAGTAGTAAATTGATTTTCTTCAGAATCTCTTTATATCTGGATTATGCTTAAAAATTAAAGATTCCATATAGCTTCGGCATGGATTTTAGCTTTTTGTTGAGAGGGTAACTTATATTTTTTCTGTTTCGTTCAGGGCTTCTCTCATGCAGTGCTGGTCAAGACTGGTGTAGAGGTCTCCTTTACTTCACAAGAAGATGGGAACAGATGGCGGGGCCTTGGTCCTGAGGAACATGTTTATTGGAGTCAACTTGATACTGTTGTGGTCAATACTCAAGCCCTTAGACTGTCAAGTTGATGTGTTATCAGAGCAAGTAACAGAGAACACAGAAGAGGGAGAGGGCAACTTTGTTAACCGCAGCGTACCCATCAAAGACAAACCGATGGTCTTTAACCAGGTCTACAATATTAATGTCCCTTTAGAAAGCATATGCTCAACTGAAGTAGAGACTCCAGCTGGCCAGGAAATGAATACCGAAGAGGAGAAAGTGACTGAGTACATGGAGCAGACATCTGACAGTAAAAGTGGGGTCATTTTCACCCACCGAATAAACATTCCTAAACAAGCTTGTGTGTTCTCCGATCTACCGAAGACCATCCAACAGCTGCTGACCAGAATTGAGATGCTGGAGAGGGAAGTGTCAATACTACGGAATCAATGCAGTGCCAACTGCTGCCAAGAAAGCATAGCAACAGGTAGCCACTCTTCGATTTTATGGAGGAAGACGTTATATTTAGAAGCATCTAATTATAAAGTGCTCAATCCTATACAGTATGCAGGACTTGAACTGAGACAGTTCAATAAGGGCAGCAGAGAGGGCTCTGTATTCATTCTAGGGAAAGGATAAGGAGATTACATAAGACAGAGTTCTGGCTCAGGTCCCATGTTGAAAATATGCTATTACTACTTAGGATTTTTATAATACATATGTTACAACTTCACAGATTCCCTTGGCATCTAACCATGACAGCCTGCAATAAAATAAAAGCACAGGATGCCCTGGTACTATATAAAGCAAAGCAGAGTCACTATCAATGCAGATAACTGTTTTATCCATCAGCTTCCCACCCCTATTGCCTAGGGGGGCCGTGCAATATTTTATTTTGTTTCATTTTGTAGTAATGTGCTCCAACCAGTCCCTACCAGCCTCTCTCTCACTTCCTCCAACCAGTCTCTCTTTTCCTCTCCAATCCCTAACAATCTCTCTGACTCCCCACAGTCAGTCACCAGCAGTCTCTCTCTCTCTTTTTCTTTCTATTCCCTATCAGTTTGTCAATCACCCTCGTCTTTCCAGCTAGTTCTCACTTTTTGATGCTGTACTGCTGTTCCCAGCCTTCCAGACTGGTCCCAGCACTCCTACTTCCAGCCTCCATGGCTGCCTCTTATCACACACCACCATTGTAACTGCTGACCCCACCCCCATAACCACTGCCCCTGCCTCTGATTCCACCCCCACAGCTACTCCTTCCCTTCCTCATAGCTGCCATTTCTGATCCTGCCTCAACAGTGACCTTATCTGCTCACATGGCTTACATGTTCTTTGAATGTTGTGTTTTTTTAATCTTTGTGTTTTGCGATCCAACTGTAATGGTCTCACAACCACTGAACTATCACATGCTATTATGCAATAACAAACACTGTTGTGTAATGGTGAATGATATTACAAAACAAAACAAATGATTAAGAAAAATACAAAAATTCTGCTTGGACTCCCTTACTAAAGACTATCCACCCGATATTCGGTGCTATTTGGCTGGCCAGGAACTGCTCCTGGCCAACCAAATAGCACATAGTAGGCTATCTGCCAGTATTCAGCAGGAGATAGGGTTACCAAATGTCCAGGAAAACCCGGACATGTCCTCTTTTTAGAGGATTGTCCGGTTCCCAGATGGAATTTCCAAAACCTGCTGTGTCTGGAGGGCCTTCAATAAGCATGTGCGGATGATGGTAATAGCAATCATATAAATAGATGATAATAATAATAAGCAAGTCTATCTTTGGCTGCTAGGCCTTAGCTGGCCAGCTGCTGAATATTGGCTTGGCTGATTAAGTCCATGGCAGTGAACTTTGACCTGGATATAGAATGCCAGTGGCCGGATAGGGCTCCAGCATTGAATATCTGGGATTGCCACGGACCATGGGAGGTAGTTAGGCTGCCTCCCATGGTCTCAATACCGGCCAGAAATAGCTGCTGACTGGTTAACTAGCTTGTTCAGGGCTATTTGTTAATTTTAGTGGCACATAGCAGTTAGGCCCAGATTCATGAACACATACTGATTTTCTAGGCATTGGTAAGCACCCATAGCTCTGTTAAAAACACCATCCAAATGGCATTTTTAACTGAGATTTGAGGTGCTTACCGACGCCAAAGAATCATGCCTCCATAGGCACTTTAGGCTGCTGAATGCCAAAGTAGCCATGGTCAATGCCGGAAGTGGTGTGGCATTAGCCAGCCTAAAGCACCTACATAGGCGCAATTCTCACAAAGATAAGCACAGGAAACGTAGGCCTGGAAAACCCTAGCCTACATTTCAGGCACCCATCCTTCGCATCAGCACGATTATGAAACCAGCGCTGATATCAGTGCCAGTTCGAGAATCCGGTCCTTAGCGGCTAAGTGAAAACTAGTAATTTTGGAGACATTCCGGGGCTAAAGTCATCACTTGGCCAGTTAAGTGCCGATATTCAGCACTTAGCCTGCCATGGTAATTGCATAAATGGGACCACATAAAAGTCAATCCTATCTTTGTGTGGTAACCCAATGAAGGTTAAATACTAAATATCAACTTAACTCTCTATTTGTTAGCTGGCTCCACAAAAACCCAGATATTTCTTGCCAAAACCCGATATGGCCCAGCATTGAATATCTGAGAATAATGCCAGTGACATTCAGAAAAGTGCTTATTACTGCCAGCTGAATATTGACCTCTGTGATTACATCCAGAGGCAACCTGAGTGAGATGCAGAAGGATGTGGGACCATGTGCAGAGATTCATTGTGTGATCTCACTTGTCTAAGTTAATAGAGGCTGATAAGCAGGGATCATGTATGCAAAACACAGTGGCTCGGTGCTAAGGGTGGCTTTGACTGCATAATTTCCGTACTACAGGTATGCAATACATATGGTTTTTCCTCTCTCATACAAATCCGTAGGCTGAAATTGACTTTTGACCAGTTTGTTATTGTCTCCAGGTCACTTGGACTATATCCCTCACTGCAGCGGTCATGGCAATTTCAGTTTGGAAACGTGTGGCTGCATCTGCACTGACGGCTGGGGTGGAAAGAACTGCTCAGAGCCCCACTGCCCCATGGCTTGCTCTGGTCGGGGTATCTGCATGGAGGGCGAGTGTGTATGCGATGCAGACTACAGCGGGGATGACTGCTCAGAGGTCCGCTGTCTCACAGACTGCAGTTCCCATGGTCTGTGCGTGGATGGTGAGTGTGTCTGTGAAGAGGCCTATACGGGTGAAGACTGCAGGGACTTTCGCTGTCCCAATGACTGCTCAGAAAGGGGGCGGTGCGCCAATGGAACGTGTGTCTGCTTGGAAGGCTATGTAGGTGAGGACTGTGGGCAGCTGAGGTGCTTAAATGCCTGCAGTGGCCGGGGAGTCTGCCAACAGGGAGTATGTGCCTGCGAGGAAGGATATGTGGACCAGGACTGCTCAGCAGGTAGGAGGGAATGGGAGAAGCAGATAAGGATTTAGGGGGTCTTATACTAAGGTGCGCTAGCCGATTTAGTGCACGCTAAATGCTAACACGCCCATTATATTCTACAGACGCGTTAGCATTTAGTGCACGCTAAATCAGCTAGCATGCGTTAGTAAAAGAACCCCCATAATTATTTATTTGTTTATTGAAAGGTCTTTTTTATAGATTTGTAGATCTCAAAGTTCTCAATGATGCCCATTAAAACATGCACATCATAAAACAATCATAAAAATAGCAAAAGTAAGAGGAGACTTATTGTACAAGTTAATACAATCTAGATAACATCATTTTCTTTTTTTTTTGGAGGGGGACTTTGTTTGGTGATGGTTTGTTATTGTATTTTTTGTATTTTATTTGATTATGTATGTAACTTTGGAACCCACTTAGCATTGTTGGGTTTGTGGGATATAAATATTTTAAATAAATAAATAAATTGTGTAGCAGCACGAACACACTCTAATCCAGTATGTTTTCACAAATTACCAAGGTAAGGCATCTAGAAGATAACTCTATAACAGGGCACCTAGGATAAAAAGGGAAGCAATCAACTGTTCTGTACAGAAAAGTATGTGCCTACTTTTTTTTATGGAATACTAGCATAAGGTAAGTTCAAAAATTTGTCGACAGAAAACAATTCCAGCTCTTGGTCCAGTCCCTAGTCCTGGATCTTCTAGATTACTTCAACATCCTCTTATCTCCCCTGGCCCGCAACCATGATAAAACAACTACAAACAATACAAAACACAGCTCTGAGACTTATCTACTCACTGAGGAAACACGACCACATCACAGCGGCTTACTTCGATTCACACTGGCTCCCAATACAAGCGAGAATACTATTCTACTATTTAAGACCATAAATGGAGACTGCCCAGCCTACTTGAACAACCAACTAATCCAAACAACCACAACCAGACATAGGAGAACTCACACTCCATTCACGCACCCTCCAAACAGAAATGTCAAATGAAAAAAAAATGAACAATGGCCTCCTGGCCACTCAAGCAGCAAAACTAGACTACCAATTCTCCAATTTACTAATCACGACCCCAGACTACAAATCCTTCAGAAAAGAAATAAAAACCCTGCTATTCAAGAAATCCTTAAAGACAAACTAACACAACAAGAATCATCTCAGTCTCCAATAGCAACCTGCTCCACTCCATAATGCCACGGGAAATGTCCAGATAACTCCTTATGTATTCCTAAATGTCCAAATAACTCCTTGTGTAATCCGCCTTGAACTGTAAGGTAATGGTGGAATAGAAATCACTAATGTAATGTAATGTAATAATTGACTGAAAATGTATGTAAATTTAGACGACACTTACACCAGCCCGAGAGACCTGTTAAGGAAAGGAGGGGAGAGAAACCTAGGGCCTCAGAGCCCAAGATGGCTTGTCTATGATTTTATTTATTTGTTTATTTATTTTAAAATTTCATATACCGCCTGGAGTCACAGCGGTTTTCCGATCGAAAACAAAAACAATACAAATCATTCTTCAAAATAATATCAACACATATGAAAGCAAGACCTACAAATTATTCAATAACGTATTTTTAAAAATGTTACAAAAAATGCCCAGACAACGTTAGGAAAGACAGATCAAAAGTATGCATCTAAAAACAGCTTGGTTTTCAACATTTTCTTAAAGCTGTCGTGATCTGCGCATAATCTTGGTTACCCAGTAAGCTTGTACCAAAATGGCATTCCAGCAATGGAAAACATTTGGGGCTCTTTTTTACAAAGGTGCATTAGGGCTTTAACGCACGGAATAGTATGCGCTAAAATGCCCTGCACGCTAGCCGCTACAGCCTCCTCTTGAGCAGGTGGTAGTTTTTTGGCTAGCGTGCGCTAATCCGATGCGTGCGCTAAAAACGTTAGCATACCTCTGTAAAAGGAGCCCTTGAAGTTGAGTTGCCATATATCTTACATTATCAGCTGACAGTTTTTCAACAGTGACCCGTCCAGGTCATAAGTACCTGGCAGAAACTCAACTAGAAGCAAAGGTGAGGGTCAAGGGGTCTAGAAGCTCTAGGGACTCACTTGGACTACTGGAGATTTTCTGTTCGGTTTTGGGTGGTGAGGAGTGAGCCACCAGGGACTTTTGTTTTTGTGGGGAGAGATCCCTCAGGCTGTTCTTTTGCTCCCACGATGCATCTTTACTCCAGCTAATGCTAGCATAAAAATTAAATGCTGAAGACTAAAATATCTCACTCGATTTTTGCATCTTTTTTTTTTTTCACCTCCGAATCAATTTATTATTTTGTACTTTGCATTCCAAAGCACAGTGGTTTTATTGCTGATTTTTCCACACTAAAGTTTCTTACTGCATAAAGAGTAAGATGAGTGTAGAAAAATCAGGAGTAAATCACTGAGTTAAAGGATAATACGATTTACTGCTTCAGGGCCTGAAAGAATCCATTAAGAAAAACTTTGGAAACCAGATGCTACTTTTAGTTTTATTCTAAGCTAATAATAGCTTAAGTTTGGCACAGATTGTGAGTTGATTTGTAAAAAGCCCTTGACTGTTGGCAGCTTGCAAGATGAGGGCTGGCTCTGGCAGTATGTTTTTTCTGCTAGGTCCTGAGCATCACAAGCTATTCGTCAGACCATTTTTTTTTTTTAAATGCCTCCTCCACACAGTTTGTCTATTTTTACAAATGCTCGACATTATCTAAGCCACTAGTATTCATGCCCAGTCGCTGTGGCAGCTTTCAAGTACTGGGAGTGAGTGCCCCTATATAGCAGCAGCTGCTATATCGCTACGTGACTTATTCATGAATTTTCAGCAGCACCAGTTTGTTAACGTTCCTGGAAATTATTACAGAACGCCCCTGGCACTATCCAGAGAGGCAAGATGTCTGCAGCAGGTTGGAGATGCTGCTTGCACCAGCGAAGAGTTAAAGAGGTACAAGGGAAGGGAAGGCGTGCAGCGGGTGGGGTGAGGGCAGGGATGGAGCGGTGGGGCAGAGAAGGGGGTGGGGGCACCCACCCCAGCCATCTCCTACCCTCACTACGCCGCTGACAGTGACTACCGTATTTTCACTCATATACCGCGCACCCGTGTAAAACGCGCACACGGGTATAGCGCGTGGGAAACTGTAATTTATGTAAATAATTTTAATATACCGCGCACACCCGTATACCGCGCATGCCGCCCCGACTCTCCTGTCGCCGCCCGACTCTCCTTTCGCCCGCCCCGACTCTCCTCTGGCTACCCCGACTCTCCTCTCCCCCTTGAAGTCCTGTCCCCACCCTGAAAGCCTGATGCCCCCCCCGACGTCCGATTCACCCCCCACAGGACCGCTCGCACCCCCACCCCGAAGGACCGCTCGCACCCCCACAGCCTCCCCACCCTCCCCCCCATCATGGAGGAGCTCCTACCGTTGTCCTGCTGCTTCCTCTGCCGGCGGTCCCGGCCCTTCTGTGAGCCCTGCTTCTGCGCTGCTTCCTCTTCCGGCGGTCCCGTCCTTTCTCTGACGTCAGAGAAAGGGCGAGACCGCCGGCAGAGGAAGCAGCACAAACGCAGGGCTCACAGAAGGACCGGGACCGCCGGCAGAGGAAGCAGCAGGACAACGGTAGGAGCTTCTCCATGATGGGGGGGGGGGTGGGGAGGCTGTGGGGGTGCGAGCGGTCCTTCGGGGTGGGGGTGCGAGCGGTCCTGCGGGGGGGGGGGGTGAACAATGTAAAAAAAAAGTTCTAAAACGCGCTCACGCGTATAACGCGCATGGTTATGCACGGTTTGTAAAATCATGTATAACGCACGCGTTATATGCATGAAAATACGGTACTGTATTGGCAATTGGTATACAGCCTGTAGACTCAAGAGTTTTTCCTTCTTCACAAATTCTAATATATATTTGTAAACTCACTTTTCAATGCATTTACTCAAACAAGGAGACTGTGAAACTGGCCTATAAGATTTCAATTCCTCTCTATCCTCATGTGGACCTTTTAAGAGGGGTTTGATCATTGCAACTTTTAATTCATTGTGTAAATATCTTTCTTATAATTAATGAATCACTTATTAAAGAAACCGAGAACCAAGCCATCCAGTCTCTAAATAATTTGTCATTTTGAATAAAATTGGATCTAATACACAAGTAATAGTCTTAATATCTTTCAACACAAGCACTATATCATCTATGTAAATTTCAGAAAATTCTTTCAAGAACATTTTAACCCCTTCCACCACTACATACTCATAATCATTCTACACTTTTGTCATATCTGCCAAACAGTCACTCAAAACAACTTTTCATTCACAGGGAATAAATAAACATGCTCTTAAAGTCTTCAAAATAAGTTTTTAACCTTCCTATGGGCTTCAGTGGTGATACATGATGCTCAAAATACTTTCATTGCATCTGCATTTAAACACCTACCTCCTCAATTCTTATTATATATAAGCATTTCTTTTAATGCCACTTTACTTAGCCATTTAAACAAGTTGTAACTTGATCAAGACATCTTAAAGGAGAAAGGTTCTAGATTACTTCATTTTCAAGTGGTTTGGAACAGAGAATGGAGGTATTTGTGTCCTGGCTGAATTCCTTGGACACTTGCTTACAATTTAAAGCAACTTACAATTCTAAACAAGCTGAATTTTTGGATCTCTGGATAACAATCATTACTAAAGGCTTTAATACAACTTTATATAGGAAACTAGTCTCTAGGAATACATTTTTGCACTTTTTGAGTTTCCATCCTTATTTTTTATTTTTTTTTTAAATATCATGTTTATTGAGACAAGAGGCAACCGGCAAAGAAGTATAAATTTCACCTCCCTATCAGTCAATTTGTAAGGTTGAGAAGAATTTGCTCTATACTTGCTGAATATAAGATGCAGGCTGATTTTTTAAAAAGGATATTTGAATCAAAGGGATCTGGAAGACATACTAAGGGCTCCTTTTATGAAGCTGTGTTAGGGCATTAACGCGCGGAATAGCACGCGCTACTAGACACTAATGCCAGCGTTTAGCTGGCGTTAGTTCTAGCCGTGTAGCGCGCGGTAGTATCTTGCGTGCGCTAAAAATGCTAGCACACCTTAATAAAAGGAGCCCTAAGTCAAATTTTCAGGTTAAAGAGTGATAAATCACCTGGACTGGATGGCATACATCGTAGGATATTAAAAGAACTCAAACATGAAATTATTGATCTGCTGTTAGTGATCTGTAACCTGTCACTAAAATTGTCTACAGTACCTGAACATTGGAGGGTGGCCAATGCTAAAACAATTTTTTAAAAGGGTTCCAGAGAAGATTCAGGAAATTACAGACCAGTAAACCTGACTTCAATTCCAGGCAAAATAGTAGAAACAATTATAAAAAATAAAATTGTGGAACAAGTAGACAAGCACGATTTAATGGGACAGAATCAGCAAGGGTTCAGCCAAATTTGCTTGACTTCTTTAAATGTATTAATAAATATGCAAATGTGAGACGGTTGTTGTAATATATCTAGATTTTCAGAAAACGTTTGACAAAGTTCCTCATGAGAGGCTCCTGAAAAAATTACACTTGTTACAGCAATATTGAAAGTATTAATTTTCTAGAAGAAAAATAAACCAAGAAATTTTATCTCCTAAATAGTCCACAATAAGAGGGGAGTGAGTTCACAATAAAAGGAGTATCTATTAAAGGAAAAAAAAAAGAGAGAAATAAAGCATTATGCATCCTCACAATTCCAGTGATATATCTTTTACTTGATCATTTTACAACTTTCTTAAGATCGATAAAAGATTTCAACTGTTCAGGAATTAAAAAAAAAAAAAAAATTCAAGCCACCCAAACGTATCATTCTATTGTCTTTGTCCCTGTAAGAATGATTTAAACAAATCAGAAATTGAATGTTAAATTACCAATATAAATTATAATTGTATATCCTGAGGTCACACTGAGGATGCACAATTATAATTTATATTGGTAATTTAACATTCGATTTCTGATTTGTTTAAACCATTCTAACAGGACAAAGACAATAGAATAGTTAGCAGTGTTCCCTGCTTGGGTTTTTGAAGTGTTGACCCAAACGTATCAGGCATTTACATGGATAGAGCAACTTAAATGAGGCCCCCAGATCCAAAACTTCCTGTTTGAGTTTTTAAAAAAATCCCTCCGATGTTCTTGCATCACTTTAGTCACATCTTGGAGGTCCCAAATTTTCTGACCAAAAAGAGAGCTTTTGAATTATGGAAATACATTTTCATGATATTATTCAGATCTTGTTCAAAAACAAAAGCAACAACTAAAGTAACTCGTTGTAGCTTTCCATCACAGATTGCTCCAAAATCTCAGATAAATTATTCAAACCCAATTTCTGATTTTCAAAACCAACAGAAGATTGCATTGGAACATCACCATCTTAGGTATTTCTCTTAGGCATTTTCAAATAAAATACTCTATTCATAGGAGGAACCATATCCAAGGAAAATGTAGAACTTCCAAAAACTATTTTTTAAGCATGTCTTTTGGCAAAATCCCAAGATTCCTAGGAAAATTCAGAAACCAAAGAATTAATCTTTTGTTGAAATTTCCAATCTGCTCTATCTTTTTCCTTATTGAAACATTATCTTTTACTGCAACAGATCTGAATTCTTGTAGAGAAGAAATTGTTGAGACTTAATGAAAGAGTCTTGTTTCAGTTCCTGAACATTTTTAGAGATAGTATCCATTGCAGAAATCAAAGTTGCTACCTCCATAGAAGATTTTTGAACCACCGGTGTCAAGTCCATAACCGCCTTCCAAACAGTATAATCACCACGCCATGTCCAAACCAGTGTCAAGTCCATAATTGCCAGAGCTTCCAGCCCTAGAGTCACTTTGATGTTCATAGTGTTGTTCCAGTGGGGAGCTCCACTCACTTGGAACTTCTGGCAATCGCATTCCAACGGAGCCAGCTTGCATCATCTGCGAACCCACCTCCAATGCAGGACACGGCGGATGAGTCAATTCCGGGGGGAAAAGAGTAACACCGGGCACAGAAAGGTTGGAAACTGCTTCCACACGTGCTTTAGCAGGTCTCTCACAACCGGTCAAAGCTGCTGAATTCCCGGTGAGATATTACTCAATGTTTTTTTGCAGCAGGAGGAAGTGCAGTCCAGTAAGGAGGTAACCCACAAATTTCCTTTCCTTTTAATATGCGGTATCATAAACTGTGGTGCAACCTCACCTTGAGTACTACGTTCAGTTCTGATCACCTTATCTAAAAAAAATATATAGTGAAACTAGGCGCTCCTTTTATCAAGCCTAGCTAGCGTGGTTAACGCGCGTGACTTTTCATCACGCGTTAACCCCCGTGCTGGCCTAAAAAGTACCGCCTGCTCAAGAGGAGGCAGTAGCGGCTAGCGTGGCCAGCAGTTTAGCGCGCGGTATTCTGCATGTTAAACTGCCAGCGCACCTTTGTAAAAGGAGCCCTAGAAAAGGTTTAAAGAAGAGCAAACAAGATGATAAAGGGATGGAACTCCTCTCATGAGGAAAGACTAGAGGTTAGGACTCCGGCTCGGAAAAGAGATGGCTGAGAGGAGATATGATTGAAGTCTACAGAATCCTGGGTAGTGGATCAATTTTTTACTCCATCAAACTCAATGAAGTTACAAGGGAGATACTTTTACAACCAATAGCAGAAAAGATATTTTCACTCAGCTGTGGTAAATACTAACACGTGCTTGCTGCAGCAAAAAATGCCTTTCTATGGGGTGTGCTTAGGCATCCTGCAGTAATTTTTGCATGTGTACACACTACCGGCACATTAAAAAATAAAATGTATTTTATAGCACTAGGGGGAGAGTGAACATGTTCTGTGTTAATCAATTAGTGCAGCTACATAGCCACACGCTAACTGATTAGCGCATGGTTAGCTTGTGAGCTCTTACTACCTACAAAATAGGAGGCATTAGGGGCTTATGTGCTAATGACCACAAGCATGTGGTCATTAATACTGAAAATAGAAAGATCGGCCATTCTGTCCCTGCAGTAAAAACAGCCTTAGCTCGCAGGAATGACCCACATAAGGATGCACTAAGGCCATATCTTACCACAGTTTGGTTCAAGGTCCCTTAAATATTTATGTGCACATAAACTGTTTTATACAATTGCCAACCTAACAGGTTCTTGTGAAGAGTCTCAAAGTTTGTTTATTAGCTAGGATAGGTAAATAAGTTAACCTTAAAATATCCCATTCAAAGGTTAACTATAGCTCTCCCTCTGGATTTGCGGTTTCCCTATTTGCGAATTTGATTATTTGCAATTTTTATTCTTCTATTTTTATTCTGTTTGCAGGCTGCCCGAACCTTCCTGGAACTTACCTGGTGGTCTAGCGGTGACGCGGGGCAGGAGCGATCTTCCTATGCACCTGCCCCGTGCAAAGCCGTCATCAAAATGGCTACAATGGGAACTCACAGCAGCCATTTTGGATGATGGTTCTGCACGGGGAAGGAGCATAGGAAGATCATTTCTGCCCTACGTCACCGCTAGACCACCAGGTAAGTTCCAGGAAGGTTCGGGCATCCTGCAAACAGAAGAAAAATAGAGGAATAAAAATTGCAAATAATCAAATTCGCAAATAGGGAAACCGCAAATCCAGAGGGAGAGTTGTAGTGGATCAGAGCCGGCCCAAAAACCTATTCACAATTTTTCCCTATTTGTGGGCCAGCTCTGCACCTAACCCCTGCGAATATGGAGGGAGAGCTGTATATTTTAACCTGGGAACTGGGATGTTTTAAAAATTCTAACTTTGTGTTAAGTAAGCCAGTAACTCAAATAACCTGCATTTCCACCTGTTAGTTGCTCCACCTAAAGATTTACGAATGGTTGGTGTCAGCGATCGATCAGTGGATTTGGAATGGGACGGACCCATGGTGGTGACAGAATACGTGATTGCCTACCAGCCAATGATCCCGGGAATCCTCCAGCTCCAACAGCGTGTGCCTGGGGACTGGAGCACTGCTACCATTAAGGAACTGGAACCAGGCCTCACTTACAACATCAGTGTTTACTCTGTTATCAATGACATCATAAGCATCCCAGTCAGTGCTAAGGTGACAACCCGTAAGTCTTACCCTCCATTCCTTTTAATATATCTATTGCATACATGAGAGTAGTCAGCCTTATGATTGTCACCAGAGAGAGCCTGACATGGCCACGTTTCGCCCTCAGGCTGCATCAGGGGTAGATGCTAAGATTCAATTAAAAACAGATATAAACAAACAACAATTAATAGACAGGGGTTCTTTTATTAAGGTGCGCTAACCAATTTAGCTCGCACTAAAGATTAGTGTGCGCTAAATGCTAAGATACCCATAGGAATATAATGGATGTCTTAGCATTTAGTGCGTGCTAAATCGGTTAGCGCACCTTAATAAAAGAAGCAAATTCTGTCAGAGATGCCTAAAACTAGGTGCCTAAAATTAGGCACCTGCACAATAAGTAAATTGACTTCAATTATGATCTTTCATCTGTCCGTGAGGCAGTCATTTGGCAAAACATGGCCATATCAGATACCTCCAGCCTATCCACTTTATCAGATAGTATAGCATGAAGGAAGGAAGCCTTGTTAAGTGAAGGAACAGAGTTTGACAGTTTGTATAGGGAGAAGGCAGGTGGGGGAGAGGCTTGCTAGTGTAAATACAGTACACCCCCGTGAATTCGCGGTTGGCGAATCGCGGACTCAGTCTTTCGCGGTATTTTCCAACCGCCTTTTCCAGCTACACCAGACATGGGCAACTCCGGTCCTCGAGGGCCAGAATCCAATCGGGTTTTCAGGATTTCCCCAATGAATGTGCATGAGATCTATTTGCATGCATTGTTTTCAATGCATATTCATTGGGGAAATCCTGAAAACCCGATTTGATTCCAGCCCTCGAGGACCAGAATTGCTCATGTCTGGGCTACACCAATCAGGAGCTGCTTTGACGTGCCAGATAGCATGTCAAAGCAGCTCCTGATTGGTACAGCCTGACTTTAGTTCCCGGGAGAGGCAGTTGGAAAATACCGCGAAAGATCGCCCACCCGATTTTCCTCACCGCCCCAGCTGCCCTCTCCTGCCTCCGAACCGCTCGAAAACCGCATTTGTGGGTGTTGCTGGAATGGAACCCCCACAAATTTTGGGGGAGAACTGTATAGCTATGAAAGGGGAACAAGTAGTACTAATAGTGATTTTATATGCTAGATATTGATTTGCCAATCCTTATTGCTAGGTCATCTAAAAGCCTCTCCACTGGGGCCCGCCCTCTCTGCCAACTTTCTGTTTCTGCTGGGGCAGGCCACAGTGGAGAGAAGATACAGGGACCAATGGCAGGGAATCAGTACTGCCGTCCAGCAACTTTTACAGAAAACTAAAGGTAGATGTAGCAGGGGGATGGGGTAGAATGGGAAAATGCCAATTGTAGGTAGAATAAAGTGTTTTATTTGGAATGTATTAATTGAAATATGTTAGCTTTGGGAAATATTAATTGCTGATGTCTTCGTACTGCTTCAGAGGTGGATGAATTCCAGCTGATGTGAAATCTCAAGCCTCACAAAAAAAAAAAAAAAAAAAATCGCCACACTCGCCCCTCAATATTTAAAACTACGCATTTAACCAGCCAGGAAAGGCTCCTGGCAGCATATCGGCGCCTAACCGCAGATATTCAACAGAAGATAGCTGGCTATCTCTGGCTAAATATTCATGGTTAGCTGCTAACCGCTAATCAGCTATATTGCACAACATAGCTAGCCGGCTATGTTTTGCAGCTAAAATCGGTTGCATATATAGCAGGCCTATCTTTAGCCACTAAGGGCTCCTTTTACTAAGCTACGATAGCGGTTTTAGCACGCACTTAGCATTGTGGCGTTAGTTCTAGCTGCGTAGCTAAAATCCTGCATGCGATAAAAACGCTATCGCAGCTTAGTAACAGGAGCCCTAAGTATTTAACCGGGTAGCGCTGAATATCGACATAACCAGCTAAGTTGCCGTGGCTAAAAATAAAACCGGATATTCAGTGCCAGACGCCAGAAATAGCCTGGCCCCACTGTTTTTATCAGTTTGGTGAGGCCATGTTGGGTGATCTTGTTTAGACCTGGGAGTTAAAAATGGTAAATAAAGAGTATGGGACCAATATTCAAACCACGGGTGCTAGCCGGGCTGACTCCCGCGGTCAGCACTGATCCTACGGTCAGCATTGAATGTTCAGTTTATTTTGGGCTGTTATAAACTTAACCAGCTAAATCTGTATTCAGCACTGGCCAGTTACATTTATAGCAGCCAAAGATAGGCCAGCTACTACAACAACTGTCTATAGCGCTACCAGACGCACGCATGCACGCAGCTATTTACACAGCCCAATTTGGCTGGCTAGCGCTTTAAATTTTGCAGATAACTGGCTAAGTCACTCAACATAGCGCTAATACCTGTATTCTGCAGCCATCTCACACTGAATATTAGCTCTTCCTGGCCAGTTAAATAGCGCTGAATATCAGTCGGTATGTTTTTAAAATGGTCTACTTCTCTTCTGTTCTCCATATTGGATTTCATGGACTACTTGCTTTTGTGTTTTCTCAGCCCTGGAGGTATTATTATTTATTGACTTGGTATACCTATACCAATCAAAGATCGAAGTGGTGTACATAAAATAAACAAATTATAAAAGAGGGAAAGTAACGCCCAAAAATAACAGGACAGAGATGTCATACATCAGAAACCATTCATACTAAACTAACATACAATTTAAAAAATCCATCTATCCATGTTTTAGCTGACCCAACCGCCCACCTCACTCTCCAGCACCAGATAAAGAGACAGAAAAGTCTTAAGCAGAACCTTAAAGCAGGAAAAAGATTGCTCAGGAAGGGAATCCCAAAGAGAAGGTGCTAGGTATCCAAACCAGTCTTGCTGGTGTACACCAGACCTCTCCCTAAGCTCTCCAAAAGGCCTTACAGTGTCCCCATGTCAGCATCCACTTCCCATCCATGTTCTTACTCTCCAACACCTAAAATTCTTTAGCTGCTTAATAAGTGCTAGTGATACATAGGGAGGAATTCAGTAAAGGTCACTCAGAGTTAGGTGTCAGGATTATGCGCGCAAAGCGCAAATTCTATAAAGGCATGTCCATGTGTATCTAACTGTAGAACACTAGCTTAGCATGCAATTTTGTGCCAAACTTTGGACACAACTCATGCCCAACTGCTATCAGACAGAAATGCAATTATTCCACTCGTATAAAATGCATGCCTAAATCTCTGTCCCGCCCATGGCTTTCCCCTGGCCACGCCTCCTTTGGAGTTACACACAAGATAAGTTAGGTACACAGGGTATAGAACAGGGGTGTAGGGCAGCTCTGCATCTAATTAATAATAACTGCCAATTAGCACTTGTTAACACCAATAATTGATCGTTATCACCTTATTTAACAATTTGTTGACATGCCGATCTGTGATCCACAGCCAAAACTGAAGGCCCAGCTTTGGGATAACTATACTTTTACTCTGAGGGAGTGTGGCCCAGATTCTCTAACCGGCACCGTTGTTGCCGGCCGCCTTAAAAGCGACTGCCAATCGTCTGTCAATCACGCAACAGCTCCGGGTTAGAGAACTGTGTCTCTGGCAAAAGGTAGGTGCCAGAAATCTAGGCCAGGGTTCTCTAGGCCTACATTTCCGGCACCTATCTTTGATGTGAATTGTGCCTCTATAGGCTCTTTATGGCATCTAATGCCACTTCCGGCATAAGCCCCGCCTACAAAGGTACAATTTCGGTGCTGATTTATTAGGTGCTGGTAGGCACCTGAAAATCATTTTAAAATGGCTTTTAAACGGTGTTTTTATTGAGGTTGGGTGCCTTCCAGCGCCATTTAGAGAATCTGGGCCTGTGTGCATTATTGAATAAAAGGGTACATTAACACAGAAAAAAAGGGGGGTTTCTTCTTGTCATTTCAGGTTCTATAGCGCATATTTTTAATCTTAATACACAAGTCCTTTATTGATTTGTGAACTACCCTATAGACCGGGGTTTCTCAATTCAGTTCTGGAATACCCCCTTGCCAATCAGGTTGTCAGGATATCCACAATGAATATGCATGAAGGAAATTTGCATAAAATGGAGGCCGTGTATGCAAATTGAGTTTATGCATATTCATTGTGGAAATCCTGAAAACCTGACTGGCAAGGGGGTACTCCAGGACTGAGTTGAGAAACACTGCTATAGACAACAACCCACTGACAGATAAACAGGCTTGATGCGCCATGCTGTCACTCATCCAGTATTTGGTCTGATCATGCAGTTCATGAGTTGATCAGTACATTTGGTAGTTATATAAGCAATCTCTAGTTTTTATGTTTTGAGTTTAGTGCTATAACTAATGTAATGTAATGTAATGTAATGTATTGTCTGAATGGTAAAAAAAGCAACACCCCACAAACCTTCCACTTGCCTTCCAGCAAAGCACTCTCACATAATATATGTATTATTTTATGTATTGATTGGGATTTTATTAGCCGCCTCTTTGAAGAGATTCACCCAAGGTGCTGTACAGCAGATATCTCTCAACATTAAAAATTGCAGCTGTCTTTACCAATTTAAGAGCTCTGCAAAAATACTCTATCCATCTAAACTTAAAGGACAGTAGTTGAGTGGGAGACTGCAAACAAAAAGGGGCAGTAATCAGAACAGATAAGAAGGGGAAAGAGTTGCAAGGAGAAGAGAGTGATATGCCACTGCTGTTTTTCAGATCTCCCATCTCCCACGGGGCTAAAGTTTAAAGCCATCACAGAAACCACAGTGGAAATGCAGTGGGAGCCTTTCTCCTTTACCTTTGATGGCTGGGAAATCAGCTTCATCCCCAAGGTAGGGGGACATGCCAAGTCTCTTAGTCGCTAATATAGATCAAAATGTCATGTAACTACAAAAAATTCAAACGTAAAATGCTTCTGCACATTAGCTAATGTTGAAGGTATTTTCTTGAGTTCAATATTTTTTATTGAGTTTTTTGAAAAAATATAAGAAACAGTTCAAGTACAGGGTATCAAAAAATAAAACAAAACATTTAGTATAACAAATATTCAGTTGTATTGTGCAATGTAGAATTGAATCGTTTTAAAAGATCTAAAGTACTAGGACTGTTCATGAAAAGATAATAAAAGAAAAGATAAGAGGAAAGAGAAATTGAAAGAAGAAAGAAAAATAATAAAATGAGGAAAAAGATGAAGGTAAAGAAAAAGAAGATGAAGAAGAGAGGAGTGTCTAAGAAATAGATTGAACATATGAGTCTAGGAATTTCCAGGGTGATTTACATTGTGTCAAACTTTTGGAAAGTCGAATTATATTTTTCTTTTCATAAGCATATGATTCAAATTTATGATACATGCTCAAAGAATTCCACCAAAAGGTATAGTTTAGTAATGAAGAGGACTTCCAATTTTTCAAGATGTGCATAAGGGCAGTCACAAACATTGTATCAATGAGTTTAGGAGGACAGTTAGACTGTGTAAAACAAGGGTGTTGAGATCGGAGAATTATAATGTCAAAGGAAATTTCTTCTGAACAATTGGTAATAGACTTTATGGTGTCCCAAATGCATGTCCAAAAGGAACGAACTTTAGCACAGTGAAAAAGCATGTGATCAAGAGTCCCAGCTTCTTTCATACAATTCCAACATATAGAGTCTTGTTTTAGGTTAGCTTTCCACATCCGAAAGGGTGTCCATACCGCATTCCACATAATGAAGAACATTGATTGTGAGACTCTGGATGATAAAAGAGGTCGGTTTGTCGATGACCAGAAGAGTTCCCAGTCAACATCAGTAAGTGAGGTTGTCAGCATAGATTCCCAATGTTTCATGGAATGAGAGGAAAATGTGAAAGAGTGATCTCTTAGAATACTATAAAAGAGAGATATCGCTTTACCTTTTGATATAGCCAATGTGGACCAGTGATACAAGGTGTGAATGGATGTCATATAATCAAAGCGTATAGACATAGAAGATAACGTCTTAGTAAGAGAAAGCCACTGTGAGTAAGCAGAAGGAGACAATGAGTAAGTAGAGCAAATTGTGACAAAGGGAACAAACGAAGTGAGAGTGGTTATCTGATGGAGAGACCACAAACCAGCCCGCTGCCACCTTTTCCATGAAAGAGATTTACTATTGATTTGGATTTTGGGGTTATTCCAAATGGACAAGAGTGGACTGTCTTTAATTGAAATCTCTGCGATTACGTCTAGTATGTGAAGGGCATGCTGCGTTGCACTCAATAAGGAGTATTTTCTCAAAAGTTTGGGCACTGGCACCGTCAACAAGCATGAAACATGTAATGGTGCACATAAAAACCGTTCCAGGTCAAACCAGGTTGGTGAGTCTTGGGTACTAGGGTTAATAATCCAATAGGCTCCATATTTGGCCAATGATGCGATATAATAAAAATGAAAATCTGGTACATTCAAACCCCCATTAATTTTAGAGGCTTTCAGCTTGTCGAGAGCAATACGAGGTTTTTTGTTGTTCCACACAAAGTCAGATATTTTCTTATTCAACCAATGAAAAAATTTCTTCTTGCATAAGGAGGGAAGCATTGAGAGGGTATAGTTTATCTGAGGAGTAAGGGTCATTTTGATAGAAGCTATTCTGCCCCACCATGAAAGGAAGAGTGGAGACCAACGAGACAGGGTGTTAAGAACTAAACTTTTAATTTTAGATATGTTTAGATCTTGAGTTTGAATCGGATCTTTATGTATTAACACTCCCAAGTATTTTACAGCTCCGTGTGACCACGTGAAGGGAAATTGGGCGAGATCTGAGGGGTAAATAAGATCATTAAGAGGGAAAATTTCTGATTTTTCCCAGTTAACTGAGTATCCAGAAAGCTTGGAGTAATGAGAGACAATATTAACGTATGAGGGAAGGGAAGCAACAGGATCTCGGATAAAGAGAAGGACATCATCAGCGTATGCTGCTAATTTGATATGACAATAAGTGGTTTCAATTCCTGTTATTGTTGGGCATTGTCGGATAGCAGAGAGGAGAGGTTCCAACGCTAAATTAAATAGCAGCGGCGACAGAGGGCAGCCCTGGCGAGTGCCTCTATGTAGGGAGAATTTGTTGGAGAGAGAATTATTAATTAAAATGCGAGCTGTGGGTTGATGATATAAAGTTTTAATCCAATCTGTATAGAACGGGCCAAAATTGTACCACTTTAAAATTTGGAATAGAAAAGGCCATTCAACTCGGTCAAAGGCCTTTTCGGCATCTATGGCCAAACCGATTACGGGATCTGAGAGTGTTTTAGCATGGGCATTAATATGATGAAAGAGGCGTATATTGTCTCCTATAAACCTTTGTTTAATAAACCCCGTTTGATCTTTGTGAATAAGAGAGGGGATCACTTTGTTGAGTCTCAGTGCAAGAAGTTTTGCCATGATCTTGTAATCTAAATTAAGAAGAGAAATGGGGCGAAAGTTTTTAACCAAGGTAAGGTCTCTGTCAGGTTTGGGAATGACTACTATAGTGGCCTCAGTGAAGTTGAATTGTTTGTCTGGATCAGAGTGGAGGAATTCATAGTAAGAAAGAAGATGAGGAGCCAGAAGATTACGAAACTGCTTAAAAAATTCATTGGTAAACCCGTCAGGACCTGGGGCTTTGCCGGTAGGCATAGCTGATATTGCGGCTTCTATTTCAGATACAGTAATGGGAGAGTCCAGTTTCAATTTCACAGAGTCCGATAAGGTCGGATGAACCAAAGAAGCAAGAAAAGAGTCTATCCCCGATTCTGAAGCAGAAAAATCAGATTTATATAAAGTAGTATAGAAGTTTTCAAATTGAGAAGAGATCAGAGACCGGGTTTTAACCATCTGCCCCATTGGGTTTTGAATGGCTGTGATATGTAGGCGTTTGGATTTGGTTTTAAGATATGTTGAAGGTATTTTCAGTTGGTTGTTCTGGTATAGACTATTGTAATATTATTCATTTGGGTTTACCCGATAAACAATTGATTAAGCTGCAAATTGTACAAAATGCTGCTACTAAAATTGATTTTTTTTTTGGGGGGGGAGATTGCTCATGGACCAAAAAGAGCCTGGCCAGCAGCCTGGAGTCCTCAGTACTGAAGTTTGGCTGTCTCCTGGCAGCCATTTTAGGAGAAATAACTGCGTATGAAGAACGGGTGATTCTATGACGTCACAACGCAAAAAAACGCGATGACGTTTTTGTGCCCCTTGGGCGTGCTTGCAGCGGCTGCTCCGCACTACATCAACACTGTTGATTACATCCTAAACCACGCCGATATCGCTGTTATACAAAAAAGTATAGCAGAACGCTTAGAAGCTTACCATGTAAACCTAATGAAACTTCACCTCCCCCAAACACAATGACAAGTTATAAATTAAATAAATGAAGATTGGGAAGTGAGGTTCACATATTTTAGCTTAGCTATGCATGTTAGGGTGGGTGAAAAAAAAATTAATATTATGTCTTTGGTAACCTTAGTCAGGACTTGAACCCCTGCCCTTTGGAAGATACATGCAGTGCTTTTAAGCACTTGAGCTATGTTGGGGATTTGGGAATGGGAGTCTCCAGAAATGACTTTAGGTACAAGCTTAGAAGCTTACCATGTAAACCTAATGAAACTTCACCTCCCTCAAACATAATGACAAGTTATAAATTAAATAAATGAAGATTGGGAAGTGAGGTTCACATATTTTAGCTTAGCTATGCATGTTTGGGTGGGTGGAAAATAAAAAGAATATTATGTCTTTGGTAACCTTAATCAGGACTTGAACCCCTGACCTTTGGAAGATACATGCAGTGCTTTTAAGCACTGAGCTATGTTGGGGACTTGGGAATAGGAGTCTCCAGAAATGGCTTTAGGTACAAGCTTTGACAAGGGGTAATCATTGCAAGTATCTACAGGTGTATTTGATCTGAGAACACCCAATGAATGTCCAAAACAATTTCAAAATTCTAACGGCTTCTATGACGTCAGATGCTACTTTATGGTTAGGGTTAGGGCTACAGTTAAGTAGCTCAGTAGCTCAGTGAGTAAATGTGCTGTACCAATCATCCATAGGTTGTGAGTTCAACTCCCGGCTTGTCTTTTACTTGATTATAACTTTTACTTGATTATGCTGCAGGAGTGTGTTGTTGGGGTGTTGCAGGGGTGTCTAGGATGACAGAGAATAGTCACTTGCATTTTCAACAATGCATTTGAATTTCTTAAGATGAAACCTTAGTGAGCTGGGGGAGGAAGGTCACCGCAGCCTCGCGCCTCAGATGAAAAGGTTAATTTTTTAGGGACTGTGTAAGCTGATCTGGGACAGTCTTCAGCGACTCAGAGCCCTCCTCCCGGCTGGGCAGAAGGAGGAGGCTTTGGCGGTGGTGGTTTTGGTGGTGAGTGAGGGCGGGAGGGGGAAGTCGCCTGGCTGCTGCATCTGCACTCCTGCTGGCCACAGACCTACTGATCACAGAGCAGAGATCACAGAAGCACGCAGGTATGTGTGCATGTGCAGCTAGGGTTTTATTATATAGGATATACACCTATCGCATCTCATTTTCATCACAAACACATTAGCGAGACTATACACAATACATTACAAAGTTGAGCTTGGGTTTGATAAAATAAACAGCATAATTTTGACTCTGTATTACATTTATTGAACCATACTTAAGAATATGGGTGTTGCATCCGTGACAACGGTGCTTTACACCATTGAGCTACCAGTCTTTTGCCTCAACTGACTGTGATATGATAGCTAAGTAGAGTATACTTTAGCACATCACTAAGGTATGCTATGATAGGGGAACCAGAGACACAGGTGTAGGTCAGTGAGTAAAAGCACTATATCGATCATCTGTAGGATGTGAGTTCAACTCCCGGCTTGTCTTTTACTTGTGGCATATCTACCTTCCAGGTGCACCTTGATGATGTCACAATGAGATCAGCATTGTGCTGCTTGCTACTTCCTCTTCCTGTGAACTAGAAGCCACATTCAGGTCTAATCTGTGTTTTGATTCTGTTTCTAAGTTGGGCCAGTGTAAGTTATGGGATTTACCTTTGTTCTGAAGAATGAGCTGATTGTTGCAATGTTTTAAGACCAGGAGAGTGTTCTTTCGAGCAAGATATCACTTCTAAACTATCCTCTCTGAAATAATGTCTCTGGGAAATCGAGAGAAAGCTTATTGGATGACTTAGGGTGCCTTTCCTGCCAGTCTTTGTGGAACTTAAACGAAGTTTATAGGGTGTTCAAAGTCCTATCCTTTCCACTTCTAATAGGAGGTGAGTATGACATTTCTGTACAGCTTTCTGTGTAGCATACATCTACCGGTTCCCACCTTCCATACTGATAATGTAAGTTCAACACCCACTCGGTACGTTTCATCTTCTAGTTCTCCTTTGAAACATAACATATTTTTTTTCCTTGTATTAATGGTAAACTGTACAATTCTGATATCCTAGAGGAAAAAGATACAACACAGCAGTGTTCTCTGTCTGCCATTCCCTACCTCACTGATATTGCTAGATCAACTAATATATAGTTTACAAAATGGTATACTGTGTTTTAGTTATCTTTTTCATCATCCTATACTTACAATGCTGAATGCCTTGAATGAGTGATAATAAAGAGTATAAATAAAGTATAATTTAAAAAAAAAAAAAAAAACCGTACCCACGTCTATCACGGGTCCATTGGAGACGTCTTAATGACGTTTCAGAAACCTGCGTCTATTTTGCGCAAAGAGGTTGTAGGGACGTCTACCGCACGCCTAAGTACCGTTTGATTGACACTTGCGTTTCCCGGATGTCTAAAGCACGCCTATGTTAGACGTACTAATAGAGAATTTACCCCAAAGTGCATACACATAAGCAATCAAGTAATATAGTCTATTGCACTCTTCTCTAACAAATAAACTAAAGCTGTTTTAACCCTTTACCCTCCCTCCCCCTCCCCACCCCTCCTGGATATGTATAACAATATTTCATGACTCAAAGGGAAATACTAATAATAATTATATTACTACTTATATTATAATTTACAATATTTTGTTAATCTTGTGCACGTGCTAAAAACACTAGTGCACCTTAGTAAAAGGAGCCCTAAGTTTAAATTGCTACTTTGTTTTTAAAATACTATATGGCTTCAGCACTGATTGCCTGCTAGGCTATGTGACGTTATATTGTCCCATGAGAAGTATAAGTTATTCTCAAGGATTTAGGGCTCCTTTTAACAAGGTGCACTAGCAGGGTTAGCGCGTCGGACATTTCATCACGCGCTAACCCCCGCAGCAAGCCAAAAACTAACGCCTCGTCAATGGAGGCGTTAGCAACTAGAGCGGCAGGCGGTTTAACGTGCGGTATTCTGCGCGTTAAACCCCTACCGCAGCTTGATAAAAGGAGCCCTTAGACTAGCATTACCAACTAAACAGAATTTACAAGAAAACTAGAAAGACCTGGAATTATGGAACTCTTTACCATGGGAGGTAAAGAATGTTGCCGGGCATTTTGCATTTAGAAAACTGTTGAAAACTTGATTGTTTCAAAAATATTATCAGTGATATTATGGGCTCCTTTTACAAAGGTGCGTTAGGGCCTTAACGCGCGGAATAGCACACGCTAAAATGCCGCGCATGCTAGCCACTACCGTCTCCTTTTAAGCAGGCGGTTATTTTTTGGCTACCGTGTGCTAATCTTGTGCATGCGCTAAAAACGCTAGCGCACCTTAGTAAAAAGAGCCATATATTTTGTAATTTTTTTATACTAATGATGCTTTTTAGTTCTATTATATAGGCACTTTGTATGAGATTTGTTTCATATATATATTGAATTGCATTGTATTAGATTTCACCAATTAAAATATATTTTTCTTATTGTTATCCACCTTGAACCCTCCAGATTAAATGAAATATAAATGCCTACATCAATTTAAATTAAAATATAATTATATAGAAAGAGATTAGATATAGAAAACATGTAACATTTTCCAAACACACCATTTTAATTTATGATAGTATTAAATACTTGAAAGCAGGGTTACCATATGGCTCCAGAAAAAAGGAGGACGGATTGAGACATCCAGGTTTTACTTCCGTTGCTTTTAATGGATATAAAACCTGGATGTCTCAATCCATCCTCCTTTTTCTGGAGCCATATGGTAATCCTACATTAAAGGGAAGCAGTAGATCGAGAGGAAACGGAATGAGATTACAGGAGTAATGTTAGGAGCTATTTTTTCATAGACAGGGTGGTGGATGTTTGGAATATCCTCCCGTGGGAGGTGATTGTAGAAGAAAACAGTGACTGAATTCAAAAGCGAATGGAATGAATACAAAGGATACTTATATGATTACAGGTTGAAATCAAAACAAAAACTTGTAGATGCTTGACAGCAATTCCAAGATGCTGTCAAGAAAAGCGACCAAGATGGTAAAGGAGATGGAACTCCTTTCATATGAGGAAAGACTAAAAAGACAGACATGGGCGAAGCTACTGCTTGCCCTGGATCGGTAGTATGGAATGTTGCTACTCTTTGGGGTTTTGCCAGGTAATAGTCACCTGGATTGACCACCGTGTGGACAGGCTACTGCTAGATGGACAGGCTACGGACCATTGGTCTGACCCAGTAAGGCTATTCTTATGTTATTATGTAGTAAGACCGGTACTGAACTGACTTCTACAGTTTGTGTTTCAATAATGGCAAAACAGGACAGACATTTACGACCTTATCCCAATTATAGATGGGTAGGCCTGGGCTTTCATAGCAACTCCTGCAATTTGGAAGTAGGACCAGTGCCAGGCAGACTTCTGCACTCTGTGACCCAAGGATAGAAGGGCCAGATCAAGAACAAGTGTCGGAGGCAGGCACCGCGTCGGAGGCAGCGTCAGACTCCCCCTTGAAAAGGGGCGGAGCCAACGGCGCGCAGCCGTTCGGCGCGCGGCGAAGGCGAGCGGCAAAGGCGCTCGCCTTAGCGAGAGCGCCTTTGCGAAGGGCCTTGCAAGGGACGAGCGCTACACTCTCAAGAACACCAGAGGAGAACTGACCGGTAAGGAACCGACAAGCAAGGAAGCAGCAGGCAAGGGACACAAGCACACAGGCACTGTAACACAAACAGACTCACTCAAATAGGAAGCCTGCAGTCAGGAAGTCAGAAGGAAAGGGGGAGGTAGGATCAGTAGGAAAAAAGAGCACAAGTAGGTCACATCAAATCACTCAGACAACCCACGAGTAAAGCACGAAATGGAAGCCCAAGGAAGTCAGAAGATGAGCTTTCCTGTCTTCTGCATCGACTGCAATATGTATGACTACCTTCCTTCGGGGATCCAGGCATACATTTGCGATCGATGCATGGAGATGGATAGCTTGAAATGTCAGGTAAGACTATTGGAGGGAACAGTGATGGAACTTGAAGACAGAATCCGAGCACAGGAGAAGATTCTAGTGGAGTACAGCCCAAACGACGAGGTCAAGGATCTAGAAATGTTCATAGAGGAAGCCCATAAGCACCATGTAGAGATCCCAGGGCTGGAAAACTGTACTCAGGAAACCCATGTGAATAGAGAAGACACCCATGCAAACACAGAAGAAAACGAAGACGAGGTAGGAGACAACCGCACACCAGGAGGAATAGTGAGAGCACAGGAAGATGTCCCCCCGCTCAAAGAACAGGAAACAATTTCAAGAGTATCATTGGAGGAAGATGACTGGCCCTACTCCAAGGACGTGGACCTACGCCCCCCAAGGAACTCCCGAATAAAGAAGATGGGGATCATCATAGGCGACTCCATTATACGACACGTGGACAGCCACACCGCAGGAGGAAGAGAGGACAGAGTCGTCACCTGTCTGCCTGGAGCAAGAGTAAAGGATGTGACCAACAGGATCTCCAGGATCATAGATGGAGCAGGGGGAGTGGACACCGCTGTGCTTATCCACGTGGGAACAAATGATGTGAGCGGGCGGAAGTATGACAGGGAAGAGATGAAGGGCCAGCTCCGCTCACTCGGAAGACAACTGAAGATCAGGGAGGTGAAGGTGGCCTTCTCTGAAATCCTTCCTGTACCAAGAGCAGATGGAAAGAGACAAGGGGAATTGCAAGCGATCAACGCCTGGATGAGACGATGGTGCGAAGACGAAGGCTTCGACTTCGTGCGAAACTGGACGGCGTTCTGGGGAAAAAGCAAGTACTACAGAAGGGATGGACTACACCTCAACAAGGAAGGAGCAAGAGTTTTGGCAGGCAACATGAAGAAAGCAATAGAGAAGGCTTTAAACTGAAGGACAGGGGAAAGCCGACAGTCGACCACCGGTCGATGGTACGGACAACAGGATGCCCCGACGTAGGAACAAAGGACTACTACTCATACACAAGAGAGGTCAACCTCACAGCCAACAAAGGAGAACAAGCAGGAAGGGACAACTCAGACACAGGAGGGGATGACCACACAGCAAACATGGGAGATAACACAGGAGCAGTAAAGGATACCGTAAATGAAACTGTAAGGACAGCCAAGAGTAGAAGGTCCAAAAAGGTAACACGAAGGGAACTTAGATGCATGTATACAAATGCTAGAAGTCTAGGAAAGAAAATGGGAGAACTAGAGACGATAGCAAGACATGAGAACATGGATATCATTGGCATAACGGAAACATGGTGGAATGAAGAGAACAAATGGGACACAGTACTACAGGGATACAAACTATATAGAAGGGATCGAGAAGGGCAGAAAGGTGGAGGTATTGCCCTATATGTTAAGGAAGGAATAGATTCTGTTGGAATGATTACAACAGACAGGAAAGAGAAGCTGGAGTCCCTCTGGATCAATATTCCTGGTCAAAATGGCGCAGATACAAAAATTGGCCTTTACTATCGTCCCCCAGGACAGGCGGAAGACACTGACTCAGAAATGATGGAGGAAATCAAACAAGTATGCAAGACAGGCAATGTAGTTATATTGGGAGACTTCAATCTCCCAGGAATAGACTGGAAACTAGGAGCCTCCAACTGCGGCAAGGAGGCAAAGTTCCTGGAGGTGCTAGGGGATTGCTTCCTGGAGCAAATGGTAAAAGAGCCGACAAGAGGCGACGCCACCTTGGACTTGGTCCTAAATGGTCTCACGGGACCGATAACAGAAGTAGAAGTCATGGCTCCACTGGGAACGAGTGATCACAATGTAATCAACTTTAAACTGGACATCGGGAAAGGGAAACATGCCAAAACCTTAACCACCACCTTAAACTTTAAAAAGGGTAAATACGATTGCATGAGAGCCATGGTAACAAAACGACTCGAGAAGATGGTGGACAAACTTGAAACAGTAGATCAGGCATGGTGCCTATTGAAAAATACTATTGCAGAAGCGCAAGATCTCTACATTCCGAGGATTTCCAAAGATCGGAGAACTAAAGGCAAAGGAAAACCGGCATGGCTTACCATACAGGTGAAGGAAGCCATAAAAGAAAAGAAGGACTCTTTCAAAAAATGGAAATGCACAAAGACAACCGAAGCCTGGAACAAACATAAAGATGAACAGAAGAAATGTCACAAGGCGGTGAGGGATGCAAAACAGGACTATGAGGAAAAAATAGCCCGGGAGGCCAAAAACTTCAAGCCCTTCTTTAGATACGTGAAGGGGAAAAAACCTGCAAAAGAGGCAGTGGGACCCCTGGACGACAAGGGAAGAAAAGGGTACATCAAGGAAGATAAACAGATCGCAGACAAACTAAATTCCTTCTTTGCGTCCGTCTTTACGAAGGAGGACACCTCAACAATACCTGATGCGGAGAAACTGTTTACAGGAGAAATAGAGGACAGCCTCACCACAGTTGAAGTGAACTTAGATCAGATATACTACCAGATCGACAAACTTAAAAGTGACAAATCCCCTGGACCGGATGAAATTCACCCAAGAGTCTTGAAGGAATTGAAGGTTGAAATCGGAGAGTTATTGCAAAAACTTGCAAACCTGTCAATCAGAACTGGTCAGATACCAGACGACTGAAAGAAAGCGAACGTCACGCCAATTTTCAAAAAAGGATCGAGAGGAGAACCGGGCAATTATAGACCTGTGAGTCTTACGTCTGTCCCAGGCAAGATGATTGAATCACTGATCAAGGATAGCATAGTTCAGCACTTGGACACACACGACTTGATGAAACCCAGTCAACATGGATTCAGGAAAGGGAAATCGTGTTTGACGAATTTACTCCAATTCTTTGAGACCGTGAACGAGCAAATTGATAGTGGAAAGCCGGTGGACATAATATACTTGGACTTCCAGAAAGCGTTCGACAAAGTTCCACACGAAAGACTTCTCAGGAAACTACAAAGCCATGGCATAGAGGGAGATATACAAAGATGGATACGCAAATGGCTGGATAACAGGAAGCAGAGAGTGGGCATTAATGGGAAGTTCTCCGACTGGGAGATAGTGACTAGTGGTGTACCCCAGGGCTCAGTACTTGGACCGATCCTTTTTAATATTTATATCAATGACTTGGAAAACGGAACATCCAGTGAGATCATCAAGTTTGCAGATGACACAAAACTCTGCCGGGCAATCAGATCGCAGGAGGATAGTGAGGAACTCCAGAGCGATTTGTGTCGGTTAGAAAAATGGGCGGAGAAATGGCAGATGAAGTTCAACGTGGAGAAATGCAAGGTAATGCATTTAGGCAGTAAGAATAAGGAATATGAGTACAGAATGTCAGGTGCAAGTCTGGGAAAAAGTGTACAAGAAAGGGATCTGGGTGTACTGATAGATAGGACCCTGAAGCCGTCAGCACAATGCGCGGCAGCGGCAAAGAAGGCAAATAGAATGTTGGGCATGATAAAGAAAGGAATCTCGAGTAGATCGGAGAAAGTTATAATGCCGCTTTATAGGGCAATGGTCAGACCCCACTTGGAATACTGCGTCCAACATTGGTCTCCCTACCTAAAGAAGGATATAAAACTGCTGGAGAGGGTGCAGAGACGAGCAACCAAACTAGTGAAGGGTATGGAGAAACTGGTATATGAGGATCGACTTAAAACACTGGGATTGTTCTCCCTTGAGAAAAGGAGACTGCGTGGGGATATGATCGAGACCTTCAAAATACTGAAAGGAATCGACAAAATAGAGCAGAGAAGATTATTTACATTGTCCAATTTGACACGGACAAGAGGACATGAAATGAAGCTAAGGGGGGACAAGTTCAGGACTAATGTCAGAAAGTTCTGATTCACACAGAGAGTGGTTGGCATCTGGAATACTCTCCCAGGGGAGATTATTGCAGAATCGACAGTCCTAGGCTTCAAAAGCAAACTAGATGCATATCTCCTTGAGAGAGGCATATAAAGTATGGTTGGCTATAAAATAAACCAGGTGTATACCTGGCAGGGCCTCCGCGTGTGCGGATCGCCGGACTTGATGGACCGAAGGTCTGATCCGGAGATGGCGCTTCTTATGTTCTTATGTTCTTAAGTGTGTGTTGATATTGAGTAAAATGGCTGTTTGCAACATTGTTAGATTGCTGGTTTATTCAAATATTAACAATTAATGGGACAATCCAAAATTATAAAACACTCTTCTATGACTGTGTGATTGTCCTATTTGTTATGCCAGTATTTGATCATGATGGAGTGTAACCTGCTTTGAGTGGCAGATAAGGCTCTGATCACATTATTGGGCAAACTAGATCAGTGTTTCTCAACTTCTTCAAGCTAAGTACTCCCTAAGTCTAACAAATATCAACCAAGTACCCCCGCCCAAGCTCTGCCCCAGACTCCCCCCCCTTAATATTAGTACTAATTATAATGCAATTTATTCCATTCATTTTTCATATATACACAATATAATCTTATTAATACATAATGGTAACCACAAAATTAAAAAAACACAAAGCACACTGTACGCAGAGAAAATGTTAATTATCATTTATATTTGGGGGGGTTCAAAGAGGTCAAGTCAGATGACTTTAAAATATGCAATGTCAACTCAGTAACAACTATAGTAAACTAGACAAATATAGTACAAAATATAGACAACAGATATAAATTCTCAAAACTGACACATTTTGATCACTAAATTGAAAATAAAATCATTTTTCCTACCTTTGTTGTCTGGTGATTTCATGAGTCTCTGGTTGCACTTCCTTTTGACTGTGCATCTAATACAGTAAAACCTTGGTTGCGAGCATAATTCATTCCAGAAGCATGCTTGTAATCCAAAGCACTCATATATCAAAATGAATTTCCCCATAGGAAATAATGGAAACTCAGATGATTCATTCCATAACCCGAAAACATTAATATAAAATACTATATGTACTTGTATTGCAAGACCTTGCTCATTTAGAACAGTCACTACACTTCTGCAGCGTCAGAGAGAGAAGAACCATTTGATGATGTGACACGTGTATACTGTATGTACTCGTATCGCAAGACTTTGCTTGTTTAGAACAGTCACTACACTCCTGCAGTGTCAGAAAAAGAAGAACCATCAGCTCAGTTGTGATGTGTTGCTTGTATTGCAACTCAGTTTCAAGACATTGCTTGTATATCAAGTTAAAATTTAATAAAATGTTTTGCTTGTCTTGCAAAACACTTGCAAACAAGTTACTTGCAATCCAAGGTTTTACTGTATTTCTTTCTTTCTGTCTCCTGCACGCTTCCTCTCCTCTGGACCTCATTCCCTTCCCCAACCACCATCTCTCTATGTCCCTCCTTTCTTTCTTTCTTTCTCTCTCCTCCACCCCTATTGGTAACATGTCTCCCTTTCTTTCTCACTGTCCATCTGTCTTTCTCTCATTCCCTCCCTTTCTGCAAAGGAAGTATGGAAAGAGAGAGAGAGAGAGAGAAAGATCCAGGGTGAATCTCTCCCACCCCCTCCACTGCCACATCCAACATTTCTCCTTCTCTTATCCCCCGGATCATGTGCAGCATTTTTCACTACTGCCCACCAGCCCCATGCTCATTTCTCCTTCTATGATCCCTCTCCAGCACTTGTGAAAAGAGACACTCTCATCATTCTGCAAATAATTTCTAAATGAAGATTAGGTGGGAGAAGGGGGCTGAGCTAGGGGCTGAATAGGGGGAACAACTGGGAGAAGGGAGTTGAACAAGGGGCTGAAAGGAGTGAATCAGTTGGGGAAAAGGAGCTGGGTTTAGAGCTGGGGACTGAAAAGGGAGCAGGCAGGGCCGGATTAAAGGGTAGGCTCAGTAGGTACATGCCTTGGACCCGAAAACATCAGGGGGGCCTGTCGGTGTGGTGCTATGACCAGGGCTGGCATTAGGAGAGGGCAAATAGGGCAGTTGCCCTGGACCCTGCTGTCCGAGCATCTTTCCACCTTGTCGGAGCATCTCCTTCCCTTTCCCTCACCTTCATGGTGCTTTTCCAAACCAGTTTTCTCTCTCAGAGGGGCCCTGATGTGGCAGCTATTCCCACTAGTTGCACGTATGCAGCTGCCCCAAAGCTTGTCCTCTGACGTGATCCAGCAGAAACCAGAAGTTACATCAGAGGAGAAACTTTGGGGCAGCCGCATGCAATTAGTGAGAATGGTTTCTCGATCAGGGCCTGACTGAGAGAGAACTTTGGTTTTGGAAAACATCTGCAAAGATAAGGGGTAGGGAGAGAGATGCCCCAATAAGAGGAAGAGGTTGAGTTGCGCTTTAGGTTTATTGTGTGGAGAAAGAAGGGGGACAGACGCTGAATGGAAGTGGGGAGGGTGAGAGAGGGGGACAGATGCTGAATAGAAATGGAAGGGTGAGAGAGGGGAGCAGACGCTGGAAGGAAGTGAGGAGGAGAGAGAAAAAAAGCATATGCTGGATTGGGGGAAGAGGATAGAGTTAGATACTGGAAGGGGTGAGGGAAAGAGGTGGCAAGCTGTAGGTAGACACAATGAAAGAGGGAAAGTGAGGACTGAATAGTAAGAAAGAATTTAGACAGAGGCAGAAAAAATTGAGAGGGAAGACCAGGGAATAAAAGGAGGAAGGAAGAGGAGAGAGAGATGCCAGAGCATGGGGACAACGAGAAGAGACAGATACCAGATCTGGGGGGAGGAAAGAAGGAGAGAGCGATGCTAAAATGTGTTGGGAGGAAGCGAGCGATGGAAAGGAAGAAGACAGATGCATACCATGGGGGGAACAGAGAGAAGTAGATGAATGCCAGACCAATGGGGAGGAGGGAGAGATGGAAGGGAGAGGCAGACAGTTTTTGAAAGATTCATAGAAAGAGCAGTTGCCATATGGAAGAGGCAGAGAGAGGGGCAGACAGTGGATAGAAGGAAGAGAATGATGAGAAGATGAGGAAAGAGAAAACAAATTTCAAGTTTTATTAAAATTTGATATTCCACTTGTCAGGCTTCTAAGCAGTATACATAAAATTATAAAATCAGGGCTATTTGACTAAGACACAAAAATGTACTGGAATAGTAGGGAGGAAAGGGAGGAACTACACTTCAAGATAGGATAGAAAGCCAATTAAGGATAGTACACAAGGAGGAGACTCATCTGTAATAGTGGAATGGAAAACAGTTTCCTTTAAAGATCGAAGGTATCTCTAAATAGAAATGTTTTAAATTTTGATTTAAATTGAGTTACTATCGTTTCTTCGCGTAACTCAATGGGCATTGAATTCCAGAGCGTGGGTGCGGTGACTGAGAAAATGGTCAAACGTGTCGTACTAATGTGATGCAACAATGGAATGAATAACAGATATTGGGTGTTTGATCAAAGGGTCCTTAATGGAGCATACGGACTTAAGAGTCTATCTATAAGTTCTGAAGAATTTGTGGAACTTGTTTTAAAGGTAAGGAGCAAAATCTTATAAGTGATCTATGTGATACTGGGAGCCAATGGGCCTTGATCTGAAGTGGTGTTACGTGATCAAATTTCTTCACGTTTTCAATAAGCTTTATAGCAGTTTATTGAATTATTTGCAGGCGCCTGAGCTCTTTTTGTGTGGTACCTTTATATGATGCGTTACAATAGTCCAGCTGGGAGATAACAAGGGAGTGTACCAAGATGTTTAGTGAGGAAGGCGCTAGAATTTTAGAAAGTGAACATATCATACGTAGTCTATAGAAGCTCCTTTGTATGATGGCTCTTATTTGCTGCTGATATCTTTGGCCTGAATAAATCCGACCACATCACCCCATACTACAAGAAACTTCACTGGCTACCTATCAAAGCCAGAATAATCTTCAAATTCGGTTGCCTCTGCTTCAAGACTCTTTTCAGCTCCTCTAATCTAATCTAATCTAATCTAATCCTTAGGTTTGTATACCGCATCATCTCCACGTTCGTAAAGCTCGATGCGGTTTACAGTAGGAGAAATAGGAAGGAACTACAACAGAGGGTTAGAGGTAGAAGTGTGAAGAAACACCTCACCCTGCAGGACAAACTCCACTTTTCATGCAGAACATTACTGTTCTCATTTCCTTCTCCCAAAGGATGCAGATTCAAAAGATTCCTCAACAAGACACTCTCCTTTCAAGCAGGGATCTGGAACAACACCTTAAGTGACCTAATCCTGAACTCCCTAACATACAATTCTTTCAGAAAATCACTGAAAACCCACCAATTCGACAAATTTACCCTGATCCCCCAAATCAGCGCTACACCTACTTCTTCTTACACGTTCCTCCCTCCCACCCATGCTACCCCGCCACTTAACTGTCTATCTACCCCTTTCTAAATCTAATTGATGTTACCTCGCTGTACTTACAGCACCTCTTGTTGTACACCGTCTTGAACTGAAAAGGTATGATGGGATATAAATAAAGCTATTATATGTTAGCTTACTGTCAAGGATGACGCCCAAAAGTTTCAGGGATGATACTTAGGACTAGAGTTACTAAAGCACTCAATTGTTTTAATGCATGCTAATGCCAATAAAACAGTGGTGTAGTGAGTGGGGGCAGGGGGTGAAGTGCCCTGGGCACTGTCTTAACACGGTTGCCAGTACCTCTCCTCTTCCCCTCCCCCATCTCCCCACCTACCTCTTCAAATCTTTGCCAGCAGCGAGAAGGATCATCTACCTGCTGCTTTTACCAGCCTCAGCCCTCCCTCACAAATCTTGTGGGTGCAGGATAAGCCCAGTTTACTCTAGGTCCCATAAACTTTTCAGTGCTTTGTTTATGGAGCAGATGTTTTGGGGGCAAGAGACTGAGGCCTAGAGTGTTGAGCTGATTTTAATAATTAGGGATTGTAAGTGATGTATTATGGGTGGTAAGGTACGGGTGTTGACTTTATATATATATATATATATATATATATGTAGATAGGTAGAGAAAAAAGAAGATCCTTTTAAAAAATATGTATTAATAAGCTACACATGACTTTGTTTTGCCCTTTCCAGGGGCTTCATCAGATGCTATAAGATCCACTAGGTGTGTGAATGAGATGTCATCTAAGTGATAGATTTTTCTAAGCTTCTGCGTAGCAGCTGCAAAAACAGCATGCAGTCTCTTTTTATAATAAAGTGTAGCTTATTAATATTTTTGAAAGGGCCTTATCTGATCTGCTTTCTTTCTCTACCACATTGGATTTTGTGATTGACCACCCTACTGCATTAGACTTCCCCCTCCGTATTCGCGAATTCCGTATCTACGGATTCACTTATTCGCGGTTTTAAACGAAAAAAATTACTTTCATTTTTTGGGCTATTTTAAATCCTATAAGCCCCTCCCCCCCTTAAGGCTTACCCGGTGGTCTAGTGGGTTTTCGGGGCAGGAGTGATCTTCCCACACTCCTGCCCCATGCAGATCGCTCACAGGAAATGGCTCGAGAGACTACAGGAGCTCAAGGCAGCCATTTCCTGTGAGCGATCTGCACGGGACAGGAGCATGGGAAGATCGCTCCTGCCTGAAAACTCGCTAGACCACCAGGTAAGGCTTAAGGAGGGGCTCACAGGGCTAAAAATAGCTGGGGGAAGCGGGGGATAAGAGCAGAACCTGCCAGAATATTATTCACGGTTTTTCCATATTCGCTAGCCGGCTCTGCCCCTAACCCCCGTGAATACGGAGTGGGAAGTGTATATATATTGGGTCTAATATTCAGCCAGCAACAGTATGCGGCATCAGGTCTGTTGACGGCCGAGGAGTGAATATCCTGAACTGACTGGGGCATGCACTGGGGCATTGAAAACTGTTGCTAACCAGCTACGATGTGCTCTGCCCCCAGCTCACTCCTAACCTAACCATTTAGAACAGGGGCATCATACTTCAGCCCTCGCTAGGTTGGATTTTCAGGATTTCCCAAATGAATATGCATGAGATCTATTTGCATACAATGGATGCAGTGCATGCAAATAGATCTCATGCCAATTCATTGGGGAACTCCTGAAAACTTGACTGGATTGCGGCCCTCGAGAACCGATGTTAGACAACCGTGAGTTAGAAGATGGTCATTCAGTGGCACTAGCCAGCTAAGGTCCACTAAATATCATGTCCTGGGTCACCCAGTAGGGTTTAACCAGGCAGGAGCTTCTCTTCCCCAGTTAAACCTTTTTTGAATATCAGATGGATGCTGTTTTGTTGTTTTTGCTGTATTTAAGGTTGATTTATGATTTTGTAAACCCCTTCATATTTGTTAATGAATAGCAATTTATTAAGTAAACAAATCTCTGCTGCCGTTCATTTCTGTAAACATAAGTGAATGAATATTGTATGTAATATCATTTAAGCCTAAGAATAAAAGTTTTATTTGGACTAAAATGCTAAAATATTTAGTTCACATTAGTTACTTTTTAATTGATGTTAACTGCAGCATTATGAACCAAATGTTAATAGAAATATAACCTGCATTGCACAGTATTTGAACACTCAAACACTCTGTAGAGACATATGAGTAATATCCAACTGTAAAATTCAAGCCTTTCTTGTGTAGTTTGATGTCAGTAGATTAGGTGCAGCTGTTTGTGGATGAAACGTTCTTTGATTTTTCATTTTTCTCAGTGGCTGATTGGATGGAGATTTCTCTGGTCCACAAATCTCAGGCAAACTCATTAAAAAAAAAAAAAAACACATTTTATATATGTATTCAATTTTAGACTCTGTAGCTCTAAGATATAATATGTCAAATTGATTTTTTTTCACTGATGTGGAATAAAAAGGATTAATTACATGCAAGCTCCTGCACTAATACCTGAAATGGAACCAGTGGTTTTTGTTCAACAGGAAAATTAGGATTTCAAATGAGTGAATAATTTTGAAATGGAAAGTAAAACGCAAATTGAAAATAAAAAAAAGGTCTGGCTATAGCTCATGCCTTTTTTCAGTTGTAGATCAAAGTAAGTTGCATTCACATACCATAAGTACTCACCTGTCCCCAGAGACCTTAGAACTGTAGGCCTGATATTCAGCCATCGCGCTCAGTGTTTTGCTGAGTGGCATAGTAAGGAGGGGCAGGGGTACGGCCCGTCCTGGATGCCATCTTCGCAGGGGCACCCGAGCAAGCTCCTCCCTGCCCCCCCGCATACCTCTTTAAATGTTTGCCGGCACAAGAAACATCTTCCACTTCTGTTGTCACGAGCTGGCGCGAGCAGTAGGTGGAAGATGCTGCTCGCACTGGTGAACATTTCAACAGGTACGCGGGGGTGGGGAAAAGTGAGGGGTAAACAAGTGGCGGGGAAGAGTGGAGGTGCGTGACATTGCGATGCAAAGTGCCAGCATCCCGGGTGCCAACCTCCCTCACTACACCACTGACAACCGGTATTGTACACGGAAACTCAATGCTATGTATGTCTAGGCTCCAGCATTGAATTTCCAGGTTTATGTAGCCAGCTACAAAGGGGTGCTGAAAAGTTCTCAGCCCAAGCAACTAACTTCCTAAATTCTGAAAAGTGTTATCTTATTTCATTAAGTGCCAATTTGCAGAAACGGAATTCTGTGTTTTGACATTGTTTCAGATCATTGATTGAACCATATCCACCTCATTCTCTTCTTGGCAGGGCTGTGTAAAGAGTTTCAGTATCTGGTAACCAGAGCTGAGATTGTGATATCATAATGCCTCATTCCACCAATAAGAGCCAACCTCATCAGTGATGTCACAGTGGCTTGATTTCCCTGTACTTGGCTCACTTTTATTACATACGAGGAGGTGCTGAAAAGGTCTCAGCCCAACCCACCAACTTCCTAAATTATGAGCATTATTTTGCCACTGTAGCTGAAAAGAGCGGTATCTTACGTCATTAAGTGTCAATTTGCAGAAATGAATTTTTTTGTTTTGACATTGTTTCAGATCATTGATTGAACCATATCTATGTCATTCTCTTCTTGGTTGGGCTGAGAATTTCTCAGCACCCCCTCGTACATCATAGCCAATTAAGTGTGATATTCAGCACTTAATCAACTATGGGGTAACACATGAAGATTGGACTGACTTTTATGCAATCCTATTTATGTGTTACCTTGGCTGAATAAGTGCTGAAAAACGGCACTTAACCAGTCAAGTGCTGACAATGACTCCATGACAGCTGGTTTTGCTGTAGACATTGACCAGTCATTTTCAACAGCAAACCAGTAAAGTGCTTCTGAAAATGACCAGTTAGCCCAAGAATGCAGTTTTGGACTGGTTAAATCACTTTGAATATCTTACCCTCAGTTTGTACCTGAGGCAATGGACAGTTAAGTGACTTGTCCAAAGTCACAAAGAGCTGAATTTGAATGTGGCACAACCTGATTCTCAGTCCATTGTTCTATTAGGTTATTCCTAATGGTGTATCATGGTTGTTGTTTTTTTTATTTCTTTTACTCTTTCCAGAACAATGAAGGTGGGGTTATCGCTCAGCTCCCAAGCAGTGTCACTTCCTTCAACCAGACAGGGCTAAAGCCCGGAGAGGAATACACAGTGACTGTTGTAGCTTTAAAGGAACAGGCTAGGAGCCCACCCATTTCAGCCAGCGTATCAACTGGTGAGTGAGTGTGTTCTGTTCAACTTCCTGACCTACAGAAAAAAGGGGGAGGGGGAGGAGGAACAAAGAAAAGATGCAACTGTAAAAAAAAAAAAAAAAAGGCTTTGGTTCATTTTCAGATTTTTCCCATTTTGGGGGCTATTTTCAGTCTGTTTCAGGCATTCCCTTTAATCAAAATTGTGTGACATGCATTAAAATATTAATTAAGACATCCTAATTCATGTTAAATAGTGACAAGTCCATTTTGCATGTATTAAACTTTTTAAAGTGCACTAATGGATTGAAAAAGCACAGTAATGAATTCACCACCCTATGCAACACATTTTATTAGATTTTTGTATGTAGCCAAGTGTTTAGAGCTGTGTCTCGCAAACTTTCCGGCCGGCGGCACGCTAAATCCAGTGCCCTGGCCGGAAGGCACCCGGAAGTGCGTGGAGGCCCATCTGGCCGCAACCCGCTTCGGTGGAGGGATCCGAGAGGTGCGGGGAGAGGAGGAGAAACGTTGGCCAGAAGGAGAGTCATTTGCACCGGCTGACTTCCTACAGGACGTGCCTCTCGTGGCAAGAGGCGTGTCCTGTAGGCCAGTGGTTCCCAACCCTATTCTGGAGGACCACCAGTCAGTCAGGTTTTCAGGATAGCCCTATTGAATATGCATGGAGCAGATTTGAATGCCTGTCACCTCTATTATATGCAAATCTCTCTCATGCATATTTATTGGGGTTATCCCAAAAACCCGACTGGCTGGTGGTCCTCCAGGATAGGGTTGGGAACCACTGCTGTAGGCTCTCCTCCTCGCCAGTGGGTTGTGGCACACCTGAAATCTCAAGAGGCACACTGGTGTGCCACGGCACACAGTTTGGGATATACTGGTTTACAGCATACAATTAGAAGGAGTGGTAAGCAAGCAACATCAGGACAGAGACAAGCTAAAGCAGTCCAACTTTTCCCTAGACCAGGGGTAGGCAATTCCGGTCCTCGAGAGCCACAGGCAGGTCAGGTTTTCAGGATATCCACAATAAATATGTGTGAGATAAATTTGCATCTCAAGGAAGCAGTGCATGCAAATCCATCTCATATATATTAATTGAGGATACCCTGAAAACCTGACCTGCCTGTGGCTCTCGAGGACCGGAATGGCCTACCCCTGCCCTAGACCAAATGAAACCGAAGGTCCATGGATGTGAAAAGGATTCCAGCAGGCCTTATTCTATATGCCTTTGATGACTTAAGTGATTATTTTTATTTCTAATGGTTGGTTTTTTTAAAAAAACTCTACTTGCAGGAGATGCTTTTCAAAGGGTTCTAGCTGGGTTCATTTATTAAGCTTTATAGGGTGATTCATATTCACCTGGTTTAGAACTGCACCCTTCATTGTGGGTAAAAGCATGCTTGGTCTTTCACAGTACTTGCCCTTATATCTAGATTTTAAAAAAGAGCCGCTTTTAGGGCTGTGGTGAGCTCAGGAGAGGGGAGCAATGCATGTAAAATTTTATTTTCAAATTTGGACTTGTTTAGGGGTTAGCATATGGCTCCAGAAAAAAGGAGGACAGATTGAGACATCTGGGTTTTACTTCCATTCTCCTTTTTCTAGAGCCTTATGGTAACCCTAGTTGATTGCTCCCACTCTCACTCATCCCATTCCACTGACCATAGGAATGGCAAATGCAAAATATGGTGTTAGCTTCCCTTTGAAAAATAGCAAACAAGATCCATGGATAGAAGTAACCTGAGGTTTGCAGCAATTTGAGCTATCATCCCACCGATAGCCAGCTATCTCCTGCTGAATATCTCCCACAAAATATCTGGTATGCTGGATTGGCCGGTGGCCGGCTATACCATGTGACATAGCCAATCACTGCCAACATTCGGCAGCTGGCCAGCTACGGTTAGTGGCTAGATAAACCCACCGAAAAAGCAGGTCTATCTTTCACCATTTTGCCTTAGCTGGCCAGCCGCTGAATATCGGTTTGGCCGGCTAAGTCTAAGCCACTGAACTTTGACCTGGATCACCACAGGCCCCGGGAGGTAGCCAGGCTGCCACCCACAGTCTCAATATCGGGGCCACACTGTTTATAGTCCAGCTTTGTAAAATCATGATTTAGATATTTATTCAACTATTTAAATGCCAGTTTATGTACATCTACTCAAATAGCACTTCTAAAATAAGCACCTTAGTCAAGTAAACAAGCCATTTGAAAAGAATGGGGGATTAGGTTAGGGAGACAATGATATGCCTACCTTTGTATCTTCAATACTAAGGGGTAGAATTACTGCCATATGCTACCAAGCTCTAATATTATTAACACACATTATTAGTAACTAGGGCCTGTTTTACTAAGGTGTGCTAACCACTTAGCGCGCTAATAGATTTAGCGCGCGCTAAATGCTAACGAGTGCATGTTAGTCTATGGATGTGTTAGCGATTAGCACGTGCTAATCGATTAACGCGCCTTAGTAAAACAGGTGGTAGGTTCCCCTGCATAAAATTATGTCCTCTGTCATTCTGTGTTCTCGGTGGTTTATGACTTATGAATACAGATCCTACTTCACAGATTGTTCCAGTGTGCATTGGAGATTACAGCATCCTGTTGGTGCTTCTGGGTTTCTCCATGCGGCAAAACTCATTCATAAATACTTTGAGATATGCTCCTGTGACTGTGGATCAGTAAAAATATTGTGATGTTATGGAAGGACACAAAACGCAGCTGTGAAAGCCGCTAGCAAAGCAGTTGCACTTCTACCTTTTAAATATGTTCACAGGATCAAATAAGAAGTCAAATTTTGCATTCTAACAAGAATACCTGAAGGGGTAGGTGCAATTCGAGCAGGCTTGTCCAAATATAGGAGCAAAAATGAAAAGCAGATAATAATGGGGGAAGGGAGACCCAAATGAATTAATTTCAGTCTCGGGCTAATTCTCACAGACTGATTTCTTAGCAGTCTCTTGTGCTTTCTTGATTAAGAGAGACACCTACTGGCTGAATCAGGTGCATTTCTTCAAGCCCTTTAGAGTCTGAAACACATCCTTTCTCAAAACCACCTGTCTGTGAAGGTTATGACCAAGCATTGCTCTGCTCCTCCAGCAACCCTCGGCCAATCAGATTCATGCCACATAGAATCAATAAAGCCAGCAGAGCAGTATCCCTGCTGAAAATATCAATATCACTGGGCATTTGGCATCCAAGAGACCTTTATCCATGGGGAAGAAAATAATAGAATTTAGCCTGCATTTCATTATCCAGAGAAAAAAATGTCTATTATCCCAAAACACACAAGCATTAAATAAATAGCTCTGCTTTGTTGATCTATTTCTTTTATAACCTATAGCGAACTTCCATTGTCTGTAAATACCCATTATCTGCAACTATCTTGGATATTCACGTGTCCTGTAGAGAAACAGACCATTCTTTTAGTGATGAATAGAGTGTAGGGTTGCAATCCAAATATATTTGAGGGTAAGGAGAAAAGAGGGATTTTGGATCTCGATCTCAGTTCTTCTTTTTATTTTTATGAAACATCTGGCTGAAATGTACTAAAACGCTTATCACATGATCCACTGGAAATAACAGGATGAAGACAACTTTTATAAATTACAATTCTTCAGTCTGAGAACTTGCCCTGCCTCTAATTAGCTTAATCTTTCTCCTACCCATATGTTGACAGTAGTGCCCCTGACTCAAGTGATGACATGAAAATTAAGAGGGCTTATCAAGACCCTGTAAAGGACCTTAGGTGGAGGAAATTCTACTCTTCCTCTCTGTGGCAGAGATACAAATCTTGTTACCCATTTCCAAGCAGAAGCATAACCTGGTTTTGATGTCAGAGGAAGCAGACCTATTGTAAAATAAATGTTCATGTAAAGCCGAAGGGCGAGTCTACCTAGATACCATCTCATTCAAAATCCATTTGGGGGAGTGACCAAAGATGCAGCAAGGTCTGAGAGGCCTCAAATGGTGTCAGCTCCTGAAATTGTTGATCATGTCCATGACCTGATTTTGGCAGATACTACTACTTATCACTTATTTAGCACAGAAAGGCATACACAGCTCTGTACATTTTGAAATTTATAGACAATCCCTGCTCTGAAGAGCTTACAATCTAACTTGGACAAACAGACATGACATATAGGGTTGGGGATGCAGAACCGAAGGTGAGAGGAGGTAGGAATTGAAAGCACTCTCAAAGAGGTGGGCTTTAAACTGGGCCTTGAACACTGCCAGAGATGGAGCCTGCCGTAGGGATTCAGGCAGCTTGTTCAAAGCATATGGCACAGCAAGGCAGAAGGGACAGAGTCTGGAGTTGGCAGAGGCAGAGAAGGGCACAGATAGGAGGAACTTACCACCTGAGCGGAGCTCACAAGGGGGATCATAGGGGGAGATAAGTGAAGAGATATAGTAAGGGGCAGCTGAGTGAGAGCATTTGTAAGTTAGTAAAAGGAGTTTGAATTGTATTTAGAAATGGATGGGAAGCCAATGAAATGACTTTAGGAGAGGAGTAACATGAGTAAAGCAGCTCTTCCAGAATATGAGTGTAGCTGAATTCTGGATGGATTGGAGGAGAGCGAGATGGCTAAGCGAAAGGTATGAGAATAGTGAGTTGCAGTAGTCTAAGCGCGAGGTGATGAGGGCGTGGATAAGTGTTTTGGTAGTGTGCTCATAGAGGAAGGGTCAGATTTTGGTAATATTATAGAGGAAGAAGCAGCAGGTTTTAGTGATATATTGTATCTGGGCTGTGAAGGAGAGAGAGTAGTCAAAGATGACCCCGAGATTACGAGCAGACAAAACAGGAAGGATGAGAGCGTTGTCCACAGAGACAGAGAACGAGGGAAGCGGAGAGGTGGGTTTAGGTGGGAAGATGAACAATTCCATTTTAACCATTCTCAATTTTAGATGGCGGTGAAACATCCAGTGGCAATGTCGGACAGGCAGGTCTGGGTTTCAGTAGAGATATTTGGTGCAGAGGGATAGATCTGGGAGTCGTCATCATAGAGGAGATACTGGAAGCTATGGGAAGAGATCAGCGCTCCAAGTGAACAAGTGTAGGTTGAGAAAGGAAGTGGTCCCAGGGCAAAGCCTTGAAGTACACCAATTGATAACGGGAAGGCTATGGAGGCGAATATTGGCTAAAACAATTGCTGAGACACTATAGATATCCAGGGAATGTGTTGGGTGTATAATCCACGAGCAGCAGGGTATGCAGAAACTGTCAACCAAGTGGGTGCCCAAATGTTTGAATGCTGACAAGAAACGACATTGAGTGGACACTTTCAAGTTGATTTTACAGTATTTTCAGTGAGCTGGTGCCAACCTCTTGGAATGACTAGATACTGTTGATGAAACATGGTTACACCACAGTGATCCTGAGACAAAACAACAGTCCATGCAAAGGCAGCACTCAGGTTCTCCAAGGCCAAGGAAATTCAAGCCCCAAAAGTCATGGAAATGTCATGGCTACTGTGTTTTGGGATCAGGAATGTGTTGTATTGATTATCTTCCAAAGGGCCAAAGAGTTAATACAGAATGCTCCTGTAACTTGCTGTGCCGATTAAAGGAGGCATTGAAAGAAAAAAGGAGAGGAAAGCTGTGGAAAGGAGTTCTCTTTTTACAAAACAATAATACACCACTCACAAAGCTGGCAAAACGATGGATGTTTTGATGCAGTTGGGGTTTCAATGCATACACCATCCACCCTACTCACCAGATCTTGCTCCATCTATTTTCTGTTTCCGAAACTTAAAAAGAATTTGAAAGGGCATCAATTTTCGAGCGATTCTGAGACTGAGAGGGGACTTGATCGAAATGTTCAAAATACTGAAGAGAATAGACTTAGTAGATAAAGACAGACTGTTCACCCTCTCCAAGGTATGGAGAACGATTGGGCACTCTCTAAAGTTGAAAGGGGATAGATTCCGTACAAATGTAAGGAAATTCTTCTTCACCCAGAGAGTGGTGGAAAACTGGAACGCTCTTCCGGAGTCTTTTGTAGGGGAAAACACCCTCCAGGAATTCAAGACAAAGTTGGACAAGTTCCTACTAAACTGGAATGTACAGAGGTGATGCTGGACTCATTTAGAGCACTGGTCTTTGACCTGAGGGCCACCGCGTGAGCGGACTGCTGGGCAGGATGGACCACTGGTCTGACCCAGCAGCGGCAATTCTTATGTTCTTATGATTCGGAGTGATTGCAGCAGCAGAGTAGTAGTTCAGTGACCAGACATCAGAGTATTTTTGAAAGGGTTACAGAAACTTCAGACACGATGTGCCAAGTGTGTTGAATTTAGGGGTGAATATGTAGAATAACTTGTAAGTTTCATGGCTCCACTTCATTCCCTTCTTGGTTGAGCTGAGAATTTTTCAACACCCCCTCATACCGTCAAATAACAGCTAAGAAGAAAAATGGATGGGAAAGGGGAAGGGATAAAAATTTATATAATGTACCAATGATTGTTTATAAGTGATATATTTATTGTTACTGTGAATGAATATATTTTACACTTAATGTAATTTTGAAAATGAATAAAGAATATTAAAAAAAAGAAAAAGAAGAAAAATAATTTTTTTAATTGAATCAGGTTGGGCAGACTGGATGGACCATTCAGGTCTTTATCTGCCGTCATCTACTATGTTACTATGTTATTAGGCCTACCAATTGGTGCGCGTACATCAGCTATGCACACCGATGTACGCACTCAACTTTAAGCACCATATATAGAATTTGGGCCAAAATGCTTTGCAACACTGATGATGTTTTAAATTTGACATCATCCATATTGTCCTCTAAACAGAGACTGCCTTGGCCTACAACCATTCTTACCAGTACCAGAACTCTTGAGGGAATAAACAGCCAGATGGACAAAGAAGAACCCATAGATATCATTTACCTCGACTTCCAAAAAGCCTTTGACAAAGTACCCCACGAACGGCTGCTTAAGAAGCTGTGGAACCACGGGGTGGGGGTGGAGGTGGATGTACACCGATGGATTAAACACTGGTTGGCGGGCAGGAAACAGAGGGTTGGAGTAAAGGGCCAATACTCAGACTGGCAATGGGTCACGAGTGGAGTTCCGCAGGGGTCAGTGTTGGGACCGCTCCTGTTCAATATATTTATAAATGATCTGGAGATGGGGACGAAATGTGAGGTTATCAAATTTGCGGATGACATCAAACTCTGCAGCAGGGTTAGAACCACGGAAGACTGTGAAGACCTGCAAAGGGACCTAACGAAACTGGAAGAGTGGGCAAAAAAAGTGGCAGATGCATTTTAATATAGAGAAATGCAAGGTCATACATGTTGGGAAAAAGAACCCGATGTTCAGCTATACAATGGGGGGATCAATGTTAGGGGTAAGTAACCTTGAAAGAGACCTGGGTGTGCTGGTGGATACAACAATGAAAGCATCGGCACAATGTGCGACAGCCTCAAAAAAAGCAAACAGAATGCTGGGTATCAAAAAGGGTATCACGACCAGGACGAAGGAAGTCATCATGCCACTATATCGTGCAATTAGTACGCCTGCATCTGGAGTACTGTGTCCAGTATTGGTTGCCGCACCTCAAGAAGGACATGGCAATATTTGAGGGGTCCAGAGAAGAGCGACGAAAATGATAAGAGGTATGAAAAACTTTTCATATGCCGATAGGCTGGAAAAGCTGGGGCTGTTTTCCCTGGAAAAGCAGAGACTTAGAGGAGACATGATAGAAACTTTTAAGATCCTGAAAGGCATAGATAAGGTAGACAGGGATAGATTCTTCAGACTGTGAGGAACAACAAGTACAAGGGGGCACTCGGAGAAACTGAAAGAGGATAGGTTTAGAACCTATGCCAGGAAGTTCTTCTTCACCCAGAGAGTGGTGGACACATGGATGCACTCCCGGAGGTTGTGATAGGACAGCACACAATACAGGGATTCAAAGCGGGTTTGGATAAATTCCTGAAGGATAAGGGGATTGAGGGGTACGGATGGAAGTAGTGATACGTTATAGGATGAGTTCAGGGACCACTTTACAGGTCATGGACCTGATGGGCCGCCTCTGGTGCAGACTGCTGGGCACGATGGACTCTGGTCTGACCCAGCGGAGGCAACTTCATATGTTCTTATGACCAATGTGATTCTGAAAATTTAATATGATGCATTCCTTTCAGACATCTCAGAGAAATGTAATTGAGTTTGGCATACAATTAATATAAAGGTATTTTTTTCATGACGACATAATTCCCCCAGATTATATATATGCTCAGAATTGCATTTAGCAATGAGCCAATTAGCACCAATAATTGACTGCTAACAACCAATCATTGGCATTAACTGCCAACCATTTGGATTTACTTGTGCATCTTGCTAAGTGTTATTCTAACTATCCACTATGGAGTACTTCAATTATACTCTCCTGTGTTGTTATATGAACTATAGATTTCAAATTCACAGGCTTTATAGTGCTGTTATGCTAATTAAAATCCACTTATATTTAAATTAATCATTTTAATATAAATATTTGTGTGTATAAATACTGTGCTCAGATCCACTAAACCCCAGTGCTCAAATCGATATAAGCAGGGGCCGCCCGGTCAGGGACCATCATTGTCACAGTATAGTCCCTGATTAGCCTTTGTCCTGATACCACCACCAGATAAGAATTATTATACTTATCTTTTGACGAGGCTGTTTTTCATATCTGCCGCGCCACTGCTTAATACTCCAAGTGTATGTGTAAAACCAGTATAAAATGCCCAATTAAACTGCTAAGCACACCCGAAGGTGGCCTGAAACCCAATCCCTCTACTCGAGTTTCGCGTGTTTGCATCTTCAGGAGGGCGAACTCTATAAACAAAACACAAAATACACAAAAAACAATAAAATTATCTAAAAAAGTATGCTGTTGTGGTTTGCGTATCATAATACCCTTTGTTAAATAACTTAACAAAATTTATTCATCTTAATCAGTCTAATTGTTAACATACCTCTTGGGAACAAGGGCTGCTGCCTTGGGCCAAGACAGAAAACAGGAAATCCTATCCCTGGAATTGGGTTTTAAATCTATGGGATCCTTGCCTCATTACTGAAATGAAGCTTGAATTTTTCATTTACACTGAAACCACTCAACTTCCTGGTTTAACCCCATTGGCTGGAGGGTCCGCCATTCACAAATGAAACGTTGTTCACGGGCTAAAAGTGCCTCAGATATATCTCCTCCTTCTATTAGATGGATTTGTATTAATACTGTATATTGAAATTCCATTTCAGAATGGCCATTTTCGAGCCAGTGAGATACCTGTTGAGCCTGAATGTGGCCGGTGCGTATATTGCATAAATGCCCTCTTACACGAATTTTAATCATACGTTTTGTGTGGCTAATGTAATATTTTAAACATGGACATCTCACACAATAAATGACCCCCTTAGAAGTACAATCTATATCAGATCTTAGATAATGCGTTTTATCATTTCTAATTTGTATAGCATTGGCTCTTAATATGTGTTTACAGTATACGAATCGGCTGCACGGGCGGTGGCTTAAAGTGCCCTCTGTTCTAGAGAAACTTGGGTGTCAGGTCAAAACCGCGGAAGATAAAGGTGCGCGCCGACAACTGAGCGCAGCGCGGAGGCGCACGCCAAAGAAAATAACTGTTTTTAGGGGCTCCGACGAGGGTGTGGGGGAGAACCCCCCCACTTTACTTTATACAGATTGTGCCGCGTTGTGGGTGCGTTGGGGGAGGCTTGGGGGGTTGTAACCCCCCACATTTTACTGAAAACTTCACTTTTTCCCTAAAAACAGGGAAAAAGTTAAGTTTACAGTATAATGAGGAGGGTTATAATCCCCCAAACCACCCACAACGCCGCCACGATCTGTATTAAGTAAAGTGGGGGGGCTCCCCAACAAAACCCCCTGTCGGAGCCCCTAAAAACTGTCATTTTCTTCGGCGCGCGCCTCCGTCTTGCGCTCAGTTGGCGGCACGCGCCTTTGTCTTCCGCGGTTTTGTCTATGAACCCCATTCCCTCTGGCAACATCTGGCTCGTTTCCATGCTTTCAAAATCACTCTCTGCGGGTATCCCCGTTCTATGAATCTGTCACATAAGATTAATTTAATTTAAATATAGGTGGATTTTAATTAGCATAACAGCACTATAAAGCCTGTAAGTGCTATTCTATAAAGAATATGTAATCTATAAAGAATATGTAAATCTTTTAGCATAGAACTGAAAAGGGTCATGGCCATGGGAGGAGTATGGGGCATTCATTAAGGATATGCGCGGTGTTTTAGAATTTTGAGGATTTGCGCCTAATTTACATTAGGATTTACATCAGATTTTAATTGGCGTAAATCCTCGTGCTCAGAGTTGGGTGCGGATCCTAGCGCCACGCACTATTCTATAAATGGTGCCCAACTCAGAGCGGTGTTTATAGGATAGCACTCAGCACTCATTTTTGAGGGGTCCCCGTATTTGAGTGCCATTTACTGAATCTAGTTCTTTATATAATGCGCTCTGCAACCACTTATTTCTTCCTGTAGAGGAACTTGCAGGTCTGGTTGTATTATAGTCTATGTACCTACTGAACAGAAAATTAATGTTGCCACTTCCATATAAAAATAGCGTTGTTCTAATCATGTATGAAAATACATGACAGGCTCCACTGTGTGGGACTTCTTGATGTGAATAACTACTCTAACCGTTCATCACTCACCACAGGCCTCAAGAACCCCTTCTAAAAGAGCCTCTCTGTACTACTTCTGTCTACATAGAGCTGAAATGAATGAGCTCTGCTTTGTAGGCACCTAGGAAAGATGACTCTAAAACTGATTTGATGACTATCGCATCCAAGTTCTGACAGGAAACAGATCCGATGTGCATTTTTGTGACCATATGGAGATGATCTGGCTACTAGCCTTGGAAAGTAATGAACCTACCTACCTTCATTACTCTGTCCATTTAGCTTGGTCTTGTCCCTTGCTTGTCCTGAGGAGGCTATGTAGCCACATTTCTGGACAGGCAGCAGGTGTTGTGAAGAAATCTACACGATAGTAATTGAAATGTGATTCTTCCTATTGGATTCAAATCTGTTTCATATGAAAATTAGGAATATTGCCTCATGTCAATATCTTCTAGTTATGCATTACATCAAAATCTTCAGAGCATTTTGCATTAGAGGTATAAATGAAATTAATCTTTTAGCATTTTTTGTGAAAATGCCACTATCATAACAGCCTTTTTTTCTTGAAAGAATGGCTAATCTAAAAAGTAAGTTCATGTACCCAAAAGTTAGCATAATTTCTCTTTGGAAACATTGTTCCAAAACATGAATTTGAACATTCTTAACAGTCAGGGGTCAAACAGATGATATAGTGAACCAGCAGGGTGACTTAGATATACTAGAGATGTACACAGGGCAATAATTCACAGTTCGTTGAGCTTTTTTCCCACTCTTTGGAGTTTATTGTGGCTCATTGCACACATTAGTTTTAATAAAAATCTTTAAACGAGTATTGGAAATTGTAATTTGCATTCATTAACTTAACACATGTTCATTCATAGGTTAGCACGTGCTGAATGATTTTACATTTTTTAGGGAGCACTAATGGACCGAATGCACACTAAGAAATTAATGTCCCTAGTTTTTACTATCTTTTTAAAATATGGCTAGAAAATGGCCTTGGGCAACACCAGGCAGAATTCTCACACTGACAAGCTGAAATACTCTGACAAAGTAATACCAGTCCCTGTGCTGTGATTTCAGAAAGGTCAGATTTATTTGAAAAAGATGATATTTACACACCTAGAGAACCTTGGTGAAATTACAGTGAATGCTTTTCCATATGTGCTCCAAATCAGCTGGTTCAATAGCAAAGCATATTACTTCTCAGCAGCTAGGCCAGGGAATTAGATTATGCCAGTTTAAAAATATAGACTTTTATTCCAGCAAAGTTACTTACCATGAGAGGCTGAAGGCCCTGTATCCTTGAGCTTAGGAAAATCCCCATAAAACACTCTGGGTAAGATTTCTTTAAAAAAATCACACAGAAAAATGGGTACAGAAAAGATTGGCGCTAAGTGCAATTTTCTAAATGGTGTGTGCCTTTTATTCATTCACACTTGGCACCGATTCCCACATCCAAACTTTAACCCCCAACTTCTATATAAGGCACCTAAGATCTAGGTTCCCATTAGGGAGGCAGCTAACAAGATAGGTGCCTATCAAAATTGAACAATTAGACCAATTAGCTATATTAACGAGCGATAATTGGAAGTTAGGCGCCTATCAAGAAACGCCGATTCTATAAAAAGGCGCCTGAAAATTTTTAGACATTCTTACAAAAAGATAGGCACTATGCCACTTAGGCGCAGTACCATCACGAAGCGCCACGAAGCGTGATTCTATGAAGTGCGCCTATGTGTTTGAGAATCACACTATGTGGCACCTATCTCAGTACCTATTAGGCGCTATTTATAGAATTTGGCCTTAAGTGCCAGTCTTCCTCCAGCTGAAATCATACCATACCATATAGTTTCTTATATTCCACAATTTTCTACAAGGAATCATCATGGCTTACAATAAGATTGGGATCAGTTATTACATTAGCAAGCTGATTCTAGATAGTGGGTTGGGTAGAGATTAGTCATTATGAGAAAAGATATGTCTTTAACATTCTTCTGATGTTGTATTAGGAGGGAACTTGACGTAAGAATAGGGGTAAACTGTTCCAGATGGTAACCGACAATTGCGTGCATGCCAGTTGCGCCCCGTCAAATGCGCACACCAAGTGTGTGCATGCCAGTTGCGCCCCGTTAAAACATTCACTTGCTATCTAGTGTTAGGGTAAGGTTTACATGATGATTATGGGAACCCTTTATAGGTTCCCATTATCATCATGTAAACCTTACCCAAACACTAGATAGCAAGTGAATATTTTAAGTGTAACCCTCAAAAATACAAAATAGTATCCTATCGGGGTGCAATTGTCGGGTCACCCTCCATTCAGTGCGTGCATTTGTTGTACGCACAAATGTCGGGGCGCAATTGTCCGTGCATTTGATGGATTACGTTTCCAGACCCCTAGGTCCAGGAATTCAAAGGTAGATTCAAAGAGGTTTTTTTTGTTTAACATGTTGAGGGGAGGGACAGCTTGAGGCATTGTGTCTTTCTTGCATTATGCAATGAACGAGGAATCTTGAGGTCCAATACTGCTCCACCAGAGTGGTCGCCATAAATCGCTTTATAGACCATGCGGGCAATCTTGAAAAGAATCCTATTTGTCATTGGTAGTCAGTGCAGTTTTCCCAGCAGTGGGCTAGCCCTTTTGAATTTGCCTACTCCAAAATTAATCTGGCCGCAGTGTGCTGGAGTAGTTTCAATCTCTTGTGCTCCTTCTCAGTGATGCTATAGTATAGAGGCTTCAGAAGGATATAGGTATAACATTCTTTTACCTGAAGGCTTCCTTTTTCTGTAGGAACACCTGACTGACAGGGCTGCAATAGTTTTACAATACTACAAATTCTGTGTTTCAACAACCTGGCATGACGTCTGCCCTGGCCTGGGATCCCTGAGCTGATAAATCACCTTATTCTTGCTTGAAATATCCTCTCCAGTTCTTGCCTGGTACCTAATTTGTGTCTGGATGAAGACTGCAGAAAAGTTACTCCAAGGATCAACTGTAGAAAATGCATTAATACTGTACTAGCAAATACTCACCTTCTACTCCCAAACAGGCATAGTGTCTCCTGATTTGTATTCCAGCTCCATCTGCAATCTACCATCCTTAATCACCCTTTTTCTTTTGCATTTAGTGATTGATGGCCCCACAAAACTCCAGGTACGAGACGTCTCAGACACAGTTGCCTTCGTGCAGTGGATACCTCCCCGGGCTAAAATAGATTTTCTTCTACTGAACTATGGATTGGTTGATGGGGAGGGTGGGAAGACCTCATTCCGGCTGCAGCCTCCCCTGAGCCAGTACTCAATGCAAGCTCTGAGACCTGGATCACACTACGAAGTGTCTGTCACTGGAGTTCGGGGTACAACATTCAGCAAGTCTGCCGCCACCTACTTTTCAACAGGTACAGAAGCCACACATGACTTTAACAATGGGTTTCATAATGTCAGCGTTGGATAGACTATTAGGCTTTCGACCAATAGGTTGAAGTGACTGATAGTCTAACCAGCGGATTGATGAGCATCAGCAGGACAACACTGCAATCTACTGAGATTTGCAAGAGGTGATGGGCTCGTCTCATCTCTGTTTTATCCATGCTGTTCTTGATTGTGTTTTATACACTTGACTAAACTTTTTGGGCTTCTTTATTTTTTTCTGTCCACTTCACTGTTCTTTTACCCCCACCTTTCACTTTGTCCCCAATTTTCTCCATTCTGTTATCTTTGTTTTTCTTGTCGTACCTCTTTCATGCTTGATGCTTTTACCAGACCTCCTCCCTGCCTGTGTGATTCTGACTCTCCTGCATGCTTTATGGAAGGGGAGTGGCAGCACTCAAAACTGATTGCCCTTGATATCCTGCTGCTATGTCAATAGAATTTGAGATTGGAAATAAAATTGACTGCAAGCAAAGCTGTTCTTTGCTGGCTACCCTGAACATATCGCAACTCTACTGAACACCCTAAGCAAGATCACAGAACACTTAACTCTCCTGACTAGGGTTTCAGTGATGAAGGTCAACCATAGAAAAATACATGTGGCCTGGAAGGATAAACGATTAACCTGTCTGATGGAAGTATAAACTAATGGGGCAATATTTAAACTCCACGATCAGCGCCTTTTTTAAACACCAGTCACAGCGTATCAATTTCAGCGCTAGCCACTATCCAGATAGCAATGCTGACTATCTAGGTATTACAACCATTATCTGGATAGCAGCAAGCTATCCAAATAACTCATATATTGAAATAAAAGAAAAAATCACTCCATAGACCTATTCAAAGTATTATATGGATGATATAACAAAGTTCATAGGTTTGTTCAGAATCATGGAGGGGAAAACTGGGGCGAACCCCAGAAAAACCACCTCACAGCCCAATCATCGCATAAAAGTAAACAGAGCGTTATATCATTTCATATATATTTTTGATGTGAAAAACTACTGTTTACTAAGCTTGTAATCAAAGAACTAGACAAACTTAACTTGCAGCTTGCGAGTTCCGACATGCATGTTTCGGTCCTGCCTCAGGGAACGCACAGGAAAAGGTGAAAAAACGCTCATGCAATGATTGAGCTGTGAGGTGGTTTTTCTGGGGTTCACCCCAGTTTTCCCCTCCATGATTCTGAGCAAACCTGTGAACTTTGTTATATCATCCATATAATACTTTGAATAGGTCTATGGAGTGATTTTTTTCTTTTATTTCAATATATGCATTTCATCACTCTTGTTACATTGTTTGTAACTCGTCCCCCTTTTTTATATCCAAATAACTCATGGCAGTTGTTTTGTTTTTTTTGCTATCTTATATTATCCAGATATCTGGATAGTGGGTAACATCCAGAAAATGCCACTGAAAATTCCTGACAAGCCTTGGTCAGTACTACTTGTTTCTAGGGCTGTGCATTCATACCAAATGGCATAGGACATGGGAAAGGCCTACTAAATGTTTATTACAGCAGACTGTATGATAGTTTACCTGAGGGTCACCTTAATGTACAGTATAGTCTTGCAGAAACAATTGTAAAACAATTACTTTAAATATGAAAACACAGCAAGCATTAATTTAAAAAAAATATATACATTACAGAGAACAGCAGTTAATTACGGTAGTGGTGGAAATAGTGAAGATCAATAGAAAAATATTAATTGTATATTCTTAACATGGTGCAAAAATTTCAGTACTGTTGCACCTTAGATAAACTGTATGTTGATCCCAACCACAATGATACATGTCTCAGTTAATCCTTATTTCCACATCAGCACTAGCTTCTAAGTTTCAAGCTTATAGTGAGAACATTCAATGAACCCAAGATGTAATCAATAGAACAAGATATTTTTATTCTAGTTCTGGTTCTCCTCTAATGATTTCTTTATATAATCCTCAGAAACACTACCTCAGACGCCATTATTTCATTGTCCCAGGCTTTAAGTGTTGTTTCTTCACTGAATCCTAAATTTATTATCAAAATGCCACGCGTGCTAGATGCTAACGCCTCCATAGAGCTAACGCCTCCATTAATATTTTACATGTAGCACGGGGTTAGCGCGCACGGCATTATATTGTGCGCTAAAAATGCTAGCGCACCTTCGTAAAAGAAGCCCTTAGCGTTTTACTCTTATTAAAGTTACTTAACTTATATATGGTCTTCCTTTCAGGGATAACTTTGCCAACATGTTTCACTGAAAAGTTTTGTCAAGGCCGTTATAATTCATGCTGAGCATTCCAAAACCTATTATACCCCCCTGTCTACCACCCTAATAGCCCTTATGGCTTCAGGTAGCACTTATATGGCAGTAGAGTAGGGTTTTGATGTGCTCATACTTTCCACCATAAATGTAATGGTTAGAGTGGCTTATGGCCTGGCTCCTCCCCTCTATGGTTCACTAGCGCACACACTAAGCTACTTTAGACATCTGTGTAATGCTGTACTAGGATTTCCCATACTGTTCTTCAGACAGGTATGTACTATTTAGAAATCTGGGGTGAGGGGATCAGTGACCACTGGGGGAGGGGGGGGGTCATGCTTACTTACCTCCAATGGTTATCTGGTCAGTTTGAGTACCTTTGTGGTACTTACACGCTTCTAAAACAGGTCTGGGCAAAAAAATTAAGTTCAGTCTAAGACATCTTGAAAAAGGTTTGTTCAGCACTGCAAAATGTCCAAGTCTAACCTGTCCCAAAGCCCATCCATAACACGCCTCTTACATGCCCCTTTTAAACTTTGACATTCTGGAGGACGAACGACCTGCAAGACCTGCAATTTCTAGTTTTGAAAATCGGCACTTGGACATTTGGACAAGCAAATGTCCAAGTTTCGATTTAGGCGGGGCTTTTAATTTTTATTTTTTTAATGTTTTTGTGTTTTGATTATGCCCCTATTAGCCTCATAATACTAAAATATCACTAAAATCAGATCTTTCTACCTCCTTTAAATATGAACATAAGAATAGCCTTACTGGGTCAGACCAATGGTCCATCAAGCCCAGTAGCCCGTTCTCATGGTGGCCAAACCAGGTCACTAGTGCCTGGCCAAAACCCAAGGAGTAGCAGCATTCCATGCTACCAATACAGGGCAAGCAGTGGCTTCCCCCATGTCTGCCCCCTTTTTAAAGAAACTCTAAAAATCACAACCATGTTGAAAACAATACAGTATTAAATAATGTGCAAAAATAAAACAATCTAAAATTATATTATGCTAGTTTATATCATTACACTATCATGAGAGTGACACTCATGCTCCTTCATTTATATAGCATCTACAGTTCTCCTACAATAAATACAAAGTTAAAAAAATCTTCTTTAAATTGAATTTATATCACAATAAATATGTTGGGGTGAAGGGGGAAATCTGGAAAGGAACTTCTATTCAGGGGGCTTCAGGAGGGGACTTTTATTTAAGGGACTTCATAAGCACATAAGCATTGCCTCTGCTGAGTCAGACCATAGGTCCATCATGGCCAGCAATCCGCTCCCGCGGCAGCCCCCCAGGTCAATGACCTGTAGTGATCTATTACTCTAAAGCATTTTGTACTGTATAGCAACCCTCCAATTGTACCCCTGGATCCCCTTTTCCTTCAGGAACTCATCCAGTCCCTTTTTGAAACCCAAAGTCGTACTCTGCTCTACCACCTCCTCTGGAAGCGCATTCCAGGTGTCCACCACCTCTGAGTGAAGAAGAACTTCCTAGCATTTGTTCTGAACCTATCTCTCTTCAATTTTTTAGAGTGCCCTCTAGTTTTTGTTGCCCCCGCCAGTCTGAAGAATCTGTCCCTCTCTACCTTCGCTATACCCTCATGATCTTATAAGTTTCTATCATATCCCCTCTAAGTCTCTGCTTTTCCAGGGAAAAGAGCCCCAGCTTCTCCAGCCTCTCAGCATATGAGGGATTTTCCATGCCCTTTATCATTTTTGTTGCTCTTCTCTGTACCCTCTCGAGTATCGCCATATCTTTCTTAAGGTACGGCGACCAGTACTGAACTCAGTACTCCAAATTTGGTCGCACCATCGCCCTATACAGCGGGAGAGTAGCGATATCTTTTTTGATAATGCCCAACATTCTGTTCGCCTTTTTTAAGGCCACTGCGCATTGTGCCGCCAGTTTCATTGTTTTATCCACCAAAACCCCCAAGTCCTTTTCTAGGTTGCCTATAAAATTCGTGGATGACACAAAACTCTCTGGCAAGGTTAGATCTGTAGAGGAATGTAAAGAACTTCAAAGGGACCTGAACAAACTGAGTGAGTAGGCAAATAAATGGTAGATGAGCTTCAATGTAGAGAAATGCAAAGTTATTCACATAGGGAAAGGGAACCCGATGTACAGTTACACGATTTTTTTTTGGGGGGGGGGTAATATTGGAGGAAGGCAACCTAGAAAAGGACTTGGGGGTTTTGGTGGATAAAACAATGAAACCGGCGGCACAATGCGCAGCGGCCTCAAAAAAGGCGAACAGAATGTTGGGCATTATCAAAAAAGGTATTACTACCAGAATCAAGGAAGTTATCCTCCCGCTGTATAGGGCGATGGTGTGGATAACTTCCTTGGAAAGACCCAATCTCTGGAATATGCTACCATCACATCTTAGACTTCAAACTTTCCTACCCAAATTTAAATTGGATCTTAAGACATACCTCTTCACCGATGCATACAGTTTACTCACTATTTATTATCCCCCCACCCCATCTCCTATACTATTTGTAGTTCTCCCCTCTTCCTTCACTATCTTATCTTGTTTTTTTCACTCCCCCCCACAACTATTGTAGAATGTAAGTTGCTTAGACAAATATCCTTGATAAGCGAGCCCAAAAACTTGGAAACTTGGACAATCAGTAGGGGAAGGTCTGTGGAATAGGGGAATTTGATTGGGTGCATGTGAAGGGAGATGATCAGCTTCTTCTGTGGTGCTTAGCAGTTCAGTACTCCCACTCAGTGTCAATCATGCTGCTTGTACAGTTAATTGTAAACAGCATTATTCATAGACCAAGGAAGTGACTAACCTGTGGTTCTGAAATACCACCGTTGTAAATCACTCCCATTGGAAATTAAGGGCTCCTTTTACTAAGGTGCGCTAGCTGTTTTAGCGCGCGCTACAATACCGCACATGCTAGACGCTAATGCCTCCATAGAGCTCGCATTAGTATTTTTCATTTAGCGCATGGTTAGCGCGCACTAATCTTTAACGCGTGCTAAAAACACTAGCGCACCTTAGTAAAGTCACTGTATAAGCCCAACTTTTACCACATCTTAATAAATACCTCCTTAAGCAGCATTATGGCAATTGCCATAGATAATACCTGCACTTTGATATAATAGACGAACAAAAATATTGTTAATGACCAGATTCTTTATAACTACTATATCATGAAAGTTGTAATCCATTCAAAATGTGCACTGTCATGCCTTTAAATTTCATTCTATAATTTATCGATGGAAACAAAACCAAAAACTGTGGATACAGATGTTCTGGAGATAATTTATTAAACACTGACATATAAAACCATGAAAATTCAATTAAAAAAGTACAATGATAAAAAAATACTGTGATAAAAATCCAACCGGACCCTACACGATCCGTGTTTCGGCGAACACAACTTCCTCAAGGGTCCATTTTTTTTTTTTTTTTTTGCTACTTCAGCTTGTCTGCGGTGTTCTTTGCTCACATGTTTAAAGACAATAGACTGTTTTCAGTCCAATTCTTTATATGTGAGTTTGCAAACCATTGGACCCCTGAGGAAGGCATATTCGCAACCACATTGAAACCAGTTAACATACAGGTACTTCAAGCATTGTGGGCTCAGAATCTCTCTAATGTACTTGGGGCAGTGGAGGATTAGGTGACTTGCCCAGGGTCACAAGGAGCAGTACGGGTTTTGAACCCACAACCTCAAGGTGCTGAGGCTATAGTTCTAACCACTATGCCACACTCACAATGGTAATAGAAGAGAGTGCATTTGTTCCTAGTAGAATAGAGAGAGTAAAGAGTATCAATGTGGGTTGGGAAAGATGGTTAGAGGAGAGTAAGAGAAAAAAAATAAACAGGAAAAACTGCAGTGGGTCAAATCAAGCTTAATTTTAAACACGGAGATGAACTGCCAGGTTTTTAAAGCGACCTTAAAATTAATGAAAGATAGTTTGCCTCAAATATGAAGAGGAAGGGAATTCCAGAGCAAAAGAGTGGCGAAGTAGAAAGTGTGATGTCTAGAAGGGTCGAGTTGCACCTGTTTGGGACTCGGCAGGACTAAGCAGTGGTCATTTATGGAGCGAAGGAGTCTAACAGGAGTATAAGCGATTGTAAGTGTCGCTAAATAGTCTGGGGGACCTCTCCTGTGAGTTTTAAATGTGAGGGATAGCAAAATGTCTCTTACAAAATACAAGGGCCAGAATGTGTGTGCTTTGATATAACCCACATATAAGCAGAGTGACCAAATGTGTTTGCTTTGATTATAACAAAATAGGACTCCTGAGGAAGACACTGAGGGCTGGATTCTACAAATGGTGCCAGTATCGGCGACCACCTAAAAAACTGCTGCTGTGTGTCAATCACGCAGCAGCTCTGTTTGCAGAATCATGGCTACCTCAAACATAGATGCCGGAAATATAGGCCAGGGTTTTAGAGGCCTACATTTCCGGTGCCTATGTTTGACATAAATTACCATATTTTTCTGACCCCCACCCCATTCTTCCTCCAGCCCCACCCTGTTCCACCTCCAGCCCCGCCCCTTACAAAAGCCTCCCCTGTTCTTCCGGAAGAGCTCCAGCCTGCGTCTGGAAGGCCTGGAGGATGTGTGGATGCGCACGACATCATCTGCACATACTCAGAGGCCCTCCAGATGCGGCCGGAGCACATCAGGGTTTTGGAAAGTCCGTCTTGGAGCTCAGACCGTCCTCTAAAAAGAGGATATGTCCAGGTTTTCCCGGATGTCTGGTAACCCTAGACATAAATCATATCTATAGATGCATCTAAGGATGCCTAAGGTCATTTCCAGCATTAGCCATGCCTGCTTCAATCTTGGGTATTCTAAGTCACCCCTGTAAACACGATCTAGGCGCCGGTTTTGTAGGTACCTCGAGGTGCCTCTGTTTTTGTTTTTAATCTATTTTTAACTCATTTTTTAAACAGCATTGCCAGTAGGCATGCTGTTTAAAGAATATGGGCCTGATTACTGAAAACATCAAAAAGGGAGCCCAAGGAGGCCTGATTGCTAAAACACAGACTGTGTTGGCTCCCATCCTAGATCATACCACTGTTATCCACATTAGAGACTGTTTTATTAATAAACATTTTTATTGTTTTATCCTGATACTCAGGGTTTTCCCTCCCACTCTTCTTGTGTTTTTCCAGGTATTAGCAGGACAGCGTCACAATTTACCTGCATACTTTGTAAAATACACATGTCCCTGCAAACATTTAAGCCTGTATACAAGCAGGTATAAATGAGTGAGGCTTCATTTTAGTTATGATTTCTGTAGAATTTGCGCGGGACTTTTATGAAGCTACCTAGGTGCCTACGTGTCTTTATAATAGGCCACAAATAAATGCCTTCTCACCCTCTCGATCTAGGTAATCAGTTATAAAATTACCTTATACACATTCTTTTGCCTACATAAGACTCCATTTACCTACCCCCCACTCAAAGGCACCCAGCGTAAGAAGATGTTTGACAGTCTACTAGCGACGCAAGCAGCGAAGTTGGACCACTCCATCTCCAACCTGCTGATGACAACAAGCGATTTCAAATCTTTTCGCAAAGAAATCAAAACCCATCTATTCAAAAAATTTATACAGATGTCATAACTCCAACCTGGATTCCCCTCAGTGTGACTCCCCCATCCTCCCTTCTTCATCAGTTACCCTTCCCCTCAAAGCCCAAGCTTGTCAACTGCTTCCCTAACTGCATATATACTGAAACTGCACTATATCCTATCTGTACTATATCCGAATTGTATATCCACTGGAATAGCCTAATCCTCCTTGCGGTATCCCATTCCCTAAACTACACCATTCTTCTTGTAACTCCTCTGGAAATGTTCTTCTCGTAGAAGTCTCTTTGTAATCATCCTGGAAATGTCCAGGATGTCCAGAAATGTCCAGAAATGTCTCTTTTGTAATCCGCCCAGAACTGCAAGGTTGAGGCTGAATAGAAATCAGTAATGTAATGTAATGTAGTCCAAGGAATTTGACAAGTCATTTCCGCTCATAAACTATTGTTTAATGCATGAAGTTGGTTTTGAAAATTATCCTCAAAATGGCTGATGGACAAACAATCAGATTAGACACCGAAATGGTACAGACTGAACTAACTAATAGCCAAAGTTTTTGGTGTTCTGTTATTTCCACACTTCAGCTCTTTCCCTCGCCTGTGTGGAAGGGTAAACTTGCTGAACATCACCATTTTCCTCTGAAGCTAGAAGGCCGAAGGCTCCATAGCTCACCTCTTCCTCTCAGATTTTCTTAACCTCGCTCAGCTCTCAGAAATTCCATTGCCATTCTTATATTCTTCTCTCATTTTTTCCCCTTGCCTCTCTTTTTGCTGTTGTCAGTTTGCAACTCACCTGGAAAACAATCTTCCTGTGAACTGTGCCAAGAAAGGAATAATAGTTCCTCTGGAGAGCTCTGGCGAAGCGCCTCATATCAGGTTTTCTCTTCCAAGGGAAATCACTGGAAGAAGTGCACAATTTTCTGATTGCCGAGGGTCTTTTTTTTAAGGGATGGAAACTCTTGCTTCTACTATTAAACACATTGACATCCCTTAGTCCCTTATCTCTCTTCCACTCTGTTAGATGCTCGTTTCAAAACTCTTTTCTTGTTTTCTTTCCCAGCTCATGCAATACTAGCATTACCCACTTCAAAGGTTCTTAGCCTGAGGGCCACAGACATGTCTGATGGTCAATGCATGTCTATATTTATGTAGGGACATTCATCCGTTATATATAATTTAAAAATTATGAGGCCAGAGTTGAAAACCCAGGAATTATACCGTGATTGAAAAAAAAAAAAAAAAGGTAACCCATATTGTTTACTTCATAACATGACTTACAGTGTACCTATTTAGGTCAAATTTTCAATTAACGTACAGAAATCTGTTGAAAACAAGCTTAAAAGCTGCTCTAAATTAGGCCGCTTCGTTATGCAGATGCCAGTATTGAATTTCAGACCAGCACCCACATAACTTAAAAAAAAAAAAAAATAAGATCCCCTCCCCAGCGGCTTAGCAAGAGCAAGAAGCCCCCCAGACTGGTGCCACCTTGCATTGCTGAGCCATGCACCTCCCGCAGTCTTCACCACGCCCTCCCCCCTGCCCCTTCCCCACTGTGCATGCCTCTCTCCCTACCTCTTGAAATCTCCACCACCAGCATCTTCAAACTGCTGCCCGTACCAGCCTTGGCTCTCCCGCTGACGCAAGCAGGCTGCTGCCAGCAAACATTTCAAGAGAAAGGGGAGGGCAGAGAGAAGGAGAGCTGCCGGCGCCCTTGCCAAGATGGTGCCTGGGGTAGTTCCCCCCCCCCCCTTACTATGCTACTGATCCCTTCGTTATAAAATGGGAAATATATTTGTAGATTTTTGAGGCCCACCCAAATCATGCCCCACCGTGCCCCTTTGAAATCTTTGTATGATGTAGATTTCCAAATGTAAAGCTCAGCTTTCTGGTCTGGAATTGCAATGTACACATAGATATGTTTCTACATTAAAGGCTTTTATATCTTATATGCCTAGATAAATTTGGGAATAAACCAATGTGCCACTTGTATTATGGTTAGGGTTACCAGACGTCCGGATTTCCCTGGACATGTGCTCCTTTTGAGGACATGTCTGGGGGTCCAGACGGCTTTTCACCACCTGCCCGAACAGGCTGCAGAGGGCAGAGCTAGGGTGGAACTGGGGCAGAGATGGGCGGGCTTTGGGGCGGGTCTAGGGTGTCCTGATTTTACAATCATAAAATCTGGCAACCCTAATTATGGTCATGAGTGCTCTTTACTAAAACTGCCTCCCTTCCCCTATTCTGTGATCAGAAATAGCAGTTAGCAGTGTTGGCAGTGAATCTAGGGCCTTCAATGCAATAAGAGAGAGGGAAGAGATTATTACTCTGAAGCTCATTGACAAGGTTTTATCCTTTCTCTGAACATAGTTATTCTCAAAAGATGGGATATTTAACATCTAGTAAATATCGGTGCATAAGAGTGGCATTTTCAGTGTTTGTTTCATCCTGTCCTGTTTATATATTCTTTCTCTGCTGATCTTTGTCTATTCCTCTATTGATTTCATTTCTTTTCATTCTATTTACATTCTCTTTCTCTCTTTCACTGCATGTTGCTCTTCCACCCACTTTTTTGTAATAATAACTCTATCTTCTTATATAAAGTCTGTCCACAGCGCAGTGCAACCTGTGGGCTGAACAGATCACGAGACATAAGGACATTTTGCTTTAATATAGAGTTGCCTTTAGATATGAGGTGTGAAATTAATGAGCCAGTCACACAAGAATAATTGCACCTTTTTATCTCCATTAAGCAAACAAATTCAAGTACTTCTGTAGGCGATTCTGCAAGCCATCTGTTGGCAACACCTATGTAATATTTATGATCTGCTGTTAATGAGGGGAGAGTGTGTCATTGTGTCATTCACCTTCTGGTTGGGTAGTTCATTGTTCAAGAGAAATAAGGGAAATGGGATGAGATATGATATACTGCCTTTCTGTGGCTACTATCAAAGCAGTTTACATATTTTATTCAGGTACTTAATTTGTACCTAGGACATTGGAGGTTACGCGACTTACCCAGAGCTAGTTCCCCTGGCTTTCAGCCCATTGCATTAACCATTAGGTTACTCTTCCATTCCACTAGTTATTAAACCATTGGTTGGCAATACATGGAGAACAGGCCCTCCTCAAGCTGTCCAAAAAAAGCCATTCTTGTACAGAATCTGTATAACACAAGCTCCACTTTGTCTGTGATTCTTCCATATTTGTTTATCTGGCTGTCTCACGCATATTCACTGCAGTTAAACTGCTTTACTTCTCTCTTCGTTTTGATCGTGCCACTCCTCTTCAAAGAGCACTGTCTTTCCTACTCGGCCTGCATCAAAGTTTAAAGTTCCGTGCCTGTTTAAGGTCTGATTTCCTTCTGCACCAGCCTACTTCCATGCTGTAATGGTCCGATATGCCCCCACCTGATCATTGCACTCTGAGTGGCAAACTCCTTGCTATTCCCTCCCTCCCTGCATTTAATTTGATGATTTCCCATGAGACTTTGTTCAGCTTCTTTGGCCCCACACATCCACTTAGAACCTTCATATACAAAATTCAATCTATTGTTCAAAACTCATCTGTTCTCTGAAGTCTTTGGTTCCACTAGCTATTAAGCGCTTTTCCCTTCCTTTGTTTCTCACCCTGCTAAGAATTTCTGTTTTGTCGTAAACTGCATAGTAGCCTGTTTGACCCCCCATGTGGTAAATCAAGTGCCTGCAATAATAATAATAATATGGGAGCAATAATTATATACCTGGGCATCTCTGTTTAAGTGCCCTGAGGAAGTGTGGTAGGAGTCCATTCTATCAAGAAATCAGGCACCTAGGTTCAATTACTAGCATAACCAGGTATCAATGACCTTAACATTTAGATGCTCACATTTATGGCCAGCCATAGAGCTGATATAAATGTGACCTCATAAGTGCAGCAGGAATGCACATAACTAACTTACAGTGTTTTGTAAGTTACACGTGTAATTAGGAGCCCTCTCTATGTTTCACCCATGCTTTTGCTTCTGTGTACATCCTCTTCAAATACGATACATGCTACAAAAGGTATTTGCAGAACAGTGCTTAGACAGCATGCTAGCATATAAACATCAGTGCTGTTATGCCACTGATTCCTTCACAGGGGGTAATTTAATAACGGATTTTTTTTTTTTTGCTTCTAAAGGTCTTGTACATGTAAAGGGTCGCTTATCAAATTACATCATGGTTTAGGCATGTAAAAGTACACAAGGTAACAAGACCTGCATGCAGGTGTGTTCAGGGTGCATGCAGATGCAGGTATATTCAGAATAGAGTTTGGACTGAGGATGGGCGGAGTCACGATTTACATGCATTGCTATTAAAATACGGGCAAACCTTTTTGCCTGCTTCAATCTAGCTATGCTTTCTGCTGCTTTTTCTCCTACAACTTTATAAAGACACACATAAAATAAGCTAAAAGTAGGCACTTACTTGGCTTTCATACCTCAGTGGTCTATTACGGTATTATGTTGCACATCTACAAAATTCTGTCTGAAGGGTGAACAGCACCTTCATTCTCAAACCTGTATAGTAACAAATGCATCAGAATGAGAAACTAGATCCTCCTGATTCCTGTAATCTGCTCTTTGTTTTAATTTTCATTAACCTGACGAAGGGAAAACAATTCTCTAGTTGCAAATGCATATTTCTATCCCAATAAGAGTCAACTACAGCTTCTCTCTATGCATCTCTTCCAAGAAATCGATGCACCAAAGAACCTGCATGTGATCTCACGAGGGTCTTCTAGCCTGGAACTGGAATGGGACAACAGCGAGGCAGATGTGGAGGCCTATCAAGTGGTATACAGCACCTTAGCAGGGGATCAGTATGATACACTTCGCATACGTAAGAATGCTGGCCTCACCACGCGAGCCACCCTGGCTGGTAAGTGACCCAAAGAGACCAGAAAGGCTTAGCTTGATGTGACAGTTCTAGTCAGACCTTGTACTAGTTGGCTACATAACAACGGTGAACAATGGGATTTGTAGTTCTGTTCTTGGAATAATTGTTAAACAAAGGGACCCTTTAAATAAAGTACAATACAGTTTGGCAGTTATTGTATGGAAAGTCTTCTAATTACTGCATGGCTAATTGTAGACCCTCTATAGTATCTATTGGGGGTGCTGCTTGTATGTTCCCATTAGAACATAAGAATAGCCTTACTTACTGGTTCAGACCAATGATCCATCTAGCCCAGTAGCCAGATGTTAAGAAAGGTTTAGACAATTTCCTGGAGGAAAAGTCTGTTATTGAGAAAGACATGGGGGAAGCCACTGCTTGCTCTGGATCGGTAGCATGGAATATTGTTACACCTTGGGTTTTGGCCAGGTTCTAGTGACCTGGATTGGCCACCGTGAGAACAGGTTTGATGGACCATTGGTCTGACCCAGTTAAGGCTATTATTATGTTCTTATGTTATGTTCTGGCAAAAACAAAAAAACCTGCAGAGGAAAATCCCTTAGATGGAGCAGATATACTTCCTGCTGTCAGCTCTGGCAGTGCATAGTAAATTTTCCATGTACTTAAGATGTAAGCCATTTCCAAAGCCATTCATTGATATGCAGTTAAGGCCATATTCTATATATCAGTGTTTTTCAACCGCTGTTCCGCGGCACACTAGTGTGCCGCAAGATGTTGCCTGGTGTGCCGCAGGGCCGCCGGGCCCGGAGCTGACAGGGGGCCCGAGGCAGGGGCGCCAGTAGCTCGCCAAGGCAAAGTGAGTCTATCACCCAGGACTCACTTTGTCTTGGCGATCTAATCTATCGAGCAGATAAGTCTTCTTTTCCCCGACGTCAATTCTGCAGTCGGAGAGGAAGTTCGGGCCAGCCAATCGCTGCCTGGGTGGGCGGAACTTCCTCTCCGATTGCAGAATTGACGTCAGGGAGAGCATGCGTCAGCGTCGGCTTTGGGGCCTGTTATCCATTGGTGGGTCCTGTTCCCCGATGGCAGCGGCAGTGGCAGTGGCTTGGGGAACGGCAGGGAGAAAGAAAGAAAGGGGGCAGGCAGGGAAACAGAAGGAAAGAAGAGAAACAGAAAAAAGGAAAGAAAGGTCAGGGAGAGAGGAAGAAAAAGTTGGGGGAGGGAATGAGGTGTGGAGGAGAGAAAGCATACAGGCTGATAGAAGGGAAGAAAGATTGGATGCACAGTCAGAAGAAGAAAGTGCAACCAGAAATCACCAGACAAGGTAGGAAAAATGATTTTATTTTAAATTTAGCAAAGTGGAGGCAGTATTACCACAGTTTTCAAAGGAATTTGCCCAAATAACTTAATAGTTAACTGGGTAAATTCCCAGAGATGAAAACTTCCCTTCACTTACTATGCACAGTTCTGAATTTATATCTGCTGTCTATATTTTACAATATGGTCACCTTTTACTAAACCGCAATAGTGGTTTTTAGCGCAGGGAGCCTATGAGCGTCAAGAGCAGCGCTGGACATTCAGCACAGCTCCCTGCGCTAAAAACTGCTATTGTGGTTTAATAAAAAGGATGGAGGGTATATTTGTCTATTTTTGTATGCTATAAAAACCAAATACAGAGAGAGACTGAGAGCTGTTGACGAAGAGCTACGTGTGTGTCTTTCTTCGATTCCAGCCAGAATATCAGCTTTGTGTTCAGCCAAACAGGCCCAGGTTTCGCACTGAATAAAGTATTTTATAATTTTTATAATTTTTATTTTGTAATAAAGTAATTATAAAATACTTTCTTTGTGTTTATTTGATTCCTATTCAAGAGAATTACTTTATATATAGTCAATATAGGCAGAGAGTTAAATTTTTTAACATTTTCTAATGGTGGTGTGCCTCGTGATTTTTTTCATGAAACAAGTGTGCCTTTGCCCAAAAAAGGTTGAAAAACACTGCTATATATGATGCTTAAAAAATTGGCAACCAAAAGGGCAGCGCGTAGCGTGAGTTAGAGCTGCTGCCTCAGCACCCTGAAGTTGCAGGTTCAATCCGAGCAACACTCCTTGGGTCCCTGGGCAAGTCACTTAACCCTCCATAACCCCAGGTACCATAGTTAGGACCTCTTTTACAAAGCCGATAGGGATTGAAAGGGCTTCCGGGCTTTTGTCATGCAGCACTCATTAGCGCAGCTTCATAAAGGAGGCCCCTAAATTGTGATCCCGCAAGGACAGATAGGTAAAATAGTTAGAGTACCTGATTTTAAAAAATTGTACACCACCCTGAACATCTCCAAGATAGGGCGGTATATCAAATGCAAATAAATATAAAAATAAACATATAAAACACCTCCAAAGTTAGGCACAGTTTATAGAATCATGTGTATTGCCCATCCCACATGATTAACATTTATGAAAATGAAAACAAGGCCTAAATACCTGCACCTAAGGTGTGCATGGACAGAGGGTTAGTGAGGGTGAAAGGTGCTCTGGGTGGTGGCACCCCTCTTTTCCCTCTTCCCCCCCCTCCCACTCCTGCTCCGCCCCCTCCTACCATGCATGTGTGCATCCCTTTCCCCGTACCTCTTTTCACTTCCCTGGCATGAATAGCATCACCAACTTGCTGCCCACGTCAACATCAGCTCTCCCTCTGACATCACTTCCTAGGCACGGGACCTGGAAGTGATGTCAGAGGGAGAGCCAATGTAGGCTTGAGCAGCAGGTTAGAGTTGCTGCTCGTGCTGGCAAAGAGCTAGAGGTATGTGTGTGTGTGGGGGAGGGGAAGTGAAGGCATGCGTGCGGCAGGGGGAGGAGTGGGAAGGTACATGGGGTGGAGAAGAGGAGGAGTGTTAGTACCCGGGCCAGGCCCCCCTTTTCTATGCCTCTGTGTGCGGATTAGGAATATTCTATAGCAGTGTACCTAAGTTTTCCGGGACAGGCCACTCGGCCGCAGCCCGAGGGCTTCGATTTTGCGGCGGCTATTTTTCCTTCTATGTCCCGGCCTGCCACGGGCTTCAAGAGGTGTAGCAAGTGTCAGCACGCAATCTCTCTTACGGACCCTCATGGACGCTGTCTCAAGTGCCTTGGGCCGAAACATCATCCTAGGTCATGCCTGCCTTTCCAAACACTTCAGCCTTGTGCTTTCAAGCATCGTCGTATTTTGGTGGACAAGCTCTTCAAGATGGAGTCTACTGATCCCTCGACTTCAAAGGCGTCTTCGGCCTTGACTCCTACCAAGGCCCCTTCTGCGCCTACTGATTCCATCTCGAACCTCATCAGACCTTCGTCGTTTGCAGCGGCTCTTGCTTCGACGTCATCTGCTGTATCTTCCCCTGTTTCCTCAGGTCAGATAGCTCAGCAGTCGGTTCCACTGGTGATGATTAAAGTGTCTAAGACTCCCAGGTCGAAGCACACTCACACTATCTCGAAGGAACCTCCAGCCAAAGCAGGTGGTCCGGTTTCAGACGTGGATCCATCCTTGCCGGCTTCTTTCCAGACCATGTTAGAGAAGCAGTTTATTCAGTTCCTTACTAACATGGGACCCAAACTGCTTCCTCTTATCCAGCCTGGGCATTCAGCAGACTCCCGCGAGTTCGAGCCGCTTCCTTTACTCCAGTCTGAACTTACACACTCTTTGTAGGGAGCAGAGTCTCTGCGAGTGTCTGGTCTGGCGCCAAGCACGTAAAGCAAGGAGCAGATTCTTTGTGAGTGCCTCGACGGGAATCCTCACACTCTATACAAGGAGCAGAGTCTTTGGGAGTGCATCGAGGTTCCTCCACCAAGCCTCTGGAGTTTCGATCTACAGCCTCTAGTCCTATTCATCTGATGGCATCGGCAGCTCTCGTCTCCGAGGCAAAGTCTCCTCGATCCTCGAGATCTGGTTCCAGACACAGTTCTCATTGATGTTTGAGGCCTTCCTCGAGGCATCATTCCAGTCATAGTTCATCTTCTCAAGACAGGCCATCTTCCTCTAAGCCTCGATCTACTCCAACCTCGACCAGACCACCGACGCCTCATTCGAGGTCTCCGATGCCGTACCTCGAGGATATTCCGGTTTCGATTGCCTCGTCCAAATCACCAGGTTCCTTTGATGCCAAAGCTTCATCTTCGACTCAGGCTGCCTCGACGTCCTCGAGTCCTTCTCGAGGCAAAGTATTGGCAGATCAGCTATATTTCTCGTCTTTCCTTCATCAGATGGCTGTGGACTTGAATCTTCAATTGGATATTGGCTCAAAATACTCTAAGGAGTATCTAGAAGCATGCATCTTCCTCAACCTCCTGCAGTCTTTTAAGCTTCCACTTCATAAGCTTTTGAATCAGACTTTTGGTCGATGCATGGAAACGCCTTTTTCCATACCAGCTGTTCCAGGCAAATTGGATTCTGGGTATAAAACTGTGCATTGCAAAGGATTTGACAATACCAGTTATCTCATCAATCCCTCCTTGTCGAGTCCTCCTTAAAGAGGTCCCATCCTTCCAAGGTTTATGCCACCCTTCTGGAAGAGAAGGGAAAACTGTGAACAAATTTGGACGTCGCATCTATCAAAATGCTATGATGTCCTCTAAAGTCCTCAATTATAATTTTCTTTGTTGCCGAAGTTCTTGCATTATCTGGATACTCAAATGCACTTTGAATTTCAAGAGGTTATTGCTTCTTTGTCTCAACTCCGATTGCATCTCCTCCAGTCATCTTACGATGCATTTGAGTTGTCTGCTTGAGCAGCTGCTTGCTCTGTGGCCATGCGTCATCTTGCCTGGCTTCGTACAATTGACATGGACCCTAATCTTCAAGACCGCTTAGCTAACATTCCTTGTGAGGGCAATGACCTCTTTGATGAATCTATCGAGGCAGCTACCAAGAAATTGTCTGACCATGAAAAATCTTTTGCTTCAATTGTCAGACCTAAGTCAAAGCCAGCTCCTGCCAAGCCTGCATTCCCTACTCTTATTTATCAACGGCGTTATGCTCCAAAGCCATCTCCTTACACTCGCCCTCCTCTTAAGAAACAGCAACCTCAGAAGCAGCAAAAACTTCAACCTTCTGCTGCACCTAAGGCTTCTCAGCCTTTTTGACTGTTTAAAACAGAGCATAACCTCCACCATTCTGACTGTCTCATTTTCCCCCTATAGGAGGTCGTCTCCATCATTTTTAGGACCGATGGATGTCAATCACCTCCGACCTCTGGGTGCTTACCATCCTCAGAGAAGGATACTCTCTTCATTTCACTCAGATTTCACCAGAGCTTCCTCCAAGAGAGTATCCTTCTAATCCATCCCAGACCGCCCTTCTTCTTCAGGAAGCTCAAGCTCTGCTTCATCTCCATGCCATCGAACCAGTTCCCTTGGAGCAGCACAACAGGGGGTTTTACTCCCGTTACTTCCTTGTTCTGAAGAAGACGGGCGATCTGCGACCCATTTTGGATCTCAGGGTTCTCAACAAATTTCTAGTCAAAGAAAAGTTTCAAATGTTGTCCCTGGCATCCCTTTATCCCCTTCTCGAGCAGAATGACTGGTTATGCTCTCTGGATCTCAAGGAGGCCTACATTCATATCCCCATTCATCCGGCCTCCCGTCAGTACCTCAGATTTCGGGTGGGGAATCTGCATTATCAATACCCTTCAGCCTGGCCTCATCTCCCAGAGTGTTCACCAAGTGCCTAGTAGTGGTAGCAGCAGCTCTAAGGATTTATGGTCTTCAGGTATTTCCCTACCTCGATGACTGGCTCATCAAGGATTCCACGTCTCAAGGGGTTATTGTAGCGACCCAATAGACTACCTGGTTCCTACAAAGTTTGGGATTCGAGATCAATTTTCCCAAATCTCAACTTCAACCCTCTCAGACTCTACTTCCTCACTTCTGCTTGTTATGTCAGTGAGCTGCAAGCTTTAGTTACTGACCCACCATTCACGGTGTTCCATCATGACAAAGTGCTTCTCCGTACTCATCCGAAATTCCTACCTAAAGTGGTCTCAGAATTTTATCTCAGCCAATCCATCGTCCTTCCAGTATTTTTTCCAAAGCCTCATTTTCATCAGCTCTTCATACTCTGGACTGTAAACGTGCTTTGGCCTTCTACTTAGAACGCACCAAACCACACGGAACTGCTCCTCAACTTTTTGTTTCCTTCGATCCAAATAAGTTGGGACATCCTATTTCTAAGCAAACCATCTCCAATTAGATGGTGGCTTGTATCTCATTCTGCTATGCCCAGGCTGGATTACCCCTTCACAGTAAAGTCACAGGCCATAAAGTCAGAGCAATGGCAGCTTCAGAAGCTTTCCTCAGATCTACATCTATTGAGGAAATTTGTAAGGCTTCTACTTGGTCCTCGGTTCATACCTTCACTTCTCACTATTGTTTGGATACTTTCTCCAGACGGGATGGACAGTTTGGCCAAACAGTATTACAAAATTTATTCTCCTAAATTGCCAATACTCCCACCATCCCATTCTGGTTAGCTTGGAGGTCACCCATATGTGAGAATACCTGCCTGCTTGTCCTGGAATAAAGCACAGTTACTTACCATAACAGGTGTTATCCTGGGACAGCAGGCAGCTATTCTCACAACCCACCCACCTCCCCTGGTTGGCTTCTCTGCTAGCTATCTGAACTGAGGAGATGCGCCCTGTGCTGGGCGAGAAGGCACTCGCGCATGCGCTGTGCGGGCGACTCGAAACTTCGAGTTTCTTCAAGCAAGTCTGCTTATGAGGCGTCTGCATATGGGCTCCGTCGATAACGTCACCCATATGTGAGAATAGCTGCCTGCTGTCCCTGGATAATACCTGTTACGGTAAGTAACTGTGCTTTCTTGAGACTCATCTACTCATTGAGAAAACACGACCATATTACAGAAGCATACATCAACTCACATTGGCTACCAATCCAAGAAAGAATACTATTCAAATTCTACTGTATGTTATTTAAAGCCTTAAACGGAGACAGCCCAACCTACCTGAACAACCGCCTTATCCAAACCACCTCAATCAGACATAGAAAAAACACACATCCCATTCACACACCCCTCGATCAAAGAAGTAAAATGGAAAAAACTATACGATGGCCTCCAGGCCACTCAAGCGGCTAAACTAGATAACCAAATCTCCAATCTACTGATAATGACACCAGACTACAAGACGTTCAGAAAAGAAATAAAAACTATACTCTTCAAGAAATTCCTGAAACAGCCCTAACTTCAAACTTACCGTCCTTGCCCCCCTCCCTCTTCCCTCCACACAGAAACTACATAACCTACTCTTTACCTCTCTAGAAAGGACAAATGTTCTTCCATTGTAAACCTCCGTTTTTTTATCTCTTTTGTAATCCGCCTTGAACCGCAAGGTAATGGCAGAATAGAAATCTCTAATGTAATGTAATGTAGTGTATTCTGGTTTGCAGCATGGGGTTGAGCCCTGAAGAAAAAGAACTGCACATGCTCAATACAACATATACAGTGCAAACTGTCTCACACTGTGACTTCAAAGAAACTGCTTGCATACTAGTAGCATCTTCATACTATTATGGCAAATTTTTAACACAAACATTCTAAAATTTATTTTATAGCCTGTTAAATATAGCATCCAATGCTCACCCTAAACCCGAGGTTGCAATCATAGCAACTGATAGGTCATGGGATACGTTTGTTTCCCTGCAAGTTTCTGATGTGCAGTGTGTAAATTGTCTAAATTTTCTTCCTCTTTTGTACTCTAGATCAGTGTCTCTCAAACTGTGTGCCAAGGCAAAGTCGTGTGCCATGAGAGATTTGAGAATTTTACTTTATTTTTTAAAATCCCCTTCATACACTAGAATACACTAGTATACACTAGAATAGATGGCATGTACATCACATATGCAAGAGCCTGTCAATGTTATGAACATTGTGTACATAAGGATGCAACCGCCCAGACAAGTATCATTCTTTGGCGTGATTGGTCCTTGAAAACTAACAGCAAGTAATTTTATATTTATTTTTTTATGCAGTAGTTATCTTAACTTGAGCAACATATCAATCAAGGCTTAGTTACCATTTGGATCTTCTTATCTTTGCAAACTTGGGTTTTCAGCTCTGACAGAAATTAAATGGAAAAAAAAGAGTCACGTTTTCAGTTCATTTGAAGATAAAAATAAGCACATCCATCGCATTGATTAGCAATTCTTTTTTTTTTGTATGAAATAATTTTTATTGGTCAGAAAAAATGAACATACAGAACAAGCAAACATGACACAGGTAGTAGATGGAGATAAAATATCAGATACAAATCGTACAGTCTAGCAAGAGGGAGGCCGAGGCCTCACGTCCCCCTCCAAGACCAATCCTCATCAACAGAAAAACACAAAACTAGTGGCAAAGAACAAGCAATTCTTTTCTATCTACTTTGGTTTCACTGTTGTTATAATTACCCATACATAGCTTAAATAACTTTGAAATTATAAAATTGAAAAGCCAACAAAAAATTAAATTTGAGTTATTTATTTAATTATAATGTGCTGTATTTAATTATAATGTGCTGACGAAGGTGCGCGACAAAGGCGCATGCGCCTTAGTGCACGCCTTTGTGAAGCGCCTCAGTGACAACCGCAGGGTTCTGAAGCTCACAAAACAGAGAAAAAAACAAAAAACAAAACACTCCAAATACAGGTAACCAATTAGCTTTACCCACTACCAACTATTTGCTGTACCTTGTTAGACATAATTGATAGACATAACTGTTGGTATACCTTGTTATACTTGTTAAAATTGTAGTTATACCCTGTTATACTTTGAAAAGGATTTAGGTCCCAATTCCTGCCCCATACTTTCTCTGTCTCTGTCATTTGGAAGTCAGGTACCTGGGGACACATCTTAAAGACCAGAAACCATCTTTCAAATATGTCCAAAGTTTATTATGAGTTTCACATCTTTTATATGAATCAGGTTTGTCAGCATGTGACAGCATGTGACGTAAATACAAACCATATATGGAAGGTCACATGAAACTTCAAACACATCAGCATTTTTCCTATCTGGAGATTGAAGTCCACAGAGGGTCAGAAAAAGCCTTAACCAGCAGAGCCCCTAATCTAAATCTGTCTGTAAATACGGCTTAACAAAACAATTGAATTCACTTCACAGCATCTCTGTTTAAACATTCATGTCCTTGTAGTATTCTCTTCAAGGAAGGAAAGACAAACAGACAGGGCCTGGTTTTCTTACAACTTTAAACAACAAATGCCTAAGGAAAATTATCAAGGTTCATGATACGTGTCCCTTCAAATCCCCTCTTACGTCATGAAAATGACGTCATAAATACACAGCATGAGCTGGAAGGGAGTGATACTCTAGATATGTCTCTCAAGGAGGGGTTTTTTTGGAGCTGTAATACGAATAACACAGTACATGAGCAGTCAAGACAAGAGTGCAAATAATAAGAGATTATAAAGGTCTTTTACCCAACCCTGCATTCAACTAAAGTGCTGATCCCAAGAATTAGATAAATCAGAGTTACATTTGAGCTCAGCAAAGAGGTCTGCTAATTTCTGAATGTCCATAGGAGGACCTATATTGTCAGAAAGAAAAGTACAACAGCATAAAATACTGAGGAGAATTTAACAGAATTCTCAGCTAGAATCATATCTAGGGCCATATGATTTTGAGAACCATCTGAGAAGTGGAGCCTAATTGATCAGTAATACCTTGCAAGGCGTCCCTAGAATAGTTCACAAAGCGTTGCTGATTATAATAATTTTAACTAATCCAATCAACATTCTTATTAATAGTAATAAAGGGAATAAGGAACTCAAACCCAGCCTTAACCTGAGCTCGGGCCTTAAATTCATCTGGGACCCCTCTTGGGACCCCTATAACATCTATGTATACATGTGATCAGATTTATATCAAGACAAATAAAAGGAAAAACCATGTGAATAGGAAGGATGCCTATCAGAAAGAATATGCAGAAGCATGGTAACCTTAACTAAAGTGCACTGGCCTATCCACTGGCTGGGTAGCTTAACAGGGAGCCAAAAGTCTCCATAAAGCCAGTAAATATCAAATCTGATGCAGCAACAATGGGGCATACCTATGAGCCAAGACAGAACAATAACCTGGGGGTAAATTCCCTACAAAACTACCCTGTGTCAGATTAGAAACATGACATGTGTAATTGCCCTTATAGATGGTAACGGCAATATCAAGCTTTTGCTGTCCTGGCAACAAAGGGTATTTAGAACACTGCAGTGCACAAAGGGGATAGGTAAAATTAGAGGAGATATTGGTAAATAACCCAAAAAAGCATGGTTGGATACCAGGAGGGAGGTCCAGAGGTACGGTTCCTAGATGGGGTCTAGCTTGAGCACATATGTAACAATTACTCTTATTATGTTGATCAGCAGTGAATTTCATCCATTCTAACCAAAGGTTACGTTCTGAAAACTCTACCTTAACAGCCACAATATCTTCAAAAGTGGGATTGGCAATAGCCATCATGTCAGTAAGTTTATTGAATGTAGGGGCCAGTGGGTTAGTATTTTTGGGGGCCCCCACAAAATGGCGGGAGAAGATGAGTGGAGGTAGATAGATCCCGTAAGAAAACTGATGGTAGCTAGACCCACCCTTAAACCACATGTCCATAATGTACATACCTTCATCAGTAGGTCTAGGGTTGTCAATAGTAAGAGAAAGCTTAATAATTTGTGCAGGAACACTTTTCCTATAACAGTGTCCAACCTTATGAAAGGTCATACAAGTAAGCAGTGATTTACCATTTTGGTCCACTGTTTTTCAGAGTATTTTCTAGTTTATAAACCCATTCAGTATCAATATTCCACCCTACCACTCCCCAGAATGCACACTTAACCCCCAACGTGAGTCAGTAACATATATATATATATATATGTCCTTAGTTTTAGGAATCTCTGAGGACCAATGGCACAGCCTTGGGATATCAATTGATGAACAGTCCGCAATGTCACAATACTCAAAGGAGAAGGTGGCAACTTGCACACTGCTGGAATTATACCAAAGAGTAGCATCGGTCTTTTCTGGATTCCAATTGAAGGACAGCCTTTGCGAGGGAGTAGTCCAGCTTGACGTCGTGTTCGCAAAGAGGTGTCGGGGGTGCTGTTTACAGCAGGAGTGTCATTTACAGATGGGTATGGGCAGAAAGTGTCATGGACCCAGAACACATCATCCCTGTAGACCCAGTTAGAAATGATCCTTACAGGGAGAAAAACTAGCAGCAGCGGTGCCAGTAAGAGAATGATAAAGTTGGTAGAATGCTGCAATGAAATCATCATGTTGTTACACTGGAGGAGGTGAAATCTGCGCAGGGAAGACTTGCTTCTGGGGTTTTAGGTTAACCCTCTTCAAGCGACTTGCGTGGATCCAAACAGGAAACTCCTCAGTGAGTGCAGTGGGCCTGGTCACAGCGATCACAGTAGTGGGAAGGCCAAAGGGGAAATCCGTCTGCTTCCGAACCTTGGAAAGCTGCTGGATAATCACCAGGCTGGAAAAAATGGGTAGGAATCTGTGGAGAGAAAGGAGAAGTGCAAGACACGTTTCTTTGAACAAGCCCTAATATTTCAATTAGCTATTCCTCCTGTATCAAGGGAAAATCTACCCATGGGGCAGGGAAAGGTCATCCCGTGAGAATCTCAAAGGGAGAGCAGCCAGATGTCTGTGCATACAGAAAGAGATACTTGAAAAGAGATGCTTGGAAAGCATTCCAAATATCATTCAGCAGCTGTACTCCAATATGATCCAAATAAGAAATAGAAAACAAGAGAAACCATGTTGCCTGTACTGAATGTATTCAGAAATGTATACTGAATGGATCATATGTAGGGAACACCACGAAATAAACGCTGTATAAAGTAAAACTTTTTCTTAAACATATAACCCTTAACTAAACTATATTCAGAATATAAAAGCTAAAAGTAAAAGAACATTGCGCAGTTAGGCTAGTAAGAAGTGGAAAAAGAGCTCTAGAAATGGCCAATATTATGTATCCTGGGGTACCCACTAAACTAAAACAAGTAGACATGACACAGACAAAACATAAAGTTTTAAGCGTGGAGCTATTACTCCATCTGTCAAGTGTGCAGGGCTGAATTTAACTCTGCAAATAAACACATTGATATAAAAAAACCAAAACTACAAATAATGTATATCATAACCATCTCATATTTGAAAAAAGGCATAAAGCTAATGTCTCTTTGGAGCGTCTCTATCTCTGCAGTGATAAAGAGGACCCGTGGAAAACATTAGAAATATCTGTGCCAAAACTGATCTGGGATGGCTATGTATAAATCCGGAAAAAACATTTTAAATTAGCAACATCCTAATTTCAGCTAAAACAATAGAAAGGAATTGTATTTTCCAATTTATTTTCAATTCACAACCGTGCCAGCTGTAATTATTGAGCTATATATCTCTGTATCAAGGAGCAAAAGGTCAAGAATGAAAATATCACTAGCAAGAAGTTAAAATGTCGAGCGAGCACTACGATAACCAATACCATGATATTGGGCAATGAATAAGGGAGAGCTAACAGCTGGTATCCAGGGTTTCCCCTCTTTGCACCAAAGTCCGTCCAAAAGGGCGGCTTTGGGCACCTGCCAAACGCCAGGCATCAAATTCAGAGGAAGCTGTGAAAAAAGAGAGGAAGAGAATCCTGTTCACCCGTGAGACCCAAAAGCCCATTTAAAAGAAGGGCTTGAACATCGTGAAAAGTATGAAGGGTAATGAGGTGACCAAGGGTCAAAGAAGTAACCATCTCTACCACCATAGCACAAGCAGCCAGGGAACTTGAACAGGAGTGACTATAAAAAAAAGGCAACAGAGCGTAACTTACCGCCATGTTCTCCCTTCATGGTGTTACAATAGTCCCAAACAAAGAGATAAAACATGTGGGCATAAGCAGGAAAACCCAAACTTGAGCTAGAAACCAAAGCACATCTTAAATGTCCAACATTTTATAAGTCCATCTGATAAGAGCAGTCATTTCAGAAACCAGGGTCTGTCTCAAAATCTGGTCATAGAAGGAACAAGCAGAGATCCATTGGCGGCAGTGACCAATCATAGCAAGAAAAGTAAGCATGTCTTTCTTGGTAGCTGGGCGGGGCAGACCCAGAATAGCAGCAATGCAGAAAGTGCAGATTTTCCTCTGACCATGAGACAGGACAAAACCCAGGTATTTCACTTCAGATGTACACCAGTGCAGTTTTTTTCATGACACCTTGTGACCACACACAGACAATCATTATAAAAGGTGCAAACTATCAGCCTGACAGGTCTCCTGAATTATGGAACACAAAAAGTTGTACAAAATGAGAATAGGACCATGAGGGGCAGTGCATGACTGTAGAATAGCCTGAAGGACATTCCACACTAGGTATACTGTTGCTTAAAGGTGAAGGCAGCCTCACCAAAGGGACTAAAAATAAAACATTCTTTAGGACAATGACAGAAAAAAATCATTGGCTGCCGATGGAATGGTGGAAGAAACATAAGTGCAATGAGAATTACCAAAACACTAACAGCCCTAAAATTTAGGATGAAACGGGGAATGCCATCAGCTTTGACAACAAGAGCGATGGGCGTATTATAAGAAGAGATGGTGGTTTTGATAATGCCGGAGAAAAGTCAAGAGACAAGCAGTGGAATCTCACCTTACTGCTTGATAAAACCAAGAATGAGTAACTTCAAAGAAGCACTATAGGGGGTCAGTGGAGGCCCAAACAGTGAAGTCTGGGGGAAGGGACAAAAACATTCATGCACAGACCCTGATAATGAAAGCAAAGAACAGATTAGCTTTGCTCTGCACAAGAAAGAAAACCTTTAAAACGGAATTTTTTCTTTTTCTTGTTTCTTTTTTTTTTATGATCCAGCACAGAACACAAAGAAAGCAGCCGTAGAAGAAACGCACAAAATTAGTCAGGATCAAAAGGAAGACAAGAAATAGTGCTTGTGTACAAACTACAAGGGAAAGATCTTAGACTGATTCAAACAGCGCATTCAATTCATTCCACATAACAGCATGTCCTACCTCAGTATTAAACATTGGTGACACAGAAAGATGGGAGCTGAAGGAAAAATGTCATACATACACACAGCCGTACAAGTCTCATTTGTCTAGGAGTAACCAATATTCGCTTATCTTACCTTATAAGCGAGGTACAGTAATAAGAGACAATAAAATCTTATACTCTATAAAAGTTTTAACCTTACAAATGACAGAGTGGGCAGGGGGGGTTCTATAAATAATTTCATTCTTCCCGAAAGAATGGCAGCTGCTTATATTTATGAGGGGCGCTTACCGAAAGTACCCCGAGATTTTTCCCAAAAAAACTCCATAATAGAACCCAAAGCTTGAACTTAAAATAAAGGGTGGGTACAGGTCACCACTACCCAGTGAGTATTAAAGAACAGAAAAAATTCAGAAATACTCACAAAATATTGGTGATATCATCTGCCCATCGCGGACGTGCCCCCAACTGAAAAGGATTTAGGTCCCAATTCCTGCCCCATACTTTCTCTGTCTCTGTCATTTGGAAGTCAGGTACCTGGGGACACATCTTAAAGACCAGAAACCATCTTTCAAATATGTCCAAAGTTTATTATGAGTTTCACATCTTTTATATGAATCAGGTTTGTCAGCATGTGACAGCATGTGACGTAAATACAAACCATATATGGAAGGTCACATGAAACTTCAAACACATCAGCATTTTTCCTATCTGGAGATTGAAGTCCACAGAGGGTCAGAAAAAGCCTTAACCAGCAGAGCCCCTAATCTAAATCTGTCTGTAAATACGGCTTAACAAAACAATTGAATTCACTTCACAGCATCTCTGTCCTTGTAGTATTCTCTTCAAGGAAGGAAAGACAAACAGACAGGGCCTGGTTTTCTTACAACTTTAAACAACAAATGCCTAAGGAAAATTATCAAGGTTCATGATACGTGTCCCTTCATACTTAATTGTTGGTATATATTGTTCTACATATTAGCCGAAATACTTAACTGTTGGTTATACTTAATTGTTGGAATACCTAGTAATAGTTGGCTATTACTTAATCTTATCTTTGGAATACCTTGTAATGTTTAATTGTTGACAGACATCTTGCACCACCCTGTTTAAACATCCACAAGCACCAAGAACAAGTCACATCACCCACTCGCACAACTTACTCAAAATTCCTACACGAACCCTACTTATAGGTTTAGGCTTAAGTATAGGCCCTCCAAAAAGACAGCCTACACCAAAAGAGCAAAGAACTTCAGCACCAACACCCCAATCCACGCACAAAAAATGGCAACATGCACACCTAAACTCATCCTACTTCTACTTCTGCTCTCCCTTCTCATACATAAATGGAAAACAGCAGGATACCACATACATCCTATACCCATCATCACAACAACACACAGACTGGTTCAACCCAACAGGAAACTCCAAACCCCTAGAACCCTGATACCTTGTCCTTCATCCAACCAAGAAAACATTCCCACAATCTGGGGAAAAAGACCACCAACCAAAACTAAGGCAAGCTCACAAAAACTTCATACACCATCTAGAACACTTATCAATACACTCACTACTCACTCGCCCACTAAATTCACATCAATAGCATGCGCATATATGAACATACGATCTATCAGCCCAAAGACAGAACTAATCAAAGACTGGCTGTTCAAAGATAACCTAGGCTGCCTCTTCCTAGCCGAAACCTGGCTCACTTCCGACTCAGACCCTCGCATTACGGAATTCTGCCCAAAAGGTTACAAATTAGAGCTAGTATGCAGAGAAAACAGAAGAGGTGGAGGTCTTGCAATCATTGTAAAAAACAACCTCAACATTAAAGTCCTTACCAAACACTCCACCCCTCACCTTGACCTTCTAGCCTGCCAACTCTCTGACAACACTCTCACGGGAACTCTGAACTACCTTCTCTGCTATGTCACACCAGGAAAATGGAACACCTCTAAACAAGAACTTGAAGAATTTATCTTCCAGAATTCCCTCTCTTCCACACACAACCTGATCCTAGGAGACATCAATCTCCACTTAGAAGACAACACCTCCAAACAAGCAGTGGATATTCTTACATTCCTCACCACCCTATCCTACCAATTACTCAACCCTGAACCCACGCATGAAAAGGGCCATCAACTTGATATTGCCGCGTACACATCGCCCAACCTCAACACACAAAACATCCACATCACCAACGGCTCATGGCATCCCACCTTATGGTCTGACCACTACAAGTACACCTTCACTATCAACTGGGAGCATAATAACATCAAACCTACTCCACGCATAACAAGCTTCAAGTCCAGACAGAAAATCGAACCTAATACATTCTGGGACACAGTAGATCCAGCAATAGATTTAAACAACCCCAAAGAATTCATAAACACCTGGCGTTCCACAAGTGAAACCACCTTGAACAAACTAGCACCTCTAAAAACAAAAAACAAAATATGCAGACCTTCAGACAAATGGTTTGATGCCGAACTCCAACATCTAAAAAGGCAATGTAGACAATTAGAAAGGCGAAAAAACAGAAACAAGACCACATTAAAACAGAATGGAGATCCCAAATCAAACAATACAGCATCAAACTGAAGGAAAAACGTAAAGACTACTACTCCAAACTCATCGGTACCGAAAAACCGAACACCAAAAAACTCTTCAGCATTGTAAAAAACTTCACCGATACTAAACCCTTCCTCGTCACCCAAGGAACCCAGACTCCATCAGCTTCTCAACTAGAGGACCACTTCAAAAATAAAATCACCACAATCAGATCCGCATTCAACCACTCCCAAAACATCATAGAAGAGATACTAATAAATCCCACAATAGACAAAGCCATCTCAGCAGATAGGATCTGGAACAACTTCCCAATGACACAATGGTCAGACCTCGACCGGCTGTACAAAAAATACAGCAAATCCTCTTGTGATCTGAACAACTGTCCACCCTATCTACTTGCTACAGCGTCCACTAAATTCATAGCATGCCTCACGCTATGGTTGCAAACCACCCTCAGGGAAGGTCAGTTGCCTCCAGATCTTGGCGAAATCATAATCACTCCCTTACTAAAAGGCCCCAAAGGCCCAATAGACAACCCAACAAATTATAGACCAATTGCTTCTATCCACTATACGTCAAACTTATAGAGGGCATAGTAGCACAATATCTCACCAATTACCTAGAAGACCACCACATTCTGCATCCAACTCAATCTGGTTTCAGAGCTAATCACAGCACAGAAACACTACTGGTATCTTTACTAGACATAGCCCGACAGCACCTCAGCAAAGGAAACAAGTTACTAATCATTCAACTCAATCTTTCAGCAGCATTCGACTTAGTTGACCATCCAATACTACTCCAGATACTAGATGCCATAGGAATATCAGGTAAAGTTCACAACTGGTTCCAAGGCTTCCTTAAAACAAGATCATATAGAGTTAAGTCAAAAGATCATCTATCCGATCCCTGGACAAACCCATGCGGAGTACCACAAGGATCCCCTCTATCGCCCATACTTTTCAACCTCTTCATAGCTTCCTTAGGCACTGCCCTAGATGCCCTAAACATAACATCTTTCAGCTATGCGGATGACATAACCATCCTCCTCCCCTACAACATCCAAGACCCCATCTCCAACGGACGCCTAAAAACAACACTGGAAACTGTAGAAAAATGGATGAAGAACCATAAGCTGAAACTGAATGCAGAGAAAACCAAATTCCTACTACTAGAGAAGGAACAAAAACCATCCCTAACAGAACTCAAAGTAAACGCAACTAAATATCCAATACAGAGCACTCTCAAAATTCTGGGAATACAACTAGACAGATGCTGCACAATGCAGACACAAATCCACAAAATCATACAAAAAGCATTCTTCACCATGCGAAACCTAAGAAAAATAAGAAAATTCCTTACCAAAGAACACTACAAACTCATTGTACAATCCCTCATACTTAGTACCTTAGATTACTGCAACAGCCTCTACCTACCTTGCCCAAACAACATGATAAAACAACTGCAGACCGTTCAAAACACAGCAATCAGACTCATCTACGCTCTTAGAAAATTTGACCACATCACTCCCGCCTATGTAGACTCTCACTGGCTTCCAATAAAAGCAAGAACTCAATTCAAATTCTATTGTCTACTATTTAAAGTAACCCATGGCACTGCCCCCAGCTGCTTAAACAATCGCCTACACCGCTACCACTCACCCAGATCAAGGAGAACTCAGAACCTATTCACCTTCCCCCCTCATAATGGTATCCGACGTAAGAAACTTTACGACAGCCTTCTGGTGACACAGGCAGCGAAAATTGACCCCACCATCACCAAACTGATCATCAAAACAACAGACATCAAAGTGTTTCGAAAAGAAATCAAAACAGTTCTATTCAAAAAACACGTCCTCACTCACTAATCTCCTCCCACTCGTACATGCTTTCTCCCCGCGAATAGCACATCAGTCATTCCCTTGAACCTCACCTACCAAAAAAAACCCCAAAACATTCAGATTCCTTAAAAAGCATCTACCACAAGTATCCAACAAACTTTTTCCTTCAATGTTAGGTAATCTTCTTCTATTACCCGAACATATTGTTTTTCTCCACTGTATCCTGTAAGTACTTGAATCTTTATATGTAATTTCTCAACTATATTATGTAATGTACAAGAATCACTGTTATATAATTCTCTCGGTAATGTCCAGATATCTTCTAATTTGTAATCCGCTTAGAACCGCAAGGCACAAGCGGAATTAGGGATATCTTGAAAACCTGACTGGCTGGTGGTCCCACAGGACAGGTTTGGGAACCACTGATATAGATTCACAGAGATCTGGAATGGATTTCCCTCCACTATTAGAACACTAGCTTCCTTTCAGACTTTCCGCAAGATTGTGAAAACATTATTATTTCAACAATATTTAGATAATTGTCCCAGGTAATTTAAATAATTTCTCAAAGTTGATGAGAAATTATTTCCCATTAGCTGGCTGTAATACTGGAATTAATCTTAATTTTTTTAATGTTTAGCTGAACAGTATTTTCCCTTGATACCTACTTATGTTAACCAAGTTGAGCTCCTTCCTGGTAATGATGTGGTGTATAGATTAGTTTAGATTTCAAATGGAAGTAAAACCCAGATGTCTCAATCCGTCCTCTTTTTTTCTGGAGTTATATGGTAACTCTAGCTTATACCTAATCCAAAAGATAGTTGGAAAATATAAAACCAACTGGCTAATAGTTCAAACAATTCTATTCCCCATCTGAAAACAGCACCAAGTAATATATCCAGGGCATGTCCAGAGAGACTTCCAAAAACCAGTGGACAAACATTAAAATAAACACATGTATGTACAGGGAGCCAACGTAATCTCTTTAGAAAAAGGATTTAAAAAAAGGTTTGGATAATTTTCTTAAAAAAAGGTCCATAAGCCATTATTAAGATGACATGGGAAAATCCACCACTTACGTGTTTTACTCTCTCTTCTGTGTCAGAGCCTTGACATGAGCTTCCATAGTCAAGCAAGGATCCAAAAGCATCCCAGACATCAGTAGAGAAGTTTCAAATTTATAAACTTTTATTCTGAATTATCAGACTTCTACCTATATTGCTCACTAAGGGGGGCTTTAACAAAAGTACTTTGGTTTTCTCCAGACTGAATCGGAGACAATATGAATGTACCCAATGCTCCACAACTGAAAAAAAAGAGCATTGAGCCAAGTCTACTACACTTTCTCCAGTAGAAGAAAAATCAAAAGAAGGATGTCATCCGCATAATCAGATTGAAAAGAACTGGAGACAGAGGAGACTACATGGGACCCCACATGCCAACCTCCAGGAAGTAGAAACCTCATTGAACATCTTCACCATATAAGAGCGACTAGTTAGAAACCCACAAAATCAATTAAGATCCTTCCCAGAGATCCCAATTTGATCTAATCTATATAACAGATGATAATGGTCCACTAAATCAAATGCAGTAGTGAGGCCAAGCTGCTCCAAAGATACAAAGTTGATAAGTTTAGCCAACAAGAACACTAACAGAGTCACTGTGCTCATAGACACCAACTTTTAAAAATGATTTGGGGTGATAAAACGCAATAGAAATTACCCCTCCCTGGACCCAGTCAAAGAGTTTGCTGGTTTGCTCTATAATGAAGTGTTCAAACACCCACAGATTCAGCTCCTATGACTTACTGAAACATCTACGAAAACCAGATCAAGTGTCTGCCAACAGACCATGTATAGTGATAACTGTTCAGCAACTCAACCTTCCACTATCTTCACAAACATCAGAATGTTGGCCAGAGGTCTGTAATTTGAGACCTGGCTGGTATCATAGGAAGGATTCTTTAAAATAGAAGTAAGAAGCATATCTGTAGCCATGGGGAGAAATTCACCCATTGTAAATAAGCTGACTAGCCATTTAAAGAGCCACAAATGCATGAGAGAGCCACTGTATGCATGAGAGAGATTTACATACCTGCCACTTCCATTGTATGCAAATCTCTCTCATGCATATTCATTAGGGATATCTTGAAAACCTGACTGGCTGGGGGTCCCCCAGGACAGGTTTGGGAACCACTGATCTATATGGATAAGACCGACATAACATTCCAATAGATTTTATTCTCTTGAGAGAGGGAAAAGAGAGTTTATGGGCTCCTTTTATGGAGCCGCGTTAGCGGTTTAATGCACATAATAGCATATGCTGATTTGCCGGCTGCGCTAGCTGCTACTACCTCCTCTTGAGCAGGCGGTAGTTTTTCGGCTAGCGCGGGGGTTAGCGCGCGCTAACTAGTTGCGTGCAATAAAGCCGCTAACGCTGCTTCGTAAAAGGAGCTCTATATTTTTGGGTATTTCTTGAATCAAGACCGATAAGCGTTCAATGTCAAAGCAATGGAAGCAAGGAGGACAGACTGAGACATCTGGGTTTTACTTCCATTGAAAGTAAAACCTGAATGTCTCAATCCATCCTCCTTTTTCTGAAGCCATATGGTAACCCTAAGTATAAACTACCTTGAAATGTTCTTATCATGCAGCTGTTTTGTGGAATTCAGTGTCATTGGGGGTTAGATTAGAAAGATGTTAGTTGTGATTTTAAAAAAACCAAACCCCCTGAATACTTGTAATTTTTTTTATTGTACTGCCTAACAATGGCAAGTCTCTTTTATAATTTGATCCACCTTGAACTACCGTAGTACTGGTATACTGTTTAATAAAAGAATAAATATTGTATTGTATTTTAGTGAGAATTTTTGTGCATATGATTCTCTGTATATATAACTGTGCCCGTGACTGTTTTAAATGGCATGGTTGGATTTGTTTATTTTTGTTCTCTGTTACAAAAGTGCGGTGATTTGCATAATAAATAGAAAGTGTGTACCTGTAAAACTTAGCACAATTAAAGAAGGACAAATGTATCTACACAAATGAGACCAAGTTTTCCCGAGTGAGTTGAAACAATGGTTTCATAGCACAGTATCCTACAGCCTCAAGGTGAAATTGCAGTTTCATCTTTAATTATTTAACATTTTCATTTTGGCCTCATGAATTAGAAACGCTGATATGAATATTATTTGTAAAATAATTTTAGTCAAATATATGTCTCTTGGAATTTATAATAGGTTCTTTCTCCCCATTTCTTCTTATCTCCTGCTCCTCACTCTCCTTCCTGTTCTGTGTTCAAAACATAACCCCTCGGTTTAAAGCTGTGTTCTTCAACCTTTGGACTCCTATGGACCGGCGGAAATAAAATAATTATATTGTGGACCGGCACTGGTCCGCGGACCAGCAGTTGAAGAACACTGGGCTAAATCGTGCCCATATCCACCCAATCTCTGCCCCAGACTCCGCCCCATAATAGTACTAATTGTTCCATTTTGCCATTCATTTTTCATATATACACACACACAATTTAATCGTATCAACAACGCATAGGGCTCCTTTTACTAAGCTGTGATAGCGGTTTTAGTGCACGCATAGCATGCGCAGAATTGCTGCACGCACTAGACACTAATGCCAGCATTAATGGCGTTAGTTCTAGCCGCTTAGTGTGGGTTTAACGTGCTCTATAAATGCTATCACAGCTTAGTAAAAGGAGCCCATAATGGTTAACCACAAAATTGAAATACACAAAGCACACTGTATGCTTTTCAACATTCATTCCTACCAGAAAACAGATAACCCCATGCAAATGCAGGACCAAAAATTAAAAGTACTAATATTTACATACAAACCCTATAATGCAAGACTCTGCAAGCAGTACAACTATAGAGGAAAAGAAACAAATGCATTTCTTCCTGAACAGACAGCAGATGTAAATCAATCACAAAATATAAAAAATAAAAGCATTCCCCTACCGTTGTTGTCTCTCTCCCTCCATTCTATGCCTCGCCTTCTGGCCTGCCCCCCGGTGCTATCTTCAGGCCGGTCCACAGTGCGATCAACGTGGCATCTTCGGGCTAGCTCCCTGAGTGCTGCATTGCACAAAGCTGTGGGCAGCGCCTCATCTGGAAGCATGGAAGATCAGGGTGGTTCTTAGGTGATGATCTCCCTTTGAATGATAGTATATTTGTTTCCTCAGCAAAATCAGTTGGGGCAATATTCATCCAGCAGCAGACCGTGGCCAGCCGAATTAAACCCAGATATTCATTGTCAGCCACTATCCAGGCATAGCGTTATATATCCAGGGACAAGGGAGTTATCTAGGCATTGATTATATTTAACTGCACTATCCCAATAGCCAGTTAACTAGACGTTGTTATGTATTGTCAGATTTTCTCATTGCAATTAATAAACATGATATTTATTTTTTTAAAGTCTGTAATTTGATGAGACAAGGTTCTCATTTTATTGCTACTGTTAAATCCAAGCACTGTTTGACAACTCAGAACTGCTGAAGAAATCCCAGAACACACCAGAGCTATGTTAAAAGAGCCCTTGTTATCACTAGTATTTGGTGATGAGCAAAAGCAGTTTGTTGGCCTTGCTGTGAATGTTAAACCCTGGTGCACCACCACTGCTTCTTAATAGCTGCAAATATGGCCAAACAGACATGCAAGCTTACAATCTCAAAAATTAACATCCTATTCCTACAATGATGAAATGAATATTTAAAATTAACCCCCTCCCCTTGTAAGGTAATCAAAATGGCTACCTAGATTGTGCTCAGGAGAGATGGACACCAGGGTGCACACTATAATTATCTATTTGTTGAGATCAGGGTGGGACTAGGAGTTTTCCTAGGAGGCTGAACAAGCTCTGCACCAAACTTCACATTCACACAAAGATGGAGAAGACACTAGTTCTTTTGCTGAACTTTTACTGTCCTTCATTTGGAAAGGATACAGTTCTGATCTCTTCAACACAGATGGCCAGTATTTACAATAGCTTTCTTCTCTCCTCCACTAAAGCACAAAAATTAGAAATATCTTCTCCTTACTCTTCCTGTTACTCAAACCACACACTGATTTGTTGAGGGCTTGGCTCTGCACAGTTTACTTATACAATGCTGGTACACCAAAACAGATGTTAACTGTTATCAGAAGTCAATTAATTAGTAATCACTTATAGGCCCCTTGGTATCTAAGTAATAGACACTGTGGCTCTGCCGCAAGGCTATTTCAGATAGTTATTTTCTCCTCCTGCCTGCTGTAGTTAGAAGTTTAGTCTGCCTGGATATCGCCACAGGCACTGTAAATGAATCCCCTCTCCTTCTTCCTTTGACTACATAGAGGTGGAAAAGTTCCCCATACCTTCCCACTAAAACAAGACAGCAGCCGGGTTTTGTGTCTGTCACTTGTTCCCTGGTTCTTGAATCTTTGCTCCTATAGTAATTGCCTTTTCGTGCCAACTCATGGGAATATGACAGGCTAATTCTGCCTTCAGGTTTTCTGCATCAGGCTGGATAGGAGAGATATCCTTCTTAAACAGACAAAGCAGTGGAAATCCAATGTTCTTGACGCTTCTTTTATTCAGTTTAATCCTTAACAATACAATGTCCACATTTGGCATGGGTCAAAGGTGGAGGATGGAACCCAAGACAAATTTAGTGGGCAAAACATGAAGTATAGAGGAGAGGTACAAATTATCATAAGCCCTCCTGTTCCTTCAGTTTCCAGAGGATTCACCCCTCTGGAAGCTTCTAGTGTGAAGATGTGACTTCCTGGCAGGTGTAAGAGACAAGACAAAAAATAGGTTCACAGAAAGTCCACCACTGAAACTGGCTCCAAGCTGTCTGTTTGCTGAGTGGATAGAAATCTAAACATGAGAGCTGTGATAAAATGCAGGCAACCTCTTCCTATCAGCTGTCAGAGCTGTCATAGACCAGTGATGGAAGCACTCTCTTAATGGACTAAGATAATTAAATACAGTGTGTAGAATTAAAATGCAGCATTAACAGCTGTTAAAATTCTCATGATGTTACATCAAGAAATAGAAACAACATCACTGAAATCTATAAATTCTTGGTTGAACAGAGTAATCCACCACCCACTAAAATTGATGTTAAGCTAAGCATGACGTTCTTAAAAACCCTTCTACATGACTTAGTTGTTGAAAAAGTACATTTGAAAAAATAGCAAATATATTTTTACACAAAGTTCTGTTATTTTCCCAAGTGTTATTTTCTCAGTGATGATTTGTTGTGCTTGTTATATGTTACAATGCCCCCAGCATTAGTAACTGTCAATTGGATGTTATTTGAATATATTTTCTTACAATAAACCACCTCCACTCTGTGTAGGTGTGTGTACAATAAAATCATCAAAAGCTACCTTATGTATTATTTACAAGTAAAATCAAAGCAATTTGAACCAAAAAAGTTGTTGGCAGAGGTTCTAGTGTACATTAATACTTTTCAAATTACAGGTAATCATGACAGGCATTGCTTTAAGTATAGCTATAGTATTGCTATAATATAATATTTTTTTAACAAAAAACTTTGCCTACCAGCTTTTCTGTTATAAAGAATGAGCAACATGTCTGCTGTTCAACAGGATCTGGGAGACAACAGAGGGGACATCCATAGATCTGTGGAGAGAAAGAAAGTTTTCTCTACCCTAGCAATCCTCTGTCCCAGCCATAGAACCTCATATATACCCTCTCCTTTACAAAGCCTCTCAAAACGTGGTATGTGTACCCTTGGGGGTATGTGGGCTGCTTGTTGGGGATATGCAGCCTGGCCACTGCTGCGGGGATCCCACTCTGCTCACCCCCGCTGCTAAAGCCACTGCCTGTCTGCCCGCCCACCACCGCACCACCACCACCCATGAAGCCGACCCTGTTACTTCGTTGGAGCCAGACTGGCTCCCTCCTCCCCCAGCAGCAGTCCGTGCAGGGACGAAGCCAGTGACTCGCACACAGCGTAGCTGACCCGGAATCTTCTCTCCGACGTCAGAATTGACATCAGAGGGAAGGCTTGTGGGCCAGCCACGTGCAGCATGTGAATTGCTGTATGTGCTGTCCCTGAACAGAGTTGCTGCTGGGGGAGGGAGTGATCCCCAGCAGTGGCTAGATATGATGTGAATCATGTCTACCACGGTACTTAAGGACACCTAAGGTCTTTTCCAGTGTTAGCCATGACTACTTTGACCTTAGGCGTCCTTAGGCACCACCGTAAACACGATCTAAGCAGAGGTTCTCTGGCAGCAAGAACAGTTCCCTTTCCTGCTTGCTTCAGCCGGCGGCATTGATCACATGCCACTGCCATGCCCCCCCTCCCCCCCGGTGCTTTTGCAAATTTGTGAAAACTGAGTATGTATAGCAGGAGGAGGCCAGCATGATGTTAACATGCAGAAAGTGCGGCCTATCAAGTAGTAAAGGGAGCTGAAGGACTCCTGCAACTGATGGGGGCTTAGCAATCCTCACCAACCATAACACAAGGATGTGAGAAGTTTAGGTGGTAGGCCCTCCCCCTTGGCAATGCCACTGTTACAATATACCGTATTTTTTGCTCTATAAGACGCACTTTTTTCCCCAAAAAAAGTGGGCGGAAATAAGGGTGCATCTTATGACATGAATACACACACACACACACAAAAACAAACCCCGGCGGTACCTTTAAATGTTGGAGGTCAATGGACGGCTGCCTGCTGTTGGGGCCCGCGGCGCACAAGCGCACTAATGCCTGGGCCCGGAAAGTTCCTTAATTGGGCCGGTTGCTGGTGCTTCCCAGGGCTGCTGCCTGCTGAATACCTGCACGTCGGGGCCAGCGGCGCACAAGCGCGCTGCTGCATGGGCGGGTGCCACTTCTGAATGGCTGCCTCAGTAGAACTCTGACCTCCAACATTTAAAAGTATTGCTGGGGGAGGGGGGCTGGGACGGAATTGAACGGTGCTGGGGTATGTAAAAATGATGATTGATTGGGGGGCTGGGACGGAATTTAAAGGTGTTGGGTATATATTAGTATTCAATTTGGTTCAGAATGGGGTTTTTTCTTGTTTTCCTTCTCTAAATCTGGGGTGCGTCTTATGGTGAGGTGTGTCTTATGCAGCGAAAAATATGGTATTTAAAACAGACAAACAAAAGACAACATATTGGTAAAAGTAACTCTCAGGGGTTGTGAACACACCTAAAAACGGTCTCCTTATTTTTGTGTGTCTGGTGATAGATTTGGTGCCAGGAACAGAGTATGGGATCGGTATTTCAGCACTTATGGAGCAGCAGCAGAGTATCCCAGCTACCATGAACGCCAGGACAGGTGAGTTCAATATTGCATTGACCCTATCATCATTTATGGATACGAGTATATACATGTTTCGCGGAGTACGCTTTTTCAAGACTGAGTCCCTATTAATGTCTCACCACCATTCTTGACCACTCTTGGTCTTTACATGTTGGCATAAACTGTCCCTAGCTGAGACCACAGATTAAAAGCTAAGTACTAGCAATATAAATGATAGAAGTATAAAGAGAAAATAAATAATATTGATAATATGATGGTAATTAAATATTAAGTAGACAGATCCGGTGAAGATTCTGCACATAAAGCTTTGTGTCATGAAAGTTTATTGAACACAGAATGGTGTTGCTGAGAATCTAAGGTTATATCAGTGAGCATTGTGAATCGTTGATACTTAAAGAAGGTATCTGACTTGTGAAGAGAGTAGTACAGGGATATACAGGTAGCTTACAAACTTACAGATCAATATTCAAAGTGATTTGACCAGCCAGGAGATGTACAGAGTCACGAAGGAGACAGTCCCTGCTCGAATGATCTCACAATCTAATCAATCAAGACAGACAGACAGGATGGCAGGGTGAGGGTTACAGTTAACAAGGGGATGGTTAAACTTCTGGCTAGGGTGATGAGCAGAGGGAGAGGGTGATCATCTCCCCCAGTCCTGCTGATTAGCTTTCCTTTCTAGTTGCAGCAGGATACACCTTAATAAAACATTATGATCTGCTGCTGCAGAGCCAGTCTCACGGTAAGAGCCATGGGACTGGTCCAGTGGCAGCAGGCGATGACATTTTTAAAGATGTCTCCTGCTGCCGCTAGAAGAGAAGGCGACTGCTGGTGCTGCAAGATGCGTCAGTGAGTTGCGTCAGGAATGGAATTATGAGTAGGATGAGGGTGTACCCTAAATCTCCTGCTGTAAAAGCTGGCCTCCTTGGCAGCTCTGATTTGCATGAAGAGGGGTTGGAAAAAACTATGCTCCATGTTCCACATGCTTTCTTCACTTGTCTTGAAAATGTTCCTTTATGAAATGGCTGTTGCCACAGAATACAACAACCCTCTTATACTATTAATAGCACACTCTAAAAAACCAAATCAGCTAGAATGTATTACTGCCATGTGCAGGGGCGAGTAGGAGTTCATCATTTTCTCCACATCCTGAGGCAGCCATTTTCGGTGAAACGCTGGCCACCGTCGATGTGAGATGGACTCTTGATTGAAACTAAGATAAGTCATTCATATCATTTTGTTTCTATTTTCCCTGTAACACTGGATGAGGATTTAAATGTACTTCACTTGTCCTCTTTGACTTCTTGTTCTCTGCATTGCACAAGGCTCTTTTGAAGCACTCCAGTTGAGGAGGGTTTTATTATGCCAATGAGGTAACACTTACTCTTGTAAGATATTTCCACACTTGATTGACTTGGTTGGTGAGGAAAGGGTTCTGAAGCTTTTTCCTACCTCTTTGGTGTTTTTTGCTCTAATATCTGTGCACGGACAGAGACCTGAGTTGAATAGTTGTTACATAGCAGTAATGCATTCTAGCTGATTTTGTCTTTTTAGAGTGTGCCATTAATAGTATAAGGAGATTGTTATTGTACATTGGGATTGATCCTTATGGGCTTTTGTTGGTAGAACTATTGTTCCCACAGAAAGCTTTATAGATAGTTCAATGAGCCTTTTGTAGAATATTCGTCAAATTGGGAATGGCCAAACTTAGGTGTCCCTTTTCCATTTAGATCACCTATGCAAAATCAGGCTACATGTCCATGAGTGCTTTCCAATTGCTGTATATATAATACTGATCAGCAGGAGATGAAAAGCTTTAACTCTTTCTGATTTTAGAGCTGGACAGTCCTCGTGACCTCATGGTTACAGCTTCCACAGATACATCTATCTACCTTCTCTGGACGAAGGCCAAGGGACCAATAGATCACTACCGGATCTCCTTTACCGCAGCATCGGGCATGGCCTCTGAAGTCACCGTTCCCAAGGAGATGTCAGCATTTAACCTGTCCAATCTGGAACCTGCCACAGAATATACTATTTCTGTTGTTGCAGAGAGGGGACGCCAGCAGAGTTCAGAAACTACAGTGGATGCATTCACAGGTAAAAGAGTGCCTTAACCAAATGAATCAGATTCTGTAGGCTGAACTATTTTTCCAGTCCTGGAGTCAAGTATACTTCACACACAGTCATACCAATTCTATAAAGTGTGGGCAAACAGGTATACACCAATTACACACGTAATGCTTGAGTACCTGAATGTAAAAACCACTTAGACAATCTCTGTTGATAGGCGTTATACAGTACTCCCCTGAAATTTGCAGGGGTTCTGTTCCAGGAACACCTGCAAATTTTGAAAAACTGTGAATATGGGTTTTCAGCTGATCTAAGGCAGAAGAGGGCAGCTGGGGTGCCGGCGGGTGCTTAAATTGTACTTACAAAGCCGGGCACATTTTCCAACCACCTCTTCCTGGTACTAAAGTCATGGTTACACCAATCAGAAGCTGCTTTGATACACCAAATAGCGTGTCAAAGCTGCTCCTGATTGATGTAACCATGACTTTAGTACCAGGAAGAGGTGGTTGGAAAATACCGCAAATTACTGAGTCTGCGATTTGCGAACCGCAAATTCGTGGGGGTTTACTGTATAAGTAACAAATAAACTTGGAAACTTGGTAATTCATTCAAATAATGGCATGTGTGTACATACAATGGAGCCAGTGCATACAAATCTATCTCATGCATATTCATTGTGGATATCCAGAAAACCTGACAGGCTGGGTATCTTTCAAGGACTGGGTTGATCTGGTGGTATGTCATATGCAGAGGTATACCAATGCACCTCAATTCTGATGTCCTATAGCACTGTTTCTCAACTGGGTCCTGGAGTACCCCCCTTCATAGTCAGAATATCCACAATGAATATGTATAAACTAGATTTGCATACACTACCTCCATTATATGCAAATTTCTTTCTTGCTTATTCATTGTGGATATCCTGAATACCTGACTAGCAAAGGTGTACTCCAAGACCGAGCTGAGAAACACTGTCCTATAGACTGGGGATCAGGGGCAGCTCCTATTGACCTAATGTCAAATCAAGACTAGAAACAAGTGGAGCCAAATACGATAACTATCATAAACCAGCTCCAGCTTTTGGACGTTGAAGATTCTGAGATAAGTACAATTTTTTGGCAGCATTAAATGACTGTTCACTAGGATTAAAAGACTAAGGGGCAGATTCTCAAAACTAAAATCTGCCTTTAACATGCTTGCTAAACTGGTTCCAGCCGGTTTAGCATGCATTTATTATAGTGACAGATTATCAAAATGGCTTACCGAGGTCTTTTACCAGTTTTCTAGCAGTCTCCAATACTGCTATGCAAATGTACTGCAATGAAGTCATTATTATTAAAATGATCAAGTGATTCTCTATAATTGTCGAGTGATTCTCTAACCTTGTTGTGCCACATTTGCGGCCAAAATTTGCCAATAGGTCTGAGCTGTTGTTCCCTTACTTTCTGATCAGTGACTGAGCACACTGACAGGAAAGTAAAGTTTAACAGCTCAGAAACCCCACCACCACCTCCCCCCCCAACACAGAGCCCCTGGCGGCAACAGAGATGCCCACTCCTTCCCACTGTCACCGACAAGCAATTCTCCCACCCGACACCTCTTCCCGGCAGCGGGAGAGATGCTCCCTCCCTCTGCAACGTAACTGCCCCTGACACACCTCCCATGCCTCTGACAACCCCCCGCCCCCTCCCCCTTACCTTACTTATGATGGCTGGCCAAAGGGATGTCTACTTCTTCCAGCCAGCAGGCCCACCTCTTCAAAATGGTAGGCCTTCCCCTCCCTGGTGCATCCTGGGCCAATGAGGGCCTAAGGTTCTGATTGGCCCAGATGCCTAAGGTCCCCAATAGGAGGGGCCTTAAATAACCTGGGCCAATCAGAACTCATGACCCTCCCTGGTGCATCCCAGGATGCACCAAGAAGGGGAAGGTCCACCATTTTGATGAGGCAGGCCTGCTGGCCAGAGGGAGTAGACATTCCTCCAACCAGCCATCAAAAGGGAGGGAGGAGGAAGGGGGTTGCATGGCAGCAGGAGGGAAATGGACATCTCCCCCTCTGCTGGGAGGTATCAGGGGGTGCATTCTTTGGCAGTGGGAGGGAGTGGGCATTTCTCCCGCTGCCGGAGGGGGGTGTTGGGTTGGGGATCGCTTGATGGTGGCAGTGGGAGAGAGTAGGCATCTCTCCCATTGGCGGGGAGGGGTGTCAGGGGGCATTGCTTGGCGGCGGGAGGGAGTGGGCCTGCCTTAGGGTTGTAAATGACAACCAGCTGGTGACGCTCTTTTTCAATAAAGATAGCCGGGACAAGCGGTTGTGCGAGCGAACTCGCTGGGAATAAACTCGCACTATCGCTTGTTCTGTTGAAGGGATATTTTTAAATCTTTTTTTCTCAGATCATACCCACTTTATTGCAACAGCTATCTTTATTGAAAAAAGAGTTCCACCTGAGGCAGGCCTAAATGTCGAAACATGGACCATGTCGGGTCCATGACATACAGTGAATATATGATAGATACTTTTATATTTATATTTCAATAAACATTTGCTCATTCTGTTTATCCCTGGTTGTTCCCCACTCACACGTTTCTTGATTATTTTCTCATGGGGTTTATTTCTTTGTTTTCTGCTCTATGACTATTTGAGTGTGCCAAATGTGTAACCATGTTGCTGGAGTCTGGGAAGCCCCACCAGCCTTGCAACTTTTACCAATATTGTAAATGGGGGACAAAAAGTTTAACTTACAAGACAGATTTAGTGATGAGTAGAAAAGTATGATGAACTGGAAAAATGAGCTTCATGGGTCATAGTTTGGGGACCCCTGTATTACAGCATTAGAGAGCGTATAACAAATTTTCTCCTTCACTTAATAGCACTGTTTATTTGCAAACTTTCCACATATGTCAATTCTCTTGACTGTGCCCAATAACTCCTTTTGATTTTCAGGTTTCCGGCCAATCACACAGCTACATTTCTCTCAAATCACTTCTTCGAGTGTTAATGTCTCCTGGAGTGATCCTTCTCCACCTGTGGACCTGTTTATCTTGAACTATAACCCTAGAGACCATGGAGAGACCCTGCAGGTGTCATTAGATGCGTTGACAAGGCATACCACTTTATCTGGCCTAGAGTCATCTACAGAGTACATAATGACCCTGGTGGCTATGCATGGAATGGTCACCTCTGAACCCGTTGTGGGTTCTATCACAACAGGTAGAGTCTACAGCTGTCATATAAACATTATAGGATAGTGCCATAGAGGACAGTGGTATTGTACTACACTGTAAATTATTGTACCTAAAGACCATCAAAACAGGGCTTGGGGTTGGGTAAAACAATACTATGAAGTAAGCATAGAAAATAAGTAAAGAGGAGAACTCTCTTGTCTCAGTTTTATGAAATAATCTTGGACTTTACTTCCAGGCCTTGCAGGCTACCAAGAGGTAAAGTTTTCAAGATATCCTTAAAGAATATGCATGAAGGACATTTGCAGCCTACTACCTACACTGTATGCAAATCTACATCATGCATATTCATTAGAAATATTCCTAAAGCAGCCCTCGAGGACTGGGATTGAATAGTGGAAGAGTAGCTTACCGTATATACTCGAATATAAACTGAGATTTTGGGACTAAGAAATGGCCCAAAAATCAGGAACTCAGTTTATATTTGGGTTCTCTGGTCTGCGCCCCACCACCCCCATCTGCCCCCCATCTAGACCTACTGCAGTCCTCCCATGGGCCTGCCTGAAGCCCTGGTGGTCAAGCAGTGAGCTGGACTGGAACAGTCCTTCCCCCATCCTGTCAATTCTAAACCATCCCGTCTCGTTCCTGCCTCCCTGACCCCTGTAGACCTCACCTTTAAAGCACTGGCAGTGAAGCAGGGCAGAAGCGATCTTCCTACACTCCTGCTCCATGAGACCCGCGATCAAATATGCCTGCCATGAGTTCTCTTTGTAGTCTCATTACATTCCCATTTTGCGCACACAACTAAAGTAGTTGACAAGCCAATCCATGCCGATAATGGCCAATAAACATGCAATTATTGGCACTAATTAGTAATTTAATTTAATTTTTATATACTGCTAATAACCGTGAGGTTTCTAAGTGGTTTACAAAAATGATGCATTAAAAGATACAATAAATAAAAATAAATAAGATAGGTACTACTTGGAATCTGCACATACAGCTTTCTAAGGGCCAGATTCACAAAGCAACCCCCTTTGCGCCCTGATTTCCCTCCAGCCCGATTCACTTACCTCTCTGCCGACCATCCTCCAATCCACAAGCAAATGAGGGCAACGGCATGCAAAGTAGGCAGGGACGCGATTCACTAATCAAAACCCTGCAACATCGATAGGGCTGGCCGATCACAAACAAGCGACTGCTGAGGACCAGTTGCTCAAGCCCTTTCCGACTGCCCTGCCTTCTGCCGCCCTGCTCTCTGCCCTGTCAGCTCCAATCTCCTGCTGTCCCGAATGCCTCCTGCAGCCCCAACTCTCCCGCTGCCCTGATCTCCTACCTGCCCCGAACGCCTCCTGCAGCCCCAACTCTCCTGCTGCCCTGATCTCCTGCCTGCCCCAAAAGCCTCCTGCAGCCCCAACTCTCCCGCTGCCCTGATCTCCTGCCTGCCCCGAACACCTCCTGCAGCCCCAACTCTCCTACTGCCCTGATATCCTGCCTGCCCCAAACGCCTCCTGCAGCCCCAACTCTCCCACTGCCCTGATCTCCTGCCTGCCCCAAACGCCTCCTGCAGCCCCAACTCTCCTACTGCCCTGATCTCCTGCCTGCCCCAAACGCCTCCTGCAGCTCTGACTCTCCGACTGCCCTGATCTCCTGCCTGCCCCGAACTGTCCTGATCTCCTGCTGTCCTGAACTGCCCTCATCTCCTGCTGACCCAAACTGCCCTGATCTCCTGCCTGCCCCGAACTGCCCTGATCTCCTGCTGTCCTGAACGCCTCCTGCAGCTCCGACTCTCCCGCTGCCCTGATCTCCTGCCTGCCCCGAACGCCTCCTGCATCCTCTATTCTCCCGCTGCCCCGGATCAGCTGTCTGCCCCAATCACCTGCCTGCCCCGACTCTCCCACCCTTCCCCACAGTGCAAGCCTGTAGTTTTAACCCGCAGGCTTAAGCGGGTTAAAACCATGGGCTCCAAAAAAGTGAAAAGAAGGAAAAAAAAAATCTCTGCCAGCCCGGAGGTCCAGCGCATGCGCTAGGATCACTATAGAGCGATCGGGGCAGGCAGATGGGGGCGTTTCTCCGATCGCCCCCTTCTGCATATTGTAGTTTGGGGAATCCATTGGACCTGCCTGGATCAGTCCCGATCGTGCAGGCTCGTGAATCTAGCCCTAAGTGTATTCTATGAAGCATTGTAAGTAAGTTCTACTGTTGGATCTCAAAAGGGAGCTTGGCCAGGGGAGGGGCATGGGTGGTTTGTGGTGCACGGTTATAGGATATGCCCAATCGGCGCAAAATTTAAGTGCAGGCATATATGCCAGGTTTTAGTTGGCGCAAATGGTCATGCCTAAATTGCAGTCATGGGGACAAGCGCTACACATATTCTATAACTCTGGATGCAGTTTATAGAATAGCGCTAAGCATTAATTTTTTAGGCACCAATTTTGTGGCGACATAAATAGAAGACCCCTATGTGATTTAGGCGCACTGTTTAGGCACCCAGCACTTACACAAGTACCTGACAGTTAATGATAACAATCATGCACATGTGCTAATATTCTATATAATTGTACTATTGACCCCTTTGCATAACTGCCTTTCCTGGTTGTAAGCTCTCTGGGCACAGGGAAATACCATATTTTCTTGTATATAGCTCACTCATAATACAAGCTTTTACATTTCCAGTTGACATGCCACAGGCTATACTCGAGTGTGGGTAATACAAGCATTTACATTCAGAATGATGATTTTAAAGAAACATGGCTTGACATCTACCAGTACTTTTAAATGTTTAAACTTGTTTAATTCTGTAATAAAATACAATGGAAATGAACAAAATGTACCCAAACACGTCCTCATGGCCCTTGTCAACATATTTTTAAATCTTCAAAAAAAAAAAAAGAAATAGATTTGTTTGTCCTTATGACACTGTTCATCACATATGACTGGCATTAGTCAGTTCTCTTTGCCCAGAAGTATCAATTCACTATTTATAGGCCCATGTTCTCTAAAGGGCACTCTACTGATGCCGAAATTAAGTCCAAAATGTCATTTAAAATGGTACTTAAAAGAAATTTCAAGGCACCTAGAAACGGCATCAGAATTGTGCCTCCGGAGGCGCTTAACGCTACTGTTGGTATGGCTAATGCCATAAGTGGCGTTAGGTACCAGTAAGCTTTCTCCATATGCATGAGTCATGTCAAAAGTAGGCAATGGAAATATAGGCCTTGAAAACTCTGGCCTACATTTCCGGCACCTTCCTTTGCCAGAGGAGCGATTCTCTAATCAGTGCCGCCGTGTGATTGATACACGATCCGCGGCCACTTTTAAGGCAGCGATTGATAACGGAGCTGTTTAGAGAATCCAGGCCTTAGTGCGCACAATTTGTTATCACAATTTAATTACAAAACCAAAAAACACACTAAATGCATGAGAGGCTAATCTGAGAATGGTCTAATCCAATGGTCTCAAACTCGCGGCCCAGGGGCCACATGCGGCCCGCCAGGTACTATTTTGAGACCCTTTGTATATTTATCATCATCACAAAAGTAAAATAAAAGTTTCTTGATCAAATGTCTCTTTAGCTATAAATTACAATATTATTATTAAGACTTAGCCAAAAGGAAAGATTTATAAACTATAAAGAGTTTTACCTCATGCAAAATTGTCATTTCTTTAATAAGACATTAACTATTTTTTCTGAGGCCCTCCAAGTACCTACAAATCCAAAATGTGGCCCTGCAAAGGGTTTGAGTTTGAGACCTGGAAAGTTACAGGGTTCCAGAGGCAACTATATCAGACTTATCAGCTTCATTATCAGTGGAGAACCCCTCAAATTCGGAATCATGGTAAGAATCTGCAAAAAGCTCATTTGCAAAAGCTGCTGTTCCCTCCACTCGCAGATTAATTTTTCATCCACAAACAAAAAATTTCCATTGGCCTTGGCATATTCGATTGCCAAAAGCTTAAAGACTGCAGTGTATGACTTGCGTTTCAGCATGAAAGAACTTGTATGCGAACAGTGTATCCTTAGGTGCCGGCTGTTCAACGGCAAAGGGAACCATGCTTACCCACAGGCTATATACCAGTGTGGGTTATACATGAGTGCAGGGTATATATGAGAAAATATGATACCTAGCAATAAATAAGACCAGGGATCTATAACATGGAAGGTTTTTCAGAATGGCTGTGTTCAATATGCATAGTTACTTCTTCATCTTGTTACTTCAGTTTTTCCTTTACTTTCCAATAACACCACCTGCCTGCCCATTTCCACCCCTCCCCCTGAGCTAGTGCTACAGTGTCCACAGTGATTGCAGTGGAACACTCTTTGACTGGTGAAATTAAAAAAAAATCTTTTGAATCTCAGGTTGTTCACGTCTTGTAGCATTATTGGGCAAGTACAGCTTTCTTCATATGTTTAATTTCCAAAGGTCTAGGCAGTGATAGAGCATCTCAATCAATGCATCTTGAATAGACCCTTTAAGATCCACCATATGGTTTCTATTTACAGTAGATGTATGAGTCTTATAGAAGTGCATTTACACAGGTGAGATTCTTGGTAGTCCATGTTTGATCCAGTGATATACTAACATTTCTTATCAAGTGATCTTCTTGATTCACTCCATGAGACACTTTGTATAAATTGACTGAAGGGCTCTCAGGAGACCTCTAGGAACTCATCCCAGTGCTTCAGCAACTACACTGCATTTATTACCATAATCTGACTGTTATTCAAAACTATTTAACCGGCCAGTAATAGATTCTGGCCAGTTAAATGATTCTTTAGCTCCTAAATAGAGATGTTTAGTTGGAGATAATTGGTTATTTCCTTCTGAATAATCCAGTTAGCGGCTAGTCACTAACCGGCTATATTGCAAGACTTACCCAATTAGGCGCCGATATTCAACGCCTAACTGGTTAAGTGTAGCAGTCATATAGTACCACATAAATAGTTTATTATTATTTATAGTGATAGTTTAGTATTTATACTGCACCTTTAACGCGGTGGATTACAAAATCGCATACACAATCGGTATGTTCTTGTTAGTGGTCATCGACTCATGCTCAAGTCCTAGCAACTTGATGAATTGCGGATCTAAAAAGAAATTGGTTTTGTGCTAGTCTGGAAAGGTCCTCCAGCGTCATCCCCATGGTTGTTTTTAACGTGTCCAAAATAGCTATACAGACAACATATAAAATGTATTATTATTAAAATAAAAAAATAGCAGTACCAGCTTCCAGCTTCATCCTCTCCCATCCTATATTTTACAGTGCTGTCTGTTGCTGTGCGTACAAGAGCGGCAGCGGCTCAATGCTGAAGAGATTTGGGGCACTGCCAACAAAGTCAGGAAACGGGACCCCTTTTGCCTAAGCAATACAATGCAATAGCTGTCCTAGCTTTAGCCACTAAAAAGTTAACCAGTTAGCAATGAATATTGGCACAGCTAGTTAACTTTTTAGCGGTTAAAAAAAAAATCCTGGATATTCAGTCCTGATCTCTGGAAATAGCCTGGTATTGAATACCTGGGTTTAATGTTGGCAGTGGACAACAAAAGCGCTGTCTGCCACCAGCTGAATATCAGGCCCTGTGTTACTAGTTTCCAAGGAAATCATTTTATATAACTACCACTACTTATCACTTATATAGCACTGAAAGGCATACAGTGCTGTATATTTCATTTATTTAAAAATTTATATACTGTACATTACTTATACGGTTTCCATAGTAACAAGCATAAAATGTAAAACAAACACATAGTTCAGTTGTTAAAAAAAACAAACTCTTATAAATAGTCTATAAGCATCAGAAATCTTCAAATCCAGCTTCAAATATAAAATTTCAACTCAAAAAAGCCTTCACAAACAGTTGGGTTTTTAACATTTTCTTAAAATTCAGTCTAGCAGCATACAAAAGCAAAATTCCTGGCAGGGTATTCCACAGCTTTACACCTGCTACAGATAACATAGTCGCACCAGTCTTAATGTGGGAGATTAACATATTATCTTCTTAACATAATTTCATATTGTTTTCTGATCTCAGACTTCTTTTAGGCTGATAGATTTCAAAAAACTCTTGAAAAACAACAGGAAAGAATTGGTACAAAGTTTGATGAATTATGGAAAGATATTTATAGACGGTCTCTGCTCTGAAGAGATTACAATCTAACTTGGACAGACAGACATGACATAGAGGGAAGGGGATGTAGAACCCAAGGTGAGAGGAGTTAGGAGTCGAAAGCACTCTCAAAGAGGTGGGCTTTTAAATGGGCCTAGAACACTACCAGAGAAGGAGCCTGCCATAGGGATTCGGGAATCCTGTTCCAACCATATGGTGCAGCAAGGCAGAAGGGACGGAGTCTGGAGTTGGCAGATGAAGAGAAGGGCACAGATAGGAGCGGCTTACCAGCTGAGCGGAACTCATGGGGGGAGGATCATAGGGGGAGATAAGTGAAGAAGGATAGTGAGGAGAAGCTGAGTGAGTGCATTTGTAGGTCAGTAAGAAGAGTTTGACTTGTATTTGGAAATGGATGGGAAGCCAATGAAGTGACTTTTAGGAGAGAGGTAACATGAGTATAGCGGCTCTCCCAGAGTATGAGTTGTGCAGCTGAATTCTGGATGGATTGGAGGGGAGCGAGATGGCTAAGTGGAAGGCCTGAGAATAACGAGTTGCAGTAGTCTAAGCACGAGGTGAAGAGGGTGTGGATAAGCGTTTTGGTAGTGTGCTCAGAGAGGAAGGGTCAGATTTTAGTAATAATATAGAGGAAGAAGCGACAGGTTTTAGTGATATGTTGCATCTGGGCGGTGAAGGAGAGCGAGGCGTCAAAGATGACCCCAAGATTACGAGCAGACAAAACAGGAAGGATGAGAGTGTTGTCCACAGAGGCGGAGAACGAGGGAAGCGGAGAGGTGGGTTTAGGTGGGATGATGAGCAACTCTGTTTTAGCCATATTCCATTTTAGATCCAGGCGCAGTGTCAGACAGGCAGGCTGAAACTCTGGTCTGGGTTCCAGTATAGACATTTGGCATACAGTAGAGAGGTAGATCTGGGAGTCATCAGCACAGAGCTGATACTGGAAGCAGTGGAAGTAGATCAGTGCTCCAAGTGAGCATGTGTAGATTGAGAAAAAGAGTGGTCCCAGGACATCAAAATGGAGGGGTAAAATGATCTCCTGGTTTTGTTGTTAATGGGTTAAAAACTACTCCTTTCTCTGAGTGCATACAAAGTTCATTAAAAAGAAAATTGAAATTTTAAGTGTGCTGCTGCTATTAAAATGATGTTACCAACTTGCTTTTAAAAAATAAATACAGTATTGGAGTCCCACAACCCCCCCCCCCCAATCTCTACCCCCTCTCTCCTTCTTCTCCATTTAATGCTATTTCTGAAATGATCTTTAAAAAAAATTGGAATGGATGAGATGCCTTTAAAGGTAGGAAGAGAAGCATCCCTTTTTTGCAACTCTTATTGACGTCCCCAGTGGTAGAGAAACTGCCCAGGGCTGTCTCTCCTCTCCCAGGGATTTAATGCTGTTCCCGTTCCCCAGGAGTTATAACACGATAGTGATTTGCTCAGTGGTTCATAGATGAAAAATTGTCTGTCAGCTACGAAAATGCTATGTGTTTGCTGGTTATTAGATTCACTTCTCTGCAACCATTACTGAGACTTCCTAGTGGAAGTTGTCACTCAGAGTTTTCAAATGAGTAAATCCACCTGCTCCCATTTCTAGCACATTGAGGATGTAAAGGCACATTACAAAGATGCATAGGAGCCCTGAATCTGAGAAAAGAGATGCCACCTGCAAGGTATGATATAATAAGTACTGGAAAAGGGTCACCGGAGAATGGAAGAATTTATCTCTCTCCTTCAAACCACAGGAAAATAAATGCATTATTAAGGTTTTTCTTAGTTACAGAGAAAGGGATATTGATCTACGAATTAATGAACCTGTTTTACGCCAAGATTTCTGACCCACTTAGTCTTAAAGAAACCAAACATAAATCTGGCTGCCCCCACTCTCCAGGCGCATTGCACGGCTCAGGCAAAAGGGTTCCCATTTCCTGGCTTGGTTGGCGGTGCCCTGAATCTCTGTGTTTCAGCCCCTCACGCTTGCACCCACAGCGACAGACAGCACTGTAAAATACAAGAGGGGAGGGGGACGAAGCAGGAAGCTACAACGGCGCAGTACAGAAGAAGAGAGCTCAGAGCTTGATTAATGCTCTGGGTCCTCCCCTGATCCTCCACCTCAAACCCCCCCCCCCCCCCCAAGCTGCTGTTTTCTTGAGGATAGGAAAAAACTGCTGGATTTCTTTTCCCTGCCTGCTCCCCTCTCTTTTCCCACTTTCTCATTCCATGTCAGGGTTTCCCTGTGACAGTCTGAACAAAATGAAAGCACTAGCCCGTATCTGTGTACCTATATGTTCTGGAATGTTATCCTGTGCATAAATATCAGCCTTAAAACAGTTTCATGCACATGAGGTTGTTATTTATTTATTTAAAATTTTTCTCTCACGCTTAAATACTAAGGGCTCCTTTTACGAAGGTGCGCTAGCGTTTTTACCGCACACACCGGATTAGTGTGCGCTAGCCGAGAAACTACCGCCTGCTCAAGAGGAGGCAGTAGCGGCTAGTACGCGGGGCATTTTAGCACGCTATTCCGCGCGTTAAGGCTCTAATGCACCTTCGTAAAAGGAGCCCTAAGTGGGTTACAACATCCACATTCGGAAGCAAGTAAAAACAACAAATTTGTAAGATTTATGGTGCAACAAATCACGAACACACAAAACCTTAAGCACATCACTATTATTTCAAATTCAATCTTCATGGGAAAGGCTATTATACTCTCTTCCTTTATATATATATATATAAAAAATAAAAAAAGCTCTCTTACAAATAGATAGGTCTTTAATGATTTTTTGAAGGATTTAAAGTCTGCACATAATCTTAATGAACCATGTATTGCATTCCACAGCCTTGGACCAGCCACAGGTGGATAATTTATTAAGTGCAGAGCAACATTCCAGTTCACGCACAGATATAATTTTCAGATGGAACATCAGATGAGTTTGCAGAACCACTCTATTATTGAAAAATTAAAGAAAGGTAGATCAGGTTCTGGTTACCCGATTTCTTCTCCATGAAAAGAGAATATATGGCCCCGCCCTGTTCTGTCCCGTTCCACCTCCGGCCCCGCCTCCTCATCTCCAAGCTCAGGGCTGTTTCTGGAGGGCCTCCGAGCATATGCAGATGTAGCATGACGATGGCGCAATCACCGTGTCGCATCCGCACATGCTTGAAGGCTCTATCTGGACAAACTACCAGACTTTTAAAATCTATCCGGGCACCTGGACAGTCCTCTAAAGAGAGGATATGTCTGAGTTTTTCCGGATGTCTGGTAACCGTATACCAAAAAATACAAAGGAAAAAAGCAACCCCACGGTCAAGCTCTAGAAACAAAAACAAGGGCTTGGGGAAGGGACACTGATCAGACCATTGTGTGGACAAACACTTTTATTCACAATATAAAATCTCAGCTAAAATTCACACAAGTATACATTTAAATAAAACAAAATGTGGCAGGCATGTAAAGTCCTTTGTAAAAGAGCATATACTAGACCCCCAACACGGTCCATGTTTCGGCCACAGGGGCCTTCCTCAGGGGTGTAAAAGTATCCCAGTAGATAAGAATATAAGAAATGCTGCTGCTGGGTCAGACCAGTGGTCCTTTGTGCCCAGCAGTCCACTCACGCAGCGGCCCCCAGGTCAAAGACCAGTGCTCTAAATGAGTCCAGCCTCACCTGCATACGTTCCAGTTTAGCAGGAACTTGTCTAACTTTGTCTTGAATCCCTGGAGGGTGTTTTTCCCTATAACAGACTCCGTAAGAGCGCTCCAGTTTTCCACCACTCTCCGAGTGAAGAAGAACTTCCTTAAGTTTGTATGGAATCTATCCCCTTTCAAGTTTAGAGAGTGCCCTCTTGTTCTCCCTACCTTGGAGAGGGTGAACAATCTGTCTTTATCTGCTAATTCTATTCCCTTCAGAATTTTGAATGTTTCGATCATTTCCCCTCTCAGTCTTCTCTTTTCAAGGGAGAAGAGGCCCAGTTTCTCCAATCTCTCACTGTACGGTGTAACCATACTGCAGCCCCAGGCCGGGGCTCAACAGCGCTCTCAGTGGTTACCAACAAAAGTATACCAGCGTGTGACCCGGACTGGAGTCACCCTGCAGGTTTTCCACAGAACTTAATCATAACTCAAACACAGTGGATAGAATGACAAAAGTGAAAACTTTACTTGTTCAAACACAGAAGTCAAAAATGGCATACCGTTCAAAGTAATCAACCAATGTCCCAACTGGAAGCAAAATAAAGCCTGAGGAAAACTCCAGTAGCCTTCAGGATTTGTATTCCTCAAGAAACAGTTCTCTCTGTGTCCTGCACTCTCACAAAGCAGCTTTATATTACAACTTCCTTTTCTCACAAGTCTACTCCTCAGCTGCACTCAGGTAAGTTCATAGCTTTCAACAGTTCCCAGAGATAATCTTGTTCATGCCAATTCTCTTGGCATACATATACAAAAATAAAGACTCCAGCCTGAAAACTGTAGCAGAGCTGGGAAAAGAGGAGTCCATTAAGTTTGCCATCAAAAGCACACAAAACCGCTTTCAAACTTCCCTCCCAGGTGTTGGCAAACTTCTCCCCACTCACTCTTAGCTTCAAACAATTGTCCAGAACAGAAAAGACTTTGTCAGTGACTAGGAGCAGGAAAAGGAACCTAGCCACAACAATAAAGGGGGAAAAAACTTACAATGATTCAGAAAAGGCTGAAAAGCAGGAGTTTCCAATCCTCATGGCTTCCTTGCAGCATAATCACATACACGCTGGCTCCTGCTGCAAAAGATGGTGTGGACCTCAGCTTCCTCCACACCCGGGTCTAAGGCATTGCCCTAGCTTGCCAGACATGCCTTACTTGGGAAAAGCCTCTTATCTTCCTCGCACCTCCCTTTACCAAGAGCAAACTAGTGACTTTTAAAGGAAAGAGGCCACGCCCTACTCTACCTGCACCTGATCTCCCCTGGGCCCTCTCTGGCTCCCCCCAGTGGGCTTTAATGAAAACACAGGGATCAAGGCAGGCTCGGAGCCTGACCGGTCACAACCCCTTAACCATTTTAGTTGCTCTTCTCTGGACCCTTTCGAGTAGTACCGTGTCCTTCTTCATGTACAGCGACCAGTGCTGGATGCAGTACTCCAGGTGAGGGAGCACCATGGCCCGGTACAGTGGCATGATAACCTTCTCCGATCTGTTCGTGATCCCCTTCTTTATCATTCCTAGCATTCTGTTCATCCTTTTCACTGCCGCCACGCATTGCGCGGACGGCTTCATCGACTTGTCGATCAGAACTCCCAAGTCTCTTTCCTGGAAGGTCTCTCCAAGTACCGCCCCGGACATCCTGTGTTTGTACATGAGATTTTTGTTACCGACATGCATCACTTTACACTTATCCACGCCAAATGACCAAAAAAGCGGGAAACTGCACGGGGACACCAGGAAATTCTTTTTCATTGAAAGGGTGGTTGATCGCTGGAATAGTCTTCCACTTCAGGTTATTGAGGCCAGCAGCATGCCTGATTTTAAGGCCAAATGGGATAGACACGTGGGATCTATTCACAGAGAAAGGTAGGGGAGGGTCATTGGGGAGGGCAGACTAGATGGGCTGTGGCCCTTATCTGCCGTCTATTTCTATGTTTCTATGAATTAAACTTGGGGAAAAACACGCTGAGGTGCTTGCTGCCTAGTATGATATCTAAAATAAAATCACTCGATTTGAAGAAAAACTTTGGTTTAGCAACTGTTCCTGGCTATCGCGGTGTTTTTCTTCACCTGTTTAGGGCTCACTGGACAAATTCAGTGACACTTAACCGGACAGTACTGCTGAAAATGTCCAATGACATCTTCCCTATTTGTACTTTGTAATTCGCTGATTGTACAGCTCTCTTCACTGTGAACCGCCTAGAAGTCGTAAGATTATGGTGGTATAGAAAAAATAAAGTTATTATTATTATTATTAATTAGCACCCAAGTCAAAACCAGCTATTTAGGGGGATATTCCAGGGGTAGACTTAGCGCTTGGCCGATTAAGTGCCGAAATTCAGGCCTTACTGTAACCGGCCAAGGTAACCACATAAATAAAACTGCATAAAAGTCAATTCTATCTTTATGCAGTTCACCATAGGCAGTTCAGTGCTGAATATAACACTTAACTGGTTATGTTTTCACCACCCCTGTATATCCGAAAATTCAACGCTGGAGCCTAGACATGGTCTGGCACTGAATTTCCGGGGATAACACCAGCAGTGGTCAGCAAACTGCCAACTGTTGCTGGCTGGCTGACTATCAAGCCTGATATAAAATTACATCCTCTTTGGGATAATTTTTAAGAAAGAAGATATGCACATCCTTTTCTCTTAGAAAAATGGCTTACCTATAGCACAATTCATGCAGCCTGTTATGCCCTCCATAATTTTTTTTTTTTTAAAAAGGTTAATCAACAAAAACAACAACAAAAAATCTGAAATGGTATATTTTTGTTACAGTCAATGGCCAATTCAAAACATTTATTGAATTTCTCATACAAAACATGCAAAACAATGACAGAATAAAAAGAAAAAAAAACCCAACACAATGGCAAACATAATCTGAATATAGGAAAAGTATAGCTAAAGAAGGTAAAGACTATTTAATTATTTATATACCACTTATATTCTAAGTGGTTTTACATTCAGGTACTTTATCATATTTTCCTATCTGTTCTGGTGGGCTCGAACTTTAGTGTACCTGGGGCAATGAGGGGATTAAGTTCTTGCCCAGGGTCACAAGGAGCAGTGAGGGATTTGAACACACAACCTCTGGGTGCTGAGGCTGTACCTCTAACCCCTGTGGCATACACTCCTGAGAAGGCAAACACCATTGACCATAGAGAAGATAATTTCATGACAGAGCACCTAGGTTAATAGGGCAGGAAAGCTCCTATTTTTTAACTCACTTTTTAAGAACATAAGAATTGCCGCTGCTGGGTCAGACCAGTGGTCAATCGTGCCCAGCAGTCTGCTCACGCGGCAGCCCTCTGGTCAAAGACCAGCGCCCTAACTGAGACTAGCCCTACTTGCGTACGTTCTGGTTCAGCATGAATTTGTCTAACTTCGTCTTGAATCCCTGGAGGCTGTTTTCCCCTATGGCAGACTCCGGAAGAGCGTTCCAATTTTCTACCACTCTCTGTGTGAAGAAGAACTTCCTTACGTTTGTATGGAATCTATCCCCTTTCACTTTTAGAGAGTGCCCTCTGTTCTCCCTACCTTGGAGAGGGTGAACAACCTGTCCTTATCTACTAGGTCTATTCCCTTCATTACCTTGAATGTTTTGATCATGTCCCCTCTCAATCTCCTTAGTTCGAGGGAGGAGAGGCCCAGTTTCTCTAATCCTCCAGTTAGAACAGAGGTAGTCCAATAAAAAGTTACCATTTTCTTTTGTAGTTTGTTTATTTGTACTGCTTAACTTTTATTTCTGTACATTCAAAAGGACTAACACAGCAGCCTGACAGTGGCCTAATGCTCAGAACAGCAGGCTGGAAACTAGAGACCCCAGGTTCAAATCCCACCGCAGTTCATTGTAGTCCTGGGTAAACCACTTAACCCTCCCTTGCTCTGGAATGGGCAACAGTGATGCTGAAAATTTCACGCTGTTTAAGAGCTGCCATTCACCTGTCACATCTGTGTGATGTCCTCATAAGGCAAGGCTTACTGTTTGCAAGCAGCAAAGATGAGAGAGAACACAGCCACCCCAAATTATTTTCATAGTATTCACGTGGCAAAAGTGAGGTTGTATATCAGACAGAAAGCCGCAGCTAATATAAACAATAGACATTGATAAGGAACATCAAGGACCCACAGCTCCCAATCAACTGCTTTCTCCAGTTTTGTTTCTAAGATAAATAAGATTATATAGCCGGAGGGAGAGAGGACAGACTGGTAACATGTCTCCCGGGGGCAAGAACAAAGGACATCATCGACAATATCGAGAGGATCCTGGAGGGAGCCGAGACGGAGGAGACAGCAGTAGTGATCCACATCGGAACCAACGACATCAGCAGGAGAACCTTCAACAGGACTACACTAACTGACCAGTACAGGACCCTGGGGAGGAAACTGAGACTAAGGACAAGGAAGATAGCCTTCTCAGAGATCCTGCCAGTACCGAGAGCGGACACAAAAAGACAGAGCGAACTACAATCAATTAACGTTTGGCTGAGGAGATGGTGCGAGGAGGAGGGTTTCCACTTTGTTAGGAACTGGACTACTTTCTTGGGGAAGAACAAGCTCTACAGACGAGATGGACTGCACCTTAGCACAGATGGGACGAGGATGCTGGCACGCAACGTCCAGAACGTCATAGACTTGGCTTTAAACTGAGGAGAAGGGGAAAGCCGATAGTCGACCTGACCTCGACACATCGGACATCAGTACCTGACAAGGATGCTGAACTGGGACATTGTAAAGGAGGACTCGGGACTGAGCGTCTATGTTTTGAAAAGGGACCTAAAGATGCTTTGCAGGGATCGAGGGTACAAATGGACCTGGTAAGCGGCACCAATACAGAACAACAGGAACCAGAGGGACAAAGACATTGTGTAAAAGAGCCCAGGACTGAGTGGGAATTAGGAGAGCAGGAGATGCAAGGGAAGCAGGCAGAGGACGTCACACACACACAGCAGGAGGAGGACGAAGCTCAGGGGCTGGTAAACCATGAAGAAAACCGCAAGAGTACCAAAGCACGAGGGAAACAAAATGAGAGGACAAAAAACAGGGTCTTAAACTGCCTATACACAAATGCTAGGAGCCTGAGGGCCAAAATGGGAGAACTGGAAATCACTGCCAGCAATAAGGACCTAGACATAATTGGAGTCACAGAAACGTGGTGGACTGAGGAAAATCAATGGGATGTGGCCATACCAGGGTACAAACTGTACAGGAGAGACAGGACACATAAAAAGGGTGGAGGAATAGCGCTGTACATAAAAGACTCCATACCATCAGCCAAGATGGAAAAAACAGTACGGGCGGATGGCTTGGAATCACTATGGGTTAAACTACAGGGAGGAGCAGGGGCAGACATTAAATTGGGTCTGTACTACCGCCCACCTGGACAACCGGAAGAAATCGACCAGGAGCTGGAAGCTGAACTGAGGCAGGTATGCAAAAGCGGAAGTGTGGTGGTGATGGGGGACTTCAACTATCCTGGGATAGACTGGAGTATTGGGCACTCAAACTGCGCAAGAGAGACCAAATTCATAGAGGTCACGAGGGACTGTTTCATGGAGCAACTGGTCATGAAACCAACACGGGGCGATGCCACTCTTGACCTAATCTTCAACGGCCTAGGAGGGCCAGCAAAGGAGGTGGCGGTATTACCCCCGCTAGGTAACAGCGATCACAACACGATCCAGTGCAGGCTTGAAATTGGATCATCAAAGGGGAAAAGAACCACAACGACGGCACTCAATTTCAAAAAAGGAAATTATGATGCCATGAGGAAAATAGTGGGAAAGAAACTCAAAGGGAACATAGGGAAGACGGAATCCGTAGAACAAGCCTGGACCTTACTCAAGGAGACTATGCACGAAGCGCAAAACCTATGCATCCCCAAGTTCAGAAAAGGGTGCAAAAAAAATAGAACGAAAAATCCAGTGTGGATAACAAATGCAGTGAAGAAGGCGATAAGCGACAAGAAGGCATCGTTCAGGAAATGGAAAAAAGACCAAACAGAGGAGAACCAAAGAGTGCACAAACAACACCAGAAGGAGTGTCACCGAGTGGTTAGAAAAGCAAAAAGAGAATACGAAGAGAGACTTGCAGAGGAAGCAACAAACTTCAAGTCGTTCTTCAGATACGTCAAGGGGAAGCAACCGACGAGAGAAGAAGTGGGACCATTGGACGATGGTGACAGAAAGGGAGTAGTAAAAGAAGAGAAAGAGATAGCTGACAGGTTAAATGAGTTCTTCACGTCAGTCTTCACGATGGAAAATATAACCAACATTCCGGAACCCGAGGAGATCGTAATAAGAGACCAAGATGATAAGCTGGTCGATTTAGAAGTAAGCCAAGAGGATGTACTTAAGCAGATTGACAGACTAAAGAGCGACAAATCGCCAGGTCCGGACGGCATTCACCCAAGGGTACTCAAGGAGCTAAAAAACGAAATAGTGGAGCCATTTCGACAGATATGCAACCTATCCTTAAAAACCGGTGAGATCCCGGAGGATTGGAAAATAGCAAATGTCACGCCCATCTTCAAGAAGGGCGCAAGAGGAGACTCGGGAAACTACAGGCCGGTAAGCCTGACCTCAGTCCCGGGAAAGATGATGGAGGCACTGATCAAAGACAGCATCTGTGAGCACATCGAAAAAAATGGGCAGCTAAAACCGAGTCAACACGGCTTCTGCAAGGGTAGGTCATGCCTCACTAACTTATTGTACTTCTTTGAGGGGGTGAGCAGTCAGGTGGATAAAGGGGAATCTATAGACATCATTTACCTTGACTTCCAAAAAGCCTTCGACAAGGTGCCACACGAGAGACTGCTTAAAAAGATATGGAACCACGGGGTACAAGGGGAGGTCCACCGATGGATCAAGGTCTGGCTGGCAAACAGGAAGCAGAGGGTTGGCGTAAAGGGCCACTACTCAGACTGGAAAGGGGTCACGAGCGGAGTTCCGCAGGGGTCGGTGCTGGGACCGCTCCTGTTCAATATCTACATAAACGACCTAGAGGCGGGAATCAAGTGTGAGGTCATTAAATTTGCAGATGACACCAAACTATGCAGCAGGGCTCAAACCAGGGAAGACTGCGAAGATCTTCAAAAGGATCTAACACAGCTGGAAAAGTGGGCCGAAAAATGGCAGATGAGCTTCAACGTGGGGAAATGCAAGGTCATGCACGTGGGGAAAAAGAACCCGATGTTCACATACAAAATGGGGGGAACATCACTAGGGGTCAGCAACCTGGAGAGAGACCTGGGAGTGATGGTAGATGCAACACTGAAGGCATCAGCACAATGCGCCACGGCCTCAAGGAAAGCAAACAGAATGTTGGGTATCATTAAGAAGGGTATTACAACCAGGACGAAAGAAGTCATCATGCCACTATATCGTGCAATGGTGCGGCCGCACCTGGAGTACTGCGTCCAGTACTGGTCGCCGTACCTCAAGAAAGACATGGCGGTACTTGAGGGAGTACAAAGAAGAGCAACTAGACTGATAAAGGGAATGGAAAAACTTCCATATACCGAAAGATTGAAGCAGTTGGGACTTTTCTCCCTGGAGAAGCGAAGACTTAGAGGAGACATGATAGAAACCTTCAAGATCCTGAAGGGCATAGAAAAAGTAGACAGGGACAGATTTTTCAAATTAAGGGGCGCCACAAGTACAAGGGGGCACTCGGAGAAATTGAAAGGGGACAGGTTTAGAACAAACGCTAGGAAGTTCTTTTTCACTCAGAGGGTGGTGGATACGTGGAACGCGCTTCCAGAGGCTGTTGTAGACAAGAAAACATTAAATGGTTTCAAAGAAGGTTTGGATAGATTCCTAGAAGAAAAAGGGATTGAGGGGTATAGATAGGTATAGACCATTGCTCAGGAAATGGGCCTGATGGGCCGCCGCGGGAGCGGACCGCTGAGCAGGATGGACCTAGGGTCTGCCTCAGCGGAGGCAACTTCTTATGTTCTTATGTTCTTAAAACTATTGCAGAAATTGCAGGTTTTTGCCATGTGGAGCATAATTTTATAATAGGGCACCTACCAAGTTACGGAACCTATTTCGATCCTATTCTGTAAAGCAAAGTAGGCATCTACTTTATAGAATGCATACATTTAAGTACATATGTTTAAGATGCAAGCACTAGCAAAAAATCCAACAGGACTGCAGTAAAATAAGAACATAAGAATTACCGCTGCTGGGTCAGACCAGTGATCCATCATGCCCAGCAGTCTGCTCATACAGCGGCCCTCTGGTCAAAGACCAGTGCCCTGATTGAGATTATCCCTATCAGGGTATGTCCTTGTTCAGCAGGAACTTGTCTAACTTTGTCTTAAATCCCTGGAGGGTGTTTTCCTCTATGACAGACTCCGGAAGAACGTTCCAGTTTTCCACCACTCTCTGAGTGAAGAAGAACTTCCTTATATTCGTACGGAATCTATCCCCTTTCAACTTTAGAGAGTGCCCTCTTGTTCTCCCTACCTTGGAGAGGGTGAACAACCTGTCCTTATCTACTACGTCTATCCCCTTCAGTACCTTGAATGTTTTGATCATGTCCCCTCTCAATCTCCTCTGTTCAAGGGAGAAGAGGCCCAGTTTCTCTAATCTTTCGCTGTACGGCAGCTCCTCCAAACCCTTAACCACCTTAATCGCTCTTCTCTGGACCCTTTCAAGTAGTACCGTGTCCTTCTTCATGTATGGTGACCAGTGCTGGAAGCAGTACTCCAGGTGAGGGCGCACCATGGCCCGGTACAGCAGCATGATAATCTTCTCCGATCTGTTCTTGATCCCTTTCTTTATCATTCCTAGCATTCTGTTCGCCCTTTTCGCCACCGCCGCACATTGTATGGACAGCTTCATCAACTTGTCAATCAGAACTCCCAAGTCCCTGTCCTGGTAGGTCTCTCCTAGTACTGCCCCGGACATCCTCTATTCGTGCATGAGATTTTTGTTACCGACATATACTTCACTTTACACTTGTGCATGTTGAACCTCATCTGCCATGTCGATGCCCATTCCTCGAGCCTGATTATGTCACGTTGCAGATCTTCGCAATCCCCCTGAGTACTCACTACTCTGAATAACTTTGTATCGTCTGCAAATTTAATCACCTCGCTCATCGTACCTATGTCCAGATTGTTTATAAAGATGTTGAAGAGCACGGGTCCAAGCACATGAGTATTTCACCCTCAATTACATGGCTCCCAATTTTTCGAAGTAGTTGTTCATGCGGGAACTTGTCGAACGCCTTCTGAAAATCCAGATACACAATGTCGACCGGGTCACCCTTGTCTATCTGCCTGTTTACTCCCTCGAAGAAGTGTAGCAAGTTCGTCAAGCAAGATCTTCCTTTGCTGAAATTGTGCTGGCTGGTCCCCATCAGACTGTGTCCATCAAGGTGATCAATGATGTGGTCCTTTATCAGCGCCTCTACCATCTTTCCTAGTACCAAGGTCAGACTCACCAGTCTGTAGTTTCCTGGGTCTTCCCTCAAACCTTTTTTGAAGATCGGCGTAACATTCGCCACCTTCCAGTCCTCTGGAATCTTTCCTGTTTTGATCGACAGGTTGGCTATTAGTTGAAGCAGTTCAGCAACAAAGGAGTCCTTTTACTAAGGTGCGCTAGTGCGTCAGCACATGCTAAATGCTAACACATGCTAATGCGTCCATTATATCCCATGGACGCGTTAGAATTTAGCACGCACTAAGACGCACTAGTGCGCCTTAGTAAAAGGACCCCCAAAATAGGGGAACTGCAGCAATAATGTACAAGATGCCAAGTTCTTGATCAAAAAACAAGACTTTTTTTCACAATCCTTAAAACACTGAACAGTGTGTATCCAAAATATGGTTCAATTGTGTGGAGTTGATGAGAACTGATGGCAGCCATTCAGGGAGCGGCACGGAGCCAGGCAGGAGTGCGAAAAGCTCGCGCCTGCCTTGTGCGCCACTCTGCCGCAAGAGATGAGAAGACAGCCATCCAGCGAGGGAAGGGCAGGAGCGCAGAAAGCTCCTGCCAATACAGCGCTGGAGCACCAGAATTTTAAAAAAGTTACTGGAGGGGGATATATTCGCTCCATAAGATGCACCTACATTTCCACCCACTTTTGGGGGAAAAAGGTGTGTCTTATGGAGCAAAAAATACAGAAACTTGATTTTTATGTTATAATACCTATATTATATACATCTTCAGTCGGGGAGATAAGGGCTCCTTTTACCAAGGTGCGCTAGTGTTTTTAGCACGCGCTACGTGCCAAAAACTAAAGCCAGCTCGATGGTGGCATTAGCGTCTAGCGCACGTGGCAATGTAGCGCACGCTAAGTGCGTGCTAAAACCACTAGCGCAGCTTAGTAAAAGGAGCCCAAAGTATTGCAGTGATGGTTCCCTTTATCATTGGTCTAGTTCTAAAGGACTGATGAGTAGGAGCACTGAGCGCACTCGAGAATTAGACTTAGAATTAAAACACTTATTATTGTTGTTTGATGCATAACTTTGTGGCTACATAATTGACCATCACTAAACAGCTAAGTTCTAAAGATATCAAGTTTATCAAGTTTATTATGCAATTTGATTAATCGCCTATTCTACATTCTAGGCGATGTACAAACATAAATGAATAAATAAAAACTTGGGATAATTATTACATAGACAAATAATATTACATAATTACAAAAACTTACAATCATGAAACACTAGGAAATATATATTTAAAGGGTTACATTCTGTATCAAATTCTATATTTCAGGATTACAACAAAAGGAAGGGAGTAAAGTACAGATAAGAAGATATAAGGTTAAGTAGGAATGTAAAGTCATTTATTAACTAAAAACGTCATTGAAAAGAAAACTTTAAGCTTAGTCTTGAATTTAGTTAAGTTCTTTTCTTCTCTAATATAGAGAGGGAGATTATTCCAAGATTGTGGGGCGGTCACTGAAAAAATAGTAAGCCGTCTAGTGTTAATAACTTTCAATGAGGGAATAGCCAATAGATGTTGATCCTGAGATCTCAGTGTTCTTGTAGTTATATATGGAATTAACACTCTGAAAATGAAAGCTGGGGTTTGAGACATTAGTGATTTGAAAGTAAGCAAACAGATTTTATATAAAATACAATGTGCGACGGGAAGCCAGTGGGATTCCTTAAGTAAAGGTGTGACATGGTCGAATTTATTTGCTTTATGAATTATTTTTATGGAAGCGTTCTGTATAATTTGAAGGCGTCTGATTTCTTTTTGGGATAGGCCCATAAACAAAGCATTACAATAATCTAGTTTGGAAATAATTAGGGAATGTATTAGAATATTTAAAGATTTTGCACATAAGAATTTTGCAACAGAACGAATTTGGCGTAATCTAAAAAAAGTAGATTTAACCACATTACTTATGTGATCGTGGTATGATAATTTAGTGTCGAAAGTTATACCTAGGATCTTAATATTTTGGCGCATCTGCAGAGGTGTATGATTAATAGAAATTGGGAAGATTAGTGTGCTACAATCTTTCCAAGGAAAGAGCATAACGTTGGTTTTAAGGATATTTAGAGATAGCTTATTAACATCAAGCCAATGGTGAATTTGATCCAATTTCTCATTTATTGCTGTTATTTCTTGTGTGTTATTAGGGTCAATTGGGTGTAATATTTGAATGTCATCGGCATAGGCGTATACAGAAAATCCAATAGATTGACATAAGGTCAAAAGTGGAGCAAGAAATATGTTAAATAGTATTGGAGAAAGTATTGATCCTTGTGGTATACCATATGGTGCTGAGAAACTATTGGAGGTGGTGTTATTAAAAAAGACCTTGGACGAACGATTGTGGAAATAAGATTTGAACCAGTTTAAAACTTTTCATCCCTGAGCACAGAGATAGAAGGATTAAGGGGTCCTTTTACAAAGCCGCACTAACGGTTTTATCGCACGCACCGGATTAGCGCACACTATAGCGTGCGCTAGCCAGAAATCTACCGCCTGCTCAAAGGAGGAAGTAGTGGCTAGCGCGTGCGTCAATCTAACACACGCTATTCCGTGTGTTAAAGCCCTAGCGCGGCTTTGTAAAAGAAACCCTAAATCTTGCTGGCTGTTAGCTGAAATTTCAGTTGTGATCTACCCAGCCATCTTGAAGGAAATTTACTCCTAGATACATGTGGTAGCTCTTACTAAAGCCTATTAAGACTACACAATTTCCCTTCTTTAAATTCAACTACTAGAATATTATCTTAGGCATCTGCAGGCAGTGTCATACTTCTTGCAGCAATCCAGGTGGTGCAGCATCTAAGTTTGTTCAATGCACTGCCCTAAAAAAGCCATAGCTGAATACTGGCCAAGCAAGCTCAGATGTGGCACTCCCAAAGAGCTACAAGCATCAGCTACTTGAACTGTGCACTAAACCCAAGACAGACAATGGAAAATAGAGCAAAAGATAAACTTAGCTAAAAGGGAAACAGAAAAGTATATGAGAAGAGGTGGTACCGTTATTAGGTCAATGAATATTTCAAGAGGTAAACTCTCAGGCAGGATATTGTCTGTCCTCAGTAAACATCTTAAGCCTAAAAAGGTTGAGCTTTACCCATAGCACCCTGTTGGTTGTCCTTCAACAAATGAAATAAAGAGATTCACTCAATGGAAAAGGCTTTACTCCATGTATGATTGTTTGTTTGTTTTTTGCCTTGTAGTAATGTAGATTCAATTGCTAGATTTTGAACGGAATTGACTGAGAGAAAATAAAATCATTTATTTTAGTTCATGATGCAATTTTGTGATTTGCTGTATTGTCCCATATGGGTTCCTGTAGGAATTGACCCGCCGAGAGATATATCTATCAGCAATGTGACCAAAGACTCGGTGACAGTGTTTTGGAGTCCACCAACATCATCATTTGACCACTACCGCTTGTCCTACCAGTCTGCTGAAGGTAATCATTTGTTGTCTACCACATGCTGAAATTATAATAACTCTGAATCATAATCACTCCAATGGCTGGGATCAGATCATATGGATATGTGAAGTTGAAACACCATTTTTAATAGTCAGCATATTATTTATATGAGGGGGTCGTCAAAAAGGTTTCAGCACTTTTATTTTTTAAACACTATTTATTAAATATTTTAAAAGCAAATTGTATCACTTTTCCCATAATCACCCTGTTTAGGGATACATTTTTTTCCCAAGATATTCTATGACATACCCTTTTACCACTTTTCCTGCCCCAACCATTTCCAAAGAAAATGTGAAAGTGTGGAAACTTTTTGAAGAACCCTCGTAGTAGGCTGTTAACAATATGTGTGGTGACGAAATGACAAGCACCCTGAAGGTCTGAGGTACTAACTACTGAATTGAGTTTTATCTCCATTTAAGAGGGATGAGGAACGAAGTTTCAGTGTTACCCCTCCTCTTTCTGCCTAGACCTTTAGATAGTAGGGGTCACCCTTCAATAATAGAGCCTAGTCCTGGTTCCTTCCTGTATCCCTAACATAGATTATACAATGGGCCCAAAGTGTAACATATAGAATACAGTCACAAAGACTCTTCACACAGATAATGGTGTTCCAAAATAAAATATTTACTGATAACATCTTCACCACAGCAGCAGCAGCTTAAGAACATCAGCATGGTATTTCTAAGTCTGCATATTTATAAGGTCTACTGTGACCCTGCCCCTTCCCAAGAAATGTCCTGTGAGTGTGTGCAGGCTGACTGGTTCCTTGCTGACTTTCTCTTCTGTTGCTGTTGGTATAATAATAATTTATTGTTTATATACCGCCAAAGCCAAAGTAGTTCGCGGCAGTTTGCAATAAGAAGAGCTGGACATTCAGCGAAAAGAACAATGAAGTCTTTGAGTACATGAATATTTGTAGGGAGGAGAGGAGACAGAGTAAAGTCACATTGTAGGGGTGGTTTACAATAAGAAGTAGGTTGAGATGGTTTACAATAAGAAGGGCTGGAAATTCAGCGGGAGAAAGCAGTGAAGTCTTTGAGTACATGAATATTGGTAGGGGGAAGGGAGGCAAAGTAAGGTCACATTGAGGGGCGTCTAATATAAGTAAGTGGGATGCAGGAAAAGGCTTTAGGAATTCTTGGTCACAAATTGGTTCAACAGGTTGGTTTTAACTAGTTTTCTGAAGTTGAGGTAGGATGAGGAGTGCTTGATGCTGCTGCTTAGCCAGTCGTTCTGTTGACTTTCTTGGAAGGCAAGAGTTCTGTCAAGGAATCTTTTGTATCGGCAGGTTTTTATTGTAGGGTGGCTAAACATACATATTCTGCGTGTAGGCCTGGTTTAGCAATCTAGTTTAAAGTGGAAGACAAGGTATAGAGGGGCCAGACTGAGAATGGATTTGAAACAAAAGCAGGCGAATTTGAACAATACTCTTGCCTCCAGGGGCAACCAGTGGAATTTTTGATAGTAGGGGGTATGTGATCCCATTTCTTTATGCCGAAAATCAGTCGCACAGCTGAGTTTTGTATGATTCGGAGTCTTTGAATGGTTTTCTTGAGAGACCCTAGATAAATGATGTTACAATAGTCGAGTAGGTTTAAAATGGAGGATTGCACCAGTAAGCAGAATGATGTTGTGTCGAAGTATTTTCTGATGGTTCTTAGTTTCCATAGTGTCGAGAATCCTTTTTTGATTAGTAGCTCTGAGTGCATATCTAGAGTGAGATAGCGGTCCAGTGTCACTCTCAGGATTTTTATGGTATCGACAATAGGGAAGTTCTGTCCGTTCAGGGCTATTGTAGTATCTTTGATTTTGTCATTTGGGCTTGCCAGAAAGAATTTGGTTTTTTTAAGAGTTGAGTTTCAGTTTGAACTCTGTCATCCTTGTTTCAATTTGTTTTAAAGTTAGTACTAGATGATTCTTTGTCTCAAGAGTCAGGCTTGTTAGGGGCAGGACTATGATGATGTCATCGGCGTAGATGTAAAATTTAATTTTTAATTTTTGCAGTAGATTCGCCAATGGGGCTAGGTAAATGTTGAACAGGGGGGGATAGTCCCTGTGGGACTCTGCATGGGTTTACCCAACTGGAGGATTAGATATTGTCGCTATAGACTCGGTACGATTGTTTAGTCAAGAAGCCTTGGAACCAATTTAGTACATTGCCTGAGAGACCAATTGTCTCCAAGGAGTCAATTAGGATGGTGTGGTTGACTAAGTTGAAGGCACTGCTTAGGTCTAACTGAAGGATTAGTACACAAGAACCTTGTCTGAATAGATTCAGGAGGGAATCTAGTAATGAAGCAATAACCGTTTCTGTGCTGAACCCAGATCGAAAGCCCGATTGGTTGTCGTGAAGTATGCTGAATTTGTCCAGGTGTGTTACTAAATCCTGGTTTACCAAGCTTTCCATCAGCTTTACAAAAAAGGGAATGTTTGCGATGGGTCTGTAATTAGATGTCAGCTTGATAGATTCCTTGGGATTTTTTACAATCAGTGTGATTATTATGTGACCTAACTTTTCGGGAAATGTACCAGACAGTAATAGGGAGGAGAGCCAATCGTGTAACGTGGCTTTGAAGGTGACTAGAGCAGCTTTCATGACGTTTGGTGGGCAGCTGTCTAATCTGCAGTACGAATTGACATATTTTGAGAAGAATTTGCAGAAGTGATTCCAGGTAGGGATAGAAAAGTTGTTCCAGTACATGTCTACTCTGGGTTCGTCTATGTGTTGGGCGACTGGGTAGTTCAGTTGGTCGGGTTGTAGAGAGTGGTAGGTTAGATCTTAGGATATTGATTTTGTTGTTAAAAAATTCAGCCAGCGCCTCGGCTGATGGTGAGGAGTCTGTAGTGTGGCGTGAAAAGGCCTGTATATTGTAGAGATCGTTAACAAGTTTAAATAGGTTCTTGGAGTTGGTGTTGGGCTAGTCTATTTTTTTTGCGTAGAAATTTGTGCATTTTGTAGTTATAAGTTTTTTGTATTCTTTTAATTTTAGACTCCAGTTTGTTCTTTCTATGTTATCACCAGATTTCAGCCATTGTCTTTCCAGTTTTCGTAATTCTCGTTTCACTGTACCTAGCTCGGCGTCGAACCAGCCATCTAGGTTTTTGTTTCTCGTTTTTCTTAGTTTGATGGGGGCCATCTTGTTTAAAATCTGCGAGCTCCTATTGGTCCAGGTGTCTATAGAGAGGGAGTTTGAGTCTGATGAGATATCGTAATGTGACCAGAATTCCACTGGGTTTACCAAGCCTCTGGTGGCTGTCATTTTCCTAATCCTTTTTTTCTCCATGGGTTTGGTTGGGGAGCGTTTGGTTTGCCAGTTGAATTGGAAATTGCATAAACGATGGTCCGACCATAAGGTATCGGTCCAAGTGGTTTGGTGCCAGAGCATTTTGGGGTGGGCTAGGGCTTTAGAAGAAAAGGTAACTAGATCTAGTTGATGTCCTTTTAGATGGGTTCTATCAGGGGGTGGCACAAGGAAGTCGAGAGAAGTGATAAAGGATAGTAATTCTTTGGTGTCGCCCTGCTCTAGGTGGATGTTCAGGTCACCAGTCAGTAGGTTGTAAGGGCCAGCAGTTGAGTTTGTAAGGAGGAATTCAAAGAAGGTGTCCTTGGTAGTGGACCATTTCTTGGGAGGAATATAAAATAGCATGATGATTAAGGCCTCTTCTAATTTGTCTGACCAAAGTTTGCAGGAAAGGATTTCAATGTCCACTGAGGAATTCGAAGCTATGATGGTGGATTCGTATGAGTTTTTTACAATGACGGCTAATCCTCCCCCTCTTCCCCTGCTTCTGGGCAGAGAAGTGATTTTGAACCCAAGTGGGAGGCACTCGCGTATGATAATGTCATTGTCCGCGATCAGCCATGTTTCCGTTAAAAGGATGAAGTCAGGGTTGGTCTCCTCGAGCCAGTATTTGACCAGTTGTGACTTATTCCTAATAGATCTGATATTAAGGTAAAAATCTTGGACCTTTTGAAAGCGGGGGGAGTCAGTTGTTGCTGAGAAGGAGACTTTCTTCAGCTTCCGCTGGTATTTACAGTGAGGTCTTTTAGGTTTACATGAGGGGGGTAAGACCGGAATTTGAAAAGGGCCCTTTTCGGAACAGTTATGAATGAATCAGGGAGCAGGTCTCTGGGGTTCTAAATTGGTGTGACGGGGTCTAGTGAGGATTGGGATTTCTGTGGAGTAAAGGGCAACGGCTGACCTGTATTTGTAGCAGGACCAGTAAAATATGAGAAATAATATTAAATGTTGATTTACAGAAGCTATTATGTTGTGAGACAGTAATTGGTTGGACAGCAGAATCTTATCAATTATCCTATCGATTGGTTAGACATGCAGGTATTTGTCAAATCTATCAGTCAGATGGCTAAACATGCAAATTAGTGAAAAAATACATGGAGATACTTAGTCCTCAGTCAATGGGTCCATGAATAGGTCTTCCAGGATAGGGGAAGATAGGACAGTTTGGTGATGCAGGGTTGGCAAATCTGGTGCTGATAGGAGGTGGAGGCAAAGGTGGAGGTGGGGCAGTTGCTACTTCCGGGGTTAGGCCACCAGGGATAGGGCTTAGTTGCAGGGGGAGAAGATGTTGTGATATGAAAGATATTCTTCTTTGGCCAGGCATGGGCAACTCCGGTCCTCAAGGGCCAGAATCCAATCGGATTTTCAGGATTTCCCCAATCAATATGCATTGAAAGCAGTGCATGCAATTAGATCTCATGCATATTCATTGGGGTAACTCTGAAAACCCAATTGGATTTCGGCCTTCGAGGACTGGAGTTGCCCATGCCACAGGCAGGTCAGGTTTTCAGGATATCCACAATGAAACTAAAATAAGCTAGACTGGTACAGATCATGCTAGCAGAATTCTTCACCTCAGTCACACTCACACATGCAGAACATGAACATTCAATACAGAGCGAGAGACCATAAATTAGAAAGAAACAGACAGGCAAAAACATGAAATGAAAACTTCTAAGAAAGACAGACTCGATAAGCAATGCAGTACTGGTAAACAAGAAAAAAAAAAAATGCATTTCTGTCCATACACAAAAAATACAAAAATAGGAAGAAGCACAGTTCCCAAAACTGATGCATTCCAGTTCCTAGAAAATTTTTTTTTTCCTTTTTCTATGTTTGTTTGACATCTTATTTTTCTAACTAGATTGGTTCCAGTCTTTTACACTTTTCTTGTATGATTCCTTGTCCTAAATTATTTATGTGTCTTCTTTCTTCTTTTTCCTGTTTTCCCGTTGTTTACTCTCTCTTTGTCTTTCATTTATTCCCTAGTCCCCCCATTTCCATCCTCTGTACTCATCTGCTCCCAAGCCCTCATCTAATTCTCTCATTCCCTCACCAGCCCTAGCACTTTCCCTGTAACTCCCTTCCTGATATCTAGGCCATTTTTTCTTTCTCTTACCCTACCCAGCTTCTCATTTCTCATCAATTTATTTCCAGATCTATTTTTATATTCTTCCTGCCTTTCATAGTCCCATCTCTTAACACTGCTTCCTAGGTTCTCCTCTAACCCCCCCCCCCCCCAATCTTCCACACTATCGCTCTATGTGTTCATCAGACACATTTTCTCCCCTTCTTACCCCTCTCTCCCTCTGTAGAGGCTTTTCTCCCCTTATATCTCTCCCTCCTACCCACTAAAGGCTTCTCTCTACCTCTCCTTCTCTCTCTTGAGATGCTTCTTTTTCTCTGTTTACCTTCTCCCTCACTCCTTATCTCTCCCTCTACCTAGAGGCTTTTTCTTCCCTTTTTATCACCCTTCTCTTTCTTGCACCCTCCCCTCACTACACACTTCCTTCACTAGAGACTACTATCACTAGAGACTACCCATCTACTCACATGATGCTCTTTTCTTCCCTTTTTATCACCCTTCTCTTTCTTGCACCCTCCCCTCACTACACACTTCCTTCACTAGAGACTACTATCACTAGAGACTACCCATCTACTCACATGATGCTCTTTCCCCATTTTTATCTCATTCCACCCTATAACTTGATGGTTTCCTACCTACTCATTCAATACTTTTTTCCCATTCCCACCCAACCCACTCACTCATCCACTCAATACTTTTTCTTCAATTCTTACCCCCACCCACCCAATACTCATCCCCCATTCTCAGCTCCACCCTTAACTTACTCGCCAACACACCAGATGCGCTCCCACTCCCTTGCTCCATAGGGATTCTACCTTTGGACCTACTGACATCATCCCTTTTGACAGTAGAAGCATTAATAGGATATCATTCTCTGCTACCACAGGACCAGTCTCGCGATAGGAGCCATGAGATTTTGCAGCTCTTATTGCAAGACTGGTTCTGCAATAACAAGAGATGATGTCTTACATCTTCTGCCACTGATGGAGGAGGAGGTGGCTACATCACCACACTAGATCTGCTGAGTGGTGAGAGGCTTATGTTATGTCTCTCCTGTTGGATCCTCCAGACCCATGAAGATCCAGAGATTTACTGGGGTTAGGTGACATCCAGCCAGAATTTATTCCTCCTCATCCTTTCACCTAAAACCTTTCAAAACTCATAGTCCTTTGATTTAGTCACCATTTTAGTCTTGCAAAAACGATCACATATGCAAATTAGTCCATATGCAAATCATCTCCTGTTATTCAGGAGTCATTTAAACCAAAGTTTTCTTCACAATGGAATGATGCTTCATTATTCCAATCTTCCTGGATCCCTATTTCGGAACTTCCCTATCACAATCGTCATAGGGCAAGGAAAGGAATTCACCACCCACACAGAACGCTAATGTGGTTCCCCACCCTGAATTGTCCCCATCCTTTCCTAAACCTCCACTTCCATATCTTCTTCCATTTCCCAGTCCCATGCTCTTCCCACACCTTCTCATCCTCTTCCTTAGATAATTTACTATGACTTATATCATCCCTCTTCCTTAATATTTTGTTTTCCTTGGGTCCTGGATAAAAGGATCTTTTCTCAGAAACCAGGAGCCTCAAAAGGGGTTTCTGCCTTATTTCTATAACCTGGGGTAGGAAACTATGATTTGAATGGATTTTGGGAGTTATATTAAGAGTACATTTGGGACTCTCTTTATCTTTTTCCAGTGGGGCTAAACCTTCCTCATCATGCTTTGCAGGTATACATTGCTTCTGTATTGTCTGTGAAATCTATAAACATTAGCCCTACAGCCCAGAAACATTGAATTATTAGCAGTACTGTGCTCCCCCAAAATTTGTGGGGGTTGTGTTCCAGGAGCACCCGCAAATTTCAAAAAACCACGATAATTGGATGCTGTTTAGGAGTGGGGATCAGAGGCGGGAGAGGTCTGCTGCTGCGAGTGCCGATACAGGGGTGGTGGCGCTTGCGGCTTCGACCCGGGCTGGGATCGCTGGTTCAGCAAAGCAAATTGGGGGCTCGGAGGATACACACAGCGGTGTCACGGGTCACAGAAGAGGCGGATGGAGGATATTTTGCAGAGGGAATAAACCGCAAACGACTGGGGCAGCAAACACTGAACCGCGAGTTTGTGGGGGAGTACTGTATATAGTATCAAGAAAATTGAAAGTAAAACTAAGTTTGGCCATTTGGTAGGTCAGAGTATGCAAGAGACTATTAGAACAGGACAAAGAATTACTTCATAATTTGATGTTTCACATCTAAGGGGAGGAGTTATCAATGTAGTCTTCTGTTAAGGTGTGTTATTTTACTGTTAACCCCCGTTATTGTTAACTAGATCTCACTGAATAAAATGGGACTTGTGCTAAAATAACACTAGTTGGTGGTTAAATAACACATCTTACCGGTAGCCCACATTGATAACTATGGGCTAGATGCACAAAAGTCAGCAATTGTCACTAAACCTGTTTTCACAGCTTTAGAGATGATCGCTATTACTGACCAAATTCACAAAACGGCTCACCGCATGTTTTTCCCCTCGATCGCCCATTTTCTGATCCAGCCATGCAAATTAGCTAAAACCCCATGCAAAGTAGCCAAGTGACTGATGCATTAGCATCACTTGGCTATGCAAACAAAATAAAACAGGGGTTTTAGCTGTCGGAAAAAATGGCACACATAAAATATCTGTCCCTTATGAAAAAAAGGAACCCATCCCCGCCAATGATGGCCCTCCCTCCCCTATGAACTGGCACCATGAAATGGCCCCCTGCACCAGCGGAAACAGCAGGAGGAATGCCCACTTTATCCTGCCAATACGACTCTTCTCCTGTTACAGCAATACAGCAGGAGGGATGCCCACTCCATCCTGCACCGGAGGTCCCCCGCCATCCCCCACCACCCCTCGAACCTCCCCCCCATACCTTCTCAGAGACATTGGAGCAGGATGGAAGCTCAGTCCATCCTGCTCATAGACTTGCCTTTTCTGAATGATGGGGCTTTCCCTCTCTGGTGCATCATGTGATGCACGGAGAAGGGCCTAAAGCCCTGATTGGCTCAGACACATAAGGCCCTGCCCCTTGGGAGGGACCTTAGGAGTCTGAGACAATCAAGGCCTTAGGTTCCTCATTCTGTATCCCAGGATACAAGGGGAGGAGCCTATGCCAATCAGGGCCCCTGGTGGCAGAAGGGAGTGTGCATCCCTCCTGTCTTTTTTTCAGGGGGAAAGGGGGAGGGTAGAGGATGTTTGGGGGCATCTGGTGTGGGAGTGGGCCTTCATTGGCAGGAGGGAGTGGGCATCCCTCCAGCCGTATCTCTGTCATGGGGGAGATGAGTCGTAGTGGCAGGAGGGAGAGGCCTGACGCTTTGCTGCAACAGGAGGAGGGAGTTGCATTGGCAGGAAGGAGTAGGCATCCCTCCTGCCATTTTTGCTGCCGTGAGGTGGGGGGGTCACAGTGCCCTAACAGCAGTGACAGGAAGCTGTTTTCCCTGTCACTGCTGTTAGGGCTCTGTGCATGTGTCAATTGTTCACTGAGCAATTGATCTGTCGAGCTTGCGTGCAAATTAATTCCAAGCAAACTTGGTAGTGCATTGATCGCTAGTTCAGAATTGACCAGAGAATTAGTCAACAGTGATCTTTAGTGCATCCAGGCCTATGCCTCTAAATCACTAAATCTGATGATGATGTGCTAACTTTTTTTCTTTCACATACGATATCTTGAGTATCTTCTGAAGAATGGTTACCACATTGTCAATGATTGTCACCACTAATTCAGTATCTCTATCCCACAGTTCTCTTGGTGCCATGATGTTCCTAAAATGATCAGAGCATTTTGTTGTGATAATTGGACTTTGCTATGTGCATGTAGGGAGAGTGGACAGCATTGTGATCAGCAGTAACCTCACTGAATATACGCTAAGCCACCTGCAACCAGCCACGGAGTATGACATTAACCTAAACACTATGCGTGGACAAGAGGAGAGTCAACACATCTCCAGCATCGTGCAGACAGGTAAGAATGTTTCTTCTGGGGAGAGGATGTCACAGTATTAGTGACCAAGGCAGCTAAAAATGACATGAGATAGAAGCAGTAGCATACAAGGAGGTGGGGGGGGGGGTAAGGAGATTGCGATCCACCCAGGGTTCAGTCCTGGGGTTGGCGATGTGGCCCAGGAACTTCACTGCTCGTCCGGTGTCAGGCCTTACTCTCTGCCAGGTCTTATCTTCGCAGAAGTGGGAGGAAGGCCCAATGCCAGCAGAGAAGCAAGTGAAGGCTTCCGATAATGAGTAAATGCTCTACTTCTTGTAGCCTGCCGGGGCCTTCCCTCTGCCGTGTTACTGATGACACAGCAGAGAGAAGCCCTGATGGAGCAGGCTGCAAAAAATCTCATAGGGAGGGGGAGCGGTCGGGTTCAGAGATGCTGCACAGGGAGATGGGAGCAGGGCTGGCATTAGGATCCCATGGCTCTGGAGGGGCCCCTGTGGATCGGCATGCTTTTCCCTTTCTTCCAGCATCGGCCTGCCAGCGCCCTGTCCTCTCCATCCCACTGACAAACTGATTGAACAGCTGCCCGCTGACTTCTCAGTGCTTTCTTTCTGCTGTGGTCTGAGCCCAAGAGGAAATAGGAAATTGTATCATTGGGGGTGGAGTGCAGTGGAAGGAATGCATGAAGGAGACCATGGACAGCGCTTTGGTCAGTTGTCAGTGGGATGGGGAAGACAGGGCGTCATCAGACCGGCGTCAAAAGAAGGGGAAAGGCAAGGCATGCTGGCCGAGGAAACCCTCTGAACCAGCTAGCTTTTTTCTTTTTTTTTTTTGTAGAACAGGGGAGGGGTTTAAAGAAGTTCCAGACTGATGGTGGGGGAAGTGACATGAAGGGAAAGAACTTGTGGGGCCTAGAAACAGGAGATTTAGAAAGATAGTGGGCAAAGGTCTGGAAGGAGACAAGAGAAAAGGAGAGAAGTTGGATGTGGGTTGGTATGGATGGAGGGAGAAAGAGCCACTTGAAGGGAGGACAGTTGGGAAGAGAGAGATGGTGGACCTGGGGTAGGGAGAAAAAGATATAGGATGGGAAGGTAGGGTAGTTGGGAAGAGAACAGGGGAGATGGTGGACCAGGGAGGGAGGAAGAAAGATAGGAGGGCTATAAGGAAGAGAAAGTTGGGCTTTAGGATGGATGGGAGGGAGGGAGGGAGAAATGTTAGATCTGGGGAAGGAAGAGAGAGAAAAATGTTAGGTCTGGGGGTGGAAGGGAGAGAGAGATGCAGCATCTCTTTTATTCCTTCCATCTTATTCAGCACCAAGGGGGTAGGGAAGAAGAACAGAAAAGAGAGGGATACATATTGAACCATGGGGGGGGGGAGGTAAGAGAAAAGAAGAAGAGATGGAGCCATGGGAGGGAATGAGGGAAGAGAGGTTGGATAAGAAGATGCTAGGGGATGGGGAGAAAGGGACAGAGAGATATGGCCTGACAAGAGCAGAGAGAGGGAGGGAGATTCTGTAAATGTTGGAGTTATATGGAAGAGGTAAAAAAGGGGATGACAAGAAGATGAATGAGACAACAGTGAGAGACATGAGTACAATGGTAGAAATGTGGTAATGGGGAGTAGAAAGAAGGAAGCAGGAAGCTGAGAAAGGAGTGAGATGGGAAATGGGAGAGCAAGAGCATGAGAAATGGAGATGGAAAGCTGGTAGGTGGCTGAAAAGTAAAAAGGAGGGTGAAATTTGAGTGAATGGAGAGGTAGGAAAGAAAAATGGTGGGAAGAGCTAGAAAGGAAAGATCAGTATATCAAAGACAGGTGTAGAGAAGGAATGAAACAAGACAGGAGAAAGGCATATGGATAGCAACCAGTAGAAAGAGAATTATCAGAAGACACAGAAAAGCAGAAGTGCCAAAATGGGACCAACATGATGGAAAAATAAAATGTCCAGAAAACAAAAGTAGAAAAGGTGTTTTATTTTAAATGTGTTAACCAGAATATGTTAGTTTTCAGATAGGTTTATCACAGATCTTTGTTTTGTGTTCAGTGGTTTGGCAGACAGCTGATGGAGAAGGGGGGAGGAGGGAGGGTGGGCAGTGGCCCTGAGCCCAAAATGGATGACCAACAAATATTTTTCCTGCCCAAATGCAAAATATAAATAACTAAGCAGATGGGGTATCCCAAAGTCCTGACAACTGAAAACCTTTCTGTCCATTAGCCAGGACTCTCCAAGCTCTGCAGCTGGTGGCAGATCGGGGGACATTGTTGCTAGCTGCAGAGCTTGGAGATTTCTGGTTGCCTGACCAGAGGAGGTGGTCTTCAACTGGTAACGCTTTGGGATCCCCACCAGCAAGGGAGGTGGTTAATTTTAGGAGATTCTGGACCTTGGACCCCTGTGTGTTCAGTATAAAAATTGCATATCTGTTTTTCTTTCTCTTGCTAAGTTTAATTTCTTGGAGTTCCCAGTTCTATATTTGGTAAAGGTCTGTGTTTTGTGTGTGAAGAAGTCATTTAAAGTTGTTTTTATGTGTAGTAATGGCAGGAGAGGATATTAGAGGGAGGAGGCATGGAGGAGAGAGGATCAAGAGTCCCCTCCTTAATTTCTGCTCTGCTACATAGGGGAATAGGAGGGAGGGATGGAAAGCTGCTGTACATGGAGGAAGGGGAGAAAGGAGAGAGGAAGAATTGTTGCACATGGGCTGGAGAAGAGTAAGGGAGATGCAACAAAGAGGTAGAAAGGGGTGAGAGGGAGAAATCTTGCATAGGGTGGAGGGGAGGGAGACATGCATGGAGAAGAGTGAATGGGAAATATTGGACATAGTGTGGAGGGCAGGGAGAAAATAAGTAATGCCTCTGCTGGGTCAGACCAGAGGTCCATTATGCCCAGCAGCTGGGCATTATGTCCATTATGCCCAGCACCGCTCACGCGGTGGCCCATCAGGTCCAGGACCTGTATAGTAATTCTCTATCTATACCCTTCTATCCCCTTTTCCTTCAGGAAATCATCCAATCCCTTCTTGAACCCCAAAACCATACTCTGTCCTATCACGCCCTCTGGAAGCGCATTCCAGGTGTCCACCACCCTCTGGGTGAAGAAGAACTTTCTAGCATTGGCCCCATTAAATAGTCTGGTGTCGTCTGCGAATTTTATTACTTCGCACTTTGTCCCTGTTTCTAGATCATTTATAAATACATTGAATAGCAGCGGTCCAAGCACCGACCCCTGCGGAACACCACTCGTGACCCTCCTCCAGTCCGAGTAATGGCCCTTCACTCCTACCCTCTGCTTCCTACCCACCAACCAATTCCTGATCCATCTGTGTACGTCTCCTTCCACCCCATGGTTCTTCAGTTTCCGAAGTAGGCGTTCATGGGGTACCTTGTCAAAGGCTTTTTCGAAGTCTAAGTATACGATGTCTATGGGGTCCCCTTTGTCCATCCGTTTGTTAATTCCTTCGAAGAAGTGCAATAAGTTCGTCAGGCATAATCTTCCCTTGCAGAAGTCATGTTGGCTTGTTATCATAAGTTTATTCCTTTCTAGATGCTCCTCAATGCTATCTTTTATCAGTGCTTCCACCATTTTCCCTGGGACCGAGGTCAGATTTACCGGTCTGTAGTTCCCCGGGTCACCTCTCAATCCCTTTTTAAAGATGGGTGTAACATTGGCTATCTTCCAATCCTCCGGGATCACGCCTGTTTTCAGGGATAGATTACAGACAGATGGTGCATGGGGAGAGAGAAAGAAATGTTGCACATGATAATGGTGGGGAGGAAGGGAGAGATGCTGCATGGAGGGGAATCAAGAGGTTTGACCCAGGGCACCAGGCAGGGAGAGAGAGAAAGAGAGAGAGTAGAGAGATGGTAGATAGTGGGAAAGAAATGTTGGATATGACAGTGGAAGGGAAGGATCCCCAAAATAATATTTGTTGGAAAGGAAGGTATAGAGATGGAAGATGGATGGTGAGCATAGAGAAAGAAGAGAACATCAAATGGGCAGGAGACTCTGGTGAGCAAGTTAACAGAAGACAAACAGAAACTAGAGCCTGGGACCAACATGATGTGAATAATAAAATGACCAGACAACAAAAGATAGCAAAAATAATTGTATTTTCTGTTTAGTGATTACAATATGTCAGATTTGAAATGTGTATCCTGCCAGAGCTGGTGTTAGACAGCAAGCATGAGCTAGGACCTAAAAGATAGAGAAAAGCATAGAATAATGAAGAGTCTCCACAATTCAAACTATCAAGCACAGCCGCAGCAATAAACACAAAAAAAGAAATTGGCCACGTATCTTATATCGTCATAAGCTGTGCCTGCCGTTTGAAATCCCAACGGGAGTACCCCGTTTTGCATGTAGCATCCTCGGGGGGAGGGGGGAAGAAATAGTAGTAGAACTCCTCCATATAAGTTCTAATACTATTTCTTCCTTCCTCCCTCCCCCCCCCCCCATTTCTTTTTTTAGGTTTATTGCTGCGTCTGTGCTTGATATTTTGAATTGTGGAAACTCTTCATTATTCTATGCATTCAGTTTCTTGATGCTTTGGGAGTAGTGACCAATTTGTTTGAGTTTTTGTTAGGAGGTGGAGTTTTTTTCTTAGACCTATGACTGTCATGGATCCACTACGTGTTCATTGACAAGTTATTTGTTAGTCATAGCAGTGGTTTCCTAGCCATTTGCGGCTTGAACTGAGGTCTTTTTCTCTACCTTCCTTTGGATTTTGTATCACTATTCTCCCTTCGCATTAGAAAAGACTAGAATTGGTATTATAAATCTTTAACTTGTCACCATACATTTTATAATAAAAAAAACCATTAATCATTTTAGTAGCCATCTTCTGGACTTACCAGAGGCACTATCACCTCCTTTTTCCTACTACTACTATCATTTATCATCTCTATAGCGCTGAAAGACGTACACAGCGCTGTACATTTAACATTCAATAGACGGTCCCTGCTCAGAAAAGCTTATAATCTCATTTGGACAGACAGGAAATCTCAGGGTTGGGGAGTTTCTGGCAGAAGGAATGATACATTGGGTTATAATAATAATAATTTTATTTTGATATACCGCCTAACCAGCAGTTCATAGCGGTTTACACAATAGGTACTCAGCATGCAATATAATAATAATAATAACATCATACATAATAAAATTCTAATACAAGCATTAAAGCTAATGAATAAGGAAAACACAATATAAACTAAAATAAGTATAGATAAAAAGATTAAAAGTACATTATAACTACATGATAATATAAAAATCAATAATGTATATTATATTGTTTAAATATAGGGGTTTTAAGATTTTTTCAAAATTGATAGTAAGTAAGAAATGGAGAAACAAGAAGATTCAAACATGAATTCATTAATCCTGCTTGGAATGCTAAGGTCCTATCTAAAACATTTTTGTAACGACATGCATTTGCTGAAGGAAAATAAAATCAACCAGATCTACGAATATTTTTTTTAGAAATAAAAAAACTAAAATGAGAAACAAGGTAAGCCGGTGCTAAGCCAAATAAAACTTTAAAACAAATGCATCCAAATTTAAATAGCACTCTAGCCTCAAACGGTAGCCAGTGAAGCTTTTGATAATATACACTGATAGGATCGTGTTTTTTCAGATATTGACTCTGGCAGCTTGTTCCAGGCATACGGCACAGAAAGAAGGGACGTAGTCTGGAAATGGTTGTGGAAGAGAAGGGTGCAGATAAGAGGGACTTACCTGATGAACGGAGTTCATGGGAGGGGGAGGGTAGGGGGAGATAAGTGAGGAGAGATATTGAGGGGCTACAGAGTGAATGCAATTATCAGTAAGAGGAGTTTGAACTGTAATCGGAAACGGATGGGGAGCCAATGAAGTAACTTGAGGAGAGAGGTCAAGTGAGCGTGGCGGCTCCTGCTGGTCCTTCCTCTCCCTATGCATCCAAGCTTTCTTCTGGCTTTATGTAATCGACTTATCTGTTTCCCCACCTTAAGATCATCAGATACAGTCACCCCTAAATCCTGCTCTTCGTTTGTGCACCGAAGCATTTCAACTTCCACACTGTACGGCTTTGGGGGAATTTTTCAGCTCATATACACGACCCTGCAGTTTGTAGCATTAAATCTTAGACTGCCAATTTCGGGAGCAGGAAGCGCCGGGAGGGGCACTGCCGGAGAGTAGCGCAGTGGTGAAAACCTCAGGGCCCAATGTTACTCTTAACCCCGACGTCAGGACGCCACCCCTTCAGGCAGCTAGCTCTCCATGGGACCAGAATGCACCCGAAGAGGAAGTTTTCTCATCTCCAGAGGCCAGAGTAATGGAAGACTTTCTCTGCCAGGACCTGCGACTGGGACAACTGAGGTTAAGGGAGTACAAGACCTCATTGAGGTAAATCTAATCTCAGAACAGTCTCATGCTACACAACTACAACTTTTTTCTCCTATTAAACCCCCAGAAGTCACACTTGAAGCGCTATGGGATTTGGTACTGAATTTAGGGAACTCCTTAAATCCTCAAATTAAAAGTTTGGACAAAGAATTGAAAGAACAGAAAGGAGAAATAAAATTGATAAAACAAAACATACTTCAGTTAAAAACAGAGACACAATGCAAGTAAAGAGTTAATATCATTAAAATAAAATCAAGACTTATTGGTTAAAGACAATGTAATTCTTAGGAGGAAATTGGAATCTCTGGAGAATAATGGTCGAGCTAACAATTTGAGATTTATAAATTTTCCCAAGATCTTATCAACTTCTCCTCGAGAAATGGTGAAACGTTACTTTATGGAAATATTGGAAATTCCTGAAAGCTCTTTACCTCCTCTTACAAGAGTGTATTATCTTCCTGTTAAACCCCAATCCAAAGAAGAAGAAAAAGTTGAGGAATCCCGGGATAGACCATTGGACATTTCTGCAATACTGGAACAATCGGATAGAGAACTGGCTGTTCCAGCCACTCTCTTGTTGTCTGTGGCTTTGGCTCCAGGATTGGATATTAAAACTGTTCTTTAAAAATAGATCCAAGGACTTCCTGGGACATCATATTCAGATATTTCCTGATGTCTCTAGAGAGACTCAAAAGAGAAGAAAGGAATTTTTACTTTTGAAACCTGGAGTGACTCACATAGGGGGTATTTTCTTTTTGAGATATCCATGTAAATGTGTAGTTAGATACTTATCCTTGAAGTATATTTTTACTGAGCCATCTCATTTGATAAGTTTTCTCTCAATGAAACGTCTTGAGAAAGGAATAGCTGCGCCTAAGGAAGGTTAACTCTCAGTACTGTAGTAGACATGGCTTTTCTTGTTAACTTATTTGATTTATTTTGTTCTACTCTTTAAAATCTTGGATCCAATTATTGAGGACTAGTGTGCGACCAAATTATTTATTTACTTTATGTATTTTTAATTTAAATTTAACTGTGTATTCAAGTTTGGGAACTCAGTTTATTTGTTTTTGACCGCACTTTGCTGTACAAGATGTTTATGCTTGGTAAATATTTAAAATTTTATTAAAAAAAAAAAAGACTGCCAATTTCTGGACCATTCTTAAAGCTTCACTAGATCCTTCATCATGTTATCCATGACTTCTGGGGTTTCTACCCTGCTGGAGATTTTAGTATCCTCTGCACAGAGGCAAAACTTATCAGACAGCCCTTCTGCAATATTGATTTCAAATATGTTAAAAAGAACCAAACTAAGAACTGATCTGGGTGACACCACCGATAATGCCCTTTTTCTTAGGGCGAACTCCATTTAAGTTTCTTTATTTTTGATATACCATCTATCAAAACAAGTGTCTAAACGGTGTACAATATACAAAGATTGCAGAAAACAATTAAAATAGGTAAATCAAAGCAATATTTTATCAGATATTAAAAATCCAAGACGAATTCAGATTAAAGTACATTGAACAAAAGAAAAGTAGTGGAAGGAAAGGTTGTTTACAATACATCGAAGTAAAATTAATTTTAAAAAGGACGGTAAATGGGGAGTGGCAAAACATTAGGATGGGAATCGCTTCAGAAGAAGCATTTGATGTTTCAAAGCTTCACAAGAATTAAAGGTTTGAGAAGCGGAAGCTGATACTAAGAGTAAAGGCATCTTTAAAGAGGAAAGTTTTAAGTTTGGCTTTAGATTTTTCAAGCGAGTTCTCTAGTCGAACATCTAATGGAAAGGCATTCCACAGAGAGGGTGCGGTGACTGAAAAACTGGATTTGCGAGTAGTATCGTAAAACAATTCCTGTACTGATGGTATGGAAAGTAGGTTTTGATTATTAGATTGGAAAAGTCAGAAGGACAATGACAGTGCTCTGCTTGCTTTACAGCTATGGATAGCCCAACAGGTTTGACAGCCTTCAATGTCACTCCAACAAAAGCTGTGCTGAGATGGAATCCGCCAGTTGCTGAGGTGGAGAACTACATCATTGTACTGACTCACTATCCAAGTAAGTTACTGAAGGACAACTTTCTTCATGTTCTCTGCAATTTGCAAGTAGATGAATTAATAATATAGATCTGGAACTATTGTATTTGTCATGGGAAAAAAATGTCTTATATAAACGTGGAATTCCTTGCAATCTTCTTCAGCAAATGTGAATAAATGACAGTGAAGTCAGGGAATTTCATTTGCTGTGCACAGTGGCTTAGGAGGCAAGTAGGATGGTCCGCCCAGGGTGTCATCTTGGTGGAGGCACTGACACCCATCCTCCTATCTGCCCCCCCCCTCCGCTCCTTCCCAATCCTCCCCCTTCCCGCAGCGCATATGCGCCCCTTCCCTGGTACCTCTTTAATTTTCCCGGCAAAAGCAGCATCTCGAACATGTTGCCCGTGTCAGTGTCGGCTCTCTCTGACATCACTTCCGGGTCCCACGCCTAGGAAGTGACGTCAGAGGGAAAGCCGACATGATGCAGACAGCAAGTTTGTGATGCTGCTCACGCCGGGATAATTAAAGAGGTATGGGGGAAGGGAAAAGGGAAGGGGGGGGTCAGGAAGGAGTGGGGAGGCAGAGAAGAGGGCAGGGGAGGAGCACTCACCCTCGCTATGCCACTGGCTGTGCAGCCAGGTATTTTGCAGACTCTTTCTAATTCTTACGCTTACTTCTTGTACACATTCCATATTCAAGTCCAGAATCATCTTGCTGTGAGACTCCAGCTGATAAGTCAGTCCTGGCTCTGGTCCTCAACCAAAGAAATAACTTTATGTGGCCCTTCTGCCAGCATCTGAGTAGAGAAAGGGGTTACAAATATTTATTTTATTAAATAAATAAGCAAGTTTGCTTATAATTTCAGCTGCAGGAGAGACCATCGTCGTGGATGGAATCAACCAGGAATGGCAGCTCATCAATCTCCTTCCAAGCACCAGCTATTCTGTCACCATGTATGCCATTAATGGGCCTCTCACAAGCAAGACCGCCAGTACCAACTTTTCCACATGTATGTATTGTATACTAATGCCCAACTGGTTTCATATTTATTTTAACTGATCATGATACTACTGTGTTCAAAAGCTGTTTCACGAAGTCACAACATTCCAATTCTTATGCTTTAGTCACAAATACCTAAGGGCCGATATTTACAGCAATTTAAGAAAATTGGACTGGTCAGCTGCAGGCCAGGGGTCAGTGCTGGGGAAGAGCTAGGCTAGGGTTACTAGATTTTTATGTCCCAAAAAAAGAGGACAAGTGGCCATGCCCCGTTCCACTCACAGCCCCACCCTATTGCTCCCCCCAGTCCCGGCCCCACACAAATCTCATCTCTTCAGGGTCGCATCCGGAGGGCATACGCTCATGTGCAGATGACCTCCAGATGCAGTCCGAGCTCCCATCAGTTTTCAAAACCCGAACAAACTGCCGGGTTTTGAAAACCCATCTGGATGCCCATTTCTCTAAAAAGAGGACATGTCTCGGTAAATCTGTACATATGGTAACTCTAGACCAGGGGGCATGCAAGTGCCAGTGATATTCAGCCAAGGCTCGCATAAGCTAAGTGGGTGAATATAGGACAGCTTTTGAGTTGTCCAAAATTCACCCACTTAGTTTATGCGGGCCCTAGCTGAATATCTGGTCTCCTTATCTCAAGAAAGATATAGCGGCACTAGAAAAGGTTCAAAGAAGAGCGACCAAGATGATAAAGGGGATGGAACTCCTCTCGTATGAGGAAAGACTAAAAAGGTTAGGGCTCTTCAGCTTGGAAAAGAGAATAAGTGTGACATCAAATCATAACATTTTAACTTAAATACAACACTTAGTATTCTTCAATAATCCATCATAAATCTTATCTCTCCCCCCTCCCCCCATTCTATAACAATTTTTAAAATCACATAAAAGCCAATAATAAATTCTTTTTAACCATTTCTTATAATTATACAAAGACCAAAAACCACCCCTTCCCCTCTCCCCCATCTTTGAACATATACAATTAAAGGGAAAACATTTACTCAATTCAATAATTTGTTATTCATTACAATAGTTTGTTAAAGGCTCCCAAACATTTTGAAATTTTTTAAAATACCCCTGCTGTGTAGCTATTACCTTTTCCATTTTATATATATGACACAAAGAATTCCACCAGAAATTATAATTCAATCTATTACAATTCTTCCAATTACCTGTAATCTATTGTATGGCAACCCCAGTCATAATAAGTAAAAGTTTATTATTGTTCGAAGATATTTGGCTCTTAGCCCTCATTGACATACCAAATTATATAGTATCATATGATAATGCCACAGGCAGCAGGGAGGGAAGATAAGTTTACTGTAGGCATTATTAAAGTACTATTGAATTATTCTTAACAACAACAAAACTATGACCAATGAGGAGGCTGGCTACATATACTCAAGCCTTACATGAAAGAGACAGTTTGAGTGTAGTCACTGAGGTCATTATATGAAGATATTGAAATGTGTCTTGACTATGAAAGTATTTAAAGTCTAATGAAACTGCATTGGAATGCTATTAAAACATTGAAAATGTATTTATTTCATATTTAAATAAAAGATATGATTATAGGAGTGTAGCTCAAGATTTTGGACTGTTTTACTGAATAGCTTCACTTATAAGCTAATATTTATTGCATATTTACTATCGGCCTTTGTATGTGAGATCTCTGAGAGCTAAGCATTAGGAAGTTAAGAAGATGCTGTGAATTGGAGTAACTTCAAAGCAAATGCAACAAAAATCTTTCCCACAAAAGAGCTTTACAGAGAAGGTCCACTGAACTGCCCTTTCGCCAATTTTTCCTGATCTTCTGCAGCTTTGGATGCTCCTACAAACCTGACAGCAGCTGAAGTGACCTGGAGGAGTGTTTTGATATCCTGGCAACCGTCCATAGCAGATATCGAGAATTATGTCCTGACATTCAAATCGACCAATGGGAGCCGGAAGGTGAGGCTGCACAGAAAGGATGGTGGGACAATTTAAAGTTTCTATTAGAAATGAATCATAAGTAATACTGTATTCAGGAGCAAAGATGCATTGTTTGAAATTTGTCACAAATTTGAACAAAACATACGGCCTCTTTTACAAAGCCACGCTAGCGGCTGCCGCACGGCAACATAAGCCCTTTAAATCTTTATGGGCTTTGGGGCCGTTAGCGCAGGGCAGCTGCTAGCGCGGCTTTGTAAAAGAGGCCGATAGAGATGGTATAGCACTCTTTAGAGTCATCATGTCTGGACCTAAATCCTTAAACAGTACAGATAGGGTTAAATTTGAATACCAACCATAACATTTAAATCTAGAGAATACCCAGATATTCTGCACTGGCTGATACCTGTATATTGGCAGTGAATACCTGGATAACCTTTCAATTTTACCAGGTACAATAAAGCAAAAAGCCTATAGTTCTGTGTTTTCTATGTTTTTTTTCCCTTAATCTCTAGATCAGGGGTGCCCAATACGTCGATCGCGATCGACCGGTAGATCGGGAAGGCAACACGAGTCAATTGCAGAGCCCATCCCGTGATAGACTCGTGTTGCCGTCCTGATCTACCGGCCAATCAGCCGACAACGCCGGGCATCCAGTTTAGTCTGTTTTTTGTCATTTCGGTGGGGGGGAGGGAGCAGTGGCAGTGGCGGCAGCAGCCTGAAAAAGAAATCATCCTGGCTGGGGTTGGTATCATGCTCCGGAGCTTCTACAGCCTTCCTATCTGGCCCTCTCCCTTCTACTTGCATCCGGCCACACCCCCTGCTCCACGGCTCTCTTCGGCAACTCAGCAGCAGCGATCGACACAAGCTTCTGTTGTCGGGGCCTACCCTCTGCGAGTCCCGCTTGTTTCAACTTCCTTTTTCTATAAAAGCAGGACTCACAGAGGGAAGGCCTCGATGTCGGCAGCCTGTCTTGATCACCGTTGCTGACGAGTTGCTGAAGAGGGCCGCAGGGCAGGGTGTGTGGCTGAATGCAGGTGGAAGGGAGAGGGCCAGATGCAGGACTCGTGGGTGAGGGAGGAGAACGAGAGAGAGAAAGAGAGAGGGGAGGGAAACAAAAGGAAATATTTCATACCGGGCTGGGCCGGAGTGGAGGGAGGGTGGAAAAATTCTGGCTACAAGAAAAGGGCGGAAAGCTGAAAATGGAGATAGTGACACAAAGAAGAGAAAGGGTAAGCAGGACCTACTGAATAAGGATAGAGATACAGAGGGGACATGAAGAGGAGGTGAAATAGAGACATAGAAGTAATGTTGAAAAAAGGAGGGGGGGAGATAAAGACATTGAAAGGGCAAATGGTGACCATGGGGTAAAGACAAAGACAGAGACAAATGAAGATTCTGAAAAAGTGGTGAGATAGGGATATAGGTGAGATGGACACAAAGAAGGGTGATGCTGGAAAATAGGTGGAATGGTAATTCTGACAGACACAGAAGGGAAATGCTGGATCAAGGAGAGATGGGGCTCAGGCTGGATGGAATGGGGAGAAATGCCTGGTTGGCCCGGAACTTCCTCTCCTACGTCATAATTGACGTCGGGGAGCAGAATGCTGGTCAGCACAACGCTTTTGCAGGGAAAGCTTGGGGCGGCGGTGGCTTGGGGGCTGTTCCCTGATGGCGGCAAACTGAGTGTCTTGGGGGGAGGGGAGGGAGAAGGAAAGAAAGGGGGCAGGCAGGAAGACAGAAATAAGGGGGAACAGGGAGACAGAAAGAAAGGGAGGCAGAAAGAAAAAGTTTGGGGAGAGAATGAGGTCTGGAGGAAAGGAAACATACAGGAGACTGAAAGAAGGGAAGAAAGATTGGATGCACAGTCAGAAGAAGAAAGTGCAACCAGAGACTCATGAAATCACCAAACAACAAAGGTAGGAAAAATGATTTTATTTTCAATTTAGTGATCAAAATGTGTCCGTTTTGAGAATTTATATCTGCTGTCTATATTTTGCACTATGGCTCCCTTTTACTAAACCGCAATAGCGTTTTTTAGCGCAGGGAACCTATGAGCATTGAGAGCAGCGTGGGGCATTCAGTGCAACTCTCTGTGCTAAAAACTGCTATTGTGGTTCAGTAAAAAGGGAGGGAGTATATTTGTCTATTTTTGTATGGTTGTTACTGAGGTGACATTGCATAGAGTCATCTTTCGTGACCTCTTTGAAAAAAAAACCCGCAATATGAATGATAATTAGTATTTTCTCTGCCTTTCAGTGTGCTTTGTGGGGGGTTTTAAAAAAAATTTCATTATTGGTAGATCATTTTGACTTGGTCATTTTAAAAGTAGCTCGCAATCCCAAAAAGTGTAGGCACCCCTGCTCTAGATGATGTGTATTTAAAAAGAAAATAAATAAAACTTCATCACCCTGACACTCTTCAGATCACATTTAAAAGGATTTGTAACTTTCTGCCTCTCTGATATATGTGGTGTTTGGAATTTCGTCTCGCTTTAGTCATCTGATCTTTCCTTTACTCTTGTTCTGAAACCTGATTAGGAGTTAATAGTTGATGCAGAGGATACCTGGATACGTTTAGAAGGCCTTGCAGAGAAAACAGAATATACAGTGCAACTGCTGTCAGCCCAGGCAACAACCAAAAGTGGGATTATCTCTACTGTTTTCACTACAGGTGAGCATAGGCCCATTGCCACACCACTAACAAGCATTTCAGGCAGGCTGGGGACAAAAGAGCTCCTTCAAAGTTACTGCTAGTTGTAAGAAAGGCCCTCTGAAGTTCCTGGTCCTTTGCAGATGACATAACAGCAGTCTGGCGGCCATGTAACAACTTGATAATCAAGTTTCTGCTTTAGCAGCATCAGGAACAGAGACTTCTGGAAAGTGGCATAATAAGGTGGGGTGGGAGGTGGACTGCCCCGGGCACCGTCTTGATGGGAGGCACCAGCACCTCTCTTCCTCTCCAACACCCATACCTCTTTAACTCTTTGCCAGCACGAGCAGCATCTCCAATATGCTGCCCGTGCATGCATCGGCTCCCTCTAAAGTCACTTTCTGGTCGCAAGTGGGCATTTAAGTATTGATCAGTTAGCATGTCTGCATTACTGTGCACTAATTGATTATTTCAGGATTACCATATGAGCCAATAGAGCCTACAAAATAGGTATTGGTAAGTACTAACATAATAATTATTTTATAGTGGCCTTAGGTGTCTGGGCCAATCAGAGTCTTAGGCTCCTCCCAGTGCATCCCAGGTGCACCAGGAAGAGGAAGGTCCGCCATTTTGAAGAGGCGGGCCTGCTGGCAGGAGGGAGTGGACATCCCTTCAGCCGGTTTTTCATCCAAATGTATAAGGGGGATGTGGAGGATGTCAGGGTTGTGTGGGATGTTGGCCTCGGCGGAAGAGGGCTCTCTTTGGAGTGGTGCTGGGTGAATCGCTGGTTGGGAAGGAGGGAGAGAGGAATTAGGGAACCCTATGCAAGTTCAACTAATCACGACAGGGGAATCTCTGATTAGCTGAGCCAGCAGGACTTTTGGGGAATCCTGCCGGCTCAACTGATCAGGGATTTCCCTGCCGTGATCAGCTGATGGCAAGCTATGGACTATTTTCAGGATCCCCCAGCAAACAGGCTTACATTTTCGGTGGTTATCTTTGTGTGAATTGTGCCTACTTAAGCTCCTGAAGCATGATTCCCTAACCTGCCCTGTCATGTGATTGACACACGATCGGTGGCTGCAGACATGGGCACCAGTTAGAGAATCCAGGTGTAAGTATTCCTGTGTTAAGTTTTCATTAAGCAGTTAACACTTGCCATTGTGAACATGCTAGCTGGATCATGCTTCCATGCCTATTTACCACCCATGATATAACCCCTCCCCGCAAAAAAAAGTGTGTGATTAGTGCATACTACGTGTGCGTTAGCACTTAACAAGGATTCATAAAAGGGCCCAAAGCTTTCCACGGCATTTGAGTCACCCTGGATATACCAGGAAACATTATTATTCGAATGTTGCAAAAAACAGATCTGAAGCCTGGTGGCCATTTGGCGACCTACCAATATTTAAAATAGGTAAATAATTTTATGGTTGCCTGTAACTACAGGATTTCTGTTACAGTGTTGCTGAACACCACTTTTCACATAGCCAACAGGAAAATGATGGGCTGGTGGACTAGGACTAATTGGGACCCAAGTGTTAAAGTACCTGTGTATATTTCCAGAATACCACAAATATTATTCTGTTTAAAATGGTGCATTATTTTGATTTATTTGGCACATAATTCCCTGGAGTATATTCAGTGTGCAGATTATAATCAGTAACAGAGGTACTAGGGCTGGTGCATCTATACCAGAGATACAATTAAAGAGTTCTTCCACACTATGTGCATCTGACTTGTGTCAATGGATGGTGGGCCCGGTTTCACTCTTCTTAGTAAACATAGTAACATAGTAGATGACGGCAGATAAAGACCCGAATGGTCCATCCAGTCTGCCCAACCTGATTCAATTTAAAAAATTTTTTTTTTTTCTTCTTAGCTATTTCTGGGCGAGAATCCAAAGCTTTACCCGGTACTGTGCTTGGGTTCCAACTTCCGAAATCTCTGTTAAGACTTACTCCAGCCCATCTACACCCTCCCAGCCATTGAAGCCCTCCCCTGCCCATCCTCCTCCAATAGTAGTTTATTCATTTTAACTCCATGATTGGTTTGAACTCTTCCATTGTGTCTCCTGTTCCCCTTGTATGTTTGTCTATTGATATGTTGTTATTTAGGTTGTTGCCTCTCTGTATCTTCTTTATTTTCTCTGTGAAGAAGTTGCTGAATTCTTTACTATGTGATGCTGAGTTCTGTGTTAGGAGTCACTGCCCAGGAAAAAGATTCTAGGTGTCATTGTTGAGGATACATTGAAACTCTCAGCTCAATGTGCGGCAGCAGCTAAGAATGCAAACAGAATGTTTGGAATTATCAGGAAAGGAATGGAAAACAAAGATGAAAACGTTATAATGCCCTTGTTATCACTCTATGGTATGGCCACACCTCGAATATGGTATGCAGTTCTGGTCGCCGTATCTCAAAAAAGATATAGCAGAATTTGAAGGTACAGCGGAGTGTGACAAAAATGATAAAAGGGATAGTACATTTTCCCTATGAAAGGCTAAAGCGGCTAGGGATCTTCAGCTTGTAGAAGAGATGGCTCAAGGGTGATATGATAGAGGTCTATAAAATAATGAGTGGAGTGGAAAGGGTAGGTGTAAATCGCTTGTTCACTATTTCCAAAAATACTAGGACTAGGGGACATGCGATTGAAGCTACTAAGTAGTAGATTTAAAACAGGAGAAAATATTTCTTCACATAACGTGTAATTAAACTCTGGAATTCATTGCCAAAGAATGTGGTGAAATCAATTAGCATAGCAGGGTTTAAAAAAGGTTTTGATAATTTCCTTAAAGAGAAGTCCATAGGTCATTATTGAGATGGCTTGGGGAATTCCACTGCTTATTCTTAGGATAAGCAGCACAGAATCTGTTTTGCTACTTGGGATCTAGCTAGGTGCTTGGGGCCTGGGTTGGCCACTATTGGAAACAGGATACTGGGCTTGATGGACCTTCGGTCTGTCCCAGTATGGCAATTCTCACATTCTTATGTCCTTACTAGTTATGGAGCATTTGGTGATTTCTTTCTGGGGTTTTCTCTAGCAAATTATATACTACTTGGTATAGGGTTTTGTGGAGTTTCCAACTTTGAAGATCTTTTTTGATAGGTATTCTTACTTTACATATTTTCTTGATGTAAATTCTGTTGATTCCAAGCCAGGTTTTTCTACCTTCCTCATCCTTGTTAGATTTCCTCCATTTTCTTTCGAGTTTCCTTTCCTCTATTTTTAGCTTCATGGTTTCTTCTGAGTATAGAGTATGGGGACTGTCTGGAATCCTAAATTGCCAGGATTTCTTTGATCATTGTACTCTTTTGGCATCCTGTCACAGTGATTTTCACTATAGATGTCCCTCAATTTTTTCATCAGAAGGTACCCCAATGTGCAGTAGGGGATTCATTTAAGCACTGTCGGCTCCGGGCGGCTTTCCTGCAGAGGAGAGAATCCTGCATTCACCGTGGGCCTCATCTGGGGCAGCCTCCTTGGAGCGGCTGGGGCACGGGCAGTGTGTCTGGGAGGGAATGCATGGATGGGAGAACATCGCAGGGGAGGAGACATAGGCATCCTGGGACTGTCTGCCAAGTCTCTTCCCTGAAGAAGCCCTTTCTGGAAACGTCAATCGCTCCTCCTAAACTTACTTGCTCCACTTCATCACTGACGCTGAAACCGTGGATTGAAGACAAAGTTTTATTTTATTTTCTTTCCAGCTTATGATTTATCTTTAATCTTATCTATTGTTTTGCCTTTTGTCTTTGTTTTGTTCTATTTCTATCATTTAAATTTCTCCAGAATTCTACTGTTCAACGGCTCCCCCTACTGCTTCTATTCCTTTCTCTCCTCTCTTCTACCTTCCAAAATATTTAGATCAATGCTGTCTTGTTAAAATGTTTATTTTATTTTTATTTTTCCTCTAACTCTACTTTTCACTTCTCTATTACCCTCCAGGTACTTTAGTTAGATTGTGAGCCTTCGGGACAGTAAGGGAATTTTTTAAGTACCTTTCTTATTTCTAATCTTAATGTATATTTTCTGTAAACCGCTTAGAACCTAACGGATGTAGCGGTATATAAGAAATAAATTACATTACATTACATTACACATTAGGCCAGTGGTTCCCAACCCTGTCCTGGAGGACCACCAGGCTAATCAGGTTTTCAGGCTAGCCCTAATGAATATGAATGAGAGAGTTTTGCATATAATGGAAGTGACAGGCATGCAAATCTGCTCCATGCATATTCATTAGGGCTAGCCTGAAAACCTGATTGGACTGGTGGTCCTCCAGGACAGGTGTGGGAACCACTGTACTAGGCTACAGTTTTTTCCGTTAGTGACCACTTGCTTTGGAATAGTATTCCAAATCACTTACGCGAAATAACAAGTCTTGCCAATTTTAAGGCGAAGTTAAAGACACTTTTATTCCTTGATGTATTTGTTACTTAAACTGCCCTTTTAAGGACAAACCAGATTGGAAAGGTTTTTAACTCCAGCCTCCCTTCCTTTTGTTCTTTTCCTTAAATGTTCTTTCTCTTTCTATCAATTGTAGTTCTACCCCTCTTCCCCTTCATTCCCGTTCGTCAATGTCTTTAAAAAAAAATGTGTCTTTTTCCCCAATTTGTCTTTGACTACACTCTGACTCTATTTGGTACACTATTTTGGTATTTTTGTACATCGCCTTGAAGGTTTGATTAGGTGGTATAAGAAATTTTAAATAAACTTGAAACTTGAAACTTATTCTAATCTTTTTTGCCTTGAGGCTGCAGAGAGCAAGGGGTCAGACAGAAATGAAGGCTACTAAATATTTACCCCTGCATGCCACCCCTAGGTTTTTCTCTTTTATAGCTAGAAAACAATTTCTTTCCAGCTGTATGAGCAACCGTATTAACACTTTATCAGACCCTCAGTGGCACCACTCAGGACTCAAACATTTCATTGTCCTGAGCTTTACGTGTCAGCTCGTCACTGGGTCTTATGGTGTTTTTCATAGAGCTTAATTTTTAAATATTTTTTCAAACTTTTCATCTATTTATATTTTTATATTTTTTAATATTTTTATACTTAGCTTAAAACTGTGGCTAAGTCTTCTTGGCTCAAGATGTCAGCGTTAGTTAGGGATGTCAAAGCCGACATGTTTCGCCTAGATAGCTTTTTCAAGGCTCCATCCCTTTTTCCCACCGACAACCACTGTAACCGCCAATTCTGTAACCCCTAGGTTTTTGACACAAAAGAAACTGCACAAGCCTACAAAACTGGGACCAGAAATTCTTTATTTGACCTAGACCTGACACTGTCAGTATTTTGGGCCACGGCCTGCATCAAGGATCTTTTGGAATTATCTGTTGCACGATACTTTTCTAAAACAAGTTATCCCAATATAAAACTATACCAGTACTTACCGTATGTCTGGCATTTGTCTGAACATCCTAGGTTTCTACAGATTTTCAGGTATAATTAAGATAAACTTTTTTCTAGCTGTCCTTAGTGGAAGAATATTAAGGATAAGATTGGGAAAGGGGATCCATACATTTACTCATATTTATCATTTTTACTGTTCTCTATGGGCTCCTTTTACTAAGGTGCACTAGCATTTTTAGCGCATACAGGATATTACCGCACACTATGTGGCTAGAACTAACGCCAGCTCAATGCTGGCGTCAAGGTCTAGTGCACGCGGCAATTCAGCATATGCTATTCCGCGCATTAATGCCCTAACGCAGCCTTATGCAGGTCTTACTAGAATCACGACACTCAGAAACCTGCAAGGAATCAGATCCCCAGAAAACCTTCGTCTCTAGACCCAGGGACAATGTAAATCAGGTCACTGACTTCATCTGTCATTCATCAAATACTGTCAAGTTTTATAAAATGAGTACTGTATATCCAAAGCCTTTACTTGTGCCTTACTGAATTCACCTTCTGAGAATTGAACTATATCACAAGGATTTCTACTCTCAGGTCTGACATTTTCCTAATTCATGAAACTCATTTTCTGAAGAGAAAAGAATTTCAATTAACCAGCTGACTCACTGGGAATTCCTATCTATCATCATCTAATGTGAAAAAAAAGTAGGAGTGGTATCTAAAAGCTTTCTCCCTAAAACTATAAAAAGAATCAAAAAAGGACAATGAATGCAACTTTATTCTTTTTAAAGGGTTTATTGCTGGCTCAATGATTACATTTGCCTCAGTCTGTTTCCTGATGGAGCTATTCACATTGGCAGAATTACAAATTTTAGTGCGAGTGGGGAATTTCAATATTTTTATAATTGCAAACTGGATAGGTCACATTAATTCTCCAAGCAAAAGCTTCAAAGAATTTCAGCACTAAATAAAGGCAGCCAAATAAAAAGACCTCTAGATCAGTGAGTCTCAAACTTTTTTCCCCCATTGAGACACATCTAATGGACAATGCTCATGGATGTGTCCCTCTACACGAATGACTGTCTTGGGAGTTACATGTAATCATATAATTTGCATCCTTAGAAGCCCTTCCCCAACAGGGGGAAGCAAGCAGAACTAGGGCATCTCCCCATGCAACACACAAAAAATGATTTCATACAAGGGGGTGCTGAAAATTTCTCAGCCCAACCAAGAAAAAAATGACACTTGGCACATCATGTCAGAAGTTTCTGTAACCCGTCCAAAAATTACTCTGAAATACAGTGTTGCCCCGCAAATTTGCGGCTCATGAATAGCGGATTCAGTAATTCGCAGAATGCTCCGAACGACTCTTCCTGTACTAAAGTCAGGCTATACCAATGGTCTCAAACTCGCGGCCCGGGGGCCACATGCGGCCCGCCAGGTACTATTTTGAGGCCCTTGGTATGTTTATCATAATCACAAAAGTAAAATAAAACAGTTTCTTGATCATATGTTTCTCTAGCTATAAATTACAATATTATTATTAAGATTTAGCTAAAAGGAAAGATTTATAAACTATAAAGAGTTTTACCTCATAAAAAATAGCCATTTCTTTAATAAGGCAATCACTATTTTTTCTGAGGCCCTCCACCTACAAATCCAAAATGTGGCCCTGCAAAGGGTTTGAGTTTGAGACCACTGGGCTACACCAATCAGGAGCTGCGTATCAAAGCAGCTCCCGATTGGAGTAGCCTGACTTTAGTAACAGGAAGAGGTGGTTGGAGCATACCGGGTATGATTTAGGGCACTCACCGGTGCCCCAGCTGCCCTCTCCTGCCTCTTGACATACTCAAAACCGCATTTGCTGTTTTTCAAAATTCATGGGGGTTCCAAATTTCAGGGGAGTACTATACTGCTCAACTGCTTCAGTCACCTCGAATCACTTGAAACTTGTCACCCTTCAAACTTTTTTATAGGTTTGTAAACAGAGAATAGTCAGATGGAGCCAGATCTGGTGAGTAGGGTGGGTCAATGCACTGAAACCCCAACTGTGTCAAAACATCCATTGTTTTGCCAGCCTTGTAAGCAGGTGCATTGTCTTGCAAAAAGAGAACACCTTTCAGCAGCTTCCCTTTTCTTTCAATGCCTCCTTAATTGGCACATTAAGTTATAGTAGTATTCTGCATTAACTGTTTGACCCCTTGGTCATTACAACACCTTCCTGATCCTAAAACACTGTCTAGGTTCCAGTGCTTGTCTGTTTACAATTTTAAATAAAGTACATTGCATTTTAAAATTCCTGCATCCAAGGACTGGCTCCATTTTGTGGACGTTCCTGCTTCTTTTGTGGAAGCCTAGTCTTTTGCTTCTGTATTAGGACCTCTGCTTTTTGCAGTGTTCCCTTTCAGCGGCTTTGTGGATTGTGCCTAAAATACTGTGGCCATGACCTTTCCTGCTGACTTTTGGGTCTTGAATTTCCTTGGTCTTGGAGAACCTGAGTTCTGCAATTGCTTGAACTGTTGTTTTGGCTCAGGATCATAGTGCTGTAAGCATGTTTCATCAACAGTAACATGTCATTTCAAAATGTTGGCACCAGCTTGCTGAAAATGCTGCAAAATCAACTAAGAAGTATCCATTTGATATAGTTTCTTATCAGCATTCAAACATTTGGGCACCCATTTGACTGACAGCATCTGCATATCCAACATGTTCCCTGGATATCTATATTATCTTATCAATTGTTTTAACTGATATTTGCCAAGCTGCCAAAATCAGGTCATGCACATTGTCAACAATTTTCAGCAGTTGACACTGTTTTGAGGCCTTCCAGACCTTGCTGCACCTTTGGTCTCAAAATCTTTACGCTGAAAGTTTGCACACCGCCTCTTCATTATGGAGTATGATGGGCATTTGTCACTCAATGTTTGCATCATACATTCACGGATTTCCTTTGTCGTTTTCTTCTGCATGAATAGGAACTTCACGATGGCTTGGAGTTCCACACTTTTCGTTGACATGGTTCAATCAATGATCTAAAACAATGTCAAAAACATAGCATTATGATTGTGCAAATTGGAACTTTGCAAAATAGCACTTTTTCAGCTGCAGTAGCAAAATAATGCTCAGAATTTAGGAAGTTGGTTGGGCTGAAAACATTTCAGCATTCCCTCATAGTAAATGACTGCAAATAAATACCTGAATGGTTTATCCAGTCTGACCATTAGTTACATGCATTATAAATTCATGATTAGACATCTTCTTTCTTTGATATTTCTGGACCATAGACTATAAAGTCATAAGAACATAAGAAACGCCTTCACCGGATCAGACCTTGGTCCATCTAGTCCGGCGACCCGCACACGCGGAGGCCCAGTTAGGTGCTCCCTGTTGGAGACTCGGATTTTCCGTATCCCTTGATATGATTTGCAAAGAGGTATGCATCCAACTTGCGCTTAAAACCCAAAACAGTAGTCTCTGTCACAACCTCCTCCGGAAGAGCATTCCAAGCGTCCACCACTCTCTGTGCGAAACAGAACTTCCTGACATTTGTCCTGAACCTGCTGCCACTCAGTTTCAGGCTATGACCTCTTGTCCGTGTCACATCTGAAAAAGTCAGTAGTTCTGCTTCCTGGCCTATTTTGTCAAATCCTTTTAATATTTTAAAAGTTTCAATCATATCCCCTCCCAGTCTTCTCTTTTCGAGAGTGAACAGTCCCAGTTTTCCGAGGCGTTCTTTGTAGCTCAAATTCTCCATACTTTTGACTAGTTTCGTGGCTCGCCTCTGCACTCTCTCCAGCAGAGTTATATCCTTCTTGAGGTATGGAGACCAGTGTTGGACACAGTATTCTAGGTATGGTCTGACCATTGTTTTGTAAAGTGGCATTATGACGTCCTCCGATCTACCGTATTTTCGCGGATATAACGCGCACCATTGTAAAACGCGCACAGGGGTATAGCGCGCAGAAATCACGATGATATGTACAAAAACTTTTCTATACCGCGCTCAGGCATATAACGCGCATGCTGCCCGACTCTCCTCTGGCCACCCCGACTCTCCTTTCGCTCTCCCCGACTCTCCTTTGGCCACCCCGACTCTCCTTTCGCCCTCCCCGACTCTCATCTGGTTGCCCCGACTCACCCTGACTTTCGGTGCACTGCCCCGACTCTCCTCTGGTTGCCCCGACTCACCCTGACTTTCGGTGCACTGCCCCGACTCTCCTCTGGTTGCCCCGACTCACCGTTCACCCGCCCTGACTTTCGGTGCACTGCCCCGCCTCTCCGTGCCTGTCCCCCTTGAAGTCCTGTCCCCCCTTGAAGGTCTGCCTGTCCCCCCTTGAAGGTCTGCCTGTCCCCCCTTGAAGTCCTGTCCCCATCCTGAAAGCCTGATGCCCCCCCTCGACGTCCGATTCTTCTCCCCCCTCGGCAGGACCACTCGCACCCCCACCCCGAAGGACCGCCGACTCCCCGACAATATTGGGCCAGGAGGGAGCCCAAATCCTCCTGGCCACGGCGACCCCCTAACCCCACCCCGCACTACATTACGGGCAGGAGGGATCCCAGGCCCTCCTGCCCTCGACGCAAACCCCCCTCCCCCCCAGCCGACCCGCGACCCCCCTGGCCGACCCCCACGACCCCCCCACCCCCCTTCCCCGTACCTTTGGAAGTTGGCCGGACAGACGGGAGCCAAACCCGCCTGTCCGGCAGGCAGCCAACGAAGGAATGAGGCCGGATTGGCCCATCCGTCCTAAAGCTCCGCCTACTGGTGGGGCCTAAGGCGCGTGGGCCAATCAGAATAGGCCCTGGAGCCTTAGGTCCCACCTGGGGGCGCGGCCTGAGACACATGGTCGGGTTTGGCCCATGTGCCTCAGGCCGCGCCCCCAGGTGGGACCTAAGGCTCCAGGGCCTATTCTGATTGGCCCACGCGCCTTAGGCCCCACCAGTAGGCGGAGCTTTAGGACGGATGGGCCAATCCGGCCTCATTCCTTCGTTGGCTGCCTGCCGGACAGGCGGGTTTGGCTCCCGTCTGTCCGGCCAACTTCCAAAGGTACGGGGAAGGGGGGTGGGGGGGTCGTGGGGGTCGGCCAGGGGGGTCGCGGGTCGGCTGGGGGGGAGGGGGGTTTGCGTCGAGGGCAGGAGGGCCTGGGATCCCTCCTGCCCGTAATGTAGTGCGGGGTGGGGTTAGGGGGTCGCCGTGGCCAGGAGGGTTTGGGCTCCCTTCTGGCCCAACTACACAAAGTACGGGGAAGGCGGGTGGGGGTGTCGTGGGGGTCGGCCAGGGGGGTCGCGGGTCGGCTGGGGGACGGGCGGAGGTTCTTGGGGGGGGGCGGTCGTTGGGGGGAGGGGGTTTGCGTCGAGGGCAGGAGGGCCTGGGATCCCTCCTGCCCGTAATGTAGTGCGGGGTGGGGTTAGGGGGTCGCCGTGGCCAGGAGGGTTTGGGCTCCCTCCTGGCCCGATATTGTTGGGGAGTCGGCGGTCCTTCGGGGTGAGGGTGCGAGTGGTCCTGCCGGGGGGGGGATGTATCGGACGTCGGGGAGTCGGCCGGGCAAGAGGGCTTGGGCTCCCTCTTGCTCCGATCGTGGATGCGGGTGCGGGTGGGAGCGCATGCGAGCGGTCGTTCGGGGTGGGGGTGCGAGCGGTCCTGCTGGGGGGGTGAATCGGGCGTCGGGCGGGGTGGGAACTATGTTTAAAAACTTTTGTATACCGCGCTCAGGCATATAACGCGCGAGGGGTATGCGCGGTACGTAAAATCACGTATAACGCGCGCGTTATATCCGCGAAAATACGGTACTCGTGATCCCCTTCTTAATCATGCCCAACATCCTGTTTGCTTTCTAAACCGCCGCCGCGCATTGAGCCAATAGCTTTAGGGTCCTGTCTATCAGTACCCCAAGTCCCTTTCTTGTTCGCATTTTCCTAATGTCACACCCAATATCCTATATTCATGTTCCTTGTTTTTCTTACCCAGATGCATCACCTTGCATTTGTCTATGTTAAAGTTCATCTGCCATTTTTTCGCCCACTTCTCCAGCTGGTTCAGATCCCTCTGAAGATCCTCGCAGTCCCTTTGAGAGCCAACCGCCCTACATAGTTTTGTATCATCTGCAAACTTGATTATATTGCTTGTTGTTTGCTCTTCCATGTCATTTATAAAAACATTGAACAAGATGGGCCCAAGAACTGAGCCCTGGGGCACGCCGCTAATCACTTTCTCCCAGTCCAAGAATTTCCCATTTATGCTCACCCTCTGCATTCTGTTCTCAAGCCAATTGCCGATCCATCTGTGTATGTCACCTCCTATTCCATGACTTAGTAGTTTCCTCATAAGCCTTGTGTGTGGGACCTTGTCAAACGCTTTCTGGTACTGTCCTTAGGTTCCAACTATTGGAGTTGCTGTCAATTCTAACTTCAGCCCATCCAACCATCTCATCATTTGCGGATACATACCATAAAGTCTGCCCAACAACATCCTCATCTTCCAGGTTACTAGAGTTCCCATCAATATCCTCCCTAGTCCATCCTGTACCAGTGGTTAAAGCTACAGCCTCAGCACCCTGAGGTTGTGGGTTCAAACCCACACTGCTCCTTATGACCCTGGGCAAGTCACTTAATTCCCCCCATTTCCCCAGTTACGTTAGATAGTTTGTGAGCCCGCCGGACAAAGAGGGAAAAACTGCTTGAGTACCTGAATAAATGCATGTAAACTGTTCTGAGCTCCCCTGGGGGTTCCGGATGGAGGAACCCCCAACAATCCTCCTGCCAACAATCTTCAGGGTGGGTGGGGGTGTTCCAGCAAGAGGGATTGGGCACCCTCATGCCGGCATTCTTCAAGGGGGTGTTCCGGCAGGAGGGATTGGGTATCCTCCTGCCGGCGATCTTCAGGGGGTGGGGGGTGTTCCGGGAGGAGGGATTTGGCACCCTCATGCCAGTGATCTTCGGGGGCTGTTCCAGCAGGAGGGATTGGGCACCCTCCTGCTGGTGATCTTTAGGGGGTGGGGGTGTTCCAGCAGGAGGATTTGGGCATCCCTCCTGCCAGCAATCTTCAGGGAGTGGGGGGTGGAGGGACTGCCGGCCAAAGCCACAGCCACTATACGTATCGTGGCAGGGAGATCCCTTGCCATGATAAGTGTAGTGGCCATGTCTACAATAACCCGGTTGTCTAACCAGCATCTGTAACGTGGGCGTCGGTTACAGAATCGGGTTTATTTTAGGCGGCCTTAGGCTCGATTCTATATAGGACACCAGTCGGCTTCTGAGACTGGGTGTCCTATACAGAATCCGGGCCTTAGTGCTGATGCAGGTATACCCAGAAGCACCAAATTGCAGTAGTCTAAACATGATAATATCACACTCTGCAAGACAGTCCTAAACAGAGGCTGACAAATATGGGCACAAATTGCTTAACAGAAGCAATTTTAAAAATACCTTTTTTTTTTTTACCACTGCACATACATGCCCCTTGAACGTCAGACAAGAATCTAGTAGAACCCCTAAATGTTATGCCTCCATGGATACCGCAACAGTAGTGTCTAATAGCCCTGCTCCACCCCCGAATTCCCCTGCTGGACCAAGTTTTTCTTCAAGAGCAGCACCTCTGCCATCGAGTGCTGCTCCTCACTCCAACCGCCACTTCGGGCTGCGTGGGAGCCGTTGCTCCGCCCCCGAAGCCCAGAGACTCTCATCGCTCTCCTCAGAAGCAGCTCCCTGTCTTCGGGGCTGCTCCTCTCTTCGGCCCGGTGACTTCGGGCAGCGTGGGAGCCCTGCTTCGCCCCCGAATTCCCCTGCTGGACCGAGTTTTCTTCGAGAGTAGCACCTCTGCCATCGGGTGCTGCTCCTCACTCCAACCGCCACTTCGGGCCGTGTGGGAGCCGTTGCTCCGCCCCCGAAGTCCAGAGACTCTCATCGCTCTCCTTAGAAGCAGCTCCCTGCCTTCGGGACTGCTCCTCTCTTCGGCCCGGTGACTTCGGGTAGCGTGGGAGCCCTGCTCCGCCCCCGAATTCTTTCACTCTGGCCTCTTATCCTCCTCTGCTCCCTCACAAACACTTCCCACTCCCAAAAACCTCTTCCCAAACTCTCCCGATGCTACATTCCCCAACAACATCTGTCCTGGGCTCAGAATTCCCATGCTAGTATCCTCCAGACCCCATCATTTCAAAAAGCACCGAGGTGCAAACCTCTCCTCCCTAAAACCTGTTCCCCCAGTAAACCTGCCCATCTTTACCTCTGACTCTCTACCCCAGTCCCTACTCTCTATTGTAATGCCAGGTCCGTCAGAAATAAGACCCAAATAGTAAAAGATTTACTTGAGGATTTTGATCCGGGTTTTTTGTGCATCACTGAATCATGGATCGAAAAAGATGACTTACTCACACAAAATGAACTCTGTCCCCCAGGCTACCACGGTCTTTTCTCTCCTAGATTAAATCGAAAAGGAGGAGGTCTAGCCCTTCTCTACAAATCGTTCTTTAATGTTGAGCTCTTAGAAAAGGGTAGTCACCCCTCCCTGGAATTCATGCTAGCCTCAATAAATGACGAACTTTGCCCCCACCCATTAGGCATCCTGCTACTTTACCGCCCACCCAACCCCTGGAATAAATCCTCTGACTTTGTTCTTGAGACCATAACAAAGGCCTATCTAAAATTCCAAAGACTACTGATCATAGGTGACATAAACCTTCACCTAGACAACAACACCAACAATGACTCAACTGAGTTCAAAGACTTCCTCACCTCCTTAGGCTTCACTGCTTCCCCGCCCACCTCTACCCATGAAAAGGGACACTCCATTGACATCATTAGCTTTCTTGACCTGACTGAGCATAAAACTTCCACAGATACGACCCGTTGGGAACATGTCCCCTGGTCGGATCACCTCCTAGGCTCTTTCTGCCTCCCTGTCTTCATGTCAGCCCTTGATACCCCAACCCGTGCCACAAACTCCATCACCTACCGCAAAAAGATCTCAAATGAACTATTCTGGTCCCAGTTTCTCAACAAACTCCCTCCCCTTCCCACTCACACGAACCCTGACTCAATCTGGCACAACTGGGTGACTCTTTCCGAATCCACGTACCGTGCCCTTGCCCCTCTAACCACTAAATCCATCTCCTATTCTCACAAGGCTCCCTGGTACCTCCCTTACCACAGAGAATTAAAACAGAAATGTCAGGCCCTGGAACGGAGATGGAAAAAATCAAAATCCCCCCTAGATAAGCAATCCTGGAGAGAAAACATCAAATCCTACAACTCCGTACTAAAAAAAGCTAGGAAGAATTACTATGGAGACAAAATCTCCAGGTCAAAAAACCAAAACAGTACACTGTTCCACATCTGGCGGAACCTAACTTCTAAAAATGACTCCGCCCCCCTCCCCCCCTCCCATCTCCAAATGACCTAGCCAAATTTTTCAACGAGATCACTACCATAAAGAGCTCGTTTCCCTCAGCTATCTCCTACAACTCTCTCCCCCCGAAAGATTCCGACGCTATTCCTGCCGACAGATCATGGACTACATTCGAACTTGTATCCGAGACCCAGATCTCTAAACTTTGCCTCAAACTTAAATCCTGCAAGTGCATTCTAGATCCCTTTCCATCCTACCTTTACGAAAAAATCCCTACACAGGCCATCTCTTCCCTTACTAACCTCATAAACAAAGTCTTACTATCGGGCCTGTTCTCCACCGAAATGGGACACATTGCCTTATCCCCTCTTCTGAAAAAACCCAATCTTGACCCTTCCTCACCATCGAACTATCGCCCCATAGCAAACATCCCTCTTTTAACAAAACTTCTAGAGACCATAGTCGCCACTCAGCTCTCCTCTTACCTAGAGAGATTCTCCATTCTCCAACACTACCAATATGGATTTAGGCCCAATTTCAACAACGAGTCCCTCCTAGTTTCCCTAATCTCAAAGGTGCAACAACTACACGCCTGAAACAAATTTGCTGTTCTCCTACAGTTTGATCTCTCCGCGGCTTTCGACGTTGTGCATCACGACATACTAATCTACCAACTTTCCGAGATTGGGATAGACTCTTCTGTCCTAAAGTGGTTCTCAAACTTCCTTCGCGATCGTTCCTACATTGTCAACACAAACGACTCCAAATCCGCTTCATGGACACCATCCTGTGGTGTTCCACAGGGCTCTCCCCTATCCCCTATTCTCTTCAACATATATATGACCTCCCTGAAGCTCCTTAAACTATCCCCCCTTGAAACAATTTACACATATGCAGACGATATCCTCATCCTCCTCGAAACAGATCCAAACCTTACAAACCTCCAAGAGAACATCACATCAGGCATAATGAGACTTCACGCCTGGTCCCTCTCAGTACAGATGAAATTAAATGAATCAAAAACAAAATTACTCTGGCTCGGCCCAAAAATAGCTCACCTGCCCGCCCTCTTCACCCTACCCACAGGCCCTGCTCTACACCTTGAGTTCTCAAGCAAAGTCCTTGGCATCACTATCGACTCCTCCCTTTCCCTCAACGATCACCTGAATTCCCTGGCAAAATCTTGTTTTTTCAGCCTCCACATGCTGAGGAAAGTTAGATCCTATTTTCACCAAAAGCATTTCACCGTCATTTTACAATCCATCATCCTATCCAAACTCGATTATTGTAACGCCATCTACTTAGGCCTAACGAAAAAAAGTCTTCTCAGACTCCAGCTTATCCAGAACACTGCGGCTAAGCTGATTTTTGCTAAACGCAAATATGACCACGTCTCCCCTCTACTTACCAATCTTCACTGGCTCCCAGTACTTTCCAGAATTCATTTCAAATGCTCCTGCCTGGCTTTCAAGATCATTCACGGCATCCTTCCGCCCCTAATCCCTCTATCCTTCCTCGCCCCGACACCAACTACCACCAGTTCTGCCCACAGACATAAACTATCCTTCCCCTCTCTACACGGCATCCTCCACGCAAGTAAACTGGGTAGATCCCTCCTCTCCAAAATCACCAGCCTCTGGAACGACCTCACTGTCCCGCTGCGGAACCTGGACTCCCTCCAACTATTCCGAAAACAACTGAAAACCTGGCTTTTCTCTAGCATATAATAATCTCTTCTCCTGATTACATCCCCTCTTTTTATGCTTTGTAAACTCTTTCTCTTCTCTCTTCCCATATTTTTTTTTTAACTCTGTAAACCTTGTCGAGCTCCACTTCAGTGGAGAAGATGCGGTATATAAACCTAAGGCTTAGTTTAGTTTAGTTTAGTTTAATAGGTCAATTTTATCAGGAAAAGCATATCCCAATGAAAGAACAAAATATATACCGTAACTTTCATTTTCCAAACACTCAATTTTAATGTTACAATTCATCCAACTATTAATCTCTGTTATCACCCACTGCAGCCGCTGAACTGCCTTTCCAAAATCCCCATCAAGGGGGAGCATAAAATTAACATCATCTGCATAAAACCGATATGAGACCTGCGCGGACCGCAGCTGTCTACAGAGGGGGATAAGAGAGCGATTAAATAAAACAGCTGACAGGGCTGAGCCCTATGGGACACCTGTCGTAACTTTCTGCCGGTGGGACAATACACCATCCATTACATCTAGCGCATATCCTCGATCCAATTCTCTAGAATTCAGTCAGATTCTTTTGGTCTGATTTAAAGCAATATTGCCTCGGATCTTGTAATCCATTAGATTCTAAGAAATTCACTATCCTTTCCTTTAGCAACACTTTCCTAAACAATGGAAAATTCCTCACTAATAATGGTCATATTATAATAACCCCAATTCCGAAAAATCGTAAAGAATCATCAACATCAGTAACCAACTATAGACCAGTAGCATCCATTCCATTCATTGTAAAAATCATGGAAGGAGTGGTACACACCCAATTGATGGAATATCTCGACCAGTTCTCTCTCTTGCACGAAACTCAATCTGGTTTTAGGCCTCTGTTTAGCACTGAGACAGTAATTGCGGCTATCCTGGACAATTTGCACCACTTAGTAAGGGCTTCAACCCCTGATCATGCAATTTGATATGAACTCTGCCTTCGACTTGGTGGACCATGAGGAACTATTACAATGCTTAGACGCAATTGGAGGAGAGGTATTATTCTGGTTTCGAGGTTTCCTTATATCACGCACCTAACAAGTCCGTTTTAATTACGATCTTTCTGATACATGGAGCAATCCATCTGGCGTGCCACAGGGATCACCATTATCCCCACTGCTCTTCAATGTTTACATGTCCTCATTGGGTGCGCAATTGTCCCAGCTGGGGATAAAACTATTTAGCTATGCTGATGACTTCACAATAATTATCCCATTTACTACCTCCGTCTCAGAAGTCACCTCCAAAGCAACAGAAGTACTAAATCGGATGGAGCAATGGATGACTGAATTCAGACTAAAGCTAAATATAGAGAAAACAAAATTCTTTATAGCATCGCCACGCCCACTTGACACTAAAGCATCTTTGTGCTTTAGTTGTGCATTAGTTATCCCATTCAACCAACTATGAAGATATTGGGAGTAACACTGGACCAGAGCCTGACCATGAAAGACCAGGTAGACTCCCTGATTAGAAAGATCTTTCTCACCCTCTGGAAGCTTCGATCCATCAGAGCTTACTTCGATCATTTAGAATTCTGGAACAATCCCTCATACTAAGTCAACTCGATTATTGTAACATCGCCTATATGGCACTCTCCCAGAAGAACATGCGGTGATTGCAACTGGTACAAAATGCAGCGGGTAGGTTACTTTGTGGACTGAAGAAGTTTGATCACGTGACACCTTCCTATCAACTTCTGCACCGGCTGCCGATGGAGGCACGTGTGAAATTCAAGTTTGGTTGTTTTTGTTTCAAGGCACTTTACGGCTTAGCCCTTAAATATATAACAGACCTTTTCTCCTTCACAACCAACAGATACATGAGAACCTCACATCCGAACTTTGTTTCTCCACCAGTGAGAGGTTGTAAATTTAAAAGTCATCACCAACATCTATTTTCACATCAAGCAGCATTATGGAGTAAAGACCTCGAACAACTGCTCGTGCCTACTATTATAGGGAATTCAGGAAACGCCTAAAAACAAATCTGTTCCTGAAGTACTTAGGTACCTGACCTACACAATCTTAGTCCTCAACAAATGATCTTTAGAACTGTTATTCACTAGCTCTGAACTTTGTTTATTCCACTCAATCTGTAATACCTTTTAATTATTGTAAACCGCATAGAACTTCACGGTCCTGTGGTTATTATTATTATTATTATTATTATTTTTCCAATAACCGAAGTGAGGCTTATCCCAGGACAAGCAGGCAGCCTATTCTCAATCTGTGGGTGACATCATCCAGGGAGCCCCGATGCGGACAGCTTCGCAAGCTGATTTGCTTGCAGAACTTAGAAAGTTCACGACTTCCACACCACACGTGCGTGAGTGCCTTCCCGCCCACGCAAGGGCACCCGTCTCCTCAGTTCTATGTTTTCCGCGGAGCCGAGAAGTTGTGTTTTCGACGCTCTGTGCTAGACTCAGTTCTAAACTTCGTGCCTTCTCTCACCGCGGCTCGTGTTTTCTTATTTTACAGGGTCGCTATGTTTCTTGCTTGTTTTCTTTTCTTTTCAATTTAAAATAAATTTTAAAAAACTTTAATTTTATTTCGTTGTCACGGCGGGGCCTGCTTTGCAGCCTCCGCCGCTGGGTTTCAATTTTGCAGAAGCCATCTTCCTGCCTATGTCCAGGCCGGTCACAGGCTTCAAGAAGTGTAGCCGTTGGCAGCGTGCAATCTCCCTCACTGACCCACATAAGTGATGTATTCAATGTTTGGGACCAGACCATCGCCCGGAGTCATGTACTCGCTGTGTTACTCTTCAACCTCGAGCCCGCAAGTGTCGTCGAGTTCAGGTTGAAAAGCTCTTTGGCGGTATGGATCCCCTTTTCCAGGTCTCGACCTCAACCTTGCATCTGGTCAAGCTTACCGGAGTTCTGCCTTCTGCCTTGACCTCGGCCTTGTCCTTGATCAAGCCTGCCTCATTCAACGGGATCTCGTCCTCGAGCAAATCTTCTACGTCTTCACCTGATGAGACGCTTGCTTCACTGCCTCCCTCAGGTCAGGTGACAGCAGTGGTCATCAAGCTGCCTAAGAAACATGTCTCCAAGTTGAAGAGTCATTCTTCCTCTTCTTCCTCGGAGGCTGTGGCTCCACCAAAAGTCTCAGATCCTCCAGTCTCGGAGTCACGCTTGGAGGCGTCCACAACTTCTGATCCCAAGACAGAACTAACTGAACCTCTAGACAATAAGTAACCATCTTTATCAGACTGCCTATCATTTCCAAGGTATCTCTAGCCATTCATCCCCCTTCGGCTAGACAGTTTCTTGTCACCCAAACCCTACGTCTGCTGGACGGTGTTCCTCTCCTCCCAACTTCTTACATAAAATCTGCATCATGGCCCACCCCAACTCCCAACCGTGGCTACCACTATTCCTACTCTATCTGATCTGGTTCAGAATTTGCCTAATCAACTCTCTCACCCTAACCCCTATCCCTGTCCTTAATCCCACTCTAGACTGTAAACGTGCTTTGGCTTTCTACTTGCAACGCACTCAGCCACATAGATCTGCTCCTCAACTTTTTTGTCTCCTTCGATCCAAACAAGATGGGACATCCAATTTCCAAGCGCACCATCTCCAACTGGTTAGCAACTTGCATCTCTTTCTGCTATGTTCAGGCTGGATTGCATCTACAGAATCGACTCACAGCCCACCAAGTCAGAGCCATGGCGGCATCAGTAGCTTTCCTTAGATCAACTCCTATTGAGGAAATCTGCAAAGCTGCCACTTGGTCCTTGGTTCATACTTTCACCTCTCATTATTGTCTGGATACTTTTTCCAGATGGGATGGCCAATTTTGCCAGGCAGTATTAAAAAATGTATTCTCCTGAATTGCCAGCACTCCCACCATCCCATTATGGTTAGCTTGGAGGTCAACCATAGGTTGAGAATAGGCTGCCTGCCTGGGATAAAGCACAGTTACTTACCGTAACAGGTGTTATCCAGGGACAGCAGGCAGCTATTCTCACAATCCACCCATCTCCCCCAGTTGGCTTCTCTGCTAGCTATCTGAACTGAGGGGACGCGCACCCTTGTGTGGGCGGGAAGGCAGTCGCGCATGCGGTGCGGCAGTCATGAACTTTCTAAGTTCTGCAAGCAAATCAGCTTAAGCTGTCCGCATCGGGGCTCCGTGGATGATGTCACCCACAGGTTGAGAATAGCTGCCATGAACGGTGTGGCAGTGGCGTACCTAGGGTATGTGGCACCCGGGGCCCATCATTTTTTGACACCCCCCCCCCCCCCCCCATGTAAAATTTTTTTTTTTTTTTTTTTGCAATAACCATGAAATGGAATAAATGGTCAGAATAGAAACAGGCAGTGAAAATTTTCTTTTATTGAACCTCATATATGTAACCATTATTCCAAACATAACAAAACATAAATTATGTCTAAATTGTCATGACATTAGAAGTGCATATGGAGTAGTTGCAGGCAGTGGCGTACTTAGGGTATGTGGCACCCAGGGCCCATCATTTTTTGACACCCCCCCATCTATATGAAAAATATGATTTTTAGTACCAATCTACATATCGCACCACAAGAGTGTACCTAGGAAAAGGCTGCATCTTAAACACTGCAGTGAGCACTAGAACACCAACACATACATTGTAAAACTAAACAAGCCAGATCCCGCACAGTCAATTGGTCCTGTAGTCAATGCCAACTGAAAACTATGTCTTTTTCATACACACAGAACAGAGATACACCCTCGCCCAAAATGGAATAATCACAAACTAAAAATAGAAATATGTAGACAAAAGTTAAACTGATCCGCCAAGAAACCAGACCCTGGATACAATGCAACACCACAAAAAACAGTAACACATGTCCTCTAATACAGTGCAAAATATAAAGACAGTAGATGTAAATTTGAAAAAACTGATACATAACAATCACCACTTTATAAATTAACAAATAAAAATAAAACAAATAATGAGATATAAAAAAATACAATTTTATTGGACTAATCCCCGTAAGCTCGGTCCCCATCCCCGCAAACCACCTGATTCCATCCACACAAGCCTTGAATTGTTTATATTAAAGTATAAAAAGAAACAATATTCTGTACAATTGTCAATTTATAAATCAGCGTCTTCTCCCCACTCTCTTCCCCATTTCCCTTCAGCATCCTCAGCCCACTCTCTCTCCACTTTCCTTCAGCGCACGCACATAAAAACAAGCAAGTAATTTTATATCATTTTCATTCTATTCATTCATAGAAATTAAAGTCTAGATAATGCCAGTCACATAACAAAACATGATTTTACAAAAATAATTCCCTGCAGTCAAGCCTGCAAGGATTATTAGATGTCTTTCAGCAGTTCCCCTCCCTCCCTCCCCCTTACCTTTGTGGCCAAGTCAAAATGATCTACCAACAATAAAATTTTAAAAACACAAAGCACGCTGTACGCAGAGAAAATGTTAATTATCATTTATATTCCGCGGGTTTTCAAAGAGGTCAAGGCAGATGACTTTATGCAATGTCACCTCAGTAACAACTATACAAAAATAGACAAATATTCCCCCTCCCTTTTTACTAAACTGCGATAGCGGTTTTTAGCGTAGGGAGCTGCGCTGAATGCCCCACGCTGCTCTCGACGCTCATAGGCTCCCTGCGCTAAAAAACTCTATTGCGGTTTAGTAAAAGGGGGCCATAGTGCAAAATATAGACAGCAGATATAAATTTTCAAAACGGACACATTTTGATCACTAAGTTGAAAATAAAATCATTTTTCCTACTTTTTTGTCTGGTGATTTCATGAGTCTCTGGTCCTTCTTCTGGTCCTTCTTCTTTCTCTCTCCCCCTGGCTCCCCTCTTTATTTCTGCCTTTCTTTCTCTCTCCTCCTGGCCCCCCTCTTTATTTCTGCCTTTCTTTCTCTCCCCTTGGTCCCCCTCTTTCTTTCTGCCTTTCTTTCTCTCTCCCCCTGGCCCTCCTCTTTCTTTCTGCCTTTCTTTCTCTCTCCCCCTGCCCCCCCTCTTTATTTTTTCCTTTCTTTCTCTCTCCCCCTAGACCGCACAAAGCCATCGTGCCGATTTCTCCACTTCCACGATTCTTTCCCTACCCTCACCCCCAAGCCAGCAGCCGATTTCTCCCTGCTCCTTCCCCGATGTCCTGATGTCCTGAACTTCATCGGGCAGCAGCAGCATTCACAATTCACTGCTGTTGCCCGCTTCAGGCCTTCCTCTCTGTCGGGTCCTGTCTTCATGAAAACTGGAAGTAGGCAGGACCCGGCAGAGAACAAGGCCTGAAGCCGGCAACAGCAGCGAATTGTAAACGCTGCTGCTGCCCGAAGAAGGTAATGGAGCACCGAGGCAGTCCGCTTCTCCCCCCTCCCAGCCGAACCCCCGCTGACCCTCCTATCTCCCCCCCCCCCCGTGAACCTTTCCGACCTTCCCAGCGAGAGCAGCAAACCTCCTTCGCGGCTTTCTCCTCCCTCTGCCGCGTTACTGATGACGTCATCAGTGATGCGGCAGAGGGAGGATAAAGCCGACGCTACTGGAGGGAGGTTTGCTGCTTTCGCTGGGAGGGTCAGAAAGGTTCACTTGGGGGGGGAGAGAGATAGGATGGTCAGCGGGGTTTCGGCTGGGAGGGGGGAGAAGCGGTCTGCCTTGGTGCTCCAAGGCCTGGCGCCATTACCTTTTTCGATAATGGCGCCGATGCTACTTTCGCTGGGAGGGTAGGAGCGCGATAGGGACCGGGCCAGCTGTGCACCCCCCCCTAAGGCGGCACCCGGGATGGACCTCCCCCTCGCCCCCCTTGGTACGCTACTGCCCTGGGGAAACAGCCTGCAACAAGATCGCGCGATGCCAGAGATCTTTGCCTGCTTCGGCTGTTTCCTCCGCCGCGGTCCCGCCCCTCCTCTGACATCAGAGGAGGGGCAGGACCGTGGCGGAGGAAACAGTCGAAGCAGGCAAAGATCTCTGGCATCGCGATCTTGCTGCAGGCTGTTTCCAGACGCGACACCCGGCGCAGGGGGGGGTAACTGGACCGGACCGGGAGCACCCCCTCAGGGCTTGGTACCCGGGGCGGACCGCCCCCCCCGCCCCCCCCTTGGTACGCCACTGCGGTGTGGTATCCACTCTGCTCTCAAGTGTAACTCTGCCAGCCAATTATTGCCCTTCTCCAGGATTTTCTTCTGTGAAAACAGAAGTATTTGTTTAGCACATGTGTTTTTTTTCCTCATCACTCTCCACATAGCAGTTCTTGCAATTCCATTTTTTGTCTTTCTTCTTTCACTAATATACCTGAAAAAATTTTTGTCTCCCTTTTTTATATTTCTATCTATTTTTTCTTCTACTTGTGCATTCGCCAGAGTGATCCCTCTCTTGGCTCTTGGCTTATTTATTTATTTCTATTTCTATTTTTTAAATACAAACAAAAGACAAAAAATGAATGTCCAATTATCCGGATTTTTGATTATCTGGACTACCCTCTGCTGAGGTTAGTCCAGATAATCAGCGTTCCACTGTATTGCCTACTTTGGAAAGGGAGAGGAAAGAGTACAAAATACAGAGAATTTCAATAGGTGGCTCAAAGCTTTGTGTCATCAAGAAGGCTTTAGATACATAGGAGGATGGGGTAATACTGTATATGGAAAAAAGATACTATATTGTAATGATGAACTGCACTTTACAATGGCAGGAAAAAGAATCCTATATGAGCAGTGGCGTACCTAGGGTATGTGGCACCCGGGGCCCATCTTTTTTTGACACCACCCCCATGTAAAAAAATATTTTTTGTAATAACCATGAAAAATAAATGGTCATAATAGAAACAGGCACTGAAAATTTTCTTTTATTGAACCTCATATATGTAACCATTAATCCAAACATAACAAATTATGTCTGAATTGTCATGACATCAGAAGTACATATGGAGTAGTTGCAGGTGATGCTTGGGACAATTCTGATTGTGTTAGTTCGGTTTTATGTGTTTTTTGAATAGAAGGGTTTTTATTTATTTTTTGAAGGTTTTGTAGTTTGTGGTCGAGGTCAATAGGTTGTAGAGTTGGGGGTCGAGTGTTAGGAGGTTGTCGAACAGTTTTTTTCTTTTGACGATTTTGGTTGGAGGGTGTGTGAATGATGCGTGAGTTCTCCTATGTCTGGTTGAAGTGGATTTAATTATTTAGCTGAAGAAATTAGTAAACCCCCCCCCATTCCACACACATTAATTCTCTTCCATTTTTATTCCCATTCTAAAAAACACTGATAAGTTCCCAGAAAAAAAATATATTAAAATAAGAAGTGAAAACAAAGGCCCCTACAAATGAGAACATAACATAAGAATAGTCTAACTGGGTCAGACCAATGGTCCATCATGCCCAGTAGCCCATTCTCATGGTAACCAATCCAGGTCACTATTACCTGGTCAAAACCCAAAGAGTAGCAACATTCCATGCCACCGATCTAGGGCAAGCAGACACTTCCCCCATATCTTAATAACAGACTATGGACTTTTCCTCCAGGAATTTGTCCAAACCTTTCTTAAAATCAGCAATGCTATCTGCTTTTACCATAATTTCTGGCCACTTCATTTTTAAGCTTAGATCTTTCCTTCCAAACAGAGACCTTGCTAGATGTCAAATACAGAAAGAACAAGAAGAAGAAGAAGGATTCCTTTTTATAAGGAACTGGACAACTTTTTGGGGGAAGAACAAGCTCTTCAGGAGGGATGGACTACACCTGAGCAAGGCAGGAACGAGACTGCTAGCAAACAACGTCAAGAGAGGAATTGAGCAGGCTTTAAACTGAGAAAAAGGGGAAAGCCGATAGTTGACCTGACGTCGACGGTTCGGACAAGAGTATCCAAAGAAGATACTGAGAGGGAAAAATGCTGGGAACAGGCAAGAGACAAACAACAGAAGCTGTTGACCAACAAAAAGGACAATCAGATAAAATTAGAGGAACAGGAGAGATCAGGAAATCAGGATGCAGACAAAAAAGATACACCAAAAAATAAGGAACAAAGGAACAGAAAAGATACACCAAAAAATAAGGAAGAAGGGAACAGAAATGAGGGACCGGCAGCCCAAATAGGGGATGGTATGGGGAGCAAAACACATGTAAAACCAGCAGAGAAAAGAAAAGACCAGGACTTAAATTGCTTGTACGCTAATGCAAGGAGCCTAAAGTCCAAAATGGGAGAATTAGAAGCCATAGCCATAAAAGAAAACCTAGACATCATTGGAATCACGGAAACATGGTGGAACGAGGATAACCAATGGGACGTAGTGCTGCCAGGGTACAAACTCTATAGAAGAGACAGGACCAACAAGAAGGGTGGAGGAATAGCACTATACATAAAAGACACCATTCCCTCGTCCGGAGTGGATATAGAACCAAAGGCGGAAGGACTGGAGTCATTATGGGTCAAATTACCAGGAAAAGGTGGCCTTGACATAAGATTGGGTCTATACTATCGTCCACCTGGACAAACGGAAGCAAACGACAAAGATCTGGCGGCAGAATTGAGGCGGGAAGGCAACAACAGGAATGTGACAGTAATGGGAGATTTCAACTACCCGGGATAAACTGGAGTATTGGAAACTCAAACTGTGCGAGGGAAACAGAATTCTTAGAGGCTGTGAGGGACTGCTTTATGGATCAGCTTGTCAAGGAACCAACAAGAGGAGATGCCACTCTTGACCTAATCCTCAACGGATTAGGGGGACCTGCAAAAGAAGTGGAAGTAGTAGGGCCACTAGGAAACAGTGATCACAACATGATCCAGTACAAATTAGGAGTAAGTACAACAAAAGGGAAAAGAACCACAGTGACAACGCTCAACTTCAAGAAAGGGAACTATGATGCTATGAGAGCAATGGTAAGAAAAAAATTTAGAAACAGCTCAAGGAAAACAGAAACTGTAGAGCAAGCCTGGTCTCTATTCAAGGGCACAGTGCAAGAAGCACAACATATGTACATCCCCATATTTAGAAAAGGGTGCAAAAAAAAACCAAACAAAAGACCCCGCATGGATAAACAATGAGGTGAAGAAAGCGATAGGAGACAAAAAAAAATCATTCCGGAAATGGAAAAAGGACCAGACTGGGGAAAACTGGGATGAACACAGGAAAGGCCAAAGAGAATGTCACCAAGTGGTTAGGAGAGCGAAAAGAGAATACGAAGAGAGACTGGCCAGGGAGGCAAAAAACTTCAAATCATTCTTCAGATATGTTAAGGGGAAGAAACCGGAGAGGGAGGAAGTAGGACCGTTGGATGATGGAGATAAAAAGGGAGTGATAAAGGAGCAAAAAGAGGTAGCTGACAGGTTAAACAAATTCTTCTCGTCAGTCTTCACAAGCGAGGACACATCCAATGTACCGGAACCTGACGTGATCTTCCATGGTGATCAAGAAGAAAAACTGTCGGCAATAGAGGTGAGCCATGAGGATGTCCTCCAACAGATAGATAGATTGAAAAGCGACAAATCACCAGGCCCAGACGGAATCCACCCTAGGGTACTAAAAGAACTAAGAAATGAGATAGCGGAAATACTCCAACGAGTTTGCAACCTATCCTTGAAAACTGGAGAGATACCGGAGGACTGGAAGATAGCAAATGTTACACCTATCTTTAAAAAGGGGTCAAGAGGAGACCCGGGAAACTATAGGCCGGTAAGTTTGACATCGGTTCCAGGCAAGATGGTAGAAGCACTGATAAAGGACAGCATCTGTGAGCACATCGAAAAAAATGGGCTGATGAAAGCGAGCCAACATGGCTTCTGCAAGGGAAGATCGTGCCAAACAAACTTACTGCACTTCTTCAAGGGAGTAAACAGCCATTTGGACAAAGGGGAACCTGTAGACATCATCTACCTTGACTTCCAAAAGGCTTTTGACAAGGTACCCCATGAGCGGTTACTTAGGAAGCTGTGGAACCACGGGGTGGAAGGGGACGTACACAGATGGGTCAAACACTGGTTGGCAGGCAGGAGACAGAGGGTTGGAGTGAAGGGTCACTACTCGGGCTGGAGGAAAGTCATGAGTGGAGTTCCGCAGGGGTCTGTACTTGGACCGCTGCTGTTCAATGTATTTATTAATGACCTGGAAACGGGGACGAAATGTGAAGTTATAAAATTTGCGGATGACACTAAACTCTGTAGAAGGGTCAGAACTATGGAAGAGTGTGAGGACCTACAAAGGGACCTAAGCAAACTGGAGGAGTGGGCGAATAAATGGCAGATGAAATTCAATGTAGGGAAATGCAAGGTCATGCATATAGGGAGAAAGAACCCGATGTTCAGCTACCAAATGGAGGGATTAGTATTAGAGGGAAGTAACCTTGAAAGAGATTTGGGTGTACTGGTGGATACAACAATGAAGTCAACGACGCAATGCGCAGCAGCCGCGAAGAAGGCGAACAGAATGTTGGGTATTATTAAAAATGGTATTACGACCAGAACAAAAGAAGTCATCCTGCCGTTGTATCGGGCAATGGTGCGCCCGCACCTGGAGTACTGTGTTCAGTATTGGTCACCGCACCTTAAGAAGGATATGGCAATACTTGAGAAGGTCCAGAGGAGAGCGACACGAATGATTAAAGGCATGGAAAACCTTTCATACACTGAAAGATTGGAGAAGCTCTTCTCCCTGGAAAAGCGGAGACTCAGAGGAGACATGATAGAGACCTACAAGATCATGAAGGGCATAGAGAAAGTGGAGAGAGACAGATTCTTCAAACTTTCCAAACATAAAAGAACAAGAGGGCATTCGGAAAAATTAGAAGGGGATAGATTCAAAACAAATGCTAGGAAGTTTTTCTTTACTCAGCGGGTGGTGGACACCTGGAATGCGCTTCCAGAGGATGTAATAGGGCAGAGTACGGTACTGGGGTTTAAGAAAGGATTGGACAATTTCCTGTTGGAAAAGGGGATAGAGGGGTATAGATAGAGGATTATTACGCAGGTTCTGGACCTGTTGGGCCGCCGCGTGAGCGGACTGCTGGGCACGATGGACCTCAGGTCTGACCCGGCAGAGGCATTGCTTATGTGCTTATGTGCTTATAAGGTAACTTCACAAGGACTTAGCTAGGTCTCCGGACTCAAGGGTCTCTGGTCTCCGGACTCAAGGGTCTCTCATACGAAGAAAGACTGGGCAAATTACAGCTCTATACTCTAGAGGAACGCAGGGAAAGGGGTGACATGATTGAAACATTTAAATACGTCACAGGTCGTGTAGAGCTGGAAGACGACATATTCGTTCCCAAGGGACCCTCGGTCACAAGGGGGCACCCGCTTAAACTTAGAGGAGGGAAATTTAGTAGTGACACCAGGAAGTACTTCTTCACAGAAAGGGTGGTGGATCAATGGAACAGACTTCCGGTGCAGGTGATCAAGGCCACCAGCGTGCTCGACTTTAAGAATAAATGGGACATCCACGTGGGATCCCTACGAAGGTCGAGCTAAGGAACTAAGTCATATGCACTCAGACTTAATGGGGTGGGTCAGTAGAGTGGGCAGACTTGATGGGCTGTAGCCCTTTTCTGCCGTCATCTTTCTATGTTTCTATGTTTCTATGAAATGTGAATCTCCTCATACACCTACCATATAGTGCAAAAATGTGCAAAGGTCTGGTTTTTTCTTTTGATCACTACATAGCCTAATGCCACACAAGCAGCGCTGTTACAAACATATTCTGAAGGTCAATGCTAAGGTTAACAAAGTTTCCTTCCTTGGACCACAAGGAGATACTGACAAACCACTGGAAGAGATCCCAAAACAACTACCTAGGCACAACACCCAAAGACCCACTCAGTGTGTGAACCAGTTGAGTGGAGTGGACTAACTGGGGGGTGGAAATGGGCCCGGAGTTTGCTCAGCAGAATTTCCTAGACCACCTCCTCCTCTCAACACATTGACACGCTGCCGCCACCACCACCACCATTAGGAACACCTCACCGGGTAGGCCAGCAATGCTTATAAACTTTATAAAACACATTATTATATATTCTTATAAAGCACATATTTTAACTGAACTCTCTGACATCCTCAGTCTTTCCATTCACAAAAATAGAAGGAAGAAAAGTTCCCATTTCCTGCTGTCTCATGTCCCCGGCCTATACAATATTTTTCTTCTGCAGAGTGCAGACCCTTCAAAAATCTGACCAAATCCTCGTTTCACTTGCATTATAAAGTACTGAGGATGCCATCTCTCTCCAATCCCAGGTCCTAAAGTCTAAGACAGTAGCGCAAACTAGTGCTGCCCGATTCAAGAAAAAAAAAAATTTCGATTCGATTCAGCCTATTGAATTGGTTTTTCGATTCAACTTTCCTGCCCAATTGGGTGTTTGTTTGTTTGTTTTTCAAACATCCTGGTGGGTTTATTTTATAGCTTTTTCACACACCCCCTTTGGCTTCTCCTAACCACACTGGCGCTGTGGTGTAAATAAAATAAAGAAACAAAAAGGACTTTTCCTCTCTGTTAAATCCTAGCTTACGTTTGCGGTCTAACACCAGCTCTGGCAGGATACACATTTCAAATCTGTCATATTGTAATCATAAAACAGAAAATAATATTAGTTTTTCTACCTTTTGTTGTCTGGTTATTTTTCAAATCTTGTTGGTCCAAGGCTCTGGTTGTCTTCTGATAACTTGCTTGCCAGGGTCTCCTTCTTCCTTCTTTCTGCATGCTAACCATCCATCTGCCATCTCTGTCCTCCCTGTTTCCCTTCCTTCCCCAGGAGGTCTGGCATCTATCCTTTTTCGTCTCCCTCCACAGATCCTTCTTTTCTTAACTACCCTTTCATCCAGCATCTCTCCCTCCTTCCCCATCACCGTAGGGTCCACCATCTCTTCCTTTCTTTTCCCAACTACCCTCCTATCCAGTATCTCTATCCCCCCTTCCACTCCATCCCTTGTGTCCAACTTCTCTCCCTTTCTGTTCCTTCCCTCTCTAAAAACCATGGTCCATCATCTCTCTCCCTCTTCTCTATTTTCAGACCCATTATTTCTTTCCACCCAAAGTCCGGCATATGTGCGTCTCTTTGAACCCCCCATTCCCTCCGTGTATTTCTACACCAGGGCCCCCCTCCCTGAAGGCCTGTCCCCCCCTTAAAGGTCTGCATTCCACCCCTGAAGGCCTGCACTCCCCACCCCCGAAGGCCTGCAACCCGCCCGAAGGCCTGCACCCCCCAGTGAAGGCCTGCACCCCCCTTGAAGGACTGCCTGTCTGCCTGTCTGCCTGCTTGATCCCCTTGAAGGCCTTTTCCCCCCCTTGAAGGTCTGCACCCCCGAAGGCCTGTCCCCCCCTTGAAGGCCTGCCTGCCTCCCCTTGAAGGCCTGTCCCTCCCTTGAAAGCCTGCCTGCCTGTACCCCCCCTCCGTGAAGGCCTGTCTCCCCTTTGAAGGCCTGCCTGCCCCCCCTCCTTGAAGGCCTGCCTGCCTGTCTGTCAGCCCCCTCCCCCTTGAAGGCCTGCCTGCCTGCCTGCCCGCCACACCCCGAAGGACCGCTCACCCCCCTGGCCTCCCTGCACCACCTATGAAGCAGCCCGCAGCAAGATCACGATGTCATCAATCGCTGCGCTGCTTCGGAGCTGCTTCTTCCGCCGCGGTCCCACCCCTCCTCTGACATTAGAGGAGGGGCGGGACCGCGGCACAGGAAGCAGCTCCGAAGCAGCTCAGGGATCACTGACATCGCGATCCCACTGCGGGCTGCTTCATAGGTGGTGCAGGGAGGCCAGGGGGGTGAGCGGTCCTTTGGGGGGGGGGACTGAACGGCAAGGCCGGGAGCAACCTCTCAGGGCTTGCACCTGGGGCGGACCGCCCCCCCCCCCCCGTCCCCCCTTAGTACACTACTGTATCTGAGAAATTCAGGCAATACAAGGGGGATAGTGTATGTATGTGGTGGCCACCCCCAACAAAAGACAAGATATGATAATACTAAAGATAGCAATGAAAACTAGTAATGAGGTTAATAATCAAAACGGAAATACATCTAAAAACCCGCCTAAATCAGTACTTGGATGACCTGAAAGACAGGTCGTCCAAGTGCAGATAAACAAAACAGATTTCTGTTTCTGTGCGCCCAAAGTGAAAAGAGGCGTTTCTCAAGGAATGGTTAGGGCAGGAGGTAGGTGGGATGTGGGCCGACCTAGAATAGAAAGGGAGAATTGTGGAGAATGAGTGTGTGAGTGAGAGATGGTGCACACAGGGAAAGGAAGAAAGGAAAATTGGACAGAGATAGAGGAGTGAGGTAGAGATGTATGGGAAATAGAAGGATGAGAGGAAGAAATGTTGAATAATGTGGTGGAGAGGGAACAGGGACAGATTGAAGGGAATATTAGATATAGTGATGGAGGGAGAGATGTGGCATGGTGTTGGAGAGGGATGATAGAAGGAGAAATGGATGTGGGGCTGGTGGGCAGTGGTGAAAACTGCTGCACATGATCTGGGGGATGAGAGATGGAGAAATGTTGGATGTGGCAGTAGAAGGGGTGGGAGAGATGCCTGGATCTCTCAAGACATATGGACAGTGATAGAGAAGAGGAGACATATTGAGGGACATAATTGAAAGGAACGTCTAAGTCCGTTTTCATCTAAGTCGCAAGTCATCCAAAGTAAAAAACAGCCTAAGATACATTTTCGAAAAATACGTCCAAATTTTTTTTGTTTCGAAAATCGTCTAAGTATACGTCCTGCCGATCTGATTGTCCAAGTCGCTAAATCGTCCATCTTTATACCACATTTCCGTCCAACTTTTCGTCCAAGTCAAAAACGCCTAGAACAAGCCCTGTTGGACATGGGAGGGGTCTGTAAAGTGATGGACTGAACACCCAGACATGGCACCTAATTAGTGGGGTACCTTACAGGGCACTGCTGTTAACTTCACAAAAATGGTGCCATGTCATTATCTCACTATAGTTCCCTTATAGGTCACGGTGAGCCCCCCAAACCACCTCCAGAATCCCCGACCCACTTATCTACCAACCTAATAGCCATTATGGCTGCAAGAGCCACTTATATGCCAGAACAAAAGGGTTTTGGGGGTGTATAGGGGAGTGCACATGTTTCAGTATCAATGCAGTGATTACAGGGGCTTATGGGCATGGGGCCTCCTCTCCATGGGGCCCTAACCTAACCCCATGACGGCGTAAGCCATATCTGTGCAGGACGACTAGGCTTTCCTATGCCAGGCTGCCAAATGATGGTCTGGAGGCTGAATTTTAAAGGTGTGATTACGATTTTTATGAGGTTGGGGGGAATGGTGATCACTGGGGTAGTGTGTGGGGGAGTCTGTATTATGTGTCTGCAGTGCTTATCTGGTGATTTAGGTGGTTTATTTGTGACTAAGACCATGTTTTAAATGGCCTAAATCACTGTTCTTCAACCGCTGGTCTGCAGACTGGTGCCGGTCCACAGAAAATTCCTGCCGGTTGGCGCAGGGCCAGCAAGATCGGATTGGGGCCATCGGCAGCGTCTGGACTGGAACGGCAATGAGCGGTATTGGCGCGCCGCAATGCAATTCAAGATCGGCAACGGGCCTCCTTCTCCCCCCGGCATCAACAGCAGTTTAGATCGACAATGCGGTGCTCAGCCCAAAGCTTCCCTCTGACTCACCTTCCTGTTTCCTTCCAGGCAGTTCGAGTCAAAGGGAAGCTTTGGACTAAGCACCGCGTTGCTGATCTGAAGTGCTGTTGACGCTGGGGGAAGAAGGAGGCCCGTTGCTGATCTTGAGTGTCATCGCAGGGGGGAGGGGGTATTGCCGATCTTGTTGCCAAAATCGGAAAGAAAGGTGAGAGGAAGGGAGAGAGATGGGCCTGTGGTGGATGGAGAGATTGAGAGATGGGGGCAGATGATGGAAGTGGGGGGAAAGAGAGAGAAGGGACAGATGATGGAAGTGGGGAGAAGGGGGAGAGAGAAGAGGGCAGATGATGGAAGTGGGGAGAAGGGGCAGATGATGGAAGTGGGGGAAAGAGAGAGAAGGGACAGATGATGGAAGTGGGGAGAAGGGGGAGAGAGAAGAGGGCAGATGATGGAAGTGGGGAGAAGGGGCAGATGATGGAAGTGGGGGGAAAGACAGAGAGAAGGGGCAGATGATGGAAGTGGGGAGAAGGGGGAGAGAAGAGGGCAGATGGAAGTGGGGAAAAGGGCCGGATGATGGAAGTGGGGGGAATAGAGAGAAGAGACAGATGATGGAAGTAGGGAGAAGGGGCAGATGATGGAAGTGGGGAGAGAGAAGAGGGCAGATGATGGAAGTGGGGAGAAGGGAGAGCAAATGCTGAATGGAAATGGAGAAAGAGAACACATACTGGATGGAAGGAGGGATAAAGAAAAAGGACATATGCTGGATGGGGGAAGAAGATAGAGTTAGTGAGATAGTGGAAAGGTGAAGGAAAGGGGTGGCATGCTGTGGGTAGACACAGTGAAAAAGAGGGAAACTGAGGACTGCATAGTAAGAAAGAATTTAATTTAGACAGAGGCAGAAAATAGAGAAGACCAGAGAAGGAAAGGGAAGAGAGAGAGGAGAGAATGATGCCAGGGGAAGGAGACAGAGATATCAGATCTGAGCGGAGGACATGAGAAGAGAGAGATGCTAAAAACCACAGAGAGGAAGGAAAAGGAGATGAAAGAGAAAGATGCCAGACCATGAGGGAACAGATAGAAGATGATGGATGTCAGACCAAAGGGGGGGTCTAGAAGAGAAATGACAGGGTTTCTGGAAGGGGCAGACAGTGGATGGAATGGGCAGATGCTGGATTGAAGAGACAGGGCAGACGCTGGAAGGAAAAGAGTGAAAAGAAGATAAAAGCAGAAACCAGAGACAACAAAAGGTAGAAAAAAATCATTTTATTTCTATTTTGTCATTAGAATATATTAGATTTGAAATATATATCCTGCTAGAGACATAACTGGGGACTGCAAAGCCTAGTCAGTGCTTCTTTAGCTCCCAGCTGGCTTAGGGCTCTCTCTGACCAGGGGGCACACCCTTAACTCTATTCCTGTCATGTGTGACTGCAGTATTCTGTTTGCATGATATTTCTGTGTAGCATTCTGTAATAATTTGGCCTGTTCAGTTTTCTTGATAGTAGAGGGGATATATGTGAAGGGGAGATGAGACAGGGGTTTTGTTGGTCCTTGCTCTGTATATTTGTATTTATAAAATGACAATTGTACAGAATATTGTTTCTTTTTATACTTTAATAAAATACGTTCAATATAAAATCATAACTGAGGCTTGTGTGGATGGGATCAGATGGTTTGCGTGGACCGAGCTCGCGGAGATGGGGCGTAAACGTGTTTTTTTTATTTCAGTCTTAGTAGTTTGCCGGTCCACAAAATAATTCTTTTATTTCTGCTGGTTCATGGGTATAAAAAGGTTGAAAAACACTGGTCTAAGTCACAACATCCAAGTTCTGTCGATCCTTTGCTGTATAACTTTCGGTTATACATGCAGTACGACTAAGTCTAAGCCGGCCCACGTCCCGTCCAACTCCCGCCCTCGACACTCCTCCTGAACCGCCCCGTTTAGCAATGATCATTCAGCGGCACTATGAAGGCCTAGGTCATTTAGAAATACGACCAAAACCCGGTTTTATTATCGGCACTGGATGTATTTTGACAATGTTCATCCAAGTGCCATCTTAGGCTGGTTTTTGGACGTTTTTCTCTTTCAGTTATGAGCCCCATTGTCAATAGGAGTGGAGGAGAGAGGAAAAAAAGTTGGACTCATGGAGTGACAGAGAGAGATGTTGGTTGAGGAAGGGAATGAGGTCCGGAGGAGAGGAAGCGTGCAGGAGGCAGAAAGAAAGAAATATTGGATGCATAGTCAGAAGGAAGTGCAACCAGAGACTCATGAAATCATCAGGCAACAAAGATAGGAAAAATGATTTTATTTTCAATTTAGTGATCAAAATGTGTCAGTTATGAGAATTTATATCTGCTTTCTATATTTTGCACTATATTTGTCTATTTTTCTATAGTTGTTATTTAGGTGACATTATATATTTTAAAGTCATCTGCCTTGACCTCTGGGGGGGAAAAAACCTGAATATAAATGATAATTAACATTTTCTCTGCATAAAGTGTGGTTTTTTTTTAAATTTTGTGGTTACCATTATATATTAATAAGATTATATTGTGTGTATATGAAAAATGGATGGAAAAAATTGCATTACAATTAGTACTATTATTATGGGAGTGGAGTCAGGGGTGGAGCTTGGGAGGGTCTGGTGCAGAGCTTGGGTGGGGGTACTTGGTTAGTATTTGTTAGGCTTAGGGGGTAGTTGGCTTGAAGAAGTTGAGAAACACTGGCCTAAGCAACAAAAATATGGGGCAGGAGCATAGAAAGATCACTCCTGCCCCAGTTCACTGCTGGACCACCAGGGATTTTAAAGGCACGCTTTTTACTAATTGGGGAGGCAGGTGGAAGATGAGAGTTGTTAGAGTCGTCCAGGACAGGAAGTGGGAGGGATCCCTCCTGTCTCGGCTTACTGCTGGCCCACCAGGTCTTACAGCGGGCCCAATGAAGGCCTGCAACAGGTCTTGCGGGGGAGGGGGGGAGTGCTGACCCAAATATAAACTGAGACCAATTATCAGTGCCGATTAAGCCAATTAATCAATTAAAGTTAGGCACACTGATATAGGTACTGATATAGGCACACTGATATAGGCACGACTACTTCGAAAAATGCATTAACGACTACTTTGAAAAATTGCGAGACATGGAATCGAGGATGAAATACTCACGTGATTAAAAACTGGATGGCGGATAGGAAACAGAGAGTGGGTGTAAATGAAAAATACTCGGACTGGAAAAGTGTCACGAGTGGAGTGCCGCAGGGTTCGGTGCTTGGACCCGTGCTCTTCAACATATATATAAACAACCTGGAAATTGGTACAATGAGCGAGGTGATTAAATTTGCAGACGATACCAAGTTATTCAGAGTAGTGAGGATGCAGAAGGATTGCGAAGACCTGCAATGTGACTTAAACACGCTCGAGAAATGGGTCTTGACATGACAAATGAGGTTTAACGTGGTTAAGTGTTAGGTGTTGCATGTCGGTAAGAAAAATCTTATACATGAATGCAGGATGTCCGGTGCAGTACTTGGAGAGACCCCCCCCTCCCCCAGGAAAGAGACTTAGGAGTACTAGTTGACAAGTCAATGAAGCCACCTGCGCAATGCGCGGTGGTGGTGAAAAGGGTGAACAGAATGCTAGGAATGATTAAGATGGGGATCACAAACAGATCGGAGAAGATTATCATGCCGCTGTACTAGGCATGGTATGCCCCTACCTGGAGTACTGCATCCATCACTGGTCGCCATACATGAAGAAGGACACGGTACTACTTGAGAGGGTCCAGAGAAGAGCAATTAAAATGGTTAAGGGATTGGAGGAGTTGCCGTACAGTAAGAGATTAGAGAAACTGGGCCTCTTATCCCTCGAAAAGTGGAGACTGAGAGGGGACATAATCGAAACATTCAAGATAATGAAGGGAATAGACTTAGTAGATAAAGACAGGTTGTTTACCCTTTCCAAGGTAGAGAGAATGAGAGGGCAGTCTCTAAAGTTAAAAGGGGATAGATTACATACAAACGTAAGAAAGTTCTTCTTCACCCAGAGAGTGGTAGAAAACTGGAATGCTCTTCTGGAGGCTGTTATAGGGGAAAACATCCTCCAGGAATTCAAGACAAAGTTAGACAAGTTCCTGCTAGACCAGAACGTACGCAGCTGGGTACAATGGACCACTGGTCTGACCCAGCAGCGGCAATTCTTATGTTCAGACTTTAAAGAATTTGGGCTTCTGTGTTAGATCCATGTTATCCAGTTATTACATGCTAATCAGAGCATACTAGCTGGATAATAATAATAATAACTTTATTTTTGTATAACGCAGTACCAGAATAGTTCAGAGCGGTTTACATGACAAGAGACTGTACATCTACAGCGAAGTTACAAATAAGTCAATCAATCAATATAGCTTAGCAGGTCGGGAGCAGGCAAGAAGGAGATAGCGAGGTTATAAACAAGTCAATCAGCGTAGCTTAGGAAGTCGGGTGCAGGTAGGTAGGAGGCAGGTAGACAGCCCATTCCCCATCCACACCATGCCCACTCTTGAAGAATTTTTTGAAAAAATCACACAAGAGACTTCCAATAGGGGTATGCAGCAGTGAAGATGTAGTTCTAACTGCTCCTGATGCCCCCCTGAAAAATCTGCAGTTGATCGCCAGCAAAACACATTTTACCATACTTGCTGTATTAGGGGTACCCCCTTACCAACTGCAGAGCCTTTCTGGTCACTTCAGACCTAGATGGCAGCGAAATCATCAAAAAAAGGGCAGGCCAAGCTGTCATTGGGGGAGCCCAAGATGGCGGAGGCCTCCCTGGCTTCTCCTTTGCCAAGTTCGGAGTAGGCGGCAGAGGTGAAGTCTGCCATGAAACTTGCCTTAGGTAGATAGCTACAACAAATTTTAGATAAGCTTGAAGTCATGGACCAATGTTTTCTGGCACTTACAACGGATATCAAAGCAGTACAGGAGAGAGTCAGCACGATGGAAGATGCGCTGTAGCTGTTATCTGAAGACTGCAAGCGCACCAACATGACACTGGATTTGGTTGACTTGGAAAATCATTCACATTGGAATAATCTTCATTTAATAGGCTTACCTGAATCCATTACTAACAAAGAACTCAAAGCTTTCCTGGAAAAATGGTTGGCGGCTTCCCTTGGCCTTTATGGAGTGGCTGGACCTTTGTACATCAAGCGGGCTCATAGGATTGGCCCACAATGGGATAATAGCAAGCGACCCCGAACTGTGATTTTGAAGTTGCTCAATTATAGCCATAAAGTGTAGATTCTGGAGGCTTTATGTGCAGGCAAATCATGTGAAAATCCTCTGCTTTCAGGACTATTCAACTACAGTGTCAGTGGCTCGCTGTGCTTTTACACCTATATGCACACAATTGATCAAGCACAATGTGCACGATTGAACTTAGATAAATATGAGGCCTTGGCCCCGGTGGGAAATCTGAGACAAGAATGGGGGACCACTTTCCCGCTTCGGTGGACAGACTGTTCATTTCGGTATTTGGGTGTCCGGCTTCCTCAAAACATTAGTGAATTATATACAGTACTATTAATGTTCAGCTTTTGATGGAGGAGACTAGACACCGTTTGGATCATTAACAGCATCTTCCATTATTTCTAATAGGCAGAATCAATCTTTATAAACTGGGGGGGGGATGTTGCCTGAAAGGGGGGGATAGTATGTGTAAGATAAAACTGGATGACAAGTTTTGTACTTTAATATTCTCTTTATTGTACAATTGTGCAGTCATCAATAAAAATTGTTGGAATTTAAAAAACCACACAATTGGTGTGCACACAAACAGGCAAATTACTGCAAAACACTTTAATGTGTTTTGTGGTAAGCCTTTTTTTTTGACGTTCTAACTGCACATTAGGGCTTAGCACCCTTTACTAAAAGTGCCCCTATGTTTGGGAAAAAAAATATTCTGAGGGGATATTTATTCAAAGCTATAAAGGAAAACAATATATTATTTAAAATTCAGGCTTTAATGTGTAGTTGTGTCTACTTAGCCTTGATTTGCATGTAAACAAAGGAAAGCTGAATCATTTTCCTAGCTGAAGATAGCAGTAAATGATTTGTTTTAAAGGCAGTTTATATTGTATTTAAAGCTTTTTTGATGTCTCCCTTGAGACTCTCTTTACCACCTACTGTGATAGGACTCTGTGATCACAGAAAAATGCCCCAAATCTTTTTCAAAAAGAAATGAATGGCTTTAAATGTACAGCCATGTTCCAACAATGCTAATGAAAATTTAGTTGACATTAACTTAACTTCAGTTGACATTAACATCAATTCAGTTGAAATTGGGTTCTACCTCTTTCACAGCAGTAAACTGATATTTAAAGAATTCTCTGAGGACACATCTTAACATTTGGAATTCAGAACTCATAATTATTTATCTGGGGAGAATTTTTCACTCACTACTCACTACAGGGAGGTAATTTTATATAGATCAAGCAGGAAGATTATGAACTAGAAAAAATGACAACTTAGGTAGTAATTTTAAAAAAGTTAGACACCATTGCAAATGCAAAATAAACAGGCTGCCCAAAAGTCAGGAGTCAGGAGCCTAGAAGTATTCTATACATGACTGAAAAAGAGGAATTTCAATGGACATCAAGAAATAGCTTTCAAATGTTAGTGTGATGAGCAGAGAATTCTCTATGGGGAATATTCTGTAAACAGCGCCTAAATTGGCCAGAGCCTAGAAAAATGGTGCCAGACGCGTGTCAATTACACTTAGACGCCATTCACAGAATTGTGGCTACCGGCGCCTAAAAAAAACAGATGCCGGCAATTTAGGCCAGGATTTTTGGAGAATCGGGCCTAGTGGCACCTAGTAATGTCTAAGGTCATCTCCACCCCTAAGCACGCCTACTTTGACCTTGAGCATCACTAGGCACCATGCTGAATGCGTAATTCCGGCACATACTTTGTTTTCAATTGGTTTTAAACGGTGTGATTTTGAGAATACATAGGTTCTGGAGGTGCAAAGTCCTCTGGGGGCTGATGGGATAAAGGGGGGCTTGTCTTAAAAAGCATTTTCTCTTTGAAAATTATTCCAGGATAAATACTACCCTACGCTTACATCCACTAACATGTGCAGATAATATTTTCTGAGGTTAAAAAAAAACCACATTCTTTTGAAAATTCAAAGATATGTGTTCCATCTCATTCACTTCGATCTGCAGAACAATTAGAGCTGCAAATTCCATCCGTAAAAGAGCTGAGATTAACAATGTCTAGGGATAGTATATTCCGTTGTATAGGGCCTTGGGAATGGAACAGTTTCCCTGAGTATATTCGTCGGCAACAGAATATACAGAATTTTAAAAGATTGCTTAAACGGCATCTTTTTTGCCAGATGAAATACAGGGTATGACACTGTGATATTAATAAGGAAGAGATGATGACAGTAAGGTGCTGGACGCATATTTTTATTTTATTATTTGTATTTTTGCTTTGTGTTGTTAATAGCATCTTGTATATGTATTGTTGATTTTGTATATAATTTTGTAACCTGCCCTACGTAAGTGCGGGATATAAATAAATAAACCAAATTGCAAATCCCTACCCCTACATCTGGGAACACCTCCTCAAAATGCAGGTAATCTAAATGGGTAATTACTCCCTGCATAAAAGTGTGTTTGGTGTAGGAAAATGTTCCCAGAGAGAATTTAAGCAGAGCATGGGCAGATTAATTTACGCTCATCTATATATATAAAATCGGAGGTATGTATGTGTGTATGTATGTGTGTATGTGCCGCGATCACTCAAAAACGGCTTGACCGATTTGAACGAAACTTGGTATGCAGATCCCTCACTACCTGGGATGATATGTTCTGGGGGTCTCGCAGCCCACCTGCACACGTGGGCAGAGCTACAAACATAAAATCAGATTTCACCCATTCATGTCAATGGAAAAAATGTACAAAGCTGCCATTCTCACAGTAATTCAAAAACGGCTTGACCGATTTGAACGAAACTTGGTATGCAGATCCCTCACTACCTGGGGTGATATGTTCTGGGGGGTCTCGCGGCCCACAACTCTATGTTGCTTGCTCAGGGCTGGGTTCACCCAAGAATTTATATGTTCTTGCTCCAGGAGGTGAAACTAAAAATGTTGTTTATAATCACGTTTTGTGTTAGTTGTATTGTATTCATTTTGTCAAATATTTCACATTATAATTTGAATATTGTACTTTTTATTAAGCTGTAAAAAAATAATTTCATTCACCACTATAAAGTATCTTTATTTGAATCATTTTACAGTGTTATTGCTATAATTGCATACCCGTGCAACGCCAGGGCATCAGCTAGTACTTTATAAAATGCATATGATAGTATGTTTTGTACATGTGCAGGCCTCAAGTTAGTTACCCAATTACCAGCACTGAATACCATTGGTCTCTGGATAACTCCTGCCTCCACTCAAACTCTGATTCAGGACCACCCTGGCACTATCTGGATAATGCTGCTGAAAATCAGGATAAGGTCCTGATCAGTGACCCTTATTAGGGTACCAGCACCTTCTGCCTGGATAAATGACACTGAATATCAGGTGGAATAAATTTACCCCAATGCATATACATTTACCCATACATAGGGTGGGCAGGTGTATAAAAAAGCAATTTCAAGGAGTAAGGAATCTGTTTCACCTGCAGAAATTACTTTAACATTACTCTCTGTTTCAATTACATTCACATTCTGTGATTCTACAGGAATATTGTCGTGGAGAGGCTTCGAAGGGTGATTTTCATTGTTGTACTATCAAAATTTTGCAGGATGTTCCTGTGAACTTGAGTCCCCTGGATCTGACCTTTATGGGGTTCAGCTTCAAATCTTTTCATCATTTAGCGGAGCCCCATCTGGAAGCAGGGAAAGAGGGTTACATTTTGAATATTTGTTTCTCTTATCCTGCAGGAGAAAGACTGTTCGCTTACCCACAAGACTGTGCCCAGCATCTGCTGAATGGAGACAATCTCGGTGGAATATATGCCATCTATATTAATGGAGACATCAACCAGAAGGTGCACGTGTATTGTGACATGACAACGGATGGGGGTGGCTGGATTGTAAGTGATGGATTGTTAGCACCCATAGGAAAAGGAATAATTGGAGAAATACTGTACAGAGAATCCTTCATATTTAACCATTGTGGTTTAGTTAGTGGGGACACACAGAGTGACATGCATATGGGAGGGACAAGGATGAGAGAACAAGAACAGACAAGCTATACAATGAAAAACATGAGGCCTAATATTACAAAGCATTGGATCTAATAATAAGGAAACATAAAGATTAATGTTGAAAGGGAAGTGAAATGCTACCAGCAAAGACATGATTAAGGAAGGAAGAGATTAAATTTAGAACTCAAGCTGAGGGAAATAACTTAGTGAAAAAATAGACTTTACGAAGACTTTTGATTTCTTATAGGAAGGATAACATTTAATAATAAGTTTCAGAACCATTTCTATGCATAAAACAGTGGTGTGTGCAACTGGCTTGCTATAAAATTGCACAAAATATAGGTGGGGAAATGCACCTTTTCACACATTCTTATATTTGCAGTAAGCAGTGGCAGTCTTGGGGGTGGAGGTGGGGAAAAGTTTGGACTCGCAAAAACGCCTACAATGTAGTAACCCTCCTCAGGACTTTTTTTTTTTTTTTTTACTTGCATCCTAATTCAGTTGGAGATTTTAAAAAAATATCAGTTTAAGGCCTACAATATGAAAAAAAAAAACCTATTTCAACACCCAATTATTATTTGAAGGGTGATTTTGACACTCCCTTTAGGGCTGCACAGACAAAAAGTACATGCAAATATTTCAAAATGAAATTCCAGGTGCACTTTCACTTCAACTCCATTTTTATATGTACTTTAAGCAATAATCCCATCTAAAACTAATCTTATTCTTTGCTGATTATTTATAGAAGATCCTCAGAATTTAACTAATTTTTAAAGATTTTCTCCCCATTTGTCCAGAATGAAAGCCCAGTAGGAATGTGCATTCATTAGCATGCCTTAAGAAATTTAGGGGTCAATTTTCAAAGCAATTTAACCAGCCTGAAACAGCTTCTAGCCCATTAAATCACCTGTCTACCCGCTACTTTTCAGAGACATTTAACTGGCTAGTGCTGCCGATAATAACTGATAGCACCAAACTGAAAACTAGTTATTGGGGGGCATTCCAGGGTCTGAGTCGACATTTGACCAGTTAAGTGTTGATATTCAGCCAGGTTAACTACAGATATAGGTCAGCATAAAAGTCAGTTGGTTAAGTGCTGGATATTGCACATAACTGGCTCCGTATATCTGGAGCCAGTTAACACATTTCCAGTTAAGTGTAATATAACTGGCTATGCGTTAACTGGCTCCAGAAATACGGAAATTCAATATTAATGCCCAGACATGGTTGGCATTGAATATCCAGGTTTAACACGCCGGCAATCAGCAAAGCACTGATTACTGCTGGCTGAATGTCAGACCCTTAGGTGTTTTAATTGGTTTATAATTGGCGCAGTCAATTATTATGGGCTAGATTCACTAACCTGCCCAATCGTGACCGATCCGTGTCTGATCCAGGCAGGTCCGATGGATTCAAAACCCAAAAATATTCTAATGAGGGCGATCGGAGGAACGTCTCCATCCGCCGACACAGATTGCTAGTGTGCGACCCTGACGCATGCGCAGACCAGCTGCTTTCCATGTAGATGGTCTGCGCATGCGTTGGTGCTCATTTTTTCTGATATTTTGGGGGGAGGGGGTTATTGTGGGGCCCTGACTCTCCTGCTATTCTTCAACTAAAGTTGTCTTGAAGGGTGATCCCCGGCGACTCACTGGCCCTGACTCTCCTGCTTTCTGCCGCCTTCCCTGCAGTGCGAGCCCACAAGTTTAAAGCTCCTGCCCCGAAAGACCACTTGACTACAAGGTGAGGACCGGGAGGTGAGGGTAATTCTGGTTTTAGGAAATCGCGAATAATCGAAATCACAAGTCCTAAAATCACGAATCGGGAGGGGAAAGTGAAGTTCCACAGTACTGCTAATCCAGGGGGCCAATAGAGTGATCTAAGAGGATTTTCCTTAATCTGAAGTAATTTTTATAACCAGGCACCTAAACGGATATGACCAGAATAAATAGCTAAAGTGGCATTTTTATGAAGGGAAAGTACATGTACACATATACTGCAATAATATATATATAATACTTGTACCTGCGTATAATAAATGTAAACCGCTGTGGCTGCACCACAGAAATCTCATTGCCCTCAACCTTTACCCCTTCATAGAATTGCTGCTCATGCACGTTCCCTGTTTAAAGTACAGCTCCCCCTCCTAATTTTGTGGTTTCCCCAATCGCAAATTCGGTTATTCGCGCTTTTTTTGAACCTTGATTTTTAATTCAGAAACACTGCCCCGGACATCCCCCAGACCTTACCAGGTGGTCTAGGGCGGCGTGGGATAGGAGCAATCTTCCTACGCTCCTGCCCTGTGCAGAGCTGTGCTGTGTTCCCATGGTCTCATGAGACTACAATGGAAGTGCACAGCACGGCTCTGCATGGAGCAGGAGCGTAGGAAGATCGCTTCTGCCCCCGTCGCTGCTAGACCACCAGGTAAGGTCAGGGAGGCAGGAGGGAGGCTGGGGGAGAGGAGGTCAGAGCCAGCCCAAAAAAATTATTTGAGATTTTCCCTATTCGCGGGCTGGCTCTGTCCATAACCCCTGCTGTAGTGCTTAGTATTCAAATATTTAGTGCAATTTATTGAATTCCCTCCAAAAAAGTCAAGCGACTGATTCTATAAACTGCACCCAAAGTTGCCTAACTTGTAGATCCCGCTCCATGAGTCAATCAACCACTAGGCATCTTTTATAGCAGTGTCTCTCAAACTGTGTGCCAGGACACAGTGGTGTGCCCCGAAGAGATAGCAGAATTTTAAAAATTTTCTTTCATAAGTAGACACTAGAACTGATGACATGTATGTCATGTATGCAAGAGTCTGTCCATGTTATGAGCGTCTGTGTGCATAATGATACAACCGCCCAGGCAAGCATCATTCTTTGACATGATTGGTCCTTGAAAACTAATGGCAAGTAATTTTTTTTTTTTTTAATGCAGTAATTATCCTAACTTGAACAACAAAGCAATCAAGGCTTTGTTACTGTTAGTATCTTATTATCTTTGCAAATTTGGATTTTCAGCTCTGACAGAAATTAAATCGAAAAAAAGAGAATGACTGCAGATAATGGATGATGAAATATGTGTTTGCTTGTCAACTATTGAGCTAGGTTTTGAGTTAATTTGCACTCAAAAACAAGCACATCCATCACATTGATTAGCAATTCTATTCTGTCTGCTTTATTTTCACTGTTGTTACAATTAACCATCCATAGCTTAAAGAAATAATTTTGTTTAATTTCTGATTTTTTGGCCTTCCCGAAAAGTTTGAAAGCTTTTTTTTTTTCCGATTGGTCTTTTCAAACCTAGACAATGTATAACTTTAGCAGTTATTTGCCCTTATTTGTTTTAAGGAACAGGTTTCAGGCTGTAAGTTTTATACCATATTGTATTGTGGTCTGTTGAGTTTTGTTTTAATTATGGGCTACTTTTATCAAGCCGCGCTAGCGGGGTTAGCGCATTGGACATTTCATCACGTGCTAGCCCCCGCGGCAAGCAAAAAAACTAAAGCCTGGTCAATGGAGGTTTTAGTGACTAGTGCGGCAGGCGATTTGCTTGAAAAGCTGTCCGCGTCGGGGCTCCATGGATGACGTCACCCACATGTTTATGTTTATTTTATTAATTTGATGAATCGCCTATCCATAATTTACTAAGCGATTTACAATAAGATATATAAACATATTAAAAAAACATACAAATAATATTATATAAAAGGTAAAAAACAGACTCATAAACAGACGAAACAAAAACATTCAGAATGGTAAAAGGGGAAAAGTTACATAGTAAATATTTTGAAAAGAAGAAAAGGGAACATTCAAGGAAAAGACATAAGGAGGGATGACTTAGCTACACTATTTAAAAAATATTTGTTTTAGAGACTAAAAGCATCTTTAAAAAGGAAAGTTTTTAATTTATTTTTAAAAAGACTGAGTTCTTTTTCATCTCTTATATATTGTGGTAGAGAGTTCCAAGTTTGGCGGGCCACAATTGAAAACATGTCATGACATCTGGTGCCTACCACTTATAAAGAAGGGACTACCAGTAATCCTTGTGCTAAAGATCGAAGAGTGTGTGATAAATTATACGGGATAAGCATCCGATTTATAAATGATGGTTCACTTGTGGGAATATGCTGCCTGCTTGTCCTGGGATAAATGCGGGCTACAAGTGTTTTAAATAAATAAATAAACTTTAATTAAATAACTCTCAAATTTAATTGTTTGTTGGTTTTGCAATTTTATAATCCTATATAATAAAACGCTAGCCGCGCATGCGCACTCCTATCGGCGTGCATGCGCGAATCCCCAGCACCTACCTACACTTGCCGGAAGGACTGGACCCCAGCACTGGACATCTGCTCTCCTGTCTGCTCCTCTCACGAGCCGCACCAGCGTCGAAAAAGGCTTCCAATGCTGGCGGGGATCAAGAGGAGCCGCGGCGACACCTCAAGGGGTGGGAAGGAAGCGCCAATAAAAGATTTCAGCCGCTACTTTCTTCGCGGTCCCCACTCAATTGACGTCCATACAAATCAATAAGAAGCGGAAGATGGGCCCGTGTAGGTTGGGAACGCCTCATGTCTGCTTTACCTCCTCCCCCCAAACATCAGCAGGGTAGGCTGCATCCGTCAGACGGGTTGTGCTAATCAGAGGTTGTTGACAGGAGTCTCGGGTTAAGCCGGGCGCCAGCTGCACCCGGCCCGATTCGGATGGCAGCGCTGTATGCCTGCACCAAGTGTAACCAGCGCTTCTCGTTCGAAGGGGCAGCAGCTGTGCAAGGTGAAGCCCGGCAGATAGGGGCCACGCTCAGCCTCCCGGTCTCAGGGGTGACTTTCCCCTGGATCTCCCAACACAGGGCTCAGATGCACTGGGGGAAACCCGATTAGTTGCATCGTTAGTATCACTGAGGAGGCGGTCGCTTGCACGAGATCAGTACGAGATTTAGAAACTGAAGTCCCAGGCCCTTAAGGTGATTCAGCCCCAGGGCCAGAAGAAGACAGGGAGAGAAGTGTCTTGCCCCACTGGGGGGGGGGGGAGGGGAGAGGGGATTTTGGATTTAATGCTGGCGCCTATACTAGGAACTTTCCAGCTCATGTAGCAGAAACAAAATGAGATTTGGGAACCATGACTTCTGATTCCCAGCCTGTTTTTCCTAACTGGGGCACGAGGAAGCTAACAGATGCAGTGAGGAAAGAGTTAAAAGGGGGTTTGGAACAAGGTCACACTTACACACAAATAAGTAAATAAAAATCCAGTGAATTAGAGACATAAAGAAATAAAGACAGACAGACAGAAAGCGGCCAAGGAAAGAGAGAGAAAGAAAGAAAGACAGACACACACATCTATTCTAGCACCCGTTAATGTAACGGGCTTAAAGACTAGTTTTAATTATAATGTGCCATGAAAAGCATTTGTTTCATTTAGTGTGCCAGAGCGAAAGAAAAGTTTAAGAAAGACTGCTTTATAGAATCACACCTAGGGGTCCTTTTACATACCGGATTAGCGTGCGCTATAGCACACGCTAGCCGGAAATCTACCGCCTGCTCAAAAGGAGGCGGTAGCAGTTAGCGTGTGCGGCAATCTAGCGGGCGCTATTCCGCGCATTAAGGCCCTAGCACGGCTTTGTAAAAGAAGCTCCTAGTGGTGCCTAAGTGCACAAAGGCATCGCTAGGCATCCTAGAGGTAGGTGCTGATATATTAGGCCAGATTTTATCTGGCCTAATTTCCCAGCCCCTACCTCAAACGCCTAATGACGCCTAAGTCAACCACGCCTATTCTCTGCCCCTAACCACTCCTACTTTTTATTAGGCATCAAAGGACGCCGCGACTTAGGTGTCGTTAGATGCCGCATGGATATTCACATACGATCTAAATTGCTAATTAAAATTATATGATTTTTGAATTGGTTTTTAATTGTGTAATTGATTATCACGCCATTTAAATCAATTAAAAATAATTTAGTTCTGCGTCACTTGGAATCTGTGATTAGGGTGTTTAGTAACGCCTAACCTACATGCCATTTATAAAATCTGCCCCTTAGGCTCCTAAAGGTCTTTATAAAATACTAGTGTAAGTTGTAGAAATTATGGGGTCCTTTTACTAAGACGCACTACCCGTTTTACCATGTGCTAAACGCTAATGCATCCATAGACTATAAAAGGCTAGCGCACCTAGGTAAAAGAACCCCTATGTCTACATTGCAAGCATGAACATTTCCATGTGTTCAAGACCAGGGGTAAATACTCTCACCTAGATTATTTAGGTATGCAAATAAATGAATGCAATTGTTAATCTATGCATGAAACTTCAGACTCTGTCCATGCTCCACACAAACTCATCTCCGCACTGTAAAAAGCCTACTACAAACTACACTCCATCATGTCAATGAGACCATTTTTTATGCTGGTTGAAATTTTAAATAGGACAAGTATGCACGCATGTGGCCACAAACGCATGAAAATTATTTTTATAAATTTACGCCCTTTAGAGGGTAATTCTACCTGAGGGTTGAATCATTAAGTCATGGCAACTATTTGTTTTCTCTCAAAAATGTGCCGGCACTGGAAATCTAATATATACATTGGAAAGTGTGTGACGTACTTCTTAATATTGCCACCAGATAAGAGATGAGTGTAGGCATCTCGGGTAGGGGAGAAGCCAAAAACATTATATTTGAAATCAAGGGGCACTAACTGATTTAGCACATGCTAAACGCTAAGTTACTCATTGTTTTCCTAAGGGTATCTTAGCGATTAGCGTGCGCTAATATTTAGCACATGCTAAATTTGGCAGTGCCCCTTGATGAATTTCCCTCTTAGCCACTTATGCTATTTACATGCCTTCCTGCTGCCTGAAACTAGGCAACTCGTTACTGAACTACCCCGTCTATCTAAGTACAAATAATGGATAAAACAATGGAACTAGATAAAGGGTTTTTCTTAATTTCCAGTGAAATCCTCTCACTTCCTCTTCTTACAGGTTTTCCAGAGACGGCAGAATGGCCTGACTGATTTCTTTCACAGATGGGATGTTTATAGCATTGGCTTCGGAAACCTTGAGGATGAATTCTGGCTTGGTAAGGCCTTCCAACATTTTGCTGCCAAAAGGCATTGGCAAACTTTCTATATGTCACACACTTTCTCTCGACAAGGCAATTATTGTCTATTATTTATTAATGCTGGGTTTTACTAAGCATCACTAGAGGTTTTTAGCGTGGCCCAGATTATATGAGCATTGGAGCATTTATCTCACCGGCCCACGCGAATGCCAATCCAAAATATGTAGAAACCAGCGCAATGACCTTTTGTTGTGCAGGGGTGAAATTGTGGAACTCACTTGTAGGGCAGATACGGAAATGTGTGGATAGAGGTACATTTAGGAAACTACTCAAAACGCAACTGTTTGTAAATGTTTTTTTATAGAGTTTGATTTCTTCTGATTGAAGATTTTCTGTGGATTTAATCATTCTTGTCTATTTGTCTTTTAATTTGTTTTAAATTTATGTACCGTATTTGCCGGCGTATAAGACGACTTTTTAGTACCTTAAAATCCTCCCCAAAGTCGGGGGTCGTCTTATACGCCGGGTACAGTTTACATGCCCTTACTTGCGGGGCTGGATGTACTCAGTCGCGCGGCTCTTCTTCTCCCTACCTTCTCTGCTTGCAGCACAGAGCCGAACGGAAGTCTTCCCGACGTCAGCGCTGACGTCGGAGGGGAGGGAGGGCTTAAACAAAGCTTAAACAAAGCCCTCCCTCCCTCCGTCGTCAGCGCTGACGTCGGGAAGACTTCCGTTCGGCTCTGCTGCAGACAGGGCAGATAAGGAGAAGGAGAGTAGCCTCGCGGTACCAAGAGAGAGCACAGCCGGCCAGGTCCCCTTACTTTTGTGGCACTTCCCCGACCGACCGATAACAGCCCGGGTCCGACAATCCTCCCTGCCCTGTAGCCGCGAATCTAAATTACCTTCTTACAGCAGCTGTAAGAAGGTAATTTAGATTCGCGGTTAAGGGCAGGGAAGTTTGTCGGACCCGGGCTGTTGTCGGTCGGTCGGGGAAGTGCCACAAAAGTAAGGGGACCTGGCTGGCTGTGCTGCACCCGGGGCGGTAGAGAAGGAGGGGGGGGAGAAGGACGCTGAAATGCCATGGTGAAGACAGGAGGGAGGGAGGGAGGGAGGGGGGGGAAGGACTCTGAAAGCACTTGAAGACAGAGGAGGGAGAAGAACGCTGAAAGCACATGGGGGAATACAAAGGGGTGGAGAAGGAAGAAGGGGTCGTCTTATACGGCGAGTATAACACAAAACTCTATTTTTTAACTAAAAGTTGGGGGGTCGTCTTATACGCCCAGTCGTCCTATACGCCGGCAAATACGGTATATAATTTTCTGTAAACCATCTAGGATTAGACGGTATAGAAATTTTTAAAATAAATAAATATTAAAACCAAAATAAAAACCTCTAGTGAAGTTTAGTAAAAGGAGCCCTAAATGAATGTTGGACTTCAAAGATAAATGGATCAATGTAATCATTTATAGATTTTTTTAATTATAAAAAGTGTTATATTGCTCATAAGAATCAGACTAGAATACTGTTCCTCTTCAAGTGAAATGGCGCATAAAAAGAAAGGTATTTACAGTCCCAGGCCCAACAGCATCATACCACTTGTCCTAACCAAATATTTCTGTGAATAACAAGCACTGGCTTTTACAAAGCTGCAGTCGAAGTTTCTACTGCAGGCTGGCGAGGTTAATGCTCCGATACTCATAAGAAGCTTCTTTGTGAAGTACAGTGAGAGATTTTCAAATTGACACCCACCCTGAGAGGAGGAGGGAGATGGAAAGAAGAAAAAGCATGGGAGTTCTGAAGGATCCCTGTAAGTCCTGACATTATTAAACCAGGTGAAGAGGGATAAGGAAAAACCATAAGCTCACAGAAACTGTTCTCTCTACAAAAACCTTTCTCTCCCCCTGCAACTGGTATCTTATCTCTGCAGCTGATGGAAACAGTAGATTAGCTGTGAAAAGATATTTCACATCATTGACTAAAGAGCATGCAAAGATGGGGAAATGCGCTGTTTTTAAGTTCAATTAGCTACTGTATCAGTAAAACTAGAGAAAAAGCAACAGGTCCTGAGGCTGTGGGTTTGTTGTGGTGCACCAAGGCCCACCCAGCCAGATACCATGAAGAGATAAACAGACCATGGTCAGAAGACAAAATTCTCAGAATTCACAAGAAATATCATCTAATAGCAAGTGTCGGAGATATTTGCAGTTGGGAGGGGGTCTTGTGCTCGGAAATACTAATATGGTTCGGAAACAGACATTTCGGGGAAAAGGTTAGGTCTTACGGGAAACAGAGTGAACATATAACATGACGCAGGTGAAACCAGCCAATAAATGAATGTAGTTAGGCAGTAATACATAGGAAAATAGCCAATAAGGAGGTATCATGTGATTTAGGCTAACGTGGTGTTGGCCACTAAGAAATGTATAAAAACCAGGCCTTTAGAAGGGAGAGGGCAGAACAGACTTCAGAGGATCTACAGGCCTGGAGATCACATTCTGTTATGCTATATGCTGAATGATTTATTCCTGTAAACTGTTACTGATTGACTAAATAAATATATACTTATTGAAACCAGTATATAGCATGCGAGATCTCATTACCGAGGTAGGCCTGGACAGCTGCCTACATCAACCCCCACACCTTTTACAAAACCGTAGCATCATTTTTAGTGCCAGCTGCAGTGGTAACAGCTCTTACACTCATAGAATTCCTATGAACATTGGAGATGTTACTGCCGCAGCCGACGCTAAAACCGTGCTGCGGTTTTGTAAAAGGAGGGGTGAATTTGTGACTCCTGAGGCAGGCGGGTGTCTGCCAAAACATGGCTCAGTGTCAAGTCCTGATATGAGTAAACTTTACATTGAAAAAGTCTTGATTTTATTAAACTACATTGGCTGGACGACATTGTGTCAGACTCTTACCCCTTTACTTCTTTATTCTATAAACCACATCTAACTTTAAGCGTAGCTTATAAAATAGCGGGTTTTTCTCAGCGCTGATTTTTTTTTGTGGTTTATAAATAGAATTTAGCCCTGTATCTAAGAATGGATATTAGTATTGAGAACTGCTTCCCTGGACATCTAGGTGTCAAAAAAGTGCTCTGATTAAGCGCTGCTCCAATGGGGGATTAATGGAGGTCACCTCATTAATCTCCCAGTGATTTCTGTCCCCCTGCTCCCAAAAGCAAAACCATTGGGACACCAGTCTCTGTGACAGCTTTGGGAAATGTGAATGTTCAGGGTGTTAAAATGGCTGTCATAAATGTTTGTGAACAGAAAAAGATAAAAATGATCTTTTCTGAGCTTCTCACTTTTCTTAATAGCATTTGAATACTCTGTGTCTCCTCCTTGGCTATTACCCTTAAATTGGGTTGTTAATTCAGTCTAGCTTTTGCTTTTTCTGCCCTCCAGGGTTGGACAATATACACAAGATCACATCACAAGGTCGCTATGAACTGCGCATAGACATGAGGGATGGCTCAGAAGATGTCTATGCTTACTATGACAAATTCTCTATCGGAGACGCCAGAGGCTCATACAGACTGAGGATTGGAAACTTCAATGGCACCTCTGGTATAAATATGGAACGAACCAAAACCCAACAGAAGTACTATTCTCTCCTTTGCTGAGTATTCTCATTAAAATGAAAGCAGTTAGGCCCGGATTCTCTAAATGGCACCATTGTTGGGGGCCACCCAGGGCCGCCATCAGGGCAGTATTATCAGTCCTGAATTCAGGGGCCCGGAGCTGACAGGGGGCCCAGGCTCCCCCAGGGTCCTAGGCCACAGTTCTTCAACCGCCGGTCCGCAGACCGGTGCCGGTCCCAGTGGCGTACTTAAGGGGGAGTGGAGGGGCGGTCTGCCCCAGGTGCACAGGAGAGAGCTCGACGGAGTTAAATACATCTCGAGCCGCGAGGCTCGTCTTCTGTTCCTACCTGCCCTACCGCTCACATATAGCCGATCGGAAGTGTTCCCCGATGTCAGCGCTGATGTTGGAGGGAGGGCTTAAGCAAAGCCTGCCCTCCAACGTCAGCGCTGACGTCAGAGAATACTTCCGGTCATATATTTGTGCACAGCAGGGCAGGCAGGAAATAGGAGACAAGCCTCTTGGCTCGAGCTCCGTTTTGCTGAGAAAGTTGCAAAGATGGGCTGGAAGGCAAACGCGGAACACAAAAGGGGGGAGGGAGTGCGTTTTGGACACAAGGCATGAACTTGGGAGAGAGGAAGGGAGGGAAAGAGATGCTGAGGTGGGGGAGGGAATGGGTTTTTGGACACAGAAGGCATGGACTTGGGAGAGAGGAAGGGATGGAAAGAGATGCTGAGGTGGGGAAGGGAATGTGTTTTTGGACACAGAAGGCATGGACTTGGGAGAGAGAAAGGGAGGGAAAGAGATGCTGAGGTGGGGGAGGGAATGAGTTTTTGGACACAGAAGGCATGGACTTGGGAGAGAGGAAGGGAGGGAAAGAGATGCTGAGGTGGGGGAGGGAATGGGTTTTTTGACACAGAAGGCATGGACTTGGGAGAGAGGAAGGGAGGGAAAGAGATGCTGAGGTGGGGGATGGAATGGGTTTTTGGACACAGAAGGCATGGACTTGGGAGAGAGGAAGGGAGGGAAAGAAATGCTGAGGTGGGGGAGGGAATGGGTTTTTGGACACAGAAGGCATGGACTTGGGAGAGAGGAAGGGAGGGAAAGAGATGCTGAGGTTGGGGAGGGAATGGGTTTTTGGACACAGAAGGCATGGACTTGGGAGAGAGGAAGGGAGGGAAAGAGATGCTGAGATGGGGGAGGGAATGGGTTTTTGGACACAGAAGGCATGGACTTCGGAGAGAGGAAGGGAGGGAAAGAGATGGTGAGGTGGGGGAGGGAATGGGTTTTTGGACACAGAAGGCATGGACTTGGGAGAGAGGAAGGGAGGGAAAGAGATGCTGAGGTGGGGGAGGGAATGGGTTTTTGGACACAGAAGGCATGGACTTGGGAGAAAGGAAGGGAGGGAAAGAGATGGTTGTGTACACGGGGAATAGAAGAAAGAATTTTTGGACATAGGGAGGGAGTGAGGTACAGATAGTGGCATACCAAGGTGTGGAGGGGGGGGGCCATCCGCCCCGCCCCGCCCCAGGTTTACGTCCCAAGGCGGTGCACAGCTGGCCACACTCCAGTGTTCTCCCTAGGCGGGCAAACTGTGGCTCTTTAGCCATTTGAGTGCCATCGCCGCCATCGGGAACAGGCCGGCGCCAAGTTCTCCCTGCTTTTCCCTGTGGGGCTGACCAACTCTCGCCACTCGCGTCAATTCTGACATCGGAGAGGTCGTTCTGGGTCAGCCAATCGCTGCCTGGCTGGCCTAGAACGTCCTCTCCGATGTTAGAATTGACGTCGGGTGGCGAGAGTTGGTCGGTCCCGCAGGGAAGAAAAGCAGGGTGAACTTGGCGCCAGCCTGTTCCCGATGGCGGCAGTGGCAGCCTATTCCCAAGTGGCGGTGGCAGCATTTTCCCAATGGTGGTGGCATAGGGGAGGGCAGGGAGAAAGAAAGAAAGGGGGGGACAGGAAGCCAGAAAGAAAGAAAGGGGGCAGGGTGAAACAAAGAAAAATGGGGCATGGAGAGAGAGAGAAAGACAGACATACCGAACGAAAGAGGGTGTGGAGAGAGAAAGAAAGAAGGGGGCAGGGTGAGAGAGAGAGAGAAAAATAGACATACAGAAAGAAAGGGGGTATGGAGAGAGAGAAAAAGAAAGAAGGGGCAGGGTGAAACAAAGAAAAAGTTTGGGGAGGGAATGAGGTCTGGAGGAGAGGAAGCATACAGGAGGCTGAAAGAAGGGAAGAAATATTGGATGCACAGTCAGAAGAATAAAGTGCAACCAGAGACTGATGAAATTACCAAAGGTAGGAAAAATGATTTTATTTTCAATTTAGTGATCAAAATGTGTCTGCTTTGAGAATTTATATATGCTGTCTATATTTTGCACTATGGCCCCCTTTTACTAAACCGCAATAGCGTTTTTTAGCGCAGGGAGCCTATGAGTGTTGAGAGCAGCGTGGGGCATTCAGCGCAACTCCCTGTGCTAAAAACCGCTATCGCGTTTTAGTAAAAAGGAAGGAGGAATATTTGTCTATTTTTGTATAGTTGTTTCTGAGGTGACATTGCATAAAGTCATCTGCCTTGACCTCTTTGAAAACCCGCGGAATATAAATGATAATTAACATTTTCTCTGCGTACAGCGTGCTTTGTGTTTTTAAAATTTTATTGTTGGTAGATCATTTTGACTTGGCCACAAAGGTAAGGGGGAGGGAGGGAGGGGAGCTGTTGCTGAAAGACATCTAGTAATCCTTGCAGGCTTGACTGTGCAGGGAATTATTTTTGTAAAATCATGTTTTGTTATGTGACTGGCATTATTTAGACTTTAATTTCTATGAATGAATAGAATGAAAATGATATAAATTACTTGCTTGCTTTTATGTGCGTGCGCTGAAGGAAAGTGGAGAGAGTGTGGGCTGAGGACGCTGAAGGGAAATGGGGAAGAGAGAGTGGGGAGAAGACGCTGATTTATAAATTGACAATTGTACAGAATATTGTTTCTTTTTTATATTCATCCATAGCTGCATGTTAACGATGTGCTCATATGCACTTATTTATCATCATAACATATACATCATCATTAACATGCAGCTGTGGATGTGTAAGGACAGGCTGAGGAGGATGGATGGGAAGGAAGGAAGGAAGGTGCACATATCAACATATCGTACATTTTTAACATGCATGATGTAGCTATAGGCAAGCTGAGGAGGATGGGATCATACAGATGTGTATGTTCAGATATGTGCTCAGATGTGTAGTTTTTTCTGATATATTTATTAAGCTTACAGTATTTATAAAAACACATTTAATATTTGTTACAAAAAATATTGTGCAATTGTGATCTACTTCTGGCCTACAAAGGTCAAAAGAAATCCTTAACTGAGATTTTACATTCAAAAGTGAATTATAGCTACTAGCACTACTATTTATTAGTTATTTATTATGCAGATGTTTGTTAGTTTGTTATTAGTTCAGTATTAGACATATGTTAGTTTAGAATAGATAGGTATAGATTAGTTTAGTTTAGGTTAGGTTAGGGCCCTGCTGAAAGAGTCTACCTTGACGTGGTTGCAGGCTTACAAATCTTTTGGTCAAAGAGTGCGGCGACAGAGAAAAGTATGTGTGTATTCGGCCCATGGAAGAAGGGGGGGGGGGGTCGGGAGGGGGAAAGGGTGCGTGGGAGGCCCAATAAGATTGCTCAGTAAGGGGCCCAGAAATTTCTGATGGCGGCCCTGGGGCCACCTCATAAGTGGCTGATCGTGTGTCAATCATGTGATGGCACTATTTAGAGAATCTCGCCTCCAGCAAAGGTAAGCATCAGAAATGTAGGCCAGGGTTTCAAGGCCTACAGTTCTGGTGCCTACCTTTGATACGAATTGGGCCTATGCAGGCATAAACCAGCATCTAATGCCACTTCCAGCATTAGCCAGACCTACAGTGGCATTAGGTGCCAGTAAGCACCTCTGGAGGCACGATTCCAGTGCCTGGAAATGTCTTTTAAAAGAACTCTTAAATGGTGTTTCCATCAAGTTAGGCGCCGGTAAGGAGCCTGCCAATGCCTAAGTTAAGGCGTCATTTATAGAATATGGGCCTTACTTCTTTAAGCCTCTTTGTTCTACACAATCCCAACCCTCTCCTGGCTCTCCAGTATATTCAGATGAATCTTATACATATTCGCTGGGATTTGGATTTAGTCAATTACTGTGCCAATTGACTCAATTAAAACAATTAAGTTAGAGGGCATTAGGGTGTTCAACACCACCTAACTTACAGCACCATTATTAAAATCTGGCCCAGAATGTTTGTAATGAATTCTCTTATCTTCCAGGGGATTCCCTCTCCTACCACCAGGGACGTCCCTTCTCCACTAAGGATAGAGATAATGATGCTGCTGTTACCAACTGCGCCTTATCCTACCATGGTGCCTGGTGGTTCAAGAACTGCCATCGGACCAACCTCAATGGGAAATACGGTGAATCCAGGCATAGCCAGGTAAGAGCCAAAGAAAATGCAAACAAGATGTGACCCCTCCTATTCACCATCTTCTAAATCTAGGTAGTGTAGCCATCCTGTATCTCATTATTAAGCAATTCAAGTTAATTTCATTCTGTGCTCATGCAGGTCATATTTAGTAATTAAGCAGAACATAAATGAAATAAGTTGATACCTTTTTTATTGGACTAACTGCATTTTTTTTATATCAGAATATACTGTATAAGGAAGACTGCCACTGGAATGCTTTTATGTTTCACTTATATATTCTGATATTTATTAGCATTTGCTTATTTCTGATCTGAAGAAGGGTTGCCTTCGAAAGAGTGTGGCGCTGTGGTTAAAGCTACAGCCTCAGCACCCTGAGGTTGTGGGTTCAAACCCACGCTGCTCCTTGTGACCCTGGGCAAGTCACTTAATCCCCCCATTGCCCCAGGTACATTAGATAGATTGTGAGCCCACCGGACAGACAGGGAAAAATGCTTGAGTACCTGAATAAATGCATGTAAACCGTTCTGAGCTCCCCTGGGAGAACGGTATAGAAAAAATTGAATAAATAAAAATAAAATTTAAAAAATATGCATTAAAGCCAAGATTCTATAAATGGCGCTTAAATCTGCTGATACTTACAAAATAGGCACTAGCCTATTGGTGACGCTCAGCACTAGAGAATGACATGGGGATGGGGGCTTACAGGTACCCACAGTAAATTCATGGTAAAATAAATTGGGGGTGTTTTTACCACAGATGCAGGAGCAAAGCTTTTTACTGCTTTGCAGGACAGTAAAAACCCTTGCTCCTGCAATTAAAAAAAACCCACACGGTTACTACATGCCCAACTCTATCTCCCTTCCCACCTTGCCCTATTCATACCTTTTGGCTCTCAGCCCCCGCCGCCAATCCTCAGAGGCCTGCTCTTGGACTTTCTCTGTACCACAGTCTCTCCTTCTGATGTAACTTCCTGTTTTGCAAATATTATGTCACATCAGTCCTACTCTCACTGCTGTGTGCAATCAAACTGAATAATACATATATAATGTTAAAATATAGGAGGATTCTTTAAAAAGTTTCTGCCCTTTCTTATTTACATGGGAAATGGTTGGGGGGGAGGAAGTAGTAAAAGGGTGTGTCGTAGAATGTCATGTGACTAGTCAATCAGACAAAACAGGGTGATTATGTGGAAAAGTGATGCAATTTTATTTTGAGATATTTAATAAATAGTGTTTAAAAAAATAAAATTGCGGAAACTTTTTAAAGATCCCTGGTAATATAAAGTCTTATCTGTCCTATTGTGGTTAACTTCTGACATGATCCAATGAGCAGTCCTGTTTTGTGACCTTCTTCAGGGACCATATTGCATCTCAGAGTCCACTAAACACAATGCCAGAACACTCACTATCACATGAGTGTTATGGCAGGAATAAGACTGTTTCAGCTTTTTTCTTTTTAAGCACAAGAGACACTACATGTGAGAGAATTTATCTGCACACACATTTCTTTCATGGATATTCACAGAAAACATTATGCTATAAAATCAACACATGAGAGGAGTTAGATGATGTGAGGGAGTGCGCTAGATGTGGTGTATTTAGATTTTAGCAAAGCCTTTGACAGTGTTCCACAAAGACATCTAATAAATAAACTGAGTACCCTTAGGATGGGCCCCAAAGTGATAGGCTAGATCAAGAACTGGTTGAGTGGAAGATGACAGAGGGTAATGGTCAATGGAGATCGCTCTAAGGAAAGGGGTGTTACCAGTGGTGTGCCTCAAGGTTCTGTCTTGGACCTGTTCTTTTTAACATTTTTATAAGCAACATTGCTGAAAGGCTGTCAGGTAAGATTTGCCTCTTTGTGAATGATAACAAAATCTGCACTAGAGTAGACACTCCGGATGCTGTAAATAACATGATGAAAGACCTAGCGAAGCTTGAAGAATGGTCTGAAATTTGGCAGCTAAAATTTAATGCTAAGAAATGCAAGGTCAAGCATTTGGGCTGCAAAAACCCGAAGGAACGGTATAGTTTAAGAGGTGAAGAACTTATGTGCATGACAGAGGAGCGGGACTTGGGTGTGATTGTATGTGATGATCTTAAGATGACCAAATAGGTTGAAAAGGTGACGGCAAAAGCTAGAAGGATGCTAGGTTGCATAGGGAGAGGTATGGCCAGTAGAAAAAAGGAGGTATTGATGCCTCTGTATAAAACTCTGGTGAGACCTCATTTAGAATATTGTGTACAATTCTGGAGGCCACACCTTCAAAAAAATATTAAAAGGATGGAGTCGGTCCAGAGGAAGGCTACTAAATTGGTGTGTGGTCTTCATCATAAGGTGTATGAGGACAGACTTAAAGATCTCAATATGTATACTTTGGAGGAAAGGCAAGAGAGGGGAAATATGATAGAGACATTTAAATTCCTAAGTGGCGTAAATGCGCATGATGCGAGTCTTTCATTTGAAAGGAAGCTCTGGAATGAGATGGCATAGGTTGAAGTTAAGAGGCTCAGGAGTAATCTAAGGAAATTCTTTTTTACGGAAAGGGTGGTAGATGCGTAGAACAGTCTCCTAGAAGAGGTGGTGGAGACAGAGACTGCCTCAGACTACAAGACATTCAGAAAAGAAATAAAAACTATACTTTTCAAGAAATTCCTAAATCAGCCCTAACTTCACGTACTATTAACAACGAAAAAAATTAACAAAAAATCTACCCTTACTTCCCCAGCAATAACAATTATGCTACAAATGTAATCTCCATTTACACACTTCTTGTAAGCTGTATTAATCCTTGCCCCAAAAATGTCAAAAGATCTAATATTTACCACTCTAGTATATCATCCGTTCTTCTATTGTAACCCCAGTTTATAAATCTTTTGTAAGCCGCCTTGAACCGCAAGGTAATGGCGGAATAGAATTCCTTAATGTAATGTAATAAGCATGTGGGATCTCTCAGAGAGAGAAAGAGATAATGGTTACTGCGGATGAGCAGACTAGATGGGCCATTTGGCCTTTATCTGCCATCATGTTTCTATGTTTCTGTTGACAAGGGTAGCCCTTTCGGGCTTCAGTTTGTCATTTTGCTGAGTAGTGCCAGTGAGAACTATTATTTCACTGATACCTCCTCTTTAATTAAAACATGATTAAAGAGTGTTAACATATTATTAAAAAGAAGATTCTTTTTTGGAACTATTGTTCAGAGTTTTACTCACGCCTTGTTTTTATTGTTCCTCCTTTCTTGGGAGAGTTAGTTTTCGGTGCAGTTTATAAAACAGTCATATAGGATCTCTTAGGGAGACGAGAAAATAGTGGGCGCTGCAGATAGGCAGACTGGATTGGCCATTTGGCCTTTATCTGTCATCAAATTTCTATGTTTCTATGTACATATTTCATACTCTCATGCAGAATCTTCATTCAAAATTTGACATCGTGTTTGACATATGCTGGATAATCGTGGCAATTAAGCTGGATTGCTGACAGCTTTGGATAATTATCTGGTTAGTGGTCGGAATACCACTGCTAACCAGAAAACTTCCAGCTCCATCCCCTAATGCCCAGACACTATCCAGTTGTGCAAAGGCAGCTACTAAATTCAACTTTCCAAATTAGATTGTAAGCTCTTCTGAGCAGGAACCGTCTGTTGAATTTCAGCCCTGTAGAAATGATAATTAGTAGCAGTAGCTAGCCACAACTAAGCAAAATAGCCAGATAACTACAGCTGCCAGAGTTATCCAGCTAGTTCCCTTTGAATATGGGACTCTTAAATTCTTAATTTGCACAGGACTGTATTACAGGTATATGCAAAATTGTTGTGTGAACTCTCTTATAAATAAATAATACATGATAAAGCTTAAGTCAAACTCCAGATAAAATGTCTCTATTTTCTCTATGCTTTGACTAAGGTTTACAGAGCAACGAGAAAAGGGTAATGACAAACACGTCAAACAGTGGACTAAAAACTGCTCCAAGGGCCCGGTAGACTGGGATAACAGAGTTCACTTTATTGAATGACCCGACACAGGCTGTGTTTCAGCAAACAGTGCCTGCATCAAGGGTCCATATAAGTACAATGGGATGAACAGTTAGCCAAATTAAGTGAACTCTCAAAAAACAATCCAGATGAACTATGCTTCTGCTAGGACAACTTTCTCTTCCGCATCATAAAAAAAATGCTGTCCTTTCAGAAGTGCAGCGCATATTTGTTGACAGAAGTTTATCTGGATTGTTTTTCGAGAGTTTCACTTAATTTGGCTAACTGTTCATCCCATTGTACTTGTATGGACTCCTGATGCAGGCACTGTTTGCTGAAACACAGCCCATGTTGGGTCATTGACTAAGGTTTAGACATATCTCCTGATAAAATATATACTAAATAAGTATCTATCATTGGATTAGCATGACTGCTGCTTATCTTACTGTCTCTCCATTCTTTTCTCTTGCTGTCTCTTTTATTTAGGGTATTAACTGGTATCACTGGAAGGGCCATGAATTCTCGATTCCCTTTGTAGAAATGAAGACGAGGCCCTACAGCCACCACAGCATTTCTGGAAAGAAGCGAAGATCCTTATACCACTGAGCCAGAAAGCAATCTGGAAACAGTCAACTTTTTTCCATGATTTCTTTGTATTTTGTAAGAATATGCTCCAGCAATGTGCTACGACCAAACTGAAGAAGGTTGTTTTAACTACAGAACTGATTTCCTTTTTTAAAGAGGGGAATTCTTCAGTCTTCTGTCATTAACTGTTCCAACACCAATTTTTTTGGTCCCTAAAGGAAGTAACAAAAAAAAAGCATTTTTTTATGTTGGTTTTTGTGACAAACAGTCCCAAGTGTACCTTGTAAAAAGAAATTTAATTTCCTTTTCTTTCTAATCACCATATTAAGGTTTTATCATGTTACCAACTTCCAGTATCACTTGCTGAGAGACGCAGGTGCTAATAAGATTAATTAACCCTGAAGTCACATACCAGTTGTGTCAATTGCTGAGTCAGCTTTCTTTAACAGAATAGGATTATTAAAAGTAGTATCCATTTAATTTAATGACAGTAATACATTGAGAAATCTTTTTTTTCTCTTCATCTGCCATATATCTTAAAAGTTTCTTTATATTGATTATGTCACATAAAATACATTCCTAAGACCATTTAACCCATAATCCCTCTCTTTGCTTGGTCAGGAAACATTCTATTCTCAGGCCCTTACACTACCAGAAGGCCCGAGAAGGTGAGGGGGGGTTAGTTATAAATAAGGCTACCATGAAGATATCTTATTTTACCACTGGTCTCGCTTTACGCAGTGACACCTAGTTACTCATAACTTAATGGAAACCCACACTGATAACTTCCCCCTTACCCCTAGTCTTATGTCTTCCTAACTAATCATGAAAATTAAATAAATGTAGTGTCACGGGGAGATGCTGAAAAGTTCTCAGCCCAACAAAGAAAGACATGACGAGGAGCCATGAAACGTACAAGTTATTCTACATATTCACCCCTAAGTTCAACACACTTAGCACATCGTGTCTGAAGTTTCTGTAACCCTTTCAAAAAGTACTCTGATGTCTGGTCACTAAAGGAGTGGCCTAGTGGTTAGAAGTTAGAACCCCTGCTTCAGCACCCTGAGGTTGTGGGTTCAATCCCCATGCTACTCCTTGTGACCCTGGGCAAGTCACTTAACACTCCATTGCCCCAGGTACCATGGTTAGATTGTGAGCCCACCGGGACAGATAGGGAGAAATACTTAGAGTACCTGAATGTAAAGCACTTTGAACAGAAGTAGTATATACAGTATATAAGAAATTCTGCTCTGCTGCTGCTATCACCTCCGAATCACTCAAAAATGGTTGCCCTTCAAACTCCTTTTAAGGTTTGGAAACAGAAATTAGTCAGATGGAGCAAGATCAGGTGAGTAGGATGGAGAATAGGTTTCCACAGCTGACATTATATTTCGGAGTTATTTTTACATTTATCAAGGATTGCAGCTGGCAAAACCATCAGACCAAATTAAAAATCATTTCTCTTGTAAGACTGAAGTTTGATAGAACATTTCTATCATTTTTATGATTAAATTGTGGTTTCACAGAATTTAGCATAGGGGAAATTTACCAATGAAATGTTTGCCTTGTCCTTTTTCCTTGGCCAAGACTTCCCTTCTGATATTGAACAAGAAGGTTCATTATTTGTTCTTATACGTGTATCAGTATGATTAAGACTCCTTTTTATCATAAATGCTGTCTCCCTTGTTATCTTTTATGAAAGCAAGGCTTCCCAATTCAGTGACATACACTTCTCCCTCCGTATTCGCTCTGATAGGGGATTAACAAAACTGCAAATACAGAAAAACCACGAATAACTTTTTCATATGTTATTCGCTGTTTTCTATTAAAAACCATTGTGAATATGGTGAAACCCCGAATAACATGGTGGGAGTCCTGGGCTGTTCCTGAAGGAGAGGCAAAACACGGTGAAGAAAGTGCTGGGAATCAGCGATTTTCTCTGTAAACGCTTGGAATCAGCAATTTCTCTATGCAAGCTGATGTAATTTGGTGGGAGGAGCCAGGAAGCTAAAAACCGTGAATAATCGAAACTGCAAATGCTGAAACCGCAAATACGGAGGGAGAAGTATATTCAGTTGGGTTTTCAGGATACCCACATTTAATATGCCTGAGATAAATGTTCACATGTTGAATCTCCAAGGTCTATAAATTTAGGGCTCCTTTTATCAAGGCGCGCTATGGGGGTTGGACATTTCATCATGTGCTAATCCCCGCGGCAAGCCTAAAAACTAACGCCTCATCAATGGAGGCGTTAGCGACTAGTGTGGCAGGTGGTTGAACGCGCAGTATTCCGCACGTTAACCGCCTACCGCATCTTGATAAAAGGAGCCCTTAGTCTACCTCGTATCCATATTTCATCTCTGTAGAGCCTGAAAACCCAACTGATTTGGGGGTTTTGGGAAGACCAGAAATAAAGACACTTCCCTATCAGTGGCATAGTGAGGGTGAGAGGTGCCTGGGGCAGTGGCGCCCCTCCAGTCCTCTTCTCCACCCCACCCCACCTCTACCTCCACATGCTCCCGCTTCCCTTCCCCCGTACCTCTGTTTCATTCCTGGCACGAGCAGCAACCCCCAACTGCTGTTGCACCAGCGTCAGCTCTTCCTCTGACATCACTTCCTAGGCGCAGGTCCAGGAAGTGATGGCAGAGGAAGAGCCAACACTGGCACAACAGCAGGTTGGTGGTTGCTGCTCGTGCCAGGAACGTTATGAGGTACGGGGGAAGGGAAGCGGCGTGCACATGAAGCAGTGGGGGAGGGGGTGGAGAGGAGGATGGGTATCTGCGTCCTCACCAAGACAGTGCCCGGGGCGGACCACCACCACCACACCCCACACCCACTCCGCATCCCCCTTACTATGCCACTGTTCCCTTCTAAATATGAACTCTTTTGCAAATTGCTTAACAAGAATATTTACCCCCTCTTTTACTAAGGTGTGCTATGCTTTGTAGCACGCGGTAAATATTAGCGCATGCTAAACACTAACACATGCATGTTATCCTATGGATGCGTTAGCAGTTAGTACACATTTTGATTTAGCACATGCTAAATGTGCACTAAAACGCTTAGTGCACCTTAGTAAAAGAGAGCCTAAGTATCACTTCCAATTGATAACCAATGAGAATTAATATGCTTTTCATTCATTCTTAAGGTGACCCACTTTCTAAAGTTAATCCAAGCAACCTTCTCAACCACTAACCAATCTCTATTTATTCAAATCGTTAAGCAAAATGTCAGTCCCTTCCAAACAAAAACCAAAGAGACCATTGGAGAAGTGCCTGCAATTATATGACAATTTCCAACATTTACATTTTGTGAAATGACCTAATCATAATACATCATAATGTATTCAGATCACCTCTTCATACTCTCAAACTAGTAGTGCAGAAAGGCTCTCAGAGATGCCACCAATATACTCAAAATGTTCATAGTATCTGGCTTTATGCATCAAATCCTCATCGGGTCCAATATTAAATAATTCTTATAATAAGTTAAAATTACCATTAAGATTCTTAAGATGTTTAGGTACTTAGCTTAATATTCATGGTCAGGTTCACAGGGACTAACAAGCCAACATGTTTCACCTTGGGGGGTTTCTTCAAGGCTATTATCCCTATAGACAGAAAGTTTAATACATTAATCAAATGTCCCCTTTTCTATATCTTATTAAACTTGTTGAAAATAACATCTACAACATGGTTCCCACAAAATATATTAAAGAGTATATACCTTAGTATAGCTTTTCGCCTATATGTTGACCACTCGAAAATTTATACCAAGATGACTTTCCAAAGTCAGCTGTCAGATGTCACAAGGACGAAACCAACCCGGTGGCTCAGAGAGGTAAACCTTTTTTTGAAACATTTTTTGATTTTGAAGTTTATCACCTCTTACTACCCCTCATATACCAGATAAAGTCCCTTTCTAACAGAAGGACGGGGAACCCCCCCCCCCCAAATTCACCTCATAGTAATGTTTGCCATTCTAATTCCAAATTTAAGCCAAAAGCTGTAACATTGTTTAGGCGGTAAATCCACCTTTGTTCCAAGAAATTGAGTGTCTCTTCACTGTTACCTTCACTGTTGGTGCCTGTTAGTCTAGAAATCACCCTCCATTTAATTTGATCCACTGAGTGTCCACAGTGGATCCAATGCTGGACCAAGGGGGCTTGAAGCACGTCCTTTGTAATGCGGGACTTATGTTCATTGAGCCGCACCTGGACAGAACGTTTGGTGCAGCCCACATATACCAGAGGGCACGGGCAGATAATAACATATACCACCCAATCAGATTTACAATTAGTATTCTCCCTGGCATAGATATTTAATTTGTTTACCTCTCTGAGCCACCGGGTTGTAACGTCTCTGACAGCTGACTTCGGGGAGTATTTATTGTTGAGAATAAGACACCGCGGCCATCTTGGTATAAATTTCCGAGTGGTCAATATATGGGCGAAAAGCTATACTAAGGTATGTACTCTTTAATATATTCTGTGGAAACCATGTTGTAGATGTTATTTTCAACTATTAAAAGTTTAATAAGATATAGAAAAGGGGACATTTGATTAATGTATTAAACTTTCTGTCTATAGGGATAATAGCCTTGAAAAAACCCCCAGGGTGAAACATGTTGGTTTGTTAGTCCCTATGAACCTGACTACGAATATTAAGCTAAGTACCTAAACATCTTAAGAATCTTAATGGTAGATTTAACTTATTATTATTAGAATTATTTAATATTGGACCCGATGAGGATTTGATGCATAAAGCCAGATACTATGAAAACTTTGAGTATATTGGTGGCATCTCTGAGGGCCTTTCTGCACTAGTTTCAGTGAGAGTATGAAGAGGTGATCTGAACGGTTTATCCTACATTATGAAGAATTATTGATTTACTCTCCTATTAATTTATATATGAATCGTGCTGCGGTTCGTGAATCTAATCATAATACAAACACAATAATAATAATGAATCTCTCAAACAAACATAAATATACTAAAAAAATTATGAAAGGTGCTCAGTAAATAATGCAAACCATCTCACAGGTAATGGTTCTAATAATCACATCATAGCACCACCACTTCCTTGCCAGTCAGCAATTCATGAATGAAAAAAAAAGAGAGAAACTTATCTTTAGCTGATATTCCAAGACGTTCTCCAATCAAAATCCAGCTGAAGGTTGTAACCATTCCATTATCAGATTTTTCAGTCCCCAAACAGTGTCCAGTGTAACAATCCCCCCAAAGTGTCCAAAGCAAACAGTTGCACAAAATCCACACTCCAAAACAAAAAGTAGTCAATTTGTCTTCCTCAACATGAAGAAAACCACAGCGTGATGGCTGAAACGTTGGTTCTACCTACCCAGACGTGATGAGACCCAAACAACAGCAACAATCATGATGCCAGTTGTAGAAGAGAACAAATATTTGCAATGATAACGTTACATCTTGGGTTATTTTATTTCTGGTTTCAGTTATAGTTTCAAGTATTTTTTTTTTCTTTATTTCTGCAGCACTTGTAGAAGTCTGTGCATTCAATGAACATCAAACAGTGGCCAATGTGAAGGCCAGTTGTCCTTGGGCTAGGAAGACTGCTCAGACTTGATGCAATAACAGTAAAACCTTAGATCAGCTAAAGTGAACTTAAGAACTGGGTTAACACTGACAGTTGTGCAGAAATTTTCCAGGCACCCATGCTCTTTACTTGTGTTAACATAAAGGTCCTTTTACTATACTGCAGTAAGAATTAGAGTGTGTTTACTGCTGCTTAAAAGGACTTACCACAGGACATACTCAGAGGTCCTGTGGTAAGTTTCAAATCGGCATGCACTAATGTAGTAAGAGGGGGGAGGTCCACCCCAGGCACCATGTTGGTGGGGGCACTAGCACCCCTCCTCCGCTCTGCCTAGGGTTACCATATTTTCCATCTGGAAAATCTGAACACCCTAGACCCACCCCCAGGCCTGCCAAGTCCCACCCATCTCCACCCCATCATGCCCTCGATCTCAAGCCCACCCCGCCTCCAATCCTACCCCAGTAACACCCCCTTCTCTCATCAGGCAGGACATCCACGCATGTATGGATGCAACGCAGTGATGTCATGCGCACGGGCGGATGCGCGTGATGTCATCGCGTCGTATCCACGGATGTGGTCAGGCAGAGTACGGTACAGGGATTCAAACAGGGATTGGACGGATTCCTGAGGGATAAAGGGATCGTGGGATACTGAGAGAAGTATCCAAGAAATAAGTATAGAAACCCGACCAGGTCGTGCATGTGCAAGACCGGAGGGTTAGGACTTCGATGGGAAGATAGGACTTCAATGGGAAACCAAGGTGGCAAGGGGGCCCCTTCTGGTGATTCAGACAGGTCGTGACCTGTTTGGGCCGCCGCGGGAGCGGACTGCTGGGCATGATGGACCTATGGTCTGACCCGGCGGAGGCACTGCTTATGTTCTTATGTTCTTATGTCCTCCTGCCCAAAGGAAAGCTTTTCAAAACCTGGACAAAGTGCCGGGTTTTGAAAAGCCGTCTGGACCCCCAGGCATGTCCTCAAAAGGAGGACATGTCCGGGGAAATCCGGACATCTGGTAACCCTGTCTCCACCCCCTCTAACTCTTCCCACTCTTCCCCTTACCATAGATGCACCACCTTCCCTTTCCCTGTACCTCTAGTTGTTCACCACTGTGAGCAACAACTTCAACATGTTCTTCACAACAGTGTCAGCTCTCCCGCTGATGTCACTTCTGGGTGCAGCACATAGGAAGTGATGTCATAGGGAGTGCCGCCAGGGTTGCAAGGAGGTACGGGGAAAGGGAAAGAGGGTACATACGTGGCAGGGGGATCGAGGAAGGAGCAGGGGATGGAGATGAGGGTGGGGGAAGGGTGCTTCCACCCCAGGTGGCACTAACCATGCCCTAGAAAATAGTATTTTAATTTTTTTGCAGAGGGGGTATGTCAGCAGAGAAGAGTGTGAGTTTCAGCTCTAATCAGTCAGCACATGCACATGATAACATGCTAATTAATCACTACTACTACTACCAGTGGCATAGTGAGGGTGAAAGGGGCCCGGGACAGAGGTGCCCCTCCCCGCCCTCATTTACACCCCTCGCTCCTTCCCCAATCCTCCCTTCCGCGAGCGCCTCCCCCCTTCTCTTCCCCGATACCTCTAGTTGTTTACCGCCACTAGTAACAACTTCAACGTGCTCGTTGCGACCCTGGTGGCTCTCCCTCTGACATCACTTCCTATGAGCGGCACCATAGTCAGTCACAGACTCGCAGCTCTTCTCGAGCTTAGGCGCAAGCCAGGGCCAGATAACTCCGTCAGGCCTGAGGATGCGCAATTCCAGGGTTTCACTTACTCCACTCGAACTCCTCACTCTCCTTTCTGATGAAACGACAGCTCAGTCTGAAGCGTAAGTGATCCAAACTGGAACTTTATTAAATTTGATTGTAGGTTAATTTTTAACGATTTACAATTATCTCAGCATGAAGGCAGACACTTTGGTTCCATCAACAGATTTTCCCCTGTCACTTCCAATTCACCACTGGTTTGACTACTTTGGTTTATTCTCCAGTTACCTCCCAAATTTCTCTGGTAGTCTCCCTCAGTCTCAGAGCTTTGGAGAGAGAAAGGAACAATCAAAAAGCCAAGATTGTGCTCTGCACTCCCCTTATGTACACTCCCCCTCCCACTAACAAAAATGTGACATTCTACTCCTCCCACAGGTCTTTTCTAGCCATAATCAAAATTCAGTGACCACCTGAAAAATTTACCATCACTGTATTTTCAACAGAGACCTTTTTTTTTTTTTTTTTTTGGGGGGGGGTAAACACTAACATGACTGTTTATAACAGGACCACTGAATTTTGGATTTGCTTTGTACCACGGACATGTCTTCCTTTTCGAGGGCATGTCCAGGGTTCTGGATGGCTTTTCAAAACCTGGAACTTTGTCTGGGTTTTGAAATGCTTCTGTCCAAATCTTGTGGCATCCGCGCATGTGCGGACGCAATGCGGTGACGTCAAGTGCACAAGTGTGTGATGTCATTGCTTCGTGTTCGTGCATGATTGGATGTTATCTGTGGGCGGGGCTGGGGACGGAATGGGGTGTGACACAGACAGAACGGGGAGGAGCAGGGCAGGCCTGAGAGTGTGGCCACGGGTCCGGATTTTCCTTCGGGAAAATCTGGTAACCGTAGTACCACTGAACATGTAATTTAGTCATTAGGTCATTGACCAATTCATCAGTGCTGTAATTTTGTCTGTTTGATCACTTTCTTTCAATATTAGATTATCACTATGATGACGCTATGTTGCAAACCTGCGTGATGGGGGAGGGGATTCCTCTGTTCACTGAATCTTTCAGAAGTTTCAAGGTGCAGGGAGCTGCTATTGCCTCTGATGTCAGGGCAATGGGGAGGCCGTCATACAAATTGGGTAGACTCCTCCCACTATCAAGAGCAGAGAGCTACTATTGGCTCTTTTGAAAGATTCGAAGGGGATTTTTTTTTTCAGCCTGAGAACAGTGTAGACTAGAGGGAGACAGAACTGCAGTTGGAGTGAGAAAGGAAAGGGAGAAGTTTGGAGTAGGGAGAAGCAGCTTGCTTCTCTGTGGTTAATAATTTGGTGGGAGCTGGTAGAGAATTTCTCTAAGTGGCTGGCTATATCTGTGCATATACTGTAGCTCTGGAAATCAGTATCCCAGAACACTGAATACACTGGTAAAGGGGAAATTTTTCATTGTCCTATTTACCCTCTTTTTACCTGATAGTGTTCTTCTGGCCTGCCTCCTGTGCACATAACCAGCCTTGGGGTACCATAGGAGGCCAGGGGTTACACAAATGGTGCCCAAACAGCAGGGACCGATTCCAAAGAGCTTATCTGAGTTTGGGTATATTTTGCTGCATAACCTCTTTGGAGCCCACTGATTGCTGTACCAGTGTGTCAGAGTGGCAGGGATTTGAAAATAAAAACTCTGTTATGATGCCTGTCAAAAGCCAAGAGCTATAAGCTGGGGAATGAGTACTGATCGGGGCTCTAGGCATCCCAGGCATGCACAAGCTATCAAACCGCTGGTGCGAAGAGCCCTATGTGGTAGTAAACTCAGTCGCTAAACCTGCCAGTGTACAAGCTGATACCTGAAATAAACTCTACACAGAAATCACCTTCTCCCATAGGTCAATCAGTCCGATTGCCACAAATTGAAAATTCTACAACTTCCAGGCATTAGCAAAATACAAGCAAAAGTTAAGACATCAAACTTGCTCACAGAATGAACAAGAAAGCTGTGACTCAGACCACTCTGCAGAATTTTCAGAGTCTGAGGATTCCACATTTCAGATGGGATACTATATGGACCCCCCAACATCACAAGGCCTAGATCCGATTGAGTTAGTGAGACACTTAACAAATGGGTCACTACTGTATATACTTGAATATAAGTTGATCCAAATATAAGTCGAGATCCCCCTTTTCCCCCCAAAAGGAGGAAAACTGGTTGACTCAAATATAAGTCGGACGGCTTAATATTCAAGAGCCCTGCCCTGTCAGGCTCTGCACCCAGCCCCCTCCCTGCCAAGCTCTGTACCCAGCCCCCTTCCCTCCATCCCTCCCCTGTCAGGTACTGCACCCATCACCCTTCCTTATCTCCCTCCCTCCCCTCCCCCATCAGGCTCTACACCCAGCACTCTTCCCTCCCTCCCCTGTCAGGCACTGCACCCAGCACCCTTCCCTCCTTCCCTCCCCCTGTCAGGCTATGCATCCAGCACCAAATTTGCGGGAGCCAGTAAGGAAGCCGAGAAGCAGCACCAAATCGTGCTGCTGCTTGTGCCGCTCAGCTGAAGAAACTGGATCTGCACAGCCGGTTAGCAGCAGGGCAGAAGTTCAGAAAGCTTGCACCTGCCTGCTGCACCTCCACCAGGGATCGGCAGAGGACCCATTGCACCTCCACCAGGGATCGGCAGAGGTATAAGGATAGGGCAGAGAGGAGGAGGGGGGCAGCAACAATAACGGCCTAAAAAATTCTGGGAGGGGGCATTGGCCCTAATATAAACCAGGACCCTCATTTTGGGCCAGTTTTTTGGCCCCAAATTCCTGGTTTATATTTGAGTATACGGTAATAAAGACAGTAACTGAAAGAAATGCTAGAAGTGCAGAGGATCTTAGTGACCCCTATCTCACACAACATACACACGACCCACCTCAAGTACTTTCTCTACATAAGCCAGACCAATGCCAAATTTAGCTGATTCAATCAGTGAAGCTGAATCTCTACCTGAGTTTAACGGTACCTCATTTGATAGCAGTCTTTATAAAGGAATACTGGCCGACATTAATGCTCCAGTACCTTTAAATGGTATAACTGAGGAAAATACAGTTGAAAGTGACACTATGCCTGCTGGTTCAGAAGACACATCTGTGATGAATTGGGTGCCCCTTCTAATCAGTCTGTACAAATTTCTGCAAAGACTGTCATTGCTGATTTGTTGACAGTTCTTGAATGCATGAGTAAATATGTTCAACTGGCTAGTCAGGAAGACTCTGCTATAGTAGGTAGCAATTGTGCTTACCACACTGGCCTTACAGGTAGACATGGGGACCTGTCCAATTGTGGCAGAGGAAGAGCATAGGGAGAATTTCTCTAAGCGGCTGGCTATCTCTATGCATATAGCTCTGGAGATCAGTGTCCCAGAACCCTGAATATACTGATAAAAGGGGGATTTCTATTTGTCCTATTTACCCTCTTTTTATCCAATAGTGCTCTCTATGAGCGTCGGGAGCAACACGGGCCATTAAGTGCGGTTCCCCACGCTAGAAACTGCTAGCGCAGTTTAATAGAAGAGGCCTAAGACATCTTCCAAATTGACACACCCTATTGCCTAATAGATTGTGAAAACACTAGGGACAGAAACTACCTGCATATAATAATTGTAAATCACCTGGTAAGGATAATGGGATTAGATATACAAAGTGGTCAGATTTGTACCTGCCAGAACAGTCATAAAATTTAATTAACGTACACTTCTCCCTCCATATGTGCGGTTTCAGCCATCGTGGTTTTGATTACTCACAGTTTTTAGCTTGCTGGCTCCTCCCCCTAAATTACACCAGCTTGCATAGAGAAATCGCTGATTCCAAGCGTTTACATAGAAAATCGCTGATTCCCAGCACTTTCCTCACCTTGTTTTGCCTCTCCTTCAGGAACAGGCCAGGTCTCACACCTTGTTATTCGCAGTTTCACCATATTCACGATGGATTATAATAGAAAACAGCGAATAACATATGAAAAAGTTATTTGCGCTTTTTCTGTATTTGTGGGTCTGTTAATCTCCTATCACAGTGAATACGGAGGGATAAGTGTATTAGCTAATTGTTTTCAAGTGTAGTAATTTTACCTTTTTGATGATGTGATTTACAACGCTGCGGTAGCGACTGCTGCTGCGGTCATCGCTCAGACATCCATAGGGATTTAATGGGCGTCAGAGGGTTTGTCGTGCAGCAGCCACTGCTGTGGTTTTGTAAAAGGAGCCATTATTTTTTTTAACTAACAGAGACTAGAGTAACAGGATAATCCTTGAACTGAGAAAACTAACTTTAGCTCCGAAACTGGCCTCTGAAAATTCACCAAGGCTGAGGTCCTAAATTTTTACTCTAAGGCAGTGGTTCTCAACCCTGTCCTGGGGACCCCCCAGCCAGTTGGGTTTTCAAGATATCCCTAATGAATATGCATGAGAGAGATTTGCATATAATGGAAGTGACAGGTATGCAAATCTCTCTCATACATATTCATTAGGGATATCTTGAAAACCTGACTGGCTGGGGGGGTCCCCAGGACAGGATTGAGAACCACTGCTCTAAGGAGTATCCTTATCAACATGAACTACTGTTAAGACAGGGGACTCCAAAGTCCCTCCTTGAGGGTTGAATCCAGTCGGGTTTTCAGGATTTCCCCAATGAATATGCATATTGGTAGGGACTTTGGAGACCCCTGTGTTAAGACATGCTATTTTATCACTAACTTGTGCTCTTGTAACACAGGTTCTATTTTATGCAGTGAAACCTAGGGCTGGATTCTCAAAACTTACCATGCCCTTAACGATGGTTGCTACATTGGTTCCAGCCGGTTTAGCGTGCCAGTATTTTACTGTCCGATTATGAGAACAGCTCACCATGGTCTTTTCTGAGCTTCCTAGCAGTCTCCAACTCTGCCATGCAAATGTAGTACAAAGAGGTCATTAATATTAAAATTATAGTAAAATGGGCTCAATAATATTTAAAGGAGCATTCCAGGTGATTTCCTAACCTCATTGTACCACATTTGTGGAAAAACTTTGTGGCAGGATCTGAGCTGTCGTAGTCTTACTTTCTGGTCAGTGCCTGAGCACTGATTGGTTCAGATATTGACAGGAAAGTAAGGCTTGACAGCTCAGACTCCCAAGCCTCACAAATTAAAATAAAAGATCCCTGATTCCTCCCTCCCACCGATCCCCCAGGGCCATTCGATGCCCCCAATGATGACAGCGTTCCCCGCCCTGCTGCAAACCCCTACACCCTTGTACCTTTAAATTGAAGGATAGCAGGATGGATGCCCACTCTCCACCAGTGTCCCCACCCCCTACATCCCCCTGACACCCCCATACCTTTAAATTGAAGGACAGCAGATGGAATGCCCACCCACTGCCAGGGTCCTCTGCCTCCAACAACCCCAATACCCCCCACATCTTTAAATTGAAGAACGCCATGAGGGATGCCCATTCCTTCCTGCCACCAGCTAAAGGATTACAATATAGGTCTCTGAGGAAGATTATGAAATGAGGTTCCTCATAGGACTGTATCTTGATATTAACTGCCTTCTTAGCAAGATAAGCTACATGTTTATGGCTGTCCTATTCAGATAACTGAAGCAAAATAGCAGTTATCAGGTATTAGCAGCATATTTGAAGCACTTTCGTTTTTGGGCATTCATTTTGAGCTGAATTTATACGGCTTATCTAACAATGTTTACGCATGAGCTCTTATTTTAATAACATATTATTCAAAATTGGGAGAGGCGTCTGATAATGTGAGATATTCATGACAAGTAGTCTGTTGGCTCATTGTTTGTCAATTATAACGGATGAAGCTGGTAAGCACTATTGTTTCACTGATATCCTCCTCTCCATAACAAAATCTTTTTTTTTGTATTTGTTAATTATTAGAAGTTTAGCATTGTACTTTCATTGCGTTATAAATCCTGGTGAGAGAGTCAATTATTGGTATTGATCAAGCGCAAATCCAGAATTGATTTGGCATGCTAACATGGTGTTGTGCTAGTATTCTTTTTTTTAAATTATTTTTTCATTTTCAAAACGGATAAAAAGTGTCATCAAACATACATACAATGTTATAGAAACACAGCACTTATACTCTTACATACATACATTAGAAAATCTATTAACCCCACCTCTTCCCTATCCCCCCACCCCCTCCCTGGATGTGTGTAGGAATCAAAAACCATAAATTAAGGATGCAATCAATCTATTGTCTAACAAAAACTTCTAATGGACTCCAAATATCCTTAAATCTTTTACTAGTCCCCAGTTGTTCTGATAACATCCTTTCATACAAGTTTCAAGTTTTCAAGTTTATTAAAATTTTGATATAAACGCAGTATCAAATATATTCAGTGCGTATAACAATAATAAATTGATGGGACAAATAAAACCATTTAAAACAATGAACATAAAGTCATATCCATAATTAATTAATGATACATAAGGAAGGGAGGGATAAACTACAAAGAGTTTCCCACCAAAAAGCAAAGTTTAATCTGTCCCAGTTCTTCCAATTTCTCATTATTAACTGCATGGCGACTCCCGTCATAACAAGAAGAAGTCTGCCTTTATGTATAGCAAGTGGACTCGGGTTTAATAATGCCACCAAAAGAACCACATTATAAGATAATGGTATGTATACGCTGAGCACCATATTAATTTTCCCCCATATTGATTTCCAAAAATTGAGTATCAAGGGACAATAAAAAAACAAATGGTCCAGTGCTAGTATTCTATAAAAGAACCTGGGTACCCAGATGCCATCATATAATAGATGCCCAGTTGTAGAATTGCCTTTTTACTGCACAGCATGGAATAGAGCAGGGACTGCTCACAGTATTTTTATTTATTTTTTTATTTTTTTAAATGTATATACCGTCTAAAACTAAACGGTTTACAATTACATGGTTTACATACACAGTGTTAAAATGACAACAAAATAAAACCAAATACAAAGTAAAATACTCATCTAATAAAAGTAAAATTATATATAATCCTCAAGAAAATACCATAGAGTGGATAGAAGGGCTCTTGGATAATTCATCAATTATAGCTGAGATAACTAAAAAAAGGCATCTACAAAAAGCTGCGTCTTTAGTAATTTTCTAAACCTACCCTTTTCACAGCAATTTCGTATCTGACCCACTAAGGAGTTCCATTACTTAACTCCTGCACAACAGAAAGTTTCAACAAGTCTTGGATTCAAGGACGTCTCAGAACTTAGAGATCTCATTGATGTATAACTCAGTATATTACTTTTAAGCAATTCTTGGATGTTGCCATACAAGAATTGATGACAAATCATCACTGCTTTATATTGGATTGTGAAGGCGACCGGAAGCCAATTAAGTTTCTGAGATATGGTGAAATATGGTCATATTTAGACACACCCATTATCAAATGTGCTGCTGCATTTTGTTGTTCCAAGATATAGAGCATTGCAGTAATCAAGCTGTGACAAGACCATGGCCTGAACAAATCAAACGATGCAAGCATTGGTTTCAATCTGTGCAACAAGTGCATTTGTGCAAAGCCTGATTGGTCTTAGTTATTTGCAAGTTCATTCTTAAGCCTGAATCAAGTCTTACACCTAAGATAGTCAATGATTCATGCATGGAAAGAACATCATCGATAACTTTAACCTCAGTAGGCCACTGATAATCTGACTTCCTGACGAACATTATTTCAGTTTTATCTACGTTTAGTTTCAAACCTTGTTCTCCCATCCTCAATCTTACACGTGTATACAGACAATGATCGTTCAATATTATCATCCCCAACACCTATTGGGAAGAAAAAAATAATATCATCTGCATATATTCAGTATTCAACTCCCAAGGACTCAAATAGGTTACCTATAGCAGCCATATAGATGTTAAATAATAGGGCACACATTAACACAGCACCAGATAGCATAGATCACTTAAAATCACACCAGCCAGTAGGAGACAGTAAATACATTTGTGACATCAAAGTACTTAATACGAGGTAAAGGTTTTTCATCTGTGGTACCTATATGGGAAGATGTTGCAGTTACTGTTCTGTAGCATGGAATGTTGCTACTCTTTGGATTTTTGCCAGGTCCTAGTGACCTGGATTGGCCACCGTGAGAATAGGCTACTGGGCTTGATGGACCTTTGGTCCGACCCTGTAAGGCTATTCTTATGTTCTTATCTTAACTGCCTCCAAGACTATCCTCCAATAAACAGTGGCTAAGCACGTTGTAGTATCTTATAGAATTTAACTCTCGGGTGGGAAAAAGACTTCAAGCGCTCACAGGTGCTACACGTTTAGAATGAACTTAGGGCTCCTATTACTAAGATGCGTTAGGGCCTTAACGCGTGGAATAGCATGCGCTAAATTGCTGGAAGGGGGCGGAGCTCCTCTTTTGAGTCTGCCCTGGCAGGGAGAAGAGGTACTACCAGACAGGGGGGATCAGGTAAGGGGTGCTGCTGGACAGGGGGGAGGTAATTCTAGCACCCGCTAAAAAACTAGTACATTATAATATACTAGGAGGCCAATATTTAAAGTACTTTAAATTGCCAGGAAAGGCTGCTGGCTATTTATTTTGCTTGTCTGTAGCTAATTCAGTGGCACATTCAGTGGTACATTCAGTGGCACTTAAACTGAATATTCCCAATTGGTGCCTAAGCTGAAACCAGCTACTATGTGTATGGTCCAAGGGCTGAGTCAGCACATATCCAGTTAAATGCCAATATTCAGAACTAACCGGATAAGTTAACTGGATAAATAGGACCACATGAAACACAATCCTACCTTTACCTGGTTTAACTTATCCAGTTAAGTGCTGAATCTTACTTAACCGGATACATGTCATCCAGCTATGTGTAACTTGATATTCAATGCACTGCCCAGACATGACCTAAGAACATAAAAACATAAGAATAGCCTTACTGGGCCAGACCAACAGTCCATCTAGCACAGTATCCCTGGAGGCAGCCTGCATAAGTGCTGTGGTTGGTGTTGACCCCAGATATTCAATGCTGGGCCATTTCCAGTGACCGGCATTGAATATCCAGGGTTATTTTGGCCGGCTAAGCAAATATTCAGCACTAGCCAGTAAGTTAATAGGGGACAAAGATAGGCCTGCTATTTATATGGCTATTTATATGGCTATTTATAAACTTAGCCAATCAGCACTGAATATGGCTGGTTAACTTTTCGGCACGGACCATGAATCATCACTAGAGACAGTAGCGTACCTAGGGTATGTGGCACCCGGGGCCCATCATTTTTTGACACACCCCCCCTATGTAAAAAAATATTTTTTGTAATGACCATGAAACAGAATAAATGGTCAGAATAGAAACAGGCAGTGAAAATTTTCTTATATTCCAAACATAACATAACATAAATTATGTCTGAATTGTCATGACATCAGAAGTACATATGGAGTAGTTGCAGGTGATGCTTGGGACAGTTCTGATTGTGTTAGTTCGGTTTTATGTGTTTTTTGAATAGAAGGGTTTTTATTTCGTTTTGAAGGTTTTGCAGTCTGTGGTTGATATCAATTGGTTGTAGAGTTGGGGGTCGAGTGTTGCAGCTCGAATGGCTAGGAGGTTGTCGAACAGTTTTTTTCTTTTGACGTTTTTGGTTGGAGGGTGTGTGAATGGTGCGTGAGTTCTCCTATGTCTGTTTGAAGTGGATTGAATTATTTAGCTGAAGAAATTAGTTACCCCCTCATCCCACACACATTAATTCTCTTCCATTTTTGTTCCCATTATAAAAAACACTGATAAGTTCCCAGAAAAAAAAATACATTAAAATAAGAAGTGAAAACAAAGGCCCCTACAGATGAGAACATAACATAAGAATAGCCTAACTGGGTCAGACCAATGGTCCATCAGGCCCAGTAGCCCATTCTCATGGTAGCCAATCCAGGACACTAATACCTGGTCAAAACCCAAAGAGTAGCAACATTCCATGCTACCGATCCAGGGCAAGCAGACACTTCCCCCATGTCTTAATAACAGATTATGGACTTTTCCTCCAGGAATTTGTCCAAATCTTTCTTAAAACCAGCTACACTTTCTGCTTTTACCATAACTTCTGGCCACTTCATTTTTAAGTTTAGATCTTTCCTTTCAAACAGAGATGTCAAATACAGCACAAGGTTACTTTACATGGACTTAGCTGTGCAGGAAATGTGAATCTCCTCATACACCCACCATATAGTGCAAAAATGTGCAAAGGTCTGTTTTTTTCTTTCGATCACTACATAGCCTAATGCCACACAAGCAGCGCTGTTACAAACATATTCTGTAGGTCAATGCGAAGGATAACAAAGTTTCCTTCCTTGGACCAGAAGGAGATAAACCACTGGAAGAGATCCCAAAACAACACCCAAAGACCCACTCAGTGTGTGAACCAGTTGAGTGGAGTGGACTAACTGGGGGGTGGAAATGGGCCCGGAGTTTGCTCAGCAGAATTTCCCAGACCACCTCTTCCTCTCAACACATTGACACGCTGCCACCATCACCACTAGGAACACCTCACTGGGTAGGCCAGCTATGCTATAAACTTTATAAAACACATTATTATATTTTCTTATAAAGCACATATTTTAACTGAACTCTCTGACATCCTCAGCCTTTCCATTCACAAAAATAGAAGGAAGAAAAATTCCCATTTCCTGCTGTCTCATGTCCCCGGCCTATACAATATTTTTTTTCTGCAGACCCTTTAAAAGTCTGACCAAATCCTCGTTTCACTTGCATTATAAAGTACTGAGGATGCCATCTCTCCCCAATCCCAGGTTCTAAAGTCTAAGACAGTAGCGCAAACTAATGCTGCCAGATACAGGAAAAAAAATTTTGATTCGATTCAGCCCTATTGAATTGGTTTTTCAATTCGATTTTCCTGCCCAGTTGGGTGATTTTTTTCAAAACTCCTGGTGGGTTTTATAGCTTTTTCACCCCCTTTGGCTTCTCCTAACCACACTGGCGCTGTGGTGTAAATAAAATAAAGAAACAAAAAGGACTTTTCCTCTCTCTGTTAAATCCTAGCTCACGTTTGCAGTCCAACACCAGCTCTGGCAGGATACACATTTCAAATCTGACATATTATAATCACAAAACAGAAAATAAAATTAATTTTTCTACCTTTTGTTGTCTGGTTATATTTCAAATCTTGTTGGTCCAAGGCTCTGGTTTTCTTCTGATAACTTGCTTGCCAGGGTCTCCTTCTTTCTGCATGCTAACCATCCATCTGCCAACTCTGTCCTCCCTTTCCATTTCCCTTCCCTTCCCAGGAAGTCTGGTATCTTTCCTTTTTTTCATCTCCCTCCACAGATCCACCTTTTCTTAAATACCCTTTCATCCGGCATCTCTCCCTCCTTCCCCACCATCCCAGAGTCCACCATCTCTCCCTTTCTTTTCCTAATTACCCTCCTATCCAGTATCTCTATCCCTCCTCCACACCATCCCTTGTGTCCAATTTCTCTCCCTTTCTGTTCCTTCCCTCCCTAAATCCCATGGTCCATCATCTCTCTCCCTCTCCTCTATTTTCAGACCCATTATTTCTTCCCCCCCCCAAGTTTGGCATATGCACGTCTCTTTGAACACCCCCTTCCCTCCGTGTACTTCTAAATCATGGTCCCCCCCCAAAAGCCTGTCCCCCCTTAAAGGTCTGCCTGTCCCCCCTTGAAGGCCTGTCCCATCCCCTTGTAGGCCTGTCCCCCCCTTGAAGGCCTGCACCCCCCCTTGAAGGCCTGCACCCCCCTTGAAGGCCTGTCCCACCCCCTTGTAGGCCTGTCCCCCCCTTGAAGGCCTGCCTGCCTTTCTCCCCTTGAAGGCCTGTTCCCCCCCTTGAAGGCCTGCACCCCCTTGAAGGTCTGCACCCCCCCAAAGGCCTACACCCCCCCAAAGGCCTACACCCCCCTGAAGGCCTGCCTGCCCCCCTTGAAAGTCTGCACCCCCCCCCCGAAGGCCTGTCCCCCCTTGAAGGCCTGCCTGCCTGCCTGTCACCCCCTCCCCCTTGAAAGCCTGCTTGCCTGCCTGCCCGCCCGCCCCACCCTGAAGGCCTGATGCCCCGACCCACCCCGAAGGACCGCTCGCCCCCCTGGCCTCCCCGCACCACCTATGAAGCAGCCGCAGCAGGATCGCGAAGTCAGCGTCAGCGATCCCTGCGCTGCTTCCTGCGCCATGGTCCCGCCCCTCCTCTGACATCAGAGAAGGGGCGGGATCACGGCGCAGGAAGCAGCGCAGGGATCGCTGACGCTGACTTCGCGATCCTGCTGCGGGCTGCTTCACAGGTGGTGCAGTTAGGTCAGTGGGGCGAGCGGTCCTTCGGGGGTGGCGGTGGACTGAACGGCAAGGCCGGGAACACCCCCTTAGGGCTGGCACCCGGGGCGCACCGCCCCCCCCCCCTTGGTACACCACTGACTAGAGATAACTAATTATCTCATGCTGATGATTTCACAGTTAAGTACTGAAACACTAACTGGTCAGTGGCCATTTCTTGCCAGTTAAATGGCATTGAATATTGGGGGTTATAACTTCAGGGGCATAGGCAGACACCCGATTTTATGTGGGCCTGGGTCAGGGGGGCAAGGAACCCCACCCCCTGATCTCTGCCAAGTAATTTTCCCCCCACCAGCCATCTGGACTCTCAATATGTCTCCCAGGTGCATCGGCTGTTAACTTCCACCCACCCACCCACCCCCTTGCAAGCAATCCAGGCTCTCAACTCATCCCCTCCCCCCAAAAAAATCAATGAGCCTTTTAAACAGCACTTTGCCGGCAGCGAGCAGTAACTGACGCAAGGTGCTCAGCACCGGCTCACAGCCTTCCCTCTGACATAGGCCCGCCTATATGGAAACAGGAAGTTGCTTCAGAGGGAAGACTGTTCACTGCTGGGAAAGTAGTGCTTAAAAAACTTGTGAGGGGAGGAATATCAGGAGTTTTCAGCTGGCAAGGCTTGGGGGTTTCTGCCAACCACATGGGGCTTCAGCAACTGAGTGCATCCTTGGCTAAGCCACTATAATAACAATACAGCTGGTGTAAGTGATTGCGCCTAAAATATTGGTGTGTTTCTAACCTATTACACCAGTATTCTTGTAAACAAAAGTAGGCACCTACCTTTCATTTCAGAATAAGCGTGCTATAGAAATGATAAATAATAGTAGTAGTGATAACTTTGTACTTGGCAGCTAAAAATAGGAGTTTGATGCACCAACTTATTCCCTTCCTAGACATACAATGGGAAAAATGCCTAAGTGGATCAGATTCATAGTGATCTGAGCATTGACAGAGATAAATTTGTCAGAACCAACAAATTCTCAAAGGCTGCTTGCATGAGTAAGCTTATTTTACTGTTGATACAAACCACTCATTGTTCCATGCAGAGTTAGCTACTCCTTTAGCAAATTAAGCAGGAATACCTCATTTATCCTTTTTTTTTTTTTTTCTAAGTTAAAGTTATTTCACATTTATGGTAATTAAATTGTCATAGACCCTCTTGTTACCATAATTAACAAACGACTCTAAATGCAAATTTAAATGTAATGAATAATCGAAATCGCATTAACATGTTAAACAGCAGAGCAATTTGCAGACAGTAAATGGAGCAATTTGTATAATATGAAAAGGCAAGCGCCAAAGAACATAAAAAAAAAAAGAATGAATGTGAACGACTACATAGCTTCAAAGGAACATTTTGTGGAAAATAACTGATCCTAAAACCAGTCATTTTCAGCTTGTGGTTAACACCATTTCTAAGCATACGATGGAGCCCACTTCAGGGGCTTACTGTACGGAGAAAAATTTCTCATCTGCCCTTAGATAGTAGTAATAGAATCCATTCATTTTTGGGTATAGTGCATCAGTTCAAAGACCTGCAGCTTCATAGCCCATCCTATATAATAAAACCCTAGCCGCGCATGCGCACTCTTAACTGCGTGCTTTCGTGATCCATAGGTCTATGGTCGCAGGAGTGCGCATGCGCGAGTCCCCAGCCTTACTTCTTTCCAGCACCTACCTACACTCCCTGCTCTCCACAATATTCGGCTCCTCTCACCAGCCGCACCAGCATCGGAGAAGGCTTCCGACGCTGGCGGGGATCGAGAGGAGCCGCGGTGACACCTCGCAGGGCGGAAAGGGAAGCGCTGACAAAACACTCCAGCCGCTACGTTCTTCACGGTCCCGACTCCAAACCTGCCGATTCCAGCAGCGTGTGCACCACTCTACACACGCTGCTTCGAGGCCTCCTACTGCCCTGATTTGCTCTGCCGAGTCTCTGATGATGTCATCAGGGACGTGCCAGAGTAAATCAGGGCAGTAGAATCGGCAGGTTTGTCGGGACTACGGGAAGGGAAGGGGGGTAAGGGAAACGCTACTGCTGCACAGGGAAGTGGGGGGGATCGAAATGCTGCTGTACAGGGAAGTAGGGTGGGGGAAAATGCTGCTGCACAGGGACATGGAGGGGAGGGAATGCTGCTGTGGCTGCTGCATAGGGAAGTGGGGGGGAAAGAAAGACAGACAGCGGGAGGAAGGCAGACAGAAAGAAAAGAAGAAAGACACAGGGGCAGGGAGAGACACAAAAAGACAGACAGACAAAGGGTGCCAGGGAGAGAGACAGACAGAAACAAAGACAGCAGGAGGGAGAGAGAGACAGAAATAAATAAAGACAGACAGACATATATTCTAGCACCCGTTAATGAAACGGGCTAAAGTATAGTATAATTCAGTCCAGCCACCAGATTTGCTAAAGAATTGACTGCCCTGTAAGAGGGTAATTCTATAACAGTTTTAGAATTAGATGCTCAAGGGGCATCTATGTGACACCTATTCTATAAAAGAAAGTGCAGTAGCCCCTCCGAATCCGCAGTTTCATTATCCACGGATTCAGTTATTCGCGATCACGATTTATTTTTATTTTTTTGTTAAAAACGCTGCATCCCTGATCTAGCGGCGACGCAAGGCAGGATCGATCATCCTAAGCTCCTGTCTCATGCAGAGCCATCATCAAAATGGCTGCCGTGAGTTCCCATTGTAGTCTCTGCCCCTAACCCCTGCGAATATTGAGGGTCTGCTGTACAAGCCTACTTATCTTTATAGAAAACTGAACAGGTACACCTACCATTGGATCTCTCTCTTCCCTACCTGAGCTCCCTACCCACACCTCTCTTACATAGAAACATAGAAACATAGAAATAGACGGCAGATAAGGGCCCACGGCCCATCTAGTCTGCCCACCTTAATGTCCCTCCCCTACCTTTGCCCTGTGAAGAGATCCCATGTGCCGATCCCATTTGGCCTTAAAATCAGGCACGCTGCTGGCCTCAATCACCTGTAGTGGAAGACTATTCCAGCGATCAACCACTCTTTCAGTGAAAAAGAATTTCCTGGTGTCACCTCGTAGTTTCCCGCCCCTGATTTTCAACGGATGCCCTCTTGTTGTCGTGGGACCCTTGAAAAAGAAGATATCTTCCTCCGCCTCGATGCGGCCCGTAAGATACTTGAACGTCTCGATCATGTCCCCCCTCTCTCTGCGCTCCTCGAGCGAGTATAGCTGTAATTTGTCAAGCCGTTTTTCGTATGGTAGATCCTTGAGTCCCGAGACCATCCGGGTGGCCATTCTTTGCACCGACTCCAGTCTCAGCACATCCTTGCGATAATGCGGCCTCCAGAATTGCACACAGTATTCCAGGTGGGGCCTCACCATGGATCTATACAATGGCATAATGACTTCCGCCTTACGACTGACGAAATCCCTTCGTATGCAGCCCATGATTTGTCTTGCCTTGGACGAAGCCTGCTCCACTTGATTGGCAGACTTCATGTCCTCACTGACGATTACCCCCAAGTCTCGTTCTGCTACCGTTTTTGCTAGGATCTCGCCATTAAGGGTATAAGACTTGCATGGATTCTGGCTGCCCAGGTGCATAACTTTGCATTTTTTGGCATTGAAGTTGAGTTGCCATGTCCTAGACCATCGCTCCAGTAGGAGTAGGTCGTGCATCATGTTGTCGGGCACTGAATCTTCGTCTGTTGTGCATTTGCCCACTACATTACTCAGTTTGGCGTCATCGGCGAATAATGTTATTTTACCTCGAAGCCCTTCTGCCAAGTCTCTTATAAAGATGTTGAATAGGATTGGGCCCAAGACTGAGCCCTGTGGTACTCCACTAATCACCTCCGTCATTTCGGAGGGGGTGCCGTTCACCACCACCCTTTGGAGCCTACCTCCAAGCCAGCTCCCAACCCATTTCGTCAATGTGTTACCTAATCCTATAGAACTCATCTTGCTCAGTAACCTGCGGTGTGGTACGCTATCGAATGCTTTGCTAAAGTCCAGGTACACGATGTCCAGGGACTCCCCAATATCCAGCTTCTCCGTTACCCAGTCAAAGAAGCTGATCAGGTTGGATTGGCAGGATCTCCCCTTAGTAAATCCATGTTGTCGGGGATCCCGTAGATTCTCCTCATCCAGGATCTTATCTAATTGGTGTTTGATTAGAGTTTCCATTAGTTTGCTCACTATCGATGTTAGACTCACATCTAGGGCAATCTAGCTATTATTCCTAGGACATGGATCCCACCTTCATTGAAACAGCTCAACACTCAAAAGGTTGAATACATTGGGCTCTTTAATCCTAGTCTGCCAGTTCGTTTAGATAAAATAGATAAATCTAGTAGATGCTGGCATTGTCATATTAATGTAGGGACTTTGGATCATCTGTTATATTTTTGTCCTTTGATATTTATATTTTGGAAGTCAATTTGGGGAAAAATAAATCTTGTTCTTGAAGCGGATATTCCATTAACATATGAAGCCATAATATGTGGAACGATACTACATGTTAAGCCCACTTTAGACAAATTTAAGAGCCGTCTTTTTATGATCATGAATGGTATAGCTATCCAATTGATCACAAGTAACTGGAAAAACCGTGACAGACTAATTACACTTTTTGGTGGGTGAATGTGTGTACTACATACAGATATGAAAGAATGAACGCGGAGTGTGGGGGATTTAGTAATTCATTTAATAAAGTGTGGAGCCCATTGATTAAATTTGTGGATTTATAAAAATGTTTATTTATCTTTTATTTTCTTCTTCTTATATACCTTTACACATCCAGAGTAGGGGGTTGGAGGGAGGGAAATAAATCTTGATGGTTACACTTGGGTAATTTAATTCTATCATTACATATTATGTCCTATGTTATATTATTAATGAAGGAAGGAAGGATGGGAGGATTTGATTGATATATGTGTTACTTGTATAGTTAATAGTGCAATGTATGTAGTACTAATTGCTCTTTTGTTTGTATTGCACTGTTTTAGTTTGGAAATCCATAAAGATTTACACACAAAAAAAAAAAATCACCAAACTAGACTGTGAAAGTAAACGCATAAGGGGGCCCGATCAGTGGCGTAGTAAGGGGATGCGGTCCAACCTGGGTGCCTTCTTGGTTGGAGTGCCAGCACTGATTCTCTTCTCTACCCCCCGCTCCTTGCTGACCTCTCCTGCCACTTGTGTGCATCCCCTTCCCTTCCCCCATACCTCTTTCATTTTCCCAGCACGAGCAGTATCATGAACTTGCGGCCCGCATCGGTGGCGGCTCTCTCTGGTGTCACATCCGGGTCTCGCACCTATGAAGTGACATCAGAGGGAGAGCTGACATGATGCAGGCAGCATGTTTGTGATGCTGCTTGGGCTGGGAAAATTAAAGAGGTACGGGGGAAGGGGCACACATGCAGCAGGGGGTGCAGAGGGAGAGAAGGAGCAGGGGGTGGAGAGGAGGACAGGTACTGGCAGCCCCACCAAGAAAGCGCCCGGGTTGGACCATCCCCTGCCCGTCCTGCTCTCTGCCCTCCCCCCCCCCCCCGCTCCTTCCTGAACCCCCTTGTCATGTGTGTGCACCCTTCCCTTCCCCCGTACCTCTTTAATTTTCCTAGCCCAAGCAGCGTCACGAACTTGCTGCCTGCATCATGTCAGCTCTCCCTCTGATGTCACTTCCTAGGTGTGGAACCCGGAAGTGACATCAGAGAGAGCCGACACGACATGGGGCAGCAAGTTCGTGATGCTGCACGTTGTGGCCATCAGTACAACCCTGGATAGGGGTTCATAGAAATCCTGATGACTACACCAACATATGCTTGCGTGTGACCCGGCCTGGAGTCACCCTGCAGGACTGGATTCAAAATCAAGAAAAAACACCAAAAAGTCACAGCACTCAATCAGTTAATATAAATGGTTCAGTTTACTCACTGTTTCCATAGCAGGTAAGTAATGCCTTAAACAGTCCACGAATATCAGCTCATATTCCTTATTCAGCATTCAAAAGAAAACATAATACAAAAAGGAAAACTTCCAAGAAAAAAACAAGTCAACTGCAGTGGATACAATTAACTTTACACTTTGTGCTTTACTGCTTCTTCAGTCTCACCTCCTCTTGGAGACCTTAGCTTCCAAACAGAGCTTAAGCTAACTGCAGAAAAGCAGTTACTGCAATCAGTCCATAAGACTACAGTTCACTATTTGAGTTCATTCAATTTTTGTTAGTCCTTGGCAAAATAAAGAAAGCCTCTGACAGACCTTAATTAGGACTGCCAGGTAACAGGAGAGAGAGAATTAGGTTTTGCCAAAAATTGCTAGCCTTCCAAACAGGCTTTCACATTCCCACCCAGTTGAATGCAAAACCTCTCCCTCAATCTCTCTCTCAGCTTTCATACAAACACAATCAGCATTCAAAGTAAAACACAGCTTCCAAAAACAGCCAAAAAGAGAAAAAAATCACTCACTGATTGTGTCTCAAAGTCCAATTAACCTGCATGGGCTCAGGGAAGCTATCCTCTCCAGTAACACAGGCATCTTGACAGTCCATGGGTTCTTCCAATTGAGACCATTCTCTTGACTGCCCAAAATCCTCTACTTCCATGGCCTGAGGTCTGTTGTCCCTGTTCAGCTCATCAGGGTTTCTAGGGAGGCAAGGCTTTAACTTCCTCCCTAGTTGGCTTCCTTTCCTGTTGTCTGGGACAGGTTTATATCCCTTGGGACCCCGCCCTGCTGTGTCAGCCCTGGCAGTGATCCAAGGGCCTCTTGAGCTCCCCCGGTGGTCAATAAGATTATTCAGTTCAAACCCAACCTGTTCCTTCCCAACTCCTCCCCGGGTTTTCTGTTTCACCTTGTTGCCTTCTGTTCTGACTGGGACCTGCACTGGAAGAAGGCCTGGCTGGTCACATACCCCCACCCTTAACTGGCGCTTATCCCTATAAGCCCAAGGAGTAGGGGAGTAAATAAAGCAAAACGTTTACTCGTCTTATTTGTGTCTCCTATTGCGGTATCTTTTCTCTTCTGGCCGAGGATCCGAGCATAGATTCTCAAAATCCTCTGGCCAATGGAGCACAGCGGGTTCAGGGTTCTTAGTGTCTTGTTGTTTACAGGATTCAATACCTTCTAACCCTTCCACCCTCTCCGTGATGGCCGTAAGGACCTGGGCTATTTCCTCGACCCGCTCTTGTATTTGTTCTTGTAAATCAGTCACACTACCACCCACCCGCTTCACCGAGGCCTCCACCGAGCCTAACTGAACCGCTTGCCGTTCTATTTGGCTCTTATTATTCTGGCCTTGTTTGGCTAAACTACCAGGTTCCAACCCCTCGGTGACCCAGAGTTCATGTGCGGTTTGAATTTTCTTAAGTTGTGTCTGCAACTCTTGTTGTTGAGCGTAACTACCAGATACCCTAGATTCTAATTCCTTCACTTGGGATTTTATCTGGTCAAGTAGTTTTTCAACCGAGTGTGAATGTTGCTGCGCCTGTGAAGAGATTTCCTGTTCTAGGGTCTCTCTTAGTTTTAACTCAAGATCATTGTTATCCTGTTTTCGTTCTGCATTTCTCTTAAGGCCCTCATCTACCCATTGAGAATGTACTGCAGCTAACTCTTCTTTCCAACGAGCAGCTTGTGCCTTGTTCATATCCTGTACTTCGGTTTTCAGTGCGACTATCTCCTGTTGTAAATTTACTCCATCCTCCGTAACTTGCTTTGTACTCTCAACATCTGAGCTCTGGGCCTGACTTTCCTGAAAGTTTTCCCCAGAGGAGTCAAGAACAGAGGTTTGCATATGGTCAGGGGCACTCCTATCCGAGGATCCAAACCCTTTTTCCCCCCTTCTGGTATCCCTGAGATGAACCCAGCGTTCTACCTTAGGGAACCATACTCGCTCGCATAATAACTGCGCAATTTTATCCCCAGGTTGAACCTGGTAATCTGCATCCCCATGGTTTACCAATAATACTGTAACATTACCCCTATAGTCCGGATCAATTATCCCTGCGGCTACGTCTAATGAGTGCTCCGCAGCCAAACCAGATCGGGGACCTATCCTTATGTAGGAGCCTGGCGGAGGGGCAACCTGCAGATCGGTCTGCACTCTAGCTCTGCCTTTAGCCGGCACTATCTGCCCATAAGCTGCATAGACGTCAATGCCTGCCGCCTTTGAGTAGGCTTGAGTGGGGGCCTTAGCATTCTCCGACAGTGGTACCCACCTAAGCGTGGGCCGCCACCCAGGCCTACCGGTTGTGAAAGAAGATTGCCTTCTTTTCCAATTTTCCCTATTGGTATACCCCCTTCCCTTAGCCTGAGCTCCCAACGCCAGTTTAGGCGAAGGTTGAGAATTGGCTAAAGTTTTATATCCCCTGGGTCTAGTTGGTTTAACCAGCTTCTCCCATCCAGACCAATCCCTGCCCAGAATCACCGGGAAAGGGCATGACTGCACAACTGCAACAGGAAGACTATATTTCTCCTTATTGTGCTCTAACTCTATTTTAGTCAGTGGGTATCGTTTAGCATCCCCATGCACGCATCTCACCGCCACTTTATTCCGCCCACCCTTCCTTAAGGGAGGGCCTCCAATCCGTTTCCACATTTGTCGTGAAATAACGGATTGTTCAGACCCTGTGTCCAATAATGCCATTGCTTTTTCCCCAGCAACCCATACCGGGACCTGGCACCCCGCTGTATCCGGGCGATCAGTGACTTGATGTAGCACAAAATCTCTTTTCTCCCTACACATCCTCTGGGTATGTCCTACCTTCCCACACCGATAACACTTTCTTTCATTTCCCTGGGTGTTGAACCTAGGCGTAGGAAGTGCAGAATCCCTCCCAGGGGGTTTTCTATTCCAGCCCTTATTTTGGTCCCCTAGATTCGGCCTAAGAGAACGTCCCTGTACAGTTCCTGAGCCTTCCCCTGTGAATTCCTGTGAGTCAAGGTATGCCTCCGCAACTTCCAACACTTGCCCCAATGTTTTACAATTTTGCCTCTTAACCCATGATCTAATATTTCTAGGGACGGCCTCCAACAACTGTTCTTTTATAACTTCAGCAAATAGGGCCCTAGCATCATGCAGGATTGGCTGAAGCCACTTCTCTGCTAGCTTAGTGATACGTTGTAACAGGGCTTTAGGCCTTTCTGAAGGTAACATCTGAGTGGCCCTAAACTTCTGCCTATAATGCTCATTAGTGTACCCCAGGTAATCCAAAATATGGGCTTTTACAATGGGGTAGTTGTTCGCCTGCTCAGGGCCTAAAGTTTGGAATGCTGCTAAAGATTCACCGGCCAAACAGGGCAACAGCCTAAATACCCATTGCTCCTGGGGCCACCCCGCAGCTACTGCTATCCGCTCAAAGGAGCATAGAAAGTCGTCTGGAGCATCCCCAGGTGCAATTTTACACAGGTTCAAATTCGTTAGGGAGTTCAATCCTCCTGGTGTCGGAGACATTATACTAGGTATCTCTGACCTCGTGGGTGGAGTAGACGTCTGCTGGAGTATTTGGGCAAATACTTTTGCCTGTTCCTGCATGGTAATCATTAATTCCCCATGCTGCCTCAACATTGTGTCCTGGCTGGCTTGCCAACGCTCCTCGCTGGACCTCAATATGTTCTTTAATTCTTCAGCCTGTCTTTGGCGCTCTCCGGCCAATGCTGCCAAAATCTGGGTCTGCTCCATGGTAACCTCCTGAAAAGCAAACAAAAAGAAAAGGAACCCAAGTGTGGCTGCTTGGTACCAATGTTCCTCCCCTTTACCAGACCCCCCAGCCTAGGTACCCTTACCAATAGTACTGGTGAGTCTGCGCCCTGGGTTTTGGGCCTCCTTGGCCCCCAGTCGTTCTCCGCACGGCTTGCTCCCTCTGGCACTCCGGACCACTGGAACCGACACTGGAACTCTGGTCTCCTGGAACAGGTTCTGGGTGGAACTGGCTCACAGCTCCGGAAGGTGGGTGCGACTTCGACTGTCTCCAACTCACACTGCCGCTCCCCAGCTTTCCTTCCTAGGATATGCTGCCGATCTGTTCCACGTATTTCCGGCTTCCGGCTGTAAACCACTCCTTCAAGTAGGATTCTGGAACTCCAGAGAAAATATGCTCAAAAAAACAAAAATATTCTTTTAACCACCAACAATTAGTTCATTATCCATGTGGTCCAAAATTCAAAACAACATACAGAAAGCTAAGTATGCCTTCTTCAGCACAAGTCCAGAAATTGAAAAAGCCAAAAAGAAAAACTTTTTTTTTTTTTTTTTTTCAAATGTAGTGCTCACAAGTGTCCTGCAGGAGGTGCAAACATCCCACTCCTGATACCATTATGTGGCCATCAGTACAACCCTGGATAGGGGTTCATAGAAATCCTGATGACTACACCAACATATGCTTGCGTGTGACCCGGCCTGGAGTCACCCTGCAGGACTGGATTCAAAATCAAGAAAAAACACCAAAAAGTCACAGCACTCAATCAGTTAATATAAATGGTTCAGTTTACTCACTGTTTCCATAGCAGGTAAGTAATGCCTTAAACAGTCCACGAATATCAGCTCATATTCCTTATTCAGCATTCAAAAGAAAACATAATACAAAAAGGAAAACTTCCAAGAAAAAAACAAGTCAACTGCAGTGGATACAATTAACTTTACACTTTGTGCTTTACTGCTTCTTCAGTCTCACCTCCTCTTGGAGACCTTAGCTTCCAAACAGAGCTTAAGCTAACTGCAGAAAAGCAGTTACTGCAATCAGTCCATAAGACTACAGTTCACTATTTGAGTTCATTCAATTTTTGTTAGTCCTTGGCAAAATAAAGAAAGCCTCTGACAGACCTTAATTAGGACTGCCAGGTAACAAGAGAGAGAGAATTAGGTTTTGCCAAAAATTGCTAGCCTTCCAAACAGGCTTTCACATTCCCACCCAGTTGAATGCAAAACCTCTCCCTCAATCTCTCTCTCAGCTTTCATACAAACACAATCAGCATTCAAAGTAAAACACAGCTTCCAAAAACAGCCAAAAAGAGAAAAAAATCACTCACTGATTGTGTCTCAAAGTCCAATTAACCTGCATGGGCTCAGGGAAGCTATCCTCTCCAGTAACACAGGCATCTTGACAGTCCATGGGTTCTTCCAATTGAGACCATTCTCTTGACTGCCCAAAATCCTCTACTTCCATGGCCTGAGGTCTGTTGTCCCTGTTCAGCTCATCAGGGTTTCTAGGGAGGCAAGGCTTTAACTTCCTCCCTAGTTGGCTTCCTTTCCTGTTGTCTGGGACAGGTTTATATCCCTTGGGACCCCGCCCTGCTGTGTCAGCCCTGGCAGTGATCCAAGGGCCTCTTGAGCTCCCCCGGTGGTCAATAAGATTATTCAGTTCAAACCCAACCTGTTCCTTCCCAACTCCTCCCCGGGTTTTCTGTTTCACCTTGTTGCCTTCTGTTCTGACTGGGACCTGCACTGGAAGAAGGCCTGGCTGGTCACAACGTGCTGGGAAAATTAAAGAGGTACGGGGGAAGGGAAAGGGCGCACACACATAGCAGGGGGGAAGGAAAGAGCACGGGGGCAAAGAAGAGGGAAGGGGGGCAACACTCACCCTCCTACGCCATTGAGAAGGAGCCATAACTGAAAAGGATGAATTTCTTTATTTTAAAAAATTTTATTTATTGAATTTTTAATATTACAAACAAGCATGACAATCACCACTTGATACAGATCAGATATGAAATTTAACACTGAAAAAGGGAAAAAGAATAAAAACAAGTAATAATTACTCTTATTTAGCCCACAATAAGTGAGATCAAGAAAGGAAATGAACTTCATATCAAGTTAAATTATATTAGAGTAATGACATTAGATTTCCCATCCCATAGCCGGATGGAAGGTCATACCTCATTAGTCATGGTTACCAAACCTTCTTTTGAACCAATAAATTCCAAAAGCTGTTTGGGCTCAAAAAATAAAAAGTTCTTATTTTTGAAAAAATACATAACATTTTGCGGGAAATTTAACAAGAAATATAGCCCCCAGCGCAAGGACTCTTGGTTTCAAAGCAAAGAATTCTTTCCTACGTTTCTGGGTTTTCTGAGCTAAATCAGGAAAAATTTGCACATTAGAGCCCAAAAACTTATCATTAATATGACGGAAATACAAACGTAAAATAAATTCCCTGTCACTCTCCAAGGCTAATGTAAGCAACAAAGTGGCTCTATCAGTGATGACCTCAAGGGATCTTTCTAAATAAGTTGACAAATCCATGTCCACAATTTGATCTGATGGTTTTTCTATAGGAGTAGAGTCCCCTTGTGGTCATTTAATATTCAGGTAATAAGCTCTCACAATTGGAGGTAAATTTTCCATTGGGGCACTACTTTGACTGGATAGGGGTCACAAGTGGTGTTCCGCAAGGGTCAGTGCTGGGACCACTGCTGTTCAATATATTTATTAATGATCTAGAAATGGGGACAAAGTGCGAAGTTATCAAGTTCGCGGATGACACAAAACTCTCCAGCAGGGTCAGAACTGTTGAGGAATGCAAAGAACTGCAGAGCGACCTGAACAAACTGAGTGAGTGGGCAAAAAAAAATGGCAGATGAGCTTCAATGTGGAGAAATGTAAGGTCTTGCACATAGGGAAAGGGAACTCCATGTACAGCTACGCGATAGGAGGGAGGGCACTCGGGGAAGGCAAACAAGAAAAAGATCTGGGGGTATTGGTGGATAACACAATGAAGCCGGCGGCGCAATGTGCAGCGGCCTCAAAAAAAGCGAACAGAATGTTGGGCATTATCAAAAAAGGTATCACTACCAGAACGAAGGAAGTTATCCTGCCACTGTAACGAGCAATGGTGCACCCACATCTGGAATACTGCGTCCAATACTGGTCGCCATACCTCAAGAAGGACATGGCAATACTCGAGAGGGTCCAGAGGAGGGCAACGAGGATGATAAAGGGTATGGAGAACCTTTCATATGCCGAACGGTTAGACAGGCTGGGGCTCTTTACCCTGGAGAAGCGGAGACTGAGAGGGGACATGATAGAGACTTATAAAATCATGAAAGGCATAGAGAAGGTGGAGAGGGACAGATTCTTTAGACTAGCAGGGACAACTAAAACAAGAGGTCATTCAGAAAAAGTGAGAGGAGACAGATTCATAACGAATGCAGAGGGTGGTGTACACCTGGAACGCGCTTCCCGGAGAGGTGATAAGACAGAGTACAATTCTGGGGTTCAAAAGGGACTGGATGACTTCCTGGAAGCGAAGGGGATTACATGGTACAGATAGAGTTACCTTACAGGACATTGAGCGAATAGGGTATGGATATTTTAGGTTAGGTAGGAAATACTTCCAGGTCATGGACCTGGGGGGCCGCCGCGGGAGCGGACTGCCGGGCACGATGGACCCCTGGTCTGACCCAGCAGAGGCAATGCTTATGTTCTTATGTTCTTATGAATGGCTAGGATCTTCCGAAAATATTTTCTTGCTGGTGAGATAATTCAAAAGTCTTAAATTATTTTTCCGTAGTTGGTTCTCAAAATTCTTCATTTTACGCAAAATATAGGAGCTCTCTTTAACCCTTTCCAATTCCACTCTTCATTTGACCTATCTCCTCTTCTTGCTTCTCCAATTTTTCATTTAAATTAGTTAATATTGCCCCTTGTTGTTCAACCTTAGAAAAGACAGTACCATAGTCTATTTTCAAAGTTGAAAGGCTCAGTTTCAAGTTGGAGTCCCTGACTGTCATGGCCTGCCAGAGTGCTTCCATATCAATCTTTTCAGGCTTTTTCAGCTCACCAAAGATAACAGCTCTCTCTTCCGAAGCACCTCTCTATGGTGCAGGGAATTTGTTGACCTTGATCACCTGCTCCTTCTTCTAGAGAGTCCAGTGCAGGTGCCCCTCACATAGTGGAGTCCAACCTTCCTTCTTGAGGTAGCAGGACTCCCTCTATCCCCTGCATCAGTTTGCTTCCGGGTTGGGGATGAATTGATCTTTGCTCTGGGCTCAGCAATGCCCGGCTAGCTCCTGCACTGAGATTGCCCAAAGAATCCAGGCTCTCCCCCAAAGTAGGATGAGATTCTTCACCCGAGTGGGCAAAAGTGCTCTGTGTCGACATCTGTGCCAGACGCTGAGAGGCTCCAATCGCTGGAGGGTTAGGGCGAGAGGCTCCCTTCCTCTTCCCCATATTGAAACCTGGGGAGAGTTGCCACAAACGCTGGGCTAGACAAGGTAAGCAGCGCAGCCTGTTCAGGTGTCCGTTCTCAACGCCATCTTGATCTCTTTATCAAGGATGAATTTCTATGAGTACCAAGGAATAACTGCCTGAAAGAGGAAACAGACAGTAGATGTTGATGTGTAGAATGAAGAGTTCTTTGTGGAGAATAATGAACCAAGAAGCTGAATAAAAAAAGAGGGAAGCCCACTAGGCAGAATCTGAAAGGAAAGGATATTATATTTGAATTGAATATGATAAATACACAGGGACGGAGCGCAAGTGGGACATAGGTGTGCATCTCACGCAGGTAGCTTACAGACTGCTATAAGTTATACATAACCATGCCACAAAATTCAGATAAGTTGAATCGTTTTTATGGTCACAACATTTTCATTATATCACATTTATTTTTATGATTTTTTTTTTCACATTAAGTAAATCATTTGGGCAAATCATTGGACAGTTTGGGGATTTATAACTCTGACTCCCACTCATTGAAATAACACATTTTAAAATAATTTAAAGTAAATAAGACTTAGAGCTCCTTTTACGAAACCGCATTAGCGTTTTAACGCGCGTAATAGCGCACGCTAAATTGCCGTCCGCGCTAGATGCTAATGCCAGCATTGACCTGGCGTTAGTTCTAGCCATGTAGCTAAACTAAACTAAACTAAGCCTTAAGTTTATATACCGCATCATCTCCACGGAAGTGGAGCTCGACACGGTTTACAAAGCTTAAAAATATAAGAAGAGAGGGGAGAAAGGGTTTACAAAAGCATATAAAAAGAGGGGATGTAGACAGGAGAAGAGATGTTATATGCTAGAGAAAAGCCAGGTTTTCAGTTGTTTTCGGAATAGTTGGAGGGAGCCCAGGTTCCGCAGCGGGACAGTGAGATCGTTCCAAAGGCCCGTGATTTTGGAGAGGAGGGATTTTCCCAGTTTACATTACATTACATTACATTACATTAGTGATTTTTATTCCGCTTGTACCTTGCGGTTCAAAGCGGATTACATAAGAAGAGAACTGGACATTTCCAGGATGGTACATGACAATAGAGAATACAGTTTGAGGATAGAGACTTAATAACAGAATGATAGTAAAGACTTAATAACATCGGAAGATGTTTTGGACGGCAGTGTTTTGGTTTCTTGGGGGATGGGGTGAGGGAGGTTAGGTAGATTGTATATGCTTTTTGAACAGCAGTGTTTTGATTTCTTTACGGAATGTCTTGAGGTCTGATGTTGTGGTTAACAATCTGGTGATGGAAGGTTCGAGTTTTGCGGCATGTGTTGCCAGGAGGCTATCATAAAGCTTTTTGCGGTGAGTACCCTTGAGTGGTGGGTATGTGAATGATGTCAGTGTTCTTCTTGTTCTGGTTGGGAGGTTACGGTTTAGGCGGTCATTTAGGTAGGTGGGTGCAGTACCGTTAATTACTTTGAAGAGTAGACAGTATAGTTTGAATTGAATTCTGGCTCGAATCGGTAGCCAGTGTGAGTCTAGGTAGGCATTGGTGATGTGGTCAAATTTTCCGAGTGAGTAAATTAGTCTAAGGGCTGTGTTCTGAACAGTTTGAAGTTTTTTGATCATGTTTGTGGGGCATGGTAGATAAAGGATATTGCAGTAGTCCACGAGACCTAGTACCAGGGATTGTACAATTATCCTGTAGTGTTCTTTGTCAAAGAATTTCCTTATTTTTCTTAAGTTGCGCATTGTGAAGAATGCTTTTTGGGTAGTTTTGTTGATTTGGGTCTGCATAGTGCAGCATCTGTCTATCAGCACTCCCAAGATTCTGAGTGAGGTCTGGATTGGGTATTTGGTTGCTTTAATTTCTAGGTCTGTTATGGATGGGTTTTTGTCCGTTTCAAGCATTAGGAATTTGGTTTTGTCCGAGTTTAGTTTCAGTTTACCTGCGTGGAGGATGCCGTGTAGAGAGGGGAAGGATAGTTTATGTCTGTGGGCTGATCTAGTGGTATCAGGCGTCTGGGCGAGGAAGGATAGAGGGATTAGGGGCGGAAGGATGCCGTGAATGATCTTGAAAGCCAGGCAGGAGCATTTGAAATGAATTCTGGAAAGTACTGGGAGCCAGTAAAGATTGGTAAGTAGTGGGGAGACGTGATCAGATTTGCGTTTAGCAAAAATCAGCTTGGCCGCAGTATTCTGGATAAGCTGGAGTCTGTGGAGACTTTTTTTAGTTAGGCATAGATAGATGGCATTACAATAATTGAGTTTGGATAGGATGATGGATTGTACAAGGACGGTGAAATGTTTTTGGTGAAAATAGGATCTAACTTTCCTCAGCATGTGGAGGCTGAAGTAACAAGATTTTGCCAAGGAATTCAGGTGATCGTTGAGGGAAAGGGAGGAGTCGATGGTGATGCCGAGGACCTTGCTTGAGAACTCAAGGTGCAGAGCAGGGCCTGTGGGTAGAGTGAAGAGGGTGGGCAGGTGTGCTAGTTTTGGGCCGAGCCTGAGTAATTTTGTTTTTGATTCATTTAATTTCATCTGTACAGAGAGGGACCAGGCGTGAAGTCTCATTATGCATGAAGTGATGTTCTCTTGGAGGTTTGTAAGGTTTGAATCTGTTTCGAGGAGGATAAGGATATCGTCTGCATATGTATAGATTATTTCAAGGGAGGATAGTTTGAGGAGCTTCAGGGAGGTCATATACATGTTGAAGAGAATAGGGGATAGGGAGGAGCCATGTGGGACACCACAGGATGGTGTCCATGAAGCGGATTTGGAGCCGTTTGTGTTGACAATATAGGAACGAGCGCGAAGGAAGTTTGAGAACCAGTTTAGAACAGAGGAGTCTATTCCTATCTCTGAAAGTTGGTAGATTAGTATGTCATGGTGTACGACGTCGAAAGCCGCGGAGAGATCAAACTGTAGGAGAACAGCAAATTTGTTTCGGGCGTGTAGTTGTTGCACATTTGAGAATAAGGAAACTAGGAGGGACTCGGTGCTGAAATTGGGCCTAAATCCGTATTGGTAGTGTTGGAGAATGGAGAATCTCTCTAGGTAGGAGGAGAGCTGAGTAGCGACTATGGTCTCTAGAAGTTTTGTTAAAAGAGGGTTGTTTGCTATGGGGCGGTAGTTCGATGGTGAGGAAGGGTCGAGATCGGATTTTTTCAGAAGAGGGGATAAGGCAATGTGTCCCATTTCGGTGGAGAACAGGCCAGATAGTAAAACTTTATTTATAAGGTTTGTAAGGGAAGAGATGGCCTGCGCAGGGATGTTTTTGTAAAGGTAGGATGGGAAAGGATCTAGGATACACTTGCAGGATTTAAGTTTGAGGCAGAGTTTAGAGATCTGGGTCTCGGATACAAGTTTGAATGTAGTCCAAGATCTGTCGGCAGGGATAGGGTCGGAGTCTTTCGGGGGAAGAGAGTTGTAGGAGATAGCTGAGGGGAACGAACTCTTTATGGTAGTGATCTTCTCGTTGAAGAATTTGACTAGGTCATTTGGAGATGAGAGGGGGGAGGGGGCGGAGTTGTTTTTAGAAGTTAGGTTCCACCAGATGTGGAACAGTGTACTGTTTTGGTTTTTTGACCTGAAGATTTTATCTCCATAGTAAATCTTCCTAGCTTTTTTTAGCATGGAGTTGTAGAATTTGATGTTTTCTCTTCAGGATTGCCTGTCTAGGGGGGATTTTGATTTTTTACATTTCTGTTCTAGTGCCCGACATTTCTGTTTTAATTCTCTGTGGTATGGGAGATACCAGGGAGCCTTATGAGAGTAGGAGATGGGTTTAGTGGCTAGAGGGGCAAGGGCGCAGTACGTGGTTTTGGAAAGAGTCACCCAGTTGTGCCAGATTGAGTCTGGGGCCGTGTGATTTGGAAGAGGAGGGAGTTTGTTGAGAAACTGGGACCAGAATAATTCACTTGAGATTTTTTTGCGGTAGGAGATGAAGTTTGTGGCACGGGTTGGGGTATCAAGGGCTGACATGAAGATAGGGAGGCAAAAAGAGCCTAGGAAGTGATCAGACCAGGGGACATGTTCCCAACGGGTCATATCTGCGGAAGTTTTGTGCTCAGTCAGGTCAAGAAAACTAATGATGTCAATGGAGTGCCCCTTTTCGTGGGTAGGGTTGGGCGGGGGAGCAATGAAGCCTAAGGAAGTGAGGAAGTCTTTGAACTCAGTTGTGTCCTTGTTGGTGTTGTCTTCTAGGTGAAGGTTTATGTCTTTGGAATTTTAGATAGGCCTTTGTTATGGTCTCAAGAACTAAGTCAGAGGATTTGTTCCAGGGGGTGGGTGGGCGGTAAAGTAGTAGGATGCCTAATGGGTGGGGGCGAAGTTCATCGTTTATTGAGGCTAGCATGAATTCCAAGGAAGGATGACTACCCTTTTCGAGGAGCTAAACATTAAAGAATGATTTGTAGAGAAGGGCTAGACCTCCTCTTTTCCGGTTTATTCTAGGAGAGAAAAGACCATGGTAGCCTGGGGGACAGAGTTCATTTTGGGTGAGTAAGTCTCTTTTTCGATCCATGATTCAGTGATGCACAAAAAACCTGGATCAAAATCCTGAAGTTAGTCTTTTACTATTTGGGTCTTATTTCTGACGGATCTGGCATTACAATAGAGAGTAGGGACTGGGGTGAGAGAGTCTGAGGTAAGGTTGGGCAGGTTTGCTGGAGGAACAGGCTTTAGGGAGGTGAGGTTAGCACCTCGGTGCTTTTTGAAAAGATGGGGTATGGTAGGTACTAGCATGGGGATTCTGAGGCCAGGACAGATGTTGTTGGGGAATGTAGCATCGGGAGAGTTTGGGGGAAGAGGTTTTTGGGAATGAGAAGTGTTTGTGAGGGAGCAGAGAAGGAGGATAAGAGGCCAGAGTGAAGGCTTCATGGTTGGAGTCAGGTGGGTCAGTGAGAAGGGGCAGGTCAGAGAGTTTGCCAGGAGGGAGGGAGGGGAAGAGAGAAGTTTGGAGGGCTGGTAGCGAATGGGAGAAGAGCAAAGGCTGAAAGGGAATTTGTGTCCCACAGATTCTAGTGTGATAATGGACAGGTTGGAACTTAGCGTGAAACAATTTGAAATGGGTCTTGGCTAAATATGCAGTTAAAAGAAACAAGCAATGCAGTTGGCTAAATATGCAGTTAGAAGAGGCACACAATGCAGTTGGCTAAATATGTTAATTAAAGAGAACAAGCAGTGTAGTTGAATAAATCAGTCAAGGAGTGTATCCAGGGACTTGGGATAATATATATATATTTTTTTTTTTCTAACTCCTCTATTTTTTATAATTTTTTTTTTCTTATTTTTTGGGTTTCGTCGACCTGGGGTGGACCAAGTAAAAGATTTGCGTGGCCAGATGAGAGTTTGGGCAGGATCAGCCCGATCGAGGACCTACACCAGTAGGAGTCTTTCGGTGAGCACCTCTGGTTCTAGAGAGTGGGAGCAGTACCCTCCCGCTTGGATAGCGGTGTCGGGTGGAGGAAAACTTTAGGGGATAGACCCCAAGGGAAATTCGGGCGGTGTGGGGCTCCTACGCCGCCCGAAGTCACCGGGCTGAGGTGAGGAGCAGCACCCGAAGGCAGGGAGCTGTTCCCGAAGAGAACGGTGAAAACTCTCTGGGTTTTGGGGGGCGGAGCACGGCTCCCACGCGGTCTGAAATCGCGGTAGAAGTCCTGTTGCAAGGATGCTGGCTATGGGTTTTTTGCAGTGCTGCAAGGCTATAGGCTACTGTAATGATTTGCAGGTTTTAGGTACTTATCCGACTGGTCCGCCGGGTCTGGCTTCGTGGTCTGGTTCTGTGGTGTAGGGTGACCAGGTTGTGTCAAGTCAGGTCTGTGAGGTCTGGTCCTGCCGTTGAGGTCGATCTCTGCTACTGCGTTTGTAGTGTCAGGGATATGGTTGAGTGGTTCCTGATTCAGGGCCAGAGCACTTCCACGCTGCGGCCTCGCGCAGACGCGGCTTCACGCCGCTGGGGCGACTTGATTTAAAGATGTTGGTCTCCTGCAGGTTCGGGAGGGGGGCGGAGCAGTGCTCCTATGCTCCTCTCCGCTTGGGAGACGCTGTGGTTTCGGCTGCCCAGCAAGTCTCTGTGCTGGGCTGAAGAAAAAAAAGGCTGCACGCTGCTGGGGCGGCTTGATTTAAAGATGTTGGTCTCCTGCAGGTTCGGGAGGGGGGCGGAGCAGTGCTCCCACGCTCCTCTCCGCTTGGGAGACACTGTGGTTTCGGCTGCCCAGCAGGTCTCTGTGCTGGGCTGAAGAAAAAAAGGCTGCACGCTGCTGGGGCGGTTTGATTTGTAGCGTAGGTTTAGCGCATGCTAAAAAGCTGCGTGCGCTAAAACTGCTAACGCGGCTTCGTAAAAAGAGCCCTTAATAATGTATGGTGTTAGTCACCTATGAGTTGTCTGCCCGGGGTAATGCATTTGGTTTACCCGAACTGAAGTCTTTATATCAGCATTGATGTTTTGGTTGGATACAGACACCAGTGTTTGTTCTGAGTGGGATTGAAATTTTGTTGCCAGAGAGCGTCTGATTGAAGATTTGAGCTGCTTTAAAGTTTTAGAGTACCGTATTTTCACGCATATAACGCGCGCGTTTTACACGATTTTACAAACCGAGTATAACCATGTGCGTTATATGTGTGAGCGCGTTATACAATTTTTTTTTCTCATTGCGATCCGGCATCCCCCCTGCGAACCAGCATCCTCCCCCCCCCGCTCACGTCACCCCCCCTTCCCTGCAATCCTACATCCCCCCCGCACCGCAAAGACATCGCTTACCCGATTGGGCACCGGCACCAGCACCAATGCACAGGACATGCCAGTGCCAGTGCCCGAAGATCCTCCCTCACCTGGGCTGGGCTGGGTGGTGCGAGGGAGATCCTCCCTCTTCCCTGTGCTGGGCTGGTCTGGACTTTGAGCATTTGCGCATGCTCAAAGCCTTCTGGTCTCGCTCTCTCCGAGATTCTCAGATTCAGAATCTCGGAGAGAGCGAGACCAGAAGGCTTTAAGCATGCGCAAATGCTCAAAGCCCAGACCAGGGAAGAGGGAGGATCTTCGGGCACTGGCACTGGCATGTCCTGTGCATTGGTGCTGGTGCCGGTGCCCAATCGGGTAAGCGATGTCTTTGCGGTGCTGGGGGGGGATGTAGGATCGCGGGGGAGGGGGGTGACGCGAGCGGGGGGGGGGGAGGATGCTGGTTCGCAGGCCAGAAGAGGGAGTAAGCGGGGGTGGCGGGAGGAGGTTATAGCAGCATGCGCGGTAAACGCGTGTGCGTGCTATATAGATTTTTTTTTTACAGCAATGCTTTGTTCCCGCACGCTATACGCGTATGCGTGTTATACACGTATGCGCATTATATGCGTGAAAAAGCAATGTTACTTACCGTAACAGTTGTTATCCAGGGACAGCAGGCAGCTATTCTCACTAGTGGGTGATGTCATCAGACAGAGCCCCGGTACGGACGTCTCACAAGCACGTGTTGCTTGTAGAAACTTAAAGTTTCTAGATGCCCGCACCGCGTATGCGCCGGTGCCTTCCTACCCGGAGATCCGGGCGTGTCTCCTCAGTTCAGGTAGCTAGCCTGAGAAGCCAACCCAGGGGAGGTGGGTGGGACGTGAGAATAGCTGCCTGCTGTCCCTGGATAACAACTGTTACGGTAAGTAACATTGCTTTATCCCAGGACAAGCAGGCAGGTATTCTCACTAGTGGGTGACCTCCAAGCTAACCTCAGTGGGATGGAGGGGGAGTTGGCGACTTAAGAGAATAAATTTTTCAATACTGTTTGGCCAAACTGTCCATCCCGTCTGGAGAGGGTATCCAGACAATAATGTGAGGTGAATGTGTGAACCGAGGACCAGGTGGCAGCCTTGCAAATTTCCTCGATTGGTGTTGATCTGAGGAATGCTACTGAGGCTGCCATTGCTCTGACCTTATGGGCTGTGACCTTACAAGGAAGTGATAATCCAGCCTGGGCATAGCAGAAAGAGATGCAAGCCGCCATCCAATTAGAGATGGTGCGCTTTGATACGGGTCTTCCCAACTTGTTAGGATCGAAGGAGACAAAAAGTTGAGGAGTGGTTCTGTGTGGCTTGGTGCGATCCAGGTAGAAAGCCAAGGCACGTTTACAGTCTAGAGTGTGAAGGGCCGATTCTCCGTGGTGAGAATGAGGCTTAGGGAAGAATACTGGAAGTACAATGGATTGGTTGAGGTGAAATTCGGAGACCACCTTAGGCAGGAATTTCGGGTGAGTGCGGAGGACCACCTTGTCATGGTGGAATACTGTGAATGGTGGATCCGCCATCAATGCCTGGAGTTCGCTGACTCTGCGAGCGGACGTAAGGGCTACAAGGAAAAGCACTTTCCAGGTGAGATACTTCAGAGGGGCCCTGTTGAGTGGTTCAAACGGGGGCTTCATGAGGTGGGAAAGGACTACATTGAGGTCCCAAACTACTGGGGGTGGTTTGAGAGGAGGGTTAACATGGAAGAGTCCTTTCATAAATCTGGCGACCACCGGATGGGCCGAGAGGGGTTTCCCTTGTAGAGGCTGGTGGAACGCCGCAATAGCGCTCAGGTGGACTCGTATGGATGTGGACTTGAGCCCAGATTGAGATAGGTGTAGGAGATAGTCCAGCACGGAGGATAAGGAAGCTCGCTGAGGTTCCTTTGACTTAGAAACACACCATGAGGAGAATCTGGTCCATTTCTGGGAGTAGCATTGTCGAGTGGCGGGCTTCCTGGAAGCTTCCAAGACCTCCCTCACTTCTTGTGAGAATTGGTGAGGGGTTACGTTGAGAGGAACCAAGCTGTCAGGTGGAGAGACTGCAGGTTGGGATGAAGTAGTGATCCTTGATGTTGAGTAAGTAGTGAAGGAAACACTGGAAGTGGTACTGGTTCCCTGCTGCTGAGTTGAAGTAGGAGGGAGAACCAAGGTTGTCTGGGCCACCGAGGAGCTATTAGAATCATGGTGGCCCGTTCGAGTTTCAGCTTGACCAGAGTCTTCTGGATCAGCGGGAATGGTGGGAACGCATATAGAAATCGTTTCCCCCAGTTCAGTAGAAAAGCATCTGCCTCGAGGCGATGAGGAGTGTAGATCCTGGAGCAAAACTGAGGCAGTTTGGCGTTGTGGGGAGCCGCAAAGAGGTCTATCTGAGGCGTCCCCCTTTGCGTGAAGATTTGGTGAAGGGGGTTGGAATGGAGAGTCCATTCGTGCGGTTGTAGCAGACGGCTTAGTTTGTCTGCTAAGACGTTGTTCTCCCCCTGGATGTATACTGCTCTGAGTAGGACGTTGTGGCGTACCGCCCAGTCCCAGACTCGTAGAGCTTCCTGGCAAAGGAGGGCCGAGCCCGTGCCTCCTTGCTTGTTGATATAATACATGGCGGCCTGATTGTCTGTGCGAATGAGGATTACCATGTCGTGGAGTAGGTGTTGGAAAGCTTGGAGCGCATTGAAGATGGCTCTGAGTTCCAATCGATTGATTTGGTGTAGTCTTTCCGCACTGGTCCAGAATCCTTGGGTGCGGAGACCCTCCAGGTGGGCCCCCCATGCGTAATTCGACGAATCGGTTGTGAGAACTTTCTGATGGGGGGGAGAGTGCATCAGCAAACCTCTGGATAGATTCGAAGAGGTCATCCACCAAAGTAGAGACTGCCGAAGAGCAGGTGTGACTACGATGCGTTTGGATAGTGGATCGGATGTCTGATTCCACTGTGATGCCAGGGTCCACTGGGGGATCCTGAGGTGGAGTCTGGAAAAGGGTGTCACGTGTACTGTGGAGGCCATATGGCCCAGGAGCACCATCAGTTGTCTCGCCGGTAGGGTTTGGCGAGTAGCCACCGACTGGCAGAGATGAAGAAGAGACTCCATGCGTTGCCGGGGCAGGAATGCTCGGAGTCGGGTGGTGTCCAGGACCGCTCCGATGAAGGGGAGGGACTGGGTGGGTTGTAGATGAGACTTGGAGAAGTTGATCTCGAAGCCCAAATTCTGGAGGAAGTAGGTTGTAGCCAAGGCCGCCGAAGTGACCTCTGGGGCTGACGGGGCCTTGATGAGCCAGTCGTCGAGGTATGGAAACACCTGTAGACCCCTGTCCCGGAGTGCTGCGGCCACTACCACCAGGCACTTTGTGAAGACTCTGGGGGACGAAGATAGGCCGAATGGTAGCACTCGATACTGTAGGTGCAGATTTCCCACCCGAAATCTGAGGAACTTTCGGGAGGCCGGGTGAATGGGGATGTGAGTGTAGGCCTCCTTGAGATCCAGGGAGCATAACCAGTCGTTCTGCTCGAGGAGGGGGTATAGAGAAGCCAAAGTCAACATGCGAAACTTCTCTTTGACCAGGAACTTGTTGAGGGCCCGAAGGTCTAAAATGGGTCGCAGGTCGCCCGTTTTCTTCGGGACGAGGAAGTACCGGGAGTAAAACCCTCGGTTCAATTGGTCTGACGGGACCGGCTCGACAGCCCGAAGCTGAAGTAAGGTTTGGACTTCCTGAAGAAGAAGGGCGGTCTGCGTCGAGCTTGAAGGATACTCTCTTGGAGGATGGTCCGGGGGGACCCGGTGGAATTGAAGAGAGTATCCTTCTCTTATGATGGAGAGGACCCATAGGTCCGTGGTTATGGCCTCCCATCGGTGGTAAAAAAGATGGAGGCGGCCCCCTATGGGAGAGGCCGAGGTTATGCTCCCGGGAGGGGCGTCAAAAGGGCTGGGGAGCCTTAGGTACAGCCGGTGGCTGAAGTTTTTGCTGAGACTTCTGGGGAGGTTGTCTCTTCGCAGGCTGTCTCGCAGCGGGCGTTTGTCTGGGCATGTAACGCCGCTGGTAAATCAGGGGTGGCCTGGAAGGTCGAGACTGTTGAGGTTTGGGTTTGGGCCGTAGGATGGATTGAAAGGATTTTTCATGATCCGACAGCTTCTTGGTAACAGTTTCGATAGACTCATCGAACAGGTCAGCTCCAGCACATGGTACGTTGGCGAGTCTGTCCTGTAGGTTGGGATCCATATCGATAGTACGGAGCCATGCCAGGCGACGCATAGCTACCGCGCTTGCGGCGGCGCGTGCCAAGAGTTCGAATGCATCGAAGGAGGATTGCATCAGCTGGAGTCGTAATTGGGAGAGGGAGGCTACCACTTCCTCGAACTCGAATCGAGCTTGGTTGTCTATGAACGGAGTGAACTTGCGGAGCACCGGCAAGAAGAACTCCAGATAGGAAGAGAAAAAGAAGTTGTAGTTTAGCACCCGTGACGCCATCATGGAGTTTTGGTAGAATTTTCTACCAAATTTGTCCATCGTTCTTCCCTCTCGGCCCGGCGGTACAGAGGCGTAGACCTGGGAGGGATGAGAGCGTTTAAGGGAGGACTCGACCAGTAGGGATTGGTGGGAGAGTTGAGGGCCCTCGAACCCTTTATGGTGCACGATGCGGTATCGAGCATCGAGTTTGCTGGGGATCGCCGGTATGGAATACGGCGTTTCGAAGCACTGCATGAAGGTCTGGTCCAGTAATTTATGCAAGGGGAGCCGAAGCGACTCCGTTGGAGGGTTAGGTAAGTGCATGGTGTCCAGATACTCTTTGGAGTATCTGGAGCCCGTGTCAAGGGTCACATCCAGATCATCCGCCATTTGTCGGAGGAATGATGAGAAGGACAATTGTTCTGCCAGCGTCGGTCTGTGGGACGGGCTGGAGGAGGATGAGGCCTCCAGGTCCGTGGACATCGGGGAGTGACAAGGAGAATCGGGCACCGGTGTCTCCTCGTACTCCGGGCCCCTCGGAGGGGACACCTCTGATGAGGAGTATCCCCTACGTTGCAGTTTTTTCTGCGGTGACACCTCCGAATGGCGTGAGGAGTGCCAGGATGAGTGTCTCGATCGGTGCCCGTCTCGGTGGCGGGACGGGGATCGGGATCGTCTGTGCATCGCATGGTCTCCCGAGGCCCCCAAGTGGATAGGGCTGGAAGCGGTGGATCGCAACTGGGTTTGCGATGCGGGTTCTTGCGATGCTACCCAAGTCTGGTAAGGAGTACGGAAGAACTCTTCCTGACTATGCCCAGGGCTTCGAGTATCGATCGGAGGTCTGGTCCCATGTTGGCGCGGAGGCGTAATGGGTTCTAATGGCGGCATATCGGTAAGCGAGGCTTGCCGCGTGGGCATCGCCGCCCTCCCCCGTTCGTCCTCGTCGGTTGTCGAGGTCGAACGGTGTGGGGGAGGGGGAGGGGGCGGACCGCCCCTTTGGATCGGTACCGGGAGGTCACCCTGTATGGCAGCGATGAGCCCGGGTCCGATGGTCTGCATGAGCTCAACGAATTGAGCTTCCAGCACGGACCGTAGCGAAGCCGATAAGGAGGGATCCGCACCGAAAGGGGGTCCTCCTGCACGGACATCGCGCTCCTTCGAGGTCGAGTGCTTCTGCTTAGTAGCTTTCGGCACTTTGATGACCATTGGTGGCACTGTGGAAGGAAGAGGTACCTGAACCGAGGAGACCGGGGCAGGCACCGACGTCGAGCTCGTGGATGGTGTCGGGGTGAGCGATGCCGGTTTCACCACACTCGATGCAGGAGTGGTCGATGCCGGTTTCGCCCGAACCGGGGAGGTATCAGATGAAGTGGAGGCTGAGGGATCCTTAGCTGCGTCCATCTTGAACATCGATTCCCACAATAGGCAACGCCGCTTGAATGAGCGTGCCGTAAGGGTAGAGCAAGGCCCGCACGATTTCGGGATGTGGTCAGGGCCCAAACACTGCAAACAGCGCCAGTGAGGGTCCGTGAGTGAAATCGCGCGTTGGCACTTGCTGCACTTTTTAAACCCGGTGATTGGCCGGGACATAGGCCGGAAAATCTCCGCCGCGAGGTCGAAGCCAGTGGGCCTGAGCCACGTGGCCGGCCCGTTCGCCCCGCCGGAGGAAATAATCTTCTTTTTTTTTTTTTTTTTTACTGAAAAAGAAAAGAACTGTTAACTGTAATTAAAAGAAAACGAAAACGCGGACAAGGAAGGCAAATTTAACTGAATTCAGCTAGCGCATGAAGAAGTTGAACTTCTCAGCTCCGCGGAAAAGAAAGAACTGAGGAGACACGCCCGGATCTCCGGGTAGGAAGGCACCGGCGCATACGCGGTGCGGGCATCTAGAAACTTTAAGTTTCTACAAGCAACACGTGCTTGTGAGACGTCCGTACCGGGGCTCTGTCTGATGACATCACCCACTAGTGAGAATACCTGCCTGCTTGTCCTGGGATAATACGGTATTCCCTGCCACCCAGTACATTCAGTTGAGTGCGGCTGTATTCTAATGCTGTTTGGTTTCCTGAAGCAGGAGCACGAAACATGTGCACGTAGAAACCAAGCTTTAACTTAAGCAATTTTTTGTTTTCTAATATTTATTTGGTATGAATTTGGCACAAATTTGGCACTATTTATTGCTTTAAAGTATGAAAGATTCAACAATGATTGGTTGGTGAGATGGCAAAATAGGGGGGTTTTACCTTCTGAAAGAGCCCCTCCATATCTCTGAGCTGATCTTTACATATGTATAGCTTTATTTAGGTAATTTTTTGGGCAGTGCTCTAATATTATTATATACAAAGTTTTTCACTGCCTGTTTTCTTTTTGAGGTATCTTTTCTCCTTTGACAAAAAATTCAATTAAGTTTGCACAATCATCTTTTTGATGGTAAGGTCAGATGAAGTACTCATAAGAGTTAGAAATGACACGTATCTAAAGAGGGAGTAAAGCAACACATTCCCCTAATAGCAAAATATCCACAATATCCATTCACTATATTATCACCCACATACTGTGTAAAAGTATGTGCTACATACAGTATATGGGTGTGTGTTATATTACAGTAGAGAGGCCTACTTAAGCAAGCCAGACACTTATAAAATTAGCCTCTGAATTAATTGACTCTTACAGATCACAGACCACTAGAGGTCAGGGTCTTTCACAAATCTGAAATAGCCAAATACAGAGGATGATGGCATGAATTTTAAAAAAGTAACCTCATATGTAAGTTAATCTTATAAATTAATAAATTCTGTCTGTAGCAAAACAAAACTTGTTAAAACCAATTGCAGTTAGTGATTATTAAAATAGCTGTCTGTTAATAAAACTCATTTCCTAAGATCTTGACCTTGACTTGGTTGCCGAGAGGAAGGGCAGAAAACATTGTTAGGCAATGAGATGACATCATCTGACCACTGTCAAGACATCTGTACTCTGGAGTGATACCCTCAAAGGGAAATGCACCTGTTCCGATGACACTGACATGCTTCTTTTCCTGAGAGGGTAAGAGAGCGTATCTCCCTCCCAAAACAGGCGCTTTGAGACTAATCGTACCATGAAAGTTCATTATGTTCCAGCCCTGCTTGTCAGCTAACTTCAGGAAATGCTGTGTTCAGCTGTTTATAGTTCTTGTGCACTTCTTCCTTATCGGCCTTAAACCACCAATGCTGTTCAAAGTGGCCTAATGGTTAGAGCTGAGGTTGCTGATTCAGTCCTAGTGACCATGGGCAAGTCACTTAAACCTCCATTGTCTCAGGTACCATAGTTAGATTGTGGGTCCACTGGGTCAGATATGAAATACAACAGTACCTGATTACTATTCAATATAAATGTAAACTGTTTTGATATCTGTTGAAGAAAGATGGTATATCAAATAAAGAAACCATAACAAATCTAATCTAATCTACAATTTCTTGGTCGCTCTATACCAGTGGTCTCAAACTCGTGGCCCAGGGGCCACATGCGGCCCGCAAAGTACTATTTTGAGGCCCTCGGTATGTTTCTTGATCATATGTCTCGTTAACTATAAATTACAATATCATTATTAAGACTTAGCCAAAAGGAAAGATTTATAAGCTATAAAGAGTTTTACCTCATGCAAAGTTGTCATTTCTTTAATAAGATTTTAACTATTTTTTCTGAGGTCCTCCAAGTACCTACAAATCCAAAACGTGGCCCTGCAAAGGGTTTGAGTTTGAGACCACTGCTCTATACCTATCTTGGTTCAAGGTGACTTACAAAAGAAGAGATTTACATAATGCATGGAAGGAACAACAAAGGCGAACAGAAAGTATGTGGTAGATACTAGAAACGGGAATAGATGAATCTATCATAATGGAAAAATATAGTGAGGACATTAAATACTGTATAGGAGTTTAAATTGCAGTCCAGTTGGCCAAGAATAAATAAGCATAAGTAACAGAGTGCAAACATTTCATACTGGATTGCAAACCTTCTGTGATAATCCAAGCCAGATTTTGCGAAGAGCAGCTAGGAGTTTACACAGCTGATGCAGAAAACCCCCCAGCACTTGAGGACAGCCTGACACTAGTCCCTGATTAGGAAGGGCTCCAGTTAGGTGCTGCTCTTATAGACCATCTGCTCAGACTTTCACTTATCCCCGCCCCCTCTAACCTAGTAGATGATGGCAGATAAACGCTTAAATGACCCATCTAGTCTGCCAGGTAAGGTAGCCAGGGTCATAACAGCTGCTCCATACAGGTTATCCCCATTGCTTTGTGTTTATGGTTATGTTGATTTTACATCTTCATATACCGCCATTAGGGTTATAACCATCAACGCTTGCAGGTCAACCTCCACCCCCACCCCTCCATTCCCAGCCCAGTCTTTGTGTTCATGGTGGCACAGAAAATAGGATTTCATGGATGAGGAATCCAAAACTTAGTTTCCATACTCTTGTCACTAAGGGGACCTCTGTTTCTGGCTCACATCTTTATGAATTCCATAGTTTATTTTATTTGGAGAGATTTATTAACCACCTTTATGAAGAAATTCTCCCAAGGTGGTGTACAGCAAGTACGGTTTGCCATAAAACTTACAATTTTGTTTATAGCATCACAATAGTAGAATGACCCAGTATACACTTCCCCTTCCGTATTCGCAGTTTCCGTATCTGCGGATTCGCTTATTTGCAATTTTTTGTTTACTGTACCGATAAAAAAAAAGTTTATTGCTTACCATTCACTCTGAAAATCGCTGCTTCCATGCTTTCTCCCACAAATTCGCTGCTTCCATGCTTCCCAGTGTGCACTGAGAAAAACGCTGCTTCCCAGCATCCATAGAGAGAAAGGATTCTTCTAAGCCCAGAAATCGCTGCTTGCCTAATCCAAGCCCAGAAATCACTGCTTGCTGCTCCAAGCTATTTACGGTTTCAGTAATAAAAATGAAGGCTTTTTCTAAAAACCGCGAATAACTTTTTAAAAGTTATTCACGGTTTTTCCATATTCGCGCCTATGATCCGCCCGCATCCTCCATGAATACAGAGGGAGAAGTGTATAAACACAAATACTATCAATGAGGTAAACTTGGAAATGGCAAATTAAACCAAGTAATAGGACTAACATGATACGTTATCAGAAATATACACATTTAACATCACTGTAGTACAATCGTATGATGAATATCGGATCAGTACAAATGATACCATGACAGACAACATTAAAGAGCATTCAAACAACGATGTCAGCATAGCATCAATGAAACATCTAATAGGTATACATTAGAACATTGAAATAACATAGATATGATTATAATACTGTTTGTACAATACAATGAAACATTTTACTATGCAGCCGATGGAGCAAGTGCAGTTGAGATATATAGGTGGGGACGACATGGGTAGTACAACATCAATTGGGGTAAATATAATGGTGGATACACTAAAGGAAAATTATACTTCAGCTGAATAAGATATGAGGAACTGGTCTAAGTTACAGGATGTGTATAGTCGTTTGTCACGTGTATTAAATGTTTGGGAGAACAGCCAGACTTTCACCTGCTTCTTTAAGAGCAGTCTTGAGTGATGAAACCCCAATGAGAGTGAGTTCCAGAGTGTGGGACTAACACTGCAACATAATAAATGACGGCAGATAAAGACCTGAAAGGTCCATCCAGTCTGTCCTGTAATTACATGCATTACAATTTCATGATTAAATTTAAATGTATTTGTTCTTTGTCATTTCTGGGCTATAGGCTTTGAAAGTCTACTTGGTACTGTCCTTAGGTTCCAACTACTGGAGTTGCTGTTGAAGCTTACTACAGCCTATCCATACCATCTCATATGTGGGATACAGACCGTGAAAGTTTACCCATTCATATTCTAGTCAGAGATTCTCTGTGTTGATCCCACACTTTTTTGAACTCCATCACCATTTTCCTCTTCACCACTTTCCTCGGGAGAGCATTTCAGGCATCCACCATCCTCTCCATGAAAAGTAATTTCCTAACATTACTCCTAAGTCTACCACTCCTCAACTTCAAATTAGGTCCTCTAGTTATATCAATTTCCCTTCTCTAGAAAAGATTTGGTCCTATAATAATATTGAACTTTTCAAATATCATATCACCCCTGTCCCTCCTCTCCTCCAGAGTATACATGTTGATGTCCTCCAGTCTCTTCTCATGCTTCTTTTGGCGCAGACACCCTACCATTTTTGTCGCTAATCTTGAGAAATTTCACTGGCAAGTCTCATATCATGCAATTTCTTTTGACAAGAATACAGATAGTGATGCTCCTTGAGAGGACATTAGAGGTCTTAAAGGTATGTATAAGGCTAATTTATTCTTCAAGTACTCTGGTCCATTTTGTATGAGAACATTTTATGATTCCATTATTCCACTGTTTGCTGTGTTGGTGGCTTGTTAAATTCAACTTCAAGCTCACTTTCAAACATCAGCTTCTTCATTTCCAAAGTAGATTTATTCACAAAGGAGTTAAACAAAGAAGAACCTGTTGTAAGATGAGTGAAAATTGAGACCTATACTGTACAGAGCTTAAGTCAGTGCAACTATGTATCTCTGGATACTTAATTGACATTCTTGGGGTCTCAGTGAGACTTTAACTGCAAGACCAGCTCAGAGCCCCTGCAATAGAGACTTACTATATTGCAGGGAGAAAACAGCTTTCCAAACAAGTCCTGATGGCAGTGGAAAAGATTACTTCCGAGTTTGGAAAGGATATAGGACACATCTAATGGAAGGAAGAGGAATTAACTAGAAATGCCTTACCTAACTTTTAAGATCAAAGATTGGGCTCAAGGCTATCTGAGTCAATATATCTCGTAATTAGATGCTATAGGGAGGCAGTAAATACAATTAGCTGCCATAGGGTGGCAGCATCAACTCTTATATATAGGACTAAGTAATATTTCAGCACAGGGAAAATTCATTCAATGATACACCAGTGTTGTCAATGCAGTCATTACTTGATGATATTCAAATGTCAGTATTCCAAACATCAATTAGGGAAGTTGCAGCCATCATTTTCAGAGCACAGCCAGTGGGGGCATGAGTAACTCAGATTATTCCTGTCCTGAAGAAGTCAATTCAAGGGCTTTCAAAAGGTAGCCCCGGGGAGGGCCTATGAAGAGGGAGGAGGGCAGAGCCGGTGGGCAACTCAAGGGGTAGAAAAGGTTTTCTGTCATGGGGGATGACATGGGGGAAGGGAAGAACAGGCTTGTGGCAGTATGGGGGGGCACCCTATGGTTTTTGTTTCTATTGAAAATGCATAGGTATTTCAACAAACTCAAACCCAGATTTCAGGTCGGTTTTGGTGCTAAAACCAAAGCCAAAATTCCATCGGCCTCTACCTGACACACACGTGGCCATGCCCCTTTTGAGTTACATGCTAGTAGAGTTAGGTGCCATGCTTTATAGAATAGTGTACAGCCAGATGAATGTGTAAATTTTAATGAATGCCAATTAATTGCATAATTGGTTGTTAGCACCCAATTACTGATAATTAAGGACTCATTACTAAATTAATGGGCATGAATCCTGGGCACCATATATATTTTGGGAGTCAGTGCTCAACAGGGATGATCAGGAAATTTATCTCTCATATAAAGTTTGGTGTGGGTAAGCCAAACCTCAGCTCTGATCAAGCCACTGTCATCAGCAAATAGGTTCTACTTCCAAAAGAGGCTGTCAGAATGTTTTCCTTTTCAGCAATACTTCTCATGCTGTATGCAGTGCAGGATGTCTTTGTGCACTCAAGAGATGTCACTAATTGTGTGAGACCTTGTGTAGTGCACCAACAATGGCAAGTACAGTACTGTATATGAGTACTGAGCCCCTGGTGGAAGAGCAAGATATTACACTTAAAAAAAGTGATATTAAAATATATCACAGTGGTTTTCCCAAATAATTTCAACACCAAATAAAGGAATTTAACATTAAAAACATGGTTTTATTATTTTGTTAATTATTAGATGTTAAATAATCATCAATTTAATTTCACAATTTGCAAGTAACAAATTTGCATGCTTTTCAATTACAGAGTAGCAAGATCAAAAAGATTTGTCATCAAGAACATCAAAAGCCTTCTCAGACAAACATACCATCAAGTCAATCCTCAAAGTAATGAGCTCAACCAGAGATAGCAATCATTTTTGGTGCCCTTTAAGCTTAGGGTGAGTTCCCAAGATACCTAATTTCTCAAGGCATATGCAAATTAGGCATCTGTCATTCACAGCTCTGTGCAGAGAAGACCTGCCTTTAGCACCTCTAAGCAATTCTATGGCATTAAGTTATTTTTCATACAGTTTCGTCATAATGTGACCAATGCTTTGCCACTGAGCTCTTTCTATTGAGTATGAGAACTCTGTGGAACAAGCCACCACACTCTGGACAAGACATAACTTAATGTGATCTTTCAGTGCTGTCCTCTATTCTCAGCTGTTAATCAGAGTTGAAAATAAAACCATGAAAATCTTTATTTCAATACAAAGCGGCCATTTCTCCATATGCTAACAACTCCAGGTAAGAACTTCCTCTGCTTAAGGGACTGCACCCCAAGATTTTGAGTCCAGGCCATCCATCTGTGCCCTGTACTTGTCAGCATCAGTCTTCTCCTGACTTGCTCCTCTTCCTACTGCCTGCTATCAGAGGGGAAAGTCCTCTAAAAGGGTTTGGACTCAAAAGCCGTACCCTGCTTTTAACTGCCTCCACCTGTTGCCTCTGGAGGACAAAACTCCAGATAACTGCTTTGCAGTGTCATCTCCATCTCCTGCTGAAAATTAAAAGGAAACTGCAAACCAAAGACAATGCTGAGTTTCTAAACTCTAGAGATGTATAGTAGAGAATGATATGGGGGAAAAAATCTATCCCCATCACTGCCCCGTCACCGGACCACTGTCCCCTTCACCGCCCCGTCCCCGCAGTAATCACCCTTCCCTCTCGCCATCTCATCGCCCTTCAGCGGTCTGAGAATCTCCCTCCCTCCCCCTTACCTTTGCGGCGTAAAGAAACTTAAGGGAGGGAAGGTGTGCGGTCACCGATCGCACGTGTGGCCCCTTCCCTCCCTCCCTCCTTTCAGCCAAATCTCTCTCCCTCCCCCTTACCTTCACAGCACTTTAGAAAAGAAACTGATGCTGGTGAAGCCTGCCTGTGCCGCCCTGCAGTCGTGTGAAAAACAGAGCAAGGTTCAACAAAACCCATCTCCACTCCCTTTCACAAATATCCCCTTCACCACTGTGAGAACTGAACAAACCAAATTACTAGAGAATGCTACATAGAAAAATCAAGCTAACAGAAAAATCAAGCTAACAGAATACTTTAGTCACACATGGCAAGAATAATGTTAGGAGAGTGCAACTAGGGCAATTGCCCCCTGGTCAGAGAGAGAGAGAGCTAAAGAAGCACAGCCTGGGCTTTGCGGTCCCCAGTTATGTCTAATAACAGCTCTAGCAGGATACATATTTCAAATCTGAAATATTCTAATCACAAAATATAAAATAATTTTTTTTTTTTTTGTTGTCTGCTAATTTTAATCTTCAAATCACATTGGTCTCAGGCTTTGGTTTTAGGTTCCTTCTGTCTTCATCGTGGCATGGCTGGCTCCTGAAAGTAAAATAGGTGCAAGAGGAGCTGGGGAGAAGATGCCGAGTCTGACACGGGCGTAATTTTTTTTACTACAGGAATAAGACTTTGCACCGCTCCCAGGGGGCAGTAAAAGGTCTTGTCCCCATTCATGCAGTAAACCAGTTGCAAATATCTCCATTCCTACAGATTTACTGCGGTGACCCACGGTTTACCACGGTAAACGGTCCCCGTGTCATTCTCTAATGCAGGGGTGTCCAATGTCGGTCCTCGAGGGCCGCAGTCCAGTCGGGTTTTCAGGATTTCCCCAATGAATATGCATGAGATCTATTAGCATACAATGAAAGCAGTGCATGCAAATAGACCTCATGTATATTAATTGGGGAAATCCTGAAAACCCAATTGGACTGCGGCCCTCGAGGACCGACATTGGACACCCCTGCTCTAATGTATAGGCTTCTGTTACCTGTTTTAGATGATTGAAATTCTCTTTCTGGAGGTGTTTTCTTGAAAGTTCTGATAAAATTGAAATTGCAGCAGTTCTCTTCAGACTTCCCCTTCTGTGTGCTATGTGCTTTGAAAGAGTTAAAAGTGGTGTTTAGCTGAAAGCACAATTGCTTGATTTGTCCAGAAGTCTTTCTAAGGGAAGTGGCCATGTGCTCTTTGCAATCAATGCCTTGGTTAGGGAAATGGAAGTGAATTGCAAATTACTAGGCCTATCTTTTTCCTGCATTGCAGAAAATATATTCTTTTTAACACAATTAAGGTTGGACAGCCGTCAGGCTCTTCTAGGGAATAGGTCTAGGTGATTTACAAGCTAAAAACATAAATTGGAAAGGACGCCATTGTATGACACTAACATTCTTACAAAGACCATTCATCCCATTTATGCAAAAAGATAAAATTATCAATTGAACTGAACAAATCTAACACCACTGTTAGAAAATTCAAATGCCTCGGGTTAAGATTAAAAAGCACTTTGCTGCTGACAACCATGTAAGTGCTTCTGACCTAATCATTTTTTTAAAATGTTTCCATAATTCAGAAATGTATGCATTTATAAGGTTTGCATTTTACATGGCTTAGAGGTGAGGAAGCAAGCTTTGAAATCTGAGGAAAAGGATGGTTGGTCCTCAAGCTTCAGATGAAAGGGAAGTGAAAGACAAACCATGAAGAGACAGGTTGAAAACAAACCATGGCCTAAAATCTTAAGGCAACCTACCCATCAATGTGGCAATACAGAAATTCTCTATTACTGTCCGTATAGTCTATAGCCCTTCACCTCAAATTAACATGCATGCTTTGAGTATGATACCATTGCTGGCTTTTTTTTTCCTTTTTTGAAGATGATTCTACAAGGTGCCAACTGCCTATGAGCTCTCAGTAACAGCGGGAAACCGCAAAAAGGTGTTTATGCTGTGAGTGAGGAAAGAAAAGAAAAACAGCTATCTTCGAAAGACTTTTTTTTAACAACCACAAAGCAAGAGGAAACAGAAACTGAAGGAAGCAGAGCTGAGAATTCAAAGCACAGTTACTAATTTTAACCAATAAGTATTGTTTTTAAATTGTTCTTCCATTTTTCTGCTGTTTTGCAAATTACAGCACTGTTGAATGTGAAATATTATAGAGCCTCTTTTCCAGAAATCAAAGATGACACCATAAGATTAGCTGTGCACAATAAATACACTGGGTTTGATATTCAACAGGACTAATCTAGATAGAAGCAGCTCCTTCTTGAGTAAGTCCTGCGTACCTGATTCATGGGTACATTTTCATAGATACAATAGAAACATAGAAATATGATGGCAGATAAAGGCCAAATGACCCATCTAGTCTGCCCATCTGCAGTAACCATTATCTCTTTCTCTCTCTGAGAGATCCCATGTGCCTGTCCCAGGCCCTCTTGAATTCAGATACACAAGGCCGGATTAAGACCCTTAGATGCCCTAAGTAATTTTTGTGCCCCCTTACACTTGTAATTCAAAATATTAAAACAATAATAAACCATAAAATAAAATGTTATTTATCAAAAATTCAAAATTAAACAAAACTTACAGTAAGAAGGAAAATAATATTTCTTTCTGTATGCTTCCATTTTATTTATGGTTTAATAATTTTCTCCTACTTTTTTTTTCTTGCAAAGTCTTTGATCAGATCTTCATAATCAATCTTACGTAACACATCTGCTTCTATACATAACAGAGATAAAGCATCCAGCCTGCCTTGTTGCATAGTTATTTTGAGGGGATTTTTAATATATTTCAGCCGAGAGAATGAAAGGTCAGCTGAGCAGTTTGTGACCAGCCAGACCAGCTGAGCTGGTTAAAAATATACGAAATGCAATGTCTACATTTGGAAAGGCACACTCAATATTGTCTTCTAAAATTATTTTATAAAGTTCAATGTGACTGAATCTTGTTTTTATATTTTCTGTTGCACTGAACTTATGGTGCACGTATAAATGAAACTGCTGAAGTTCAGCCGAGAAATTACTGTTGAAATCCTCTGGGTAAGCATCAATCAGCTTTTTACAGCACTGAGAATACCTTTCAATGTTAGTAGATGATGAAGTGACATTATATGGCACATCACTTAGAAAAGAAAATGTCTCTGCTATTTCTTTGTATATCTCTCCTCTTCTTTTCATTTCAGTTGCAAGTTTGTCAAGAATTGTGCAAAAGGTGCTGGTATGAAATTTAGCTCTGGCATTCAGGTATATTTCTGGTGTATCTCGATCATTGGGTAGCTTATTTCTGATATGTTTCAAGTTGTAGCTGCCTTGTAATCAACATCTGGTAACATTTCCTTTGTATCCTTCTCAAACTTTTCAAATTCATCTCATAAAGTATAAATTGGTCAGCTAATGATACATACAGATCTGTAATCACACTATCATCCCACTATCATGCAGAGTCAAAATAGGGCTTCCACTCCTATGAGGTCTTCAGACCACCACCGAGTAATATAACGTCAGGTGGTATCAATCCTCATTAGTCCCAATGGGTTGTTAGTAAGCCACACTTTTTCTTATGACGTGTTTCACAAGCCTTTCTCAAGGCGGGGGAGTGCTGCAAATATAAAGAACGGAAATTATAATATAAAGTCGTGGTGTCCAAGCGGCTAAGCTCAGCACCCGGCCTGAAAAGGAGGAAAGTCAGAAGAAAAATGAACACTAGCCACCAGTGCTCCCTCTAAGCGGGCGGGTGTTGTGAGCAAACTTTTTTCGCTGTGAGCTAAAAATATCGGGCGCCAGCAAGTTATGAGCCAACTCGCCCGATTCTCCTCTCGCCGCCCTGCCATCTGCCGTACGCCGTGCGCTGTGACGAGAAACTTGTGCGCTGCGATGTAATATTTTGTGCGCCAGCGCACGCCAGCGCAGCTTAGCGGGAACACTGCTAGCCACTCTTAACTTGGATTTTAAGAGAACTGGCTAGGACTATGGCTCTCTTTTACTAAGGTACACTAACCGATTTGTGCACGCTAATCGATTTAGTACACCCTAAATGCTAATGCGTGCATGTTAGTCTATGGATGCATTAGCATTTAGCATGTGCTAATTTGATTAGCGTGTGCTAATCAGTTAGCACACCTTACTAAAAGAGGGGATAAATGTTTTGGAAAATCAGATAAAATATAGAAAGGTTATAAGCATGATAATGAGTAACCAGACTAGATGCAAGGTGCAAAAACAAATTTATCACACCTATTCAATACATTTTTCTTTAAAATGATTAAAAAAAGTTTAAAGCAAATAAAATCTTTTAATAAGTTATAAAGTGTTTATCATTATAATTTAATAACATATGCCTAACTGGATCCAGTATTCTAATACTCTAATGTGTTTCAGCATTCACTATTTATCACAATTACATACTGATGACTGAACAACGGAAACCTTTCTTTCTATTTCACAGTCCTCAGGGTCATAAATGTCATTTAAAGTCATAGGGCTCCTTTTACAAAGGCGCGCTAGTGGGGTTAACGTGCGTGACTTTTCATCACGCGCTAACCCCCGCGCTGTCCAAAAAGTACCGCCTGCTTAAAAGGAGACGGTAGCGGCTAGCGCGGCAGGCGGTTTAGCGTGCGGTATTACGCGCGTTAAACTGCTAACACGCCTTCGTAAAAGGAGCCCATAGAGTCTTAACTTCAGGCAGGCAAAGGATTTTCTTAGTAGAAATTAAAGTGACTTCTGTTCAGGCCTCTTTCCTTCATCTGTTCTTCTCCCTACACCTCTCTAAGTCAAATAAAAATAAGAGGAAAAATACCCTCACTCCCTATATGTAAGTATCTTAAGTTTGCCTGTCAGCTCAGGATACCTAAGAACTGTTCCACTAACTAAGTTTAAAAGAAACAAAAATAGTTTCTATAACTAGAATTCTATCTAAACTATTTTATTTATTTTTCTTAAACTAACTATTGTACTGAGTTTTTTCTTCACTTCAATTCTTCCACTTTCTTAGGCAGACATTAAAACACACATACCTTTCTCACATAACAATTTGTCTTCAATCTGTTCCAAAATCTGTTAGTCCTACACAGTTTTTATTAAAGTTTCATTAATATACCTCACTTTCTATCTCACTTAGTCTCATTTACACACAGAACTAAACCAGAACCGGTTTCCCTTCTTCAAAGCCAACTCAGTCTGTTTAACTGTCTCAAGCCAGTTGATGTCCCTGTAGACCAAACAAAAGCATTCTTACCTCAGCATAGACTCTCAACACATTCTAATTACGGTTTAGAATCTGCTTTAACACCTAAAGTATTCAGCTTTAAAACAAAATCACTGAATTCAACCAAAAACATTTTCATAAACAATGTTCTGTGAAAACATTTCAACATCAAACCTGCAGGAATTATATCCCACTTCCTACCAGCATGTGTCATCTTGAAGGAACAGTAACATTCCAATCAATATCTTTACTCAAAGAGCAGTGCATCAGGAAACTACCAACAGCACCTCTGCTGAATGCGGGTTCAATATTTTACAGCACAACATTAGCATAAATACTCCAGAGTATCTGATACAGCACATGCCATGTGCCTCTGGAGCCATTCCTGACGCTCCCCTAGCAAGAAACAAAGCCGCGGCAGACAGACGATCTTGCAACAGACTAAACGCGACCCACCATGGGTCATCACCTGCACCTGGCACCTGGGCTGGAAAATGGACCAGGTATTTAATTTATATTATAACCTTGGTCAGGGCTGCCCAAGTCCGGTCCTCGAGATCTATTGGCAAGCCAGCTTTTCAGGATATCCACAATGAATATGCATGAGAGAGATTTGCCTGCACTGCCTTCTTGGTATGCAAATCTCTTTCATGCATGTTCATTGTGGATATCCTGAAAACCTGGCCTGCCAGTAGATCTTGAGGATCGGACTTGGGCAGCCCTGACCTTGGTTATATTACGTCATCACATTTTGATTCTGAAATGATCAAAGTGGTATTTGCCGTATTTGTGTCCAATTCTGATAACGGAGATTGGTTTTGACCCAGAATCTGTATATCATGTTGTGGAACTTGTGTGAAGATCAGTTAGCTTTGCAGTCTTGAGCTCTCATTCTAAAGCAGGGATCTCAAAGTCCCTCCTTGAGGGCCGCAATTCAGTCGGGTTTTCAGGATTTCCCCAATGAATATGCATTGAAAGCAGTGCATGCACATAGATCTCATACCTATTCATTGCGGAAATCCTGAAAACCCGACTGGATTGCGGCCCTCAAGGAGGGACTTTGAGACCCCTGTTCTAAAGTCTTCTCTTGTTTCTTGTTTGATAGTTTTCATTTTCGTGCACCACTTAACTGAACCCGTTTCATCTTGGCTCTTGGGATCTGTTAAATCTATATATATAAAATCGGAGGTATGTATGTGTGTATGTATGTATGTGTGTGTGTATGTGCCACGATCACGCAAAAACGGCTTGACCGATTTGAACGAAACTTGGTATGCAGATCCCTCACTACCTGGGATAATATGTTCTGGGGGTCTCGCGGCCCACCTGCACACGTGGGCGGAGCTACAAACAGAAAATCAGATTTCACCCATTCATGTCAATGGAAAAAAATGTAAAAAGCTGCCATTCTCACAGTAATTCAAAAACGGCTTGACCGATTTGAACGAAACTTGGTATGCAGATCCCTCACTACCTGGGATGATATGTTCTGGGGGTCTCGCGGCCCACCTGCACACGTGGGCGGAGCTACAAACATAAATTCAGATTTCACCCATTCATGTCAATGGAAAAAATGTAAAAAGCTGCCATTTTCACAGTAATTCAAAAACGGCTTGACCGATTTGAACGAAACTTGGTATGCAGATCCCTCACTACCTGGGGTGATATGTTCTGGGGGTCTCGCTGCCCACCTGCACACGTGGGCGGAGCTACAAACAGAAAATCAGATTTCACCCATTCATGTCAATGGAAAAAATGTAAAAAGCTGCCATTCTCACAGTAATTCAAAAACGGCTTGACCGATTTGAACGAAACTTGGTATGCAGATCCCTCACTACCTGGGGTGATATGTTCTGGGGGTCTCGCGGCCCACAACTCTATGTTGCTTGCTCAAGGGTGGGTTCACCCAAGAATTTATATGTTCTTGCTCCTGGAGGTGAAACTAAAAATGTTGTTTATAATCAAGTTTTGTGTTAGTTGTATTTTATTCATTTTGTCAAATATTTCACATTATAATTTGAATATTGTACTTTTTATAAAGCTGTAAAAAAATAATTTTTTTCACCACTATAAAGTATCTTTTTTTTAATCCATTTACTGTGTTATTGCTATAATTAAATACCCGTGCAACGCCGGGGCTTCAGCTAGTATAGAAATAAAAAGAATATTTTGTTTGAATTATTATGCGGCATTTAACATAGGGCTCCTTTTACAAAGGCACAGTAGGGCCTTAACGCGCGAAATGGCACACACAAAATTGCCGCGTGCGCTAGCCGCTACCGCCTCCTTTTGAGCAGGCGGTAGATTTTTGGCCAGCGCGTGCTATAGTGCACGCTAATCTGGTGCGTGCATTAAAAACGCTAGCGTACCTTTGTAAAAGGAGCCCATAGTTACACATTTCATAAGCAGAATAATACGGACAATTTCATTCCCAGTTTACCGCTGATGCTGAATCATGTGCTTTAATTAATAAAGAGAGATTTTGTTTCAGAATTTCAGAATACATTGGTGTTTCAGAAATACTCCTAAATAAAAATGCATGTAAAACTTGTGTTTAGCAAATAAACTGAAATAAATTTAACTACGTTCTATCAAAAAAGGCTGGAATAAACATGTGCAACATGAGTGGACATGAGCACATTTCGCACAAAGGCATGTTTGGCGCATGACGCCATTAGGTGAGTGCGCCAAAATGTGTGAGCTCATATCCAAGAAGAGAATTAAACGCATTCAAAATATATAAAACGTACTTACATTTTAATAGATTAAAGAGCCAGAACTGAGTGTGCTATTGGAATAGTCATTAAGCAACTTTGAGGCTTTGAAAGCAAGGTTGTGAATGCACCTGCAATTAACACCAGTGACAGTTGGCAACTAAACGAAGAACTTCTTATGAGCTAGTGCCCGTCACGTGCGCTGTTTCAAACGTGTCTAGACTTGTTCACAATTTGTATAGCTTCCAATCTGCGAACACAGTGTACTTTATTTCGCAGGATAAACATAATGACACAAGAGAGAACGCTTTATAAATAGAACTTATTCATTTTTCATTACATTTTGAAAATGGCTATGAATTTAACTAATTGAATAATTTTAAATGAAAAATTTCTGTGGTGCCCTTGATGCCCTAAGCACGTGCTTACTTTGCTTATAGGGTTAATCCAGCACTGCAGAGAAAGGCCAAATAAGCACATTTGCATGCCTGACACCTCCATTATATGCAGATCTCTCTCATGCAAACTCATTAGGGCTATCCTGAAAACCCCACCGGGTTTGTTAAAGCAATGAACACAGAATGCTGAACGGTTCCTTAGTAGTCAGAAACAGGCCTAATCTGGGTATACTGAATATCAGGGACTTTAGCAACCAGACATTGTCCAGGTACAGCCAATATTTAGTGCCAGCTGCTTGATAAATAGCTGAGTATTGTTAAGACAGCTGAGTATTGTTAAGCAGTGCTAGTTGCCTGGATAGTTATCCAGGCACTGGTCCTGAATATTGGCAGAGCCTGGATAACTTCTGGGTCCACCTCCAGACTGACTCGGTACACTAGAGACTTTATCAAATTAAAATATGTTCAGTGGAAAAATGTAATGGCAAGACAACACTATCAAAAAGATAAGAATTCATCTGTTGTTTTAGGGAAATAGTTATACAGAAATACTGCCAAAATATCCTTGGATCTTAGACAAAAATCATCTATTTTTATCCAGAAAGCCATGAGTGTTCACGAGGTCTCTTGCTAATGGAAAGTAAACAGGGTAGTTATAAATAAGACACATTCTCTAATGGTCTGTTGATGAAAAATAGGGCAGGGTGGATCAATTAAATGGGTCTCAGCATGCCAGCTGCTGGGTGTTGTACTCAGAGAGACCACTTTAGGGCCAGAGCAGAGAGAGGCCACATCAAGATGTTACCACTTGAATAAGCTTTATTGCAGAAAAGACATGTGCTATATTTCCTAGCTGCATTTTTTATTTGTTTCCAGATAAGCCACATTTACGCCTGGGAAGGAGGGGGGAATCTCTTCAGGAGTGTCATGGAGGGATATATGACAACATTTTGTGCTTTCTTTTCATACTATCCCGAGTCTACAGTTCCTCCCATGTGGGTAGATTTCATTGACTTAGGAGCCTATTCAATAAAACACAAGCTTAAAAAAAAAAATCTTTGCAAGAGTAGCTTTTGGTGCCACTCCTTCATACCTTGTTGAAAGATTTGTGATCATGAATCATAAGAGGAGTAGAAAATCCCATGCCCTATTTACATTTCCTTCTGTAAAAGCATATGTAACACCTGGGGCCCATCATTTTTTGGCATCCCCCCATCTGTACGAAAAACATGATTTTTGTAACAAACCACACGTCATACATGAGTACCTAGGAAAAGGCAGCATCTTACATATTGCAGTGAGCAGTACATCAATACACTCATTGTAAAACTAAACAAGCCAGACCAGTACAGATCAATCCTACACCGTCAATCCTAACAGAAAACCATGTCTTTCGAACACACAGAACACAGAAAACACCTTTGCCTAGTATGTCATCACAAACTAACCCCTCCCCCTTTTACAAAACTGTAGTGTGGATTTTAGCCACGGTGGTAACAGCTCTGATGCTCATAGAATTCTGAGCATCAGAGCTGCTACCACCACGGCTGGCGCTAAAAAACGCTCCACAGTTTTGTAAAAGGGGGGATAAAATAGAAATACATAGACAAAGGTTAAATTGAACCAGCAAGAAGCTGGACTCTGCATACAATGCAACACCACAGAAACAGTGACATATGTCTCCTAAAGCAATAAATAAACAGAAAATTTTTGTTTTACCTTTGTCTTCTCTGGTTTCTGCTTTCCTCATCTTCTTGTTACTGTCTTCCTCAGTGGCGTACCTAGGGTATGTGGCACCCGGGGCCCATCATTTTTTGACACCCCCCTCCCCCCCCATGTAAAAAAAATTTTTTTTTTTTTTTTTTGCAATAACCATGAAATGGAATAAATGGTCAGAATAGAAACAGGCAGTGAAAATTTTCTTTTATTGAACCTCATATATGTAACCATTATTCCAAACATAACAAAACATAAATTATGTCTAAATTGTCATGACATTAGAAGTACATATGGAGTAGTTGCAGGCAGTGGCGTACTTAGGGTATGTGGCACCCAGGGCCCATCATTTTTTGACACACCCCCATCTATATGAAAAATATGATTTTTAGTACCAATCTACATATCGCACCACAAGAGTGTACCTAGGAAAAGGCTGCATCTTAAACACTGCAGTGAGCACTAGAACACCAACACATACATTGTAAAACTAAACAAGCCAGATCCCGCACAGTCAATTGGTCCTGTTGTCAATGCCAACTGAAAACTATGTCTTTTTCATACACACAGAACAGAGATACACCCTCGCCCAAAATGGAATAATCACAAACTAAAAATAGAAATATGTAGACAAAAGTTAAACTGATCCGCCAAGAAACCAGACCCTGGATACAATGCAACACCACAAAAAACAGTAACACATGTCCTCTAATACAGTGCAAAATATAAAGACAGTAGATGTAAATTTGAAAAAACTGATACATAACAATCACCACTTTATAAATTAACAAATAAAAATAAAACAAATAATGAGATATAAAAAAATACAATTTTATTGGACTAATCCCCGTAAGCTCGGTCCCCATCCCCGCAAACCACCTGATTCCATCCACACAAGCCTTGAATTGTTTATATTAAAGTATAAAAAGAAACAATATTCTGTACAATTGTCAATTTATAAATCAGCGTCTTCTCCCCACTCTCTTCCCCATTTCCCTTCAGCATCCTCAGCCCACTCTCTCTCCACTTTCCTTCAGCGCACGCACATAAAAACAAGCAAGTAATTTTATATCATTTTCATTCTATTCATTCATAGAAATTAAAGTCTAGATAATGCCAGTCACATAACAAAACATGATTTTACAAAAATAATTCCCTGCAGTCAAGCCTGCAAGGATTATTAGATGTCTTTCAGCAGTTCCCCTCCCTCCCTCCCCCTTACCTTTGTGGCCAAGTCAAAATGATCTACCAACAATAAAATTTTAAAAACACAAAGCACGCTGTACGCAGAGAAAATGTTAATTATCATTTATATTCCGCGGGTTTTCAAAGAGGTCAAGGCAGATGACTTTATGCAATGTCACCTCAGTAACAACTATACAAAAATAGACAAATATTCCCCCTCCCTTTTTACTAAACTGCGATAGCGGTTTTTAGCGTAGGGAGCTGCGCTGAATGCCCCACGCTGCTCTCGACGCTCATAGGCTCCCTGCGCTAAAAAACTCTATTGCGGTTTAGTAAAAGGGGGCCATAGTGCAAAATATAGACAGCAGATATAAATTTTCAAAACGGACACATTTTGATCACTAAGTTGAAAATAAAATCATTTTTCCTACTTTTTTGTCTGGTGATTTCATGAGTCTCTGGTCCTTCTTCTGATCCTTCTTCTTTCTCTCTCCCCCTGGCTCCCCTCTTTATTTCTGCCTTTCTTTCTCTCTCCTCCTGGCCCCCCTCTTTCTTTCTGCCTTTCTTTCTCTCCCCCTTGACCCCCCTCTTTATTTCTGCCTTTCTTTCTCTCCCCTTGGTCCCCCTCTTTCTTTCTGCCTTTCTTTCTCTCTCCCCCTGGCCCTCCTCTTTCTTTCTGCCTTTCTTTCTCTCCCCCTTGACCCCCTCTTTATTTCTGCCTTTCTTTCTCTCCCCTTGGTCCCCCTCTTTATTTCTGCCTTTCTTTCTCTCCCCTTGGTCCCCCTCTTTCTTTCTGCCTTTCTTTCTCTCTCCCCCTGCCCCCCCCCTCTTTATTTTTTCCTTTCTTTCTCTCTCCCCCTAGCCTGCACAAAGCCATCGTGCCGATTTCTCCACTTCCACGATTCTTTCCCTACCCTCACCCCCAAGCCAGCAGCCGATTTCTCCCTGCTCCTTCCCCGATGTCCTGATGTCCTGAACTTCATCGGGCAGCAGCAGCATTCACAATTCACTGATGTTGCCCGCTTCAGGCCTTCCTCTCTGTCGGGTCCTGTCTTCATGAAAACTGGAAGTAGGCAGGACCCGGCAGAGAACAAGGCCTGAAGCCGGCAACAGCAGCGAATTGTAAACGCTGCTGCTGCCCGAAGAAGGTAATGGAGCACCGAGGCAGTCCGCTTCTCCCCCCTCCCAGCCGAACCCCCGCTGACCCTCCTATCTCCCCCCCCCCCCCGTGAACCTTTCCGACCTTCCCAGCGAGAGCAGCAAACCTCCTTCGCGGCTTTCTCCTCCCTCTGCCGCGTTACTGATGACGTCATCAGTGATGCGGCAGAGGGAGGATAAAGCCGACGCTACTGGAGGGAGGTTTGCTGCTTTCGCTGGGAGGGTCAGAAAGGTTCACTTGGGGGGGGAGAGAGATAGGATGGTCAGCGGGGTTTCGGCTGGGAGGGGGGAGAAGCGGTCTGCCTTGGTGCTCCAAGGCCTGGCGCCATTACCTTTTTCGATAATGGCGCCGATGCTGCTTTCGCTGGGAGGGTAGGAGCGCGATAGGGACCGGGCCAGCTGTGCACCCCCCCCTAAGGCGGCACCCGGGATGGACCTCCCCCTCGCCCCCCTTGGTACGCTACTGCCCTGGGGAAACAGCCTGCAACAAGATCGCGCGATGCCAGAGATCTTTGCCTGCTTCGGCTGTTTCCTCCGCCGCGGTCCCGCCCCTCCTCTGACATCAGAGGAGGGGCAGGACCGTGGCGGAGGAAACAGTCGAAGCAGGCAAAGATCTCTGGCATCGCGATCTTGCTGCAGGCTGTTTCCAGACGCGACACCCGGCGCAGGGGGGGGTAACTGGACCGGCCCGGGAGCACCCCCTCAGGGCTTGGTACCCGGGGCGGACTTCCCCCCCCCCCGCCCCCCCCCCCTTGGTACGCCACTGGTCTTCCTTCCATCCACTGTCTGCCATCTATCTGCCCCTCCCTATATGACATCTTCTCTCCTTCTATGCCCCTTCCAGAAACTGTCTGTCTCCCCCTTCCATCTCTCCTCTAGACCCCTTCCATCCCCCTTCCATCTCTCCTCTAGACCCCCCCTTTGGTCTGGCATCCATCATCTTCCCTCTGTTCCCTCATGGTCTGGCATCTTTCTCCTTTCATCTCTCTTTCCCTCCCCCCTGTAGTTTTTAGCATCTCATTTCCTCCGCTCAGATCTGATATCTGTCTCCTTCCCTGTTCTCTGGCATCTCTCTCTCCTCTCTTTCTTCCCTTTCCTTCTCTGGTCTTCCTTCTTTATTTTCTGCCTCCGTCTAAATTAAATTCTTTCTTACTATACAGTCCTCAGTTTCCCTCTTTCACTACGTCTATCCACAGCATCCCTTTCCTTCACTCCTCCACTATCTCACTAATTCTATCTTCTTCCCCCATCCAGCATATGTCCTTTTTCTTTATCCCTCCTTCCATCCAGTATGTGTTCTCTTTCTCCACTTCCATTCAGCATTTGCTCTCCCTTCTCCCTACTTCCATCATCTGACCTCTTTTCTCTCCCCTTTCTACCCACTTCCATCATCTGCCCCCTTCTTTCAATCTCTCCATCCACCACAGACCCATCTTTCTCCCTTCTTCACCTTTCCGATTTTGGCAACAAGATCTGCAACACCCCCCTCTCCCTGCTCCCCCCCTCCCCGGACAACAGGCCCGGTCCGACAAACCTCCCTGCCCTGTGGCCGGCAATGTCTAAACTGCCTTCTTACAGCAGCCAGAGCGTTGTAGTTGCATATGGCTGCCGTGAAGGTCGTTTCTGATGCAACTTCCGATTGTGTCAGAGATGACCTTTACGGCAGCCACACGCAACTTCAACGCTCTAGCTCAGAGGTGCCCACACTTTTTGGGCTTGTGAGCTACTTTTAAAATGACCAAGTCAAAATGATCTACCAACAATAAAATTTAAAAAAAACACAAAGCACACTGTACGCTGAGAAAATGTTAATTATCATTCCTATTCTGGGGGTTTTTCAAAGAGGTCAAGGCAGATGACTCTATGCACTGTCACCTCAGTAACAATCATACAAAAATAGACAAATATACCCCTTCCCTTTTTACTAAACCACAATAGCAGTTTTTAGCGCAGGGAGCTGCGCTGAATGCCCAGGGCTGCTCTCGACGCTCTTAGGCTCCCTGCACTAAAAACTGCTATTGCGGTTTAGTAAAAGGGGGCCATAGTGCAAAATATAGACAGAAGATATAAATTCAGACACATTTTGATTACTAAATTGAAAATAAAATCATTTTTCCTACCTTGTCTGGTGATTTCATGAGTCTCTGATTGCACTTTCTTCTTCTGACTGTGCATCCAATCTTTCTTCCCTTCTTTCAGCCTGTATGCTTCCTCTCCTCCAGACCTCATTCCCTCCTCCAACTTTTTCTTCCTCTCTCCCTGCCCTTTCTTTCTCCCTGCCTCCCTTTCTTTTTTCTCTCTTCATGCCCCCTTTCTTTTTTCCTGTTTCCCTTCTGTCTCCCTCCCTGCCCCCTTTCTTTCTTTCTCCCTGCCTGCCCTCTACCAAGCCACTGCTGCCACCATCAGGGAACAGGCCCCAAAGCCGTCGCAACCCCAAGCTCGCTCTGCTTCCCTGCGTCGGGGCTGACCAGCATTCCTCTCCCTGACGTCAATTCTGCCGTCAGAGAGGAAGTTCCGCCCAACCAGGCAGCGATTGGCTGGCCCGAACTTCCTCTCCAACGGCAGAATTGACGTCGGGGAGAGAAAGGCTGATCGGCCGGTCGATCACCAAGGCAAAGTGAGTCGATCACGGAGCCCGGGATGGGCTCCGCGATCGACTCACTTTGCCTTGGCGATCGACCATTTTCCGGACCTGGCCAGCTGTGCACCCCCCCTAAGGCTGCACCCGGAGCGAACCTCCCCCCACCCCCCTTGGTACGCCACTGGTAAAAGGTTGTAAGAGTAAGAGACATCATGGGCAATGTTTTTCTTATCAGGCTGCCTCTCATGACAAAGACTTCCATCCATTATTGATCAGATCTGTGTCTTATAAACACTATAGAAAACTTTTGAAGACTTTTCTTTTCTCCAAATTTCTGACTAGCTAAATTTCCTTGCATTTCATTAACATTGTATTTCTCCATAGCATAATCTTTTGTTAACCGCATTGAACTAACGGTTAAGCGGTCTAGAAATCTGCTATTATGTTATGTTATCTTATGTTTGTAAAACAATTTTACAAAGAAATCTTTATTCAAAAAGCTATGGAGGGCTTTTATATCAGCACATTGAACGTCGGCCCCACTAGCATGGCCAGAAAAATGGGTGTGCATGATAACCTCAATGAAAATTTCAGACTCTTCAGAACACTGCAGCGAAGCAAGCTTGTATACTTTTTAAACTTGCATGCATGATATTTCAAATTTTGGATGGATATTCCCTTGATTGCATAACACTATGGGGTCCTTTAACTAAGGCGTGCTAACCGATTTAGCGCACGCTAAATGCTAAGGTGCCCATAGAATATAATGGGCACCTTAGCATTTATTGTGCACTAATCTTTAGTGCAAGCTAAATCGGTTAGTGCACCTTAGTAAAAGGACTCCTATATCTTTATTTTTTTTCCAAATGCTATTCGATCTCTCCTTTCTTTTTTTTTTTTGTACAATCCAATATAAATGTTTATTTGTATTTAATTACAAAATATTCATACTTTTCAAACTATGCCACAGAAGATGGTTAGAAGTCCTGATGTCATAAAAAAAACAACAACAACATGTTGACCTTATGTTCTTATTTCATGTTTCAAATCAATGATCATCCCTTGCACATCTCATGAAATTCTATTTATCCATCCAGATCATCCAAGATCTCCAAAGGCAGGAGAAAATTTAAATCAAACAGTGCTGTTTGGAGTACTTCCCCATTATCAAGTGATAGTGGTGCACCTGCTAGGGACATGTGAACGTGGCAAAGTGCCCCTAACAGTGCAAGTCGGAATAGAGGTGCACATTAGAGGTAAAAGAGCTTTGCCATCCCTCCCAGGCATGAAGAGCTCTGACCTTCTGGAAGGGTGTGGAATGCAGCAAAAGTTCAGAGAAGGACATGGTGTTTTTAATCAAGGGGAATGCTGGGAATTGCAAGAGAAGTTTGATGTCCTACATCCTTTCTCCCTCTTCAAGTTGCTTCGGTCAAAGGTTTTTTAAATAGGTAACTACTAACTTCTGACCGGGGGTGGGGGGGGGGCCAATGCTCAAAAGTCATTATTAATAGATGTGTTACGTGTGTGTTTATAGCCATAGCTGAACTTACCAAACAAGGAACAAGCGATTGATGCTCAAAGGAAATCACAAAAAATAATAAATAATACGTTTACATGAAAAACTATAATGAAATCAAGGAAAACTTTCAAAAAATTTTTATTCAATAAGATACGTGCTATTTATTTTTCATGCATTGCACAACAGTATTAACTTGTGAAGTGGAAGTACTGCAAGGATTGGGTGGTGAGGTTTTTGGGGGACTAAGTTCCTCTTTTTCCTCCATGTCTCTGAGAACAACCTTCCTATATACAAGAAAATAAACTAAAAAATTTGTGAAAGTTTGCCTTAATTTCATTTTAGTTTTTCATGTACTTGTGTTATTTATTATTTTGGGGATTAAATCTTTCATGCTTTCCTTTCTGGATTGTGTTTCCTCCTTTTTTTTGTTTTTGACATAGGAAATCACATGCAAATAAGATGCATAGAAAGTCTGCCTGAAGTCTGATAGGGAAAGCGTCCAGTAGGCATAAGCAGTAAGTGTCAATGTTCTGTGTATGCTCAGGACAGAGGAATGGGGGGGAGGCAAAGGAGTTTAGTAGACGTGGTCCATTACACAGGAAAAAAGTAGAAATAAAATAAAATATAAAACAAGACAAAGTAAACAAAGAACCTGACTTGAAAAATGGCAAAAACTGCTCCTTGGACCCTTCTATAAAGGTTTGCCTCATATGCGCAGGTTCATGAATGATTCTTGTTGGTTACTTTTTTTTTTCCAAATCTTTATTCATTTTTATATCTTACAACAAGTGTATCAATAAATTGACAATTGAAATTAAGTACATCACTTGAATTTCTTTCATAATTTAACAGTAATACATAAGATTTAACCCCTTCCCTCCCACCCTTACCATAACAAATGTAATATTAAAAAAAAAAAAAAAAAAACATATACAATAAGTGAAATAGAGTTGGTTACTTTTTTGTTGTTTTTATTATTATTATTATTGTATTTTGTGTAAGGCAACCAGAAAACTTTTCGTTTTTCTTTTTTTAAGGTTATACTACTTTTCCGGGTGCAAACACACACACACAAGATACATGCACACGAAAAGTGCAAATACTATTAAAAAGTACAGACCATCAAGAAGCTGCCCTTTCACATGTAACACCACCTCATACCTGCTGGAAAAATTTGAACATTACAAGTAGGCGCTCTCTTCTGTGCATTGCACAGAATCCTCATTTTGATTTTATGAGCTCATTTTAATACATTTGCATCTGGTTTTCAGATGCTCCTTTTGCAAACATTAAAAGCAGCGCTGAAGCCCTTCAAGTATTAGGCGCGCAATAATGTACGTACAAAACAGTCAAAATGGAACGTTACAAGCCTGGTGAGCTTTAAGCATCAGACCCCCCAGATTAGTTATGTTTAATAAACTTCTCTGTTTTCTTAAGATGTGAAGGGCAATTCGATAACTGAGCGCCTCATTATCATATGGAATAACGGTTGGTACCTCAGTTATGAAAAATAGCCTGCTAAATAGTTCCAATGATAAACTTCTTCTCATCATGACAAGTGTGGCTTTGCAAATGATTACTAGGAGAATCTTCATTCACCGGCACCGGCACGTTCTGTGGGCTGCATGCTAGTGCCAGATGGGGTAAGGCTTCTGTTGGGGCGGGCGGGGGGGGATGCTGGTTCGAGCGGGGGGGGGGGGGGCATTCACGGGCGAGTGATGCCAGTTCTCGTGGGGAGCATTCGCGGGCTGGAGGGGGAGTGATACCGGTTCTAGGGGGGTGGAGCAGCACCGGTGACCTCGGGGGGGAACGAATCAAGCGAGTTTCCCTTACTTCCTATGGGGAAACTTACTTTGATATACGAGCAATTTGGTTTACGAGCATGCTTCTGGAACAAATTATGCTCATAAACCAAGGTTCCACTATATTTGATATACCACATTTTTCAGCGAATGGATCAACGCAGTGTACAATAACAAATAGCACGATAGAAAGAAGAAAAGAACTCCATAGCACAGTGTTCTTCAATGCAAGGCCTGGGTGCCAATGGCGGACCCTGGAGACAGTGGCGTAGTGAGGGTGAGAGGCACCTGGGGTGGTGGCGCCCCTTACCCTCCCTCTTCTCCTCCCCACCCCCACCTTCACATGCTCCTTCCCTGCCCCCTTCTGCCACGTGTGCATCGTGTCCCTTCCCCGTACCTCTGTAACATACCTGGCGCAAGTGGCAACACCCACACTGCCGTTGCGCCAGCATCAGCTCTTCCACTGATGCCACTTTCTAGGCTCTGGGTCCAGGAAGTGACATCAGAGGAAGACCCTCCCCCTCCCTTACTATGCCACTACCTGGAGATCTCTGGGGAGGCCTCCGTTGTCATTCTGATATTTCCCTCAGTACTCTCTGCTTCCAAGCTTAGGTCAGGAAGGGGGAAGTGGATGGGAGGAAGAGTTGCATGTATGAAGGATATTTCTTAACAGAAGAAGAGAATGAATTTGGAGACACCCACCCCCAATAAAAAGTCTGAAGGCTGGCTGGAAGTGATGGACATCCCATAGCAACTCTCCTTTGAATGCCAAGCGGCCCCCCAGTATAAAAATGAGTGAAGACCACTGCCATAACATATGATAGGAAAAGGCAACATTCATACACGGCAAAAATAAATAAGTACAAATTCATGTGTGTTTCTCCTGAGACCCTTTAGGGATGTTAAGCCACGCAAGAGCGATCATGTGGCTATTTGCCTAAAAAGAAAATTGTCAGCAAAATCTCGAATTCGGCAAATGTTGATTCTGAACGGTTGGGTGGGGAGGGAGATCGTTCCATAGCTTTGGTGCAATAAAATAGAAAACAGAGGTTCTAGTGGACTCACAGTGGGCTTGCTTTGGAGTAGGAAACACCCAAAAGTTAGCATCAAGAAAGCAAAGGGCTCATTGGGGGGGTGGGGTATAAGGGATAATCAAAGAAGACAAATAGTGGAGGCTGACCAGCATGAAGTGTCTTATGGGTGAGGCACAGAATTTAAAAACAAAAAATACAGTAATGTATGGGCAGCCAGTGCAGGAGTAGGAGAGTGGAGTGTTGTGTGGGCAATGGGTGAGGCTCCCAGTTATTTAGGTAACTTACAAGATACTGTACATTACACACATCTCTGTCACACTCATACACCTGGCTGGTGTAACTGCATGTGTGTGTGTGTAAATGTTAGTCGCACCAATATTTATTTATTTAAAATTTCTTATATCCCATTTGTCTATGAATCCAGGCAGTTTACAATTCTACCCTGCTCCCTCCTCTTTTATGAAGCCGTGTCAGGCTTTTATATCGCAGGCCACAGTGGTAAAAGCTCCATTGTTCATAGAATTCCGTTGAGCATCGGAGCTAATGCCATCGCAGCCGGCAATAAAAAAAAAAAAAAGCCTAACGCGGCTTCATAAAAGGGGCCATAGATAGATATAGATATAAATTGTTTTTTCTGTAAAAATTTGATATCAATATTAAAATGTTTCCTCTACCTTCACACCAGACCACAATTACTAAAATCATCCTCACTGTTGACAACTGAATTGTTTTTTTCACCGAGGAGTGTTCTGTAAAGGTGCCGATTACACATGTCTCAGGCTGCTTGGGTTTATGATGAGGCTTAAAGAATGTGGAAAAAAAAATCATTTGTTCCGGAGCAGCTCTGAAACCCCATAATACGATGCAGGATTACTACAGCTCATTGTGATTCACCATTAATAATGTTAAGTGCTCTCTAGGCTCCACAGAAAAAAATCAGACATGCTTATAATCCTCTGCCATAAACCATTTACACTATATAAGACAGCAATTGAATTCCACATAATGCACAGGAATATTTTAATTTTATACAATGTTTCCTGTAAGCTGACAAAAGGGCAGGTCCTGAGATCCTATGAATAAAACGCTCATGTGTTCTCAGAAATCATTCAGGTCCTACATCGTCCAAATGCTTTATGGTCTCTGGGGAGAGAAAATCGGAGTAAAAAGTCAAACAGCAACTGGTTGAGCTGGTGCCCTTCTCTGGCAATGAGCCAGATCACATGATGGGAGTGTCTCAAGGGCCATAAAGGCCACAAAGGCTGAAAAGCAGAGGAATTTAACACAGTGCTTCTCTAACAATCTGAGCCGGTAGACTGGCAGATTTTTTTCCCACTGTGCCAGGGACTTTTACCATATTTGTGCCATATTATCTTATCTGTGTAGGCATGCAGCCTATACAAATAAGATAATAATATGGCACAAAAGAGATGATTTGTGGATAGGCAGGAAAAAGGTAGTAGGTGATACCTAAAAATTTGTCATTATGATTTTAGTTTTATTACTGATATCTGACTTATATTCAACCCCAATGAACAAAGATATCAAGCAAGAATAATAGATAAAAGGCTTTAAGAAGAACAGCCAGCTTCTCTTTGAAAATGTGAACTAGACTGGAGAAGTCCAGTGATACAAATGAACCTTTGTGTATAAGTGAAGGGAATTTTTCAACCAGGGGAATTTACCCATCTTATGGTACTTACGGTACTATTCGAAAGGGTCCAGAGAAGAGCGACTAAGATGGTTAAGGGATTGGAGGAGCTGCCATACAGCGAAAAAGAACATGGGCCTCTTCTCCCTCGAACAGAAGAGATTGAGAGGGTACATGATCAAAATATTCAAGGTACTGAAGGGGATAGACTTAGTAGATAAGGACACATTGTTCACCCTCTCCAAGGTAGGGAGAACGAGAGGGCACTTTCTAAAGTTGAAAGGGGATAGATTCTGTACAAACGTAAGGAAGTTCTTCGTCACCCAGAGAGTGGTAGAAAACTGGAACACTCTTCAGGAATCTGCATTGGGGAAAACACCCTCCAGGGATTCAAGACAAAGTTAGACAAATTCCTGCTGAACAAGAATGTGCGCTGGTAGGGCTAGCCTCAGTTGGGGCACTGGTCTTTGACCAGAGGGCCGCTGCACGAGCGGACTGCTGGGCATGATGGACCACTAGTCTGACCCACCAGCGGCAATTCTTATGTTCTTATCCTTTGAGAACTGTGCTAATACTGCTTGCATTCTGCCTATATCCTTTAGGCTATTAGTACAATCTTTCATTTTGTCTGTTGTTGATTACTGCAATATAATATATTTGGGATCTCATTAAAAAAACTTCTCAAAAGATTAAAAATTATCCAGAACATAGCGATTCGTTTGATTTTTGGCCTGAAAAAATATGACCATATTAGTCCATTCTATCAACAGTTACATTTGCTGCCATTCGAGGCAAGAATATTGTTTAAGTTTGGTTGTATTAGTTTCAAGGCTCTGTTAGGTTTGGCTCCAGCTTACCTATCCTCACGTTTTGAACGATATAAACCGAACAAGATTACCCGAAGAAATCATTTGTTTGCTTACCCAGCTATAAAATCTTGTCGTTATAAGGCAGGCAAAATGAATTCTTGGTTGTGTACCAATATTTCTCAGGCTCATCTGATTTATTTGGCAAATTTGTAAATTGATATTCTATCTTAATGTAAAGTTATAATTTTGACCTATCCTGAATGTATTTCCATGTTAATTGTATTTTTTACATTGATTGCACAGTCCTCTTTGTTGTGAACTGCCTAAAACTATAAGGTGTGGCGATATATAAGAATTGTTATTATTATTATTTTAGAGGTGCCACAAAAAGCTAAATACCTCCTTTTTTATTTATACCCCCTCCCCTTTTACAAAATCACACAAGAGGCTTTTAGCACCAGCCAGCTTGCTGAATGCTCTACGTTGCTTCAATGGTCATAGAGTTCCTATGAGCATTGGAGAAGCGCAAAGAATTCAGTGCACTGGACGACGCTAAAAACCTCTTGCGTGGTTTTGTAAAAGGGGGGGTTAATTTGTAAAGACTTACTGACACTTAAACATTCCTAAATTTTTACTTCAGACACATCACCCATAAATCTTTGTTTGTCGTTCCAGCTGTAAGGAGTCCACCAGCACCAAAACCTCAGCTGTAGATTCCTGTTACTAATGAAAAACCTCTAATGTCACCAATATTCATTATTGGGATGGTAGCCCTTCAGAAACTCAGTTCTTCCATGGCATCTTTGATGAGCTTCTGTGACTTGAACAATATTTGTTCAATCTTGCCACTCCAGTAGTCTTTCAATATAAATTTCATTATCCAAAGCCATTTTATGGATGGCTGAATAACTAACCTCTGAATTCCACACAGAGGCAACACCCTGAATGAGTTGGTACATAAGAACCTCTGCTGCTTCCTGGTTCTGATGCAACTCATGCAGACCTTTCACACTCCAGTGAAAATACCCCTTTATTATTTTCTACTTCAGGCCAGAGCTGATGCTTCCTTTGGTCCTCAGGACCAGAGAGTCCTTCAATATCATGTGCAGAAGGGGGAAAAGTATCAAATCCATCAAAGCTCTCCTTTCCATTGTTTTAACCATATTTTTTCTACCATTTGTTATAAAATACTGTATATACTCGAATATAAGTCAATCCGAAGTCAAGATCCCCTTTTCCCCCCATAAAGGAGGAAAAAATGGTTGACTTGAATATAAGTCGGGCGGCTTAATATTCAAGTGACCTGCCCTGTCAGGCTCTGCACCAAGCTTCCTTTCTGCCAGGCACAGCACCCAGCACCCTTCCCTCCCTCCCCTGTCAGGCATTGCATCCAGCCCCCTTCCTTCCTTCCCTCCCCTGTCAGGCAGCACCCAGCCCCCTTCCTTCCCTCCCCCGTCAGACTCTGCACCCTGCCGCCCTCCCTGTCCTAGCCTCAGGCTCATACTTCTACTGGTGATCGTCGGTGGAGGTGCAGTGGGTAGGAACAAACTTTCCAAGTTCCTTTCCCGCTGCTAACTGGCTGCCTGTGAGAGTCTTTGGTCGCTGAGATGAAGCACGAGCGATTTTGCGCTGCTGCTCAGTGCTGAGCGGCTTCCATAATGGCTCCTGCGAATTCTCACAAAGATATTTAAATCTAAATACATCACATCTAAGCACACTCCTTCTATCCAATTCTCTGGTCACCCAGTCAAAGAAATTGATCAGATCTGTCTGACAAAACCTACCTCTAGTGCAGAGATCTCAAAGTCCCTCCTTGAGGGCCGCAATCCAGTCAGGATTTCCCCAATGAATATGCATTGAAAGCAGTGCATGCACATAGATCTCATCCATATTCATTGGGGAAATCCTGAAAACCCAACTGGATTGCGGCCCTCAAGGAGGGACTTTGAGACCCCTGCTCCAGTGAATCCATGTTGCCTCCGGTCCTGTAATTCACAGGATTCTAGAAATTTCACCATGCTCTTTTGTAAAAGCATTTCCATTAATTTGCTTACCACAGAAGTCAGACTTACAGGCCTGTAATTCCTTACATCCATCTTTGTGTAAAGCAGGGGTGTCAAAGTCCCTCCTTGAGTGCCGTAATCCAGTCGGGTTTTCAGGATTTCCCCAATGAATATGCATGAGATCTATTTGCATGCACTGCTTTCATTGTATGCTAATAGATCTCATGCATATTCATTGGGGAAATCCTGAAAACTCGACTGGATTGTGGCCCTCGAGGAGGGACTTTGACACCCCTGGTGTAGAGGGACCACATCTGCCCTTCTCCAGTCCTCCAGTACCACTCCCGACTTTAGAGAAGCATTGAAAAGGTCAGTTAGCGGAGCCACCAGAACTTTCCTAAGTTTCTGTGGTAAGGAAGTAGAATGGCTTCATAATATAGAGAAGTTCAATAAGTGGCTCAAAGCCTGGTGCCAACAAGAAAGTTTTAGATGCATAAAAGGATGAGGCAATATATGGAAAACAAAAGGTCACCTTAGGGATACAGAGGGGCAGTGCTGGACACTGGGGAAGGAATATGAACACAGGAGGGAGATGCTGAATATGAGGGGAGAATAGGGAGATGGATAAGAAAGGCAAAGTTGGATGGGGGGATAGAGACATGGGACAAGGACATGGGAGAGGTTATGGATAAAGAGGGGAGAATCTGAACATGGGGGGGAAGATAGAGAGAGAATGAAGAGTGCAACCTCTTGCACTTCCCCCACCACCCCTTGTGTTCATGGGGATTGCAATACCAAAGCCTACTGCTCTTCCTGCAGTTATTTGCTGGGGGCAGGGCTGGGGTGGGGTATGGGTACAGCAGACGGTAGATTTTATATTTCAAAATGGTAGCCTTTTTAGCACTGCCATTTTTTTTATCCAGGCTTCCTCAATTTATCTGCTAGCAGGTGATGAGGTCTCTGTCAACATGTTCCTTTCTTTAATGGTACCAGCCTTGCCTTCTACTGCCAATAGGGAATGAGAGACCCCCAGTAGCAGGTTGATAACCTTGCTGCAGGAGTTCCCTTTATTGGAACATATAGTGCAAACAAATCTATATAGGCAGACAGACATACAATGAGCCCTCGCCAATTGGTGTTATCATTTGGAAAAAATATCCCTAAAAACACAGGGTTCATAAAAAGCACTATTTAACCAGGCAGGAAACATAGAAACATAATGGCAGATAAAGGCCAAATGGCCCATCTAGTTTGCCCATCCACAGTAACCATTATCTCTTCCTCTCTCTAAGACAGTGGTCTCAAACTCAAACCTTTTGCAAGGCCACATTTTGGATTTGTAGGTATTTGGAGGGCCTCAGAAAAAATAGTTAATGTCTTATTAAAGAAATGACAATTTTGCATGAGGTAAAACTCTTTATAGTTTATAAATCTTTCCTTTTGGCTAAGTCTTAATAATAATATTGTCATTTATAGCTAAAGAGACAAATGATCATGAAACTGTTTTAGACATACCTAAGGCCTCAAAATAGACATACCGAAGGCCTCAAAATAGTATCTGGTGGGCCACATGTGGTCCCCGGGCCACGAGTTTGAGATCACTTTTCTAAGAGATCCCACGTGCCTATCCCATGCCCTCTTGAATTGAGACACAGTCTCTGTCTCCACCACCTCTTCCGGGAGACTGTTCCACACAATTACCACCCTTTCTGTAAAAAAGTATTTCCTTAGATTACTCCGGAGCCTATCACCTCTTCTGCAAAAGCCACAGTTATTCAGTACCTTGTATATGAATGAGGCCCAGCACTGGATTTCCAGTTCTAATTCAGTTTCCTGAGATACAGAGAGCTTTCTTGTTTGAAGTTTTTATTAATAAGCAACAGTACCTTTTAAGGTGCTCCTATTGCTAGAATGAATCCAGCAACAAAGCCTACATATGCCCTCCTCTCCCTCCCCATCCCCTGCCTTTCTTCCTTTCCACCTCCTCCTTTCCCCAGCTTTGCTTTTTTTTTTAACTTTAGTGAAAAGCCTAAGCTTAACAAATGAAAGCTAATTTCTATTTTTAGATTGCTCAGTAATTGCAAAGTTAAATGCTCTTTTGAGTGCAGAACATGGGAAAAATAATTTTTAAAAGCTTTAAGGAATCCAGGGGATTTTTTTTTTTTTTGGGGGGGGGAGATGCTGAAAGCCAGCCATTTCCATTACGCAGGCTTCTCAGTCACATACATGGGAAAAATGCCAGCAGCACAATTTGTAAACTTGGAGGCCTGGAAACTAAAACCTAATTCTAGGCTAATCGAGTAAACACCTAATCCTACTTAGTAAGTGTCACATTTAGTGAGTTTTTATATTGCTTTCTTCAGTAAACTTTGCATGTTGGCTCAATTTTGCAGAACAGATAGCCACAAAAGATACATTCAAAGCTTTCTTTTCTTAACATGTTTAATTTGGAATATCCAAAATCAGATGTCAGCAGAGATATACAAAGTAATCAGAGACAAACTCATTTTCTTTTCTTTTTCTAAAGGATTCACAAAAGCGACTTTCTCAGTTGACATGGGGGGGAAAAATGGAGATTTCACCGTTCCCATCTTTAAACAATGGGAAAATGTGTGCACAGGAGAGGGGGGGAGGAGTTATTATACCCATATACAACTCCCCCACAGGCGCCACCTGCCCTGCCCACATTGCCATTGCCAGTGAGAAAAGACTGTAGCTAGGACCAAATTCTGTGCCCCTCCATAATTACACCCTGTGTGACCACAATGGGGTCCTTTTACTAAGGTGCGCTAATCGATTTAGCGCGCGCTAAATGCTAAGGTGCCCATAGAATATAATGGTCACCTTAGCATTTAACGTGCACTAATCTTTAGTGCACCCTAAATCGATTAGCACATGCTAAATCGGTTACTCGCCTTAGGGCCTCTTCTATTAAACTGCGCTAGTGCTGCTCCCGACACTCATAGAGTTCCTATGAGCGTCAGGAGCAGTGTGGGCCATTCAGCGCAGCTCTCTGCGCTAAAAACTGCTAGCGCAGTTTAATAGAAGAAGGGATTAGTAAAAGGACCCCAATGTTTGCACAGCCTTTACTATGATACTGTGCAGGTATATATAATCCGCCTGATATCACTGTGCAACCGAGGTTTTGGGCATGAATTTGGGCTCCTTTTACTAAGCTGCGCTAGCGGTTTTAGCGCGCACTGCATCGCCGCACGTGCTAGACGCTAACGCCACCATTGAGCTGGCGTTAGTTTTTGGCACGTAGCGTGGGGTTAGCGCGCGGGGCAATGTAGCGCACGCTAAAAACGCTAGCCACCTTAGTGGCTGTTCTATAGTGATTTGGGGTCGCTGAATTCAAAATTGACCTTAATTTTACAGTATAACCCTCTGTTTTTTGTCTAAAGAGTATTATAATGCAAAACTTAACATTTTTACTATATTTTCTAATGCTTGGAGTAAATATTAGAACAATCTGTGAAATGTTAAAACAGTTTGCCTCAAATTAGATTCCCCCCTCCCCCCCAATAATCTTGGTAGTGTTAGTGATGAGCACAGGGAAAGGTTTCACCAGGACATTGCTACAATGGAGAAACGATATCAAAACATCAAAACGATTCTAGAAAATAATATTTATAGGAACTCATAAATCGGCGCAATGCATTACATTATGACTTCTCAAGCTATAAATATTTGCGATTTGCTCAAGAACTATATGTGATAGGAGAAAACTGAGGCTATTTTCATACACAGGAGGTCAAATTCTGTAAAGTAAACCTCATTTCCTTCTTGCCCCAGAAAAAAAGTTAAATATTTGTTGCACACTATATTCAACGCTATTTAATCGGTCAGGAATGGCTCCTGGCTGGCTAAGTAGTAGCTATGTCACGCGATAGTTACCAATTTTAACTGCTGACAGCCAAGTTTAACTGCTAAATCGGGCCATGCAAATAGCTGGTCTATCTTTGGCTGCTATAACTTAGGCAGCCAGCGCCTAAAATCAACTTAGCTGGTTAAGTTTGAGCCAGACAAAAATAGACCAATTATTCAATGCCGGTCACCGGAAATAACCGGGCATTAAATATCCAGGCTCAGTGCCTACGGCAAGAGTTAGCTGCTCCTGTAGTCTCAATATCGTCCCTAATATGTATATCCTTATACTATTCACCATTATAATTATTTCATTAATGGAATAGTCCCGTCCCCCCCTTTTACAAAACTGTAGCACAGTTTTTAGCGCCAGCCTCGGCGGCAACAGCTCCGACGCTCATCGGAATTCTATGAGCATCAGAGCTGTTGCCACCACGGCCGGCGCTAAAAACCGCACTACAGTTTTGTAAAGGTATGGGGGGGTTGTGAGAGAGAATTCTCTCACTTATTTGGTTTGGAGATTCGGGTCCTTAAAAAAATTTGGGTTGAAACAATGGCTTCATCTCAGTTCCTGCCCAGCACAAAGTTGTGATGCTCTGATACACTTTGATGTTTTGCTTCATCACTTTCGGTACCAACCCTATTTGGTTTTCTATTTATATTTATCTCTCCTCATTTCTTCTTCCCCATTTGACTTTCTGCACAAAGCTGTTGTGCACAGTATTTCCTGTTCTCTCTGCCAGAACCTGCTGAAACTATATAGATCAAGATGTTTCCCTGTAACAGCAGAATGTACATCAGTTTGTGATCTTGGGCAAGTTACTTAACCCTCCATTGGCTCAGGTACAAACAGACACTAAGCCCTCCAGGGATAAAGAAATGCTTAGTGAACCTGAATGGGGTTCACCTTGAAATAATAGTGCAGTGTATTACAAACAGTGTTCTGCGGCACACTAGTGTGCCTCCTGAGATTTCAGGCGTGCTGTGAATCGCTGGCACTGGCTGACTGCCTACAGGACGGGCCTCTTGTGGCAAGAGGCACATCCTTTAGGCAATCAGCCGGCGCCAGTGCCTCTCCTTCTCTCCGCGTGGCTTCCATGGTGGCACCCCCCACTGGCGGCTCAGGGCCCACCTGAAGAGCCTTCACACATGCGCACCATGTCATCGTGTCGACATCCAAGCACTTCCGGATGCCTCGAGCCGCAGCCACTACATTTACCCCCTCATTTACTAAGGTGCGTTATGCTTTTTAGCGTGCGGTACATATTTGCACGCGCTATTCACGCACTAAACGCTAACATGTGCATGTTATCCTATGGACACGTTAGTAGTTAGCACACGCGTTGATTTAGCGGGCGCTATAACGCTTAGCACACTTTTGTAAAAGAGGGCCTTAGTGTGCCACAGCTCAACAAAGTTTGTGAGACACTGCAATAGTGGAAAAGGTGTGAGATAACTCCTAATAAACAATATCCCTACCCTTTCTCCACCTAACAAGGGTCACTATAGGAATAGCATTCAATATTCTCCCAATGATTGGATTGGTGGCACCTCTAAATGGAAATAACTGGGAGTCCAAAGTTAAATCAATATTTTCACTCAGTATGCCCAAGCCCATGGTACAGCATTCGGCCTCTCCTGTGATTAGCACATGCATTCATAATCATTGCAGCTGCTGCAGCAAAAAAGTTTGATGACTTTAGTGCATCTAGCCCTCAGTTCTTGAATAATTCCCACCCATAATCTATCTAATATAGACACCCATTAGGGTTTTTTATCGCTGGTCACTGCAGTAAAAGCTCCAACGCTCATAGGAATTCTATGAGTGTCAGAGCTTTTAACGCAGCGGCCTGCAATAAAAAAAATGTAACGCAGCTTGATAAAAGGGGGCCATATTTAATGCTCAATCATGGGACTCAACCCCTTGATCTTTACAAAATATTACTTATTTCAATTTTCCATCAGTATAGGGATGAAAATATAAAAGATATACTTTCCTACCAAGTGGCCAAATGGGAGTCTATAATCCAACCGTTAATTTCGCTATCATTCTCTTACATGCATTTTAGAAGATTAATGAAAACTTATTGGTTTAGTAAATTTGGAAAATGATTGTGTGGTTTTAATTGATGGTGTATTCAACAGTTGATGTGCTGGTTTTATCTTTTGTAAATTGCACCACATAAGACCGCGAGGTAACTGCAATTCATAAATAAAGTTTTATATTATAACATACATAGTAACATAGTAGATGATGACAGATAAAGACCCGAATGGTCCATCTAGTCTGCCCAACCTAATTCAATTTAAAAATTTGTTTGTTTTTTAATTCTTATTGTTCTTCTTAGCTATTTCTGGGTAAGAATCCAAATCTCTGCCCGGTACTATTCTTAGGTTCCAACCACGGAAGTCTCCATCAAAGCTCAGTCCAGTCCATCTACACCCTCCCAACCATTGAAGCTCTCCCCAGCCCATCCTTACGTTATGTTATATCTTATTTATTTGTCTTAATTGCCCTCCCAGAAGAGACAGTGATAATAAAATGGGAGCAGAATTCAAAAAAAGCAAAGGGTCAGAAGAGAGAATCCACAGTGACAAGAGAATAGAAATGAAGCACACTGGGCTACTTTTAACTATGGGCAACAACATACAACACTTATACAGCGTAACATACATCAATAAAAACTTTAGCACATCAACATTTTTCAAAAAGGAAGATAAGCTGATTACCAATCATATCCACAAAAGTCTGCCTCATTAAGCGGCATATTTTATCTGACAAAAAAAAGATGTCGCTTCAGCAGTTTCTTAAATTGACCCAGACCTTTCTGCTGATGAGAACATAAGAACATAAGAATTGCCACTGCTGGGTCAGGCCAATGGTCCATCCTGCCCAGCAGTCCGCTCACACGGTGGCCCCAAGGTCAAGACCAGTGCTCTAAATGAGCCAAGTCTCACCTGTGTACGTTCCAGTTTAGCAGGAACTTGTCCAACTTTGTCTTGAATCCCTGGAGGGTGTTTTCCCCTATAACAGACTCTGGAAGAGCGTTCCAGTTTTCTACCACTCTCTGTTGATACATCAGAATTTGTATGGATCTGTTCCCTTGAACCTTCAATCTCTATGGGAGGTGTATCAGCCGAGGAGGAACCTAAGGTCTGAAGGTACTATGAGATTAATTTCCATGACAGAGAAAACTGTCCAGTATGCAAAATCTAGAGTGGCAATGTTGTCTGTGCAGGGGTAAAATTTTGGACTTCCCTCCCTGGTATCCTGAGGACCTGTTCTGACCGTTTACAATTCAGAAAGATGTTGAAGACACAACTGTTTGTGGAGGCTTTTTTTTAAAAAAACTATTTGGGAGCCATATTTAATGAGAATTTTAAGCAGTGATTGTTTATTTAATGGGATGGCTATTGTGTAACTTTATTGAGTTTTTGCCATTATGTAAGGAAGATGATATTACTATGTAATTTCAATGTAACATGAATGCATTTTGTAAATGTATGGTCTATGAATTATTATGAATGTTTTTCAACTGTTACAATTTCCTTACGTTTGTACGGAATCTATCCCCTTTCAACTTTAGAGAGTGTCCTCTCGTTCTCCCTACCTTGGAGAGGGTGAACAGTCTATCTTTCTCTACTAAGTTTATTCCCTTCAGTATTTGGAATGTTTCGATCATGTCCCCTCGCAGTCTCCTCTTTTCAAGGGAGAAGAGCCCCAGTTTCTCTAATCTCTCGCTGTACAGCAACTCCTCCAGCCCCTTAACCATTTTAGTCGCTCTTCTCTGGATCCTTTCGAGTACTACCGTATCCTTCTTCATGTATGGCGACCAGTGCTGGCTGCAGTACTCCAGGTGAGGGCGCACCATGGCCTAGTACAGCGGCATGATAACCTTCTCCGATCTGCCCTGCCCTGGGATACACTGGAAGCTTATTCCACTCCATTGGCCCAGCATGCTGTAATGTGAATCACACCTAGTGCCCTTTCATGCATTAGCCACATCTAGAGGCGCCGGTAGGCACCTCTGGAGGCATGATTCCAGTGCCGTTTTTTTTTTACGCTGGCAGGTGCCTTGAAATGTTCTCTATGTATCATTTTAAATGGCGTTTCCCTCTTAATTTAGGTGCCTTAATGCGCACTAACCTCGTTAGCGCGCGCTAATGATTAGTGCAGGCTAAATGTTAAGACACCCATAGGAATATAATGGGTGTCTTAACATTTAACACGTGCTAATCGTTAGTGTGTGGTAACACAGTGAGTGCCAAATCTATTAGCGTTCTTCGATGAATTCCCCCTTACTGAATTTGGTGCTATAGAAATGATTAATTACAATTCACCAGATTAAGGACTAGATTCACAAACCTGCCCGATCGGGATCACTCCTTGTCCGATTCAGGCAGGTCCGATGGATTCTTGTAACTCCAATATGCAGATCGGGGCGATCGTAGGAACGCCCCCATCTGCCGGCACGGATCGCTGGTGTGTGATCCCAGTGCATGCGCAGACCATCTGTAGATGGTCTACGCATGCCTGTCCAAGCCGTGACTTTTTTTAAAAAAAACTTTTAAAATTAACTTTGTTTTTAGCCCAGAGAGCCCATGGTTTTAAACCACGGGCTCGCAGTGCGGGGAAGGGCAGGAGAGATTCGGGGCGGCAGGCAGGAGAGATCCGGGAACGAGCAGGCCAGGGTGGTGATTTGGAGCAGAGCAGGCAGGAGAGATGAGGACGAGCAGGTTGGTGAATAGGGGCAGAGCAGGGAGGAGAAATCGGGGAAGAGCATCGGGGCGGCAAGCAGAGAGATTCAGGGCAGCAGAGAGCAGGGCGTGCAGAGAGCAGGGCTTCAATGGAGCTGGAGAGTTGGAAAACTGTTTGCAAGTGGCCTCCAGCAGTCGCTTCTTCGGTTGATCGGCCAGCCCAGTTGGTTTCAAAAATTTGTTTTGTGAATCGCATCCCTGTCTACTTTGCATGCATTTTCCCTCATTTGCATGCACGGATTCGAAGCGGATTGCAGGAGAGGTTAGTGAATAGGGCCCGAGGGAAATCTGGTCGCAAAGGGGTCGCAAACCGATCGGTACACGGTTGGTTTGCTTTGTGAATCTAGCCCTAAGAATCCCTAACTATTGTATGTACCGGGGGGGGGGGAGGGGAATAAGAAGTCATCATATTAAAACAGTCTTTGATAATCTGTCAGGAGCCAATGAGGGAGATTTTAAAACAACAAACCAAGCAAAGAGAGAAACTTGCCTTATTGTAGTGAACAAGTGACAAAGAAGGCAAGAGAGATGTCCTAATAACCAAGTATAAGTTGATTGTTTAAATGCATCATGCTCTTAAACAATCAAATTATACTTGGTTATTAGGACATCTCTCTTGCCTTCTTTGTTGCTTGGAGATTTTAAAACATCTTTCCAGTCATGAGGAGGTGGTTGCAAAGTACTTTTTACAAAACGCTCTTTATTGAGCTAATTTCTTTCCCCTCCCAGACAAGAAAGCCTCTGCTGAAAGAACAAATGATTCATTTAACATACCCTAAACCATAGAAATAATGTTAATCTTTTTCAAATGTTGTCACAGACAGCTGATATAGATGGCCACACGTGAGCTCTTCACCTCGCAACATGTGCTGCTTCCTCAGACCACTGAAAAGTAGCCTAAGCCAGGGGTTTGCACACAGTATCATTTCTTCTGACCCACTCCTGTCATGGCATACAGCTAAGTGTTATTTTGATTTTTGGTATAACACACAGCATGTGTTTTATAACAATATACTTTGAAATTTAAGAATCGGGGACCATTCACAGTGGTGTGATTGATCTCGAGTTGTACACATTATAACTGTTTCATGATTTATGGATTGATGTTTCACATAGGCTTTAATATATTAGGGCTGATGATTGAACACCTGGGCTGTTCATTTCGGCTTGTATATGCAGTGTCTATGCTCTTTAGACTGATGGTACCTCATACAATTTTATGAAGGAATTTTTCATAGGGTGTGCTCCTTCAAATTAAGTAGGTGGCCTGTATACAACCTAAGCAACAAGCCTTCTTTTGGATTATGCTCCTCCCATTAAGTATCTTAAGATAGCAGAGCTGCCATCAATGTGCACTGCTGATGGCTATGCCAGCCCTACCCCTTCTGAAATGACTTCCTGTTTGTGTGGGGCAAGACCTGCAGAGCTATCAGCTGTGTGGACTTATGGTAGATCTGTGCCTTTATGCTGCTTCCCCCCCCCCCCCTATAAAGCAGTTGGACTGGGGAGGAGAAGGGAGGAACATAAGACTAGGGCCCTGCCCTCAGGGTTGTTTATATTATAGATTCTCTGTTAAGCTGGGCATTGGGTAGATTGCCCATAGTTAAAAGTAGCCCAGTGTGCTTCGTTTCTATGCCCTTGCCACTGTGGAGTCTCTCTGCTGACCCCCATGCTTTTTTGAATTCTGCTACCATTTTTATTACCACCACCTCTTCTGGGAGGGCTTTCCAGGCATCCTCTACCTCTTTTGTTCCAGATGCTTCATGTTCTACACTTCCTGTTGTCCACTTATGGTCCTCTTCAGACTTAAAACACAAACTGGCTCATTCCCTTCCCCCATCATAAATATATTTAAATATCTCTATCACAGCCCCCCTCTCTAGAGTATGCAGTCTGACATGTATATCCTGGACATACAGATGATTCAACTGGACTCTACAGACCTATCTTTTCACTTGTGTATGCTGGACACCCTGCTGGAAACTACAGACATATTTTCCCATAGCCAGGCCCAGACTGTTTGCAATGCTAACAATGATGTACTTGTTTCCCTGTTGGGAGAATATCCCTTCAAGGTTATGCTGATCTGTTATCACTGCTATATGACTTCATAGACTTCATATGCCAGACACCCTACAAAGCCATAAAACTTTTATAATGAGCAAGGAGCTTTGCTCATGTGGGTGTAACGAGATGAAAGAACTTGGTACCAAACCATGGGTTTCCTGTCTCCCAACCAAGCTATGGGAACCAGACAGCTGGATTGTGGAAAGGCTATCTCATTGCCAACTTTTCATCTTACAAGGACACCAACTCGAATATGCAATGAATTGTAACACCTCTAATTAGCAGCTGCATGTCTCCGTGCTGAAAGAATAAAGTTCAGCAACAGTTCTCTGTTTCTGTAAGGCCCCCCTTTTACTGGGGGGGGGGGTGGAGGTGAGAGAGAGGCGTGGACAGATGGGAAGAGTTAGCTGTACATTATTTTTATGTACCAATAGGGAATTACATAACCAGAATTCGGGGATGGACTTTCTTGGGACAAAGGAAGAATTGCTCTGTATAAAAAACACGTGTATTCTAGGTAAAGCCAGAGAGATTCACTTACTTATGCTACGGGGAACTGCTAGCCCCCTGCTAAGCATATGGGTGCAAATTCTTCTCTCCATTGCATATTCTGAACTGACAATACATTTTTTTAGATATGTCTTTGCTGCTGTATTACTTATAGTTTTTATACTAACAATAAACAAATATTGTCTGTTTTGGAAGATACAATGCCGTCTTGTAGTTATTCCAATGAGGTAAACAAAGCAGCCTTTTTATCTCAAGTCTCAGACAGTTTTAAACTCCATATTATTTTGGTTGCACATGTGGCTCTTGGAAAGGTCTTGGAAAAATCATTTATTTGGCAGAGACCACTTCGGAATCTTACATGAAGAAATCTTTAACCTCTCAACAGACTGGCCGAAGAGCCCAGTAGCTCAAAGGACAGAGACTATGGAGATGTCAAAGCCCACTGCTTAGTTGCCCGAGCAAAGCTTCATCAGCTCCATCCAAAGCTAGTTAAGCACAAGCAAACCAACACAGATTCTCAGATACAAGGAGGCCCTTGGACTCCCTCTCTTCACAAAAGCATTAGCACAGTATCAGTGTATCTACAGAGGAGTCATCCAATCCTGTAATCAGTTCTTGCAGGTACATTAGTCAGATTGTAAGCCCACTGAGACAGAAAGGGAGAAATACCTGAGTACCTGAATGTAAACCACTTGGAGAAGCATAATCGAAAGGGACGTCTAAGTCCGTTTATGTCCATCTCGCAAGTCGTCCAAAGTTAAAAAGAGCCTAAGACACATTTTCAAAAGAGACGTCCAACTTTTTTTAACTTTCGAAAATCATCTAATTATACGTCCTGCCGATCTGATCATCCAAGCCACTAAATTGTCCATCTTTATACCACATTTCCATCCAACTTTCCGTCCAAGTCCAAAACGCCTAGAACAAGCCCTGTTGGACGTGGGTGGGGTATGCAAAGTGATGGATTGAACACCCAGACATGCCATCTAAATAGTGGGGTACCTTACAGGGCACTGCTGTGAACTTCACAAAAAGGGTGCCATGGCATTTCCTCCCTACAGCTCCCTTATAGGTCATGGTAAGCCCCCCAAACCACCTCCAGAATCCCCTAGACCCACTTATCTACCACCCCAATAGCCCTTATGGCTGCAGGAGCCACTTATATGCCAGTAAAAAAGGGTTTTGGGGGTGTATAGGGCATTGCACATGTTTAAGTATCAATGCAGTAATTATAGGGCTTATGGGCATGAGTCCTCCTCTCTATGGACCCCTAACCCACCCCCAAGACAACTTAAGCTGCCTCTGGGCTGGACGACTAGGCTTTCCTATGCCAGGCGGCCAGATGATGACAGTCTGGAGGCTGAAATTTAAAGTTGTGAATACAATTTTTATGGGAGTGGGGGGGTTGGTGATCACTGGGGTAGTGTGTGGGGGGTCTGTGTTATGTGTTTGCAGTTTTACATGGTCTAAGTCAGTGTTCTTCAACCTTTTTACACCTATGGACCGGCGGAAATAAAATAATTATTTCTAAGACTGAAATTTTTTTAAAAAACCATTGCCTCCCTGTCCCCGCGAGCTCGGTCCCACAAACCATCTGATCCCATCCGCACAAGCCTCAAATAGTTATGATTTTAGATTGAACATATTTTATTAAAGTATAAAAAGAAACAATATTCTATACAATTGTCATTTTATAAATACAAATAATACAGGGCAAAGATCAACAAAACCCCTGTCTCCCCTCCCCTTCACATATATCCCCTCTACTATCAAGAAAACTGAATAAGCCAAATTATTACAGAATGCTACACAAATATCATGTAACAGAATACCACAGTCACACATGACAGGAATGGTGTTAGGGGAGTGGAACTAGGGCAACTGCCCCCTGGTCAGAGATAGCCCTAAGCCAGCTGGAAGCTAAAGAAGCACTGCCTGGGCTTTGCACTCCCCAGTTATGTCTTGCAAGATACATATTTCAAATCTGATATATTTGAATCACAAGATAGAAATAAAATTATTTTTTTCTACCTTTTGTCGTCTCTGGTTTCTGCTTTCATTGCCTTTTCACTCTCTTCCATCCAGTGTCTGCCTTAAGAACATAAGAATTGCCATTGCTTGGTCAGACCAGTGGTCCATCATGCCCAGCAGTCCACTCACGCGGCGGCCCTCTGGTCTAAGACCAGCATTCTAACTGAGACTAGCCCTACCAGCGTACGTTCTTGTTCAGCAGGAACTTGTCTAACTTTGTCTTGAATCCTTGGAGGGTGTTTTCCCCTATAACAGCCTCTGGAAGAGCGTTCCAGCTTTCTACCACTCTCTGGGTGAAGAAGAACTTCCTTACGTTTGTACGGAATCTATCCCCTTTCAACTTTAGAGAGTGCCCTCTCGTTCTCCCTACCTTGGAGAGGGTGAATAGTGTCTTTCTCTACTAAGTCTATTCCCTTCAGTATCTTGAATGTTTCGATCATGTCCCTTCTTAATCTCCTCTGTTCGAGGGAGAAGAGGCCCAGTTTCTCTAATCTTTCGTTGTACGACAGCTCCTCCAACCCCTTAACCATCTTAGTCGCTCTTCTCTGGACCCTTTCGAGTAGTACCGTGTCCTTCTTCATGTACGGTGACCAGTGCTGGACGCAGTACTCCAGGTGGGGGCGTACCATGGCCCGGTACAGCGGCATGATAACCTTCTCTGTCTCTTCAGTCCAGCATTTGCCCCTTCCATTCACTGTCTGTCTTTCCCTGCCATCTCTCCTCCTGCCCCTCCCCCCCCCCAATTTGGTCTGGAATCATCATCTTCCTTCTGTTCCCCTCATGGTCTGGCATCTCTGTCCTTCCCTCCCCCCTGTGGTTTTTAGCATCTCTCTCTTCTCATTTCCTCCACTCAGATCTGATATCGTTCTCTGCTCTCTCTTCCCTTTTCTTCTCTGGTCTTCCTTCTCTATTTTCTGCCTCCATCTAAATTAAATTATTTCTTACTATTTAGTCCTGTTTCCCTCTTTTCACTGTGTCTACCCACAGCTTGTCACCCCTTTCCCTCACCCCTCCATTATCTTACTATTTTCTTCCCCCTTTATTTATCTCCTCCTTCCATCCAGTATGTGTTCTTTCCCCACTTCCATTCAGCATTCCACTTCCTCTCAACTGGCATCCATCTGCCTTCTGCTCTCTCTCCCTTCTTCTCACTTCCATCATCTGTCCCCTTCTCTCCCTCATCTCCTCCATTCCATCATCTGCCCCTTCTATCTCCCCCCCCCCCAACTTCCATCATCTGTCCCCCTTCCCCTCATCTTTGAGGGTAACTTTCTTTCCCCTGAGGGTGGCTCATGTCAGAGGGGAAGCTTTGGCCGAGGAGAACCGTTTGCAAGGAACAGTGGAACTTACTTGATGTCGATGCTGGGGCCCGTTGCCATTTGAAGAAAAAAAAAAGGTGGAAAAAAGGGACCTGCAAAGGTGAGAGGAAGGGAAACCTCCAGGACAGCTGCTCTTTGCCCTCCTTCAGCGGCCCAAGAGTCTTTAGGCAAGCGGCAGCTCTGTGTGCTTTTAACTTCGGCACAGAGCTATTCGGCACACCAGCGTCAGCTCTTCCTCTAACATCGCTTCCTGGACCCATGCCTAGGAAATGACATCAGAGGAAGAGTCAACGCTGCCGCAACAACAGCTTGGGGTCAATGCTCGCGCCAGGGACATTCCATAGGTACGGGGAAGGGAAGCGGCATGCATGGCAAGAGGGGGTTGAGAAGAGGGCGGGAAAGGGGCACCACTGCCCCGGTCACCTCTCACCCTTTCTATGCCACTGACTGCGACATAGTAAAAGAGGGCCTAATAGAACATATTAAATCAAAAATATTTTAGGAATAGCTACCCCAGCTCTATAGGTGCAATATGTGGACACCATCTTCTACCTTTGGCACTTTCTTCACAAACCCAGGAGCAGCAAACATCCAAACAAGCAGAAATGGATGAATGTTGCACTCACCTTATCAGGACTGCCTATGATTCCTTGAAACCTCGGTTAGACTCTGCTTCAGCAATTCCAGTCTGCTTGCACGGTTGCATGCAGTTAGCTGAAGCATCCAGACCTACACAAAGAGAGAGGGATCAAACTAGAATTCCTATGAGCATCGGAGCTAATACCATTGCGGCCAGCGATAAAAAAGCCTAATGTGGCTTCATTAAAGGGGGGTATAATTGAAATTATAAAATTGCAAAACCAACAAAAATTTAAATTTGAGAGTTCTTTTAGCTATTTATGGGTAATTGTAACAACAGTGAAACTTAAGTAGATAGAATTGCTAATCAATATGATGGATGTGCTTGTTTTTGAGTGCAAATTAACTCAAAATGCGGCTCGATAGTCAATTTTAATTTTTTTTTTTTAATTCAATTTTCTATACTGTTCTCCCAGGGGAGCTCAGAACGGTTTACATGCATTTATTCAGGTACTCAAGCAGTTTTTCCCTGTCTGTCCCAGCGGGCTCACAATCTATCTAATGTACCTGGGGCAATGGGGGGATTAAGTGATTTACCCAGGGTCACAAGGAGCAGCGTGGGTTTGAATCCACAACCTCAGGGTGCTGAGGCTGTAGCTTTAACCACTGCGGCACACTCTCAACAAGCAAACACGCATTTCATCTTTCACCGTCTGCTGTCATTCTCTTTTTTTAAAATTTAATTTGTCAGAGCTGAAAATCTAAGTTTGCAAAGATAAGAAGATCCAAACGGTTACAAAGCCTTGATGGTTTTGTTGTTCAAGTTCGGATAACTACTGCATATAAAATAAAAGTAAAATTACTTGCCTTTAACTTTCAAGGACCAATCACGCCAAAGAACGATGCTTGTCTGGGCGGTTGTATCCTTACGCACACAGATGCTGATAACATTGACAGACTCTTACGTACGCAACGTATATGTCATCTATTCTTGTGCAAACCTATGAAGGGATTTTTAAAAAATAAAGTAAAATTTGGAATCTCTCGTGGCACACTCGGAGTCTCTTCAGGGCACACGACTGTACCATTGCACACAGTTTGAGAAACACTGCACTAAACCATGCAGATTGCTCTAAGGACTAACAGAATACATTGCAGAGTAGCCTAAACTTGGTGTCACCCACTTGTTTGTCTGACTCAGTCTAGCTTTTCAATAAATAAATAAAAATGCAGTATTGCTCACCGGTAACAGATGTTTTCCACAGACGATAGGGATTTGTATTCATTTGGAACAATATGGGAAATGTCATTGCATGTTGTTACCAAATGAAAACAAGCCAAAAAAAAATGCATTTCAATTTTGTCATTGACCTACAATAGTGTGCACTGTTTGGAAACAGCACACCTTATGTGGAAAGAGGGCACACTTTGTCTCAAAAGTGGACCCACCAGGCATGCACAAACTTGTGTGCACATGTATGCCCTATTGGTAAGAGTGTGCTCTCTTTCCACATAAGACTGAATGCGCGGCGGAGGTGAAAAAGGCAAACAGAATGCTAGGAATGATTAAGAAGGGGATCACGAACAGATTGGAGAAGGTTATCATGCCGCTGTATCGGGCCATGGTACGCCCCCACCTGGAATACTGCGTCCAGCACTGGTCGCCGTACATGAAGGAGGACACAGTACTACTCGAAAGGGTCCAGAGAAGAGCAACTACAATGGTTAAGGGGCTGGAGGAGTTGCTGTACAGTGAGAGATTAGAGAAACTGGGCCTCTTCTCCCTTGAAAAGAGGAGACTGAGAGGGGACATGATCCAAACATTCAAGATAATGAAGGGAATAGACTTAATAAAGACAGGTTGTTCACCTTCTCCAAGGTAGAGAGAACGAGAGGGCGCTCTCTAAAGTTAAAAGGGGATAGATTCCGTACAAACGTAAGGAAGTTCTTCTTCACCTAGAGAGTGGTAGAAAACTGGAACGCTCTTCCGGAGGCTTTTATAGGGGAAAACTCCCTCCAGGGATTCAAGACAAAGTTAGACAAGTTCCTGCTGAACCAGAACGTACGCAGGTAAGGCTAGTCTCAGTTAGGGCACTGATCTTTGACCTAAGGGCCGCTTCGGGAGCGAACTGCTGGGCACGGTGGACCACTTGTCTATCCCAGCAGCGGCAATTCTTATGCTTATATTGCACTTAAAAAATCAGCACCAAAATAAGCTAACCTAAAGTTAGGCATGGTTTATAGAATAGCGCTATGTCTGGGAGCCATGCCTAACTTTAGACACAACCATTAGCACCAATGGAAACTTGGATACAAAACCTCACGCCTAAAGTTAGGCTCAGATGCCCCTTATTCTGTTACGTTTGTAAATTTGAAAAATGCCCCCAATCTGCTCATGACCCTCCCATTTCTGCACACACACGCACCTTTGGAGGGGGGGGGGCAGATCCTATACCTAAATCTGGCCTAGAGATTAGAACTTCTGCCTCAGCACCCTGAGGTTGTGAGTTTGATCCCAGCCTGCTTCTTCTGACTCTGGGCAAGTCACTTAACCCTCCATTGCCCCAGGTACCTCAGATTATGAGCCTGTTGAGACAGAGAGGGAAAATACTTAAGAGTACCTGAGTACTAGTCAATGTATTGTAAACTGCTTTGGGTGAATCTCTTCATGAAAAGGTGGTTCCTCTTTTTCCTTTGTTATACTTATATGAACGATTGCGATTGTTCCTGAAATACTGTATCGTACCTGTATTTCCTTTCTTTGTGTGTACTGTTGTATTAAAATCCTAATAAAGAGATGTTAAAATGAAATGAACACTAACAATTGCATGTTAGAAAGTCAATTATATGGTGCTAATTGGCTCATATTAAGTTGCACACACAAATTGGGCCTGTGCCCAAATTTGAATGCACAACTCAAAGCGCCATTTGTAGAATTCAAGGTATAATGCACTCGTATTTCCAAAGTGCGTGCACTATTATCAAAAAATTGACAAAAGGGCCAGAAATGAATAAAATTCCCATAGACAACACAGGAAATGATACGAAGCAAAAATCTGCTGGCTACCCAGCCCTGGTAGACAAGATTAATAAGGCACACAATCCCCAAGAGTTCTCTAACTGTGCTGAGCTTGGGAACTAACTGAGCAGCTGAAGAGATTGCTGCATGCAGGGAAGGCCACACCTACTGAGAACTGGATAGATTCCTTATTCCATATTCTTCATCAAGAACTCTAAGATCAACTAATCAACATCTTCTCACAAGCCCTTCTCTAAAGGTAATTAATACAAGGCGAAATGCACCCCAGCAATGGAATCACCTACCTATACACCATCGGGAAGAAACATTATTAGAACGCAAGGAAGTACTTCTTCACGGAGAGAGTGATCGAGCATTGGAACAAGCTTCCAGTGCAGGTGGTCGAGGCACGCAGCATCCCAGACTTCAAGAACAAATGGGATACCCATGTGGGATCCCTACGGGGTCATGCCAAGGGATAGGGTCACTAGGACTTGAATGAGCGGGTCAGTAGAGTGACAGTATAATTACAATTATACTTAAGGGGTCAGAAGACTTAAGAGGGTGGGTAAATGGTGTGGGCAGACTTGATGGGCTATATGGCCCTTATCTGCCGTCATCTTTCTATGTTTCTATGATTTAAAAGTTCACTAAAAAGCTTCCTTTTCGTTGATGCTTTCGGGAATTAGCTTAACATAAAACCTCTGATTTCTTTTGTCCTGCCATTCATGCTGTGATCTTGCAAGAATAAGCATGTCTATCCAACAGGGACCCCCCTCCCTTAATGTTTTTCTCCCTTAATTCTTTTCTTTTTGAAATTGTAGTTCCACCCTCTTCCCCTCCCTTTCATGTACGACATCTATAGTTAGTCCATTATATGTTCCGATGTGATCAATTTTAATGCTGTGAATTCATTATAAAAGCGTTTTTAGCAAATTTTTAATACAACTTGGAAACTTGGATACACTAAAGTTCTGAGCTCTGAGAGAGCAATCCCATCCCACTGTCACTGTGTGCCACAAACGTTTTAAGCTGCTGGCACACTAATCTCAGGGCTGCGGCTGGAGGGCACCCAGAAATGTGCGGACATCGATGCAATGACATCACGCGCATGTGTGGTGTCTTCGCGTCGACACCCATGGCCTTGAGCCTTCTATTACCGCTGATGGAGGGGAGGGGGGTGCTGCAGGAGAAGAGATGAGGAGAGGGAGCAGAGGCGCTGGCAGGGAGGAGAGGTGCCGCCATTGGCTGACTGACTACAGGACGTGCCTCTCGCCACGAGAAGCGCGTCCTGTAAGCAGTCAGCCGGCGCCAGACCTCTCCTCATCGCTGGCATCTCAGGGCACACCTGGAATCCTCCAGGGTACAGTAGTGTGCCGCAGCACACAGTTTGCGATACTCTGCACTATCAGATGACATTATCCATTTTTGTGCCGTATGAAACCTGCTGTCTTCCGAAAATACTGGTGAGCAGCATTGCTGTTAATGAACAAGTGGATTAAGTGTGATTTACGAGTTGTTGCACCTACTTCAATGATTTCATTTTTTGACAAGCACCCTTTTTGGGTGAAAATCATTTTCAAACATTTATATAAAAGTTTTTTGTGTGTGTAATAACTTTAAACATCAGTTTAAATTCATTGAGCCTTTATCTCTTTCCTTTAAATAATCTTTATTTCTTTTTCTTTAAGAATGGCTTTGAGAAGTACCGTGTTTCCCCGAAAATAAGACAGTGTCGTATATTAATTTTAGGCCCAAAAAAGGCACTAGGTCTTATTTTCGGGATATGTACATGATCATCTCTCCCCTCCTCTCCTTCACTCCAATTCTTCCTCTTTCCTTTCTCTCCCCCACATGTGCAGCATCTTTCCTCCCCTCCCTCCCATCCCTTGTGCAGCAGGACCCTTGCCCAACTTCCCTTCCCTCCCTCCCATCCCATCCCTTGTGCAGCAGGACCCTTGCCCAACTTCACTTCCCTCCCTCCCATCCCTTGTGCAGAGTGAATTCACAGGTGAACAAGGCTGAAGCAGCCTGTTAGAGTGCTGCCGGCCTGAAGCTGCATAGGGAAATAAGTAGGGCTCGCAGCCGGGTTCCGATGGGAGGGAGGGAAGGATGGGGAATTGGCTTCGTGGCGGGTGTGGGTGCTCAGGGGGGGAGGGGTTGCTCTCTCAAGGGTCCTGCTGCACAAGGGTTGGGTGGGAGGGAAGGGAAACTGCCGGCAAATCCCGGGACTAGGGTTTATTTTAGGGGTAGGGCTTATTTTCAAGGAAACACAGTATTACAACCTATAATAAGGGTGCTGGCATTTTTATTCTTTAATATTTGTTATCCTATAACTGAGACCGCAGGAAATGTATTCATCCCATCAGGGAAACGGTTTCTATTAAAATTCTTTGTCACTATCACCTTTTACTATTCTCTGATCAGATAATACCGTTCACCCAGTCCCTCCCCTCTTCATGCTTGGGGCAATGTCCCAGGACACAGAACTGCAATGACAGAACGGTTGAGTTCACAAGTCCCACCATTTTTGGTATAAACTTTGCCTTCAAAGCATTGCTGCCAGAATAAGTTATATGCCAGAAGAAATCAGCAATCTGTTACTAATTTATCAGCACAGCCAGAAATTCTATAGCTTTTCGAGTGGCGGACAGACTGATGAGTCAGTGCAAGTGCTGCGTAGAACGGCCTAGGAGATCTGGGTTCAGTTCTCAGGCCTGTATTTTGATCCTTATGCCAGCCAAGGGCAATGAAAGAAGTATTCACAGGCCCCCCTCCCCCCTGGGTATGATACCTCAGCTGTCACCAAATGGTAGCACATGTAATGGGTTCATAAGAGCTGTGGCCTGTTGGAGAGGAGAGGGTTTGTATACTGGGGAGAACATTACAAATCATTGTTTAAGGCACTATAGCCCAACAGAAACTGGTTTTGACTGAGCTGTAAGCCCAAAGCAGCATAAGAAAACTGGCGGGCTACAATTATTTGTAATAACAAAGAGTTTGTGTATGTCTGTTTCCTTAACTCTGTGTGGGAGGGTTAATATTGGCTCAAGAGTGAAAAAGAGAGAAGCCAGACTCAGGAAGTTATGTCTCTTACATCAGTATCAGAGCTAAGCTCGAGCAAACCTCAAAAATGCAAGGCAGGAGCCAACATGAAGACAGCAAGAGAAAAAGAGTACTGTGTTTTCTTTTTGACCAAGGAGTGACAAACCAGCTGTGATTCAGAACTGTACCGCCCAGGTACCGGGAGCATGGGGGGGGGGGGGGGGGCGAGGAGGGAGGGTGGCTCTGAGGGGAAAAGGGAGGAGTGAGAACTGGAGGAGAAGGGAGGGGGTGAAGGAAAAAGTTCTGAGATCTCTAACAGGAACAGCTTTTAAACAGTTGCTCACAGTTTCTCCCAGATGCAAGTTTCAAGTGCATTGCAGGAGGGAAAGCAAACTTGCACAGAAAGTTTGCAGAGTTAACCGGACCAGGATGGCTAACAGTCAGATTTTCCAGAGAGATTAAGGTATGCATTCAGTTTTACACATACTATGGGACATCCTAAAGGGGTAATGCTCGATGAAGAGCAAAACTTCTTGCGTTTCACCTGGGAATATGGCTATTGTTGGCATGCTCGGGTAGCTTAAGTCCTTAATAGCTTGCAGCAGAGCTTTTTGTATTACCTCACAGGCCTTAAAGCTAGCTGGACTTAAGAGTATCACTATGTCACCTGCTGAGATAGGGTCTGTGCCCAGGTCCTTTCAGTCTTGGTCTAGATCCAAGCTCAGAACAGCTGGGACACAGTGTTTAAGCTAAGCAGGTAAATCTATCTCCACTTGTAACTGTCTGAAAACATAATCGCAGCATTAAGGCTGAGGAACTCTTGGAGCCAGTACCGCGGATCCAGCTTGGGAGAAACCCTGTCACAAGAGTACGCCATGTACAAGCCCATCTTATGAAAGACCCCAGTGTGCTATCCTTCTTAGACAAACAACCTCTGCTGGCATAACAAGCTTTTTCCAAGTAAGGATGTGCAAAAAGTGAATCATTTTGCAGCACGTCTGCAATTGTCTGGTAACATTTGCAAATCCATCCATCATGGAGTGGAATTATTATTTCAGCATTTATCTTGAGCTCTACATTGGAACGCATTACAACAAACTACATAAAGGCACAATAAGTCCATGACTCAGACAGCTGAACATTTAAGTGATTACCTGAGGTAAAGGGATATACGAGGGAAACTCTATAACTGTGCGCCTCGATTTAGGAGCTTATTCTATAAAGCAGTGTCTCGCAAACATTCCGGCTGGCGGCACACTAAATCCAATGCCCCGGCCGGAAGGCACCCGGGAGTGCGTGGATGTTGGTGCAATGATGTCATGCGCACGTGTCATGTCATCACGTCCACGTCCGCAGATGCGCGGAAGCCCATCTGGCTGTGACCTGCTTCGGCGGAGGCGCGGGGAGAGGAGGCGAGACGCCGGCCAGGAGTAGAGTCATCGGCGCCGGCTGACTTCCTACAGGACATGCTTTACGTCCTTTGGGCAGTCAGCCAGCACGGATGACTTTCCTCCTCGTCATTAGAAACATAGAAACATAGAGTTTGACGGCAGAAAAGGGCCGGCGGCCCAACAAGTCTGCCCACACAATAACCCTCCCTCCCACAAGTCTGCTCAAGACAAACTCCCCCCCCCCCACCTGAAGTATCAATCTTTTAAGCAAAACTCTGTGGTACCCCCACCTGTGGTACCCCCACCTGTTGGTCCCATCGACGCTTGAAATCAAGCACGCTACTGGCCTCGTCGATGGGACCAATAGAGTTGTGTCGAGGCACACCTGAAATCTCAGGAGGCACACTGATATGCCGCAGCAATACACTGTTATAAAGGAACTTAGATGGCTATTTTCCTGTTTGGAATACTAGCTTAACCAGGTATATTATTTATTATTATTTATTTTATATATTTATAGTCTGCCTACAACTAAGCGGTTCACAAGAAAAACATACACAATAGATAAAACGCAAGGACATAACATCTTACATGCACTGTGAACTCATAAGCTTTGTGGGCCTGATTCTGTATAGGACACCTGGTCTCAGCAGCCACCTATTGAGAATCGCACACGGGCGTCCTATACAGAATCGCTTCTGTCCTGATGGACTGACGCCTAACCACCCCGATTCTCTAACTTGCGTCTATGACACAGGTGCCGGTTAGAGAATTGTGTTGCTGCTGAGCTGATCGCGGCAAGGGAACACCTGAACCCCCCCCCCCCCCCCCCCGGAACAATTCCTCCTGCCTCCCAACTTCGCAGGGGATAGGTTCCCTGCCGCAGCCACTCAGCTGATCGTGGCAGGGAGATTTCCTTGCCGTGATCAGTTTAGTGGCCGCATCTATTTGAAATGTAGGCCAACATTTTGCTGGCCTACGTTTCAAGCACATATCCAGGCCCTAGGGAGATGACTAGGTTCACTTAAGCTCGCCTAAGGCCACCTTCGGGCCAAACCACGCCCACGCCCAGCCTTGGGCGAGCTTAAGCGTCCCCAGGTGTCTCCCTGCACCTCCGACAGACGCCTACAGTGTAGGCAGCCTGCTTCAAGTTGTTGGGGTTTTTTTTTTTTTTAGAAAACATGTGCCCTGATTAGCTGGTTAGGCAGCGGTAGGATGCCTACCATTGCCTAAAATTGGGACACCATTTATAGAATATGACAGCCATGGTGCTACCCCTGGAACTTACAGTATTCTGCAAATTACATACATATGTAGGAGCCCTGGAAGCGATGTGGCTGCTACCTATGCACCCAGAGGTTGTGCGATCAAATCCCAGTGCTGCACCTTGTGACCCTGAGCAAGTTACTTAATCCTCCAGTGTCCGGGTTTTGAAAAGCTTCCCCCGAAATTGTGTCGGGCAAGCGCGGATGCCCTCCTGTCTGACCAGAGCAAGCAGCGGGGGTGGGGCTAGGGGGCCTAGGGCGGGTCTAGGGCTCCAGATTTGACAAATGTAAAATCTGGCAGTCCTACTCCAGTGCCCACCACTTTGAATGTCAGCTTTGAAATGCCAAAGCAACAAAAAGACAGTTTACAAGTCCCCTTTTCCGTGTCTTGCCCATGTTCTGTCCCTGTGTACACCCCCCTTGCAAGTACACACTATGTACAGTACGCAGGTATTTGCAGATTAGCATTTACAGGCCATGCTAGCATATTTATTTATTTATTTCATTTTCTATCTCATCCTCCCCAAAGAACTCAGAATGGGTTACATGCTAACATACATAATATATAGTTAACAGGTTACAATATAGTATACGTGAATATTCTAAATATTTATGCACTTACTCTCAAATTCTGTATATGGCACCTTAAGTTGTGTATGCAAATCGGTGCACACAGCTGATTTGTGTGCCCAACATGATTAATTGGCCTAATCGATACTGATAATTTATGCTAATTGGCACTAATTAAAAGTTACGTGTGCAACTTGGAAGGTTCAATTTTATAAAAAGTATGCACAGTTTTAGTACACAAATTTGAAAAGGAGGGATGGTCAGGGGAGGGGCATGGGCAGATTGTTGGACATTCCTAAAAGTTATATGCATTGTTATAGAATACCCCCGATCAGCGTGCAGCATAGCAGTAGGCTTTTAGGCCTGGTTTTAGCGTGATTCTATAAAAGGTACGTGCATTTTAGAATCGCGCTAAGTGCTATCCGAGTTGGCGCCAATTTTTGTGCACTATATATAGAATCTGTGGATTTGGGGGGGGGAATTCTATTTATGTTGCCTAAAAATTTGGTGCCCAAAATATCCACAAGTAGCACTCTTCTATAAAACGCATCTGGAGTTATGCGCAGTTTCTAGAATATGCCCATCTCCAACCACAATATGCCATTTATGCCAACAAACATCTGGTGTAAATGTCTGCACCTAAACTGTAAACCAGGGGTGTCCAACCTTTTGGCTTCCCTGGGCCGCATTGGCCGAAAAAAATGGTTCTGGGGCCACACAAACACTGCAGCAAGACAGAGGAGGGAGCCGGCAAGATGGTAAACACCCGGGGGCAGCAAAGGAAAACACTGCATCGCCTTCGACTGGGGCCGCACAAAATACTTCACGGGGCCGCAGGTTGGACACCCCTGCTGTAAACAGATCGGACATATTCTATAACAGTGGGCCAAACTTTTAGGAATACCCACGGCCCACCCATGGTCACATCCACTTTTAAGATCCATGCAGTAGAACTTATGCACACCATTATATAGAATACACTTAGCAAAGTTGTGTGTGTAAATTTTAATTAATGCCAGTGTCGAAAATTGTTTGTTAATTGTCAATCATCGGCACTGATTGGCTTCTGAAGTAATTAAGTTGCATGTGCAAATCAGCAACAAGCACAGATTTGTGCACGTTAGTCACAGTCTATACAGTAGAATCCCAGTTAACCGGTATTCAACTAACTGGCTCTCTCAACCAACCAGCAAAAAATAAATTGTCTCCCACACTCCACACCTGACAAGCTCCAAAGTCATGCTCCTGACCCAACAACCGCCCTCCCTCCCTCCTGCTCCTGAAGCAGCAGTGGCAGCCACAAATCTCCCTCCCTCTAGCTCCTGAAGCTGTAGCAGCAGCTGGTCCTGACAACACACCCTCCCTCCATCCCCCAAAGCAGCAGACAATCAGTCCTGACAACCCCCCTCCCTTCCTCCAGCCCCCAAAGCAGCAGAACCAGTCCTGACAACCCCTCTTCCCTCCCTCACTTACCCGAAGCAGTAGATGGTGCTGCATCTGCTCACCAGTGACAGGCTGCTTCCAGCCAACCCCGGCAGGGCTTGTCCTCTTCTGTGTCACAGCAGAGGAAAAGCCCTGCCTGGAATGGCTAGAAGCAGCCTGTTTATGGCACTGCCTCTGCTCATTAGCACCCACTACTGCTTCGGGTAAGAGAGAGAGGGAGGGGGGATTGTCAGGACTGGCTACCTCTGCTACATCAGGGGCTGAAGAGAGGGAGGGAGATTTGTGGCTGCTGCTGATGCTTTGGGAGAGCCGCAGGCAAGTAAAGGAGGTTAGACCGACACTGAAGGAGGGAAGGCAGACCCGGGAGGAGATTGACCAAAAGTGTATGGGGAGAGGAAGAGACATAGATGCTCATCCTTCAGGGTGAAGGTCATGGGATGCTGGAACCATAAGTGTGTGTGTGGGGGGGGGGGGGGGGGGGGAGAGATACCAAAAAAGGAGGGTGGGAAGAAAGGAATGGAAGCTGTACCTACAAGTGAGGGTGAGAGGATGATAGAGGAAGAGACAGTGGCTCAGACCAGAAAGGGGAGATGGGAAGAGAGACAAAACTGCAGTTGGAGTTAGAGAGAGAATGGAGGAGGCTGGAACCCGAGAAGGAAAAGGCAGAAAGGAATTTCAGGTCTTAGGACAGGGGAATGTGCATTCATTCCTTGGCTATGCGTCCCTGACATCAGAGGTGGGCAGTGGTCATAATAACGTGACTCGACTGTGTAGTTTCCTAATATTTCTCAAAATAGTGAATAGTAGGTATGCAAATAAATGGAGATAAAGAACATAAGAACATAAGAATTGCCGCTGTTGGAACGCTCTTCTGGAGGCTGTTATAGGGGAAAACTCCCTCCAGGGATTCAAGACAAAGTTAGACAAGTTCCTGCTGAACCAGAACGTACGCAGGTTCAGCAGGGATTAGGGCCAGGGCCGGATTAAAGGATAGGCCCAGGAGGCACGTGCCTAGGGCCCGGAATTGTCAGGGGGGGAGCAAACAGCCCAACAGATCCAGTGGGTCCCGCGGTCCGAACTTCTTGATTGAACTCCTACATTGTCCTTTTCAGAGGGGCCCCAACACGGCAGCTGTTCACAAGCAGCTGGTGGCTGCCCCAAAGTTTTCCCTCTACTGCGATCTGCCCTGTCGGAAACGGGAAGTTGCGGCAGAGAGAAAACTTTGGGGCAGCCGCTGGCAGCTTGTGAGAACAGCTGCCATGTTGGGGCCCCTCTGAAAAGGACAAGTTTGTCTTCAGGGGAGAAGCGATCTCTTGACTCGCCTCCTCCTCCCCCCGTACTGTCAAAATGTCTCATCTTTCCCCCCAAGGCAGGGCCGGCGTTAGGGGGGATAAGGAGAGCAGATGTCCCGGGCCCGGGCCTTCCGGGCCTTCTCTTTTGAGCCGCGATGGTCATCTGCTTTCCTCTTGCTTCCCCGACACGGCAGGATCACAAGCCTTCTTCCTCCCCTCCCTCCTCCCCCCCCCCCCGACATCAATTCTGAAGTTCCGGGCCAACCAGGTAGCGATTGGCTGGCCCGGAACTTCCTCTCCGACTTCAGTTTTGACGTCGGACAGAAAGTTTTGTGGGCCCGTCGCGTCAGAGAAGCAGGAGGAAATCAAGGGCAGTGGCTTGGCAAAATCAGCAGCAGCGGCGGAGAGAGAGAAAGAAAGGGGAGGGGCAGGAAGAAAGAAAGCCTGAAAGAAAGAAAGGGGCAGGGAGAGAGAAAGAAAGAAAGAGGGGGCAGGGAGAGAAAGAAAGAAAGGGGACAGGGAAAGAGGAAGAAAAAGTTGAATTCATGGACGGACAGAGAGAGATAAGTACATAAGTACATAAGTAGTCGCCTCCGCCGGGGCAGACCAGAGGTCTATCCAGCCCAGCGGTCCGCTCATGCGGCGGCCCATCAGGCATATTGCCTGGTCAGCGGTCCCTGACTAATTTTATTGCCTACCTCTACAGTTATCTCTAAACCTTCCACTGCTCTTATCTGTACCCCTCAATCCCTTTGTCTTCCAGGAACCTATCCAGGTCATCCTTGAAACCCTGTACTGTGCTATTTCTTATCACGGCCTCCGGAAGGGTGTTCCATGTGTCCACCACCCTCTGTGTGAAAAAGTACTTCCTTGCGTTTGTTTTAAACCTGTCCCCCTTCAATTTCATCGAGTGACCCCTTGTTCTTGTGGTTTCTTTCAAATTGAAAAATCTGTCTTTGTCAACCTTTTCGATGCCCCTCAGGATCTTGAAGGTCTCTATCATATCTCCTCTGAGTCTCCGCTTTTCCAGGGAGAACAGCCCCAGCTTCTTCAGTCTGTCAGTGTATGTAAGGTTTTCCATACCCTTAATCAGTTTAGTTGCTCTTCTCTGGACTCCCTCAAGCATTGCCATGTCCTTTTTGAGGTACGGTGACCAGTACTGTACACAGTATTCCAGATGCGGGCGCACCATAGCCCGGTACAGTGGCAGGATGACTTCCTTCGTTCTGGTCGAGATACCCTTCTTAATGATACCTAACATTTGGTTTGCTTTCCTCGAGGCTGTGGCGCATTGTGCCGACGCCTTCAATGTCGTGTCTACCATCACTCCCAAGTCTCTTTCCAGATTACTGACCCCTAGCATTGATCCCCCCATTTTGTAAGTGAACATCGGGTTCCTTCTCCCTATATGCATTTCCCTACATTGAAGCTCATTTGCCACTTTTTCGCCCATTCTTCCAATGTCGTAAGATCCCTTTGGAGATTCTCGCAGTCAACCGTGGTTTCAACCTTGCTGAATAGTTTGGTGTCATCTGCAAATTTGATGACCTCACATTTTGTTCCCGCCTCCAGGTCGTCAATGAATATGTTAAACAGGAGCGGTCCCAGCACCGATCCTTGAGGAACCCCGCTCGTGACCCCTTGCCAGTCCGAGTAATGGCCCTTTACACCAACCCTCTGCTTCCTGTCTGCCAGCCAGTTTTTGATCCATCGGTGGACCTCCCCGTGCACCCCATGGTTCCATAGCTTCCTGAGCAACCGCTCATGTGGTACCTTATCGAAGGCTTTCTGGAAGTCTAGGTAAATTATGTCTATGGGTTCTCCTTTGTCCACCTGTTGGTTGGGATGAGGTGTGGAGGAAAGGAAGCATGCAGGAGGAAGAAAGAAAGGATGCACAGTCAGAAGGAAGTGCAACCAGAGACTCATGAAATCACCAGACAACAAAGGTAGGAAAAATTATTTTATTTTCAATAGTGATCAAAATGTGTCAATTTCTTCAAATGTACATCTGCTATATTTATATTTTGCAGAGTATTAGGGGTCTATGTGTCATTGTTTCTGTGGTGTTTCACTGTTTGCAGTTTGGCTTCTTGACGGTTCAGTTTAACCTTTATCTACATATTTTTATTTTTAGTTTATGATTACTTATTCCATACTAGGTGAGAGTATATCTATGTTCCGTGTATATGAAAGACATGGTTTTCTGTTAGCGTTGACTAGCCTTGTTTGACGAAATGCATCGGGCATGGTTCTTGGGAGCACCTTGAATAAACCTGATTTGAATCTCCTTTTTTTTCTACCGATCTTCTTTTGATTCATGTTGGATTCTTTGGTGGACCGCTTGCCTTGTAGTTTTGTTACAAGTTAACATAAATGGAGTGGAACGTACTAGAGGAGTTACAAATATGGTTGTTTATACATACATATGGGTTACAGTTGGTTGACAGAGTGAGGCGTTGTAAACATGGTTATTAATACAGACTTATATTTTGGACAATATATTTGAACACTTTTATATATGTATGGAAAGGGTTCAGAGTTAAAATACTGGATAAGTAGGTGGGAAGGGAAGGAAAGAGAATTTGTTCAGAGATGTTTGGGGGTGGCATAGAAGAAAAACTGTGCTCTGGTATGCTAATCTTTGCTTGTTTTGAATAAAAGAAAGAAAGAAATACAAGTGGAAATAAAGAAGTAAAGAAGAAAACAGATAAACGGGGATGGGGCAGGGGCGGGGCAAGGCTCCTTTATTCAGATTTCTATTTAAAGATGAAAAATAATTACATAAGTACTTACAGCTAATCCGGTGAGCCTTTACAGTTTTTCCTAAGTCATAGTGATAAGAACATAAGAATTGTCATACTGAAGGGCCATCAAGCCCAGTATCCTGTTTCCAACAGTGGCCAGCCTAGGTCCCAAGCACATAACTAGATCCCAAGTAGCAAAACAGATTCTATGCTGCTTATCCTTGAAATAAGCAGTGGATTTCTCCAAGCCATCTCAATAGCGGCCTATGGACTTCTCAGTCAGGAAATTATCCAAACCTTTTTTAAACTCTGCTAACCTAACTGATTTCACCACAATCTTTGGCAAGAAATTCGAGTTTAATTACACGTTGTGTAAAGAAATATTTTCTCTGGTTTGTTTTAAATCTACTACTTAGTAGCTTCATCGCATGTCCCCTAGTCCTAGTATTTTTGTAAAAAGTGAGCAAGCTATTCACATCCACCCTTTCCACTTCACTCATTATTTTATAAACCTCTATCATATCACCCCTGAGCCGTCTGTTCTCCAACCTGAAAACCAGACAAGCCAGGGAGTACTCCAGGAATGGCTTGAGGAACAATGAGCATTCAACATTATACGTACGTACATATTGCTCTTTCTGGACACCGTTTTTGGGTGTCGATGGGTTTGTAAGCACAATGGAAAATGTATCAGGTTTGAACAGCAGCCCTTGACACATGAGGACTAACCTGAAAAAGTTAGCAACACCAGGCTTCTATTTCCAGGCAAATAAGCATTCTATCATTTAAAGTTGCCAGTAACTCAAATTAGCTACAAAAAATAGCTGCTTGAATTTTGTTTATACTGTATATCACAAGGTATCACGGTAACTAAAGGAAAAATATGATTTAGTTATAGAAGCCAAACTTTGAATTAAAATATGAGTCACAGCAAACATACTGCATGTACCCAAGTGCTTCGTAAAACTACTTTACAACACTCCTAGTTATAACAAAGCAAAAGCCTGTTCCATAAATTTTCCATGCAATTAATAAACCAGTAGAATTCCTCCATGGTAAATCCTCTTTATTGCAGAAAAACACATTGGCTTCCTGTCCATTCGTTATAAAGATGAACCACTGTGTAATACATAGATTACATTCACAAACATTTGTATAATAAATAGAGAGTATGTTACTAGGATATACATTATATCAGCGACGAGGACAGAATGCTAGTTTTTTTTTCTATGCTGTTGTTATCTATCTGGCTCTTCCAAGTAAACAGAAGTGAAGCCAGGCAGCCATATTTAGTTATTCATTATTTAACTTTATATCCCTGAGGACACTCGGGGGAAAACTCTATATCCAGCACCTAAATTTAGGTGTCGGTAGGCGCCCTGCCGATGCCAAAGGAATTGAAAAATGCAGTCAGAAATGGCAGTGTTGAAGTGCCTAAATAAAAGGTGGCTGAAGTAGCCGCTTTAGGCCAAAGTAGGCATGGCCAATACTGGAAGTAGCGTTAGGCAGACTAAAGTGGCTACCCAGTCACAAATCATTGCATTACATTACATTATATTAATGGCTTCTATTCCGCCCGTACCTTGCAATTCTGGGCGGATTACAAAAGAAACTAGCTGGACATTTCCAGGAAAATTACAATTTAGGGTTTTGGATTACGAAAAGATGACTAGACAGTTCCAGGAAATTTACAGTTTGGGGAGCTGTTTACATGGTTGAGACTTTGAGGAGAAAGATTTACAGAGAGGGAGAGACTTTGAGGGGGAATTTGTAAGGACAGAGGAGAACAGGGGGTAGAGTTAAGACATCTGGATAAATTTTTTGAATAGCAGATAGGCGGCTGAAATGTAGGCCTGGAAAACCCACAGCAGCAGATCATGGAATCCCCCCCCCTCCCCCCATCAGCTGAGTGGCAGAGAGCCGCGATTCTGTAACCCAAATCAGATTGCCTGTCAATCATTCTAAGGCGCCGGTTACAGAATCACGGCTTTGGGTAGTCCCTGCCATTCAGCTTATGGGGGAGGGGGGAATTCCCCTGCTGCGATCAGCTGCTGTAGTCTACCAACAAAGATAAGCGGCTGAAATGTAGGCCAAGGTTTTCAACTAGACCTGTTTGAGAAGCATCTAAGTGTCAAAAGGATACCCAAACTGACCAGATGACCACTGGAGGGATTAAGTAATGAACCCCACTCACTCCCCCAGTGGTCACTTAACCCCCCTAAATTTGAATGTAATAGTACATAACTGGCTCAAGAACAGCAGCACTTGGTATGGGAAAGCCTAGTAGAGCATTACACAATTGTCTTAAGTAGTCAGATGGGTAGGCTAGTGAACCATAGAGAGAAGGAGCCAGGCCCATAAGCCACTCTAACTACTACATTTATAGTGGTCAATGTCAAACCACCAAAACCCTACTGTACTACCATAAGGGTTATTGGGGTGGTGAATAAGTGGATTTAGGGCTATTGGGGTGGTGGATAAGTGGATTTAGTAGGTTTTAGGGGAGTTTTAAAGGGTTTTAAAGGGTTCACCTAGATGGCTGGTTCGACGCTGAACTAGGAACAGTGAAACGGGAGTTACGAAAATTTGAAAGACAATGGCTGAAATCAGGAGACAGTAAAGGAAGAATGAATTGGAGACTAAATTTAAAATATAAAAACTTAATAACAACAAAACGTACTAATTTTTACGCTCAAAAAATTGGTTCTCCAAATACCAACACCAGAAATCTGTTTAAATTAGTCAACAATCTTTACGACATACAGACCCTCTCCCACCCTTCCTCAGACCCCCCACCATTGGCCGATGCTCTGGCTGAGTACTTTAGCAACAAAATCATCAACCTGAGATCCTTCCTTTCGGCCGCTACAACCAACCATTCTGACTACCCAGTTGTTCAACTCATGACTGTACCTAGGGTAGACATGATCTGGAATAATTTTACCACTCCTACCTTGCAACAATTCTGCAAATTTTATTTAAAATATACCGATTCCTACTGCAAATTAGACAGTTGCCCTCCAAATATTATGAAAGCTGGTCCAGTCGCCTTCAAAACCAGATTACATAATTGGCTTACCTCTCTTCTACTGTCAGGTACCTTCCCTGAGACCTTAGGCCAGATTCTAATCACTCCGATCATAAAAAATCCCAAGGAATCTTTCAAGCTGACATTGAACTACAGACCCATCGCAACCATTCGCTTTTTTGTAAAGCTGATGGAAGGTTTGGTCAACCAGGACTTAGTAACCTATCTTAGATAAATTCAACATACTACATGATAACCAGTCAGGTTTTTGCTCCGGTTTTAGCACGGAAACAGTTATTGCCTCACTGCTAGATTCCCTCCACAGCTTATTAAGTCAGGGTACAAGTGCACTGGTCCTGCAATTTGATCTAAGTAGTGCCTTCGACCTAGTCAATCACATCATCCTAATTGACTGTCTGGAATCAATTGGTATTTTGGATAACATGTTAAAATGGTTTCAGGGCTTTCTGACTAAACGATCGTACCAAGTTTACTGTGACAACAATTACTCATTCAGCTGGGTTAACTCATGTGGAGTCCCACAGGGTTCCCCCCTATCCCCTACACTGTTTAACATTTACCTAGCCTCATTGGGTAATTTACTGCAAAGCTTAAAAGTCAAATTTTACATCTATGCTGACGACATCACCATAGTTTTCCCCCTAACAAACCTGACTTCTGAGACTAAGAACCATCTGGCTTCTATTTTAAAGCAAATTGAACAATAGATGATGGAATTCAAACTGAAACTCAACCCAGCAAAAAACAAATTCTTCCTGGCGAGTCCGAATGACAAAATCAAAGATTCTTTAATTTCTTTGAATGGACAAGCCTTTCCATTGTTGATTCCATAAAAATTCTGGGAGTGACTCTGGACCGTTACCTTACTCTAGATGCACACATGGAATTATTGGTAAAAAAAAAGGCTTCTCGATTTTATGGAAACTAAGAACCATCAGAAAGTACTTCGACACAACTTCATTCCGTCTACTGGTGCAATCCTCCATTCTAAGCATGCTCGACTACTGCAACATCATTTACTTGGGGTCTTTCAAGAAAGCCTTACAAAGACTCCGAATTATTCAAAACTCGGCAGTACAATTGATTTTTGGTATTAAAAAATGGGATCACATTACCCCCCTACTATCAAAAACTTCATTGGCTGCTCCTGGAGGTAAGAGTTCTGTTCAAATTTGCCTGTCTTCGTTTCAAATCTATTCTTGGTTTGGCCCCTATGTACTTGCTCTCTCATTTCAACTTGGATTATTCCATTAGGCCTACACGCAGAATCCATATGTTTATCCATCCATCTATAAAGGCCTGCCGATATAGAAGATTCTTGGAAGAACACTCGCCTTCCAAGCAGGTCATCTGAACAATTGGCTGTAACATTATTACACACTCCTCATCCTAAGTTATAGAAAACTAGTAAAAACTAACTTGTACAACAAATTTGTAACCTAAGATCTCTTAAAGCCCTTTCCCTTTTTACTCTAACCAATTTGTAACCAAGATCTCTCAAGCCTTCTTAGTACCCTGCCTACTTGTACTTGACAACTTTACAGTGTGCCTATTTTCGCTGATCGTGTGCTGATTGTTCCAGCTCCTCTTATCTCTGTATCCAGCTCACATGTATCAATGACTTTTCATTGTGCCTATCTTCGCTAATTGTCCAGCTCTAACACATGTATTCAATGACTTTTCATTGTGCCTATCTTCGCTGATTGTCCAGCTCTTCTTATTGTAAACCGCCTCAAACTATTATGGCTTTGGCGGTATATAAAAATAAAAATTATTATTATTATTATAAGTGTCTTCTAATGTGTCCTAATGTTCTGTTGGCATGTCTGTGTGGCCATTTCATTAGAAAGCTGGCCCATCTCACATCCAAATGGGTTTCATTTGGATTTATTCAACTTGAATGGTATTGTGGTCGAAAATGGGGAATAAAGATAGACATCCTGACGCTGGACATATAGACGTCCAACTAGACGATTTTCAAAAAAAAAAATTTTGATGTCCAGCATTTTCAAAAATGGACCCTTCTGGAAGTCCAGTTTTGGACGTTTTATAGGAAACGTCCAAAGTCAGACTTAGACTTTCTATTGAAAATGCCCCCTAAGGCTCTGTTACCAGCATCAAGTTATTTGATTCTCAGAAGTAGCTGCAGGTGATCAGAAACATAGGGGCTCTTGAACTAAAGTTTGGTGCGTGCTAACAGACATTAGCATATGCTAAATGCTACATGTCCTGTTTAATATCTATGGCCCACATAGCATTCGGCAAACACTAATGTCCGTTAGCATGCACTAAGCATTAGCAAAAGGGCCCTATAGTACAATAAGCCAAACAGTTCAGGCTAAATTTTATGGCTTTAAATACTAAAACTAAGATCTTAAGAAGGGAAATTTATCAATTGGCGCTATGGGCGTCTTTAGTATTTAGTGTGTACTAATCATTAGCATGCACTAACGCGGTAGCATCTGTTAATGAATTCTTCTCTAAATGGTGATCTGTGCCCTACTGGAAGCTCATGTAAGGTCTTCACTAGAGGGATAATGTGTTCTTGCTGCCCTAACCCTGAAACCTGGTGAGCCAAAGTGTTGTTTTTTTATAAATGAAGGCATCTTATTTGATTTTTATATAGAAACTGCATTAAAGTATTCCAAATGTAGTGCCATCGGTGCATGGAATATCCATCCCTTCCACCTTAATGAGCCGTACATCTGGAACAGACTTCCTGAACCAGTCTGTAATGCTTTCTCTCTGGCTCTGTTTAAATCTAGACTAAGGCCTGGATTCATGAACCAGCACTGATTTTCTAAACACCAGTAGGAGCCCATACCTCTGTTAAAAATGTCATCCAAATGGCATTTTTTTTTTAGTTAAAATATTTTTTAATTGAAAACCTTTCCACATAAAACAATTAGTAGAATTTACTTTAAAATGTTTAAACAATTAACGTAACGTAAGCAAGGGATACATATAAGTCTAAAATAAATAATTCCCACCCCACCCCCTACCCCCTCATATAGAGAGTGTAATATCATATTCAAACACACATATGCATATTATTCACCTCTAACCTTATTATTTTCCACAAATGTTTTAACAGGTAGCCATATTTTATCAAATTCTTTTCTTTTCCATAACAATTAATTCATATTTCCCAACCAGACAAACGATTCCACCAGAACCGAAACGATAATGATGGTGAGTCCTTCCATACTCTTTTTTTTTTAATTCTTTATTCATTTTATAACTTACATCAAGTACATCAACATTGGTATTAACATTTTAACATAGATATATCACTTGAAATTCTACAATTAATCTTATCAAATACTCTTAAAATTGATTGAATAGCCATAGCTGTCAAAATAGCCAGTAGTCTCTTATACCTTTTCTTTATAACAAAAGAGTCATCAAAGATATTAAAAATAGTTCCAGCATATGTCAAGGCATATATCTAAATGGCGTTTTTAACCTAGATTTGAGGCGCATACTGGTTCCTAGAAAATCGGTGCTGGAATCGCACCTGCGTAGGCACATTAGGCTCTGGTAGGCGTGGCCAATACTGGAAGTGTCATCGAGCAGCCTAAAGCACCTATGTAGATATGATTCACGTGAAGATAGGTGCTGGAAATGTAGGCCCAGAAAACCCAGGCCTACATTTCTGGTGCCTATCTTTCGTGTCAGCGTGATTCTGAAACCAGCGCCGATGCATGATTTCATGCAATTGGCAGCTGCTTTTAAAGTGGCCGCCGATATTGGCGCCGGTTTGAAAATCTAGGCCTAAAAGCTCACCTTTTAAAAGCTGCTAAGAATTAAGGGGGAGTGACTTATCAAAGAGGGCTATTTATAAGACAGATTTTATAAGACAGATAACATGCCATTTTAGTGCGGGGTCTCGTGTCATAAAATGGGACCCTGTGCTAAAAGATCATGACTAGTGGTAAAATATCCTGTCTTAATGGATGTCCACCTGTTCACTCCCAATTTTGTTTTAATTATTCCCATAATAAATGAAACTCCCTTATCCCTTCCTTGCCCTATTTGTCAGTCTTGAATAGACTGTAAGTTCTGTCAAGTAGGAACTGTCTCATGTGTTTTTGTACATTGCTGCATCTTTCCAGTGCAAAAAAAAACACAAACAAGGTCCACCAAGATAGTTCCAAAAAAACATGAAACAGATGATCTTGATTATAAAATTTATTTTAATAATGGTGCAGAGATATATGCAATAAAATATACAGTAACACAAAGGACACAATGTAGATGTGGCATACACCCGACACGGGCCGTGTTTCGGTCATAACAATGACCTTCTTCTAGGGTCCAGCCTTGCTAAGAGCCACAAGCTTAAAATTGCAAAACAATGTAATAAAAACTGTGTGTACGAGTGTAGTCTATAAAACGACTTTCTAGTGGCACTTTAGAAATGATAAGTACTAGTGATTAGATCTTTATTCTCTAAGTACCAATAAATGCTCTGAATTTCCATTAACATACAAAAGTCTCATTTACTACTACAGTTCTGGCTCCTCATTGATAAGTGGGAATCCAGGCAGTGACGTACCAAGGGGGAGGAGCAGGGGGGAGGTCCGCCCAGGTGCACGCTCCAAGGGGGTGCACAGCCGGCTGGGTCCGGAAGCTCGCTGCTGAAATCGGCACCTCAGGGCAGCTGCCGTATTTATTCCAGAGCATAAATACGGCAGCTGCGCTGAAGTGCACGAAGGTCCCGCGATGACAACTACTGCTGCCACTGCTTCGGAAGAGATAAGTGATGTCGGAGGGGGGTGGACCGGCAGCCACAGTCATTGCGGGACCTTGCCACAACTCCCTGTGTCTGTTGGCCCAGCCCCCTTCCGATGTCATTTACATCTTCCGGAGCAGAGGCAGCAGTAGTTGTCATCACAGGACCTTGCTGATTTCGATGGAGAGAGAAAGAAGCATAGTAGGGTGGTGGAAGGAGATAAAGGGGGTCAGGGTGGTATGGAAGCATGGTGAAGGGTGATAAAGGGGTCAGGGTGGTATGGAAATGTGGTGAAGGGTGAGAAAGGGGGTCAGGGTGGTAAGGAAAGGTGTGGAGGGTGAGAAGGGGTCAGGGTGGTATGGAAGTATGGTGAAGGGTGAGAAAGGGGGTCAGGGTGGTATGGAAGGGTGGGAAAGAGGGCAGATGCTGATGGAAGTAGGGGGAAGGGAGAGGAGAGACTGAAATGCCAGACCATGGGGGTGTGGGAGAGATGGAAGGGGAGGCATAAAGTTTCTGGAAGGTGAATAGAAGGAGAGAAGATGCCATATAGAAGGGGCAGAGAGAGGGTGGATGAAAGGAAGAGAGTGACAAGAAGATAAGGAAAGCAGAAACCAGAGAAGACAAAGTAGAAAAAAATTATATTTATTTTTTTTTTTTTTTGCTTTAGAGGAGATGCATTGCTGTTTCTGTGTTATTGCATTGTATGCAGAGTCCAGCTTCTTGGTGCTTCAGTTTAATCTTTTGTCTACGTATTTTTATTCTATCTCCCCATTTACAAAACTGTAGAGCGTTTTTTATCGTTGGCATCTGAGCTGTTACCACAATGGCTAAAAACCACACTACAGTTTTGTAAAAGGGGGAGGGGTTAGTTTGTGATTACATACTAGGCGAAGGTGTTTTGTTCTGTGTTCAAAAAGACATGGTTTTCTATAAGGATTAACTGTGTAATAATAATAATAATAATAATTAATTTTTTTATATACCGCCAATGCCGTGATAGTTCGAAGTTGTTTACAACAAGAGGCGCTGGACAACCAGCGAAGTAATTACAATACAAAGTCATCAAAGTAGTTACAATACAATGTCGAAGAAGTTACAATGCAAAGTCATCGAAAATAAGGTACAGGTTGGGAGAAGAGATACACTAGATTCATAGGTTACAATCAGTTAAACAAATTCATTTTTATTGATTTTCTTAAATTGAGGTAAGATGAGGAGTGGTTGATGATGTTAGTCAGCCATTTGTTCCATTTACCTGCCTGAGAGACAAGAGTTCTGTCCAGGAATCTTTTGTAGTGGCAGTCCTTTAATGATGGAAAGGAGAACAAATGAATTCTGTGTGTGGACCTAATGGAACTGTCCAGAATAAATTGAAAAACCAGATACAAAAGGGTCAGGCCAAAAATTGATTTATAGCAAAGGCAAAAGAATTTAAACAAAACTCGTGCTTCCAAGGGCAGCCAGTGAAGTTTTTGATAGTAGGGACTGATGTGTTCCCATTTTCTCAACCCCAAAATCAGTCGAACCGCTGAATTTTGGATGATTCGGAGTCGTTGTAGGTTTTTTTTGAAGGTACCCAAATAAATGATGTTGCAGTAGTCAAGTGTGCATAGAATGGAAGATTGAACCAATGAGCGGAATGATACTGCGTCAAAATATTTTTTGATGGTTCTGAGTTTTCATATGATCGAGAAGCATTTCCTAACCAAAAAGTCCGTGTGTATATTTAGGGTAAGGTGTCAGTCCAGGGTCACTCCCAGAATCTTTATGGAATCTTCAATAGGGAAGGCCTGACCATTCACAAAAATTGTTGAGTCTTCAATTTTGCCATTTGGGCTTGCTTAGAAAAATTTGGTTTTGTCTGAGTTGAGTTTTAGTTTGAATTCGGTCATCCATAATCCGATCTGATTTAAAATAAATGACAGATGATTCTTTGTTTCAGACAACAGGGAAGTAAGGGGGATGACTACAGTGATGTCGTCTGCGTAGATGTAGAATTTGACTTTTTAGCTATGCAGGAAGTTCCCCAGTGAGGCGAGGTAAATGTTAAACAATGTTGGGGAAAGGGGGGAGCCCTGCGGCACTCTGCAAGAGTTTACCCAGCTACTGGATTGTTTATTATCACTGTAGACTTGATACGATCATTTAGTCAAAAAGCCCTGAAACCATTTTAATACATTACCTGAAAGTCCAGTTGACATCAAACACTCGATCAGAATGGTATGATCGACCAGATCGAAGGCATTGCTTAAGTCTAATTGTAGGACTAGAGCACTTTTACCTTGACTGAAAAGGCTATGGAGGAAATCTAGTAGTTAAGCAATGACAGTTTCGGTACTGTACCCTGATCGAAAGCCTGATTGGTTGTTGTGTAGTATGCTGAATTTATCTAAATGTATTACTAAGTCCTGATTGAGCAAACCTTCCATCAGCTTTACAAATAAGGGAGTGCTCGCAATGGGTCTGTAATTAGATATCTGCTTAGTATATTCTTTAGGATTTTTTACAATTGGTGTGATCAAAATCTGGCCGAGATCCTCGGGAAATGTACCGGTCTGCAATAGAGAGGAAAGCCAGTAGTAAAGCTTGGCTTTGAAGGTGACTGGAGCAACTTTCATAATGTTTGGTGGGCAGCAGTCTAATCTGCAATAGGAATCAGTGTATTTCATGTAAGTTTTGCAGAATTGTTACCAGGAAGGAGTAGTGAAGTTCTTCCAGGACATGTCAACCCTAGGTCCATCTTTGTGTTGAGCAACTGGGTAGGACCAGTGGTTGGTTGTGGAGACCGTTAGTGTGGATCATAAGTTATTTATTTTGTTCTTAAAAAATTCGGCCAAGGCGTTTGCAGATGGTGGGGAATCTAAGGTGGAACTGGATAAGGCCTGAGTATCATAAAGATTGTTAACTAATTTGAAGAGGTTTCTACTATTGGTGTTTGGTGAGCCTATTTATTGGGCGTAAAAGTTTGTGTGTTTCTCTGTTATTAGTTTCTTGTATTCTTTTAGTTTTAATCTCCAATTCGATCTCCCTTCACTATCTCCTGATTTCAACCATAGTCTTTCGAGTTTCCATAACTCTCGTGTAGAATTGATCTGTACTAGTCTGACTTGTTTAGTTTTACAATGGGTTTATTGACGTTCTGCTCACTGCAGTATGTAAGATGCTGCCTTTTCCTAGGTACACTCTTGTGTGACATGTGGATTGTTACTAAAAATTATGTTTTTCATACAGATGGGGGGTGTCAAAATGATGTGCCCCAGGTGCCACATATGCTAGGTACGCCACTGAATCCAGGAACCAGGATTAGGCCCAGAACTTTCACTTCTGACTTTGACTGAGTCACCATATCCTCTAATCTTATCCCTGGAGCCTAATAGCTCACAGACCAACCTCATAACCATAAAACCTAAGTCTTCTTGTTCAACAGTAGAACATTTTCCTCTAGTCATCTGTTGGCCTTCTTTAAGCATTTAAATTTTTATCCTTACTCTCATAGATTTATACATGAGTAAGGTAAGTAAGGTATTAAAGCTGTAAGAGGTACCTTGGGGCAATGCTTGAGGCAGCTCTCATTCCCAAAGGCCCTTAAGAACATTTATTTTTTCCTGGTTCTCTCACACAGCACATGTACACTCTTCCCCAAAGGAATAGGTTCTCTCCAGGGGGAGGAGGGGATTTTGTTTCAAGACACAGGGGTAGATTTTCCTCTTCACCTCAAATACTCATACCAAACAAATACTGCTTTGAGCAAATCTTTCATTCTAGGAGACATACAACATCATACATTTCCTTTATCAATGATCCATTCTGTTGAAAGTCAGTCCTTTTGGGGTTATTGATTTCCCAAGTGCTGAACAAACCAGTTTACTTCAACTGAGCTTTACAAAAGCTTTTCCCTCCTCCATGAGATCTTCTTGTACACACAGAGGCTCTGCAAGGAAAACTTTTCCACAGAAGGGTCAAGGGTCATGGATTTGATATACTGCCTTTCTGTGAACTGGGAGTTTGAACCGCAAGTCAATAAACAATTCAACACAGAATAACTCTACCCCTGACAGCTTCACAACAATAAAATCCCTTGACATTCTCTCATTATCTTCCCTCCAATTAAATAGTGTCATCAAGGAAACAAAAACATTTTACATTTTTTTTCTAAAAATCAATCAGTTTGAAACTGCATGTAACTCAGCCCAGCAAAGCATTCCACTCCTCTAGTGCTTTCATCCAAAAAGCTTTAGTTTGCCACTTCTATACCATCCTTACACTGGAAACCACTAATAGATTGCACTGCACAGACCACAAACTCTTTGTTGGCACATATTTCTGTAATCTTTCACACAAATATTCTGGTTTCTCACACTAAGATTTTAAATGTCAAAACCAATAGTTTAAATCTACAGTGTTCCTAAACAGAGAGCCAATACAACTAGGCCAGCAAAGGCTCAGCACTCATATGATGTCCCACTCTTAAAAGCACTGAAAATCCAAAATATTAAGTATTATAATAATCTACTACACTAAATACCATAGAATGAACCAATTATTTTAGTTTTATTAACTGCTTTTTCATGAAAAGATTCACCTAAAGTGGTTTATACTTCAATGAATATATCAGTACAATGAGGACCAAAATTTTCTCTGTTTGTGCCTCCTCTCTTTGGAACAGTATCCCAAATCACTTACATGAAATAACAACTCTTGGCAATTTTAAGGCGAAGATAAAGACATTTTTATTCCTTAGAAACATAGAAACATAGAAATAGACGGCAGATAAGGGCCACGGCCCATCTAGTCTGCCCACCTTAATGACCCACCCCTACCTTTCTCTGTGAAGAGAACCCACGTGACGATCCCATTTTGTCTTAAAATCAGGCACGCTGCTGGTCTCAATCACCTGAAGTGGAAGACCATTCCAGCGATCTACCACTCTCTCGGTGAAAAAGTACTTTCTGGTGTCACCGTGCAGCTTCCCTCCCCTGATTTTCCACGGATGCCCTCTTGTAGCCGTGGGACCTTTGAAAAAGAAGATATCTTCTTCCACCTTGATGCGGCCCGTGAGATATTTGAACGTCTCGATCATGTCTCCCCTCTCTCTGCGTTCCTCGAGTGAGTATAGCCGCAACTTATCCAGCCGTTCCTCGTACGGGAGGTCCTTGAGTCCTGAGACCATCCGGGTGGCCATTCGCTGGACCGACTCCAGCCTCAGCACATCTTTGCGGTAATGAGGCCTCCAGAATTGTACACAGTATTCCAGATGGGGTCTCACCATGGATCTATACAATGGCATAATGACTTCAGGCTTATGATTGACGAAACCTCTACGTATACACCCTAGGATTTGTCTAGTCTTAGATGAAGCCTGCTCCACTTGATTGGCAGTCTTCATGTCTTCACTGATGATCACCCCTAAGTCCCGTTCTGTTACAGTTCTTGCTAGGATCTCGCCATTAAGGGTGTAACTTTTGCATGGATTTTGGCTGCCAAGGTGCATGACCTTGCATTTTTTGGCATTGAAACCTAGTTGCCAGATCCTAGACCAGCGCTCCAATAGGAGTAGGTCATGCGTCATATTGTCGGATATTGAGTTTTTGACCGTTGCACTCCTTTCTACTACATTGCATAGTTTGGCGTCATCTGCAAATAATGTTATTTTACCTCGAAGCCCTTCTGCTAAGTCTTTTATAAAGATATTGAACAGGATCGGGCTCAAGACCGAGCCCTGCGGCACTCCACTGATCACCTCTGTCATTTCAGAGGGGGTGCCATTCACCACCACCCGCTGAAGCCTGCCTCCAAGCCAGTTCTCAACCCATTTTGTCAAAGTGTCACCCAATCCAATAGAACTCATTTTGTTCAACAGCCTGCGGTGTGGTACGCTATCGAAAGCTTTGCTGAAGTCTAAGTATACGATGTCCAGGGGCTCCCCAACATCCAGCTTCCTCGTCACCCAGTCAAAGAAGCTGATCAGGTTGGATTGGCAGGATCTCCCATAGTAAATCCATGTTGACGGGGATCCCGTAGATTCTCCTCGTTCAGGATCGTATCCAATTGACGTTTGATTAGAGTTTCCATCAGCTTGCTCACTATTGATGTGAGACTCACCGGTCTATAGTTTGCAGCCTCCATTCTGCAACCTTTTTTATGGAGTGGAATGACGTTAGCAGTTTTCCAGTCCAACGGGACTATACCCACACTAAGGGAGAGATTGAAGAGCGCGGATAGTGGTTCCGCCAAGACATCACTTAACTCCCTGAGCATCCTTGATGCTTTTGAAACTTAAACCGTCCTTCTAAGGACGACTTCGATTCAGGAAAGGTTTCTACCTTCAGTTCCCCCTCCCTTTGTTCTTTCCCTTGAGTGTTCTCTTTCTTTCTATCAATTGTTGTTCCAACCTTTCTTCCCTTTTGTTCCGGTTAATCAATGTCTTTATAAATTGTCATTTCCCTTGGTTTGTCTTTGTTCAGATTGTATTTTAATCAGCGCATTGTTTTGGCATTTTTTGTACACCGCCTAGAAGGCTTGATTTTAAATAAACTTGAAACTTGATTGAATAGTAATCAGGTACGTGGGCATTTTCCTTATCTGTCCTGGTAAGCTCTCAATTTAACTGTGGTACCTGGGGCAATAGAGTGTTAAAAATAAAGGAAGTAGGGAAATGTATTAAAGAAAAATAACGTGTAAGAATGTAGAGGTCAAAGAATCCTAAATCTAAACCAAATGGTCTCCAATTAAATATTCATTGACTTGAAAATAAAGTTTAATCTTAAATTTTAATATACTCAGAATTGTGTAATTCAGCCTAGGACCGAAGTCCCAACAGCCGGATCCACCACCCAGTCACTGTGTATGGAATATTTTATAAATACTTTATATCATTTAAAAAATATTTCAATTTATAAATGAATAAATATTTGCATAAAAGTCAGCAATCGTCAGGTTTTCACAGGTTTAGCAACGATTGCTGCTAACCGACCCGATTCACAAATCAGCTTGTTTTTCCCCTCGATCGCCCATTTTCCGATCCGGCCATGCAAATTTGTAAAATCCCATGCAAAATAGTCAAGCGATTGATTTACTAACATTTGCTTGGCTATTTTGCAGAAGTTTTTACGATCCTAAAACCCGATTGCGGTAGACCCTTCAGAACCGTGTTACCAAAAAGCAAAAAAACGGATCACTTCAAACTCTATCCAACCCACAATGTGATAACTTTATGAAAAAAAGGGGGTTTCTATGGATAATAGAATGTAGATTATTCAAAAAAATATAAATACAAACTAATGTAACCAACTCATGTACATATCAACACAACATAAATAACATCCTGCTCAAGCTGTTCACACAGCAACCCAGCTCTTAAAATACTCTCCCAAATAATATGTTAACTAGGAGGTTGAAGTAGAGGCAAGACTTCAGTACATAGAACCTCCTAAAAAAAAAGGAAATCTCTACTTATATTGCATTTTACAACAACAATGCTTTGTGGCTGACATCTTCGACACACACCGATGACATGCACATATGATGCATGCAAATAAACTAATCAACACAGGGCAAAAACAGCCGTAAAATTTATTCACTAAACCAAAAAATCAAAAATGCACTGTGAATGCATTCTTGCAAGGACACACAAACAATTGAACAACCAGAACACAATATCAAATTATAAACATATAAAACAAGGAGAAAAACAGACCTCATACACAGGCCGCCGGGACTGCAATGTACCCTAAGCAGCCTGTATCATCACTGCAAAAACTCCACATATAAATAAATTGAAACTTTTTCATGCACTCATACAAAAAGGTCAGGTAAGTAAGTGAGTTCATTGCACAGAAACTTATAGCATACTAGTTGTTTAGCCCGTTACATTAACGGGTGCTAGCAGCCCTTCTCCCTTACTTTTACCTCCTCCCTGTCCAGCAGCACCCCCACCCATTCCCTGCTCCCCCTATATAGCAGTAGCCCTTCTCCTTTTATCTCCCCCTGTTCAGCATCACCCCATTTCCAGCTCCCCATATCCAGCAGTAGCTCTTCTCCTTTGCAGGAGCCCTTCTCCCTTCCTTTTACCTCCCCCCTCCACCCCGTCGAGCAGCACCTCTTCCCTGTTTCCCCGATCCAGCAGTAGGCCACCCTTCCTGTTACCTCCCCCCCTGTCCAGAATCACCTCTTCCCTGCTCCTCCTGTACTGCAGCACCCCCTTACCTGCACCCCCTGTCCAGTCCGGTGATCTCCAGCCGTCTAGTTCCTGTCCGGTCCCCGCCAGGCGTGCGAGCCTGCTCCGCCCCCTCCCGACCTGCCGGGAGTATTTGAATTAGACCCGACGGTTCCTGTTGAGGGAAGCACTTTTCACCGGACTCAGCGGTGAACTCCAGCCATCGGGCCGACATCTGCCTTGTTTTTTGGGGTTTTTTTTAGTTGAAAGACGCGGCGGTGGCTCCTCTCATGATCCCCGCCTGCGTCCCTTCCCGCAGACCCGACTACACATGGTGATTCAAGCAGCGTGTCAGCACTCTTCACACGCTGCTTCGGGCCCTTCTACTGCCCTGATTTGCTCCGGACGTGCCAGAGTAAATCAGGGCAGTAGAAGGGCCCGAAGCAGCATGTGAAGAGTGCTGACACGCTGCTTGAATCGCCAGTCGGGCCCGCGGTAAGGGAAGAGGGGGGGGCGGCAAATGAGTCGGGTCTCGGACAGCGGAAAGTTGCTGGGCTCCTCGGTGTGGCCGCGATCCCTCTCCTCCCAGCCCCCCCCTCCCCGCCGGAGGAACGGAGATCGATTTGCCGCCATTTTGAAGATCGTTCTGCCCTGCTCCTTGCCTTAGTATATTTTTAAGTTGAAAGACACGGCGGCGGCGGCTCCTCTCAAGATCCCCGACTGCATTGGACTTCCGACACAGGTGGGGATCCTGAGAGGAGCCGCTGCCTGGTCTTTCAACTTAAAAATATAGTAAGGCAAGGAGCAGGGCAGAGCGAAGAACATTGATTCCCATAAGATCATCCTCCTCGGGGGAGACAAACGTCGCGTCCGACATCAGCTTCGGGGGAGGAGAGAGGACTTTAGGCAAGGAGCAGGGCAGATCAAAAAAACAGCACGGGCCGACAGCCGCCGTGTCCGACATCCGTCTCGGGGGAGGAGAGAGAGTGTTTCGGGCGCATGCTACTCCTATCTGAGATACTGATCTCACGGAAAACGGACCCATGCGATGGAACTGCGCATGCGCGGCCTAACGTTTTATTATATTAGATGGCAACAGCTGAGAAAATCTTAGATTAATTTAAAGTCCACTGTATTATCAGCCAAATTGGTGGCGTGCAGGTAAAACTTATCTGAATTCGTGGCAGCACATAGCTCTTGCTTAGTCGCCACAAACAAAATCCAAAGTCCTCCGACAGAAAGTACTTCTGTTTCGCAGTCTCCAGGCTGCTACCTCAGGGACAAAACTTAGTTCTTTCATATCCTTTTAATAAGATTTCAGCACATTCTCCACACCATGAAAAATAAGACCCCTGGGCATTGATTAGGCCCATTAACCAATTAAGTTGTATACGTACATCGGTTACACGTACTGATATATACGCTCAACTGTAGGTGACCTTTACAGAATTTGGGGGCAAGTATATAGGGCATTGTGGATTACTAAAGTTAAAAGTGTGGGGAAAAGTGGAAGGAAACAGACTTGTGTCCAAACGCCACTGTTAACAGTCTTTCACTCTGTCAATCTGATGATTATCTATGGTTTCCTTAGTAACGAGGTGTCATACAAGTTCTGGTGAATTTTGGCTGTACTCAGTGCTCTAGTCACCAAGGAATGAAACATTTGAATATTTCTCTATTTCACAACACATCTTTCTCTTCCTCTTCCTTATATTTAATCCTTGTTTATATCAGTAAAGTCAAATTTTTGTGCCTAAACTAGTTAAAACAGCCCTGCAGTTGTACAATAGACATTTGAAATATGCTTGGAATCCGATAAACATCGTTACCCTCCAGCATGTAATGTGTACATGCCTTTACTTCTTCCTGCTTCTTTGTCTTTCCTGCTCATGTTTGTAGACTTTCAGATTGTCTCATCTTTCTCTGTCTTCACCTTTATTTCCTCTCTCGCTCTCTCTCTCTCTCTCTCTCTGCATCTTCTTCTTTTAGGTCTCCTTTCTCTTGCTGATTCCTGTCTTTCTTCAACTGTCCTTCTCTACCTCTTTTTTTCTCATACTTCATTCTTTGAAAATTTTTATTTCATTATTCCGGAGCCTATCACCTCTTAACTTCATCCTATGCCCTCTCATTGCAGAGTTTCCTTTCAAATGAAAGAGACGACTCATGTACATTTACATTACATAGGTATTTAAATACCTATGTAATGTAAATGTGCATGAGTCGAGTCTCTTTCATTTGAAAGGAAACTATCTCCCCTCTCCTGCCTTTCCTCCAAAGTATACAGATTGAGATCTTTAAGTCTGTCCCTTATCACGAAGACCACACACCATTTTAGTAGCCTTCCTCTGGACCGACTTCATCCTTTTTATATCTTTTTGAAGGTGCGGCCTCCAGAATTGTACACAATATTCTAAATTAGGTCTCGCCAGAGTCTTATACAGAGGCATCAATACTTCCTTTTTCCCACTGGCCATAAGTCTCCCTATGAAACCAAGCATCCTTCTAGCTTTCGCCATCACCTTTCGCCATCACAGCTTTCAACCTGTTTAGCCACCTTAAGTTCATCACATACAATCACATCCAAGTCCCGCTCTTCTGTTGTGCACATAAGTTCTTCACCCCCTAAACTGTACCGTTCCCTCAGGTTTTTGCAGCCCAAATGCAGCACCTTGCATTTCATAGCATTAAATTTTAGCTGCCAAATTTCAGACCATTCTTCAAGCTTCACAAGGCGTATCTACTCTATTGCAGATTTTGGTATCATTCACAAAGAGTCAAATCTTACCCAATAACGCTTCCGCAATATCGCTTATAAAAATGTTTTTAAAAAATAGGTCCAAGAACAGAACCTTGAGGCATACCACTGGTAACATCCCTTTCCTCGGACCAAATCTCTGTTAACCACTACCCTCTGTTGCCTTCCACTCAATCAGTTCCTGACACAGCCCGTCACTTTGGGGCCCATCCCAAGGGCATTCAGTTTATTTGTTAGACGTCTGTGTGGAACACTGTCAAAGGCTTTGCTAAAATCTAAATACACCACATCTAACGCAGTCTATCCAATTCTCTGGTCACCCAGTCAAAAAAATTGATCAGATTTGTATGACAAGACCTACCTCTAGTGAATCCATGTTGCCTCTGGTCCTGTAATCCACAGGATTCCAGAAACTTCACCATTCTCTGTTTAAAATGTATTTCTATTAATTAACTTACTACAGAAGTCAGGCTTACTGGCCTGTAATTCCCTACTTATTCCTTACTTCCACTTTTGTGGAGTGGGACCACATCCGCCCTTCTCCAGTCCTCCAGTACCACTCCCAACTCTAGAGAAGGATTAAAAAAGTCAGTTAGCTGAGCCACCAGAACTTCCCTATGTTCTTTCAGCACCCTCGAATGTACAGTATACTATCCAGCCCCATGCTTTACCTACCTTTAATTTAGCTAGTTCAATCAGGATCTACCACTCCTCCATCCCTATTTGCATTTGTTTTCTGCGGTCCCGCTCCCGGCGCTTCAGCCATGAACACAGAACAAAAATATTTGTTAAGCAATTCAGCCTTTTCTATATTAGCTTCTACATATTTCTCCCCTTAACCTTTGAATCTCACAATGCTACTTTTGTGCTTCATCCTATCATTAATAAATCTTAAATGTCTTGTCTCCCCATGTTTCCATGTCAGCTATTTTTTCTTCCATTTCTTCTATTGGACCGCTGCTATTCAATGTATTTATAAATGATCTGGAACTGGACAACTTTTTGGGGGAAGAACAAGCTCTACAGGAGGGACGGACTGCACCTGAGCACGGCTGGGACGAGGTTGCTGGCACGCAACGTCCAGAGCAGCATAGACTTGGCTTTAAACTGAGGAGAAGGGGAAAGCCGACAGTCGACCTGACCTCGACACATCGGACCAAAGTATCAAACAAGGATACTGAACCAGAAATTTGTAAAAGAGGGCTCGGGACTGAGAGGGAACTTTTGGGAAAAGGACACAAGGACGCAATGCAGGGAGCCAATGCACAAACGAACCTAGCAAGCAGAATTAAGAGAGAGCAACAGGAGCCAGAGGGTCATCCAAACATGGGGGAGCAGGCTGAGGACAACATAAGACACACCGCAGGATGGGGATGAACACAACAAAGCTCGGGGGCTGGCAACCCATGAGGAGGTTGGCAGGGGCGCCAAACCACGAGGAAAACCAGCGGAAAAGGCAAACAACCAGGACTTAAATTGCCTATACACTAATGCTAGGAGCCTAAGAGCCAAAATGGGAGAACTAGAAGTCATAGCCAGTACAAAGGACCTGGACATAATAGGAGTCACAGAAACGTGGTGGACTGACGACAACAAATGGGATGTGGCCATACCAGGGTACAAACTCTACAGGAGGGACAGGACACACAAGAAGGGTAGAGGAATAGCGCTTTATATAAAGGACTCCATACCTTCAACCAGGATAGAAACAACAGTAAGGGCGGACGACTTGGAATCACTATGGATTAAGCTACCTGGAGGAGCTGGAGCAGACATAAAATTGGGCCTGTACTATCGCCTACCTGGACAACCGGAAGCACTCGACCAGGACCTGGAGGCTGAGCTGAGGCAGATATGCAAAAGTGGAAGCGTGATGGTGATGGGAGACTTCAACTACCCTGGGATAGACTGGAGTATTGGACACTCAAACTGCACAAGGGAGACCAAATTCCTGGAAACCACGAGGGACTGTTTCATGGAACAGCTGGTCAATGAACCAACACGGGGGGATGCAACTCTCGACCTAATCCTCAATGGGCTAGGGGGACCTGCAAAGGAGGTGGCGGTGCTAGAACCCCTAGGAAACAGCGATCACAACATGATCCAGTGCAAGCTGGAAATTGGACCATCAAAGGTGAAAAGATCCACAGCGACAGCACTCAACTTCAAAAAAGGGAATTATGATGGCATGAGGAAATTGGTGGGAAAGAAACTCAACGGTAGCGCAAGGAAGATGGAGTCTGTAGAAAAAGCCTGGTCCCTACTCAAGGGCACGGTGCAAGAGGCACAGAACCTGTACATCCCCAGATTCAGGAAGGGGTGCAAAAAAAACCGAAAAAAAACCCAGCGTGGATAACAACTGCGGTGAAAAAGGCGATAAGTGACAAGAAAGCATCGTTCAAAAAATGGAAAAAGGACCAAATAAAGGACAACCAAAAGGAGCACAAAGAACACCAAAGGGAGTGTCACCGTGTGGTTAGAAAAGCTAAAAGAGAATATGAGGAGAGACTGGCGGGGGAAGCAAGAAACTTCAAAACGTTCTTCAGATATGTGAAGGGGAAGCAACCGGCAAGGGAAGAAGTGGGGCCATTGGATGATGGAGACAAAAAAGGAGTGGTAAAAGAGGAAAAAGAGATAGCAGACAGGTTAAATAAGTTCTTCACGTCAGTCTTCACGAGGGAGGACACATCCAATATTCCGGAACCGGAGGACATCGTAAATGGGGATCGGGATGAAAAGCTGGTCCAACTAGAGGTAAGCCAAGAGGATGTCCTCAGGCAGATAGACAGACTAAAGAGCGACAAATCGCCAGGTCCGGACGGCATTCACCCAAGGGTACTCAAGGAACTAAGGAACGTAATAGCAGAGCCACTTCGCCAAATATGTAACTTATCCTTAAAAACTGGAGAGATCCCGGAGGATTGGAAAATTGCAAATGTCACACCCATCTTCAAGAAGGGTTCAAGGGGACCCGGGGAACTACAGGCCGGTGAGCTTGACCTCGGTCCCGGGAAAAATGATGGAAGCACTGATTAAGGACAGTATCTGTGAACACGTAGAAAACAATGGACAGCTAAAGTCGAGCCAGCACGGCTTCTGCAAGGGTAGGTCATGCCTCACAAACTTATTGTACTTCTTTGAGGGGGGTAAACAGACAGGTGGATAAAGGGGAATCCATTGACATCATTTACCTTGACTTTCAAAAAACCTTTGACAAGGTACCGCACGAAAGACTGCTTAAAAAACTGTGGAGACACGGGGTGCAAGGGGAGGTCCACCGATGGATCAAAAACTGGCTGGCAGACAGAAAACAGAGGGTTGGAGTGAAGGGCTATTACTCAGACTGGCATGGGGTCACGAGCGGAGTTCCGCAGGGGTCGGTGCTGGGACCGCTCCTGTTCAATATATTTATTAATGACCTAGAGGCGGGAACAAATTACGAAGTTATTAAATTTGCGGATGACACCAAACTCTACCGCAGGGTTGAAACCATGGAAGACTGCGAAGATCTGCAAAGGGACCTAACGACGCTAGAAGAATGGGCCAAAAAATGGCAAATGAACTTTAACGTAGGGAAATGCAAGGTCATGCATGTAGGGAAAAAGAACCCGATGTTCAGCTACAAAATGGGAGGATCACTGCTAGGGGTAAGTAACCTTGAAAGAGACCTGGGAGTGATGGTGGACACGTCTTTGAAGGCGTCGGCACAGTGCGCCACAGCCTCAAGAAAAGCAAACAAAATGTTGGGTATCATTAAGAAGGGTATCACGACCAGGACAAAGGAGGTCATCCTGCCACTGTATCGTGCAATGGTGCGACCGCATCTGGAGTACTGTGTCCAATATTGGTCGCCGTACCTCAAAAAGGACATGGCGGTACTTGAGGGAGTCCAGAGAAGAGCAACTAAACTGATAAGAGGTATGGAAAACCTCTCATATACTGACAGACTGAAAAAGCTGGGGCTGTTCTCCCTGGAAAAGCGGAGACTTAGAGGAGACATGATAGAAACCTTCAAGATCCTGAAGGGTATAGAAAAAGTAGACAGGGACAGATTTTTCAGATTATGGGGAACCACAAGTACAAGGGGGCACTCGGAAAAATTAAAAGGAGACAGGTTTAAAACAAATGCCAGAAAGTTCTTTTTCACCCAGAGGGTGGTGGACACATGGAACGCGCTTCCAGAGGCTGTGATAGACCGGAGCACGTTACAAGGCTTCAAAGAAGGTTTGGATAGGTTCCTAGAGGATAAAGGAATTGAGGGGTACAGATAAGAGTAGCAGTAGGTTATAGGGATAGCCTGGGACCATTGCTCAGGCAATGGGCCTGATGGGCCGCCGCGGGAGCGGACCGCTGGGCGAGATGGACCTCTGGTCTGCCTCAGCGGAGGCAACTTCTTATGTTCTTATGTTCTTATCTAGAAACAAGGACAAAGTGCGAAGTTATAAAATTCGCAGATGACACAAAACTATTTAGTAGGGTTAGGACTAAAGAGGAATGTGAAGATTTACAAAGGGACCTGAACAAACTGGGAGAGTGGGCGAAGAGATGGCAGATGAACTTTAATGTAGAGAAATGTAAAGTCTTGCATGTAGGAAACAGAAACCCGATGTACAGCTATACGATGGGAGGGTTGGTAATCGGTGAAAGTAGCCTAGAAAAGGACTTGGGGGTACTGGTGGACAAGACAATGAAGCCGTCAGCACAGTGTGCAGCAGCCTCTAAGAAGGCGAACAGAATGCTAGGTATTATCAAGAAAGGTATTACAACCAGAATGAAAGAAGTTATCCTGCCGTTGTATCGGGCGATGGTACGCCCGCATCTAGAGTACTGCGTCCAATATTGGTCGCCGTACCTTAAGAAGGATATGGCAATACTCAAGAGGGTCCAGAAAAGAGCAACACGATTGATAAAGGGTATGGAAAACCTTTCATATGCTGAGAGATTAGAGAAACTGGGGCTCTTTTCCCTGGAAAAGCAGAGACTTAGAGGGGACATGATAGAGACTTACAAGATCATGAAAGGCATAGAGAAAGTGGAGAGTGACAGATTCTTCAAACTTTTGAAAACTACAAGAACAAGAGAGCATTCAGAAAAATTAAAAGGGGACAGATTCAGAGCCAATGCTAGGAAGTTCTTCATCACTCAAAGGGTGGTGGACACCTGGAATGCGCTTACAGAGGGTGTGATAGGACAGAGCACGGTATTGGGGTTCAAGAAGGGATTAGATAATTTCCTGAAGGAAAAAGGGATAGAGGATTACTATACAGGTCCTGGACCTGATGGGCCGCTGCATGAGCGGACTGCTGGGCATGATGGACTTCTGGTCTGACCCAGCAGAGGCAATGCTTATGTTCTTATGTTCTTTCCTGACAACTCAACCAGCCTCTCTTAACTTTTCCAGATATTTTTGCCTGTCTTCCTCTTTTTGCAGCTATTGTAGCTTCTGAAAGCTAACTTCTTATTCCTTACCTTCTCAGCTACTACTATTGAGAACCAAAGAGGCCTTCATTTCCTCTTACTTTTACTTAATTGCCTCATAAATAGGTCTGTCACACTTACAATAATTCCTTTCAGTTTTGCCCACTATATTTCTACTCCTTCCAGACATTCCCATCCAGACAATTCCTTGACATAATCCCACTTTTGAACAAAGTTAGTTTTTAAAAAAAATCTAGAACCTTTACTTTTGAATGAGCCTTCTCTATACCTGCCTTAATATTAAACCGTACCTTGCAGTCATGTCCTGATGCCAGACGATCACCCACTGTAACATCAGAAACACTTTCCCTGTTTGTAAACACTCATCAGTCCAGTATGACCCCATCTCGCTTGGGTTCCATTACCAACTGCTGGAACAGTTCTCCTTGTAGAGAATCCAGGATCTCCCTACTTCTAGAAAACCCTGCAATAGGGATACCCCAATCAACATCCAGCTTGTTAAAATCACCTGTTAGCAAAACTTCCCCTTTTTTAGATATATTCTGAATGTCTACTATTAAATCTCTGTCCACTTCTTCCGACTGTGAAGGAGGCCTGTATATCACACCAATGTAAATATATATTTACCATTCCCTCTTTCCAAATTGATCCACAGTGCCTCTTCCATGCCCTGCAGATCCAGCATTTGTGTGGCTTTAATATGATCTTTAACATATAGCACTATACTCTCCCTCCTTTTCTTCCTACCGTGTCTTTCTTGAACAGATTATAGCCCGGTATAACTACATCCCAGTCATGGGTCTCTGTGAACCATATCTCCATCATTGACACTATCCAACTCGTCTTCTTCCATCACATCTTCGAGATCTAGAATCTTGTTTCCCATACTTCAAACATTAACATAGAAACATAGAAAGTTACGGCAGATAAGGGCCACGGCCCATCTAGTCTGCCCACACCAATGACCCTCCCTTACCTTTCTCTGTGAAGAGATCCCACATGTCGATCCCATTTAGTCTTAAAATCAGGCACGTTGCTGGCCTCAATTACCTGTAGTGGAAGACTATTCCATCGATCAACCACCCTCTCGGTGAAGAAGTATTTCCTGGTGTCACTATGCAATTTCCCGCCCCTGATTTTCCACGGATGCCCTCTTGTTGCCGTGGGACCTTTGAAAAAGAAGATATCCTCCTCCACCTCGATACGGCCCGTGAGGTATTTGAACGTCTCGATCATGTCTCCCCTCTCTCTGCATTCCTCGAGTGTGTAAAGCTGCAATTTATCCAGCCGTTCTTCATACGAGAGATCCCTGAGTCCTAAGACCATCCGGGTGGCCATTCACTGGACCGACTCAAGTCTCAGCACTTCTTTGCAGTAATGTGGCCTCCAGAAATGTACACAGTATTCCAGATGGGGTCTCACTATGGATCTATACAATGGCATTATGACTTCGGGCTTACTGCTGATGAAACTCCTGCGTATACAACCTATGATTTGTCTGGCCTTTGATGAAGGTTTCTCCACTTGATTAGCAGTCTTCATGAGCTCACTGATGATCACCCCTAAGTCTCGTTCTGCTACAGTCCTCGCTAGGATCTCACCATTAAGGGTGTAAGTCTTGCATGGATTTTTGCTGCCAAGGTGCATGACCTTGCATTTTTTGGCATTGAAACTTAGTTGCCAGGTCCTGGACCAATGCTCCAGTAGGAGAAGGTCGTACGTCATACTGTCGGGCATTAGTATATACTGCTTTCCAGCCATTGCCCCCATTTATGGTGAATTATGGGGTAGATATTCCAAATGATTTAAATGGCTAGAAATGGCTTCTGGCCATTTAAATCACTTGTCTGGGGCTAACCGGGCATATTCAGCAGTCCTTAACCAGTTAATACAGCTGAAAATGCCCAGTTAGCACCTAAGCTGAAACAGGCCATTATATATGTGTTGTTCCTGGGGTAGAGTCGGCACCTAGCCAGTTTAGTGGTGAGATTCAACACTTCAGTGGCTAGAATAGCTGCATAAATAGGACTGCAACGTTTTGTAACTTTTTTGGATGTTTCGAAAATAAACCCCTCTTTGACCAGGAAATGTTGATATAGATAGTGCTACATGATGCCAGCCTGTGACAAAAATATCTTATTAATGAGGCTAGATATATAAGATAAATGGTAGAGATGTACTTTCATATATTTAAAAAAAAAAAAAAAGAAAATCAGTGTATTGCAAACTGTGTGCCGTGCAAGATTCCAGGTGGGCTGCCAGATGCCGGGGAGCAGGAAAGGTGCCAGTGCTGGCTGACTGCCTACAGGACGTGCCTCTCATGGCAAGAGGTACATCCTGTAGGCAGTCAGCCGTCACCGGTGCCTCTCCTCCTCCCTGGCATCTCTCCTCACCTTTTCTTTTTCAGTACCCCCCACTGGCGTCTCAGGGCTCCGTCTGGAGGACCTCCACACATGCATGGAAGTCAACATGATGATATCACGCATGTGTGTGATGTCAATGCGTAAACACCCTCGATGCCCTCGAGCTGCAGCCCCTAATTTAGTATGCCACTGGCTCACAAAGTTTGTGAGACACTGGTCTACACCAAGAAAGTAGATTGTCACGAGTTAAACTCCCCTTGGTAGGACTGTGTTGGAAGTATCCGTTGGATATCATGAATATACAGAAGGAAGATCTTAGGCTCCCTTTTAAATACACATGGTTTCAGGGGTTCCTCAAATCTAGAACCTACAGGGTAAAATACAATGATATCAAATCAGAACCATGGACAAATCCCTGCGGAGTTCCACAAGGATCACCTCTCTCACCTACGCTCTTCAACCTCTTTATCTCCTCCCTAGGAGCCACTTTAGATACCCTAGATGTCACATCTTTCAGCTATGCTGATGACATCACCATAATCCTCCCATTCGACCCATCAGAGACCACCACCACAACAAAGCTAGAAACAACCTTAGACACAGTAGAAAAATGGATGATGGATCACAAACTAAAACTAAATTCTGAAAAAACAAAATTCCTTTTGCTCGAAAAAGCCCAAACTCCTACCATCACTGAACTGAAAATCAAAAATACCAAATACCTAATACAACCCGAACTAAAACTCCTAGGAGTTACGATAGACAGATGTTGCACAATGCAGCCCCAGATCAACAAAACAACCCAGAAAGCTTTTCTAACCATGAGAAATCTCCGTAAAATCAGAAAATTCTTTGACCAAGCACAATTTAGACTAATCGTCCAATCCCTAGTCTTAGGTCTGCTGGATTATTGCAACTCCCTATATCTTCCTTGTCCAGCCACTATGATAAAACAACTCCAGACCATACAAAACACCGCCCTCAGATTGATCTACTCACTCAAAAAATATGATCACATAACAACTGCCTTCTTAGACTCTCACTGGCTACCCATACAGGCACGAATCCAGTTCAAATTCTACTGCCTGATATTCAAAGCATTACACAGCTCTTCCCCCTCCTATCTAAATAACCGCTTAAACCAAATCTCCACCTCAAGACACAGAAGAACCTCGAACCCTTTCGCCTTCCCCCCACTCAAAGGCACACAACGCAAGAAAATGTTTGACAGCCTTCTGGCAACACAGGCAGCAAAAATCAACCATTCCATCTCCAATCTTATGACAATATCAGACAACTTCAAAACATTCAGAAAAGAAATCAAAACCCTGCTTTTCAAAAAATTCATCCAAATATCTTAACCCCTCCTCTTTTACCTCCAGAAGATTCACCTACCTTCAGATAACCTTCCCCCAAATTACCCACCTTAACACCTTCCAATTAAACAAATACCATAAATAGATTGTAACCTACCCTCTCTAACTGAATTCCATATGTATTTTTCATACAGTTCTTCACTGTCAGTTTAATTTCCATCCTATAAATTCACATAGAATTTTTCTTTTTTCAACCATCTTTATTTTCTCTTCTTTATTAATTTCCAGGTACTTTAGTTAGATTGTGAGCCTTCGGGACAGTAAGGGAATTTTTTAAGTACCTTCTTACTTCTCATTTATAATCTTAATGTATATTTTCTTCAAACCGCTTAGAACCTAACGGATGTAGCGGTATATAAGAAATAAATTACATTACATTACATTACAGAGCTAATTATTTTTGCTGATGATTTTTTGATGTTTATGGCACACGTACTGGTATCTCTCTCTGGATAGATAGATAGATAGATAGATAGATATTACTGTCACTATTAGTAAAGTTTATGACTAAGATATCTATCTTACCAATAGTAATAATGGCAGGTAATTGCCCAGCAGATTAAGTTTTCATGTGTTCAGATGGATATCATGGTTAATAAACCTACAAGCATTCCACTTCAAGATCCTCTGGTTGAAGTCACTCCCAATCAAAAGACCCTCCACTGGGAAGTTCCCCCATCCCCTCACCTGGAGGCTTCCTCTGACATCATTCCCCATTTGGAAATACCCACACAATGTGCGGCATACCCCTCCATAAGGCCCTCCCTCCCACCTGTTGACACCCCCCCACACACACTCTCCTAACCTACATTAAAGTTTCCCTGGTCCCTAGTGAGCTTCTTGCAATAGCAATCCCCAGTTGCAACTGCCCTTGATAATGCCTGGTTCAAAATGGTGCAGGTGATCCCTAGTGCTAGTCTTACAGTACTACCGCTAGGGGGATGGGTTTCTGTTTAAGGGCAAGCTGCATTATAATATTTATATGTTAATGACCTGCTTTACATGCTATGCATCTCATTAGGTTGTACCGTGTGGTGACTTAAAGCATTAGTGCCCTTTAACATGCATTAAGGTTCAAATAATCTACATTGGGGCCATAACACAACTTAACTACCTGGTAAACACATCTGCGCCAATAACATAGAAACTCATAGCTTGAACCTTTCGCTATCCAGTTTCTCTTTTCTTTTTCAGAAAACAGGTCTTCATTACTCAGTGCATTCCCTAACCTGATGTCTTATTCTCCGTCTTAGCACACTGTGCTCTCTATAAAAAAAAAATAAAAAAAAAAACCACCAGTGGCAACGCCCTGACTTCAGTTATCCAACAAAGAAATTCACACACTAGTTGGCACATAGTTGTTTTTCTCCTTATCTGACCTCTCACATTTACTTTGTGACCTAGGGCGCCAATATTCAGGCCATGGGAGGCAGGCCACCTAAGTCCCATGATCGGCGGTGACTGGCATTTAACTATCCGTTTGTTTGTTTTTACTAGCTATAATTTAACTGATTAACGCTGGATTTTACAAAGCTGCAGTAGAGGTAAATGCTCGAGGTAAATTCTCCGACGCTCATAGAATTTACCTCACCGGTCCACGGTACAAACCTCTACTGAGGCTTTGTAAAAGGGGGCCTAAGTTAATATTCAACACTGACTAATTATGTTATAATTGGTCCACGGTAGAAACCTCTACTGAGGCTTTGTAAAAGGGGGCCTAAGTTAATATTCAACACTGACTAATTATGTTATAATGGGCAAAGATCGCTTTACTTTGGCAGTGCACTTGGAGATCAACAGCTACATTAGTTTTCACATTGAAATTCTCCTTGGCTCCGGTCCGACCAGGCAGTGCTGCTTTTGTACAAAAATCAATATTCATGAGCATTAAAGTAATACTCCAGTGTTGGTTATCACCTCAAAGTCCTACAAAAGCCCATTGGAAAACATTGATGATACAGCTGGCCGGATTTGAGCGTCAGGCTACTCTAAACATGGAGTCAAAAAAGGGCACTTTGTTTCTTCAATGCTGGTTACCATTCTGTGTGACACTGACACCAGCTGCCCGCAGTAGACTTTTGAATTAGTTTACACCAAGGTTATTGGACTCATTTGTTTGGGTTGCTGTTCCCTAGTTAGGTGGGTGGGAGGGAGGGAGGGGGAGGGAATGGATGGCAAATTATAACTATGTATTGTTGTCGTTACGTGCATTTGGTTGTATTTATTTAAAAATTAATTTTAAAAAGATTTAAACATAATGGGCAAATATAGGACTACTATCTAGGCCGTCCAATTTGCCCGCTATACTTAGCCAATCAGCACTGAGTACTGGCAGTTATCGCGCGATAAAACCAGTTAAATTTATCCGCAAACCGTGAATATTCAGTGGAGATAACCAGTTAACTTGCACTGAATATTCATGGTTAGCCAGTTAAATGCTATTTAACAGCTGTTTCTGGTTGGTTAAAGAGCTTTGAATATCGGGGAGCTCATAACTTAAGATGAGTTACATCTATAATAATAAAACCCTAAAGTGCGCATGCGTTGTTAAAAGTTTGTGATTCCTGGCGCCGTGAGGTGTGCTTCTGTGCCAGTCCTCACGGCGCCTGCGCTAGCTGGAAGCACGTGAGCGTGCAGCTCTGTCAATGGCGGTCGGCGTAGAGGACCGGCAGGAGAGTGGCGGTTGCGGTGGCAGGAGAGTGTCCGACAGAGGGCTCCGTTTTGAAGCTGTGGCTCTCATTGAACTGCCAGTTGGCCAGCTCCCTTGCCGGAGTTATTTTTCAGTTTACAGGTGCCGCCGCGGCTCCTCTCATGAGCCGCACCTGCGTCAGAGAACACTTCCGATGCAGGGGATCGTTAGAGGAGCCGCCGCGGCACCTTTAAACTTAAAAATAACTCTGGCAAGGGAGCTGGCCACACCGCGGGAAGTGTAGGGGGGATGGAGAAATCCTTCTGCTGCACAGGGAAATGGGAGGGAGGGGAAAAAAAATGCTGCTGCACAGGGAAATGGAGGGGGAGGGAATGCTGCTTCGGCTTTTGCACAGGGAAGTAGGGAGGGAGACAGAAAGAAAGGAAGAGAGAGACAGAAAGACAGACAGACAAAGGGGGCCAGGGAGTGAGACAAACAGAAAGACAGCGTGAGGGAGAGAGACAGAAAGAAACAGATAGGAGTAGGGAGAGAGACAGAAAGAAAGGCAGACATATATATATTCTAGCACCCGTTAATGTAACGGGCTTAAAGACTAGTACAAAATAAAACAACAGGCAGTCCATTCAAAGCTCAAATGCTATGGTTGAAGTGTAATGTTTTTAGCTTCCTCTGGAGGCCTGCTAGAGCAGATAGTATTCTTTCAATTAAAGATCAATTGACAATGCTATCTAATATTCAGGGGAAAATATTTAAAGTAGGAATGTGTAAATGTTTCAAATAAATATTGTTCGCCAAGAAAAGTATGCACTATGTACACATAAAAGGCAGATTTAGAATGGGGCACTTACATAGCATTTACACAAGCTCACTTTTTAATTTAATTTTGACATTTATAATCCATTTAACCAGGCAGAGAACAATCAGTATAGGGAAACAGCATGTTACAGTTGAACAATCTGACAGACAGTACCATCAGAGCGATTCTTTTAGCCATCAGGCCGTTCGCTTTTGGCTTTCTGCACCTCCCGAGCTGCAGGCATCATCATCTTACTGTATGTTATTTTTCGTAAGAATTTGAAGTCTCATCTATTTTCTTTTTCCTTTTTTGTTAACCGCTTTGAGCCATCATTTGTTGAGATTTAGCGGGATACAAGAATTTATTATTATAATAACATGACTATAAAGATAACAGAAAATCAACCCTATGAAGTCATATAAATTTACAAAAATCTCATGCACGAATACAGGATGTCCGGGGCAGTACTTGGAGAGACCTCCCAGGAAAGGGACTTGGAAGTTCTGATCGACAAGTCGATGAAGCCATCCACGCAATGTGCAGCGGCGGCGAAAAGGGTGAACAGAATGCTAGGAATGATAAAGAAGGGGATCACGAACAGATCAGAGAAGGTTATCATGCCACTGTACCGGGCCATGGTGTGCCCTCATCTGGAGTACTGCATCCAGCACTGGTCGCCGTACATGAAGAAGGACACGGTACTACTCAAAAGGGTCCAGAGAAGAGCGACTAAGATGGCTAAGGGGTTGGAGAAGCTGCCGCACAGCGAAAGATTAGAGAAACTGGGCCTCGAACAGAGGAGATTGAGAGGGGACATGATCTAAACATTCAAGGTATTGAAGGGGATAGACTTAGGGGGTAGATAAGGACAGTTTGTTCACTCTCTCCAAGGTAGGGAGAATGAGAGGACACTCTCTAAAGTTGAAAGGGGATAGATTCTGTACGAACGTAAGGAAGTTCTTCTTCGCCCAGAGAGTAGTAGAAAACTGGAACACTCTTCTGGAGTCTGTCATGGGGCAAAACACCCTCCAGGGATTCAAGACAAAGTTAGACAAGTTCCTGGTGAACAAGAGCGTACGCTGGTAGAGCTAGTCCCAGTTAGGGCGCTGAGCGGACTGCTGGGCATGATGGACCACTGGTCTGACCCAGCAGCGGCAATTCTTATGTTCTTATGTTCTTAATACTGGAAACGGACATATGCACGCACATGTGTATAAATGTCAATATTCCCCTAAGGGCAATTCTGTAAGGGCATGCCTAAGTGGCATAGCACCTAAGCGCAAGCGGGCGTACACAAGGACAGAGCATAGGCAGGGCTGCCACTTATGCACACAGCTTTCTGAATACTATAAGTTACGTGTGCCCTTGCTGCATTTGACTACCTAGATTTTAGGCACCCTGATACCGAATTACGCTAGTATTCTATTGTATAATGGCATCTGGGTGTCATTATAGAATAGGTTTCCACTGCACAGCATTAGGGCTTCTACAAGGAAGAACCAGCTTATAAAATTATCTCCATAGTACACAAATTATATGGTTTCCTAAGCTGTGCAAGCAAATCTGTTCGCACTGTTGATCTGCGTAGGCAACTTAATTGTTGAACAAGCCAATCAGCACTGATAATTAGCAATTAATAAACTAAACTAAAGCTTAACTTTGTATACCGAGTCATCATTCTATGAAGGCTCAACTCGGTTTACAGCAATTAAATAAACTGATGTTAATTGGCACTAATTAGAAGTTATGGGGCTCATAAAACTTTTAAACGTCTAACAACTCACCTAAGTCGGCACTATGACGTCCTAATAGACAGGATGTCCAAGTGCCGATAAGCAAACCAACTTTCTGGACATGTAGTGGGACTTTTTATGCCTCTGAAAGCCGCTGTGTGCCCAGAGCTGAAAGAGGCATATCTGGAGGAGTGGTCAGGACAGTATTTGGGCGGGTCATGGGCCGACTTAGACTTAGACATCCCGAAGGGATAATCAAATGTTTTACTAGACATCCTGGACGAAACGTGAGTTAGATGATGTGAAAACAGGTATAAGTGCCAAAAAGGTATCCATGGCAAAAAACAAAGTAAAGACCCCCATACACTCCCCCATTGTTCACTAACCCCCTCACACCCCCACAAAGATCAGAGTAAAAGAGTCTCCAGAACATCAGCACCTGGTATAGGAAAGCCTAGTAGAGCTGCACACAGCTGTCTTAAATAGCCTGGGGGATGGCCTAGTGAACCATAGAGAGGAGCAGCAAGTCCTCTCTATGGTAAGCCACTCTAACCACTACATTTATGGTGGAACATGTATGCCCACCAACCCCCACCAAACCCTACTCAACAGCCATTTAGGTGCCACCTGCAGCCATAAGGGCTATTGGGGTTATAGACAGGTGGGTATAGTGGATTTTGGGGGGACTCACCATAACCTATAAGGGAGTTCTGGTGAGTTTATTTGGCACCCTTTATGTGCAGTTCACAGCAGTGCCCTCTAAGGTGCCCCACTGCTCTGGTGCCATGTCTGGGTGATCAGATTGGTCCCTCCCACATCCAAATGGTCTTGATCTGTGCATTTAGGACTTGGATGAAATTTTGGTCGAAAATGTGGTATAAAGATAGACATCCTGGTGATCAGAGGGTGGTGGATACATGGAACGCGCTTCCAGAGGCTGTTGTAGACATGAAAACATTAAATGGTTTCAAAGAAGGTTTGGATAGATTCCTAGAAGAAAATGGGATTGAAGGGTATAGATAGGTATAGACCACTACTCAGGCAATGGGACTGATGGGCCGCCGCGGGAGCGGACCGCTGGGCAGGATGGACCTATGGTCTGCCTCAGCGGAGGCAACTTCTTATGTTCTTATGTTCTCGGTGACACACTTATCCATTGGACATCCAGATAGACGATTTTTGGTAAAAAAAAAATATTCTAGATGTATGGTGATTTGCCTTTCAAAAATGGGCATTTTCTCACTGCCAACTTTGGGCGTATGTTTTGATTATGCCCCTCAACGTGTACAACTTGGTAGGCGCATTCTATAAAGTGGAGCACTTGTAGTGCATGAATCTCAAGAGAGGACATGACTAGGGGAAGGAGCATGGGCAGAGTGTGGGAATTCCTAAATGTTAACCACTTTATTATAGAGTGCGCCTGATCTGCGCACAACCTAGATGCAGGCATTTAGACTTGGCTTTCCTTGACCTAAGTGGGTGAGGCCAAATGTTATGCCACGTATGGCCACTAACCATGATTCTACATACAGCGGCAGCCTTTTATAGAATCATGCTAAGTGACGTGCTGAATGACACCAAGTTTGTTTTTTTACGCCATGTAAAGAATTTGGCCCATATTTGCAATTTTTCATGATAGTATGTGAATGTGCATATATGCTCAATGGTTTACATGTGTACAGGTTCACAGTTCTATATAATATCAGGTAATAAACAGAAATAAAACAAAACAGCAAAGAAAAAGATGATATCTTTCTTATTGGACTAACTTGATACATTTTTGATTAGCTTTTGATTTAAAGAAGAAGATATTGCCTTCGAAAACTAATCAAAAAATGTAGCAAGCTAGCCCAATAAAAAATGTGTCATCTCTTGTAATTCTTTCTCCTCTCTCCTCCTATATTTAAGATTTGTAAACCGTGCCGAGCTCCACTTTTGTGGAGATGATGCGGTATATAAACTTAAGGCTTAAGGCTTAAATCTTTTCTTCTCTTTCTGTTTATTACCTTTAAAAGTGAATGAACACAGCTACCACACCACTTTACTTATAATATCAGGAAAAAGTATGTACTATGTGCAAATAGCTTGTACTCTAACAAAAGAACACACTAAGGACCTGATTCTATAATCCATTTTCATTATTCACAGATTTGTGATTACCATATTTGCGTATTCACGGTTGCATGAATTGCAACCAATATTCCCCATTCATTCTGCTGTATTTGTAGACCAGTACTCCCCACCAGTGGGAGTGGGAATCACTCCTTTCCCAACATACCACTAGCCCACCAGGGAAACAAGGTAGGCCTGGAGTCCTTCCTCTGGGTCCAGAAAGGGGTTTGATGGTATCTGTTCAGGGAGGTAGGGGGAATGTTGTCTTTACTTGTCAGGAGGGGGGGGCAATGACGGTGGAGGATGTCTCTTTGCTTATTGAGGGGAGCCGGTGGCAGCAGAAAAGAAACACTGGGAGGGAGGATGGTAAGAATGGGACTTCAGGGGGGAACTCAGTACTTCAAGTGCTGTCCCATGTGGGAACCTAACCCTTATCTCCCAATAGGATCTGCTGTTCATTTTCCACATTTTTGAGGTGGAAAGTGTAATACTGGAGCCTAACCTCTATTTTCCCATAGACTCTGTGTTTTGTTTTTCTCGATTTCGCGGTTCACAAACATTTTCATTAAATCATACGACCGCGAATAATGAGAACAGACTGTATATGGAGCCTTAAAAAAAATGGTGCTGACTAGTGTGGCGCTAAGCGAGATTCTATAAAAGTTATTTACAAATTTTAGAATCACACCTAGCGCTGTTTATGCATCATAACTTCTAGGCACACCCATTTAAATGAAGGAAAACCTGTCCTAAATGGCTGTATCTAAGCTGTGGGCACATCGGCGCATAAGCTAAAAACTTGCATCTAACCCCTAACCACGCCCCCTTTTCAGATTCATTTGCTCAATCTGACGCATGACATTTTGGGCAGTGCACCTACCAAGTTGTGCATGTAATTTTCAATTAGCATCAATTATTAGATGTTAATTACCTATTATAAGCGCCAATTAGACCTATCAATCAATTAAGTTGTGCGCATACATCGGCTACATACACTGATGTATACGCACAACTTTAGGTGCCATATATAAAATTGGGGGGGATGTGCCTTTAGGAGGGAATTCTATAAATGGCAGTCCAAATTGGTGTTGGAAAAATTTACATTAAGCATGATTATATAAAGTGTGCACACCCATAGGATCATATTTATGGCTCCTTTTACTAAGCTGCGTTAGGGCATTAACGCGCGGAAGAGCGTGCACTACATTGCCCTATGAGCTAGATGCTAACGCCAGCATTGATCTGGCATTAGTTATAGCCACGTAGCGCACAGTGTAGTGCGCGGTAATATCCTGCGTGCGCTAAAATTCTAGCGCATCTTAGTAAAAGGAGCCCTTAGTGCAGGGGTGTCCAATGTCGGTCCTCGAGGGCCGCAATCCAGTCGGGTTTTCAGGATTTCCCCAATGAATATGCATGAGATCTATGTGCATGCACTGCTTTCAATGCATATTCATTGGGGAAATCCTGAAAACCCGACTGGATTGCGGCTCTCGAGGACCGACATTGGACACCCCTGCCTTAGTGCTATGTTCTATACCTTTTAGGTGCCAGATTTACAAATTATGATAAAAAAAAAAATACAGTGAACGTTTGAATAAAAAATAAAATAAAATTATTACAGTAAAAGACACTGTAACCCCCTCAAAATACTCCCCCTTACTTCGAACACACATATCCCATTGTTCTTGCCACTTTCTGAAGTAGAGAGCTGCACGGAAACAGGGACGACGGGAATCACGCAGGCTCCCCCTTCGGATCACGGGGATCCTGTGGGGACGCCCCCTAGGGTCGCAGGGATCCAGTGGGGATGCCCCTTGTGCTCTCGGGAATCCCGTGGGGTTCAATACGAGGCTCATCTAATTTTCCTACCTGCCCTGCTGCGAGGCTCCTCTTCCATTTCCTGCCTGCCCTGCTGCAGCACACACAGCCAATCAGAAGTCTTCCCCAATGTCAGCGCTGACGTCGGAGGGAGGGCTTAAGCAAAGCCCTCCCTTCCTCCGACATCAGCGCTGACATCGGGAAGACTTCCGGTCGGCTGTGTGAGGCAGGGCAGGTAGGGAAAAGGCAGTGGTGTACCGAAGGGGGGGGGGGGCGGTCCGCCCCGGGTGCAGCCATGGGGGGAAGTGTGCACAGCCAGTCAGGTCCCCTTACCTTTGTGGCGCTTCCCCCGATCGACCGACAACAGGCCCAGCCGACAAACCTCCCTGCCCTGTAGCCGCGAATCTAAATTACCTTCTTACAGCAGCTTCAATACTCCAGCTGCTGTAAGAAGGTAATTTAGATTCGCGGCTACAGGGCAGGGAGGTTTGTGGGACCAGGCCTGTTCTGTTGTCGGTCAGGTGGGGAAGCGCCACAAAGGTAAGGGGTAGGGAGGGAGAAAGGGAGGAAAGGTGGAGTGGAGAAGAAAAGACGCTTAAGGGAAATGGGTAAAACTGAGGGGAGAGAAGGACGCTGAAAGCACTGGGGAAGACAAAGGGGTGGAGAAGGACACTGAAAGGACATGGGGAAGATGGGAGGTGGGGAGAAGGACGCTGAAAGCACATGGGGAAAACAGAGGGGGAGTAGGACGCTGAAAGCACATAGGGAAGAAGGGGGGGAGAAGGACATTGAAAGGACATGGGGAAGACAGAGGGGGGAGAAGGATGCTGAAAGGACATGGGGAAGACAGAGGGGGGAGAAGAACACTGAAAGCACATGTTGAAGACAGAGGGGAGGGGAGAAGGATGCTGACAGGACATAGGGAAGATGGGGGGAGAAGGATGCTGAAAGGAAATGGGGAAGAGAGAGTGGGGTGAAGAGGCTGGCAGGGAAGAAGATAGAGATGCCAGACTATGGGGGGAGCGGAGGGAAGAAGATGGGTGCCAGACCAATTTGGAAGGGGGAAAAAAGGGAGAGGCACAGTAACAGAGCAAATGGAAGACGCAGAGAGAAGAGAGACAGTGGATGGAAGGAACTGAATGAGAACATGAGGAAAGCAGAAACCAGGCAACAAAAGTAGGAAAAAAAATCTTTTTTTTTTTTTTTTTTTTGCTTCAGGATAAAGTAGTATATTAGTTGTGTTGATAAAAATTTATAAACATTAGAGGCTCTGGTAGAAACCCGTTTACAAAGTATGTATTCTTCCCAATTAATATTTCCAAATTAATAAAGTCTTTTTGCTTATTTTTAAATGGGTTTCTACCAGAGCCTTTAATTCAGTAGCATAATTAACTGAAATAACTATTTCTGAAGTTTATAGGGGCGGATGGCGACGTAGGGGATTCCTCGCGGGGACGGGTGGGACGGAGGGATTCCTCGCGGGGACGGGTGGGAGTCCTCACGGGGACGGGTGGGGACGGGTGGGACTTTGGCGGGGACAGGTGGGGATGGGTGGGATTTCTGTCCCCGTGCAACTCTCTATTCTGAAGCAGTTCTGGAAGTCATCTTTTGTGTTTTTAGTTGCGCTGTTGTGGCCACCTCGATGTCCTGACTTCATTCAAAACGTATACCTTTCATAGTCATTTTGACTTTGGGGAAGAGCCAGATCCGAATAAGGTGGATGAGGACACACCGTAATGTTATTATTTGGCAGAAATTGCCATACCAGAAACGATATGTGACACGGAGGTTGTCATGATGGAGGATGAAATCGTTTGCCCATTTCTGTGATCTCACTCACTCACCTCATGTTCAAATCCGTTGAAGCTGGTGTAAATGCTGGCCCCTGAGTTAGTTGCAATGAGGCAGTACTCTATAATTACATGCGCAGCTTTTCAGAACTGTCGAGACCAGTACTGGTCTATTATTACTGGTCTGTTGTGATTAATGTATGCTATTGAACTAGTTGAAAAAGATAGTGACCATATTTAAGGAACTTATCGATACTTTATAGAATAACATGCAGCCAGATGCGCTCGCAAATTGTAATGATTGCCAATTAACTTCAATAATTAGCTGTTAGCACCCAATTATTAATAGTCAAGGCTTTGTTACTCAATTAATTTGCACACACATCTTGGGTGTATGCACAAATTAGGACACCTAAATCTTGGCGCCATAGATAGAGCACACTCTTCCTTCCCTATTCTATTTCTAGATCACTTTGCTCCTCTCAACAAAATCTCCTTACAATCCCTTCAATCTGTCATATCGTTTATGACACCACGTGTAAAACCATTTTCTCGGTCGCTGCGACAACTGTATGGAATGCCCTACCCAACTATCTCAGACAAGAGGACTGCGTAACCAAATTTAAATCAAATCTTAAAACATTTATGTTTAAAGATGTTTTTAATATATAAGCCAACTTTGACCGACTGCTAACCTGAAACATTCTCTTTAACCCTTTCCCTTCTGTGTCTCCCTCTTACTTTCCTTTTTTTCATATAATGTTACTTTTACCCCTTTTGTATCATGTTACAGTTCTTTCTTGTTCGTATCTGTCTTAGAATTCTTTCAAATCATGCACTCAGCACTGTTGCTCTTACCTTCATGGTCTAGCGTGGAACAATGATGACACTCAGGCGTTTATCAACTCATGTGGAATTTTATTTGGCCGCAGCCATGACAGCACAATTACATCAAATTGTTATCAACTGAACATAATAATCAAGCATGAACGGTGATGAACTGTACACTGTAACCGCACTTCTGAAAATAGCATAACACGCAAGGTCCATCACCAGGCGACATATAACCAACAGATGATCAGGCGCACAGCATATGCCTCTCTATCCCCGCACAATGTGGGGCGCCGTACAAGCTACCCTGGCTCACCGGATCCTTCCCGTTCAAGGAGGTGTCCCCTCGTCAGCGGTACGTTGCTGTGAAGATCATGGCCTGGCCTCCCTGCCGTCCAAGCAAGGCAACGTGCCCCATGTCTTAACCACTGTAAAGATGCATGCCTTCTACCCATATGCTGTGCTTACCTGCCACTACCCGTGATAGCGAAACCTCGCTTATCGCGGGTTCCCCCCAAGTGTCATGGCTGCGGCCCCGCACGCATCAGCATAGCTTCTATGCCCTCCTGGATTGAACTGGTGAATATATCCAGACCGATGCGGACAGCTGTCCTCTAGCAAGTAGGCATAAATTTTGCCATCTACTTATTGAGTTTCTTGCGAGTAATCTCCAGGGCTGTGTGAGAGCCTTTACTAACCGGGGTATAATCTGGGTAGTGTGGGGAAGCCAGCTGGCTGAGGATAACAAATCGTCTGCATTTAACTTGTTGAGTTTCTTGTGAGTTATCTCCACGGCTGTGTGAGATCTCACACGAGTTATCTCCACAGCTGTGTGAGATCTCGCACCTTTATGGGAATAAGTGTGGGGAAGCCTGCTGGCTGTTAATCGCAACCAGGGGAGCTAGGTGTATCGGTGTGTGTTGGGGCAGGTAGCGTGAACAGTCTGCGGTATTTTCTACACTGAATGGCCGGGTGTGTACCTCTGCAGGAGTGACAGACATGTCGGTATTTCCAGTTGGTCCATGTGCAATGGCCTCTGTTGAATTGCCTACAGATCTGCTTTCTTGCATTGTGGCCTCCCTGTCGATGAAATTGTGGAGGTGGCAGTGGTGGTCTGTCTCCGAACCCCTCGGGCCAGCCAGTGGATCTATCTGGGAATCTATCGGGCTGAAATGGTCATAGAGCGCACATTTCGTCCATCCATAGGTCAAATACTCTATGCTTCCATGTTATCGCTGTATCCGAATATCTGATTAGATAGGAGGATATATCCGGCTCTCTTTCTACAACTACACTCATGTATACGTGGAAGGCGGATATCCAGTTAGTTAAAGATTTATGTATCTTTGGTTTCCCCTCCCTCTCTAACTGGATGTATATCCGATCAATCTCTACGTAATAGTCCTTCTCCGGTTCTCCCTGCAATACGGAAAACATGTCTACATAGTCTCTCTTCCATGTTTTTTCATTTACTGCTCTAGGGACTCCTGGACTTGAGGCGGTCCAGAGGAGGGCGACGAAAATGATAGGAGGCTTGCACCAGAAGACATATGAGGAGAGACTGGAAGCCCTGAATATGTATACCCTAGAGGAAAGGAGAGACAGGGGAGATATGATTCAGACGTTCAAATACTTAAAGGGTATTAACGTAGAACAAAATCTTCTCCAGAGAAAGGAAAATGGTAAAACCAGAGGACATAATTTGAGGTTGAGGGGTGGTAGATTCAGGGGCAATGTTAGGAAATTCTACTTTACGGAGAGGGTGGTGGATGCCTGGAATGCGCTCCCGAGAGAGGTGGTGGAGAGTAAAACTGTGACTGAGTTCAAAAAAGCGTGGGATGAACACAGAAGATTTAGAATCAGAAAATAACATTAAAGATTGAACTAGGCCAGTTACTGGGCAGACTTGTACGGTCTGTGTCTGTGTATGGCCGTTTGGAGGAGGATGGGCAGGGGAGGGCTTCAATGGCTGGGAGGGTGTAGATGGGCTGGAGTAAGTCTTAACAGAGATTTCGGCAGTTGGAACCCAAGCACAGTACCGGGTAAAGCTTTGGATTCTCGCCCAGAAATAGCTAAGAAGAAAAAAAAAAAAAAAAAAAATTTTAAATTGAATCAGGTTGGGCAGACTGGATGGACCATTCGGGTCTTTATCTGCCGTCATCTACTATGTTACTATCCCTTCCTCTGCTAACCAGGGGGTCTGTTTGAACTAGGGGCCAAGTGTTACTTGCTTCAGAAGGAGGTTGAGCCCTAGACTGTTTAAAGAGCGACCGTGCCTCCCGTATACTTCGTGCTAGTGTAACATGGTCTGCCGCCCGCCCACTAGCCGAGGGAATGGTATCCGCCGTGAGAGGTGAGGGCATATTATGTGAAGAGAGAGCGTCCCGTGGTGTAGCGGACGCAATCTCAGGTGCTGGTGGTGGGTATGTCGGTGTTGTTGCAGCTTGTGGTGGCTCACCTGGGACCAACATCGACTGTCCACCAAGAAGTCGTTGGCGCGCTGTGTGAACCCCGTGTTAGTCTATCTGCCTGTGGAACTCGGCCATTAAGTCGGCCAGTTCTTGTTGAGGCTGTGCGGCCGTAGAAGCCGTTGCCGCTGTTGAGGCCGTAGAAGCCGCTGCTGGTAGAGCCGTTGCTGTTGTTGTGGCATGTGTGGTCCTCGTCTTCCTTTGACTGTTAGCCGCGGGCTTTTCTACACTGCAGATTTTGAGCGTGGCTTACGTTGAGCCGGCATGGCTATAATCAGTACTAAAAGAATAGAGACCGTCAGTAACGGCATACGAGGATAGGAACCCGAGACCGGCCCTAGTAGTATTAATAAAGCCCTCCTTCTGGGATCAAGCGTAAGATGCAATATAGGACTAAAGCCATTAGAAACTCCAGCTGGAGAAAGAGCGCATTGCTGCAAAGCTATAGTTATAGCATATAATAGCATAAGAGCATATAATAGCCTTAAAGAGCATATAATAGTATATAATAGCCGTAATTAGCCTATAATAGCCCTTAATGGCATAGCATATCAGAAACTCCCGCTGGAGAAAGAGCGCCTTGATGCAAAGTTAAAGTTATAGCATATAATAGCATATAAATAGTATATAATATTCAATAGCCTATAATATTAAATAGCATATAATAGCCCTTAATAGCATATAATGGCATCAACATAGCATATAAATAGCATCTAATATTCAATAGCCTATAATATTAAATAGCATATAATAGCCCTTACAGCATATAATAGCCTTTAATAGCATAGCATGTAATGGCAATTGATGATAGTTAATAGCAAGGAAGTTCATTTGCATAAAGAGCAGAGCATTTATATATAAAATTATACCTCAGTCGGGCTACAGGCACCGGAATCTTCAGTCAAGCTCATGCAGAGAGGGGCCATGTTGGTGGTCAACCCTTTGTCCGTCGGCTCCATAGAGCTGTGGAAGCTCTGTGCCATGATCCATAGGGAGGAACAGGGCCTGTTCACAGCCCTCAAGTGGCCACAGTCCTGCTGAGCCAGGTGGGGGAGGTGTGGCTACCCCTGTGAGTGAGCAGCGGCCCACCCAACCGGATCAGCTCCATCCCCCTATCGGTAGAGCGCCGCAGCCTGGCGCGTGGGTTAGGATTGTGTGTTTTTGTGTTTTTTTTTTGTAGAGGCTAGAGGCTTTTAAATCCGCTTGCGGGCGGAGCGGATGGGACAGGCACGTAGCGACCCGCTCCCCTCTCCATCCCTCAGCGGTAGTCGGCAGGAGGGGTCCCCCGCAGTTTCGGGTGGGGGTGTGCCGATGGTGCGACTGAGTTGGCGCACGTGGCCGGCTGCCGCATGGATGTTGGATGGGCGCGGCGGCCCGCACAAAGTGGTAGGTTTCGTTTTTATTTATAATTTGTTGTTGTTTGGTAGGTTTTGTAGTGGCTGCTGATAAACTGGATCGCCAATGAAGCAGGAGGGTGGCGGTGGAGCTATCTGGAGGCAGGGATGCCGCTTCCTTCTCAAGTTCTATGTCAAAAGGGGCAGACTAGATGGACTTGATGAGGCTTCTTACAGAGGAGCAGACTCGCCGAGGGACGAACGTGATAGGCCACTTGGGGCAGGAAGGCCGACGTGTGTTAAATTCCTGGACCAGCCTCCCACTGGAGTTGGTAAAGATGACCACTGTATACACAGAATCTTTAAGGGAATGAAAGAGAGAATGCATGGCATGGATGGGCAGAATGGAATAAGCTATCTGGACTTTCTATGCTTATCACGTGGAAGTGTATAGTGATGCATGTCAGCAACAATACGGGATGTCCGGGGCAGCACTCAGAGAGACCTCCCCGGAGCATGACAAGCCGATGAAAATGTATAGCGGCGACGAAAGGGGCAAACAGAATGCTCGATCTGGAAGGAATCAGAGAAGGTTATCATGCCACTGACCCGAGCCATGGTGCGTCAGCACTGGAAAGGAGTCCAGAAGGAGGTGCTGTACTGCGAAAAATTAGCGAAACTCAGCCTCTTCTTCCTCAAACAGAGGAGACCGAGAGGGGACACAATCGAAACGTTCAAGGTACTGAAGGGAATAGACTAGGCATAGAGAACGAGGGGACATTCTCTATAATCGAAAGGGGACAGGTTCTGCACGAACGGAAGGAAGTTCCTCTTGACCAACATAGCGGGAGAAAACCGGAACACCCTTCCAGAGTCTGTCACAGGGGAAAACCCTCTCCACGTACCTAGGACAAAGCTAGACGATTTCATGCCGAACCGGAACATATGCATGTAGGGCCGACCAGAAGGCCCTACGTGGTCCGACCCAGCCGCAGCGAACCCCATGTGCTTTTAACTGTGGTGTTAAATTAATAACTGAAAACATACATATGTGAGAGAAAAATAAAGGCAGTTGTGTGAGGAAACAAAGGTAACATGAGTCCAGAATTATTATTTTTTTTTGTTTTTGGAACTTAATAAGAAAAGCCCCATAATACAGTCTGTCCCAATTGCTAATGCGGAAAATGCTATTAGATTTAAAGGTCATCCGCCGTCAAATCCCCAGGATAAGAATTATAGTATCCACCATAACATCCCAATGTAAAACAACAGTGAGGCGGGCTCTATACATTTTGTTCAGCACGTTTGGAAAGAATGCAATAGAAAAACAGATAGCAAGAAGGAAAACTTACCAAAAGCTCAGTGCCTACCCTGCATAACGCCCAAAGTATAGAGTTAGGCACTGCATTCTCCCGCTATCCCCAAATGGGACCTTAACGGCCGTGGGCGCGTACCCTGCGGCTGCATGGCCATGTGGGCGCATAACCCGCAGCCCCATGGCGACCATAAAGTTGGGTGCGGTGGAAAAACCACCCTCTGGCCGCTTGGCCATGAGGTAGCAGCACCCTATCCCCTGCGGCAGCCGGAGGCTCTCCTATAAGGAACCGGCAGTGCTAGAGAGCTGAGCCACGTGATCGCAGCTCCCGCTCCCCCGCGGCAGCCAGAGGCCTAACACAGACCCTGCAGTTGGGCCACTTGGGCTCCCGCGGCAACCGCTGGGGTTGGAGCAGATATATAAAGTTGGCTCTGGCCTCTCACGTTATTTCAGTGGCCGCGTGCGGTGCGACTTAAACTAGGCCGCCGCCATCAGCATCACCGCGTCCCCCCTGGCAGCGTTTGTTTTGGGTTTTTTTGAACGGCGTTCTGGGCTGGCGACTCCTCTCTTTGGCCGCGGGCCGCGTTGGGGCCAGCGGCACCGACTGCACCCGACCGGCACTCCGGGGCGGTGCGCCCCCTGGCCGCGTGTGCAGTGGCCCAACCCCCTCTGCGCCTGGACTCACACGGCACAGAGTGCACCCGACCGGCGCTCAGGGCCGGCAACTTTCCTCCTTGGCCGCGTTGGCGCCAGCAGCTCGCGGCACAGACCCCCCCTTGACCACGTGTGCAGCGGCCCAACACGCACAGACCCCCCCTGGCCGTGTGTGCAGCGGTCCCACACCATCTGCGCCTGGACTCACGCGGCACAGACAGCACCCGACCGGCGCTCTGTGCCGGTGACTCCTCTCCTTGGCCGTGGGCCGCGTTGGGGTCAGCGGCTCGCGGCACAGACTGCACCCAACCGGCGCTCTGTGCCGGCGACTCCTCTCCTTGGCCGTGGGCCGCGTTGGGGCTAGCGGCTCGCGGCACAGACTGCACCCACCCGGCGCTCCGGGGCGGTGTGCCCCCTGGCCGCGTGTGCAGCGGCCCAACCCCCTCTCCGCCTGGACTCACCTATTTGGCAGGTCCCAGACACTCCGGTGTGCCGCCGTTGGAGAGAGGACTCAGAAGAGCAAAGTTTGCCTGCACAGGTGAGGGGAACAGAAAGCAGTCGCGGGTGGGAGGAAGGGAAGCCACGTCTATCTCCCGGGATCGCCGATTCAAAAGGGCAACCTCCCTTCCGCTCACCCCTATCCCCCTAACCCCCCCCCCCCCGTGGCCCTTCCTTCTCCACCCTTCCCCCTCCCCCCTCCCATCCTTTTCGCTACGGCTTCGGCCGATTTGGCCTCACTCCTCCCTATACGGGATCGGAGCTTGTTCTATTTTATATTTATTTTAACCTTGTTTGTAAACCACTTAGACTTAATGATAGAAGGTATATCAAATCAAAATAAACTTGAAACATGAAACATATTTGCTTCCAACCCCCCAAAAAAGAAAACAGTAAACAAGAAATTCTGGGTGCTCCTCCCTAATGTAAACTAAAATAAGAGACCAATGTGTGGCGCGGCAGCGAAAAGGGCACACAGAATGCTAGGAATGATAAATAAGGGGATCACGAACAGATCGGAGAAGGTTATCATGCCGCTGTACCGGGCCATGGTGCGTACAGCACTGGTCGCCATACATGAAGATGGACTTCCTCTTCTCCCTCGAACAGAGGGGATTGAGAGAGGACATGATCGAAACATTCAAGGTACTGAGGGGATACAATTAGTAGATAAGGACAGGTTATTCACCCTCTCCAAGGTAGGGAGAACGAGAGGGCACTCTCTAAAGTTGAAAGGGGATAGATTCCATACAAACTTAAGGAAGTTCTTCTTCACCCAAAGAGTGGTAGAGAACTGGAACGCTCTTCTGGAGTCTGTCATAGGGGGAAACACCCTCCAGGGATTCAAGACAAAGTTAGACAAGTTCCTGCTGAACAAGGACATATGCTGATAGGGCTAGTCTTGGTTAGGACGCTGGTCTTTTACCGGAGGGCCGTCGCGCGAGCGAACTGCTGGGCATGATGGACCACTGGTCTGACCCAGCAGCAGCAATTCTTATGTACTTATGTTCTTTCCATTGCTCCCCATGTTCATCCTCCCATAAAAATAACCTTCTAGCTATGGATAAATTTTCACAAGTCAGTATTCAGCCCATGGCGGTCAACTGAATTAGACCTGAATTCAGTGCCAACCCATATCAGGATACCAGCATAGAAATCCAGGTCTTTGCCAGCTCCCAGTTGTTATCTAAGTACTGCCAATATTCAGCATCAGTACCCGGAGTGCTATCTGAGCATGTTAGGGTTGTTATATATATGGTCCCAGATGCACAGATAGTGATCTGGGCACAGCACTAACTACCTTCAGAAGGGATGCTGGAAATGTCAATAACATATCCCTTTTCATTGCATATCATTGACCAAAAAAAAACACTTTTTCGGGGGGGGGATTTTTGTTTGTTGATAATAGTGTTCACTATTTGCAAATAGTATGCACTCTTAATCAATAGTGCATGCACACATAAGAACATAAGAATTGCCGCTGCTGGGTCAGACCAGTGGATAGTCGTGCCCAGCAGTCCGCTCACGCGGCGGCCCCTAGGTCAAAGACTAGCGCCCTAACTGAGACTAGCCCTACCTGCATACGTTCTGGTTCAGCAGGAACTTTTCTAACTTCGTCTTGAATCCCTGGAGGGTGTTTTCCTCTATGACTATCAAGAAAGAGTTTACAATCGATGCAAATAGTGTGCATTATTTGCAAAGAGGGCACATTCTTAATGACATTCTGCCCTATATTCAGCGCTGTTTAACTGGCCAGGAACGGCTACTGGCCAGTTAAATAGCACTTAGTCAGTAAGGCCCATATTCTATAAATGGCACCTTAAGTGTAAAACATCATTTAAAAAATATAAAATAAAAATAGTATTTCAGGAAAAAAAATGTAGCCACCTAGCGGCGCCTAAAAATAAAGACACCTGCATCGCAGCTACAGAGGCACTTTACGATGCCACTGTAGCTGCGATTCACGTGAAAGGTAAATGCCGGAAATGTAGGCCTCGAAAACCCTGGCCTACATTTCTAGCACCTACCTTTCACAAAGCCGTGATTCTTCAAACGGCGCCGGTGCGTGATTGACATGCAATCGATGGCTGTTTTAGGCGGCCGCCGCTACCGGTGCTGTTTGTAAAATCTGGCCCTAAGCGCTAATCATCAGCGCAAAATAGCACTTTATTGCGGAAAAAAACAGAAATTTCACATAGTTCGCTACACTTTGGTGTAGCCATCTACCAAAATGGCGTTCCAAACACTCAAGCATTCAAAGTCTTCTTGAATGCTGTTCAACTCCTTGCAACAAGGTTTCACACTGCAGTCGGTGTGCTCAGCACAGAGTGCGGCTTTTTGCGTATTGAAGGTTCATTTAATAAAATATTGCTAGATTTTTTTGTATAATCTAATCTAATCTAATCTAAATCTTAAGTTTATATACCGCATCATCTCCATGAGAATGGAGCTCGACACGGTTTACAAGAACTTAAAATAGTGGGTAGAGAAGAAGAAAAAGGATTACATGAACTTATGTGTAGAAGGGGGGAGAGAAAGGGGGGAAGGATAGAGCTACAATTTGCTGAAAAGCCAGGTTTTCAGTTGTTTGTGGAATAACTGAAGGGAGCTCAGGTTCCGCAGCGGGGTGGTGAGGTCGTTCCAAAGACCTGTGATTTTGAAGAGAAGGGATTTTCCCAGTTTGCCTGAATAGTGGATGCCGCGTGGAGAGGGGAAGGCTAGTTTAAGCCTTTGAGCAGTTCTGGAGGAGTCGGGACTGGAGGAGTTGAAAGACAGTGGGATAAGAGGAGGCAGGATTCCGTGAATGATCTTGAAAGCCAGGCAGGAACATTTGAAATGGATTCTGGAGATTATTGGGAGCCAATGAAGTTTGGCAAGGAGTGGGGAGGCATGGTCAGACTTGCGTTTTGAGAAGATCAGTTTGGCTGCAGTATTCTGGATTAGCTGGAGTCTTAGAATACTTTTTTTTGATAGATTTAAGTAGATGGCGTTGCAGTAATCTAGTTTGGAGAGGATGATGGATTGGACAAGGATGGCAAAGTGTTGTTGGCTGAAGTAGGATCTAGCTTTCCTCAGCATGTGAAGGCTGAAAAAGCATGATTTTGCCAAGGAGTTGAGGTGGTCATTGAGGTCAAAAGTCTTTTTATCATTATTTGATGTCAGGAGAATGTTTTCCTATTCTTTTGTGGTTCTAATTTCTGTACTGATTTTTTTTTTTTTTTTCAATAAAACAGACTTGACATAAAATGTTTTTTTATCAATATTTCATTGCTGAGTGTGAAAAAAATAAGTTATAGCTATAATACCAAAAAATTTGTTCCGTTGTACAAAAATAATAGCAAATTTTAAGAAAAACGGAGCTGTATGTAATCACAGGCTTTGAGGGACCCCAGGATGGACTTTACATCAATTTTTTAAATTATTTTCTGATCAAACACAATCAGATTCATAGGAAAAACTTCAATTCGCACAGTTTTTCCAACTTTACCGTAGCGTGCTAAAGGCAACATTAGCGCATGGCCATTAATACAACATAATCGAAAATTGGATAAAGTTTATGGCTATCTTAGTGTGCAGGTAAAAATCCACTAAAACCACTTTTACCACAGTTTAGTAAAAGGACTCCTACATTTTTAAGGTGTGCTAATTACCCAATTACCAGGTAAAGAGGACAACTTGTAATCAGATGGCTGGACATGTTGAAAATAAGCATGGGGATGACACTGGAGGACCTTACTGAACTAACACAAAACTGGTTTCTTTTTAAAACTGTAATTTATCAAGTCGCTAGGACTCGAACACGAGTCGATGGCATGTAACTAAACACCCCCCTCCTCTCTTTTTACAAAACTGCGGAAGTGGTTTTTAGCACAGGCCGGTGCGCTGAATGCTCTGTGCTGCTCCCGACATTCATAGAGTTTCTATGAGCGTCGGGAGCAACACAGAGCATTCAGTCTGCCAGCGCTAAAAACTGCTTCCGCTCTTTTGTAAAAGGGATGGGTAACTAATTACTCAAATGTGAGCTAATGAAGACGATCTCTGCCCTCTTGGATTCTGAATCAAAGAGGCAGACAAATTGCAGACCAGAGATGATAATAAAATCCTCCAGGATGTTATAAGTCATGGAATATCATCATTGTTTAGGAAAATAAGATGCCCCATTTTATCTTGGACAGCCCATTGCACCCAAAAAAACCACCACTATCTCTCAGCAATCTGTTGATGTTGCAGCTTATCTTTACTAGTCACACTGAGGGCTCCTTTTAATAATAATAATAATAACGGTTTAATAATAATAATAACGGTTTATATACCGCAGGACCGTGAAGTTCTATGCGGTTTACAATGATTATAGAGAATGTTACAAATTGAATAGAATTGACATAGTTAGTGTCTATTGTTTAGCAGATCTGGAGGTCTGGTATTGAGAGAGATATTCTGCGAATCAGTTACCTATGTACTTTAAGAACAAGTATGTTTTCATTTTACTAAGGTGCGCTAGCGTTTTTAGCGCACGCAGGATATTACCGCGCGCTACGCGGCTAGAACTAACGCCAGCTCAATGCTGGCATTAGCGTCTAGCGTGCACGGCAATGTAGCACGTGCTATTCTGCACGTTAATGCCCTAGCGCAGCTTCGTAAAAGGAGCCCTCAGTTATTCTTGGTTCCTGAGCCACCTTTACAGTGTGTATAGCCATTACATAAACTCTTGCTGTTCAATCATTTATGGATGTCCTCTCCATTTCATCCACATTCCACTGGGCTTTTGCCAGGTTTCAGGCCTCAAAGATTTTGTACCAGATAAATTGCAAACTCTGCCTTGGCACGTGAGGTTGTCAGGCAAATACTGAAATGCTGCAAGCTATAACGAGACTGCAGGGACTGCAGACGGAAATTGACTAGCCAGACTTCTGATGCTGCCCCAGCCGATAGCAAATGGAGGTTCTATTTTAAGTTAAATGCCTCTCTGAATCAAATGATTTGGGTTTGAGTCACATCAGGGAGAGATTCCCCACTGTAATGTTGAAACATCTGTTGCTCTTTAGAGTCCATCATTAGTTTTCCCCACTTAACGAGGTCAGCTGTTATTTATTGACGCTTAGTAAAATTTCTACTCTTCTCATACTGTTCCCATGGCATGGACCCAGTAAAACCAGACCATAGTGCACTATGCCAAATTCATAACATCACTGAAAGGCTGCACTTGAGTGTTATCTCATCCATCCACATGCAGCTAACAAACAGCTCCAGCTTTCCCATGACTGCGTCCAGTACACGAATGGGGATCTGGATTTAGTTGTAGCTAAAGGCAAGTTCCATTTCAGGCACACTACATATTTTAATGTCCCTGGGAGTTTACAATCTAATTTGTACCTGAGGCAAATTCTATAAGAAGCGCCCAAAAGTTAGGCTCCTAATTAGGCACTGTTCAGCGCGATTCAAGTAAAATTGGGTGCTGTTTAATGAATCACACTGAGCGGTAGAAAGTGGTAGAAAGCTGGAACGCTCTTCCGGAGGCTGTTATAGGGGAAAACACCCTCCAGGGATTCAAGACAGTTAGACAAGTTCCTGCTGAACAAGAACAGGCGCTGGTAGGGCTACTCTCGGTTAGGGGGCTGGTCTTAGACCAGAGGGCCATCGTGTAAGCGGACTGCTGGGCGTGATGGACCACTGGTCTGACCCAGCAGCGGCAATTCTTATGTTCTTAACCTATTTTGGAGGCGCCCAAGAAATAGGCCAGCTCCAGGCACAACTAAAAGTTAGGCGCCTAGCTGAGCTTTTAAGCACGCTTAAGAGCAGTGATTCTGCAACAAGGCGCCTAACATGTAGCCACGCCCACACCTGACATGCATTGCGCCTATTTTTTTGAAGGCCGCCTACATTTTTAGAGGCGCCTTGTTACAGAATAGGCGCCTATGTTTCAATCAGTGCTGATTAAAAAGCTTAATTGAGCTTGTTATTCACTTTAGATAGGCGCCTATCTAGTTGGGTGGCTCCGAAATAGGTGCCTAACTTTAGGCGCTGGTTACAGAATTTGGGCCTAAGTGATTACTAAAGGGTTAAAATTACTAAAGCAATTTATAATACGTACAGTTGAACATAAATCAAGCTCAATCAGGCTAGATAAAATACCAAATCAAACTATGACGCTGACTAGTGCTGCAAATTAATGCCATACCCTACATTTCAAAAATCTCACTCTTATAATGAATACATTTAGGAAATTTCACTTCCTATTCCCATACGCTCAGAGATAATAAAGCTCTGTAGGGAGTGATCCCCATCCAGTCAATTCATATGATAACATTTATTTTTAATTTTGTTTTTGGCAATAATATTTCTTATTGTTGATTCAACTTTTGACCTTTTTGCTAAACTTTGCACTTTATAACTTGAAAGCAGCAGAAACACAAGCCACAGCTGGAAAATAATAAGCCACAACAACTTAGAATGAGTAAGCCACTTATCTTAAACGTGACTTGAGGTTCCAGTTGTGGCTTTTAATTCATGATTTAGTTGGGTTTAGATTTACACCCATTTGACTGAAGACTATTATTAAAACCAGAGAGATTTGGATGACTATGGTCAACTTAGCTAATCAGTTGATTGCCATCTGCAAAGAAATGGGCTAAAGAAGTACCAGGATACTCCAATTCAAATTAAATAATAAAAACACCAACAATTTATTATTTCTATAGCACTACCAAACACTGCGCTGCACACTGTACATGCAATATTCGGTCCCTCCTCAGAAGAGCTTACAATCTAATTATGACAAACACATAGGACTAAAGGGGAGTCTGAGCTTAGTACTCATAAAGTGAATTAGAGGGGGCTGAAGAGATGACAGACAGATTAGGATTTAAACACAGCTTCAAATAAGTGGGCTTTCGGTCTGGATTTGAAAACCGCCAGAGACGGAGCCTGACGTAACGAGCCAGGCAGGTTGTTCCAGGCATGTGGCGCAGGAGACAGGAGTTGGCAGAGACAATACAGAAACTTAGGGAACACTGCGTGTCGAAGATTGTCATTCCAAGTTTTTCTTGTTATGTAAAACATAGAATGAATATCCTGTAAAGAAAGACTCATACCAGTGATGTATAAGACAGCCAAGACCATTCTCCTTTAAGAGTAAAAGTAATCCATGGTCTTCCAAATCAAAGACTGTAGATGGGTCTACAGAAGTGTTACCCTATCCCTATCCCTGGATCAATTATTCACTCCATTAAAAATTACAAAGACTAGGAGACACTTGATGAAGTTACACAGAAAAACTTTTAAAATCAATGGGAGAAAATTTTTTTTCACTCAGAGAATAGTTAAGCTCTGAAACGCATTGCCAGAGGATATGGTAAGAGCAGATAGCATAGCCGGTTTTAAGAAAGATTTGGACAAGTTCCTGGAGGAAAAGTCCATAGTCTGTTATTGAGAAAGACAAGGGGGAAGCCACTGCTTGCCCTGTATTGGTAGCATGGAATACTGCTACACCTTGGGTTTTGGCCAGGTACTAGTGACCTGGATTGGCCACCGTGAGAATGGGCTACTGGGCTTGATGGTCTGACCCAGTAAGGCTACTCTTAAGAATAGGTCTTACAACTGTTTTTTTTTTTGTTCTCATGGGCTTGGAAAGAAGCCTAAGGGGAATGTAATTAATAATGGCTAAAATAAATGGATGTAACAAATGAATTCCCCCCTTTTACTATGCCGCAGTAGAGGTTTCTACCGCGGCATGGTGTGCTAAATGCTCCAACGCTCATAGGGATTCCTATGAGCATCGGAGCAGCATTGGAGCATTTCGCGCCCTGAGCCGCAGTAGAAACCTCTACTGTGGCGTAGTAAAAGAGAGCAGAAGTAAATGTTCAAGTAATTTAGAAGGAATGAGATCTAACAGGAGACTCAAAATTCACATAATAACATAGTAGATGACGGCAGATAAAGACCCAAATGGTCCATCCAGTCTGCCCAACCTTACCCACTCTTTAAATTACTGATTCAATTTTTAAAAATTTTCTTCTTCTTAAGTTCAATATGTTTATTATTTTGTAAGCAAAGAATATAGCAAAATACATAGCAGAGTTGTACACAGCGTTAAAAAGTACACAAGGAATAACAATCGTAAACTACCAGATGACAGTAGAAATTAAAGTGGTAATGACCTATTGTAGAGCAAGGAAAGGAAAGGCATAGTCTACATAGCTGTACATACAATAAATCAGTATCACTTTACAATAGTTGGTTAATGGTTGCCATATGTCATCATTTGCTTTGAAGTTTCCATGCTTTTCTGCAAAACATCTCTCATATCGCATAATCAAACAAACATTATGCCACCATAAAGCATGAGATAGATTATCAGCATTTTTCCAGTTAGTCAAGATAAGCTTTAATGCTATTAGTATAAAACTTTTTGACAGTTTGGCTTTAGAATCTTCAACGTGAGACTTCAATCCAAATTTGCCATAAATAATAATGGCAAGGGTTAGGTTCTCCTTTATGCCAAGGATTTCGGAAATCGTTTTCCAAATTTGAGACCAAAATGTTTGGACAGGTGAACAAGTGAATATCATATGATCCAAAGTGCCTATATCAGTTTTACAAGCTCAGCAACAATTGGTTTCTGAATTAGGCAATTTGGACAGTTTGTAAGGAGTCCAATATGCTCGGTGTAGCAGGAAAAATGCGGACTGTATAATTGTTGACGAATGTAGAGTAGAAAAGGATTCTTTCCACACTTTCGGCTAGTGTTTGGCCTCTAAGTGAAGACCGGTATCATTGGCCCAAACATCACAAATTCCTAAATGTGAAGAAAATTTCAAAGATATGAGCATTTTGTACCATGTGGCTGCTTGACCTTAACTTTTAAGCATCATAAGTTCATAGATTCGCAATATTGAGGGTTTGGTTTGTTTGAATGATTTGACATCATAACCGGTTTTAATTGCATTACATAACTGTAATCACCTATACTGGTGTGTAGGTGATAGGTTATATTTACGATATAATACATCAAATGGAATCCAAGAGCCGTCACAATACAGTTGGTTTATAAACCATATTCCCAAGGTTTTCCAAGTCGACCAATTTATAGATTTACCCTGGATGGTGATTTTTGGATTATTCCAGATGCAGACATATGAAGTATCATTCCATCTTGTCTTTAATAATTTGTCTGTGTCAACAAGTGCTTGCTTAGTGGAGTTAACTGGATCACATTATATTGTAAAAGTAGGGTCTGAGAATGTAAAGCTGAGCAGATCATCCGTACCAATTCCAGGGTCTTCTAGTACAATCCAAGTTTCAAGTTTCAAGTTTATTAGTTTTTCATATCCCGATTATAAAGCAAATATCTGACCGGTTAACAATTTAAAAAAATTTAAAATAGGAGAATAAGAACTAGTTAATAGTGTATTAAAGAATATTGGGGAAAACATATTAAACATATACAGACATACACGACCGTGAGGAAGAATGGGAAGGAGGGGAAAAGTTACATAATATTAGAAGAAATGATATAGTGGGAAGGGAAAGAACATGAAGGGTAATTGTGCGTGATGTTATGAGATACACTAATGTAGAGGATGAGAGTTATGAGAGTGTTGAAAATTTAATAGATGAAGTAAAGATTAGGATTTGGCAAAGGCATCTTGGAATAGGAAAGTTTTAAGATTGGTATTCATGTTGGAAGACCTGGGTAGCCAACATGCACCCTGGTGCAGAAGAAAGGCAGTGTGATATTTAAGGAAACTTGGAAATCTAACTCCACCATCGAGTTTGTCTTTTTTCAATTTATGTAAGCTAATGCGAGGTGTAGAATTATTCCATAAGAATTTAGTTAACATGGATTCAATGAGTTTGTAAGTAGATTTTTTTAAAAAAGACAGGTATCATGCTCAAGAAGTAGTTGATAACTGGAGTTTTCTTCTTAGCTATTTCTGGGCAAGAATCCAAAGCTCTGCCCAGTGTGCTTAGGTTCTATCTACTGAAGTCTCCGTCAAAGCTCACTCCAGCCCATCTAAACCATCCCAGTCATCAAAGCCCTCCCCAGCCCATCCTTAACCAAATGGCCATATACGGACAAAGACCATGCAAGTCTGCCCAGTACTGGCCTTAGTTCTTCAATATTTAATATCCTGTGTGTTCATCCCACCTGCCTTAATAATTGCTCAAAGCCCGCATTTGTTCACAGGTTAAAAATCTTCCATTTTGGTCTTCTTTCACTAAGCCACAGAAGAGGTTTCTACCGCAGCCTGGAGCGCAAAATGTTTTGAAGCTGCCTCCCCTCGATGCTCATAGGAATTCTATGAGCGTCGGAGCAGTGTCAGAGCATTTAATGCTCCAGGCCACAGTAGAAACTTCTTCCGCGGCTTAGTAAAAGGGGGGGGTTAGTCTCTATTTCTGAAAAAAAGATTTATTAGATCTGTTAAAGAAAAAATTAAATCTAAAAAAAGGGTCTTTTACATTGGTAGGCCGTATTGAAAGAGCTCCAGACTGTTCATAAATAAAAATTCATATCCCTGATAGAGGTACAGTGTTCCCCCGTGAATTCGTGGTTTGCAGTTCATGGACTCTGTGTGTCAAAGCAGCTCCTGATTGGTGTAGCCTGACTTTACTACAGGAAGAGGCGGTCGGAGCAGACCACGAGTGATTTTCTTCCACCGCCGGCGCTCCAGCTGCCCTCTCCTTCCTTTTGAAAGGCGAAAAACCCGCATTTACGGTTTTTCAAAATTCGCGGGGGTTCCTGGAATGGAACCCCCGTGAATTTTGGGGGAGTACTGTATATGAATCAAAATGTACATGAAAATCTCCCAATACCCAAAGAGAGAGTTACCATGCAGTCAAATCTAAAATTAGTTGAATCACAGCAGACCAAAAGAAAATAAATAGGTTCAGCTAATGGCAACTGACACAAAAGAAATTCATCCACAGGATGCTCATACAGAATCATCTTAAAAGTAAAGATGCATGATTAAAAAAAATTGCAGTACCTCCACCTCTATAATCTGCTCATGACCTAAAGAAATAGATGTTTCCTGTCAGGCATGCTTCAGTCACATAAGCCTATTAACCATCCCTCAGTCATGTCTCATTTATAGAAAAACGCTGGTCTAGGATAGAAAAACGCTGGTCTAGGATTTTTTTTTTTTTTTAAAGTTTATTTTTTATTGCAATTTAACATTATTCACAAGACATAATTCTTAGGAATCATTCTCAAGAAATAAATATGCTAGTCTAGGATTAAATTACACAATAACACAGTCTTAGTATGTAGGGATCTAATATTTAGACAAAAAAAGGGGCAAACTACTCCACCAAACTGTCATCAAAAGACAACAGAGCAGCGCATGCTGGTCCATTCACTAGGGCCTGGATTCTGTATAGGAGGCCTGGTCTCAGAAGCCGCCTAAGCAGCTTTTGAGAATCGCACATGGGCGTCCTATACAGAATCACGCCTAAGCCCACCTAAAAAAGAATTGGGTTGCCTCTGAGCTTATCATGGCAAGGGATCGCCCTGCTGCGATACGTTTAGCGGCAACCCGTCCCCACCCCCGCGAAGACTACTGGCAGGAGTGATGCCCAATCCCTCCTGCCTGGCGCTCATCCTAACAATCGTGGCAGAAGAGATGCCCCTGGTAGGAGTAGATGGGGGTCCAGGGGTGTGCTGGGTGGTTCGGTAGGGGGGTGGAGGGGCTGTACAGCAGGAGGAACTGGGTATCCCTCCTGCCGGCACTATGAGGGTAGGGGATGCCAGGCAGGAGGGACTGGGTATCCCTTCTGCCGCGATCATTAAGGGTGGGGGTGCTGGGAAGGAGGGATTGGGCAATCCTCCTCCTGTGATTGTTCAGGGGGATGGGTGGCCACGGCTGCAGTCGCTAAACTTATCGCAGCAGATAGATCTCTTGCCATGATAAGCTCAGTGGCCGTGTCTACTTACAATGTAGCAATACAAAAGAAAGACTCCTAATTATGTATTTTCTAATAGTTGTCTTTTGAACAGATAAATATATAATGTGATCCATTTCACAAACACTCAGAATTATGTAATTCAGCCAAGAGCCGGAGCTCCTATAGTCGAACTCACCACCCAATCACTGTGTATGAAATAGTGAAAAACTGTGAAATAAAGTACTATTCTAAAATTAGAATCTGTGTTAATCAATGGCAAAAAGGAATATTCTCACTTAGTTTTTAGGATTTTATGCAGGTCCCGACATGGACCATGTTTTGAATTTCTTTTTCGAGAAACCCAAAGTAAGAATTGAATGGCTTAAATGCCAGACTGGTAAAAGTGAAGTTGGGTCAAGTGATATTACGCTGCTCTGATGATAAAAGCACAAAGTTCAAACAATAAATTACAAAAAAATCTCGATGCAAAACATTTCAACACTAACAATTGTGAAAGCAACACAAAAGGAAGGTACCTGTCATATTTGAAAATACTTGAATGCAAAACCTCTCTGCTTCTTCTTTTGTGTAACGGCTTGAAACGCTGACTTGGATTTAAAAAGGGAGTATGATGATATCAACCTGCTCTGTGCGGGAGGACATACATGTCAGCTGAGCCTGCCCGACTGTCAGAAGAAAAGGAGGAGGGCGGGAATTACAAAAATGCTTGCCACTCTATCTCGCTGTTTAAACCTCCAGGGTGCAGAGTGTGTAATTTCAAAATGTCGTTGTACTTTATTTCACAGTTTTTCACTATTCCAAACACAGTGATTGGATGATGGGTTTGACTATAGGAACTCCGGCTCTTGGACGAATTACATAATTCTGAGTGTTTGTGAAATGGATCACATTATATATTTATCTGTTCAAAAGACAACTATTAGAAAATAATTAGGAGTCTTTCTTTTGTATTGTTACATCAAGTCAATTTGACTTCCTATCTGTTCAATATTTATTAAATAAGCTTCCCTACTCTACCTATTGTGATGGTGGTACTTACAATGTAGGCGTGTCTCCTGCTGGCCTAGGGAGATGTGCACAGCTGCCTAGGTCCACCTAAGGCTACTTCTAGGCCAAACCACACCCACACCTAGCCTTAGGCAAGCTTAAGCGGGCTTGTGCACCTCCCAGCGGCACCTCCAATGTAGGCAGCCTGCCTTGGGAGGTTTTTTTTTAAACGTGTTTCCCGATTGGTTGGTTAGACAGTGGTAGGTTGCCTACCGCCACCTACAGCCATTTATAAAATTTGCCCCTTGGTCTCTTATCAATCATTGGTCAACCACCCCCTCCAATTGTATAATATATGTGCAACAAGTCAAATTTATAAAAACAATCAAAACAGGAACTTAGCTTTAATTGCTATTTCTGGTCAAACTCTTGATCTCTGATCATAGTTCAGAGATCAAGAGTTTGACCAGAAATATCAGTTAAAGCTAAGTTCCTGTTTTGATTGGTTTTATAAATTTGACTTGTTGCACATATATTATACAATTGGAAGGGGTGGTTGACCATTGATTGATAAGACACCCCATGAATGGAGCAGCATGTGCTGCTCTGTTGTGAGTTGGGAAAGGGGAGTCTGAGGTCATTCCACCCTCTAAGAAGAGTAATGCACAATAGTTGTGCTGTTCATTCAGTCAGCATACAATAGAGAGTTTTGAAAGTAAATATAAAGCTGATGAAAAAATCAGTTTTAGAAAATTTGTGAAAATACGGGATCTAATATTTAACATATGCAACTTAATTTTAGAGCAAAGATAGTCTGGGCAAGATTCAGCAAATAGTACCAGGATTTGCACTGGGAATATGTACTAAGCGCTATTCTATAAAGGGCAAAAGAACTTATACTTGCTGAAACCTGGTATAAATCCTCTTGTGCAAGTTGGGCACAATCTTTTATCACACTCGCACCTACATTTTGGGAACACCCCAACCCACCCATGCCCCCCATAGCCACACTCCCTTTTGGGTTGCATACAAGACAACTTAGGCACACAGGCCCAGATTCTCCTTGGGGTGCTGATATCAGCAGCTGCCTCAAAAGCATAGTAACATAGTAGATGGCAGCAGATAAAGACCCGAATGGTCCATCCAGTCTCCCCAACCTGATTTTTTTTTTCTTCTTCTTAGCTATTTCTAGGCAAGGATCCAAAGCTCTGCCCGGTACTGTGCTTAGGTTCCAACTACTGAAGTCTCCGTCAAAGCTCACTCCAGTCCATCTACACCCTCCCAGCCATTGAAGCCATCCCCAGCCCATCCTCAACCAAATGGCCATATACAGACACAGACCGTGCAAGTTTGCCCAGTACAGGCCTTAGTGCTTCAATATTTACTATTTTTTTCTGATTCTAGATCCTCTGTGTTCATTCCACGCTTTTTTGAACTCCGTCACCATTTTCCTCTTCACCACCTCTCTCGGGAGTGCATTCCAGTCATCCACCACCCTCTCCGTAAAGAAGAATTTCCTTACATTGCTCTTGAGTCTCCCACCCCTCAGTCTCAAATTATGCCCTCTGATTTTACCAATTTCCTTTCTCTGGAAAAGATTTTGTTCTACGTTAATACCTTTCAAGTACTTAAACGTCTGAATCCTGCCCCTCCTTTCCTCTAAGGTATACAGTCAGGGCTTCCAGTCTCTCCTCATATGTCTTCTGGCACAAACCTCCTGTCATTTTCATTGCCCTCCTGTGAACTGCTTCAAGTCTTCTTATGTCCTTTGCAGCCGCCGTTCGTGTATCAATCACATAACGGCGCCCCATAGACAATCACGCTGCCTCAAAAGACGGGTGCCAGATATGTAGGCCAGGGTCTTCTAGGCCTACATTTCCAGGGCCTGTCTTTGCCGTGAATCGTGCCTACTTCGGCGCTTTAGGCCACCTAATGCCACTTCAGGCCTTATCCATGCCAACAGTGGCCTTTCGTGGCCTAAAGTGCCTATATAGGCATGATTCCAGCCCGTATTATTTAGGCACCAGTAGGCGCTTTAACAGTGTGGCTTTTTTTGCCGTTTTAAGCAGCGTTTGTTAATTAACTTAGATGCTGGTAGGGCTGGTTTAGGCTAGAGGTCTGCATGAGAATGGGGATTGCGGGAATCCCCCGGGAATCCCTCCTAATCCACGGGACTCCCACGGGGACCCCCCTCTGGCCCAAGGGACTCCCACGGGGACCCCCCTCTAGCCAACAGGACTCCCATGGGGACTCCCCTCTGGCCCACGGGACTCCCATGGGGATGAAAGGCTTTGGAAGCAGGGTTCGTCCATATAATATAATGGACACGTCAGCCTTAGTAAAAGAGGGGGGTTTATAAGTTAATTACCTGAACAGAAAACAAAAAAAGGGTTCCACCAAAGAGATTCCACAAGGAAAACAGCAAAAGAAACTGTGGAATTGATGATCCTGTCAGAAGTAATTGCTGCTTTTTATGGAGACGGGCAGGGATGAAGGTAATTCCTTGCAGGGACGGGTGGGGATGGAGAGGATCCTCGCAGGGACGGGCGGGGATGGGTGGGATTTCTGTCCCCGTGCAACTCTCTAGTTTAGGCGCATTTCTGGAATTTCCTCCACAGTATGAGCTGGGGAGCGCTTCAAGGGCTGGGAGGATGTAGATGGACTGGAGTGAGCTTCTTCCGGAGACTTCAGTAGTTGGAACCTAAAAACAGTACTAGGCAGAGCTTTGGATTCTTGCCCAGAAATAGCTAAGAAGAAGAAGAAGGAAAAAAAACAACAACAAAGTTTTAGATTGAATCAGATTGGGCAGACTAGATGGACCATTCGGGTCTTTATCTGCCATCATCTACTATGTTACTATGTAGTGTTATAGAATAGCTAACAGGCAGATGGAAACACAAATGCAAATTAGTGCTAATTACTGTCAATAATTGATTGTTGATACTTCATTAACCTATTAATTTGCACACATCTTCCCTGTATGCTCAAATTTTGAATCCAGGATCTGTGTAAAATGACATACCGAGGGTAAGAGGTGCCAGGAGCAATGGTCCTCCCCTCCCCCCTTCCCCCCAGCTCCTTCTGGACCACCACGCCATACTCGCACCCTCCCTTCCCACACCCGTACCCCTTTAAATCTTCACCAGCACGAGCAGCTTCCCCAGCCTGCTGCTCGCACTGGCATTGGCTTTCCCTCCGACGTCACTTCCTGGCCCCGCGACACAGAAGTGATTTAAGAGGAAGCCAGGCCAGCGCAAACAGCTGGCTAGAGTATTTGCTCGCATTGGCGAAGATTTTAAAGAGGTGTGGGGGGATGGGGAAAGAAGGGCACAAGCGTGGCATGGGGGTGTGTCTGGTCTGTCCCCCTCTTACTAAGTCACTGTCTGTGTACACCAGGGGTGTCAAAGTCCCTCCTCAAGGGCTGCAATTCAGTCAAGTTTTCAGGATTTCCCCAATGAAATATGCAAGAGATCTATTAGCATACAATGAAAGCAGTGTATGCAAATAGATCTCATGCATATTCATTGTGGAAATCCTGAAAACCCAACTGGATTGCAGCCCTCGAGGAGGGACTTTGATACCCCTGGTGTACAAGGATGTGAGGGTCAAAGTCTGGTTATCTAGATATAGATAGTCTATAACAGGGATCTCAAAGTCCCTCCATGAGGGCCGCAATCCAGTCGGGTTTTCAGGATTTCCACAATGAATATGCATTGAAAGCAGTGCATGCACATAGATCTCATGCCTATTCAATGGGGAAATCCTGAAAACCCGATTGGATTGCGGCCCTCAAGGAGGGACTTTGAGACACCTGGTCTTTAACAAGGGAGCAGGGATTTGTAGGATCGATAACCATATAGGTAAGGAATAAAATCAGGTTCCATAATGAAAGCGGGATGTATCCCAAACCAGAAAGAACGTAACCCAGCCAAAATAGTATAAAACAGGGGTAGGCAATTCCGGTACTCAAGAGCCGGAGCCAGGTCAGGTTTTCAGGATATCCACAATGAATATGTATGAGATGGATTTGCATGCACTGCCTCCTTGAGATGCAAATCTATCTCATGCATATTTATTGTGAATATCCTGAAAACCTGACCTGGCTCCAGCTCTCGAGGACCGGAATTGCCTACCCCTGGTATAAAACAAACCAATAGCAACTTGTCAAATACCTAACTGAAAAGCTAGAAACAATATGCAGCCAGCCTAAAAGTGCTATTTTTACAATCTAGTTTTATCATTGACAGTCTGCTTCAAGAGCAAAACTTGGCCTCCATTGCACTAGGCGTGACTTCATAAAGTACTATATGCTCCTGAGAGATGCAGGAAGTTTGTCTTGTTTATTAGTCCTGTTTTGCTAAAAGCACAAGCATGGTTTCACTTCCTCCTTTTGTAAAGATTAATAAAAATTATGCTAAGCTTTAGAAGCCTTGACTGAGCACCCTGCCAAGTTGCATGCAAACTTCGGGGGTTTTAAGGAAATGATCAGGCTAAACTGTGCTATAGGGATGTCCAGCTGGGAGCCCTCACTGATTAGTGCAGCAAAAACCAGCTTGTATGGATCAAAAATCTAATTGGTGCGCCTTTTTAAAGCACCTCTTGACTGAATTTATAAGTTATTCTCAAAGAAACAAGCAAGCTTCTCACACACAAAAAAATAATCCTTCATGAGAGTGAAGAATTACAGTATGCATAATTGCAAACTGCTGGCAGAACAGTATGTATCACATTGATTAATAATACATTCACCTGAGGACTCAAACATGAATAAGAAGAAAGGGAAGGGACTTTAGCACTCGCCTTTTTCAGTTGTAGCTCAAGGAGAGTTATGTTCAGGTACTGTAGGTGTATTCATGTCCCTAGAACAGGGGTGTCAGATGTCGGTCCTCGAGGGCCGCAATCCAATCAGGTTTTCAGGATTTCCCCAATGAATATACATGAGATCTATTTGCATGCACTGCTTTCATTGTATGCTAATAGATCTCATGCATATTCATTGTGGAAATCCTGAAAACCCAACTGGATTGCAGCCCTCGAAGACCGACATTTGACACTCCTGCCCTAGAAGGTTTACAATCTCAGGCCTCAGTGCAGAAAGCTATGTGTTAGAACAGGGGTCCCCAAAGTCCCTCCTTGAGGCTGAATCCAGTCGGGTTTTCAGGATTTCCCCAATGAATATGCATGAGATCTACATGCATGCACTGCTTTCAATGCATATTCATTGGGGAAATCCTGAAAACCCGTCTGGATTCGGCCCTCAAGGAGGGACTTTGGGGACCCCTGTGTTTGAACCAATGGCATAGCCCAGGGGTAGGCAATTCCGGTGCTCGAGAGCCGGAGCCAGGCCAGGTTTTCAGGATCTCCACAATGAATATGTATGAGATGGATTTGCATGCACTGCCTCCTTGTGATGCAAATCTATCTCATGCATATTTATTGTGGATATCCTGAAAACCTGACCTGGCTCCTGCTCTCGTGGACCGGAATTGCCTACCCCTAGCATAGCCAGAACTGGTCTCTTTCAACTGAAAGGAAGCCTTAGAATGAGAGTGCATGAAATGAAGTTGACGAGGGATAGACTCAAAAATAATCTAAGGAAATACTTCTTTACAGAAAGGGTGGTAGATGTGTGGAACAAACTCCCGGTGGAGGTAGTAGAGACAAGGGTTGCGTCTGAATTCAAGAAAGCATAGGACAGGCATGTGGGATCTCATAAGGGTAGCACGAAATAGCAAATTATATGGATGGGTAGTTGTTATGTCCTTTATTTGTCATCATTTTCTCTGTTTCTGATTTGGTGGAGTTTGAAGTTCGCATTGTTGGGCAGTGGGCAGAGTGGATTTTTTTAATTTTGTTTTTTATGTATTTTTCACAAATTACAAGCATATAACTTGTTCAAGAAAATAGATTCTTACATTGGGGGGGGGGGGGAAACCTGAATTATGTAATCAACTACACAATCAGCAAGCTTCTATTTCAACCCCAAAGTAAATAAGAAATAACGTAAGGTAGAGAAGACAAGACTTACAAGTAATCTTTCTTTCAGGGGTAGTAAATTATACAGGAAAATTCTTACTTGGACTAAGGCAGAGAGTCATTTTACATCTGCATCAAATTATACGTCTAAGGGAGTAGATATAGGAGTTGGAGGTTGCCTTGCTTCCAGGACATTCTTTAGATGTTCTGGGTATAGAAAAACATAAGTTTTCTCTCAAATTTTAATAATACAGTTACATGGGAATTGAAGAAAAAAGTTCCTTTGAGAGCTAACACTTGGGATTTAAAAGCTAAAAAAACCTCTCTCCTCAATTGTGTGGCTCTACAAAGGTCAGGAAAAATTATAACTGAACAACTCAGAAACTTAACATCTTTAAGTCGAAAATACAGAATGAACATAAGAACATAAGAATTGCCGCTGTTGGGTCAGACCCAGGGTCCATCGTACCTAGCAGTACGCTCACTCGTCAGCCCTCTGGTCAAAGGCCAGCACCCTAACTGAGACTAGCCCTACCTGCGTACGTTCTGGTTCAGCAGAAACTTGTTGAGCTTGGTCTTGAATCCCTGGAGGGTGTTTCCCCTATGACAGACTCTGGAAGAACGTTCCAGTTTTCTACCACTCTCTGTATGAAGAAGAACTTCCTTATGTTCGTACGGAATCTATCCCCTTTCAATTTTAGAGGGTGCCCTCTCGTTCTCCCTACATTGGAGAAGAATCCAATTTCTATCGAATTCCAAAGCAAAAATCACTACAAAAGCTGAGTCTTCCAGAAAACTAGTAAGGTCAAAACTGGCTCCCTCTTTCTGTTCTTTAGCTATTGGACTTACAGATTTAATATGATAAGCTTTGGTAATTGGTGGCATCATCTCAGCTGGTATTTGTAAATTTTCCTTTAGATATTTCTTAAGCATCTCTATAGGACACAAAATTGGACACTGAGGAAAATTTAAAAACCTCAGATTCAATCTACGTTCATTATTCTCCAACATTTCTAGCTTCTAATATACAGGTACTGTATATTCAAATTCCCTTTCACCAAAGTCATTTGGATAGCTTGTGTTTTCTCAATAGTTTCTTCTATATCCCGGACTCGAGTTTCTAACTTAGTAACTAAATCCCCACATTGCTTTACTTGAGAATTTACCAGTTCTGGAATTTGCTACATGTAATCTAAACGAGTAGTCAAGTCAGTCTCCAACACATTTACAGCATCCCATACCTCCTCCAATGTAATTTTCTCTGGTCTCTTCTTCAGCCTGGGAGTAGGCTTATCTCCAACATCCGAGTCCTTGGAGTCCCTGGGAAAGACTCCTGGGTCTATCAAACCCTCAGTCCTTCCACCTTCGACTCCAACACACTGCTTCTCCGTTGGGCCTAGAAGTCGCAAAATTATGGCAGTATAGAAAAAAATAAAGTTATTATTATTATTATTATTATCTCCCTGTGCAAAACAGCGCTCAGTGTCCCAGCTCCAGTGTGAGGATAGGCAACACTTCCGGTATCCAATACCTCACTCTCTGCAAACCATGTGTTGGCTGAGAGGGAGTCTCATGGTGTTCAGGGCTTAGCGTGGTGTCCGATGTGCTTAGAGCTAAGTCCCCCACAATATGCTCCTACTCACGAACTCTCTCATTCTCCGCCTGAGGAAGAAGGAAACCCTCCAGAGTCCATTGTATCAACACCGGGGAAACCAGCTCAGCTGGGTAAGAGCTTCCCTTTCCGCTTCACCATTCTGATTTCACTGGCGGTGTCATGGTCCAAACGGAGCTCCCTCCTATGTGTACATTCGCATCACCATCTTGACTCTGGATGTTTATTTTAATTCCTTATATACCACTTCCAGTTCTCCTCTTATATGGCTTGGATCACAGCTGTTGACTGGGCAGGCCTGACTCAAAATTGGAGGAGTCACAGCCCACCCAGATCCACCCATGGCTACACCCCCTATCCAAACCATAAGTGGTGGCTTTCTCAAGAGATAACTTGGCTAATTATTTATGAACTTTTCCTCCAGAAACTTGGCATAACTGGGCTTAAAAAGGATTTTGACAACTATCTTGACTATCTTCAGGCAACAAATTCTACAGCTTAATTGTAGGTTGAGTAAAAAGAAAAACATTTTTCTGATTTCAGTATGTTACATATTCATTTCATGGATTGCTATCCGGAAGGATAAACAACCTTTTCTTCTTTATTTGTCCCACCTCGCTCATGACTTTGTAGAGATCATAATTGAAAGCATGACGACTCATTTGTTGAAATGTTTGGCATAATGGATAGACCAGGCAGTGAATTTAGTTAAGGACCAGAGGAGGAGGGTAATGAACAGTGAATCATTGCAGCAATTTCTTATACTGTATTTAAAACAAAACTGAACATGTTTGGTGGAAATGGAATCAGCTGGTTATGCTGATGAAAGTAGGCAAAAAAAAGATGTTTTTCAGTGCTTTGTTCTGATGTGTTGGGAATATGATGGATTATTCAGTTTTCACCAGATAGTGAAGCTCACTATAGATACAGGATCTATTTAGCCTTTCTTTGAATTACTATAGATTGTCATATGATAATTAATTTTGAGTGATTTGATGAACATCTGGTTTTATTGTATGCACTGGCTATTGGAAAGGAACATTCAGTACATCCCACATGAAGCAATAGTCTGGAGAGATGAGAGTCCACAGAAGGATAAAATCCCAGAGGATTTAGATCAGGGGTCCCCAAAGTCCCTCCTTGAGGGCCGAATCCAGTCGGGTTTTCAGGATTTTCCGAAGGAATATGCATGAGATCTATGTGCCTGCACTGTTTTCAATGCATATTCATTCGGGAAATCCTGAAAACTCGACTGGATTCGGCCCTCAAGGAGGGACTTTGGAGAACCCTGATTTAGATCTTCAGGTGAGAAACAAGTGAAGAGGGAGGAGATCCGTGACTAATGTTCAAGAGTGCAAGTTCAGGAGGCAAAAGAAAAATGATTGAAGACTAATAGGAGCAGGTGCTTCCAAGAAGACACAATAAGAGAGGTCAGTGCAGAACATGGGATGCAAGATGGACATTGTAAAAGACTTAAAGGGCAAATCTAAAACTGTGTGCATGTAGGTACATGGGCCTTGCGCATAAGGGGTGCTTAATCGGCACTAGAGCAGTATATTGCAAACTGTGTGCTGTGGCATACTAGTGTGCCACAAGACGCCGGGGAGGAGGAGAGGTGCCAGCTGACTGCCTTCAAGACGTGCCTTTTGCAGCGAGAGGCACAAACTGTAGGCAGTCAGTTAGCGCCTCTCCTCCTCCCCTGCACCTCTCCATGCCTCTTCCCTTTCAGCACCCCTCCCCCCCCCCTCCGGATGCCTTTGAGCCACGGCTACCAGTTTAGTGTGCCGTGGCTTCGCAGAGTTTGCAAGACAGTCCTGGCACTTAAGTGTGCAGGTGCAGTAAATACTATTCAAGTGCAATAGAGTGTAATTGCAAGGGACATATACATGGGTGGACATGGGAGTGTCTCCAACTTACGTGCGACCTTCTAGAATACTCTAAGTTGTGCACACTGCATGATGCACTTTGGCATACCAACTTACCACGGCCATTTGTTTAGCTTAGTTTGCTTGATATACTGCTGTTTGGGATACTGTCTCAGCAGTTCACAATCAGATACAATATAAAACCATAATAATAATCATAATAATAATAATAATACCGTGTTTCCCCGAAACTAAGACACTGTCATATTAATTTTGGACCCAAAAAAGGCACTAGGTCTTATTTTTTTTCATGTACAATGATCATCTCTCCCTTCCTATCCTCCACCCCAGTTCTTCCTATTTCCTTTCTCTCTCCCACATGTGCAGCATTTTTCCTCCCCTATCATCCATCACTTTGTGCAGTATCTTTCTATCCCTCCCCTCTCCCCCTCCCCTGTGCTGCTATGATGCGGTTTGTTATAAGGTACTGTATTTCGGTCTTGCAGTTGGTGTTCAGATGGGTGGGAGAGATGGAAGGTTCAAGGGGGGAGCATCACGTCAGGTAGGAGGGCATCGCATCCATGCATGTGCAGATGCCCTCCTGCCTGATGAGAGCAGGCAGTGGGGGTGCGGCTTGGGCAGGGCTATGGTGGGATTGGGGGCGAGACTGGGGCTTAACGGGGCAGGGATGGGTGGAACTGGGCAGCCCTGGGGCGGGTCTAGCGGTCTGGATTTTACTAAAGTAAAATCTGGTAGTTTTTACCTACCGCGCATACCCCTCGCGCGTTATATGCGTGAGCGCGGTATACAACTTTTTTTTTCAATCCGATCAGCATCCCTCCTACGAACCGGTATCCTCCCCCCCCCCCGCTCACCCCTCCCCCGCGATCCTACATCCCCCCCCAGCACCGCAAAACATGCCTTACCCGATTGGGCACCGGCACCAGCACCAATGCACAGGATGTGCCAGTGCCAGTGCCCGAAGATCCTCCCTCGTTGGTTTGGGTTGGTTTGGGCTGGGCTGAGCTGGGCGGTGCGGTGCAGGAGAGATCCTCCTTCTTCCTGCGCCGGGCTGGACTAGGCTTTGAGCATTTGCGCATGCTCAAAGCCTTCTGGTCTCGCTCTCTCCGAGATTTCGAGAGAGCGAGACCAGAAGGCTTTGAGCATGCGCAAATGCTCAAAGCCTAGTCCAGCCCGGCGCAGGAAGAAGGAGGATCTCTCCTGCACCGCACCGCCCAGCTCAGCCCAGCCCAAACCAACCCAAACCAACGAGGGAGGATCTTCGGGCACTGGCACTGGCACATCCTGTGCATTGGTGCTGGTGCCGGTGCCCAATCGGGTAAGACATGTTTTGCGGTGCTGGGGGGGGGATGTAGGATCGCGGGGGAGGGGTGTGTGACGTGAGCGGGGGGGGAGGATGCCGGTTCGTAGGGGGATGCCGGATCGGATTGAAAAAAAAAAGTTGTAAAACGCGGGTAAGCTAGCGGGGGGGGAGGATGTCGGTTCGGAGTAGGCGGGAGAGGTTTTAGCATGCGCGGTATACGCGTGTGCGCGCTATATTAAATTTTTTTACATAGATTTGTGTTCCCCGCGCGCTATACCCGTGTGCGCGTTTTACACGGGTGCGCGTTATATCCGCGAAAATACGGTAGTCTTCCTTAAAAAATGTTCATGCTAAATTCTTTTAATAGTTTCTTATGAATTAACATGTCAATTAGTGTGCATTAAAATGCAATAACACTCATGAAAGGTTTTCTATTAAAATGAAGCCCACCAGGGATAGAGAAAAGTAAACCACTTTGGTTATACCACAGAAATGTGTGAAATGAACAAAAAAAAATCAACAGAAAACTAGAACATTTCAGAAAAAATGAAAACTAACCACATTTATTTCCCTGTACACAGTCCTAAAGTCATCAATGGCAATTCTATAAATTGGTGTCAAGATTTAGGTACCCCAATGCCATACACTTGGCCCCAATTCTATAATATCATCTTGGCACCAAGATTCCAAGTTGGCACCGATGCATCTAAAGTTATGTGCCAACAGTTACGTTAAGTCAATGGTAGTAGCAACTGTTGGCACCTAATTGGGCTCTCAAGTGTGCGTAACTTATAGTATTCTATAAGGTACTCATATATCTCAGAGACATGCCCAACCCACCCAATTTTATACCCTCTTGCCATTTGAGAAATACACAAAGATCTAAGCTATCTTTCCCTTCCTTTAAGGGAATTAAATCTGCTGGGAAGCTCAGTCGATCTTTTGTTTTCAAGTTTGTAGAGATCTGGAATGAACTTCCTGACTCCATTAGGCTCTTAGGCCAGCTGCAATTATTTTGTAAATCCCTGAAAACTTTGTTGTCTCAACGAAATGATAATATTATAGTTCTTATTTCTCTTATGCTTTTTTTTTTCTATGTACTCTAGTCTTAATTATATTTAAACCGAGTCGATCTCCATTGGGAGATGACCCGGTATATTAACCAAAGATTAGATTATATAATATATTAAAGCAAGGGTAGGCAATTCCGGTTCTCGAGAGCCGGACACAGGTCAGGTTTTCAGGATATCCACAATAAATATGCATGAGATAGATTTGCATCCCAAGGAAGCAGTGCATGCAAATCCATCTCATACATATTCATTGTGGATATCCTGACAACCTGGCCTGGCTCCGGCTCTCGAGGACCAAAATTGCCTACTCCTGTATTAAAGCAATGTTGGTGTGTATGTTACAGAACAGTGCCTAGCACTTACACGAGTGCCAATTACTGGCACCAATTACACACATAACTTACATGCACAACTTACACACACATAGGCACCAATTTATAAAATCATCCTTATTGATTGCCATCACTGTTCCCTCTAACTCGGTGTCTCACAAACTTTGCCAAGCTGTGGCACACTAAACATGGTGGCTGCGGCTCGAAGCATCCAGAATTGCACAGACATCAATGCGATGACATCACATGCGTGCGTGACATCATCACATTGACGTTCACTCATGCATAGAGGCCCTCCAGATGGACCCTGAGATGCCTGATGGGGGTGCTGTTAGGGGAGATCCTTGGAGAGGAGAGACGCCGGTGCCTGCTGAGTGCCTACAGGATATGCCTCTCACCGCAAGAGGCAAGGCCTGTAGGCAGTCAGCCAGTCTGGCACCTCTCCTCTTCCCCAGCATTTTGCGGCACACCTGGAATCTCGGGGTGGCACAATTGTGTGCTGCGGCACACAGTTTGCAATACATTACTCTAACAGAACTGGAGTGCTCCAACTGCATTGCTGCTAGTGGAGGGTCGTGCTTCAATATTGTGTTTTCAATGGCTAGAGACATGCAGGTTCCCTGGAGTCCTGCAGAGCTTGCCTGTCCCCAACTATTGAAATTGTGATAGTGAAACAGCGCTCCCTGCTGGCAGAACTGCAGGTGGAGGACTCCCACTCAGAAGGAAAGTGCTTGCCGCTGTCCCAGAAAACATTTTTAGAGCTCTGACATTTTCATTCCATCTTCACAGGCTTGACTCGAACTCCATTCCTCTGAAAAAGAAGACAAGCAAGTGATCTAGCAACTCAAGACCACAAGAGAAAGAGAGAGAGAGAGAGAGAGAACTTGGAAAGTGTGCAGAAGGCAGAAGCTTAGCCCGCCGACTTACCATGGACCACGTTTCCACATTTTTCAAGTCTCTTTGGAAACTTGTGGAGTCAAAGCACACGGAAGGCGTGTACAATACCATCTGCCTGGCGGTGCTCTTGGCGCTGCCCACCGTAGTCCTCATCCTCTCCATCGTCATTTGCTGCCACTGTTGCTGCAGCAGAAAGAAGAAGACTGGCAGTGCCGACATCAAAACAGAGAAGAAAAAGAAGAAGAAAAACACCGAAGAAGACCTATGGATCTCAGCCAATCCGAAGGCCATGATGCTGGAGAAGATACCCTCGTTTTCTGCATAGCCAATGTAGCGCCTGCTGCAGGGACTGTGCGAATACTACCTAATTCTGAGCCAAGTTCGTGTAAACGGAAGAGGATACTCACTCCCCAGCTTAGGACTATTTACAGTCCACTAATGAAACAATGATGCCGCATATCCAGAAATAGCCATATAAATGATCACATACAATTATCAGATATGCAAATGATGCACACACCAGGCCCTCTATATGCAAGAATCTATGTATATTTTAAAGGCACAAGTTTACATGTGTATATTTAGAGTCAGACACATAATTACAGATCATATATTTAAAAGCATAGTTTTATAAGGACAATTATGAAGAAAGCAGCTTTTATATGGTAATGCAAACAGCACAATCTATGGCAGGGCTGCCCAATTCCAGGCCTCGAGATCTACTGGCAGGCCAGGTTTTCAGGATATCCACAATGAATATGCATGAGAGAGATCTGCCTGCACTGCCTTCGTGGTGTGTACTGTAAGAATGGCACTAAGGTGTTGTGTATGGCATCGCTTCATGAAACAGATAAGCAGGTTGCATTACTTTTTACTAATAAGAAGGAGCAACAGATATGGTTACTAGAGAATGACACAGTGACAAAATTCATCACCGTTCCCGTCCCCGCGGATAACCGCTGGAAACCATCTTCATGTCATTCTTTAAGGCGAGAGGGAAGAATCAGAGTATGAATGGCCACAACCACTGACCCACAAGCTTTACTTTGAATAATGCTGGTGTAGAAGGACTGAGGTTGAGATAGACACTAAAGAATGACAGTCTCTGGTGTCCTGAGCAGATATTGTGATGTCATAATGCCTCATTCCACCAGTGCCTAAGAGCCAATCACATCAGTGATATCACAATGGCTTCATTATCCTTGGCTCACATAAGAATTAGAGTATGAATGGCCACAACCACTGACCCACAAGCTTTGCTTTGAAGAATGCTGGTGTAGAAGGACTGAGAAAATGACGGGATTATTTCCCGCGGTTATCTGCGGGGACGGGAAAAGTGATGAATTTTGTCACCGTGTCATTCTCTAATGGTTACAAAACCTTTAACTGACACCAGCTATGCACAACCACTGTCTTACACTATCAATAATGTTACTCTTCCATTAGATTTTTCTTAAAGTGACTTACCATCCTTCGTGCTTGTGCTTCTAGCCCAGTCCAAGTCTGCTCTTCAAATTTATGAGGAGGGGGCGGGGCTGAAGTTGAGGTACCATGTACTTTGTAGCCGATGTTAAAGGAGATACAGTCCCTTTGCAACAGAGGGTCCTAAACTTGCCCCTAGCTAAGCCTTCTGGTGGGCTTTGGGTCTCCCTTCCAAGTTTCTGCCCTGGGCTCAGTATGTTTAACACTGGCCCAGTCCACAGATACCAAATTTTTCCGTGAATAGACTTCATCATTTTCCCTCTGTAACCTAGAAATAGAGAGCTTTCTCTGAAAACTACTATCTATAAATACTCCTAAATTCTGCCTCTAGATCAGGAGTGTCAAAGTCCCTCCTCAAGGGCCGAAATCCAGTGGGGTTTCAGGATTTCCACAATGAATATGCATGAAATCTATTTGCATGCACTGCTTTCATTGTATGCTAATAGATCTCATGCTTATTCATTGGGGAAATCCTGAAAACCCGACTGGATTGTGGCCCCCAAGGAGGGATTTTGACACCCCTGCTCTAGGTGGTATAATTGGGACTCCTTTCCCAAGCAGACTATATATGATGCACTGCCTACACACTGTCTATAACTATTAATGACAAATGAACTGAAACCATATTTGGTCATCAAACCTACATGGCAGCACACAACATGGTCACTGAGCCACTGCATTAGCTTGACACTATCAAAGATTTATACCTTTGCCCTAAGGGTGACCTTTCCAAACAAAGTACATGCTAAACATTTATCCCATAGGTTTAAATGGGTCAGACCCTAGCTATTCCATATGTTACAACTTGTGAACTTGAGGTAAGCTTTATTTGGCATTGTTGCTCAGAAGCAACATGTGTTTCTGGGAGATCTGCATCTCCAAAGGCCTGTTACTTGGCACCGTTGCTCTCGTTCAACATCAAGTTACCTAAAGCAGCCGTTTTCACCATCTGCCAATTAAAGGGTTCAATTCAAAAAAACATCCTTTGTAAAGTTACCCCCAGCATCAGGTTCCCAATTCAAGAACTTATTCACCAGGTATTAAAGCCTCCCAGTTAATACTACACACAGGACCGGAGAGGGAAGAATGAGGGCTCCTGCTTCCAAGGGCTTTTAGGCAGATCCAACACATTGCCTTTACAGTGTATAGAACAGGCTTTGGAAACAAATACTATAGATGAAACTATGCGATATTTATAACATCTTGTATGGAAAGAAGAAAGGGTTTACATACAGCCAAAAATTGCTTCTCCTTTTCCTCAGGGAGTTTTACAGTATATAATACCATGTATTAGATCAAATACAGAGGATCTAAAGATGACGATTCATCAGCACTATCTAGACAGACCGCAAGTCCTTCTATCACATGTACACAGTAACCCCTGGATTCTATAGACGGTGCCAAAGTTTTGATGCAGATCCAAGATGAGCACATAACCAAAACTATTACGCTATCAAGTATGAGTTAATGGACCTTAAAAATCAATAATTGTCCTAAACTGGTACTCATTTGGATTTGCATGTGCATCTATTTGCCCACTGTTCTATAACTCCGAGTGCCTAAATTCATAGGGCACAACTTCAAGGGGAATGTGGCCCGGGTGGGCGGATTGGCGTGTTGTGAAATTTGCACATAGTTTTATAGAATAGAACCATTTATGTGCCGAAATACCATGAGTTGAGGGCCAGCATTTACACCGGCGCTCAGCTTTAGGTGCTAGAATCAGGTCTAAGCGCTATTATATAAACAGTGCTCATCTCCGAGCACCCTTTATAGAAAACTGCTTAGCGTCGATTTGATCCAGCACCAATTTTTGAGTGCCATGTGTAGAATTCCCCCCCCCCCCTCCCAAATGCTGCATTCATCAAGGGCTGAGGTATTCAAGTAGCTCTGCTCCAGGGACCATGCTTTCATTCATCCAGGTTTCTTACCTCCCATCCTGACATTTTCTAGAATTTGGTGCCTATTTTTTTTTTTTAATTGAGAAAAGTATTTATTTTATTTAAAAATCATTTTTAGTCTGCAAAAGTTTTACATTCCTACAAATGACTTTGATATGCACTCTGAATATCAGACATATGTTTAAAACCCAAGTGAGATGTTTCAGACTCGTTTGCAGAAATGTTAAATGAGGACTCTGCTCTACAAAGTCTGCAATACATTAGGCTCAGAAATAAAATGAATTTGCCATTTTATTTTCTGCATAGTGACCAAGAGCTCTTTAAATCTTTTTTGACATTCTAATTCTAGTTCTAAAGCCATCTTCCAAAAGCCTTACCACTTTTCAGCCTCCCTGAGCCTCAACTTCAGATACACAGAGGCATATGCAACCCTACTAAGTTAATCAGGAAATCTGACTAAATTAGAAAAAGAAGAAACCATAACATACAAATTTGTTATGTTGAAACTCAAGACTTGCCTCTTCTTTAACAAAGCCCAATAGTGCCGGCCGCTGCTCTAACTGCCCCGAAGCCCATAGGTATTTAAAGGGCTTCGGGGCTTTTGCCATGTGGCATCCACTAGCACAGTTTTGTAAAAGGAGGGGGGGGGGGGGGGAGACATTTTAAGTACTCAGGAAAACTGTAAGAAAATTTACATTTGTTGATATTTATTTAATTGGTCTAAATTAATGACGGTATTACCTATACTGCAAGGAGATGAATGGTTGTTTCATTTTGCTGTAACTTTTATTTAATAAACTCTGAAATGCTTATATTAAGAACAGCACTGTAATTGGAACAGAGAAATATTAGGAGAATAACAGTGGCATTTCTGAGTACATAATTTAAATAATATCTTCCTTGTATACTATGTAATAAACTGTGTGGTATAGCAATGTTGTGAAACTCAGCCCATGTCGCCCTAACACATATTTAAAAATGCTTTTATACCTAATACTGTAATCAAATTGTTGCACATAATGTGTACACGAAATGTGCACACATCACAATAAAACATGTGCACAAGGGCATACAGTACATTAGACCAGAACTAATATTCTGCGCATGTCTGAAATGCTATTCACACATAAATATTATTGACATGGAGAGGCATAATCAAAAGAAAAGTCTATGTCCATTTTGGGCCTAGGGCGCTAGTCACCCAAAGTCGGCAGCGTCCAAAGTCCATCCTCGAAAAATATGTCCAAGATATGTTTTATTTCGAGAATTTTCTTTCAGGACATTCATGCATTTGATCGTCTAGACCAGGGGTAGGCAATTCCGGTCCTCGAGAGCCAGAGCCAGGTCAGGTTTTCAGGATATCCACAATAAATATGCATGAGATAGATTTGCATCTCAAGGAGGCAGTGCATGCAAATCCATCTCGTACATATTCATGGTGGAGATCCTGAAAACCTGACCTGGCTCCGGCTCTCGAGGACCGGAATTGCCTACCTCTGGGCTAGATCGCCAAGTCATCTGTCTTTATATTGCATTTCTCAACCAAAAATTTGTCCAAGTCCCAAATTCCAAGGACAAGACCTTTTGGACGTTAGAGGGGCCTGCATTGTGATGGACTGGCCACCCAGACATGGCAACAGAGTAGTGGGGCACCTTACAGGGCACTGCTGTGAACTTCACAAAAAGGGTGCTATATAAACATCTCACCACAACTCCCTTATAGGCTATGGTGAGCCCCTCCCCACAAAAAAACCTCACTATACCTACCTGTCTATGACTCCAATAACCACTGCAAGTGACACCTATATGACAGCAAAGTAGGGTTTAGGTGAGCTCACATAAATGTAATGGTTAGAGTGGCTTATGGGACTTCCTACTCCTCTCTATGCTTCACTAGCCCACCCTCCGAACTACTTAAGCCACCTCTGTGCAGCTCTACTGGGCTTTCCTATGCCAGGTGCTAATGTTCTGGAGGCAGGTATGTACGTTTTTATTTTGATTTTTATGGGGGTGCAATGGGGTGAGTGAACATGGGGGGGGGGGAGTGTGTGTGGGTCTTTACCTGGTCTCTGCAGTGGTTATCTGGTCCCTTTGGATACCTTTTGGGCACTTATACCTGATTTTAGATCGCCTAAGTCACAACTTATAAGTTCTGTCCATGAAGTCTCATCAAACCTTCAATATCGCTGCAGAGCGACTAACTTTAGATCGGCCCATATCCCACCCACCTCCTGCCCTAACCACTCCTCCAAAATTGCCCCTTTGAACTCTGGGGGCACAACAGGATTCTGAGACCTAAAAAGTCCCTGGATACATCCAAAAAGCTGTTTCGATTATCAGCACTTGGACTACCTGTCTTTTAGGTCGTCCAAGTGCCGACTTGGGCGGTTTTGGATGTATTTCACTTTCGATTACGAGCCCCATAGTATCATCTAGATGTCTGTGTTTCACAGCCATGGCAGCTTCCCTGTAACCCTGCCTGCGGTTGGCTAAGCACTCACCTCATTCAGCGCCGTTTTTATTTTTTCACTGACCCATCCACTTCAACAAAAACGGTGTCAAGTCAAAAGCACGCCAGGACAAAGGCGCGCACAGACAATTGAGCGCAGTGCAGAGGCGCGCGCTGCAGAAAATTACTGTTTTTAGGGCTCCGACGGGGGGCGTGGTACTTAATAGAGATCACACCGCGTTGTGGGGGGTTTGGGGGGTTGTAACCCCCCACATTTTACTGAAAACTTCACTTTTTCCCTGTTTTTAGGGAAAAAGTTAAGTTTACAGTAAAATGTGGAGCGTTACAACCCCCCAAACCACCCACAACGCCGGCACGATTTCTATTAAGTAAACTGGGGGGGCTCCCCAACCCCCCATCGGAGCCCCTAAAAACTGTAATTTTCTTCGGCGTGCGCCTCCATCTTGCGCTCAGTTGTCGGCGCGCGCCTTTGTCTTTTGCGGGGTTGTCTATGAACCACAAAAACAAGAAAAACTTGTGTGCATATAAACAGTTCTATAATAAGTTGTTCCCATTTGTATCTTACTCTTATTACTTTTGCAAAGCTTCCTAATCCTTAATCATACAAAATGTGTGTATTATTAAAAAGTGCTCAGACCACCAACCACTGTGCTCAAAACTTATACAAGCAAGCATAGGTTGTCATCGGAACCATCACAGCACTTTCACAGTCCCTGTAACCGCCTTAGGTAAGAATGTTACTTTAATTTATCACTAGTCTCTTAAACATCTTGTAACATTTATAACATTGTGACTTCTGTCTCAAGCTGCTGTTCTCTGCTTAGCTTTGTTGCTTCCTTCGGCGGTTTTGGCTTTCTAAACCTTAACGCTCTTATCTACCAACTTAAATCATCTTGTTCCCACTTTTTATGTGTGTGAACTATGGACTGCCTTCCTGTGACTTTTTGTAGTTTGAACCAAATTGTTGTGATTTGGAATCTGCGTGATCCTGTGTGGTTCTGCACTTCAGAAAAAGAAACATTTCTTTACTTCTTGTATTTTGTGGCGTTTTTTCAGAGAGCGACGATTGTGATAACCTCCAAATTACATGACTTTTGTTTGTGCTGAAATATGAGGGTATAGATTGGTATAGAAAGACTATCAATAAACTCTTCTAGCCCCACCCGAGTTAATAATAATAATAACTTTATTTTTATATTGTGAGCTTGCCGGTGCTGGGTTTTGCAACAGGCCACCGGCCAATGCTCACCCAACGCCGAACTTGCCGTGCCTTCAAAGGATGTTGAAGGTCCTGCTGGTTCTCATCAAAAATAGAAAAAATGAATGTCAGGAACAATAAAGATTTAACTGAACTTGTGTCCAACTTTATTTCTCGAGTAGCAACTGCTACAGTTTTATTCTTTAAATTTCAAACAAATACAAAGAAAATCCGGGCTTGCAAAACATAGCCCACACACCTTTCTGGCAGGTAAGTTTAGAATGGTACTGTTGTAGCCTTGCCCTCACAGTCTCACAGTCCAAAAAGGGCACAACGTAATATGGCTACTGGAACACCCAGTGTTTCTGCTGGTTATTCCCAAATGTCTTACAAACTCTGATGAATGTATTGCCTAAGCCTGGCTTAACAGGCCTTCCCCAGCCAACCTAATAAACAGTTGGTGGGGGAGGGGAGTAGCTGAATCCACTTTAGCAAAAAGCTTGCCAACAAAATTGGCCCCACGATCCCTCCCTGAGGATATTATGTGGATTCTCCCCACTACTTCCTTGTCCATCCATTCATTCACCCAAAGTAGGCAAAAAAAAAAAAACCAAAAGGAAAAAATGTCCAAAACTCAACACTTTCCTCTCTGACACCAGCCTAAGGTACAGCTGCAGCAGTTAGCTCAGCACTGCTCATGCTGTCAGCACTTGACTGGTGCTTCCAAACAAACTCAGAGCAAACAAGATTCCAAAAGCACACAATCAAAAAGGTGATTTAACTTAGCTCTGGTCCATCTGTGTTTCCTCTGGTTCTTGAGTAGTATCCATAGGTTCCATGGCTTCCTGGCAAGCTGGCTGGTTCACCCCAGGGACAGTGGATACCTCTGCCATTTCAACGTCCTTATTCATTGGAAAGTCAGGAGCCCAGTCCCTGGAGACTGCTTCCTGGGCTGACCCAGGGAAGACTGATTTGTTCTTCCTCAGCACAGCCTCTAATGCTCTGAGTTGTCCACGCCCTGACCTGAAAGGGGGAGGGCTAACCTGCTGCTTCTGCTGGCCTCTCAGTTTAGCCTTAATTGGCCCCAGCAGAGGCTCCTTAGATGCTCTCTGACACTGACTCTCAGGCTGTCCTTTTGAATAAGTCCCCTCCCTCTGCAACAGGCTGTTCTCCCACTCCTCTTCTACTCCCTGGGATTCTGTAGACTGATGTTTCCAAGGAAACTCAAACCCTGTTTGTCTATCAGAGTTCAACCTGCTGCAGTGATCGGCCCTTTTCAAGAGAAGGGGAGGATTTGGAGGAGATTTGACTGTCACAAGCCTAGCCTTAAGGCTAGGGTTGTGACAATATACCGCCATAAAATAAACAGTTCTAAGCGGTTTACAAGGAAAGAGACTGTATACAGACAGCGACATTACATGTTAAGTTTAGTCAGGTTTATCTGGAAGTGTATTGAAAGTACTTCAGATTGAAGTGGGGGTCAGAGAAAGGGCATGTAGAAAGAAATGCGTAACATAACAAATCACTTCTATACCACATAACTGATAAATTCGATGGGGTTTACGGAATTTAACAAATAATACAAACTAAAGAAAATTAATTAATTAGTGAACAAATGTCAACTGCTTTTGAAAATGATAATAAGACATGGAACTCAACAACAAAGGTTTCAGTTCCTTATCCCAGAAAGCCGCCTAGAAAACAAAGATTGGCGGTATTTTGTGTAACAACCTTTGATAGATGGAAAATTCAAAAGACTGTGTAAATGCTTGGATTGAGTAAAGGAAAAAGATAGTCTTCAGTTACCTGAATTAGAAAGAGCCACTTCTGGTCCTATGAGGAGCTGAAGGAAAACCTGGAAAAATACTGGCTCGTTGCTGGGAAAAACAGAAACTGTGCCTGTTTTCATAGGACTATTCAACAATGAGTAAAGAGCTGGAAAATCTGTCTCCTGCAGCTAAATAGCTCACCGCTTCTATGCAGAAGAACCATATTTATTTCTTATTGGGAAGGAATGGTGACTTGTGTACAGGGGAACACACATTTACTGATTGAGTCTATGAATTCTGCAGATAATAATCAAATTTCCCACCTCACTGTAAACTCCATGGGTACTTTTTACTCACAGGATTTATGCCAGTATCAAAACTAAACTATGTAGACTCTGCCCCCAACTGATCTTGCCAAGTTCCCAGGCAAATAAATAGTTTAAAAAGCGAAAAACAATCATGAAAGATTTTTCCACCGGTGGGCTTACGAGCATTGCCTATCTGGTGTGAAATAAAAAACACCACATTGTTTTAAGGTATTCCTATGGGGAGGAATTAATCTGGGGAAGGCAGCAAAACCGGTGGTGTTCAAATCCACAATACTGTCTAGCCTTAATAAAGTATCCACATATTTAAGAGGGGACAGACAACTTTTGTTTTCATTATTGCAGGAAACACATGTTTTTGTTTTTTAAATATTCTTTATTCATTTTTTTTTTTAATCTTTATTGATTTTCAAACTTTGATAGTGCAATACAATTGGTAAATCATAAAAACTGCATAAAACGCACTAATAATTATACAATTATTACATCAAACAATCATTTACTCCCATCCTCATCTTAATTATTAATACAATAATACATATGATGTGATTTCAATATTTCAACTCCTCAACTGGATGTGTAAAGAAATCTAATGAAAAGGGGAGAAACATGACCCTTACTGTAATGCAACAAAAGTAGTCAATGGATGATGTACATCATTAAAGGACTTACTAGTCCCTAAGCATTCCGCCATCATTCTTTCATACTTATATGTTGTACACACATTTACCCACCAAAAAGTATAATTAATCCTGTCATGGTTCTTCCAACTATGTGTGATCAGTTGAACAGCTATTCCTGTCATGATCAGGAAAAGGTGACTTTTATATTTGCCTAAAGTAGGCTTAACATGAAGTAACATACCACAAATTACAGCCTCATAGGATAAGGGGATAGATGACCCAAGAATTAGATTTATTTGTCCCCAAATGTATTCAATTTTAAAACTTACAATAAGTGCAACAGCATATAACATCAATTTATATTTAAATACATCACTTAATATTCTATTAAAATCTAATTCAGATCCCAGAACCCACCCTCCCCCATATTCAATGACATTCATCAAACATAAGAAGACATATAATAACACCCCCCCCTCCCTCCACAGACAACTTTTGTTTTCATTATCGCAGTAAACACATGTGAAAACTATCTTTGCGTGCGCCGCAAAGGACCAAGTTATATACAGCATGTACCAGTTGGGGGCGGAGTCCGCAACCTGCCACCGCTCTGCCATATGGGGCAGAGAGCAACACCCAAAACTGGGGATGAGTGTCTCCTTCAGCTCATCAAGCACACAAGTTGGTTACATCCAGGGCTCAGGTGCAACTTGGCCCTTTGCAGCACATGCAAAGATAGTTTTCAGATGCGTTTCCTGCGATAATGAAAACAAAAGTTTTCTGTCCCCTCTTAAATATGTGGATACTTTATTAAGGCTAGACAGTATTGTGGATTTCAACACCACCGGTTTTGCTGCCTTCCCCAGATTAATTCCTCCCCATAGGAATTCCACGATATACAGGTGTTTTTTTATTTCACACCAGATAGACAATGCTCGTAAGCCCACCGGTGGAAAAATCTTTCCTATTATTTTTTCACATTTTAAATTATTTATTTCATGTTTTCAAATAAAAGTGGAGCTTTATGTATTTAAAACTTTCAGCTAGGACAGGGGTATGCAATTCCGGTCCTTGAGAGCCGGAACCAGGTCAGGTTTTTAGGATATCCACCATAAATATGCATGAGATAGATTTGCATCTCAAGGAAGCAGTGCATGCAAATCCATCTCGTACATATTCATTGTGGATATCCTGAAAACCTGACCTGGCTCCGGCTCTTGAGGACCGGAATTGCCTACCCCTGAACTAGGAGAAAACTTAAATTTTGTCCAACCAGACAGAAGGGTCTGTTACAGCCAGTTGTAAAAATGTTGGGGCCCTTTAACAAAAGGGTGATAAGTTCTAGCACGCCAAGAGCTGGATTCACTAACCTGACTCTCCGTCGCCGATCCGTGCAGGCCCGACCAATTCACGAAACAAAAAAATTAAAATGAGGGTGATCGGAGGAATGCCACCCTCCAACCGCATGGATTGCTAGTGTGCGATTCTGACACATGTGCAGACCATCTACTTTCCCTGTAGATCAGTGGAGGAACACCAGGCCAATTGGGTTTTCAGGCTAGCCCTAATGAATATGCATGAAGCAAATTTGCATGCCTATCACTTCCATCATATACAAATCTCTCTCATGCATATTCATTAGGGCTAGCCTGAAAACCCAATTGGCCTGGTGTTCCTCCAGGACAGGGTTGGGAATCACTGCTGTAGATAGTCTGCGCATGCGTTTGGTGTCCATTTTTGCTTGGTTGTTGTTTTTTTCTACTGCCCCGGCTAGATTCATTAGTGACTTTAGGAGAGGGTAGCAGCTATTATCTATATTGATTCAATTGTACTTAAACTTGGCTCTCCAAAAACATAAAAGGATTATGACTCCAGGAAGATGAATTTCTACCGACTCCCCAGGGCAGTCCAAAGAAATTGATGGAGAAATGACAGACAAAATTAAAAGCAACTGCAAGGGAGGCAACACAGTTATCATGGGTGACTTCAACTATCCGGGAATAGACTGGAACCTAGGCACCTCCGGCTGCATTAGAGAGACCAAGTTCTTGGATGCTGTAGGCGATTGCTTCCTGGAACAACTTGTCAAGGAAAATACTAGAGGAAATGCAATTCTGGACTTAATTCTAAATGGCCTGTGAGGACCAGCACAAGATGTAGAAGTAGAAGGGACGCTGGGAAGCAGCGATCACAATATGATCCGCTTTGATCTGGACGTAGGGGAGAAACATCGGTCCAAAACGACAGCCACAGCACTGAACTTCCGAAAAGGGAATTACGAAGGGATAGACTCATGGTAGGGAAGAAGATTAAGAAGAGGATAAGCAATGTAAAAACGCTAGAGCAAGCTTGGTCCCTTTTTAAGGACACAGTCACCGAGGTGCAAAATCTATATATACTGCATATCAACAAGGGATCCAAGAGGAAAAAGAACAAAGAACCAGCGTGGCTCACTATAGAGGTGAAGGAAGCGATCAGAGACAAGAAAACTTCATTTAAGGAATGGAAAAGGTCAAAAACAGATGAAAACTGGAACAAGCACAAACAACATCAACGCAGGTGCCATAAGGCGGTAAAAGGGGCCAAAAGAGACTACGAGGAAAAAATAGCGAAGAACTTCAAGCCGTTCTTTTGATATATTAAGGGGAAACGAACCGCAAAGGAAGTGGTGGGACCGTTGGATGACCATGGAATAAAGGGAGCACTAAAGGAGGACAAAGCAATCGCTGACAAACTGAACATATTTTTTGCATCTGTATTTAGCGAAGAAGATGTACACAGCATACCGGAACCCATCAGGCTATATGTTGGAAACGAAGACGGAAAGCTGACAGGATTGACGGTCAGTCTAGAGGAGGTATGTAGGCAGATTGATAGGCTTAAGAGCGATAAATCCCCGGGACCGGATGGCATCCATCCGAAGGTTATCAAGGAACTGAAAGGGACCATAGCTGAACTGCTTCAACTAATAGCCAATCTGTCGATCAAATCGGGAAAGATTCCGGAAGACTGGAAGGTGGCGAATGTTACACCGATCTTCAAGAAATGTTCGAGGGGAGATCCGGGGAACTACAGAGTCTGACCTCGGTACCGGGAAAGATGGTAGAGTCACTGGTAAAGGACAGCATCATTGATCACCTTGACGGACACGGGCTGATGAGGACCAGTCAGCACGGTTTTAGCAAAGGCAGATCATGTTTGACGAACTTGCTGCACTTCTTTGAGGGAGTAAACAGACAGATAGACAAGGGCGATCCAGTCGACATTGTATATCTGGATTTTCAGAAGGCATTCGACAAGGTTCCGCATGAACGACTACTTCAGAAAATTGCAAGCCATGGAATTGAAGATGAAATACTCACGTGGATTAAAAACTGGCTGGAGCATAGGAAACAGAGAGTGGGGATAAATGGACAATACTCGGACTGGAAGAGCGTGGGGTGCAACAGGGCTCGGTGCTTGGACCCATGCTCTTTAACATCTTTATAAATGATCTGGACATAGGTATGATGAGCGAGGTGATTAAATTTGCGGATGATACAAAGTTATTCAGAGTAGTAAAGACGCAGGGGAATTGCGAAGATCTGCAACGTGACATAATCAAGCTCGAGGAATGGGCATCGACATGGCAGATGAGGTTCAACGTGGATAAGTGTAAAGTGATGCATGTCGGTAACAAAAATCTCATGCACAAATACAGGATGTTTTATCGGGGCGGTACTTGGAGAGACCTCCCAGGAAAGGGACTTGGGAGTTCTGATCGACAAGTCGATGAAGCCGTCCACACAATGTGCGGCAGTAGCAAAAAGGGCAAACAGAATGCTAGGAATGATAAAGAAGGGGATCACGAACAGATCAGAGAAGGTTATCATGCTGCTGTACCGGGCCATGGTACGCCCTCACCTGGAGTACTGTGTCCAGCACTGGTCGCCGTACATGAAGAAGGACATGGTACTACTCGAAAGGGTCCAGAGAAGAGCCACTAAGATGGTTAAGAGGCTGGAGGAGCTGCCGTACAGCGAAAGATTAGAGAAACTGGGCCTCTTCTCCCTCGAACAGAGGAGATTGAGAGGGGACATGATCGAAACATTCAAGGTACTGAAGGGGATAGACTTAGTAGATAAGGAGAGGTTGTTCACCCTCTGCAAGATAGGGAGAACAAGAGGGCACTCTCTGAAGTTGAAGGGGTATAGATTCCTTACAAACGTAAGGAAGTTCTTCTTCACCCAGAGAGTGGTGGAAAGCTGGAATGCCCTTCCAGAGGCTGTTATAGGGAAAAACACCCTCCAAGGATTCAAAACAAAGTTAGACAAGTTTCTGCTGAACAAGAATGTGCGCTGGTTGAGCTAGTCTCAGTTAGGGTGCTGGTCTTAGACCAGAGGGCCACCGCGTGAGCAGACTGCTGGGCATGATGGACCACTGGTCTGACTCAGCAGTAGCAATTCTTATGTTCTTAAGACCATCTGCTCTCTGCCCCTTCTAGCCGAGCCCTGTTCTTGCCGCCCTGACTGTCCTGCTCTCTGCTGCCTTTCCCCACAGTGCAGCCCCATATTAAAATCACAGGCTCGCATTGCCCCGATCGGCCCCCCACCCCTGCCAACCCCTCATCACCACCTCCCACCCTCAACACCCCCCTCCATACCTGAAAAACAGTTGGCCGGATGGATGGGTCCCAAGCCCATCCATCCAGCAGGCCCGCCATCCATCAAATAGCGGGCCTTAGTGCCTGATTGGCCCAGGCACCTCAAACCCCTCCCACAGGTGAGGCCTGAGGCACCTGGGCCAAACGGAATTGGCCCAGTAGTCTTAGGCCCCTCCTATTGGCGCTCACAGGAGGGGCCTAAGGCTACTGGGCCGATTCTGTTTGAGTGGCAGAGAGCAGGAGAGTTGGGGCAAAAAGGCAGGAGAATCGGGGCTGAGCAGGGCTGCATGAAGGCAGGAGAATCAGGGCTGAGTAGGGCAGCAAAAATGCCGATTCCGGTGCGGGGAAGGGTGGCAGAGAGCAGGAGAGTCGGGGCAAAAAGGGTGGAGAATCGAGACTGAGCAGGGCGACAAAAAGGCAGGAGAATCGGGGCTGAGCAGGGAGGCCAGAGCAGGAGAATCGGGACAGAGAGTAGGGTTTTAGCACCAACGACTGGTCCTCACCAGTCGCTAGTATTTTGATCGGCCAGTCAGTCATTGTGCCAGAAGAAAGTTTAGTGCGGATGCACGGATCAGGATCAGATTGGTACACAGGTTAGTGAATCAGGTCGGAGGGAAATCGGGTCGCAAAGGGCTCGCATACCGATCGGTACACGATCGATTTGCTTAGTGAATCTAGCCCCAAGTATGGGAAAAAGAGACTACTACAAAATGTGTTAAAGTGTTTTCTGGTACTACGCCTGTTTGTATGTGCTAATTGGTGCGTTAGCTATTTTTTAAAATAATATTTTTTTTGACAGGCATGTCATGGGCGGAAATTGGGCATGGAAGCATTAACTAGCTATCACATTTGCAGGACGCAGTAAGGTAGAGTTACCAGATATCTGGGGAAACCCGGACATGTCCTCTTTTGAGGACTGTCCAGGTTCCCAGATGGGCTTTCCAAAACCTGGCAGTTTCTCTGGGTTTTGGAAAGCCCCGACGAGCTCTGGCCACATCTGGAGGGCCTCTGACATCACACACATCTGCGCATGCTCCGCACCCTCCAGACTCAGCTGGACCTCGTCAGGAAAAAAAGAGAGGAGATTTGTGGGGGGCGGGGCTGGGGGCAGAATGGGGCAAGGCTAGAGGCTGAACTGGGAGGGGCTGGGGTGGAACGGGGCGGAACTGAAGGTGAAACTGGGTGGGGCTGGGACACAACAGGTTGGGGCCATGTCTGGGGTTATGCGGCCTGAAATATATTAAGGGCTCCCACATTCACTTTTATTAGATAGCACATCCTAATGCAAACAGCACACAAGCTGAATTTCAAAAAAATGGAAAATACCCTAAGAAAGTGCCCAGATTTCGGCACACTTTAGTAAAAGGACCCCTTTGTGAGCTGCAAAATGAGCAGCCCTCATGAAACAGCAGAGTTTGAAATACTATTTTATTTTACGAGGGTCATTTCATAAATAATGTACACTATTTTTTTTTTTTTTTAATTTACATGTTTTGGGGTTTTTTTCAAGTATTTCTTTACAATCCTTTAATATAGTCTCCCTGCTTTGCAATGGCCAAGTCCCAATGTCCGGGAAGCTTCATTATTCCATCCAAGATACCGTTTTTGTTCAGTTGCCGAATGGCTTGGGTAACAACGGAAGAAAGCTCTTCCAGAGATGCAAAACGATGTTTCAACTTTGGAAAAAGGTCGAAGTCTGTTGGACTCTAGTCTGGACTGTAGGGAGTGGGTCAGAGACTTTGAGCTGGAGCTGAAATCACGGTCCAATGAGTGGAGAGCTCCATCTTCTCCCACGACCCAAAAAATTTTGACAAGCTCAATCAAAAGTCCAACAAATGATGATTTTTGCTTATGATCATGAAGGCATCATCATCACAGACAAAGTTCCATGTGGAAGAAGTGTCACAGCAGTGTATTATCATGATTTTTTGCAAAAAATGCACAAAACTCGACCTCAGTTGCTCTTGGCTGGGCCACTCATTCTTCATGACAACGCTCGCCCGCACATAAGGAATGTCATCATTGAAAAACTATACAAATACGGCTGGGAGGTGTTACCTCATGATACCTACAGTCCAGACATGAATCCACCAGACTTCGACCTTTTTACAACGTTGAAACAATCTATACATGGACATCATTTTTCATCTCTGGAAGAGCTTTCTTCTGCCCTTACCCGAGCCATTCGGCAACTGAACAAAAACGGTGTCTTGGATGGAATAATGAAGCTTCCCGGACGTTGGGACTCGGTCATTGCAAAGCAGGGAGGCTATATTGAAGGATTGTAAAGAAATACTTGAAAAAAATAAAATAAAACATGTAAATTTTTTTTTTTTTAAATAGGGTGCATTATTTATGAAATGACCCTCGTATTTATAGAATTTATATTCCGCACTATCAGTCATTTTCTAGACAGATTACAGAATAGTAATCAGGTATTTTTCCCTTAACTCAGATTTCAGCAACTGCTGTTTGGAGGGGTTTGGGTGTGCATATGGTGAGGAAGGCACATATTAAGTGTAATAACTATTGAAACAATGTCATTGAAGCTGTGATAGTTGCACATACACAAGCAAAACATCATGAGGTAAGGCCTGAGTTTCTATGGCAACATAATACTGATAGAGTGGAAGAGAGGGCATGTATAAAACTGTCACACTGAAAGTCAAATGAAAAAATATTGCGTTACAGAGAAGGTAAATTTATTAACTTGATACTGAAAAAAGCAACCCCGACCAACATGGAACTATAAATTCCCATTAAAGAAACTAAACAAAAATTGAATTTGTCAGTTACTTTTTTTCTTCTTTGTTGGGCAAGGGGATGCGTGGGCCTTCTGAAGAGTCCACTGAGCTTTAGCTTAGGACAGGGTTTCAGTACCTGGAATCATGGCTGAATTTCAAGTTATAGCATATCTCTGTAGCTCCTGAAACCTTTTATCCTTTCAGGGCAGATGCCAAAGGTAGCTTCAGCTGCAACTGGAAGTTTGGTTTTTTTGCCACACAAACCCTGCACTCTACTTGGCCTGCTGCTCACATGTCGTGTGCAGGCGCCAAACACGTTCCTCCCCCTTTTACTGCTGATACTCAAACACTGTATATATAATTTGTGTTAAGCATCGCCCAGTAAATTAAAAATCACATTGTAATCCAGTGTTTTCTGGGCAGTGCTAGGACTTCTGTGCATCTGCCCTCTGGTTATTCTGACTTTGTTCTCTTCTCAAAATCCTGAGTGGAATAGAACGGGTACAAGTGGATCAATTTTTCACTCTGTCAAAAATTACAAAGACTAGGGGGACACTCGATGAAGTTACAGGAAAGTATTTTTAAAACCAATAGGAGGACATTTTTTTCACTCAGAGAATAGTTAAGCTCTGGAATGCATTACCAGAGGTTGTGGTAAGAGTGGATATCGTAGCTGGTTTTAAGAAAGGTTTGGACAATTCCCTGAAGGAAAAGTCCTTAGTCTGTTATTGAAAAAAACATGGGGAATGCCACTAATTGCCCTGAATCGGTAGCATGGAATATTGCTACTCCTTGGGTTTTGGCCAGGAACTAGTGACCTGGATTGGCCACTGTGAGAACGGGCTACTGGGCTTGATGGACCATTGGTATGTGCACACTCTTTTCAACTTTAGCACTGCAAAACATGGATCTTGCCTCAGTTCCCAAATTTTATTGTTCCCAGGTAATGGAAGATAGGATGAAAAGAACGGAATATGGCTGAGGGGTGGTGACATCCTGGAAAGAAGAGGAGGGAGGAAGAGATAAGGAAGATGACCTGTACAAGGGAGAGACAGTATGGGATAAAAATTGGAAGAGACAAACATGTAAGTGAGGGGAAGAGATGGGAAGGATGGGTGGAAATGAAGGTAGGGAAGAGATGGGCGACAAGGAAAGGAGATGAGAATAAAGTATAGTAAAATAATGGTAACACCCCCCCCCCCCCCCCCCCCAATCTCCAAATAAGCCATATGGGGCAGACAGCAGTACCCCTTCAGCAACTCAAACACACAATCAATCCCCTTGTGAGTCCTCCCAAAAGTTGGTTACATCCAGGGTCCAGGTGTAAAGTTCAATGAATCAGAACAAAAGGTTGAGTGCTGTTTCAATATGAATCAATATGACTTTATGTACGATACTGATGAAAAACAAGATTAATACAGCAGTGCAAGGCAGCAATAACAGTCATGATTATTAAAGCCAGTTCAGTGTTTGGAAAGCTTAACTCCAGCATATTTGTGTCTGTAATCCCTGGAGTTTTCTTGTTCCAAAAAACCCTTTCTCACTTCTCTGGTTATTGGTTGATTCCATAAGCTTTGTAAATAAGGAAACACTCAATTTTCAAATAAATCACAATGTCATATTTTGGGTCCAGTGCAAACCTTCACTAATTCCACTTTCTCATCCTTTCTTTGCTTTGGTATTGCAATGGCACCTCCTCCAGATACCTTGCTGGGAGATAGATTCCCTTTCTAGGAAGCTCTGTATTTTAGTCTTCTCTCTCTTGGGTACCGCTCAGCATGGTTCAAGGGGTTAAACACTGTTAGGACACAGCCCAGAAAACAGGGACTGTCCCCTTTAAATCCACACTTGCTCAGGTTAATTACTGATCAGGAAAGGACACAGTGAGAGCTGAATCCTATGCTTCTCCCATCTGAGTTTGGGCATGGCACTCTGAAAGAAAGTCAGCTAGAGCAGTGCAAGCTGCAGGCAGAGGAAACAGACCTGTGGCTGAGTTCTCCAGAGCCTAAACAAGGTAATGAGATACAAATGCTGGATTCTGAGTACCTGGGGCAAGAAGAGCCCATGGACATTACAATACAGCCTTCATGTGAGGACATGGATGTAAGTTGATTTTTCCTTTTTTTATTTGGGAAACTGACTACTGTCATGTGTTTTGCCATGTGTTTTTTCAGTATTCTGAGTTGGACATCCTTTCTAAAATTCCACTTCACGAGATGTTTGAGGGGTTAATCAATAGTGCTTCTATTGAACAGATATACTAGTTTCAACTTAAAGGTATCCTATTATATACGTAATTACCTCCTACATAGATATATGAATTATTTAGTTTAAGACATTAAAGGACAGATATATTGGGCAATTTCCCATAAAACCATAATTAAAAAAAAAAAAAAAAAAAAAAAAACCCTGAGGATTTCAGAGTGCATCCATGTACATCAGTAATGGAAAACTATGTAGGGTGCAAAGAGCTACAAGAGGGATATCATTCAACCTTCAACTCAAAAATTCTGGAGTAGCTGAACATTTTGAAAAGTTAGAAGTGGGAATTTTCCTCTCAGAAAGGCCAGCTTCTGTTTATAAAACAACCAGTCCATAACATATCACCCTGAGCTGATTAAAACAATAGATGTAATTTTATTAATGATTTTAAAAGGCAGCCAAAGAAACAATCTCTTTTTTTCATGTTGCCAACTGTGGTAGATCCTACAGCACTGTCAACCAGTCACAGCAAAACAAAGCTATCATCAGAAGTTCCTCCTCCTCCTCCTCTCTCTCTCTCTCTCTCATTGGCCAGTTTGGTCACATTGCTTTCTTCCTAATTCCTGTCAGGAACCTCTTCTTTCTGCCAAGAACACGATCATTGCTGGTCACATGTGGACGTATCTTCATCTCAACAAATGGAATAGAAAACTCATGTCCTTTCCATGGCTCCCAGTTCACACCCTGAAAAAAAAGCAAGGAACTAGTTTTCAGTAAATGAACATAAGTCCAAGATGGAAAACTGAGCTACAGTAATACACAGTGTCTCATTACTAATTTCCCTGTTTAAACATAACATAACATAAAACCGATTTCTAGACCGCATAACCAGATAGTTCAATGTGGTTCACAAAACATTAATATAAAAACCATAAAAAATGAACAAATATAATGAATAGTAATTACCTATAAACGTATTTAAAAAGTGAGTTTTTAATTGCCTTCTAAAATGAAGATAGGAATGAGACGAAGATCACAAATGCCTAAAATCCTTGTGTGGCTGCCTGAAAGGAGAGTAAGCACTCGTGATATATTTTAAATTTACAACCATTGGCTAATGGAAATACTAAAAAAGCATGAGATTTTCTGGGATTCCTCTGAGAAGTGATAATTCTATCAAGTACAGTGGTACTTGGTCAGTAGTAACTTTATAATAAATGCAGCCCAATTTGAAAATAATGCGCGATTCTACAGGGAGCCAATGTAAATCTTAGAATAGAGGGGCCTAAGGCTACTAGGCTGATTCCGGTTGGCCCAGGCGCCTCAGGCCCCACCTGTGGGTGGGGTTTGAGCCGCCTGGGCCAATCAAACCCTAAGGCCAGCCATTCCAGGGATGGCTGGCCTGCAGGACGGATGGGCTTGGGACCCGTCTATTCAGCCAACTTGTACAGGTACGGGGAGGGGGATTGGGGATGAGGGGGTCAAGGGGTCAGTGGGTGGCTGATTGGGGGTTCAGGGGAGCGATTGTTGGAGAGGGGTGCATCGAGGGCTGGAGGGCCTGGGATCCCTCCTGCCCGTATCTTAGTGGGGGTGGGGGGTAGGGGGGTTGCCTGGCCAGGAGGGCTTGGGCTCCCTCCTCGTCTGATTGTAATTGGCGGGGGTGGTCGCAGCTCGCCAGGGCAGGAGGGCTTGAGCTCCCTCTTGCCCCGATCACTGGGGGGGGGGTCGCGGCTTGCTGGGGCAAGAGGGCTTGGGCTCCCTCCTGCCCGGATCATTGTAGGGGTGTTGGTTTCTGTAACCGGTGTTGGTCTTGACAGACACTGGTTACAGAATCCAGCTTTTAGGCGAAGGACTGGCTCCTTCTTCACCTAAAAGCCCTTGTTTTGGGCGTTTGGGATTAGGCTTTTTTTAGGTTGATTATATGGTGTAAGTTTAGACGTAGTGGTGGTCTGAGCATTTAAACAGCTGAACGTAGAGGCGGGCCATTATTTTTTTTAAAAACTCCTTTTGGACGTTTTTTTTTTGATAATGGGCATTTTCCCTGCTTCTACTTTCAACATTTAGGGCCTTAGGCCAAAAGGGAACTTAGACGTTTTTTTGTTTTTTTTTTTAAATTATGCACTTCTTTTTTTTTTTTAATTGTCTTTATTAGCAACTGCAAAGGGACATAAAACCAGGATCAAAGTAATCAGAAAAACATAGCAGGCAGAAAAACAGCACTGGAAAACTATGACTTTGGTCGAGGGTAATTCGCAATATTTTAATAGTGGAATGAATCAGATATTGCATGGCATTTATGGTTACAGAAGAATCAAAATGTAGCTGTCGAGGAGAGGCAAGAAAGAATTTTGTCTTGTCAGAATTCAACTTCAATTTAAATTCCGACATCCATGCCAAAGACAACTTCAATGATGGGAGTTATTTTACTAACCAATGTTTTGCAGGGAATTATAATAATAATATCATTGGCATACCTGAACAATTTTACTCCAAGATTACATAAACTTGATCCAAGAAAAGACATAGAGGTGAACCCTAAGGAACAACTTAGCATCTACCAGTGAGAGGTGAGTGAACTTTTGATTGGAAAGTTCTTATAGTTTCCAGAACCAGGCCTGACTCTTCTGCCTCAGTGACCATAGGAGGAGATGATACTCCTGGTGAGGGAAACTAAGGAAATACAAATACCAATGCAATGGTTGTTGCCTTGTTTTTGGCTCCTGCTCTCAGGTCATTGCACTACTGATGTAAGAGGAGCTCATGAGTGACTAACCCAGGGGAGAAAATGAGTAAGGAAAGCAGGGCCAGAACCTACCAAATTGCTGTACTGATTCCAGGTAGATTTGGAACAGGGACTAGTCCACCATCACTACCCTCACAGAAGAAGTATTAAAACAGAGAACTTAACTATTGGGGTCCAGTGGGGGAAGGGATTCACTACTAGGGCAGGCTACCTACAGGCTCAATGAGCCAAGCACTGTCTATTTTATAGCAGCCTGTCTCTGGAACTCTAAGCCCAGAGAACATGTTCAGCTGGAAAGGGATTTCTGTCAAGGCAGAGGGTTTAGGAGACTACCTAATCAACTGCTGGAGATTATCGTTATACTAAAGAATTGTGACTGTGAATAGTTGTCCCTCATTACATAAAAATATTAGAATAGCCTTACTTGGTCAGACCAATGGTCCATCTATCCCAGTAGCCCATCTTCACGGTGGCCAATCCAGGTCACTAGTACCTGGCAAAACCCAAATAGTAGCAGCATTGCATGCTACTGATCCAGGGAAAGCAGTGACTTCCCCCATGACTGTCTCAATAACTATGGACTTTTCCTCCAGGAAATTGTCCAAACCTTTCTTAAAACTAGCTAGGTTAACTGCTCTTACCACAATCTGTAGCAATGCATTCCAGAGGTTAACTCTTCTCTGAGTAAAAAAAATACTTCCTTCTATTGATTTTAAAAGTATTTCCCTGTAATTTCATCAAGTATCCTACAGTCTGTGTAATTTTTGATGAGTAAAAACTCAATCCACTTGTACCCATTCTACACCACTCAGGATTTTGAAGACTTCAATTATATCTCCCCTCAGCTGTCTCTTTTCCAAGCTGAAGAGCCCTAAGCTTTTTAGTCTTTCCTCATATGAGAGGAGTTCCATCCCTTTTATCAGCTTGGTTGCTTTTCTTTGAATCTTTTGTAGTATCGCTCAGTGGCGTACCAAGGAGGGGGCGGGGGGGGGCGGTCCACCCCAGGTGCAAGGCCTGAGGGGGTGTTCAGCTGGCCACTTACCGGGCAATAGGCTGCTGCCGGGGAAAGGCTGCCATTACCGTCAACAGAAAGCCGGCACCAAATTCTCCTTCCCTGCTGCTTCTTTTCCCCGAGCCGAGTAACTCTAGCCGTCCGACGTCAATTCTGACATCGAAGAGGACATTCTGGGCCAGCCAAACGCTGCCTGGCTGGCCCGGAATGTCCTCCAGAGGTCGGGGATCGTGCACGGGACACGGAGCTTGGCGGCACTGCTTCCCGTGGCCCGTACTTGCCGAGCTCCTCGTAGAGCTGGTTGTTGTCGGTGAAGCGGGTGCACGTTGCGGTAGTGGCCATGTTAGGACTGCGAGATCCGCTCGAGCATGGGGCAGGGTAGAAGGAGGAGACGGCGGGGCAGGGTGGCTGCTGCTGCTAATGATGCTCCTCTTGTGCGGCTCTTCCCTCCCTCTCTCGGGTTTCTCTGTGCACAGTCACCGCGGGGTGGGGAGGGAGGGAGGAGGGCGGCCCAGCACGTCGGGCAGCCAGAGTTGGTCTGCCTGCGGGAGAGGAAGGAGGGCGAATTCGGCGCCGGCCTGTTTCCGATGGCCAGTGCAGCCTTTTCCCAGCGGTGGTAGCAGCATGGTGGTGGTAGCGGCGGTGGCATGGGGGAGGGAAGGGAGAAAGAAAGGAGGGGGGGGGAGCTAGGAAGCCAGAAAGAAAGCAAGGGGGGGGACAGGGATCCAGAAAGAAAGAAAGGGGGCAGGGTGAAAGAAAAAAAAATGGGGCATGGGGAAAGAGAGAGAAAGACAGACATAGAGAAAGAAAGGGGGGCATGGAGAGAGAAAGAAAGAAGGAGACAGGATGAAACAAAGAAAAAGTTGGGGGAGGGAATGAAGTCTGGAGGAGAGGAAGCATACAGGAGGCTGAAAGAAGGGAAGAAATATTGGATGCATAGTCAGAAGAATAAAGTGCAACCAGAGACTGATGAAATTACCAAACAAAGGTAGGAAAAATGAATTTATTTTCAATTTAGTGATCAAAATGTGTCCATTTTGAGAATTTATATATGCTGTCTATATTTTGCACTATGGGCCCCTTTTACTAAACCGCAATAGCAGTTTTTAGCACAGGGAGCCCATGTGCGTTGAGAGCAGCGTGGGGCATTCAGCGCAGTTCCCTGCACTAAAAAATGCTATTGCGGTTTAGTAAAAAGGGATGGGGTATATTTGTCTATTTTTGTATAGTTATTACTGAGGTAAGGGGGAGGAAGAGAAGGGAGCTGCTGAAAGACATCTAATAATCCTTGCAGGCTTGACTGTGCAGGGAATTATTTTTGTAAAATCATGTTTTGTTATGTGACTGGCATTATTTAGACTTTAATTTCTATGAATGAATAGAATGAAAATGATATAAAATTACTTGCTTTTTTTATGTGTGTGCGCTGAAGGAAAGTGGAGAGAGAGTGGGCTGAGGACACTGAAGGGAAATGGGGAAGAGAGAGTGGGGAGAAGATGCTGATTTATAAATTGACAATTGTACAGAATATTGTTTCTTTTTATACTTTAATATAATAAGTTCAATATAAAACAATTCAAGGCTTGTGTGGATGGAATCAGGTGGTTTGCGGGGATGGGGACCAAGCTTACGGGGATTAGTCCAATAAAATTGTATTTTCTTATTTCTCATTATTTGTTTTATTTTTATTTGTTAATTTGTAAAGTGGTGATTGTTATGTATCAGTTTTTTCAAATTTACATCTACTGTCTTTATATTTTGCACAGTATTAGAGGACATGTATTACTGTTTTTGTGGTGTTGTGGTGTTGCATTGTATGCAAAGTCTGGTTTCTTGGCAGTTCAGTTTAACTTTTGTCTACATATTTCTATTTTTAGTTTGTGATTATTCCATATTGGGCGAGGGTGTATCTCTCTGTGTGTATAAAAGGGGCATGGCTTTCTGATAGCATCGACTGTACAGGATCAATTGACTGTGCAGGATCTGGTTTGTTTAGTTTTACAATGTATGTGTTGGTGTTCTAGTGCTCACTGCAGTGTTTAAGATGCTGCCTTTTCCTAGGTATACTCTTATTGTGCGATATGTAGATTTTTACTAAAAATCATATTTTTCATATAGATGGGGGGGTGTCAAAAAATGATGGGTCCCGGTGTCACATATGCTAGGTACGCCACTGGTATCACTATATCTTTCTTGAAATAAAGCAACCAAAATTGAATGCAATACTCAGTGTGAGTTTGCACAATGGAGCTATACAAAGGCATTATAACATTATTAGTCTTGTTAACCATTCCTTCTTAGATACACTACATTCAACCGGCTCACCTTTAGCCACATGTTTATTCACACTTTCAAAGAAGTCAAGCAAATTGGTGAGGCAAGATCTCCCTCAGCTGAACCCATGCTGACTCCGTCTCATTAAATCATGCTTGTCTATGTGTTCCACAATTTTATTTTTTATAATTGTTTCCAACATTTTTCCTGGCACTGAAGTCAGGCTTACCAATTTGTAAGTTGCTGGATCTCCCCTGGAACACTTTAAAAAATTGGCATAACATTGGCCACTCTCCAATCTTCAGGTTTTAGTGACAGGTTACAGATCACTAACAGCAAGTCAGAAATTTTATGTTAGAGTTCTTTCAGTACCCTGGGATGTATACCATCCAGTCCAGGTGATTTATCACTTTTTAACTTCTTCTGTAAAGACTGAAGCAAAGAATTCACTCAGTCTCTTCACTATGGTCTTATCCTCCCTGAGCACCCCTTTTAATCCTTGTTCCTCCGGTGGTCCCACGGATTCCCTCACAGGTTTTCTGCTTCTGATGTACCTAAAAAAATTGTTACTATGAGTTTTTGCCTCCTTGGCAAATTTTTCTTCATATTTTTTCTTAGCTTTCTTTATCAATGCTTTGTATCTAACTTGCCAGTGCTTATGTCTCTTCTTATTTTCTTTCTTTGCATTTTTTTCCGTTCTTTAAAGGACTTTTTTTTTTGTTCTAATAGCCTCATTCACTTCACCTTTTAACCACACCAGCTCTTGTTTACTCTTCTTTCCACCTTTGTTAATACGTGGAATACATCCGGTATGGGCTTCCACAACAGTATTTTTAAATAACATTCACACGTTGTTTACAGTCCTAACCTTTGCCACTGATCCTTTTAGCTTCTTTTTAACCATTTTCCTCATTTTATCTTGTCACCCTTTTGAAAATGAAATGCTGCTACAGTAGAGTTCTATAGTGATGTCACTCTAGCTATCAGCTTAAATTTGATAATGTTGTGATCACTGTTTCCCAGCAGACCCAACACAGTTATCTCCTGTACTATGCCCTGCATTCCACTAAGGACCAAACTAAAATAGCTCCCACAATTGTTGGTTCCTGGAATATCTACTCCAAGAAGCAGTCATTTATGATGTCTAAGAATTTTACCTCCATAGCACACCCTGATTTAAAATTGTTTCTGACTCATTCATGTTAAGAAAACCATTGGATGGAATTGTGCCTTTTGGCCTGGATTGATTTAATGGGCGAGAACTGAATGCTGAAGAAATGATTTAAGGTGCATTTTGGCCTCACAGCTTCCTACAACAGTTTCTGTGATGAAGAGGCCAGGGTTATCCTAAACAATTTTTTACTACTGTGTATTATTCCCTGCACTTATTTTCTAGGTGATCAGTTATAGATGTGAAAGCTGGACACTACAGAAACAAAACAGAAAGAAGATTGACTCATCCGAGCTTTGGTGCTGGAGAAGGATTTTAAGTGTGCCGTGGATCACCAGAAGAACTAACAAATCAAGGAATGGTTAACAAGACTAAGAATGTTATAATGCCTCTGTCAAAAATTTAAAAGACTAGGGGGACACTCGATGAAGTTATAGGGAAATATTTTTTAAACCAATAGGAGGAAATTTTTTTCACTCGGAGAATAGTTAAGTTCTGGAACCCATTGCCAGTGGTAAGAATGGATAGCACTGGTTTTAAGTAAGGTTTGAACAAGTTCCTAGAGAAAAAGTCCATAGTCTGTTATTGAGAAAGACATGGGGGGAAATCACTGCTTGCCCTGAATCGGTAGCAAGGAATATTGCTACTCCTTGGGTTTTGGTCAGGTATTAGTGACCTGGATTGTCCACTGTGAGAGCGGGCTACTGTGCTTGATGGACCATTGGTTTGTAAGGCTATTCTTATGTTCTAATTCTGGAAGAGATCAAGCCAGCTATGTCACTTAAAACTCAAATTATAAAGTTATGACTGTCTTATTTTGGTCACACTATCAGAAGAGAAAGATCACTGGAGAAGGACATTATGTTTGGGAAGATCAAAGGAACCATGTGAAGAAGGCTACCTAAAATCAGATGGCTAGATTCATTAAAAACAACCATGACGCTGGAGGACCTTTCCAGACTAGCACAAAACCAATATTTTTTTAGATATACAATTCATCAAGTCGCTAGGACTCGAGCACGAGTCCATGGCACCTTACAGCATTATTCCCATCCACCATTGGTATAATTACCCATGATGCAGCCCTGTGTTGAGGCAAAACATAACCATGGCAGGTTATGATTTTTAATTTGCCCCCAAGTGGTTTAGTGCATGTGAAGGAACATTTTTGATATGATGTCCAAATCCAAGGTTGGGCATTTTGTGGAACACACACACAAATCCAGTAGTCAGCATGAACATTTTCGAAACAGAGAAACGTCTATCTTTTTGTTTAAAAAAATGGCCATTTCAAAAGAAAAATATGTCCGAAAGAAAAATGCATAAATCAAGCCATTGAGGGGCCAGCATGTTTAGCAGACTGGCCACACAGACATACCAGCAAAAGAGTGGGGCACCCTAGGGGGCACTGCAGCGAACATATAAAAAAGGCCAGGTACACGTTTCACCATAGCCACCTTATAGTGTAGGTGAGCCTTCCAAAACCCACTCAAAACCTACTGGTCCCAACTGTATACCACACCAACAGTCCTTATGCCTGCAGGTGACACCTATATGTTGGTACAGGGGGATTTGGGTGGGTTTTAGAAGGCTCACATAATCTACCATAAGTTAGTAGTTAGAGTGGGGGTATGGGCCTGAGTTCCCATCTCTATGGTTGACTATATCACCCCTTAGGCTACTTCAGAAACCTGCTTGCTGCTCTGCTAAATCTGGCCACAAAATCTGAAACTATCATATAAGCAGGTATGTACCAATGACCATTGGGAGAGTGTGTTGGGGGGGGGGTCATGCCTTTATCCCTCCAGTGGTAATCTGGGCAATTTGAGAACCTTTTTGTTACTTTTTCGTTGCTAAAAACAGGTCTAACCTCAAATGTTGTGCCCTGGACATTTTCTAAAACATTTTATTTATTTATTTTTATTATTGCAGATAACTATCCAAATCATAAGCTCCCCATAGTCCCATTCAAACCATGCTTCCAAGTGCCCCCTTTAGATTTAGATGCACTGCAGACATCCACCATAGAAATCCATCTAGAAAATGGGTTTTAAAAATAGTGAATTGGAAGGGTTTGGCGAGAAAAACATTCATCTGCCCCTTTATGCCACTTTTTGGATGTTTTTCTTTCTTAGAAATGAGCCCCATAATAAACTTTAACACTTTTTATCTATTTTTTAATGGTTTTGTGGTGTTTATCTGCTATGGTTCCCTGCCCTTGGCTGTTGGAGATCTTTATATTTCATTTCATGTCTTATAACCCACTACGACCTCAATGTTACTTAAGAGAATAACAAAACAAGGAGACTAGAACAAATCAATGAAAGTAACAATTAAATGCTAATTATAATATTAATCATGAGAAAAATAAATCCCAAAAAAAAATTATAACCTCTTAATGTTTACCTGAAACATATTTTTCAAATAAAAAAGTTTTAAAAACCTTACTAATAAAGCCATAATTTCCTTAAAAATGAATAGATGTTGATAGATGTTGGCATTGTCATCTTGAAGCAGGGACTTTAAATCATTTACTGTTCTATTGTCCATTTATTATGGATTTTTGGAAATCAATTTGGGGCCAAATTAATAGTTTATTAGAAAGTCATGTGGCATTATTGTATGATACAGTATTATTTGGTATGTCTATGAGAGTTAAGAGCTAATTATCTTCCAAAAATAATAAACTCTTACTTATTTTAACAGGAGTCACCATACAACAAATTACATGTAATTGGAAAAATTGAAATAGATTAAACTACAGTTTTTGGTGGAATTCAGTGTGTCGTATTTATAAAATGGAAAAAACATTAGCTATTCAGAAAGGGTATTTTAATAAATTTCAAGATGTGTGGGGGCCATTAACAAATTATTGCAATGAGTAGGTATTATTTTCCCTAATTTGTACAAATAAATGAATGGGGTATGAGGAGGGGGATTTTATTATATGGTATATGCTTTATGAAATATTGAAGGGAGGGAAAGGG